>NC_135006.1:8337500-9587500 GCF_051020985.1 Nomia melanderi | reverse complement strand
GGGAGCAGGAGGAACGAGGACGAACGGGAAACCAGAGGAAAAGCACGGCAAGGGAGAGGGGCGATAAAGAGGGAAGAAAGGGTGCAAGACGAGAGGGCGGTCGGTTAGGAAATAGGGGGTGACGAATCCTTGGGTTTCGTAAAGCGGCAAAGGGGTTGAAACCCGCTGATAAAGGGGTGAAAAAGAGAAACAAGGACGGATGAAAACCGGTGGAAAAACATGGTAAGGGAGGGAGACGATAAAGAGGGAAGAAAGGGTGCAAAGCGAGAGGGTGGTGGGGTAGGGAATAGGGGGTGACGAATCCTTGGACTTTGTAAAGCGGTGAAGGGTTCGAAACCCTGAGATGAAAGAGTGAGAAGGAGAGACGGGGGTGTAAAAGAAATTAGAAAAAACAGGGAGACGGAGAGATAATACAAGGGGAGGAAGGGTACAAGACAACAGGAATAGGAGGTAGGGGGGTTACGAATTCTTGGGTTTCATGAAACAGCGAAGGGGTTGAATCCATGAGATAGATAGCGAAAGGAAGGGAAGAGGTTAAAGGTGAAATTAGAAGAAGAATAAAAAAACAGGGAGACGGCAAAGAGGGAAGGAAGAGTGTAAAACGAAGAAGATGAACAGAAATATGGTGTGGCGAACCCTTGTGCTTCACGAAAGGGTGAAGGGGTTGACGCGGCTATAATAATTCACGATACATAAAGCTAAAGTACCATGCCTGAAAGTTTCGGGATGGCGGGCGATGCGTCCATCGTCGATAAATTAGCTTAGACTTTTTGCATAATGCTGCCGGGGCTGAGGAGAAGGCAGCTCTCCTCGGCGCGGAGGAGTTGGCGGTGGTCGCGAGGGTCGTGCCTGCCACTCGTCCCCATGCGCAGAGGTGTACCTAACTACCTCAAACTCGTCTGCCTCCTCGGGTCAAATTAATTCCGGTATTAAAATTTGGCTTGCAAATATTCCCGACCCACGAGAGCACGCGTGTGCCAGGACACACGCACGGCCAAGCGTGTGCACTCCTCGTCGTTCGACAGCGTGTGCATTCATCTATGTTCCGGTTTTTCCTGGTCACGCACACGGCCGGCCCAACGCCCACGTATATCCGTGTACGCACGTAATTTACATCTGTTATTATGGAAGAGGCCTCTGGCCGGCCCCGCTCGTACTAGCGAGCCGATGCGCCCGCTGTCCTGTAGAAAGTGGTGAAAAACGCCCCCGGGTTCGGGAATTTCATTCGACAATGAACGCCGCCTCTCTTTCTCCTTCTTTTCTCGTCTTTTTGCGGATAATTTCCTCTATACGCTGGTTTTGACGTTTGGCCGACCCCTTCTATCTGTTAATCGAGTCGGTAACTTACAGCGGTTCCGCAGTTCTGATTATCTTCCTATTTGTCTCAAATCTTGATTATCTTGCTATGGGTTGTTTAGTAGGCTGCCGACGTCCGCGTAGTTGTTGAATGGAAAAATCTGGAAGATCGTGCGCGAGGAATCTGTAGAAATATGCGTATCTACACATTTATGTGTGGAACATTATGCATTTGCGATATTTATTGTAATTCGAGCTGCAATGTTGTGCAACCGTGTTTTTTTATGATATTGGCTGTAAATTGATGCTTCTTATTTACTGAAATTATTTTATATGCTGAAGGAAAAAGTGTTTTTGTTTTTCTGGTATGTTTTTTCATTCTTTGCCAATTATTTTATAGATTTGATAGAATAACTTTCTATATATTAAACTCTAAACTAAACTTCTATATATAATAAACTTTGATAGAATACAAATACAAAATAAGAATTACAATTGTGAAACTTCCTAAAATATCCGTCTTCAACACACATTATTTCATGTAGCATCTACAAAATTATGGAATTGCATAGTCATTCGCAGTCTTTTGTTTAGATATATATATTCCTGATTGATATATTTAACATTATTGGATTACATTCACTATCATTGTCATTTTATAACATACTTCTAACAAATTTGTTTCAGAATCTAAATTCTAATCATAAAATTCAAGTCGGTATCAAATTCGTACACAAGTCCAAAAGAAAATGAATATTACATCCCTGGAAAAAGTATTCCAAAGGAAAACTTCAGCGTCTCAAAACTGTTACTACAAACATTTATATAGGATACATTGACAATTATTTCGCGATTAATTAAACGAAGGTGAACAGGAGTCACGCACGTCCATAAAATCGCAGCCTGCCAACAGCCGTCACGGAGGATATAGTCGGTATACTCTCGTGGAAATTTTCATATTCATGTATTCATTGTTTATTGGCGGTCGTTGGGAAAAGGTTACCGGGGTAGGTGGAATCGACAGGAGCGAAACGTAAGAATAACAAGGCCCGCTCGTGAAAGATCCAGCAATATGTTACGTGCTACCAGCACGCACGATTGGAGATTGCTTGATCGTCCGAAACGGTCGATGCGCGATCACAGTTTACGTGTGAGTTTACAGCGCCCCACTCACCCCCGACTTTCAGCGCCGCTGGTCTTCCGGTATATGCATTGTTGGCAGATCACTTGATGGCAGGAGTGACTGATCAGGTTTTATTTGTTCTTATTTCAATTTCTTTTTTTCTTGTACTTGAGTGTATTTTAAGGTGGTCTCATTAACAGTAAAGCCATTGCCACCGACATTTGAATACATTCCTTATTACTTGATAATACTTAATACATAATGACTTATTGTATAATAATATACTAGTTGTGTGAATAATAATACAAGATATTCGGTATAGACACATCTTAATTATAATAAACTTAGGAAGTTAATTTGTCTGGAAAACTTAAGCACATTCTATTATCTCAATTTCGATTTCTTCCAATTTGCTATTTGCCAATACGGTTATATGCAACCGATAAAAACTATGAACGAACCACATAGTTTTGATATACTTTTTAGTCCCTCTTGACTTTGTGGCGTTTCGTTAAATATTAAAACATCTCCCAATAATACCTCGCATTGCACAGGAGATGAGCTCCGAAAGGATTGCTTGGCTGATCGGTTAGGTTTTATTTGATCCTATCTTATTTTCGATTTCTTCTAATTTGTTATTCGTCAATATGTTTATATGCAACCAATCGAAACTATTAACAACTCACACCGAAAAGCCTCCCTTGTCCTTGTGTCATCTTGGAGCTTATCTAATGAACAACGCTGAGTATTTTGCGCGAAAGGATGTGAATCAGGACTGGGTGTCCTTATTTTGGTACATGGTGATCGATTGATTCGCTGAAAATTGTTATATACCCGTTCGCCGCGAGTGTAAAACCACGGGCAGGTTTTCATTAATCGTTTCCCAGTCGGCGGTTTTTGCCTCTCCGTCGCGGTGGACATGTCGAAATTGCAGTCAATTTTAGGCGTAATCGGTCGACACTCTTTCGATTCGTTTGTTATTGATAGTTCCGGGGAGATGTCAGGTAAATTCGTAAAATATATTGCATCGAATAAAATTGTTAAATTGATTACTGATACATTACTATTTTGGGGAGAGAGCCAAAGAATTGTTTAATACATTTAAGTGAAAAATACGAATGGAAAAATTACATAAATTTGAAAAAATTAGTAAAAGTAAAAGTAATAAAATATTTATTGTCTTTATCTACCGTTTATCCTCTTTCAATATTTTCTTTGGGTTAAAAATAAGTTACTGTGGAAAATTACAAATTCATTATAATTATAGACATTGTGTAATAATTAGATCTTGATTGTGATATGAAATAAATTTCAAAGTGAAGAACATTTATGATCAGTATACTATTTTTGAAATTCACTTCTCTTTCATAGTAGATTTTCAATTTTTTATTTTATCTTAAGATTTTATATTTTCAATAGATGAAAAATGGAAATTAACAAATATTTAAATAACTAATACAATTTGTTTATCAGTTGTCAACAGCTACATATTAAAGAAATAATTAAGAAACAACAAATTATTTGTATAAATTCGTTCTGATGCCGCCATGAAATTAAACTTCAAATGCAACTGCTTTATAACTGAAAATTTTGTTCTCGCCTGAAAGAAAAACGTTACACTCTACCAGTATAAAAAATACTTTGTAATGTTACATTATAACGAAATAATTTTTTCCTAACACAAAATTGAAATCGATTTTCCGAATTCATGACTATTCTATTGAACAGATTTCCGCGCGATAAATAAATAAAAACCAACCCTGCAGGATATTCCATTCGTATGAAACAATCTTCAAACCCCAAAATATTGAATTCATGATTACGAATTCACGATTTGAAGGTTGATCATACGATGCAAGTTATTTGATTGAAGTTATTTGAAAAAAATATGTCGCCCATGGATACCGTGTTACTTTGTCATACATTTAAATACAGGAATTTTCGTGCCGCTTAATGTAAACCCCGGCCAGCTTTTGTAAGCGAGCGTGATCTGCGGATTATTTCATCGGTCAGGTATTTATTGCGTTTGCGTCCATAAAAAAACTGGCATAGCGCGCTTCTTTTTCCAGTTTCGCGGTTGAAAAATGCCTCGTCCATTTCGAAATCCTTTTTGGAATTAGCCGCCGCTTCTCCGAGCAGGATCAAGCGGTGTCCCGCGCGCTTCCCTGTCGGATATGCTTTTGTTCGCCGTCTTTATTCTTGTTTTGTCCCGACACAATTTTTTCCCCACAATTTCTGCCGTTTCTCCTCGTTCTTATCATTCTTACTTAATGCTTGTTTTCCGTGCGGACAGGTTTCCAATGGCGACCATTTCTGAAGTCGTCGTCGCCTCTGCCACCGCCGTCGCCGTCGCCGTCGCCGTCGCCGTCCCGCGTAAACGTGACAGCACTTTGTTTCGAGGGACTACGAGAAATTCTGAGATCCATTATATTTCCAAGTCCTTTGACTCTTTGCCTGTGATAAGCGCGTCAGTCTCCGGCTTCGGGGTCCTTTCACCGGAAATTTCTTTCAGAGGCCACTTAGCGCATGAAACGATTACCCTCTCGAGTTTTTACGATTCAATTCCCGCGACGTTATCGTGCCTTTTATATCACGAATTTCTGGATGGCCTCTTCATTGTCCCTGAACGCCGTGGATTTCGATAATATCCACCCCTCGGACGGACCGTCATCCTCTCTGTGGTCTATTTTACACGCGACGCTGGTCTATTAATATTCGCGTCAATTGTTTCGCCGTTTTCATAGCCGCGCTCATTACACGTTCCTTGCTGCCGATGATTTTCGTATCGGTAGTTAAATGTAATTCCTTTTTCGCTATGAATTGCCTTTAATATTATAATTAAAATATTGAAAATGAGTTCCCATTCTATGAAACGTACGTTCAATTTGTATGTTAGAGTTTGACTTTAACGTCTAACTTCGAAATTTTATTAACAGAGCAAGATTAGTTTACAAAGATTGATTATGTGTAAAGCCCATTTGTTTACTCAGTTAAATAAATCTTTATTATGATCTATACAGTATTCGAGCGGTTAAGTTGGAATTATATTAACTTCCTGAATTTTTCCGTTAAATTTTCTATTAGTTCGTTAACGAATTATTTCCATGTAAATAGATAAAGCGACGGAAACGCGAAAGCGTCGCAAAATTTTTCTCGTGTAATTGCACAATACTGAGAATCTTTTTAGTCACACTTAATCGTTAGACAAATCGCGCAGCAGGGACAAATGCAAAGGGCCGTTTATAAGCGTCGACTTACGGAGGCTATGGCACAGACATCCGACCACGCACGCATACGAGAGGGGCATGCACACAGAGCAGCGCGCACACACTTCTACATGCGAGTCCTACAAACACGGGATTTCCTCTTGGCCATTTTTAACGAACTTTTTCCGAAACTTCAATCTATATAACTCATTCTCGCGCAGACGGCACATTCATTTTTCCACGGTAGTTGAGCTTTTACATCGTCTGCATCTCTTCACCGCCCACTGGCCACCCTGCATAAGTAATTTTCTGCCCTGCATAGGTAATTTTCATGACGACCTCGTAGTTGTCGGCATTGTTCAAGCTAATGTCTAGCATCTGAATAAACGTGTTTATCCCTCGGGGGAATTGCAGGAAATACACAGTTACAGCGTAACCGGGACTAGAAACGTCGCTTTTCAGTTTTATCAATTGATAAAAGGCGCCGGTCCCGGGTGTTGCGTATTACGTTTCCACTGGAAATTCACCAACCATATGCAGATTATATTTCTTTAATAATTAAGCCTCTTAGCGATGGTAAATTACGGTGAATTCATTTTCCGTGCACTGGGTATTAGTACGTGAATGGGTTTCAACAATGAAACTAGTATAAGAACATTCCACTCGAGTGTATCGGGTACGCGGAATCACGTTGTCCGGTGTACCATTTCGAACAAAGCACCGAAAATATTGCAACGAAAAATTGTTAATTATTTAAAATTTGTTTGAAGCAAGTAACAATATTAATTACTCATTATGCCGTGGAATGAATAAGTTTGATAATCGTATTATTTAAAGAAAAATTATTCCAGATTGGAATAAATCACTTATATATTGTACAATAACAATTTACAATTATATACGTTTGCAACATTCAATTAACGATATCAAATTTACAATATTAATATTTAATCTTCAGATCAACTACAGACTTACAACAAACATAAATTCATCTTTTCACAAAATCATTAATAACAATATACCTTCGACAAAACGATCATGAAAGAGCTCCCGAAACAAGCTTAAATCTACGAAAACACAAACGACTCCAATTAACCCCCCCAAAAATGGAACCAGAGCAAATCAAAAAGGAGTAACCCTCCACCAAAGCAGAATTGCGACAGAAGATGCGAGTACCCTTCCGAGACACTAGTTCCAGCGGAGTACAAAGGGGTTGCCTTCGAATCGTTTGCGAGTGCAGTCCGTCAACCTTGGTTATATTTGTACCCGTGTGCGCGGTCCAGCGATCAGAACCGTCCGTCAAAGTGGAAAACGCTCACACACCCCTCTGTCCCCAGCCCCTGACGCCCACACTTCTTTCCAATCGGTCGAGCTTGCGCCTCCAAAATAAAGTCGAAGAGACGCGACCCACAGTCTGACGGAGTCGATCAAAAGGAGAGGGGAAGAAAGGCGCCGCGCTGGGATGGCTACCCTCTTAACAGGAACAGAGAAACGAATTTACCCGGGAAACGAGTCGGAGGGCCTCTTCGTTTCCAATTGATCCGGGGTTGTGATCAAAACTCTGGCATACTGAATTTGATCTGCTGAAAGCTTCTTGTAATTGAACGTAATGCTCTCGTTCCGCCGCGTCCGGCCCCCCGAAACGTTCCTCGTGAAAGGAGGCCGGAGAAAACGGACCGAGGGTAGAAAATCGAGCCGTAGAAAACGCCCGAAGGAAAGGGGTTGAAGATGGACCGACGCAGGGTGTGTGTGTGGGGGGTGGAGAGGGTGGTCGCCGGGGGACGACGAGAAAATAAGAGAGAGAGCCGGGGACGAGCCGTCCGAGACGGCTGTTGCGAATTCGATTGTCCTCCGACTGGCATCCCTTCCTCTCCTTGAAATATCCTCGGACCCTATTTTCCACGTAGTCTGAAGCAACCCTCGCGGGCAGTGCCGGTCTCCCGAGGAAAATCTTCTTTCTCTTTCTCTTCATTGCTCCCTTTCTCTCTTCCTCTCTCTGTCAGTCTCTCTCTCTCTCTCTCTCTCTCTCGCTCTTTTAGCTCGGTTCCTCTTCCTTCCCCGCGAAACAGCGCGCGAAACCTCTCCAAATAAAGTCCCCGTCGCGTTAGGGGGATGGCGCGCAATTTTTCGCTCGTTGCACCTGCGGCTGTCGGGTCCGACCTACCGTCATCGATCAGGGCGTTCGGAGGCCGATCGCCGATCAGAAATGCTTTAAGGGTGATACTCCGTTATGCGGACGCGTAAAGGAGATAGGTGACACCCCAGTGTTCTGGGTACGTTCTGGAGGTGGGATCGATTCGTGACATGGATCTCCCGATATCCGAATGGAATGAATGGCATGGAATTTTGGCTACGGTAAGCAGTGGGTCACTGCGGATCGTACGTTTGTTGGTAAATATGGTGGCACGGGCTCCTACTGTTGATGAGATCAACAGGGTTGATTTCGGATCAAGTGTGAAACTAGGGACAGTGGAACGTTTGTTACCGTTTGATCTGATTTTTGTTTTATTTCGATTCCGGTGCGACTTTTAATCGCGTAGGTAATACATTTTTTAAAGGAATCACTCCGGATTTTGGGGCGAATCGGATATTTCAGTTTTTTGCTTATAAAACAAAAGTTTTTAAGTTTTTTAATAATATTTTTTACTGATATTGAAGTCGAATTAGTAACAAATTTATGAAAAATTGTAGGTCAGTTTGAACTATTAGTTTTTTTATGTTAAATCAGAACTGATTCGTTTCGCCTCGGTCTGCCCTATGTAGATGATAAAAATAAGAAAGAATTACAATATTTAAACGCTTTCGGGGAAGAAACAGATACCATGTGCAAAGTGTTATTAAGAGATTTGTTTAGGAGCGCATGCGAAAAACTTGTTCAATAATCATTTCCAAATGTCGTGACCACATTGGAATGTTCACGAATGTTTTATATCAAAATTAAAAGTGACTTCCATTTGATATCATTGATAAAGCTTATCGAATCGCCTTATTCCAACTTTCATCGATAAAAAGAGTATCGGGAACAATTTACACGAGGTGTGCGATATTCCACAGGGAAACAAAAAAGCTCCCCTGCTTGCTTCAGTTCGTATATTTGGTTGAATCAGTTTGCTGTAGGTTTCATTTTCGCAAAAAATATATTTACGTTTCATTCAATCAATGGAAAATGCAGTTAAAAACGTTTTCATTTTTTTTACGAATTTGTCACTGTGAGCTTACAAAATAAAAAAATTTATATTTTTTTTCTTAACAATTTGGAAGAGTTAAACAAATTTACTACATTGACAAACACTTTTCGTCACAGTAAAAAGATTACTATAGTTTAAATAATCTACATAAAATTATAATATTTTTCACAATTTTTATAGTAAACAAAAATATATCCAGAAACAAACGAGAGATCTGAAAAAACTGAATATAATACAATACCATATCTTTAAGTAATGCATATTTTGATGTTACTTGACAGAATTCAAAATTATATCACAGACAATTCGTATTTTTCTTAAATCATAAACTTAATATAACGCTAATTGATATCACTTTTTGTGACAATACCTGGTACGAAAGAAACGGGAAAAATGATTTCATTTATAATTAAAAAATCCATTAGAAACCACCATAAAAAAAGAATAGTAAAAGAATAAAACGTGTTAGAGTTCAATATCAAGATTACGTCTCAGACTGCCAATCAAAACTGCTGATCGAAGCGGTGGGCCGTCGACACCGGGGCCAGGGTCGTGAAAAATGGCACACGATACGCGGGCAACAGCGACACGAAAAGCAAAAACACGCCACGTGTTGCATTCGAAATAAATAGCCGGCCGCGTAATAATGTAAACAGTATAACAATCATCGGCATTACGTAATTATATCGGGCAGCGGCGGTATTACCGATAAAGCGGCAATACCGTAATTTGTCGGGTGTCAAAGTTTTCGAGGAAAATATCGAAAAATTTCCACGCGCGCGGCGTGTGTGTACCATTGAGCTCTCTCGCAGCCGCGTCGCTTCTGTGGTTCGCTGGATATTATCAGATGGAGTATTGCCAACAGGTGATTCCGAAAATAACAATAATTTAATTTCCCGAATGTATGGGTCACGAGGACTTTCGATTTCACATTAATTAAGTATCCACGTGTGTGGATTACGCTCCACAGGTTCGTTTGTATATCGCGTTACGATATTATAAATCATTGTAAGCTTTGAATTATGAGTTCATCAACTTAGTCTGAAGAAAAATACAAATCCCGGCTACATTATCGGATAGTATTCGACGACGATTGTTCGATACGCTCTCCGCTAATATTTTCGAAACCTGATAATTGTGGGACGGAACAATCATACGATTTTCCAGAATTGGCTGACAACGATATGTAAAGTTCAAATACTCCATATGGTCAAAACCATATTACCTACGAACATTATCGAATCAATGTTCAAAGAATAGAGCAACATTCCATCGAATATACCGCATTAGATAATAGTAATTTCGAACCATTGGCATTGCTGGATCAGATTCCGTTTAATCGGGTAACAGAAGCGGAACAAAAAAAAGACGCATTCCTGTTTAACCCTCCATCTGACCGGGATCCTCTTCCAGAAGACAATCATCCCCCGGAAAAGCCCGGGAGACTCGTAGGACAGTCGGAGATCTCCCAAACACGAATGTATTTTTAAAGTAAAACGTTAGTGCCTAATGTTCGTCCACATTTTGCGCTTAATACAAGATCGTAGGGGGGAATCAAGGGAATAAGAGCGGCTGAGAGAGCCGCGTGCGCCTGTGTATGTGTGCCACATCGGCCGGGGCGGCCGTGTAGGGTGCTGACGGTGGTCCGCGAAGGGTGGAGAAAACACCGCGTACAGAGAGAGAAGGAGAAAGAGAGCGGCAGAGAGGATGAGAGGGGCGTGAAAGAGAGGAAGAGAGAAAGAGTACGGGAGACGTGAAGTAGGATGAGAGGATGGAAGGTTTGCGGGGTCGGTGGCAGAAATCCCCTTCGCGCTATCTCGTGGTAGGGCTGTTTTTCGCGGCTCGCAAAATGGCCGCCACCCCCACCATCACGCCCAGCTCCGGCCTCGAGGGTGTAGAGCGCTCGAATTTTCTCCATCCTGTTCTCTTTCTATCCGGCTCGTTCGTTTCCCGTTCGTTCGTCATTCGTTAGTACACCCCTTCTCTCGTCGAACCGGCGCTCCGGCCTCTTTCAACCCTCTCCTGCCCGGACCCCCGGCCGAGCCGGAACGTTTCCCCTCTACTTTCCGTTTTCCACCACCATTCTTGCAAAACCTCCCCTCCACCGTAGTTGTAGGGCTTGCTCAGCGCCACTGGCGGGAACTAGAACTAGCCTGCCACCCTCTCGCGCGTCCTTCTTTGTCCCCCGTAGCCGGCCGATCCTCTGTCCCGGTCCCACCGTTCTCCGTTGTTTATGCAAGACCTCTCCTTTCACCGCGCCGCTTTCATCCCCCTCTTTTTCTGTCTCCTTCCTTTTTTTTCGTCCCTCTATCCGTTTTCCACCTCCTCAACCCCTCCACGTGACCCTCCTCCGTCGAGCCTCGACTCCTACTTGCTCTCCACCCACTACGTCTCCGTGTTCTATCTCTTTTTCCGTTCCCCTCGGAATGCCCCACCACTGGAGACAGACTGTTCCCTGTATGTATATACATGTGTGTATATACGGCCGGTACACGGTGTCCGGCGAGGTCGCGCAGGAATATTGTTACGTAGAACGCGAATGAAATTTATAACTAATTACGGGAAAAGTTTAGATGACCGTCGGGCCGTTCGCCGACCGGAAAGGGAGTGATCCGATGGCTGATTGGAATATATATGTCTATATGTATATATATATATATACTGTATACATATATATTTACGTGTGTATGTTTGCATGTGTGCATGTATGGATATGTGTATGGTATGTATGGATATGGTATATACTTATATGCCTCTGTACGTACGGATTCGCTACATGCTCGCGCGTATATATAGGTGAGACGACGCGGAGACAAGGGGACGGAAAGAACGGTTTCGGTCAGACAGTCGGGATTTGTGCCGGTATAGAAACCAAATTACATTAATTAGGGTATTAAGCGTCCTCGGTTGTGCGGCGGGAAAAAAAGGTTGGCCTAGGGGTTGCGGGACCTCGATGAACGCGGCTTAAGACGGATTCCACAGTTTTCGTGTGATAGAGAATTTTAAAGCGTGCCCCGCATTTTTGCTAATTAGTCCATACATCGATGTTTCGAGTTTCGAGTCGTTGAGGAACGGGGCTGTAATAAATGTCCCCTGTGTAGTTGATCGTCTATTGAGTCGGCGGAGAGGAATACTTGTATAAGTGGTCGCCGTAATTTCGCTTTTTAGAATCCTTTTTTGGCACCTTAAGATAGGATACCTATTTACTTTAAGAAGAAAAATTATGAATCAGATTTAAAGAATAATATTTTTCGATGATATTGAAGATTTACTGTAGAGATGTTTTACTTAATGAAAATGAAAATTTTTGTATCTATGAAAGAAATTGAATAATACGTTTTATACCGTAAAATTACGCTGGAAATTGGGAAAGTACTTTATCCATTCTTTAAAAAATTAATTTCTCTGGAGTTTAGAAATGTCACTTTTTCTATTACCGAGGTAAATTGTGATAATAATTAAAGTCGAATCAAAAGCCTCGGCATCGATGCTGGCTCAAAGTTATTGCGTTTCAATTCGATTTTCAATTCCCAGGAAGAATTATAATCGCAAATAATTAAACGATTACCTGTTTTTGATATTTTTTCTAGCCCGAGACCTTCGATTCGCTACACTCCCTTGCATATTACCTCAGTAACTATCTCCTGTCAGATTTTTCGCGAAACGCTTCGATGCGGAGCACGATTTCATGATTCAATCATGAAAGTCATGGCGCACCAGGCGTCCACCCACGCGCCCACTCTCCCCGATAAAAATTATTTGGAACGTTTTCGAACGCTCTCGGCATGCTGTACGGTTCCCAGAATTTCCAATTTGTTTAACACGCATATTACTTGTATTCCATTGTTTCGCCGGTTCATAGACCTATAGTCTTTTTCATACGCGTGGTATGGGAATTACAGTAACACGCTCGATTTGAATTGCTACCTTAGCGAAATCCGCAAGTAAATGAAATTGCAAAAATTACCGCGAGAAAATATCACATGACGTAAATGACTTGCTGCGATTGTTCGAATCTCGAAAGATCATTGTTATCCCTTCAATCAGCTGCATATTAATTATTCGACGCAACGTGTCAGACAACCCAGACCTATCTCAACTATGATACAAAACCGACCTAACCGCATTTTTTATTCTTATAGTTGCGGTAACCGATTTAGAATTCTGAATGTATCGATTAAATTTTTATTGTCGAATCATACGTTTGAAGTATTCAACACACGAAAATATTTTATTTGTTTATTTTACGAGTTCCCGTGTGCGTATTGTATATTTTACGATCTCTTCCTATCAGACTATTTGAGAAATTATTGAAACTTGAATTCAAGGAGTTTGCAAATGTAAATTATTTTAAAATATATATAATAAATTTTATTCAAGTGTAAGTGAAATAATGGAAATAAACATAGAAAATGAAACGTAATTTGCTAGAGCACATTTAAGTTTCTTCGTGGAGTATTAATTAATTACCAATGCATAAAAACTTAAAGCATAATCAAATTCACATTCGTATTGTTTCGGACTATCCCGTGTGTTGAATCGGGGAGTCCGATGTTCTTTCAACAAATCAATGTCGGCTAAGCGCGTTAAATGATTGAACGGAATGTTCAAGAAAATACAATTTATTTGTCGGTTGACTCTTTCGGCGGTTGGAGACGAAGTGGTCACGACGTTTTTCCTCAATTCAGAAAACATTCTTGGTTCGAGGGTTATAAGTATGACGAGGATCTCTCTCGTTGGTGGTGTTCGATAGATGTAGAGGCAGCATGCAGATTTTTTGGAGATGTACATAAGAGTTTTGCCGTTTCTACATCTGCTACTTTTATGGCGATAAAAAGCGGGCCCCATTCCAAAGTTTTGACCTAGGCACAAGTCTGGAACACGTATCTTGCATAGTTTATGAAAAAACAAATATATTAAATATTAAAAGCAACTATATTCAACACGTGTACTATCGTCATAACAGAAATATGGTCAAACATATTAACTTTTTCCACTAGTCGTGTGTAAAAACGTTGTTGCCACCTTTAATCAATTTGACCACGAAAAAGGCATTTATTCCAGAAAAATGTCCTCCTGATCAAAAAATTGTCAAAGGTAACACATACCAAAGGAAAATACCTTCAATAAAAAACTACCAATCCCGCGCGGTAAATAAAGATATTTAATTGGAAAACACTGAAAGTCGTTGGAGACTCCTAATACAGATTCCAAATTTCAAAATGTCGAAAATGGGAATGAAATTTACGTTGAAACAGTGGTCGACCGAGAAGGAAGGAGAACCTGAATCATATTCGAGCCGTTGCAAAATTTTATGTATCCCCCCTTTCAAACGGACAGGCCAGGTTTATCAATCCATCGACCTTTTGTCTAACCGGGAGCATGGAAAGTTCTAACGGAATTTTGCGAGGGGTGAGTGTTTTTCGCGCGAAACCGCGAGCGTGGATAATCGGCGTGACCCGGCCAATTCGGTATTCCAAAATTTTTCAATTTACGTGGTGACCGCTGACGGCAGGCGACTTCCTGTCCGCGTTTAATTACGGATATCCCGGCGGACAGCAGGGGCTGGCCCGCGCGGCGCGGCGACCCGCCTTCGGAAGTCTCGGCCCCGAAATTCGGAGGAGCGTCGCGCCGCTCCAAGGTCCGGACGAAAACGCGCGCAGTGCGCTAACGAGATTCGCGAATGCAATTTAGCGCAGCTAAGTGCGGCCTCCGCGGCGACGAATTACGAATGCTCGCGTGAACCGGCCGCGAACGTTCGCGGACACGCGGCACGATGGGAAGAGTAATTCAATGAAGGAACGTCCTGCGACGACTTTTCCGCGACTCGGGCCGCCCGGCCGCCGAGTCACGGGAAAAAAATCGATAGGTATATCACGTGAACCAGCCGACCGACCGACCGAACACCGCCGACGCCGCACACTGTTTTCAAAATCGAAGGAAAACAGGTGTGTGAGGTAATTAATTTTTACTCGCAATTTCTGCCGCGTCTATGGTGTCCTCCTGCGCGATGGACGGACGAGGACACAGGTGTAATTTTCGAACGCGTCGCGAAAGTTTTGTCTCCTCCTTCGGGAGATGAAAAATGGCGCTTTTGCCGGGGCAACGTGAGATTCCCTTTGAACGGTGCGTTTCAAAAAGCTGAAATCCTGATTGTTGCTGTTCGGAGAAATTTGGTGTTTGATTAAATATACCGGGGGACTATTGAAATATTTTGCGATTCGGGACTTACATAAATCTTCTAGTTCAAAGAAATTCATCATATTTTATTAATACTGTAAATAGAAGTTGATATTTTGTTTTATATCGATTGTCAAGGACAGGATTGATAAAAGTTGACTATGAAGGATTCGCGTATAAATTTTGAAATAAAACCAAATATGATTAGTTATGTGAGGGACACTGAACATTGGAAACGCGTGAAATAGGTTTTAATTAAAACATTGGGATTTTTATCTTGGTACGTAATATCGTTAGAAGAAAATTCATATTTTTGTACGGTCATAATTTAAAAATTAAAATTAAAAAAATTAGATATCCTAATATTAGATGAAATTTTCATTTTCTTCCGAATCAATAAGTAATTCCAAATTTTCAAATGATAGTTACATTTATTTGTATTCCACTAATTATAGAATGCAAAAGACTTAAAAACTGTGTTTAAAAAATGACCAGGGTGATTTCTAAGTATACCAATGTCACAGACATTGTCTGCAAAGAGGATTCTAGCGGCAGAAAGAAGTCTCGAATACGCTGAAGGGAGCAACGACGAACAAAATTAATTACAGATTTAGGAAAACATCGAAATTTCAAATGGATGACGACAGAAGATCAACAAAAATTGTAGAAACTGCGATGATTTCGTGTCCGCCGTGGCTGCCGGCCTGGTTATGCAATCCGTTAGATGCATCCTCGGGTGCACTTGCTCGCTGCAGCGGCGAGCGATCGAACTTTCACCGTGGAAAGTTCGACGTGCTCCCGCCAAACCGATCAGTCAGTGTACCGTAACGTGTTTTCTCCTGACGCATCGCACGTGCCAATAAATGGGAACAGAGCAATACTTCCCAGCTAGCGTTTTAAATCTCTCTAAATTTCGAGCGAGGAGGATGGAAAGATAGCCACTTGCGCTCCCGGTTCCGCTCACTTATTCGCAAATAACCGTAACGGATGGCCGATACGTTTTTCAACCAAAAGAGCAACGGAAACAAACCCGAGGAACTTTTCTAATTATTTCGCATTCTAACGTGTTAACGTTCTACGTCTCTATCCGGCGTCCTAAAAACAGGAAAAAATAATAGGCAGAGAAACTAACTAGTAAATGACAAACGGAATAACAAACCGTTACGCGTACGAAAAACATGAAACGATCCGTTCGAGACTTCTCGATCAATGAACTAATAAAGTTTCTCCGTTTATATCGACGTGTAATCCATTTTAACAGGCACGATAATAAATTTTGATCGCAACATGAAATTTCCAGACAGCTATGTAATTATGCGAAACTGACGCCGACTCGTGCTTGTTTTATAATTTTTGTCATGGCCGGGAATTAAAGATGCACGTCTGTCAGGTAACCTATAACTTCCGCGGGAAATTGATCGATCCGTATAGCCGTGCTATAACGTAGTCCTCCGTGACGCATCGCACGTGCCAATAAATCTGCGCATAGCGAGATACCTCCTGGAATACCCTATAAATTTCTCTGATCCTTGCTCGATGAGAGGGGGCGATCCGTGCACTGTCCTGTGACGGATTCACCTTTTTTCATCCCCTTCCCACCCCCATCTTGGTTCACTCTATTAATACATTAAAATATATCTTGCGCGACTGATAAAATGAAGTAATCGCTCTGTCGAACCGGAGGCTGGAGGGGGTTGCTTTTTAATTGTTGCGCGCCGCTTTCTGACGGCGGAAGAACGGGACGCCGATTTTCCATTAAAATTCCGTCAACTAGGAAGCAATTAACGATGTCAAGGAAGTTTAATAGAAACTGAGAAAATCGGCCGCAACGCCATGACGCATTACCGTTTGGTCTTACATTGATTCGTGGCAGCTTCATTGATCCAGGATTTAATAACATCGAAGATTTTAGTACGATGTTGCAACAGCGTTGGTCGTCGGATGAAAAAAATGTATTTTGTTAATAGTTGATTATTTCTGCTATAAAATGTTCTCCTAGTCCATTAACCCTGTGACTCATTAACGCGTACACTATTAATGCCTTTTTACATCGTGACAAATTTATGTTTACTATTAGCGACGTTTATACCTGTACGTTTTGTATTAGAACATTTTGCATGGGGTATGAGAAGTTGGCAGTGGTCCCCTTTGAACTTCGATTGACTGGCGATTTCTCACAATTTGTAAACCGTGTGAACTGTGTTTGATTGTACACTAGTTCATCAAACGTTCTTCGTAAACTAGTTAGCAGATTTTTAAATACATCAAACGTATGAAAGTTTAAGTGATGAGTGATGAAATACTAAATTGTACAAATATGTAATGAAAACCATTATGGAGAAACGTTTCTTCCAGAAATTCCACAAAATGGCTATCCGCATTATGTCTCATTAGATAAATTAAATATTAGAAATTATATCGACTTA
Source organism: Nomia melanderi (assembly GCF_051020985.1). Classification (NCBI taxonomy): domain Eukaryota; kingdom Metazoa; phylum Arthropoda; class Insecta; order Hymenoptera; family Halictidae; genus Nomia; species Nomia melanderi. The sequence goes on along the minus strand of NC_135006.1, from coordinate 9,570,081 downwards.
AATCCGCATATTATACAATATACTAAAGGAAGTTGCTTATACCAGAAATAGGGAGATCTTCTCGATCAATCGGAAAAATGTTAACAAAAATAAGGCGTTAAACTGTGAAGTCTACAAACGGACCTAGCATCTCTTGCAATATTTCAGAATATCCCCTTCGTTTCCCGCAAAGACGTCGCGAAGAACAAGTTTTCGCCGATCAGTCATCTCATATCCGTTTCACGTACGCAATTCCGCGCGGCAATTTTGGACTCCGCCACCCCCCGCCCCGATTCACCCTTATTACACGATTTTTTCAGCCGTTGAAAAATGATCCCGCCGGCGTTGCACGTTCCCATCCCCTCCACAGTTCTTACGTTCGCCGACCGCCCGGCCGTGTGCGATTCTTTTTTGTTGCTCCGGAAGACCGATCACGTCTCCCTCTTCGGCTAATTTTTATTTTCCCACAAGCGGCGTTTTAAAAATTACCTTCCACCCGTCTCCTTCTTCCCCCACCGGTCGGCCGTGTAGGGGAGGCAGCGAAAGAATTGTAGAAGGGATAGTTTCTGGTCGCGGGGGTGGAGTTGATCGCCCCCACTCCAGGGACACGGTGCTAGGAAAAAAAAGAACGCAGACGATGGAAGGGGTTGCACAATCGACGGAAAAGATCGAGGGTGAAGCGTCGGGAAGAGAAAGAGGAAACGAGCGGGTAGGAGAGTAGATTCATCCCCCCTACGTTGGACAGTTTTATATCTACAGTTTTATTTCCCTTCCACGCCCCTCTACCCCGTTCCCTTTCCAGTTTTCCCCCGTTGTTCCCGCCGCTACTAGAAGAACGTGATGTATGGCCCGGCGTGTTCCCCGTCGTCATGTTTGGGTTCGTTTTTCCCGCCAAATTCCCTGCCTACAAGCTGCTGCCACCTCTGTGCCTGAAATTCAGCCTTGTGTATCCTTGTGTGTCTGCGTTTTTTCCCTCCCTTGTCGACCACCTCCAAACGCCGCCGCAGTTCACGGTCGTACGGCTTTCTTAGCTTGATTAATTATCGCGTCGGAGTCCTACACGGGGATCCAGGAGGTCCATCTTCCATTCCTTCTCCTTTCATCCCCAGTTACTATCTTTTCTTTTCTTTTCCGACCGTCCTCACCAAGCCAGAGGTTCACCCCGTGTTTGCTTCGGCCCTGTCCTTTGGTCGCCGTGGTCGAGGCGCTTGATAGAAGAACATTACGCGGAATTATGAAAGGGCATCCGGCCGTGAACGATTTCCTGAATAAAATGACGTCGCGACGAGGACGATTTGAAGATAAATTGAGCCCGGTCCGGGAACCTTTCGATTATAGCGAGATATTCGCCGACAAGGGACCACGAATATTATCGTCGCGGAGGTATTCGGATTTTGGGGTGAAATCAATGGTGTTCGTTTGATACTTTGATATTTCTGTGATGGGAATTATTATTATTATTGTTGTATCGTGTATTTATTCTACAAGATTTATAAATATGTACGATTAAGGGGAGATAGCAGTGTAAAAAAAATTTAAGTGAAGACAAAGTGCTATCAATAGCTGATGTAAAATCGGTTTCAGGAATTATTATATAGCTACTCCGAAGCAATCAATAATATGTACACCTTTCTTTTAATAAACGATAAAACGATATGGAAAATTTAATTAGAAGACCATTTACCGCTTGCTCATTTTATTTTCGATAATCGAACCAGTCTTCTACCAATATTTAATATATTGATTGCCATGATGACTACTGGCTTTTCAACATGTCTTTTAAATTATGATTATCGTGAGATCGGTGTACCATCGAATAATAATCTTTGATAACCCAAGGAGCAAGATAATAGTGAGAAGGAAAAAGCAAATTAAACGGGAAACTTTTTAGAAAGAGATGCGGATGCATTTTAATACGAGAGACGAAATACAAGTTCGAAGAACTCCGAATTTTGCGAAGCGAGTAATTTGGATGATGAGGTAATTAAAAAGGGTCCGAAGAAAGGTTGTTCAGCGTGACGGGCAGATAAGTCATGAACGATTCTCGAGAACGAAATTATTCTATGAATGCTGATCGCTACGTAACGCGTATTATGCAAAAACCGTGGCTGAAAGTGACAATTTTTACGTTTTAACGGCGGCGAGCTCGCTCGTCCGTCACGCTCGAACGAGAAATTTCCATTAGCCGACAAGAAGTAGCATGCAGGCCTTTTTCTCTATCCTGATCACAGCGTAGACCGGGAAGACGTTGTCGTTTTGCTATTCGCTTATTTTTTTCAAACAAAATTTTCAACTGGTTTGCGACACGAACGCTATTAGAAAAAATTAGTAACTCTTCATGCGTTGAAATTACCTTTCGAAATAAGTATTTAGTATAATTATTATGGTTCTCGCCTTAGTCTTACTTTTATCTCTTTTTTATATCACTAAAACTACTAATTTTGAAGAATATATTATTGAAAAAAGTAATTTCGCTAATAGAAAATTTATTTCAAAAATTAAGTAACAACATATTTAAATCTAATAAATCCCAAACACCTCTTGCCATGTAATTACACTATGAACTTTCATGCAAAATAAAATTTTCCTATTTTCAATGACATTTTCTAGTTACAAACACTTAACTTCTAAACTTAACGTAGTCATTCAAATTATAAAGATTCTCATTTAAATATTATATTATAAACAATAACATGGTTCTATTGAGCACAGTTACTAAAGAAACTACAACACAAAAGGTTGAAGCGAATTAAACAATCGCCAAATCTAAAAGTCAGTAATCAATTATCTCCAACTCAATTGTCTTTTGATATCCAGATCCCTTGAAAACGTCTAGTTTAAATTCCTCACGCGTAAAATTTTTCCCCTGAACACTCGGATCTCAAACGAAGCTTCACAAAGTTACCCAAAACCGGTATCCCGAAAACATCGGACAGCCTTTTGAAAAGCTGAACCGGTCTTCATTAGTCCAGTCAAAATTTAGAAACACGAAACAATAGCGTCGCCCGCGTAAACGTCTAGGGACGTGCGGTGGTTCCAAGGCGCCCTGTTCCAGCGTGGAAGAAAAATATTTCGCAGAATGTCGAGGCAGCAAGGGTGAACGCCGTGGCGGCTCAGATATATCGAGCGGGTGAGGGTGGCGGCAAGAGGAAAGAGGGACGACAGTCGAAAAGGTGCCCCACCCTGGGGGTAACGGTCCAATCCGGAGTCGGCGTACTTTTTGCCCACTTTTCCACCTCCACCGGGCGGCTTGGTAACCACCACCATCGGCAGCGACATCGTCAGCACCAGCAGCAGCAGCAGCACCGCCGCCCTCGCGACCCGCCGCGCACTTCAGCGTGTATTTTTCCCCTCTGAGGTCGCACAAGTGTAGCTTTCCGGGGCTTCCCCTCCGCCTCGTGTCTCATCCGGCGTCGAAGGGGTGAAAAAGAGAGAGAGGGGGCCGGTAGAAGGGGCACCGTGAGGCAGGGGTGTGCGCAGTACGCAACTTTTCCGCGAACGATGGCGCTGAGTTTGGGATCAATTTCAAAATAACCTGCCTTAGACTTTCAAGGCTTTCGGATCGATTCGAATTCCGTGTCTACCCGGTGGCCGACCCCTTTCGCACCCTCACCGGTGAACTCGGAACCTCTCGCTCTCTCTGTTTCTCCCTCTGCCTTCCGTGCCCGTACGGTGTCACGTCTTGACGACTCTCGGTTTTCCCTTTTTTTTCGGCGATGTAGAGCTCCAGGGGCGTCAGAGCTGAAATTTTTGTTTCGAGTCTCGCCCTCTCCTCGTGTTTTGCTACCTTCCTCTGGCATTAAGCTCCCTACCACTGTGGCTTCCGCCAGTGCGCGGCTCTTCGGCCGCGGCGTGGTCGCTGATCGATATACAGATGAGAAGGATTCGATGTATGGACGGACATGTATGAATGATAGTGTCACGCGGTCGGGGGTGTCACATGGTCTTGGCTTTAAACTGTGTCAGGGTATATCGGAGACGAAGAGTAATCCGTTTCTAATCGATATCGCGGACATATCATGTACCGGGGACGTTTTATCCGGTCTGGTGTGCCGCGACGCGTTAACCCTAAGCAGCCTATTAATCGTAATGAGCCGCGGGGAACGACGATCAAAGAAACCGGAGACGCAAGTACCGTCAACGTCCCGCGGCAGTGTTCGTTCTCATTCGATCGATGACGGAAGTAGAGGTTTTACGTTCACCGAAAATTGACAGACGACGAAAAACGAAGGCGCGCGCGCGTCGATTAAAATAACAAAAGATGCTGCAGATGGAGACGGTCCGAGTATTTTTCAAATATAAACACAGACCGTTTCAGCCTTTGATAATGGAACAATAACACATAAGTAATCGATTGTCGGATAAATAGCTGCGGGCGAGGTCGGTTTTTCCGTCGACCATATCATTTTCCGCGATATTCCGATTCATACGCGGTCTAATTGAAGGTCTCGTTGTTTCTTCAACGAGCACGCCGACGTTATAATTCTAATCAGAAATCACGCGGGAATTTCCGGGACGAATTTTTTATCATTGGTATCATTGCCGTGCTCGGTATTTATCTTTATTGTAGCTCGTAAATAAAAGACGCGTGGTCAACGATCAAAGGGCGAAGGGACGCGTCGGCGCTGGTAAAAAGTTGACGCTAAATATTCAATATCCGTGCGTAATGCGCGCACGCGTTAAACGTACAATAACAATAATTAATTCTTTATTTCGGCGAATTATGTCGCACGTTCATGAAAATTTCACGCGTAAATCGTTACAAAACCGGCGGTGTAACGCGCTGTAAACGCGTTGATACGCCGCGGTTGCTGGGCTCGTGTGTATTTACGATGAAAATTCGTCCGCGCTCCCTTGTCCGATTCTAATCGCGAAATACATCTGGCATTCATTATGAAGTCTGCCGTTCCGTAACGAGTCAAAGCAAATACGCGCATTATGCCCATGGCTGAACAATTCTACGCCGTCTACTAGCTCTAGCGAACTACGGATTCCCGTATTTGCTTAAAGTGTACTTCCTATTTAAATAACGTGTTGCTGTAATATGTCATTAGATACGTCGGAATGGACAGGATGTCATATTAACAGCAGGTCAGTCGCGCATCGCGACCAATCAGTCTCCAACAATTTTCAATTGAGGCATCTTTCATATATGAGTGACACGTTTTTAAGTTTGTAATTGGGAAATAACCTTCAAACTATAATGGCGAACGAAGCAAATGTTCCAAGAATAAAAATTGTGTTCAGCTGATTCTTCTTGTTGTGGTAATTTTCCTACGAAAAAAGGTTTATCTGTGTTTGTTTTATAGCATTCATGATTAACTAAAGGATTCAAAGTTATCGGTGCCGTAATACTTTTAATTTCTTTATATATTTTTATTTCTAAAGCATACACGCAAAAGTATCTAAAGAAAGGAAATTGTAAATGCCTACACACTGAATCGAAGTCAATGAAATCAAAGCATCGCTGCCTCAATCTCACGTGAACTGAAAAGCAGAATTCTTGCAATTTGGTAAATACATTAATCTATAATTTAACTAAAACAGCTTCAAACGAAATATTGTATTTCTACGCCGCAATTGCCTCACCCAATTAATAATATAATATTCGCAATTTTCCATTGTTGTATTTCAGTTTTCAGATCTTACGTTTAAATTAACCACCGATAAAATCGACGACCTTATACAAATTAACTCGATCAAAATCATCTTACTTGCCCATCAACCTTGATATTTCGATTGAATCAGGTCACGCAGTATGACATCGCGCTCGCGAATTAACATAAATGTCCGCGGTACGCTCGGAGAAAGATAGAAGATGTATTAGGAACGATTTGAATGCGGGGAACGTCGGGGCCGGCTGGAATCGTTAACAAACGTAATACAAAATTCGCGTGGAAAATCCCCGTTGCAGACGACCGTAAATCGAGGGTCCTTTTATCAAAGACGAGAACACGAGAACGAGCATTCGTAGGACGTATACTTTTCCTCCATTTACATCAGTTTCTTGATGCCTCGAGCGAGTTGCTGCCGTAGCAGCAGCACCACCGCCGCCGCCGCTGCCGCCGCCGCCGCCGCCGCCACCAGCAGACCACCCTTTTCCACCCTTCCTCTGTCCCGGCCCTCCCTTTTGCTACTTTTCTCTCTCCTCTCGCCCACCTAACTCTTCCTCTATCACGGTGCTCTCTGCGTGCTCTCGCGAAAATCCTCGCGATAAATTATGCCGTGCGGGTGGGAAATAAATGACCCACCTCCCTCTTCCCCCCTTCGACCCTTCTCGCTCGCCCGTCCGCCCCCTTTTCCGTCCCGAACTTCAATCCCCAACGTGTACGGACCCACCGACACCCTCCGCTGTCCGCCGCGCCACCCTCTTCGGCCACCCTCTTTTCGCTCTTTCTCTTCCACTTCTTCCGAGCCACCCACCCCGGGGGCCACCCTCCGGCCGCCACTTCCTCCGGTCTCTCTCTCTTGTTCCTGTACCTGTTCCACCTCCTCTTTCACCCATTGCCAGAACTCCACCATCCCCCCCTGTGGTCCAGGCGACGCTGCTGCGAGGAAAGCCGGCTTTAAAATTATAATGGCACGCGCAATTTTGATAACCGTCGCCCGAACCACCTCCACCACCACTACCACCACCACCACCACCACCACCACCACCACCACTACCACCACCACTGCTACTATTACTACTACTACCACCAGCACCGACATTCTGTCCAATGACACTGTCGTGAATACTTGGCTCGCCAATGCTGACCACCACACCTGCGAAACTTGAACCTGCGAGACCATCACACCAATCTCTTCGTCTTTCTCTCTCTTTCTTCCTTTTTCACTGTTTCTGTCCTTCTTCGACCGCCCGCGTTTCCTTCATCTTTCCCTAGCTCCCTGTACCTTTTGATATTTCAGCGCACGTAGATCGACCCATCTCCTTTGCAAGGCTTGTTTGGACAAGTAGTCGGGAGGATCGGCTTTTTCGTTGAACGGGGGGCGGGGGCTGTCTTCTCGGAACACCGATGTTCTCTTTTTGCTGCCGCGGTTGAATGCTCTCCAGCGATTTTTCCAGGAATCGGGAGAGGATTCAACAGGAATCGCGTTGGAGGTATTCGGTACCTGTCGATTGAAATAAATGAGGCTTGTTGAATGTAATTCGCGATGATTGCGAAGGATTTGCCGGATATCGAATAAACTGTGTAATTTTTGGGATATCGGGATATTGTGATTAATGCACGCGTGATTCGCTGAACGATACTTGATTATCGTGTATTACGTCGTTAATTGGAAGCCGCTTTGAAGAGTTATGTTCCAGTAGAAGTAAGACGGAATTATTTAGTTTAAATTATATAATTATTGAGGTGATTTATGAATCATTTTATCGCTGATTCAAGTAATATGGAAATGACCGTTGTTCGAATATTTGAAAAGAGTATATGAATTTGTCAATTATTTCAACGATTTAATCTATTTTGTCCTAACTTTTAAATCGCAATAAAATTTAATTTAGGAATAAAATATTCTTACAATAGAAACATATATTTCGAATTGTAATAAAATTATGACGTAATGATTCGTACTTACACATATTTCCCTAACACGTGCTTCCTGTTACATGTAAATATACATGGCATTATCATAATGTAATAATTCAATGTAATTATAATTATAACAATTACGGCGTTTATGTAATTATTATCGAAAGATAGGCAGCTCATTATCAAAACAGCATTTGGGTAATAATTAGGAACAAAGATAATTTACAATTTCGGTAGCCTTGGTTTTTCACAAATACAAATTATCCACGAAATTATTTATAATGTAATCATCAATACAAAAATTATAATGCTAATTATTAAAATAATAATTACAAATAAGAATCATTTAAATTAAGTGAACGAAATTTGCATTTTCATAGACCATTTTAAACAGTCCGAAACGAAGAAAAAATAATGTAAACATTTCACATTAATTCTTGCTAATGTAAACAATCTTTCCCATTTTATTTTTTGCACAGAATAAATACAAAAACATTCGCTGCCTAGCAATAAAACAGAAAAAAATACTTTTGAGTAATATTCCCTCACGACTATACTTAAATCACATTCACACAATTTAAACAAACTAAAAGAATTCAAATTCTTAGCTTAATAACACATAATTAATTAATATAATTATATATTACATAAAACAATCTATATAAGCATACTTCCCACGCTCTCCACACAGTCATCCATAGACCCCATTTCAAATTCTCATCCCCAGTGTCCCAAATGCTTCCTGAAAACGTTCCGTGAACGACCCCGTACATTGTCACCCCCGAAAAGTCTTGGTCCGCGGCTATTATGAAAATGCCCGGCGAAATATTTCAGAAGCTCGTTCTCGCTGGGCGCTGCTTCTTAATAGGGCACGCTCGGTGCCCGTTAAAGCGATATCGCGTCTACGGCACATAAACGCGGCCGCGCGCGCCCCCTTGCGCCCTGTCCGCGGACGAGCCAACCCTGTTCCCGGCAGGACCAAACAATGACGCGACGTCGACCACGGGAATGGCTCCGCTTTTGTAGCCGGAAATTGTTTAAGCTTTTGTTATTTTGCGGCTTCTAAATCTCAGACGTCAGCCAGCGCCCCAGGAGTTGATGTTCACACAGGCGCACAGCTCCCGCAGGATGTGTAACGCGAGCCCGTGTCCGCGAGGCCACCCGGCGCGCGTTCCACGCTTTGAAACGCGAAGCTCCAACCGGAATCGAGGCTCCTTCGCGGGGTCATCGACCCGTTCTCAGGCATTCCGCGTAATTTACGTTAGACAACTTTGTCCGCTCGCATCTCGGTCGCTACTTATTTTTCGAACCGCCGCCGCGGACATTTTCTACTTGACTTTGCCTCGCGCAAATGAATTCGATGGAGATAAACACGTTACCGTTCTTTTCCGCTTCGATCGTTTCCAATGAAACTTTGGGAAAAAGTTCTTTGTCCCCGGTTCTCATGTTTCAGACATGTGGATCAGTGGTTGGAAATCTTTAGGTCTGTTTTATGTTAATTACATGGTCGTAATAGTGTAACGTTTGTAATTAATACGGTTGCTGGGTATTTAGAATTTATACGTGGCAGATGCAAATAAATGGGGTAATAATGGTATTGAAGGCAATGCCATAATAAGATGAACAAACAGTGCGCGTATATTTACACTTAAGTTATGAACAGGTATTGGGCTGCAGTTAATACTTGATTAATGTAAAAATTGAATTGCATTAATTAATGTAATATATCGGATGTTTGAGTGACTTATCAGTAGGTTCAAATTGTTAATGTGATTTAACTTTTATGAAGTAGGAAATAAATATTTGGTATCATTTTTCAATTGGTCTTAAAACGAATAGCTTCTTGAAACCATGTACAATTGATGCGAGGTGCAGTCAAAAGTCTGGAACTGCTTTCAGTTTATTATTAGAGTCAGATCAAATAAATAGGAAGAGAAATCTTGGAAAATACGATATCTCTGTCTTAATAATATCACCTTCTTTTACCCTGCATATCAAATATGTATTTAACACGAAAAGAATTAGATTATCCTTTCGTTTTACTACTTAAGAAAAATCATTCAGCAAACTTGTTCCATATTAAATGTTGAATTAATTTCTACATTAAATAATATTTAACCAAGTTACTAATTATTGCAGAATTTATTTTCATAAAAGCATTATAAAGTGTTTACAAATGGTCACAGAAACTAAAAGGTCTCATCAATAATTTATTTCTATTCAATTTCAAACATTGGTCGCCGTATTTTAGGGGGTGTACGCACCCTAAGTTGGGAGCCACTGATTCAGATGAATTTCGGGTTAACTGATCCTCTGCGCGAATAATAATAAAGACGCGACGAGGAAATCCATTGGTCATCGTGTTCTTCGTACTTTAAAATCGATGGATGCGGGACGATTACAAATTTTTTGTCCCTTCACCCGATTCCGACGATTAAACGCGTAATTTGTTTCTTGTTTGTAGCGTGTCGAAACGATTCGCTTTCTACCATGCACCGTCTCGTTCGCGGAATTTATTACCGGCCTCTACAAAGGACAAATCTGTTTTCGAAATTCGCAGGGATAATGAAATTACTGGCGCGCGCGCGTGCACGCTCCCTCGACAGAGGAGGCAAGAGAAAGAGAGAGAAAGACAGAAGAGGCAAGCGTCTCTTATGAGAGATCAAATTCCCTATTTTTCTGGGGTTAAAGTCTCTGGAGTGCGTCGCGTGTGCAAATAAATCGCGAGGGGCAAAGATGCGCGAGCGCGCGATCAATATTTCCTTTGAAAATTCGCCGGCGTTCAACCTATTCCACGGCATTTTTTCATACTTAATAAACGCGTGCGTGGTAGGTACTCGTTACCGTGATAATGCAATTAAAACGCTTACGTTGAATAATAAATATTTGCATGAATAAGTAAGTATCGAACTAAACGAGATTATTACCGGTTATCGCCACTCTTACGTATAACCACCCCCCAACCAATCTTCGGCCCGATAATCATCGACGACACGCTCCCGACTGTTAACATTTAAAAGATGTTAAGTACAATGACCATTCATTGATCGCTTACAATGAATGCATAACTTTGTTTCAATTTGTCAGATTGTAATTCGTACTTTTTAAAATCATTAGAAGGTGAAAAATCCTTTACGCTTACAGTATAGATTATTATTTAAAATTATCTGGGTTCAGAGGGTAAATAAATAAAGTTGTAACATGAAAATATATAGTAATAGAACGGCTAGATTCGAATTCATCGAATCTCCAAGCAATCAACATAACCAAAATGATAACTATTCAAATTATCATTTGCTTGTTATTCAGTTAGCACTCGGCTATTACGTAGTAATTGAATTGCTAAGCTTTATCCATTAGGAAGCTCAAGATTTAACCGAATCAAAAGTATCACTGTATTTTTAATTTACTAAAACAGTCAACGTAGGATATAATCCTTGAAAAAAAATTCCTTGATTCTAGTTTACAAAAATGTGCGAAAACTCCTTTAGTCTACTATAAGTTAACAATAAATCGCAAGGTGGACACGTAAATCAGGTATCTATCCCATGAAAGCCTACGTATTGCAACCCCTATTAAAGTCCCAAAAAGACTCTCCTCCAAAACACTTATAACGATGCATCCCTAACTGCAAAACAGAAGTTCGAACCGAAATAAAAAATTCCTTCCCCTCCAAACCCTCAGAAAGTAAAGAACAAAAAAGCGCATCCGCGGAATCAGCATCCCCGGCAACGAAAACGAATAATCGCGGCTGGGACGCGAGCAACTAATATAATATCAAGCGCAATTCCTTTTTTCATTAGTAACTAGCGAACTGTTTAACGTTCCACGGTAGATATTTATAAAGTGGCCGTCGCCACCCTCCTGCCCCTGTGCCGCCGCCTCGCCCACGCGACGACCCTTCGCTCAAGGGGGTAAGAGAGGAGACAGCAGCGCGCGGAGGATGAGGAGGCGGAAGAGGCGGAGGAGAAACGTGGTGGCCGGTGGCGGCGGTGCGCGCGGACTTTTGGGGTGGTCGGTGCCCACCTATCGACCCTCTCGGCTCCTGGCTCCTGCCGCGGTAGCGACTCTCTCTTTTCCGTCCAGCGCCTCCTCTCCATCTCTCTCACCTACGGCCGTTTTCTCTCCGCTCACTCCCTCGTCCTGCTGCTCCTCGGTCCTCTCTCGCGCCTAGCTAGCGCGCTACCGACCTTCGTGCGCGCACACGAGAAAAAAGTACGCAACGGTAGCGCGCGGGAGCGAGACCGAGAGGGACGCGCGCGTAGAGGGTGGTGGCCGGAAAGGATGGCATGCGGCGACGAGGGATACGGGGGTAGGTCGGGGGTGGTCGGTCGACGAGGAAGCGGGGAAAAGAGGGACGAGAGGCCAAGCACGGCTGAGAGAGCGCAAAAGCTCACGGATACACGGGCTGGCGGGCGGTCTAGCGAGCGAGAGCCCCGTGCACGCGTTCGTACACACATACTCGCGCAGATCCTAATTTTAGCAGGCATTCGGCGCAGCTGTGCCACCCACATGTATCGCGCGGGCTCGAAACTCCGAAATTTCGTGCAAATAGCACGGGAAGGAAGCCGTCCCTGATTAAACCGGTTATTTCCTAGGTAAAAAGAATGTCGAGGCTGGAGGACGAAATTTACAGGAAATCGGGTTATTAGTCTCCGTGCCGGCGGATAGGCTATCGGGCACGATCGACAGTTTCGCGCTCGTCTCCGCGCGATCTCCTTGGCCTCTTTCACGCGAATCTCCTCGGCTTCCTTTTTGACGGTTGGATTATTTTAATTAGCGACGGACCAAGTTCCGAGATGTGTCTGTTCCCCCCTAGCTTCGCCCGCCTGCAATTCTCTGGCTCGCGAAGTTTGCGCTAGAATCAGCCGTTCGTTTCAGAGATTTTGAATTTCGTTAGAACCGGTCTTCATTTTTCTCTGGAAGTGTGGGGATGGCGTCTTTCGTGTCGGTAATGGTTCCGGTGTTGGCTCTTCCGCATCGCGGGGTTTAGATGACGCGAGCCGATCGCGTAGATAGATCCCGTTCACGTTCAATTCAATTAGTCGGTCCTGACAGATTTGCATACGAAATTAGAAACCGGTTGATACGTTGATCACTGCCGATGATAACGCGATTCTAACGGGAGGCGTGTTGGAATTGTCATTAATTCGATTACCTGGCGTCCGGCCTGATTATTTATGTTTCGTCAGGATTCTTCCGTGACTGGGTAGGAGGGCGAACACGCGGGGGCACGCCCCCGTTTTTGTTATTCATTCATGACCGCCCCTTTGATGCGGAACGGATCAATCAGAATGATATAATTCTGCGTATACATCAATTAGCAATAATTGTAATTATCACTAATGTTTGTAGGTGACCGCCGTACGCCGCGTACCGCGCTGATAGATGTATTTTTGGGGGAATTATGTGCGCTCGTTATGGTTACATCCGGCATTGATGGAAATGTCCGTTTTATGTTCGGCCAGTCTACCTGTCGAATGACATCGTTCCTATTCATCGAGGTATATTTCTATACACCGAGGATAGAGAAACATAATCTTCATCGGCTTCAAAATCATCCGCGATGACGATGTATTGCCAGGAAATAAACAATGACATTATTTTGGATTGATATGGCTGTCGATCAATGAGGTTTTTATTGAGATGTGGATCACTTTTATACGGATTGTAGCATCAAATAATCACGGAAATCATTTTGTTTTTTGTTTGTGAAATTAGATATAATTAGCATACAGTGGAATGAAAGCGAAAGATTTGTATAGAGAGTTATTCAAAATTCGTTTTTAACATTATTACAATAGGAAGAAGCCGTGCTCCAAGAAGTTATTATTCTTGTTGCTATAAATGCAAATATTATGTTTCATTTCATTTGCTTATCAAATTTGTTTAAATAAATCTATTATGTTAAACTATTTTAAACGAAAAAAATGTTTCCGCTAATAGGTTCAAAAGTTACTTTAAAATTAAGCAAAGCATAGAACTCTTCTCTCAAATAGGCTCCTTATAAATCTGAATCGTCTACTGATTCTTATGTAAATGTAAAGTTGTATTGACAACATTACAAAAATTAGAGACAATCATTAAAATTTCTTTATTGTAATGACATTATTGAGCTTCGAATAAATTAAATGAATACGATTTCTAATGTAAGGAGCAGCGTCCCAATTATCTATGCCTATTTAAAAATCATCTAATTCGAAAAGATTACATCATGCTCAAAGATAAACAAGTATGTTACAAACAAAAATCTTAATTCTAAATTTGACTAATAGTAGCTAGTCAACGTTATTTTCATGTGTTTCTACATTATTCCCTAGAACTCTGACAACGCCTGTCACGCTGTTGTACGTTTCAATTGTTTGCCTTTTAAATACTTTAACGCGCCACGTGGCACGCTCCATTTGTGGAAACGCGACGGCTATTGGAAATTGGGGCGCGGGTATTAATCAACCCCACCGCGAGTGTTAAGGTGGGAAAACCCTTTCACCGGAATGAATTCGATTAAATGGTATTATTTAAAAATTTGTCTACAGCGAAATTGATATGTTCTGTGTAATAGAATTCAGAAACGTAGGACTGTATCAATATTAAAAGGAAATTTTAGAATCGAATTTGTCATTTGATGAATCACATAATTATCATATGTCAAATGTTCATAGAATATATGGTACCTATGATTTATTATTTCAATATCCTTCTTTCCCTAATAATGATGATAGTAGTCAATTTTAGAGTTAGATTTATATTTTATTACTGATTATAGTAGATAGATGTCACAATAATTTTCATTTTGGTCTGAACAAATGATGATAATTTAAATAAAATAAAATTTTAGTTTTCTTAGTTTTTTTAATTAAAATTAAATTACAACATGTTCTTTTAACATCATTTTTAATAGAGTTTATTTTAAATAATTGTAGATTAACATAGTTATCTACCGTGTAGCATTAGTAATACATTCTTATGCGATTGGAATCTCTTATGAACCTCCAATGGGTCTTATTGTAACAAAATTCTTTTAAATTTCAATTAATTATAACATTTACATTATTTATCAGATATGAGATATAAAGGATCAAATAAAATATCCACTGCTTCTGGAATGCGTATAAAATTGAGGGTTTAAATTTTAATTCATAAACTGCAGATATACTTGAATTTATAACAAATATCAATATGCACAATATAATGGAGTACATATTTATTCCTGTTAGCAGTGTACTTTCTTGATCACGTACACAGTACGATAATGGTCTATAATCGTTTAGCCACAACGAACAGAATTATAACTGAATTCCAATTTCTACAGATATTATAATTTAATATCATAGTCTCCAAATAAATAAACAAGAAACCAAACTAAATTCCTAATCAACTAAATAAGAAAATCATCAATATCCCGGTCAACAAATTAATTCTGAACCAAATGAAGTCGTTAACAAAGAAGCCAAGCTTCTGTTAGAATGGAACGATTACAAACTAATAATATAATAACCAAACAAGTACCACCATAATAAAAACCATAAATACTCCGAAGAGAAATAAAAAACAGTATTCACTATGACTAACGCCATTAACAATGATTCAACGATTTAAAACAAAAGAATGAAAAATAAACTACTGATGAGTACAATCCGCAGAGAAAAAACGGTCCCACGTTCCACAGACGCACTCAACCCCCCAGTCCGTTCGGATGTGTCTCTTAAGGAATCCTTCCCTCAGCGCAACAGTAGCGGTCCGCGGGGATGCAAAGTTTTCTCACGTGGCAGTCGGTCAGGGCAGCGATCGGCGAGTGGTGCGGCTGATAAAAATGGGGACAGCGTCGATGGGAAACGAAAGAGCGATATCTGCCGGCCGATCGGTCGCCGGTACTGACGCGGCGTAGGCGGCATAAAAAAGGGGTGTCGATGCTGGTAGGAGGGACAGCCCGATGATACAGAGGGATGAGAGTGCAGTTTACCTATAACCCATAAATCGACCCCACTTTTCTATTAAGAGATGCACGATTGACTTGCGTTGTTCAGTTTCCTTCCCCCGATACCATCGGTGCGCCGGTTCTCTCCTCCCTTTTCCTTTCCATTCTTTTTTTTCCGCTTGCCCAACTTCTCCTACTCCACGAGATCCCCTCCACGACTCCTTCCTCCGAATCGCTCGCCTTTTTCCCCCCACCAAGCGTTCCGTATCCTGCGCAAAGCATCGTTTGATCCCTACCAACCTGTTCCGTCGTCGAGCATTTTTTTTCTCCTCCCGAAATTCTCCTCTGTCGCTTCTCCACCCTCCTGACCCCTCCCACGGTCACGGAACAGCCCCGAAAACACGGGCAGCCGCGTATCGACACGGGGCCGAATACTTGGCCATCTGTTTTCGAGGAGTCGAACGTATGAAATGCCGTTCCCATTGACTTCGATGCGACCGATCGCAGCTGACCGATCGATCAGCCTACCTCGAGGTGAACGCTTCCGTCCCGACGCGACACGCTCGCCTGTCTGCCATCCAGACGATTCTGCGGGGATAATTCATGCCCCGCGAAAAGTTTCAAGGGGCACCGGATCAAACAATTTTCCGGATATTCGGGGAAAAACTTCGTTAGGCGCTAGCAATTATCCGCTTTTCGGTATCCGTGGGATTCCCGGGTTAATCGGCGCGGCCGTCTCGAGGAGTTTTCCATGGGTGTTTTGTTGTTCACCGGAATTCCTGGGATGCAAGACTTCAACGCCAGGAATTTCTCCGGCTTTTCGAACGGTCTAGACGAAAACATCTCTGAATGGGTAATTATGAAACACGACAGCGTCGGTTGTCGGTTCCGCGCGCGGCGGGATCCCTTCTCCTTCGTCAGCAACCAAGTACCAGTTTTCTACTAAATTCGCGAACTAGTGCAATTAACGGTTTTCGAATTGAACGAAGCTGGAACTAACTTCTGTATTATGCGTCAGCGAATCGTTCGCCCGCGGTTTTATCGATGCTCGTACATTATACGATTGGGAGTAGTCGGGGGACACGGAAATGGGTGTGGGGCCGGAATATCGTCGGAAGACATCTGCGGATAAGTTATCGGGGGACGCTTGTTGGCTCGCAGCGTGATCGCGCCATTTTTAGATTCGGTTACAATCGCGGAACGCTGTATTAACTCGGACCGTATAATTTCTTGACGTTTTGGGAGCACGCGTACCCGCGATTTGTCCGTGTATCGAACGTACTAATGGAAATTCCGCGATAATTACGCGGCTGTGGCATAATTATTGAGGCTCACAAACCGGCCCTTTAAATTTCGTTAAATTTTACACGCGCCCGCGCGTGTTACAGGTTACAGAGTCCAAGAGCCGGTGTCAGAGGGGTGAACGGTGAGGGGTCGTGCTGGGGGGGGAGGCGGGGGTAGGTGGAGGCTAGAGGACAGAGGAGTTCATGGCTGTTCATACGTGCGTAATACGGGGGAGTTATGAACGTTTGTACGGAGTAGAGCAAATCGGACTGCTCTTGATAAATCTCGTTAATTTCACTCGTCGCTGATAAACATAATTAAACCACGATCTTCACCATCGCAGTCATCGATGGGTGCTCCCCACTCCATCGCCGATGTTTCCAGTTATTTGCGGCGCAATTTGTTTTTAGGAAGGAAATTATAATCTTCCGGCCAATTTTTTGGGGGGATGAAACATTTTCGTATGTTTTTGTTAGGGAAATTATAAATATTTTGGGGGAGGATTGGAAAGAACGAAAATATTTCCTTTGGATGGAGGCGATTCGAATCATTTATTGTCATTTTTATTTTAGCTGTAGTTGTCCGTGTGCGATGCTTCGCGACTCAGGTTGATCAAGGTCAATCAATGTCGATGAAGGTCATTTGATACTTCGTAGACTTTTTATTCTGTTTAGTTGAATGCTTGTATCGTGTAACTATATTTGAAGTTATATTCTATATTGTATGTTATTGTAAATAGGTACCTACGCCTATACAAAATAAAAATTAGGAGAAATGAAATATATTTTGAAATGATTGAAAATATGATAATAAACGAGTTAGTGTATCTATTACACAACAAATCAAATTCTTGAGGCTAAATTGATACTTATTTTCTTTATTATGTCAAATTACTACTTATACTTTATTATAGTTTTTTAAATCTTTCTCGAATTCTAAATAATTTCACGAATGTTCATTTGGGATTATTATAATGGTATATCTGATAGATGAGTTACATTAAAAATTGAAATTAACTTTTTAAATATTTTATTCATATTTGGAAAATAGACGTTTACTGCCGTGTACTGACATTTCAATCAGAAAATGATCAAGGCGGTGCCGAACGAAGTAGACAAATTAAAATTAACAATTTACATCGCTCCCAGTCATGGCTACACGGCCGCACGGCACAATACTGTATTCCATGCGCATTAAATTATTGTTTTGCACGGTAGGTTTATATTCTGATTACCTTATAATTACGAGACATTTCACGAAATGACTTTGCAGCGGATTTGCATTTATCAGCTAGAACGTTGCGAGCAGGCTGGCTTTCGTTTTTCCCCTTTTTTCGTGAACGTTCGCCTGGAAGAATGTTAATTACCTGGAAGATTTGTAAGGTGAACAAATTTTTTTCCAAACGCCGTTTACCTTCCTGTTTCATATATATTCTTCGTTACTCCATAATTTAGACATAAAACAATCGTACGAATTTTCGCTTCGAATTATTATTGCATTAGGCAATACTATATTATAAATTATCTTTTGACTCAAATTACTTAAATATTCTATAATTTCATAATTATCATATGTTTCCTTAAAACAATAAAGTAGACAATTGCTTGAATCTGTAATGGGGTCTAGAATGTTGCAGTTGTTTGAAGATCGCAGTATTTTGGATTTCAATATCCTGACATTAATTGAAACTTGTAGTACAAAAGATCAAGATCTGATTTAGGCTTCGTGTTCCAAGAATAAAACGTATACCTATGCGGCTGGCAAACGTTACTTGGAACACCTTTATAACAAAATTCACAGAGAAATTTCAGCTGACGGTGTATTGTAGAACCGTGTCGATGGTTGTTTACGATATTCCCACGAATTTGATGTAAATCATTCGTTCATTTACATGCGTACCAGAAATGCATAACGATGAAGAACGAACTACTTAATTTCCTTATCATTACGTTTCGTTGGAATCTGCGTTAACTCTTTATCGACCGTTGACGCGCGAAATTTGAAATAAAAAATTCATGGTCAATATCAATTACTCGATTAATATATCAGTTTTCGTTTATTCGATACCTTCCTTAACTACATGTGAGCTTTGTCATTCGATTAATAAAATGTGTATTAATTAAAATTGATTAATGAATCTCGATAATTAGGTACTCATTAATTCTCCATTCATCAGCGTCGAATTTAAATTCCCGATATTCGTTCAGCCTGAAAACACATTTCTTAAAGCTGACCGGTACCGAATCAATTAAACTACTGCGTTTCGAGCAATTCGCTTCGAATAGGCATAACAAAAAGTGATTATTTTAATTGATGGTAGGCCAAAATTACCAATTTTCATCTTGAAATGTAATTTACGTGTTTGAGAATTTCCTTGCTTCTTAAAATTATGATTATACCGTGTATGATATATAATTTTGCATAGTATTATATATTACTGCGACCTTTGTCATTTTCTTTTCGCAACCCCACTCTTTGCGTATCAACCTCGAAACAGAAATATGAAAATGCTTTTGAGAATATTATCAGCCATCATGGTGTGTCGAGTGCGGATTATGTCCGAAATCTAATCCACAGGTACCGACGCTTAAATCCTGTAAATCTATCGTTTATAACATCGATGAACTTCACTAATCGGTCAGTATAATCAGTTGTTAAATCGAGTCCGCACTATCCCCTCGCTCTGAATGTTACTTTATATCGCGACGGTTTCATCGATTTTAACAGTAATTCGTACCCAGTACTGCAGTCGTAGTTTATGGAATTACTTTGCACCGGGGAAGCGCATTTAACCCGCCAAATTCGAAACACGAAATCAACAGCCGAATAAAAATCCCTTGAATTCATACCTTATACGGTAACAATAATTATACAAATTTCTCGATGGTGAAATTTTAATCAGAACATTTTATCCGATCAAATTTGATCCAACATTCTGGACAACTGTAAGACACGTAAAAACGAAGATATTAATTTAACAATTTCCTCAAAGGTATCCTTTACTATTTCTGGCATTGTAAATGAGAAATACTGCAGCGGATCATTTGGGTTCGTCTGGTAATCCGATATAGGTACTGTAGTACCTACCCTGCAAAAATAATAATAACAAAAATTGCATTGCTCATATCAAAACGCATATGAAAACAGATTCGTTTTACGATACCAAAAGAATGAAAAAATGTCACAGAAATTAATGTGACCGTTCATTCCTAACGATTAAAAGTAGCTATAGTTTACAAAATTTCCCAAAAATCTCACGAATCCATCCACGCAATGTTGCTCAACCTTTACAGCAACATTTGCGTGAATAATTCAATTTATTTAATAATATGCTGAAAATCAGCTGGAAATTTTAGTAATCGTTAAACAAGAAATCAAGAATGATTGATTTCGACCCATTGCCCGGTACGTCCAGCGTAAACATCATGAAACCAAAATTCGCGGCGGGGTGAAATTTGGGGCCGCGATATCCTACAAGGGTTAACGATCTAGCCGCCACGCCGGATGGCGCGTGTCCGCGATTCTTCGCCGGGGCATCGGTTAAAACGGAGCGTGGCCATAAATCGATCGGAAACATCAATAGCATTCAGCGCGACTCATTAACCGGCGGCCGGGTCAATCGATTTCGGAACCGAGTCCGTATAAACACTCGATCAAAGACGTAACGTACACATTACACGGACCAAGTACAATGCACACAGACAGCCGGGGACGTCGTAGCCGCGAGCTTGTTTGAGGGACCTCTTAAAACATACCCCCGGCGCGCGGCTCTCGGCGCCGGCTAGAGAAGGAAAAAGGCTACGGGGGTGTAGTCGACGAGCCTCGTCGTTATCGCGGCACCGTTCTCTTTCAAAGCGAGAAACAGAGACCGGGAACGACATGGCAGTAGAGAAAGAGAGAGACGGAGACGCGTAGTGGAGAGGTCGCTAGATGGATAGCGAAGAGGTAGTTACCGGGGAGAGTAGGGGAAGTGGTAGAAAAACTGAAAAAAAAATGGTAGATGTAGCGCGCGCGCGGTGCGGGCCGCGGGGCGAAGGGGTTGTGGAGAGCTAGGTGAACGAAGCGGCGCGGCGCGGTCGACGAAAAAAGACGGACAACCGTTGGCGTGACGGAGAAGGAAAAAGTCCCCGGGGTGGGGGCGGGGGGTGCAACCGGCGAAAAGGGTGCCGCCCCCGCGAGAAATTTCGGTATCGCGGCCATTGCAGCTGGAGGGCGTGGCCGCGCAGACGCTGCGAAAGAAAAATCATCGCTCGCAGCGAGGAAAAGCAGCGCGCGCCGTGAAATGCCGGGAAACGCGCGACGCGTTACGCGAGGAAAAAAGAAGCCGGTGTGAACGTGTGAGCGAGCGAGCGTGAGAACGAGGGGGTTGCCGGCTAAGAGGGCAGGAAGAGGAAGGCGAATGCGCACGAGCGGCCAAAGAGGGCGCCCTTTTGCTCTGGTGAAGCGCGCACTTCTGCCCGCCGGAAATCGTCCTTCTTCCTCTTCCACGTTCGCCACCCCCGCTTGTCCCCACTGACTATCGTTCTCACCTTCCCTCTTTCCCTAGCTTTCTCTCGCAAAACCGCTGTGCTTCCTCTCCGCCCCTGTTTCAGGTTTTCTTTGTCACTGCCGGCTGGTCCGCGCTCGAGAACATCGGAGCATAACTCGCCGGCTCGCTCCGCGTCCGAGCTCTCTTTCGCTCTGCTCCGTCATCCCCGTAGCGTCACGGTTGCCGAGCGTCACCCACCCGCCTGCGCGCCCCCGGCTCCCTCTAGTAGATCCGAGTCTCTGTCTGTTCCGCGTTAGGAGGAACGAAGGAAAAACGGGCGGGTTGGCTGACAAGGGAAGGAAGGAAGGAAGGAGAGGATGGAACGGAGTTGGATTTGCGGCCCGAGGGGTTTCACGGGGGCCGGTGTGCGTGTGTGCTAGTGCTGCGGGAGGACGGAGGGTGGATAGGATACGTCGGGTGGAGGGGCGGCGAAGGGGGGTGGCTCAGCAACGCGTAGTAGAGAAGTACAGAGTGAGCATCAAAATTATTTTCCAGCGGGCACCACCGCCGGTGCGGTACCACCCCGAAATTTCAGCCCTTTAATTTCAGATGGTATGATAATTCGCGGCGATATTTCACACGAGTCTGGAACCTGGCTCAACGTGGATTTTATTGCGGCCAGCCAGCGGGGGCGGGGCTGGGACCGAAAATTTCCACGGAATTACGGAAAGGGTTCTACGAGAAGGGACGGTTTACGAAGTTGTTAATTAATCTAGGCACCTAGACGCCCCATGCCCCCTCTGACTTAGCTGGTGGTTGCTATAGGATTTTGAGTCTGTGTACAAATTCCATGGTTTACGTTCGAATGTATTTAAAGCGATCAGGGTTGGAGGATGTCTCTTGCGTGCAGGAATTATGGACGATTATCGTTGATCGGTTAACTTTTGCGACGCAGACATTTTTTTTGTAATTGCATGAATAACTCTGCCTAGGTCTAATAGAATCATTCGTTACGTTTTCGAGATTTAGCTATCTTTAGTATAGTTGTCGGACGTATGCAGATGTTTTTTATAGTCTAATAAGGAACATTGTATATTTACTGCTGTAAATGGAGGTATTAAGCGAAGTTATTGAATTTCTGGTTTAAAATAGATCCACACACCGCTGTCTGAGAGACAATACATAGAATGAACTAGCGACATCCTTATTTCAAACAGCATTCAGTATATGTTTGTCACGAAGTAAATTTCTATTCACAACCTTGCAGTTTAGATGACAAATATTGCAAAAATATTGCATTAATTGCAATTTGAAGACAGTACATTCTGTATGATGAATTTTAAAGTTGGTTTGTTATAATCAAGAAGGCACTCACTCTTTTCATGGCGAAATTAGAAGAAATGTGAGACGAAATAATTTGAACAGGAAATCTGTGGTACTCACATCGTTGATAGCTTCCATTTCTTTTTTATAGGCTGAACGGATGCATACTGCCGATCGTCAAAGGACCATGGGTTACTGATTTTGACTTCCTGAAACATGGATTCATATTACAACGAGAGAGAAGGATGCATAATGTATAATAATAAATCCTTTGTCACGACGAAACAATGTAAAATTAAATCATCAAGTAATTTTTTCGTAACAGTTAATGTTTAGTTATTACATTAAGCTATTGAATATTTTGGTCAGAAATAAATTGTAATTCCATCTTATTAAAAATTATGGTACGATATCACGATAATATGGTTGCATAACTATATCAGACATGTAATTTATAATGAGATTGCAATTGTATGTAAGAATTTTCAATTTCGAAAATAAATTCGTAAAACTAGAAACTAAAAAATTGTGTTTTCTTCTATTCCACCTTTTCAATCGCGTTACCTTAATATAATCAGAAATATAATATGAATCAATAATTCCTAAAAATTTCATGTTGCCGTCAGAATAATAAGAAATAATTTCTTGATGTTTACAGTTGCCACTTTTTCGTTTACACGTGAATATAGAAGTATTCTTAACGCCTTACGTGCCAGAAGAATTTCACCAAGCTCCAGTTTGACACA
Source organism: Nomia melanderi (assembly GCF_051020985.1). Classification (NCBI taxonomy): domain Eukaryota; kingdom Metazoa; phylum Arthropoda; class Insecta; order Hymenoptera; family Halictidae; genus Nomia; species Nomia melanderi. Next base: position 9,546,831 of record NC_135006.1, on the reverse strand, counting down.
AATATACAAATATCTGAAAATACCTTTGCTTATCGTACAAATAAAAATAACATAAATTCTCTACAATCTTATACATTATCATATTACACCTTATAATCTTAAAGATATATTACAAACATATTATACTTCATAATCTTAAAATTATAAAAGCTGCAAAATTCAGACGCACAATCCAACAACAAAAACAAAACGATTCGATTTAATCGAACATCGGACACCTTCACGCCATCGATTTCTCCAACCAAAAGAGTCTCAAGCACCGCCGAGCCAAATGAAGTCTCCGGGCAGCGCCCCATCCGGCCGCAAAACGTTCCGCGGCCCACCCCAAAACAATTTTCCCCGAAAATTCCGTCGACATATTCCCGCCACTTCCTAATGCCTAATCCCGGGCTGGCGTATATAGACGGGCCGGTAAATGGGCTAAATGTCCCCGCGTGTTTCAACGTCCGCGGGGCTGGGTGTCTCGGGAGTTCGTCGTCGTGGACGGGGCGGCGAAGGGGTGGCGGCACGGAGCAGCATCCACAGAACTTTATCCTCGACGGTGCAAAGCGGCGCAATTTCGCCTCGCTGTGGGAAGGGTGACCGTGAGTAGTGTCGGCGGGGCGGCGAAGTGGGCGGGAGGAAACTCTGGAGAGACGGCGGCGGAGAGCGAGAGGGAGTTCGAACGAGCCAGGTAGAAGAATAAGAGGAAGAGCGGGGGGAGTGGAGATTGTCGGGGAGAGGCGGCAATTTTTTAAAATTAAGGCTGTTAAACCTAATCTCCAGGTGTGCAGGCGCACGCGCGTAGAAGTCGTAAAAACTCGGCTATACCGCGCTGGAAAGCAGCGTCCCCTGTTCCCTCCGCGCCGCCTCATTTCGACTCTTTCCCTCGCTTTCTGTTCACCCTACACCCCCGTATCGTTCTGCCTTCGCTGGGACGCCGGCTGCGCCGCCCTCGGCGTCCCTGGTCGGTGGTTAAATTGCCGCACGAAACGTTCTTAATGTCCAACGGCAGTGTGCCTCCCTCTCCCTCCGCCGGATCAGCCGGACCTGTCTCACTCCCACCCTCGCGACATCCTTTTTTCTCGTCCCTTGATCGCTTCTTTACCTCTTGCGTTCCTCGCCATCCCCTTGCTTCACCCTCTCACCCTTTCTGTCTCTCTCACTCTCGGGCTTTCTACCCTTATAGTTGCGTTTCCCTCCCAGCGAACCCTTTCCCGTCTGTCTTTTTTCCATTCCTTCCTTCATTTTCTATTTATTTCTCTCTATCGTCCTGTTCCGTCGCCGTGTCCCCTTTGTCCCATCCTTTTCGCCGCCTATCTATCCATCTCCTCGTATCGCGGCGTGTTTTCGAAGGGTCGCGTCTCTCTTTTGTTTTCCGCGCGCGCGGCGCTCTCCACGCGCTCTCGCGCGGTGCCGGAACGACCGCCGCGCTTCCCGGTCGTCGCGACGCCGCCGCGGACGCGTCGAATGCCGGATTACGAGCGGCCGCGGCGCGATAAACGCGCGAATTATGTTTAATATCGCCGGTTATCTGGTCGCGCCACCGCGCAAGGCGTCCATATTCGCGGATCGTCGTCTCTTTTTCCAGTGAACCGCCGTTTGACCGTCCCCCCGTCCTCCGGAACAACAGTCCCTGCGACTGCCCGAAGAACGCAAATGTCCGCAGTCGTTGACTTAATGGCCGCCGATACGACGCACGGCGTAATATCGCGGAAAATGTATCGCGATTTAACGCCGCCGAGCGACTCGCTCTCGCTACAATAACGCCCGGCAACGGTTCGCCGAGTTTGTTTCCGTTCGGCCGAACGCGACTTTCGAGACTTTCTGTATTATACTGGGACTAAACATGCGATGTTTCGTGTGGAGCTTCGTGCGCTGAATATGAATCGGGGATCGTTACTTTCCATTGCTTCCCTATCTGAGAAATTTTGTTTTGAGGGAAAAATAACATTTTCTGTGTTAAATATTTTTTTCGAGTTTATTGTATATGTTGTACCATAATTATGAACGTTTAAGGAAATTTTAATAATGTGGACGTTAATTGAGTAAATTTCCGTTGTAGAATAATTTATTGGGAATACACACAATAGGGAAGCTATGTAGTACAATTCCATGCTTAATATATCTACGTCGCGTTAAGGGCAACATCGTGGGATCGTTAACGTTGGGGATCACTGGCGGTACTTCACTCTATATGGAATTGTTCTACAATATTTTCGTAATCGAAAACAAAGTCGGTGTTGTAGACTTTTTCACGGTTTAAATTTAAAGCGAATGAAAGGCTTTAATTTGTTTTCACTCGAAACATTTCATACTATAATGCATTAAGTAATTAGCTATCCGGAACGTTGTTCTAATCTGCATTAACTTTCCGTCATTCGCTTAATCCTATTCCTTCCCCTGAGTACATACGTACTAATTACGAATGTAATTTACCAAATTGAAATAACTGTCGCCCATAATTTCTATGAACATTTAGCGCTTCCTAAAAGATACTTACATATGAAAGCTTGAGAAATGTAAAGTTCCACGCGTTTTAACCAATTCGTAAATCAGAACTACTTAAAAGCACGTATGTACTTTACAATTATGAAATTGGGCAGAAATAATATCGTCTGATATAGCGCGTGTCCGATCCGACATGTGACAAAATAAAGCAGCCTTTTTACAATATTGCAACGGTGCATGCACGTAACTTTTCTGCTTTACTAATCCTCGAACCTGCATGAGTAGTGTGCGCTCTCTGCACCATAACAATATATTATAAAATTATCTGCGTATGTATACAATATTACATGTTGCATGTAAATTTGGTATTAAATGAAGACTTTAGTCGATAATAAAATATTATGGACGTTCATTTGTTATTCACGTAAGTTCAACAGACCAATCAAATCAAAGTGTTAATAAGAAATTTTAGTTCCTTGTAGTTATTTTGGAAACTTATACCAATCGATGATTTAAATTTTGTCTCAGATATATTAAAAATGTTGCGGATTATATGAAATTTAAATCACATTTTTATTAGCAACTATAGAATACATATGCACCTCTATTTTTATTCTTTTTCCCGATACCAACCTTGTACGAAGAATTTGTGTGATTTATTTAATAACAATTATTAAAAATTAAGTACTAATTACTATAACTAATCACTATTTAACTATAGGAAAAACACTATATACATAAATATTTATTTAATTTGACCGACCAATGTTAGGATCGCAGCGCGCATGTGCAAAAGGACACGTGACTTACCATCCCGCTATTTCATTGGTTGATTTGGTAGCAATAATTTTTAAGTGCAAAATACCAGCAATCGAAATTGCGTTTCTCATTTCATGAGAAACGGTGATTTAACATTCGTGGACAATCATTTTAACTGAATAAAAATGATGCTGTGGTGGTCTCGGTATTGCCTAACGTTTACTGGCATTTTTAGAGTGCTCTTTTAACCGTCTTTTCTATTATCTTCATTTCCTCTTCGCGCGGATCTGTTCAGTCCCGGTATGCATTTGGCGACCAAATCCGCACGGGCCAAGAATCACCTTTCTGAGCTTTCACAAGCTTCGCACGGAGCTGTTCAAGGTTCGCGGATGGGCCCTTGCGAGCTTCTTCGCGTTTTCTTTTTATGACCTTCTTTCGCAGTCGTTGTTTTCCGTCTTCTCTTACTTCCTTTTACCATCCTATTCCTTTCTCCTGTTTACATTTAGGCAGAACAGCCTGAACATAGAGACATAGATTTGCACACCGATCACAAATATTAAATAAACTTGTGTCGATGAAATGGTTACGTAGTCGATTTATTTTTCTCCACCAACTCTTCCACAATGATATTAATTATAAAATAATATCCTATAACGTTCTTAACTTTTTTTCTTCTCCCAGAATACGATTCCTATGCATAAGCAAATGCATTTCTTAACAACAGTGTAAATGTTTGTGGTTCATTTGTAGAAGTTACGAACGAAGATATTTCTTTAAAACACTTACCGTAAGGTAAACATCATGAAATATATATTTGTTAATGACGTAAGTAAATATAACGAATAATCATAGTTCTTAAGTTTTCTCTCTGTCACTAATAAAATACTGTTAGTTTATTTAAAAACAGTAACCTGATTACATTTTATTAGATAATTATTTGATTACATAGATTCTTTAAAAAATTATAAAACCGTAGATAGGTGTATAAAATTTGTAATTGTAATTTAAAATTGATCTAAAAATAAACCTTTTTGAATTTTCGATCCAATTGTACGTCTGGCACTGACAAATTGCTCGCGCGCCGTTGAAATCGATTCCCATTGAACGAATGGGTCGCGATCGTTCGGCGATCGAGTTCGCGACTAGCTTTAAAAGAACCGGGATCGAAGTGCCTGCAGTCTTATTACTTTAATGCACCGTTGATGGCATTCTGAAGCGGCGGTTGTTACAGCAATTATCAGTCGATTAGCAGGCGTAGTGGCGTAACAGCGTTCCGAGTTTCGTAGCGCGCAAACGTATTCGACGCTTCTCCTGGCGAGCGGATCAGTGTGAGGGAATAGCGAAAACCGCGAATACCCGGGAAGCTCGAGTTGTTTCCGGTCGGGCACGGCCGTGGTAATGCGAGTACCGATTTTCAAAATGGTGGAGAACAGAGAAACGAGCGTTTCGGAAATGATAAATAGGAACAGTCGTTGTGTCATCGCGTAGTTTACTATCCCGGCAAACATCGTATCTTTTTATGTGGATTGTATTGTTATTTTTATTATAACATTTTTTAAACGCCACTTAAAAGGTTCGTACGCGCTGTGAATTATCGCGTGACGAATTATTATTATTATTTTATATTTCGAATTATACTTATTAAAGTAACTTATTATAGGCATTGACTGATGACACCAAACTTGTATGGATCTATCATTCTTTATATAGGACAATTTTTACGGATTTTATAAAAATGACCTTGCATTATAGATTGTTGATACTATGTTAGTGCAGGTGAAATAGTTCAGATAGAGAGTAGATCTTGAAATCTCACAAAAATGTTCTACATAGAAAAAAATTGTTATTGTTATATCATAATCCCTTTGATATGGTCAATATAATTTTTGTAAATGAAAATCTTGAAAATATGGGCGTTATTTCAAGCGGTCGAAATTATTAAGCCACCCTGTATATGAATATAGTACATAACCTGGTATACAACAGATTTTATGACGATATCGTACTGTGCAGGATCACGTTTTGTCACTCTAGTCGTACAGTAGCCTCGTACAAATTACGATTAGCGTTCAAACAAATGTATCAAATAAAGTTGTACAAAGCTTCGTACAATGTAGACCTATCGCAACGCATATAACTTTTTTATTTGTTTTCTTTCCTTTCAGTAATTAAATACTCTTTTGTTAAGTTAATATCAGTCTACGTTCGGCGAAAAGTGCACGAGTTTGCATCCCTTTATTAAGAAACAAGTAAACTGTAATAAATGCATGGATTTTCTTACAAAAATATGTGTAATTAACCTTCGTTTTGAATGTCTTTGAAATCTGATTTCTATTTACGTATTGGAACTTGCGATGCGAATATTCTAAACTTTATGTAACTCTCGTCGACGAATTTAGCAACTTACAGTCGAATCGCAGGAATTGTAGAGCATAATGTATACAGACGTAAGATAAATAGTAAAGGCTTTTGAACAAACGTGGAATCAGAATATATTAGCATCTGCTTGCAGTATTCCGATGTGACAAAGAGACTTTCTCAGCAGTTGAGAAAATGTTTCCGTTTGTCATTAAATTAATACATCTAAATGCAAAGTAATGTAAATAAGTGTGTTGTGAAAAATACTTGTAGATGTGGATTTCTGTGTTTATGAATCTGAAAGGAATAGTATTAATAAACAAGTTTGAGGATCGTTATTCGAGAATCAAAACTTGATTATTTAAATAATAAAAAATTAAATGACAGTATTTCATTTATATTTTTAACAAATATTTTTTCAATCTATTTTACTTATTAAAAAAATTTTTTGTCAATGTCAGGTCATTCCATAAATTTAGAAAGACCATTTTTGGAAATTTTTATTCAAACGGAAAAGGCTACTGCATTATTATTTAATTAATTTTTCATTTTTCCGTTTTTAGTCATTAAAAATACGTCCTACTAAGAAATCAATTTTACATGTTATTATGAAATTCGATTATAGTTGGTGTAGAGTATTGAAATATGATACTTCTTCAACACGAGTATAATTTTGAAATTAGTTTGTATGTTGGAGACTAACCTCTCTATTTTCAATGAAGACAAATAAATTGAGGTTTCACGTAATAAATAGGTAGATAAATATGATGGGAATTGCAATATCATTGCGAGGGAGTACGTTTCAGTTTCGCGTACGGATAAGTTCATGCACTGATCCGATAATTTCAAGATTATCCATTGATCTCAATAAAGAAATCTCCATTGCATTTCACTGCACTCGACTGAGTAATTTTCGATCGATAGATTATACTCGCTTCTATAGCGATTGACTTAAAGGTTACATATGTATCAAGTCAGACAACAAAATCGATTTTTTAAAAATGTATATAGTTATATAAATATCAAGGTAATTATTATTTATAACTATAAACCGCATTTAATACTCAAACGCTCCTTTGACGAAGCAATATTTTACTAAATCGATTTCATAGAAACTTCATTTACTCTCGATAAAAGTGTTTAATGTACGTCACAGAATTTTATTTTTGCACCTACTACAGTATTTTTTAAAAATAAAGGAATCACGTTTTTTTTACGAAAATGGAAGTTTTTAATTCAAAGGGTGCGATTCTGTGAAAAATTGGCGAGTTCAAAGTCAAATGCTTCAGAGATTAGTTTTATTCATCCGCATAAACTGAATGTTTTGTTCCTTTTTTTTTTATAAAAATTGACGGAACATATCTGGTATCATACATGCTAGTTCTGAAAACAGCTTTATTTCAAGTAAAATATAACATGTTCACTATTTTCAAAAACATTCCGATGAAATTCGCAAATTTCAAAGTCGCAATTTCAAATAGTAATAATAATTACCTAATAAGGGGTAATTAATATACGGGTAAATAATAATTAATATACGATAAAATTTTTTAAATATATCCAACCGCTGTTTCATTCCTCCTATACAATATGTAATCCCTTAAGTCACGAATACCAAACGGTTTCGCAGTGTACCAATAGCACGTAAAAATGACATTTATGAACATGCATATCCATGAACCAAAATATTTTTTAAAGTAATATATAAAAAGAAAAGGATTGACAAAATACATGTTTAATATACTGGTACAATATTTATTATGTACATTGCTACAGGTTATAGATGAAATGTATATTATAGTTTCCTTTTTAGTACATATTTTACATCTGTTAACATTTTTACTATTATCTTTACCTCTGATACTCTACAACGATTAATCCTTACAATCTTTTATAAACATATTAATTTCTTATAAAAATTCTCTATAAGTTTAACAAGGATTGCTCAAAAATTGTCAAGCTTAGAAGGATGAAAGTGATATGAGGCTCATTTAAATGAAAACGATATAATCTTGAATTTTTGACGGTTACCAATATCATTTATTTCACGTTCCGAATCTCCAGCCATGCGCGCACCAAAACCTTCGTTGCAGCATTCCTAATACTTGAGAAACGTTGCTGAAAGAGTAATACAAATACAGGTCGTAGTTTTCAGCACGCACTGTCCCTTTGAGGCAGAAATTGCTGCGTGGAATGATGGAATTATGCGGCTGGAAACTGTAGATGCCGATGCGGACGCAATAAAAAAAAAGCAGCGAATATATATCGTCACCGGCAGGCTACATGTAACTCGAATCCCAAGTAAATGCATTTGCAATTGAATACGTTCGCCTCGAATTACGTAAATGAGCCAGAATTCGTGTACTTTTTCTGCCGTGCATTGACGTCATAATTGATGGTCGTTCGCAGCGCGCATCGTGTGCTTCGTAATTGACCGTTTAGTTTTAAGAATATTTTTTCCATTTTGCGAAACATTGCGCAGTTGAACGGTTATCAGTTATTAATTTCAGTAAATGTTAAGTACCTGCACGGTTTTGTGCGGAGTTAACCTTTCGATAATTAAATTTACTCGTCAATTTTGGGCACCGTACCTCGAAAGGTTACCCAAGCAAAGCACACTGAAATCTACAGTCAAAGCAATTTGTTTAATGAACCAGAATTTCAAGAGTGAGGTTTTATCATAACAATGACTTCTTTCCTTTCTTGCTTCATATAGATTAATAAGACAAAAAAATCACAGTTATACAGTGTAGCAATGAATCACTTATTCTTTTCATAATTAATTAAATAACATCTGTTACCTGAGGTAGAGTATGATAGTTTAGAATATTAGAAACTTGTAAAATTAATTATGACAGCAAAAATGTTTGATTGTGCTATATGGAACGAGAAATGTGATAAATAGTAGATAATATTATTGTAACATTATTTGTTGATAATTACATTAACATTGGCTAAGTATCTTTCTCGTTTATGAATGTGTTTCATAAATCCTTTTAGTTAGAATAATTTCTTAGTTATAATTTACTATATTTGCTATAGCTTCTTAACCATCTGTTTTAGAACCATAAGAGTACATGTGTGTGTTCAGTAATCAGTGTACTTAGATAAATTGAGGACAGCAGCGGAGTTAAAGTCGTAATTACATTAGGGCAATGCAATACAAGCAGCTACAGGAAAATAATACTAGCAATGCCTCAACGCGCAGCTTACCTCTGTAGTTAATTAACTATGCTGCAGTAGACAAGCAATCTTTAGATTTGATCAAGTTTCACAATTCGAACGAAATATTTATGCGCTTCTATTTTCGCATGTGAATGGATGGTAGATTTAATAGGTTATAGGTTTCAGGAGCTTAATTATGAAATAAATTTTATTAAGAACAGGACTGCATTGAAGTTGAAAAGTTAATGAGAAAAAAGAATAAACAGCCCGATGCGAACGAAGCAGATAATTGACGCTTGATCTGTCCGTTTGCAACTTTCGAAGGACAGTTTAAAAGCATTTCGCTGCAAGATAAAATAATATGCGCAGCAAGAATGATCTTTTCAAGCAGGGTGGGGGAAAAAAGAGTAAGGTTAATCAAATTTACTGTAGAACGTCAGGCATGAAGTGCGACGGAATTGAGATATTTCCAAGAATGAAGAGAGGACAGTTATTTCATTAATATGAAGTTTTCAAAACTTCAAGTGCCAATCAAGATGCATAATGCAAGTCACGACTACAAGATAAATGCATTTTACTTCTGTTAGGAAGACACCCGATGCGTCCAATTCAAGGTATTTATAATAAAACCAATATATAGTCTCAACTTATACAGCAAAATGCAATTTCGTCTTTTTTAATTCGTACGTAATTATATTTGCATACTTTAATTCTAGAAATATAAATTACAATGAAATAACTGAATAATCTTCGTGTCTATGTTCTCTTGTACCAATGTTTCTTTGCACATAAAAAAAATATCATTTTTACTAATTAATTAAAAAAAATTTCCCCCGAAATTGTTCTCGTTATGATGAATAAAAAAAATTAATAAAAATATAAAATCGCAAAAAGAAATTTTTTGGCGTATCAAAAAAATATAGTTGAAATTCGAAGATCATGTTCCTGCTTGTATTGAAGTCTCTCGGGTTAACGCTCGCTGGGGATAGTTCCCGCGAGCGAGTGGAGCGCCGCGTCGCGGCCGCGATTTCGCCGGTGATTTCTTCTCCGGCCGGCAAAGTAGGCCGCTTTGTCAGCGTCGCCGCGTCGAAAGGGTACCAGTTACCGACACCGTGCACGAGCAGCGGCCATCTTGGAAAAGGGAAAGCGACGCGGCGACGTACGAAAAACAAAATGAAGGCGCTTGCGCCGCCGCTTCGGTATTGAGCGAGATCCCCGACGCCTTTTTGCATTTTCACCCTTTACTCCGCTCCCGGACTAGCCGTGGCTGCTCACCCTCTCCTGACCGGCCCCCGCCCTGTCCTCCCGCCACCCCTAGACATCACGGTTTGCCAGCGACCTCGCTCGTTCCCATGCTGGGCAACCTTTCTCTACCTTGGACCTCCTCTTTCTCTTTCTCCTCTGCCACCTCTTCCAGCGACTCCGGTGTTTCTAACTACCCCCGCAGCCTGCGACGCGCCCCGGCCCCGCCATTCAACCCCTCTCTCATGGCCGTTCGCTTTTTTGCATTTTAACACGTTTTTAAATGGATGGAAAAATAAATAGCGCTCCTTGATTCGATTACAGCCCCCGGGTAGTCGGGAACCGGCGATTTCTCGCGAGCCAACATTGCCCGGCACTGATTGCCTCCATACTTTCCCCAACGACTGCGTTTTCTTTGTTGCATCCCTCCTTTTTATCGTTCGATCTTCGCCCGTATGACAGCAGACGTGATCCTTTCGTATAAATGATTTATGTTCCTCGATGTTGATGGAATTCTGCGATCGCTGTTCACGGTGGATGTTAATTTTCTCGATAACATTCTGATGAAAACGAGGCACGGTTATGTGGCGCCCTCTTTTCGTAAGGGATGCTGGAAGTATCGAGCGCCGGGGAGAATCTAATCGCAGGAACCCCTTCTAGTAATTGAATAATGCGTTAGAAGAGGTTTGATGTGGAGGTTAATGCGACTGCGGCCGATTAAAGGATTTCACGAAAGAACTGACTGAAGTGTTTGTAGGAACACTATGTTCGGACGATGTAGAAAAAGAGATTTCGTACTTATGTGAATGTCTGATCAAGGTGAAGACTTCTGCCTGATATACTACGTATTTTGAACACAAATTATAAAAAATTCAATTTATTACGTAAGAAATACAGACTTGAATGTCTAAATTAATATAGTATTTATTCATAGCTTATTACTTATTATTATTTCTTATTTTCTTTACTTTCTAGTATTCAAAATTTCGATATGTTTCAATTAATTTCCGATAGAGCAAGTTTGTAATATTTAAAAAATCTTAATTCGTAAAAGTTATGAGTAAGTAGATCAAAAATGAAAAATCTAATATTTCTATTGATTTAATTCTTAATTGAATAAATAAAGTCATATCGTTAAAATAATTTTGAAACGTACGAGACCCGAACCACTATAAGTATTATCATCAGAGTTTATTTATAGGCAATGGTTAATTAAACATTTAATTATTATCATTATTACTGTTAATAATTTTATCAATACACATACTGTAATAATATATAAATGTAATATATAAATCATTCATTTATAATTTTCACAACAAAACAATATTCACATTTTCCAGTACGAAAATATGTAATCTTATTATTTCGCAAACATTTCTCTATTTATCAGTATCATTGTATAAGATTTAAACAACAATTTATTTCATATGTTATAAATTTTCCTTTGATACATATCAGATACAAATCACATCATCGTTTCTGAACTTTTATAAAATCGCTATAAAATTAAACCAAATGAGCAAAACGTAATTCATAATTCCAAACCTAACACGAAAAACATTAAAAAATTTCATCGAAACAAATCGCCTCAGAAGACTTTACGTATTCGCTTCGTGTCAGTCTGCTGCGAACAGAAAGTAGGTGTTAATGTGCAACGTTTTCATCCTTTAATACTAATCCCGCACTTATCACTCCGAGATGTTCTCGCGGGAAGATACGCGTAAGTTTTTCCCAAGGAAAGAAGCCCCGCGGATTGTTTGCCCCGCTTCAGTAAGCTTGAGAGCCTCCAGGTGACTCGTTGAAACTTTAAGAAGCTCTTGGCGAGAACAGCTACATCCCTTGAGGAAAGAGGAAGAAAAAAAAGAGCCGGAGGTGCGCGACCGGCATAAGGCAACCGAGGTAATATGTGCTTTATAATGCGCGGACGCGAGGAAAAGAATAAAAAGCGGAGAAATGTTTTCGCAACCGCGTAGTATCCGTGGGGCGACGAGTCAGCGGTCTCTCTTAATAATCTCACATTCTTAAGCACGTCGACTTAATTTACATTTCAACCGCTTTACAGAAAAAAATTTCCGTCGTTTCCAGAGACTACGTGGTGTGCCCGCGTCCTGCGACCATTCCCGACGACCATCCCCTTCGAAACCCATCCTCTGTCTCTCTCACCGGCATCGTTTCTACCGCCTCACTGGAAAATGAGTTTTTATTCTTCGTGACACCGGTTAATGTCGCCGCTGGACCTAGGAATACAAATCGCTGGGACCGACCGGTTCTTATATAGCGGCCGCAAGGAGGTAAAAAGATCGATTTAACCCCGAAGGTGTCCACTATTAACGCCAATCAAGTAGCCAATTATCGCTGATCGCCGAATTAGATTACTGGATCAGTGCGAACAATGGTTACCCTTCTTTTTACGGTTCGAGAGAGATGAATGTATTCTTTGCTTGAGTTTAAGTAGTGGGGATTATTAGTTTACTTTCTCTTTGCCAATTACTTTATGCTTTGCTTAATACTTTGTACTAATTAATGGAATTGTTTACGTTGTGCATTAATAAACGTGTTTAATATTGTTTGACTCTTAAGTAACTTCGGAGAAATAAATTACAATATTGTAATATTAATTTTCAGTTTTCGGAAAACACATTGTAACACTATAAACTAATTGCATTAACACTGTATTTTGATATTTTACTTTTTATACTTCATTTATACGTATTTCGATAAAATCGTTTTTATTTGCTCACGATAAAAAATTTGGTTTATTTTTTTTACATGTAGCATTTGCATTTAAAGTGTACAAATATTCATTTAAAAAAGATTTAGTTTAATACAAAGTTAATCTAGTCTTTAAAGTTTCTTAAGAAGTATAATAATATTTTCGTAATCCAATAACAACAGTATATTTTACTGAAATTTATATACCAACGTAATTCTTTTTCTTGTTTCAATACAACAAGGAGGAAGATGCATCTAACTTGAAATACACTATAAATACATATAAATGTAATTACTGTTCTCAATAATAATGCATAACCATATAATAAACAACAATTTGCGCAACAATTTGACAAACACTATATTTTATTAAAGATAAAATATTCTTCCACCTTCGATATGGAAAAGTGAGGTCTCGACGGATCTGAATTACGTTTTTAAGTAATTGGGGTGATACGACCGCCACCAAAATGTTAGGGTGACGGAAGCCGCAATTATCATTACCACCGCGTTATAAAAGATTTGTGAAATTATGGGTTAATCCTGTAAGACGGTCTTTCTTAATATTCTTTCACGAAACGCTGCGCCCTTTTCGAGTGCGCATTTATTAAGGGCTGTTACCCCTTCCAACGATCCATACACGATCATTCGCTCGCATCTGCGTGTGTGCAACTTCCCCACCAACGTCGAACAACCCCACTCCAATTCCTTTGCTATCCCTTTCATAGAATGTCGTGGTGGGGTGGCGCGATTAGATGCATAGGGGAGCTTAGATGAAAGTTTAGATAAAATACAGGGTGCGTCAGCTCCGCGTTAGCTGGAACCTACGCGTACGCGCACAGATGTGAATCGACCGACTTTATACTTGGCGTCGAAGGTTCCGATATAGTCTCTTGCACATGTTTACGCAAATATTTTACACATTTTATTAACGTTCATGGTTTCGTGAAATATTTTAGTCTTGCCAGAAATTATTAAGGATGTTAATAAATACTTTCGTGTTTATTTTTCATGTTTCAATACGGATACGAAGTTTATGAATGGTTGTACTTAATGTGAGGATAGAAGACATTTTCCGAGGTATAGAATATAAGGTAATATATAAATTTATGATGTGAATATATTAATAAACGTTTAATGTTTTTAATTATTGAATTGTTATTACATGATGATTGTACAAAAAGAATTCAGTAAACGAAGATTTTGCACTTTTAACAATTCTTGCATATTTCTTTGGATATACTTTCTCAAACATTTAGAATTTACAATTATTACGTTAATTTGTTATTAAAGATTGTTCAATTTGTAGCTTGGATGTATAAATAAACACACAATTTAAATTATAATTCATTATACTTTCTTAGTAAACAATTTTATTGGAAAATATTTTCTTTCTTCTCTCTCTCTCTCTCTCTCTCTCTATATATATATATATATATATGAAATGTTCTGGTATTTGATGTCCTATAGGATAATTAGTGTAATGACAAACATAAATTAGGAAAATATGTTTAACAATGTTTCAACATACTTTCTTAAAATAATAATTTAACAGGAATTGCGGGTTCTTTAGTTGCGTCCCATGGAAATATTTAATTACAAAATGTATTCTTTCGTTACAGGTGCTTTTGTAAATAAAATGTATCAAAATGAAAAGTGATGTGAAAGAACAATTTAATTGCAAAGGTAAATTCCGAATCAATCGTTTATTCCATCCTTATTGTAATATAATAATTAAAATTGGAACATTATAATTAATAAGTAACATTTCATCGTTAATATACAATTAAATGCATATCGCTTAATCCGATTTTATATATCAAGTTACTTTATTCTCACAATTGAACATTTCTTAATATTCTAAATTCATAACTAAATGACACTTTCCATTTCTATAATAATACTCTTAATGGAGTAACGTAAAATAAGTAGTTATTTTATTCACCTTTTCCATTCGGAAATGACAGAGATATAACTTTATTCAATGAAAGCGTCCCAATGTACTTTATGATTTTTCCACAAATAAATGGGGAACATGAAATGATAATATTCAAAAATATTTCCGTACAGCTCGTGAGTAAATAAAATAATTTTATTAATAAGTATTTACCAATCTATCAATTTAGATCGTCTCGCCTCAAAATTCAAGAATACCAACTCCTATCTGCCTGAACAAAACAGATTACCTGCACCCATCACGAAAACGTGCATTTCACCTTCGCATCCAGCAATATTTCGAATTTTACCAGCAGACCACGCAGAGAATAAGGGTTCTTAAATCGACCCCCGCGGTTGCCCGATGTACCGGTAATCCTATCCTCGAAGATCACCGCGTGCATAGGCCCGCGGCTCCTCCTCCGCAGCCCCGGGGCCAAAATTTCCCCGGAAAAAGGGAGATCCCGTTTCGCCGGGGCCGCGGCTCGGTGCACATCCCGGTGGCGTGGTGCTCCGACGTTGCATCGTGCATTATTTAATGGACGGTTTTTCGCTTTGTTCGGTCGACTCATTAACCACGGGGGCTCCCGATTGTACTTTGCGCCGGTTCTCCGGTGCAACAGAGAACCCAGCGCTCGTTGTACCGGGGGGATACAGTCGCGTCGTTGCATAATGAACAGGACGCCGCCACCCTCTAGAGCCTCCGTCCGTGCCTCTCCGAGCCCCTGTCTCCCCGTAGGCGCCGCTCGCATATCCCGCTACCTCCTCCGCCTCTTCCCACCCCCCACCTCTTCGTGTAACCACGTCCATCCCCCTCATCAACCTATTATTTCTCCGTATTACGTTACGTCGCGTTGCGTTACGTGCGCGCCGCGCCGCGCCGCTGTTCGAGCCTCTCGTCGGAATAGCAAAAATGATGACACGCGGCTGCCCACGAAAAAAGGCCGGCTTGTTCAGGAACGCGCGAAACCAGGACCGAGATACTGGATGGGCGAGCGCGAGAGGGACGCTCGAGGACAGGTGACCGGACCAAGCGACGACGCTTCGTCAGCCTCGAACTGTGACGCGTCTTTGTCCGGCCGTCGACAATTTACGTCGCCGTGCGTCGTCTCATCAGCCTGGAACCCGCGGCCCTTTTGAATCTTTTGCTCGCCTGTTGGCTAGAAAATAATTACAATTAGACTTAGTTTTACGCGTGAGATTCCTGGGTACGCGTTGGCAGCTCTGGGGTTGTGGAGGAAGCGAGTTAAGGTTGATTTGTGGTTCGGGGATGGGATACTTTAGAGTTGAAGATTGATGTTGTCGAGATGGTACCTATAAGTGTACTGTAAAATTAGAGTAATGCGATGTCATGATGTAGAGAGTTGAAATGTATACGACCCTTTCTGCGTCTCTCAAATTTTAACTGTGTTCACTTAATATGTCGTTGGGAAAATTAATTATGTTTAGGTAGAGAAGTGTGTTTATATGGGACTGATGATTAAATATACAGTTTGCAATTTATATTATTTTTGATCTATGAAAGAGCAATTATACCTTGACATTTTGAAAAGCGTAGAAAGCATTTGTCTTTCAACTTAGTACTTAGCTACGCACAACATCAGGCTATTTTAAAGAGACTTTCACACGATTCAAGTAAAGTATTGAGTTTTTCAAAGTCCTCAGTAGTCAAAGTTGCCTCGAATTTCACAGGTTTTTTACATCAAGCTTGAAAGTTTGCGTTTTTATCAGACTATGTGCCACATGGCACAGAATGTTATCCCCACAATTAGTCATCGCAACGTTATTTAAAAAAATTACATTTATCCCGCCATCTTTCCCGTACATGCCTCTGGAAACAATACAAAAACATTAGGGAATGAAGAAATGCATGGAAAATAATTACGTCGAAACTTTCTTCATTCTCGTGTCTGGCCTGCGTCAACGAAAATTTCACACTGCCGGTCGTTCCCCTCTAATTTTTCTCTGTTTTCAGATATTACGCGCAGAACTCTTTAATTACGAGATAGAACACCGGCAAGGAAAGGAGATGGAGAGACCAGCGGAGTTGCTCTCTCCCAGACCTCCTTCAACCCGCGCAGCGGCCTCCTCTTTTTTCATCACTACCCGTACACGCACCACACACCGTGTTTATCTCCAATTTTTCCTTTGGTTTCATTCAATTGTCGGTCAGATATTCGAGTAGGAATACAACGCTTCTTATAACGAATTCTCGAAGGATCCAGAAATTTGATTATGGATTAATCTTACGTTACAACTATTCTATTCTTCTTTCGCATTTCGTTCTTCTTCGTAATGTAAGAATACAATATTCTGAACATCTCTTTTCAGCTGCCTATTTTGCTTAAATTTTGGAAGATTTGACTGAAATGAATTTATTGTTCAGACAGTGCGATCGTCAAACAATATTTAATATTATTAAACAGTTATTAAATCAAATATTGTCGATTTTCCTGAATAACTCCCAAGTTGTTATTTCTATTTCATAGATTTAATATATTCGCATGGACTTAAATTTTGTCTTTGATCCACAATATAAATATATTGCTACAAATTTTTCGTAAAGTGACCTCTTTGTGACACCAACATTGATGAATCGAAGATAACGATTTTTATATTTTAGTGTAATACAAATGTTTAAGGACCAATCACAAATTATAGATAATACAAGAAAAGCGATTTTATTCGATTCATCCATTATCGTTTTGTCCATCAGTGTTGTCGAAACCAGGGTCTCAGTCAACTTCCGAAAAAAAAGCGGCGCACTGTATCGAAGCTCATCCCGCGTGATCACTCTGGTGACCATAAATTCCGGGCCGAAGTGCATCAAATTAATCGACAATTGGTCCCCCATCATGATCACGACAGCGATTAAACCCCGTTCACGTCGAATCCGGAAACACTTACGTTCGCGCTAATTATTTACAACGCGGGCTACAATCTACCCCCGTGGCTGCGGTGACGTTTACGGCGCGAACGCCACGCGCTCGGCCGCTCTTCCATCGTTTCACTTTTAAACCGACGTCCCTTCTCCCCCTCCCAGCCTGTTCTTCCTTTTTTCCATCTACGTCAGCTGGCGACGATCGTATAAATTTCCCATAGCAGCGGGTCCATCAATCCGCTGACCCGCCGCGTCGATCGCCCGCGTCTCTCAGGCATCGTAAAAATCCGATTTCGCGTGCTCGCGATTACATAATCGGACTGGCGACCCGACCGACTGGCCAGCCACCCGGCATGGTGTGGCGTGGCCGCTGCGCCGGACGAAAACGTTCGACTCGCACCGCGGAAGTTTCGATAAAAAGTGATTAAAGGAACGGTCGTTCGGTTTCCGGCTGATAGGGGGCCGAGGGATGCTAAGAGGTGAAGAGGGAGCTGTTCGGTGAGAAATTTGGTAATGAGGACAATCAGCTTCGAAGAGACTTTTCCCTCCACTTGCGGTCCCGAGGGGTGTGGCAGGGGCAGGTGCCCTGGCTAAAACTATGCAAAAAGTTTTCAGCGACGAGCCGGAAACCGCACCGATCTCGCTTGCCCCCGTCTCCGCAGCAGCCTGTCCCAGGGTCCCCGTACCCGCGACCTTCTGCGGGCGTTGTTCCGGTCGAATTTGGAAAGAGGACTGTACGATGAAAATGGAACGCAACTTTACAACATAGACAGACACGTACCCAGCGTGACAGGGTGGCGCCCTCTGCGGGCTAAAATTAGAGGGTGCTGTCCGAACTTCTCTGCTACACGTTTGCATTTCCTATGCACTATTTCCCACGTGTAGGTGCGTACAGTCCGGTTGGAAGCGCGCCGGGAATCCGACGAGCGGTCGGGCGCACCGGTTACCGAAAATTTTCGGTTGGTTTATATCGGGAACACCGCACGCGATACAAGAAGCGACGAGCAAAAAGAAGCGGGGGAAAAAATGAATGAAATCCGCGAGTGAAATTGCTTTCGTTTTTTTCCCGCAAGCTGCCCGCGTGTCGGTGTTGTGTCCTCCCGCGACCCTCCCCTCTCCGCCCCGCTAGCTCTTGTGCTCTCTTTGTTACGCATCCATAATATTTTATGGAATCGATTTGTTAACACGTGTCCCAGGGACATGAGCGTGCAGCACTCTGTTTTTTTTTCAGTTCTGATTTACACGGTTCTCGGTTAACGACGCGATCTGTCTAAGCAATCATCGCTGCATGCGGATTCGTTGACTGCGACGGGACGTTAACCCGTTGGCTTATAATGTTGAGCGTGACTCGTGATGGAGTCATCAAACTCAATTAAGAAATTATTATTCATTTTTCAACGTTCAGCATAAAATGTTTTTCTGTCATCAGTGGTTAATGTTTAGATTAAATGTAAATTGCAGTGAATATTGAATTGTTTTTATTGCATCACTGAAATGTTGCTTACAGTGATGGACATTGACCGTTTAAATTCTCCAAGAATAGATATCTACAATTTGATAAATATCATTAGATGAACATTCTTCGGTGAAACAAATCGGATGTCAAAACAGTAATATTCAATAATCCGCAATCATTACTGATATTATACATTTCAGTTAATATTAATTTAAATGGTGCTTCCGCATAAAATTCACATAAAAATCAACGTGTCGACTATAATAGTATTCTGCCTCTTAGGATTGTGCGAGAAATCACCAGGCAATTACTTGGCAATTTACTACTATCAATTATATAGTATATACAATACAGTATCGTGCTTTCTCAAACAAATCCATTCAGCAAATACCACCCCAAATCCCAAACAACGATACATTCCAGTGTAACGGAAAAAAGACACCGACGCGGTTCGCCAAAAAGTCGCGTTGTATTTAGATCAATAGAACGTCCTGTTGCTTCCGCTGTTTCCGGCTGCATTCTTTTCACCCCGCGCAACAATTCTCTGACCTTTTTACCGGTCCCCGGAGCGGCCGGCTGACCCCGAGTTTTACCGCGGACTGTACCCGCGCACGTACACATGTACCCTCTCCAGAGGCATTAGACGCAGTGTATCGGCGACCGTGCTCGTGCGCGAGTATTAGACACCATGCCCACAGCTCATTTGCCAACTCCGGCAAATTTACCAAATTTAAATGCAAAATCGGCCGGTGCTCCGACGGTTCGTGGAAGCACGAGCTAGCCGGGTCTGCGGGGGCGGGTGGGAGGTAGGAGGTGGGCGGTAGGTGGAGGGCGGAGGAGGAAGAAGACAGAGATGGCGCGAAGAGGAAAAGGGAGGCCGGCCCAGCCGAATGAACGACCGCGATAGGGGGTGGAAAGAGGACGGAGATAGAATATAGATAGATAGAGGAACGATAGCGTCGCCCGTGGGACGGAGAGGGTTGCATAGAGAGACCCTGGGACAGAGGCTAGACGCGGGACGCGGTTGGGCGAAAGAGAAAGAGGACGAACGATGTAGTAGGAAACTCAAATGGTCGCAACAGTGCAGTATAGTAGTCGCCCGGTTGTCAGGCACAGCATGCGATTGGTTCACCGACCGTGTGCTGCCTCTCTTCTCCTCTCGTTCCTCCATTCTATGTCTGTCCTTATTTCCTGCAGTTTCTACTATTTCGACAGCTCGTTCCTATCGGACTCTATTTCCCCGTTCCTTCGCGAGATCATCTTCCCCTTTGCTTTGCTGCCTAGGATCCAGGGTTTGACGATGCTCCAAGATCACCGGCAGAAGTGTGTTTTCCTTTTCGTTTTTTGTGATTGGGATGATAGTGTTTGGGTACTCCGGTATTTGGTGCCATCTTGAGGTATGAAGGGTAATCGATGAAAGGAGTTGATAGTTTGAGGGTGGACAGTGCTGAATGGAGGAATAAGGTTTTGTGTACGTATGTGAAAAAACGATTGTTTTTGAAGATATTTAAGCTGTTCCACTTCCTACCAGAGGAACGATGTTGTATAATGTCAGTGGATTACTCTGGCATTTCTTCTCCTCCTGATTATAAACAATTTTCTGGGTATACTCTTGCTATCTTTTAATGTGTTCAACGTCTTTCTAACAAAGAACTGTGTACTACTTCAAGTATCCCTGACTGCATTTGAAATGTTTCATAAGAATTATGTAGTTTCTAATGAATTCCACCTATGTTATTGTTGAAGAGCACACTACCTTCCTAAGAAATTTTCGTGAAAATAGTTCGGCAAACTGAAATTAGATTGTGCAGGCTACGGTATTTACACAATCTGCTTTTTATCAAAAATACTATTTACATATTGGATTATATTAGTCCCTTACTTTAGAACATGGTATCAGACACGTGGTAAAATATTATATTGAATTTAATAAATACGATCACCCCTTACGTCGTTACCCTTTATATTACGAGCCTAATACGATGTAGGTTCCTAAGGGAAAGGGTTGGTGTTTGATTATAACGTAAGAAATTCACTAGACAATAGAACAAAATTTTAGGAAAGCAACAATAGCATTATAAAACAATAACCACACCGTATTTCCATTTATACATTCATAAAACCGATACTACCTTTCCAGCAATCGAATATTATAGATTTATTTGGTTTTCGGTACTCTCTATGTCTTTTTATTTCTCGTGAAATAATATGTCGTTCGATCTTGTAATAAAAGTTAACTGTTTGAAGTAGCATTCGAAAAAAATGTGTTATTCCAGTTTTATTTCTCATAACGCTGCCACGAACCATATATCTCATAGGGAGAGTTCAAAAAATAAATTTTATTGGTGAAAATATCAGGCAAGCCGATTAAGAAAGATTTATGAACCTAACTACGTAGGTTTCCAGATTATCGCCAGTCAAGATGAATTCTGTACTACTGAATATAATTTGCAAATATTTTCAATTTCTAATATTTCAAATAACCTAATTGTACTAAATACAGAAACAACACTCTAAACTGGTGATCCGAATTCTTCAAATGTTCGTTTAAACTATCAGTATCGATAATATTGGCACAAAACAAACCACTCCTCTCACTTTGCCAACAATTCAAGGAAGTAAACAGCAAATACAAGAACCATCATATTCCAATAACCCATACGTTAACCCACATTCAATTTAAAGCATGGGGTCACAGTGGTCTTCGATATTTCGAAAAAGAAATACTGAGACAGAGTTGATCGTGGACAGACATGCCTAATTGAAGACAGTATCGACGTTGGAGTAAGCGATTCACATCCGAAATCGTCAATCAATGTCTCACCAGCCTTCTAACCGTTTCTCCGTGCATGGCCTTCCGCTTCGTCGCCGCGTCCGATCGAAGTATTGCCAATTATTATTTGCGGTATACTTCGCGCCGTTTTGTTGTTCATTGGTAGCGGCGTTTATTATTCATCGTTCATCATATTGCGGCAGCCGTTCCACACAGTTACAGCGGAACGGGGTCCGGGCACGCTGCACTGGCGCGTGACGTTACAGCTTTACATCGACGTTACACTAGCTAAACGGAAAAGAGACACGGCGCCTCGTCCACCGCGGAATCTCTCTCGCTCCCACCATCGTCCGGTTTCCGTTCGTGTGCGTCCAAATGCAAAATGGACACGACACGCCGCAAAGAGAGGTTTATCGCGGAACTTTCGTATTTTTTATAGGGGCCTCGCCGTTGCTAGACGATAGTTTCAACTTTCTCGGACGTCCGCTACGCGTTACTGTTCCCTTAACGCGTGCGCGTTGTTCTTTCCGTTTTTCTTGTTTCGCCATTTGTTTTTCCCTCGTTTTGAAAGGAAACCATGGTATTGTGTGAATGGCGACACGATAACAGAAAGGAGGGCGGCAAATCGTGAAATTGCTCCTTTTTACGGTTTTCTGTGTTAAAGACATGTTTTTTACCGTGATTATACGGCTTTTGTACGCGAATGAAACTGAATATGGCTTCTTCTAATTCTAGGCAATTTTAAAGATAATAATGTACAGATTAATCCATACTTTTATTAAAAATTCTAATAAACATTGCAAATGAAAGAAATTCATTTCTTCGTTATTTTCGGATCGACAATTGCCACTGAAATAATGAAATAAAAGTATTCAGATTTAAAAAAAAAGGGAAATTTGTGTTTCAACAACTGAATATTTTCTGTGTAATGTCCTTGCAGAATAACGAGAATATAAAAATAGAAGCCTCTAACTTTATTTAACCAATAAGCACGGTATTAATTCTACAACGTTTGGAATGCATAAAACAAAGTTATCAAAAACGTATCTTGAACAGTATTTGAGCGAGACAACAATAAACTTTGAAAGAGCAATTTCCATATTACACATTTACTACGCGCATCGGGAATCTTCTATTTTTCCCTTATTTCGTTATACACAGTGGAAGCAATAAATCGTTGCGGCGTGATTCGACTGGATCCTGAGAGAGCAATAAAGAGAAGGGATGGTTTGTATCGAACCTTCGTCACATCGATTTTTCCACAGCCGAATGATATTACGAGTTACTACACGTTTGAAGGGCTTATCGATGAAAGAGGTTTACAAAAATGTAAAAATATTAGCGGGCCGTGTGTATACGGAATGATTACGCGGGTCCATTTTCACGGATACATCTCTAGAAATGAAGCTCTCGTTACATTTGGTTAATACAAATAGTTAATCCACGGTTGCCTGGCCATGTGTGAACATGAATTCCCATTAAAACAGAAAAATATAAATATTTGCGTTCGTGTCTTTACATACCAGCGCATTGTTAGTCCAATTTCGACCCGGACCTCGGCGTATCAAACGGCATTAACGATTCCACCGCGGAATGCTGTTAATTATGGATTAATTTCGCTTTTTATCCTCCTCTTATCGCCGCGCTCATCGGCGCGCCGCGTTGCTCGATGGAAGAATTTGTTTTTGCGCCGCGCGAACGGGCATATTTGCGAATCGTGTTAATTATTCAAGACACTTACCTGTTGAATTGATATATTTCACCGTCACAATATTCGGCTCGGTCGAAAATTACAATGGGCAAATTACCTTTTTAATTAATCGGGATATAAAACGCAAAAGCGGCCACGGTGTTGCCGATTAAATTAATACGCAACCACCGTACCGATGAACAGCTGTTTAATCAATTACGAAGAATTCCATTCGGAATCGATACTTCCATCGTCAAAATATTATTCCGCTTTCGATTGTTATTACAAACAACACCGCGGTTGTTATTGTATTTCCAAATGAACTGTCAAGGAGGGAATACTTAGCGTGGCTCGTGTTTCGCGTTCGTGAGCTCGCGAAATTTCAGAAAGAAAATAATACATGCCGGGCCGGGCTAGGCCAGGTCGGGGCTAGCGTAACAACAAAGGGGGAAAAAAGTCTTGAACGAATAAAGTTTGGTATTAATAGGGGAAATCCGGAATGCGTCCAGCACAGAAAATATATATCCGCTTTCCTTCTTGCCCTTTCGTTCCAATGGCGTAATTTTAAATCCCCGCGAAATTTATAGAATTGCTCCGTCCCCTTCCAACCCATCCCCTCGCCTTCCGCAGAAAAGATAAGACTAATGATCATGAAGACCATAAAATACTCGCCCCACAGAAATTCCATTTTTATCGACTTCCCATGAGTTCCTTCAGTTGCACACGCTCTGTGTTAGCCGCATAAATCGAAAATAATAATGACTGTGGGACTGTATAGATGCCTTCGTTCGTGAAACAACAAATCTAATCGGACGATATAATATACTCTATTAAACACTGAAGACGTTTTTTCAGACTTATTAAGATAATAAATGTAGATATTTTTGTTATACTTATAAGTTTAAACATTTTTTTAAAATTGCGTATAATATTCAATGTAATGTTTTCTAAATGATATTAATTATAATAATTCGATTCAGGAACAAAGTTTTTTCAATGCTTTTATTAATATTTAATGACATAGAATGATACCTCTTAAAATCTAAAATACATAGGTATATTGGTTTAAAAAGAAATACTTATTGTAATCTGCACAATTTTGCGACTCGTTGATTATTTATTGATTTTTCTTAATTATCGATTAACTAAAATTAATAAATAGCAAATTAAGAGTGATTATGATTCTATATTTCAGTATTCTTTTTTAGTTACTGCTTTTCATCGATTGCGGTACCGAAATCGCAAATATTTTGAGGGATGTTTGGCAACTATTCTTCGTCATTTTCCTTGACACAATTTCTCGGAGTCTGGCGAGTAGAATTTCGTGGAACGTTTAAAAACGGCCCGTGCCGCATACGCAGAACAAAGTAATTTAACATGAATTAACATAAATCACACGAGTTTCACGCGGTTATTCACTTGCACGTACGCTACCCTGGCGTTGCTGCAAACCCCGGTTACCATCTCTGACGCTACCCTTCCCTGATCCCAGCCGCGGACTGATTACAACATCCTGCCAAAAGTTTTTAATTTTCAAACTTTTCATTTCCCGAGATGCGTAAGACACGCCTCGAAAATTATGAGATTTTCACCTGTTTTTCATTTTCAACTTTAAGGGGTAATGTATTTACCCTTTATTGTAACCTTAAATTTGTGTACTTCTTCATGTTTTTTGAATTCTCATGTAATGTTGAAGCCAGAAAAGTAATTACTTTTTTTAGAAATACACTGCTTAGAAAAATTTGAATAATTAAGAAGGATTGCCACAACGTATGAAAGAATTTTTAATATTATAAAATATGATTAGAAAGAAATGAGTGAGCGATCTTGAAATTCAATAATTCAATTTCAATTAGATTTGTGTACTCTATTCATGGCTAATCGAATATCTGATAACAAGAGAAACTTAGTTATTTATTCAATACGTCTAATAATTAGAATTTTCAAAACTATTTAAATAATGCTGCAATTACATTTTTGATAATGCGTTATTATTTATGTCTCATGCAATAACAGAATATTGTTTCTCATAAGCTATTATTATTTAATATTAATGCCATTCTACCGATTTTAATAAATGCATTTCAATGTGAAAATATGCTTTTCCAAAGGGGAAGAATATTTAATTTGAAAAATCGTGCCGTATGAAGCGCAAAATGTCTTAAAAATTTAAGTCTTTCAAATTCATAACACAGCTTTCACGTTCTACCGATGTTTCGATTCCACGTAATTGAATTTAACGGTAAATTCATTAAAATTAACATTTTCGTATAAAATATTCATTTAATTTTCGTTCCAACCGAATGGCGTAATTCATCGGTACTTCATTCAGTATATTATTGATCGTTCAAAGAATCTGATAACTATTAAAATAATTCATGCCCTAGGCATTTAAGAAATCTTCTTTGTCTCTTTTTTTCATCAGATCATACCCATAGAAAATTAATAAAAATGGAACCTTTAGTTAAAGCAATTTTAAAAAGTATTAGGTATGCATAATATAAGCAAAAATTTAAGAGTAATTAAACTAATTATAAAATAATTTTCAAAAACCAAAATTTGATCAACCTTTGCCCGTCCCTTTAAAAAGTTCACAGCAAAAGAGATCATAGAACTTGAGTAGGGTTAAAACACTTTCAATATTTAATTAATTAGAAAAATGTTATTTTCTAATTTAGTTGTAGATTCGCCTCGAAATGAAAATGGCTTGCATAGTTTGATCCCTGTGACAGGAATTCTTCAATGTTTCACATCTCGCGTCTCGCGTGGCTAAAAAGTAAATCGAGAAAAGTTCGCTCCGGACCGATGCACAAAGTTAAAAAATGAAATCTATCAAACCTTTTCACTGGACATTGCATTTTCGAAACATTGTTTTTTCGCGGTGCTATTGGAAGCGCGGTTCGAGCAGCACGATTTATTTCTATTAATACGATACGCCACACGTGCTGCCAACAACGCGCAAAAGACATAAAAAAACATCTTAATATTTTTCAAATGTTCGTGATGTTTTATGAGGTACACTCGAGTCTCGCTCTTTTACACGAGCGTTTGCCGAAACTGGCTGTACAACAATTATTCGTGTTATACATTCGATGTGTTGAACGCGTTGCGATGGAACCAGGAAAAAAAGGAAAATCGACGATACGGAAAAAGAAAAAAAAATTTCAAGTCACGTGTCCCGCGCATCTTGTTCAGACAGTTACAATTCGCAATAGGCTGCGTCCCGCGCAGAATTGATACGAATGAATTTCCTCCGATAGAAATAAAATAATACCATTTGAAAAATAATCGAGAGCTACGCGCGCGCTATTCTTCCTTGTAACCAACCGTTAATCCGATTTACTCGTCGAACATCCAATAATCATATGCGCTCTAATGAACCAAGGAACAATCAAACGGGTCAATTTGCATTTACATCCGACAACATTGTAATCACTTGCGTAATTCTATCGGAGTGATATTATCTACTCCTGTAATTCTGTACAAGGTTGCATTTAGGCTAGTGGGTCTTGTTATACCCAAGTATTAAGTCTTCTATTTTCTTTTATTTTTTTTTCTATTTTTTATGACATTAATACTTCCGATACTTTTTATACACTGCACGATTAATAATCTAAAATATGAATTACGGAAAAGGCAACTTTTATAGAAATATAGCACTGTATTCATATTTTATGAACAATAATTTGAATTGCAAAAGTACAAAGAGCTCCGTAATAAGTCAATTAAGTCATCAATTATGTTAATAAAATCAAGATATTGAGAGATATTTCATTCGAAGATAGTTGCGTGATTCCCAATATCCGAGAAAACAGTAAATCCTACAATAATGAAATTTAGAACAAGAATTCAATTATTTATACACATAATTACTACGCTCCTTGCATTCATTGAAACAATTCATGCATATGAAATCCTAGTAAAAAGTAAAGTTCGCACAAGACCAGCTCGATTCGCTTAAAGTACAACAAAAGTGAAATTATTGATTATTTGTCGTTTGGAAGTTAATAAAGTAACTTCTCCGCTCGATTAATGTATACAAATATTTTATACGAAAATAAAAGGAAACTATTTCGTATAAAACATGTTCGATACGTATATATTCATACTTAAATCAGAAACTTCAATTCGAAATCTCGTATTCGATCCGGCAATGGATTGTCGCTCGTTCATGTCTACAGTGTGTTTATCAAAATATTTGGCTATAGAGATAAACAGAAATAAAAGAAGAGATATTAACGATCGAGCAATGGCGAGAGTGTCCGCCATTTGTTCTGCAACCCCTACGAATGCACGGCCATGCGGGTATCATTAACGCTAACCTTAACCACCCCCCATGTGTGTCTTATGCCCTATCCGCGCGCTCTTCGAGGGTTTATTAACCATTTGTGGTGGGCTGACCTATTGCTATCCAATAACTATGCTGGCCGGCAGTCGTTTCTTTTTATTATTCCTGGATAAGGCCCGGTGTATCGCCTTTATTTGCACCGCTGATCACGTACGCCGATCAGTTCTGTCTCTCCCGGGACGCGGCCGCTGCGAAAAGCTTCACCGCGTATTCTCTCGTTCCCGCTTTCACACTCGCGCTTCCCCGTCTCCCACCACCCCCTTTTTTCTCCTTTTTATTATTTTTCTGTTCGCCGTTCCTCCCCGTATGGATGTGCATTGTCACGTTGTATATTTGATACACGCCAAAGTGGCGGCGTGTCGCGTCACCGGCATTTTTTTAATGGTAAATCACAACGATGCTCACCGGTTGTTGTGACGGAATTTTGAACAGGACCGATCGATCTTTCCTCGTTACTTCTACTATGATCGAACGTCACGACCTTCTAGCTTGTGGAAAGGTACTGTCGCCGTTTGACGGAAGGAAATCAAATATAAGGATATCCATTACTTGTTCCCCGGTGTAATTAATTTATTGAGGATTTCGCGTTGAGCGATCATTTCGGTCGCGATGCGTAAGGGTATGTCGATGAGTAATAGTCAAATACAGAATTGGTTCAATATAAAATTATGTCCTCGTTTGAATTATAAATATTTATGGAAAATAGTATTAAAAAGAATTATTATAAACACCTTTTTCTTACTCACTTGTAACTCGGAAAAGTTGATCGCTTTCGTTAAAGTCTCTGAATGCGATTCAATGGAAGATTGAATTCGGTAGAAAAAATGAAATTTATAATTTCGTTAATTCGTAATCAAAATAATCAGCAGAAAGAATGAGATTTAATTACTAAAAACTACAACTCTTACTCATATATTATTTCGAACAAACATGATACTTCTTGGCCAACATTATACATGCTTCATCGTCCATCTCCCTCCGCTCATTCTGAAATTTACAATTCAAATCCTCGACGAACAGCTTCTTACAATGACCATGGTCCAATTCCAGTACCGAATCTCCTAGAAGACGAGCAAGCGTAGTCAGGCTAGTGTTTAACTCTCCCCGATCAAACTGGACCAACGGACCGTTTTTCGCAAAACGAGTTCTATCTGAATGGACCACCGCGGACGGTTACACGCGTCTCGTCCGAGAAGAAACTCGTTTCACTGCAAAAGAGACCGATGCTGGACCATTCGGTGGGGATGCTGGGATTCAACGGATGGATCGCAACGTGATGCGGACCCCTCCTGCCCGAGGAGATCACGGTGATCAAGTTTTTCGGAATGAACCAGATGAACCGGTGCAGACCCCACCTGGACCGAGAGGACCCCCAGCCGTCATTCAGGTTTTCATTTGGTCAAGGAGTTCCCTTTCATATTTAGATTGTACCCGGATTTACGCGATCGTGATGATCACCTTTTGCCCGGGCATCCGGGCTTTCAGTGTCGTGTACGGTTCGTGACGCGCGTCAACTGCGATTCTCTGCCAAAGGAATGAGACGAGCCACGAGACATTTTTCCGACCGAGAATAAAGGAGGCTGGCCTCTTTGAGGTCCACGGCACAAAGAGTCGGCAGTACTGATGCACAAGAAGTGATTAGTAGTGTGCTGTTTCGAATTTCGTGTGGTGCTGTGCGCTGAATGCAACCGCTGGAGAATCCGACAGACATTGCAGTAATGTAAGTTTGACATTACTGATTGATGTGTGACGAGGTAATTTATGATAGAGCTGATTATGTCAATTTTATGTTCCGATTTTCTGATTTGGTATGATATCTTATGATTGATTTTAGATGGTCTTGTATTGATTCATTGGAATGTGATCATTGATTAATTCTTTTAGTGTTAGAAACACTTTTCGCTGTCAAATCAGTTATTTATAGGTCATGTGATTGTTTATTTAAACTTAACAGTTCACACTTTTATTAGAGTCAGAGATGAAATTGAATTGAAAGTGTAATCACTGTGGAAAATCTTGGTTTCTTAGTTCTTGTTTTCTAAATTGTTCCGATTATGTAGGATTGCTGTAAGTGTTGGTTCAACAGTTGATGCGTTAAAGATGAAAGTAATATATTATGTTAGCATTCTGTTATTATTTAGATTTGTTGCATTACGTGCATAATGTCGTAATATTAACAGTAATGCTATGATTAATAAGCCTAACTAAATAGTAATTTTGACAAGCCATTATCACTTTTATTTTACTAAATACAATTTGCTGGTTGATGCTTTCTACAGAAACACAATTGATAATACGATACATTTTTTCACGTTTAATTATTGAAAAAGAAATTTTGTCTTAGGTATCTAATTCTTTTGTTGAAAATAATTACAATATTACTTTTTCGTATAAAATACTTCAAAGAACGATATTGTTAAATATATAATATTTCAACTGCATATTGTAAATTTGGGGAAAGTTCTACCTCAGTTGTTTTAGTTACTAATGTTTCCTCTGTACAAATTCAAACATTTAACTTTCCCATTCGTATTTCTAAAAATTGAAATTCATAGCGAGCAAAGTTATAAGAACATAAAATAAGAAAACTGTATCACAACAATAGTAATTCGTAATAAATAAATAAATAATATTAATATTTCTCAATTAATACAAATGGGTAGGCTATTATGTTTTTTTTTCAGACAAATCGAAAGTTCCTACTTTTTTAACGATACTTTTGCATACTCTTCCATTTATTAATCTATATTATTTTATAGAAGAACATTTTTATAAAAACCATAAACTCTGTACTTACGCTATAATCATAATTTGAGACATTGAATTACATAACAATCCACTTTATACATAAATATTTCGATTTCATAGCTGGCATTGACTTTATCGAATATAAGCAACCTACCTAGTACAAATAACATTTATTTCATATTACGTGATATTTATGCCAATAGTCCAACACCTGGATTTCAATATCCCAGTTAATCCACACATACAAAAATCCCAAAATCCCCGAGACAGATCGCCGGCACCATTCAAAGTTTTCCTTCCAACTGGTCACGAATACTCCGGAATGCTACGTCCTATTAATTTTTCATCAAACAATATTACCCGGACACGGGAGAAACTGACGAGTCGGTGCCATAATCCAGTATCCAAATTTAAAACAAGCCAGGTCCGCTCAGGAGTTTATCGAATCCTTCGGTCCCTCTTCTTTTTATTTCGTCACCCCTATCAAGCAGTCGTGCCTTCTTTTTTCACCCCCGCTCGTCGAGATCGCTTTAAAGCCGCTTTCACTGGCATTCTTGCAGCGTCCTCTCCCTTTCCCACTCTCTTCCTCTCTTCCGGCTGCCTTCTTTTTCCGTATCGGGTCGGGTGGCCGCGCGCACCCCGATGCTTCTTCTTCCTTTTTTTTCATCTCGACGAATCGCTCGGAATCACCTCGACGTAACGGAATTAACTCGCGATTTACCGATTTATTAGCAGCCTGCCTCTCTCCATCCCCTTTTTCCCCTTTAACGCTTCATACGTGTACACGTAATTTCATCTATCCCGGTAGAGCCTCTTTCCTATTCGCAACGTCATCCGTCTCTTCCATTCGTGTCAGCATTCGTCGAAACGGGCACTGATTTATCAGAAAAACGCGCGGATACGGCTCGCTATTGAAAAATGGCTACCGACTTCAGGAGGTCAGGGTTAATGGCGTGTCGAATATACAGGATGTCTCTGAACTGACGGTACAACCAGGGGAACGGTGAATCTACCTAGAGCAATTATTGAAATCAAACTGACGTAAATTCAACATGTAATTGCGATATGTTTACTGAGAGAGATATCAGAACTTTTTAAGATTTATAATATTACCTTATGTTTCTACACAACGCGGAATACTGTGATGTTTAAAGGTTATTGCTGTCACAACGAAGTTACGCTTGTGCAAAGCTGGTTGGTAACTACTGCCCAGCGAAATTATGTGTATAAGAATAAAACTAACGAACTTTATTTTGGTATATTGCAGCTGAATACGAGAAACTTTGCATCATACTTCGCAGTCAAGTAAGGGTGACTTTTCAATCCTTACGCAACTGTGAAATGAATATGGCCGATGCTTGGTCAGAAGTAGTAAACATTATAATCAAAAAATCATATTCATTTCAAAGGTTATAAATTACTGCATAAAGTGTGAACTTTCTTAACGACAATTAATAAAAATCACTTATTGAGTAAATGGACAAAATAACAATCCTCAAGCAATTAAACGTACAATTCTCAGTGAACAAACATGTCTGTAAGACCATAGGGTCAGTATTCAATGAACATTCACATCCACCCACAATATTACAAAGCTCAATCAAACAAAGAGGGTATACACATAATTATTAGATATTTACAACGGCAGAAGATATCCATTGTTAATGAATGTGCGGTTAGGATCTTCTCTACCACGAATACGATTTTACACGGCAATCTTTCGAACGCAGAACCCTGTAGCATGCGGGAGCGGTATATTCTTTCGGAGTTTGACAAGACGGCCTTGACCGAATGATACTGAAAAGAGGCTAAACTTGAAAGCTTGCTGCGACGAGCAAATGAACAAGTTACAGGGTATCCCCGCATTCTTGGAAGCCGAGCTAAAGCCCGTTGTTACGCCGGTGCTTTAATGCGAATTGCAACTAAACTAAACCGCGTTTTATCCACCACCGTGCCCCGCCGGCCGACCGCCGTTCTCTTCCACCGCCCTCTCCTCCTCTCCCACCCTCCTGACCCCCCTTGTCCCAAGTAGATCCGTGTGTATCGTCCTCTCCACCCTCGACACCGACTCTCCCGCGGGAGAGCGGTTAAAACAAATGAGCGGGCAGCACCAACCTTAAATTAGCGCCGGTAGGGGTGGTTTTCATTTCCACCCTTAAATTAGGACTAAGCCTCGTAGCTCCCAAGTTTCACGGTTTTGATCGGATGAGTTACCACCGTTAAGAGTTACGTCGGCCTCGGCGTCCGTTCGATTCCTTCAGACTGATAAATAAAGGTGGCTGATTCGATGGGAGCATTTTGGACATCTCGCGTGTTCAGAAGTTTAGAGTATCTCACTTCAGTTTGGCGTCTGATGTTGAAAGTGCAAAGTGAAAACTGTGTTATAATGTGACATTGCAGCGGGTATTTACGAAAGTTTAACGACCTTTCCAAGTGCGACCTGGAAATGACCTTGAATGAACAACTGAATTTAACGTGAAGCAATGAAACTAAAATACGATGTGCTTAATAAATCAGTTAATTTTTGTCACCTGTGTTGCGTAAACGGGACTTTATCAGTCTCTGTTATTGGCAGAAGATGTAGAAGAAATTTCGAATGGACCGTAGAAATATAGCAAGAAACGTCGATCAATTGTTTATTTATAGAGTGAATAGATGTAGCTGGAAATTACGTTACTCGATTCATAGGGACATCCTGTATGAACACGATTGAGATTTATAATAGCGCAACTTGTGGCTCTTAGATTAGTCCCTGAAAAGCTAAAAGAGTACCAAAAGTTAAATTTACATTTCTAACCAAATTAACCCAGACAGTTTCAAAAGGTGCTTCCTCTTTAAACAAGTTCTAATTTTCTACTTCTTCACAAAAGGTCCCCACTAATTCGTACAATACAGACCCCGAAAAAAGCTTCCTCGGCTCATCAAACGCCGCACGTGTGCAACCGACTTTGTCGGTTCCGCCGTTACTCGTTGATCTAATTGACCGAACTGTCTCCGTTTTCCAGCGGACAGCGGCGCCCGGCGCCGCAATGTTTTCCGTGGAGAAAAGTTATCCGTTACGGAGGCCGGGACCAATCAGCCGGGGACGTTCAACTCAGCGTTCGGAAAGGGGATCGGGCAGGGCGTCGGAGAAAAAGCGGCGTGAAAGGCGGGATTAGTCAGACGAGGACAGAGCGCGAAATCAGTCGCAGAATCGCGCTTAATCCAATAGCGGTCCTTAATAATCGAATAAAGTTGGGGCTCTGAGAATCGCATCTAAGCAGACGGTCGGGGGTGGTCCGAGTTTGGTGGCGAGCGGGGGGTTAGGTCGGACGGGAGAAGGTGACGGTGGCATAGGAAATCCAGTCCCCCACACCCCCGGAAAACCATTTCCCGGAACTCACTTGGTGTACGTCGCGCGGCTCGGTCGCGGCCATGTTGCCAGAATTGCCACCACCTACCCCCTTTCTCCCTCTTAATATCCCACCGCCTAGTCATCTAGTCCTGCCGGGTCCGCTATGTAAATGTGAACCAACCGACCCTCCCTTTTCGTCGAGCCCCATATACCTTGCCCCTCCTCGCCCCCTACCCCTCTTTTGACTCACCGTTTCTCGTCACCACCCCCCCGCGAACTACCTCCAACTAGCAGCCCCTAAATCTAAGTCCGTCGGAGCGGTACAGTCCCGGGAAAAAGGGAGTATACCGGCTAACGGGGAGGTATGTAAGGAGGCAGATGTGCCCAGCCATCGCGCTTAGAACCCCCGGGGATACGTCGTATATGGTCGAACGTTTCCCGTTTGCAGAAACGAGGTCTCGATGAACGAAGCGATTAGAAATTGGAGACGTTCTTCCGGTCGGATAAAGCGGGTCATTTTATTTGGGGAATCGTAATATGTGGTTCGGTGAAATGGATGTCGCATGGATGGAGATTGTAATTTGTAATAATAATACGGAATCGACCTTGTGTTTCATTTCCCAACAGAATTTCCTGGTCTAATAATACCGGGAAGGATTACGCAGCGAGCGTTAATAGCAAGCCAGGTATTTGGGTTTGCAGTATATCAGACTGAAGATGGCCGTTTTAGGACGCGGCTGCGCGCATCTACTGATATATTGTTATTAACGACGGTACTTTGAACGATTGTAAAAATTGTATGGGTAGCACGGAATACTACAACAATGTATTTTGAAACCTACGTTGATTAATAGAACAATAAATATGATTCTTTGTAAATAGATCAATAGGTACATTTAAACTGAAGAAATTTTAATACACGTTTCTACGTTTAGAGTTATCTTCAGAAAACACTCTTTAGTAAAAGCCTATGTACGATCGTCAAGTAAAGTGCGAATAAAATTGATTTCCGCTAAAAATATAATCTATATTTTATCTAAAGACTCCTTAGATGTTATGCGTAAATGCAATGTAACCGTCTATATTCCACGACATCCGTTCTCAAGGGATCGAAATCCCGAAAAAAATGGTCGCGAACACTGACCAAAAAAAGTGATTTTCTCCGAAGTTCAAAAAGGAGTGAAAAATTCCCGGGTCTACCTAAAGGAACCACCCAACGAAATTTCTACCTCGTAAGCAATAAGCCGGCCGATTCGTCCGTGAATGCCTAGCCGGGAGTACCCTCTTCTGGTAATTTCACGAAGGGTTGACTCATTACGGGCAAAGAAGTAACAGGAATTCCCAGATTGCTGGCGGAGCCCAGGCTCTCGACCCTGGTGCCCCTAGGGCAACGTCGTCGTCGTCATCGTCGTCGCCCGGACGCCCGGCGTCCGTATATACTGCTTCGCGCACACACGCCCACGGAAGGGGTGCCATTACCCCGCACGGCCGGCAAGTTCTAAGCGCGCTAAATAATGGTCGCTAGAAATTCAACGGGGGATGGAGAGGGGGGTCGGGGTAGGTCGAAATGCCCGTATGGCTCTACGAGTATTCCAACCACGCCGGTCTGTGTTCGCGCGTCCGTGTGTTCTAACATACGCCCCGCTTCCATCCCCGTAAAACATACTTAACCGGACGGTCTTGCGTATGTATGCACGCGTGTGTGTGCGACCGCACGGACGTCGAGTACCACGTGTGCATGTGCTTCCGGGCTGGCCGTGTGCGGGGGAGTGGGTATTAATTTAGGCACGTAGTCCTTTACCAGCCGAGCTAAGAAAAATGCCTGTACGTTGGGGAGCTGGCCCGTTAGAATTTAATCTCACGTCATAGGAGGGCTGCTCATCGGCGCGCGAGGCTGTGTGCGGGCGACGCAGACGCACACCAGCGACCGCCTCGTGCTTGGTTGGTCGACGAGGGCGACTAACAGAAAGCGGAGAACAACTGGAGGAAAGGGCGACGTAAGAAAAATGCGCGACGGAGAGAGAGGTGGTCGGGGAAAAGGACGGATGGGGATGAAAGAGGGTTCAACCCCCAAAGTAGCCCGGGTCGCTCCAGAATCGCTGATATCCCGTTTGACGTAACTCTTGGAGAAGGATTTGGGCATGTGAGTGTAGATGCTGGAAAGGAAAGAGTGTGAAATGGAATTGAGATTAATTGATGGTGATGGGGGTTAACGCTTTCGCAGACGGCGACGGGGTTCTCGTCATCTTACATTTATTGGGTTATGAATATTCTATGTTTTTATAGGATTTTTATGTTAGGTCTTGAATGCAGGTTGCCTTGTATTGTTCGGAGGAATAGATGTTTTTGAATTTAACAAATGATGCCGGAAAGAATGTGAAGTCTGTGTTAATGTTGGAACGCAACACTTATTTTATTTGCAAATTTTGCTCGGTTTATTTACGTAAAGATAAATTATTGGTTGTAGTTTATTATTAAATATATTGTTTAATTTTGTTGCTATTTGTTCATTTATTATTGTTTTCTTCCAAATAGAATTTTAATAAGTGCATCCAAAAACATCAATTTTTGAATTTTCGTTGAAAATTATCCTCCAAATGTCTTCATAGTGACATAAATAGTTTGTTTTTTTTACTACTTGGAAAACAAAACAATTCATCAGTGCAATGTATTTTTGTATATTAGTAATTAATGTAAGTATTGGGAATAAAGAATAAAATAAGTAAAGACATATTTTCCAGTCTTGAAAATTCGCAATATCTACGTCCCTTTGAACGCTGCAAACCGTAAAAATTTCTCAGAAAAAAGGAAAAGATTTCCTGATCTTACATTTAAAAGAAAATCATCTCCATGATTTTCATGACGCAAAATAGAATAAATGTTGTACATATTTGAATACTTAACTTAAACATATATTTATTTAATAAGTAATTCTTCCGTTATATTATTCCATTTTGCAATTTTCCAATTGGCATATTGGGAATTATAGTGGCGTAAGTCTAAAACTAATTATCTTTGTTTTCATAATAAATAAATTTTCACAGAATATAATAGTTTCCAATCAAACTTCAGATGCGACACGTTTATCGAACACAATACTTTTTGAATTCTTAATAAAACAGGTAAAACTTAATTTCCCGAAATATACGTATCACCCGATTCGCGCCATTACAATTTTTAGCATTCCAGTCACCACGGTTTCTCTCACAAGTAAACCAGAAAAAATTAACGCCGTTCGCCGAATCCTGCGCTTCGATCAAGCATCCTTCTAGCCGGCGAAGTCTCGCGGCGGACCCTCAGCGAACGGAGCAGCGAAGAAAAACCTCTAAATTCTTTTCCTCGAGGTCCCGGGTAAGCGGGTGGCCAAGTTGTCCGCGGCCGGCCGTAGCAAAAAGAGGAATCAGAAGGTAGCCGCGCAAACAGAGGAAAAACAGGTCGGCGAAAAGGAGCGGGAAAGTAGAAAAAGAAACGTTCGCCGGAAGAAAACGAGAAAAAATTCCTCCGGAGAGTCGGCGAAGAGTAGAAGGGGGGTAGAAAGTTACGGGCGCGCGGTCGTGCATTGTCGGTGTGTGGTCTTCGGGCGTTACACAAACACAATGGAAACCGTTGGGGGGTTCAGCGCGTGGGTTTAAGCGACTTGCGTGTTGGTTAGCTGCTTGTGAATCCGGGAGGTCTGTCTAGTAGGAGAGAAAAGGGGGCCACGCGAAAGGGTGGCGTGTGATGTGGGAAGAGGAAGACCGACGCGATAGTACACGAACGCCGAAGGAGGAAGGCGGGGTGGTGCAGACGGGGGGTGGGCTGTAGGAGGTGGGTCGGAAGAGGGTGGTGCGAGGACGGCGGCGTGGCTGGCGGTAGCGAGTGGTCGGGGGTTGTCCCTTGCTAAGCCAGCGTTAAGGGTGGCTTGGAGTATGTACGTAGAGCTTACAGAAAGGTAGGGGGGCGGGAGTGAGGGAAGGAGCCATGGGAAAGGGGTGGAGGTGGACGGGGAGAGAACCATGAAAGAGAGATGGAAGGAGATAGGAAGAGCGAGAGAGTGACAATGCCGGGGCTGTATGCGCGTTTGTAAGCGTTTGGCTGGTAAGAGGAAGGCAGACAGCGGATAGAGACTAGAAATGGAACGAAAGGTGGAAGGGAGGAAGGGAGGGATAGGAGAGGCAGTGGGAGAAAGAATTGAGGAGGTATAGAGGAGTCTGGGTGAAGGAGGAGGAAGACTTGGTGGAAAGAGAGACACGGGGGTTAGGGTGCATCGTCGGAAGAGAAGACGGAGTTGGTGAATATGGAGAACGAGAAGGGGAGGGCGGGTAAGCAGAGTCTCTATGTTGGCAGTCTTACAGATCAATAAAGCTAACCACCCTCACCCTCTCTCTTTCCTAGGTCCACCCTCTTCGAATCACCCACCTGACCACCTGCCGTCGTCTCCTTCCCGTCCGCTGGCTACGTCTCTTCCTCTCCTGAGCCACCTCAAGAACAAACCCCAATATGTCTGACAACAATGCCCGGCCGAAGGATTAGATGCTTCCGGCGTGCGCGTATAAACACGCACGCGTGTGCGTGGCAGCATATTCACGAACACGCGTGCGAGTCCCGGAGAGTTCACTTCGACGGGCTCCGGTTGTTATAGTCGTGGAGACGGGTAGGCGGAGAAGGCGATCGAACGTCGACCGGAGAGATCCACCGCGGCGTGACCAGGCCGGATGCCTCTCCTCGTCGTTTCTTTTCTTCGACACTTGTATCCGCACGGCCGGCAGACGCCTGCCGGCTATTAAATTTTCCGAAGGGGATGAATATTCATGGTCGACTACCAGCTCCGCATCGAGCTTTTGCTTTCATCGCCATTAATTGACACTGATTCCTTGACGCCCCGTTTGGCGCGGCTTCGCTCGGCTCGGCGCGGCGCGCGGTCGTTCTACACGACGGGAAATTAGATTTAAATCGATCTGCGAGACGTAACCTCGTTGCGGTAATTTTTTATCCCGGCCCCGCGCCACCGCTTGGGAACCACCCCGGGAGTCTGCGGGGCCGGTGGATTCGCGTAATTATCTCGCGTGATTCCCGATCGGTCGGTCGGTCGAAATTTGTTGATTCTGGGAATTGGTCGCGGCCATCGATCCCACGGGTGCTGATTTTTTTACGGGCCGCTACGGGCCCGAGTGAAATTGTCGACGGTTCCGCGTCTTTCGTGCCGACTACCGCGCGGATTGCGCGAGCAATGGAAACTATATTTCTGTTGTGGTAAATACTCGAATATTATACTTGAATGGTTTGTTGCGAGAGAAGGGAGTGGGGTAAGATTCCAGATAACGTGATACCTACATTGTAGGATTAGAAAGAAATATTTATTTGTAAGCATAATGCAAGAGAATGAAATAAGAATTTAAGAGAGTAATTCATCTTCTGCGATAATAAAGAATTGTAGACAACTTCTATTATCACTGTTTTTTATTCAGAACGTTACAAACATTTTAATGCCTCATGATATTATTTATACGTAAACGATGACTTTCATAGCGAGTCGAATTCTCTGTCCTTGTAATAAAATATTAATGATAAAATAATTTTCGAGAATGCAGTTGCGAAAAGACTGTAAGGTAATTTTTTAATGTATACAAAGTATTATTTTCCATTTGTAATATGTGTGTGAATAATTCTTCGAGAGATTATTTTATATCTTCTAATCAAATAATACTTATTACAAGGGTGGTAATACAATATATTTAGTTTATACTATAGTCTTATTACACTATTAATTCTTATGATATATTTTACTTTGAAAAATATTACGTTGAATCAAATACATTACCTAAAATTTTCAACGAATTTAATAAGAACAAATATCATTAAATCCTGCTAATAAGTCAATTTCTTTTTGCAATCAACATAAAATTTTCTTCATTAAAAGATGAACAATAAATTAACTCTTATGATCCAATATTTATATTTTAGTGATAACAATCGACTATTTCCAATTGTTCCCTCCCACCAATCAAATCAATTTTCTTTCCAACGATAACAAACACAGAGCCAGTATATTCGATTTCCCCGAAA
The DNA here is from genome assembly GCF_051020985.1 of Nomia melanderi. Classification (NCBI taxonomy): domain Eukaryota; kingdom Metazoa; phylum Arthropoda; class Insecta; order Hymenoptera; family Halictidae; genus Nomia; species Nomia melanderi. The sequence continues at coordinate 9,506,952 of NC_135006.1, read as the reverse complement.
AAAGAGTATCGTGGTGTACACGATTGTACAAATTACATCGAGCGTCCCGAAGAACGCGGTCGACAAGCGCATTCAAACAGGTGCACGGTATTTTTCCGGGGCGAAAAAGTCCGGCCACGTGGCCGTCGAAAAAAGCACAGAAAATCCGTAAGCATCTGAACTGCAATTAACGTTGATCCCAGTTCCCCTTCTTTTCCATCTGTCATTCAATAAAGCGTTGAGCATCTCACCTCCCTTAAAAAAAGAACAAAAAAATAGGGAAGAGCTTGCCTACATCTTAATAAAATCTCGCTCGCGAAGGAGGAAGTTCGAAATCAAGTAATTCCATCTTTCCTCAAACGTTTGACCCCTTGAAGAAAGAAAACACAGAAAAAGAATCCATCCGTCCAAGGGAAGCGTGTTTACCCACGAAAAGGGAGTAGAAAGAAAGAGTGTAATTGTTCGTACAATTTTTTCCTCGGCCCTCGTTCACCCCGAAATTCTCCTCTAACCCCTATCCTTCCTTCCATCTTCAAGCTCGAGGAACGAGATCCGCGTAGCGGCTAATGCACGTGGCCGAGAGCAAGAGACCAGCAAGAGAGCAAGCGAGGCGGCGAGAGTCGGATGCTCTCGTGTAATCTTCCCTTTGGCTGCTAGGGTAGCGCGAGGGAGGATGGGAGCCAAAGTTCACGGACTGAGCGTCGGATGTGCACGCACACTCGGCCAGCTCGACGACCCCTTTCAGAATATTTTCTCGGTTCTTTCTTGCGGACCCTCACCCTAAGCAGGACAACGTAGGGGGTAGCTTGAGGTCCTGGTAAGACCCCCCACCAGCGATGCTCCTTATTGATCGTCCTCCGGCCCACCTACCGAAAGGGGGCATACACCATGCTGGTGCATGCTTTCTCCTTCTCCTTTATCCTCGCTTAGGTCCACCCTCTCGCCTTTGTAGCCCACCTACCAAAAACCACCTTTACTCGCTGCTTCTCTCTCCCACCCTCGGCCTCGCTGTGTCGCCCTGTCTACGTCCATCCTATCGTTCGTTCTGTCTCTCCACCGTTCGCAGACCGATCGCCTTTCTCCCGCCCACGCGCGCTGATCTGACCGTCTCGGTCGCTCCCGGGTGTTGCTCAATGGTAACCATCGGAGTACAAAGGCTCAACGTGATCCCTGAACGTCTAGGCATACCGGGCGCGGGTAACGGATAGTCTGGAAGTATAGTTGGCGCTACTGGAAGAGGCTACCGGGCGACGTCAATTTACTGGCAATTTCGTTTCCCGGGGAAAATTGATTGCGGTCTACAGAAATTCATAATTAGCTGGACGTGTACCTGGCTGACATCCTGGATGGGAGCATCGCCGCGGCCTGGGGGTCTTAAGTATGATTAAACGTCAGGATGGACGACGCCGGGACCCGAACGCGAATGAATGCCGGCCGCGGTTATGTAACGGGATATTGCGTAAATTGTACGCCTATCGTGTTTCGATGTAGAACTGAATGAGATTAATTTAGGGGATTCTTTTGAATGGCACGGGAACGGGATCGGACTGGTTTTGCCCTCTCGTGACTGCGAGCTCGGCTGTATGGAGAAGATTGGGAAAGCAGGTTGGAATATTGACGGAAATGACGGTATTTTACGTGGGTTGGAAGATTGCGAGGTAATATTGTAAAGTATTTTGTAGGAAATGAATATTAAAGTAACGAATTACTTTGTAGTTTAGAGTCGTGGGATACTGTTGCAATATAACGAAATTAACGTGAATCTTGCATAATTAAGCATGCAAAGAAATATACTACTAAAGGCCAGTTAACATAACAGTATAGAAATAAATATTTCCTACATAAAAATGTTTGAATTATTCTATGAAACGATATAAGAATTTTGTATATCTTTCATTTACATAAGCCAGTCGTTATGAACATTAAATCGTATGAAATACTTGACTGTTCGGGATAAAGAATTCCAGTTAACTCTACTTACTTTTTCATTCAAATTTCTTATAAACTGAAAGTATGAACTGAACATGAATAACATTAATATAAATCTTTATAAGACAGTATTGAAGATGTTATGTATAAATTGCTAGGGGCAATAGAACAAGTGATCGTCAATTAACTTACCGGTACCTTGTAGCAGAATGTTGTTAAAATAATGTTCGTCGATGGAATAGTAACAAACACAATGTAAGTGTTTACAGAACACAGGAAAAAGGGCGGCAGAGTTGAACAGGTGCTGAGCACGTGGTCGATCGATGGTCGACCAGCATGGGTTGCCTCCTTTTTTTTCCAGGCGGCGCTTGTTCCGAAGAACCGCACAGAGCCGTTTTTCATTCATATTTCCACGGTCGTGACCCGTTCATCGAAGGCTATAACGCCGCGCTGTGGAATCGATTTTGAATGGCGTACCAGACGCGCCCTTCTCCGCCTCTTTTCCCACTGTGGATGTTCCCCTAGGTCGGGGTTACATTTATATACGCTCGCTCCACTTTTTTTTCGCCTTTTCATATTTTATAATCCGTCGACTCGATAGGACAATAAAAATAATGCAACATGGATGGTGAGTTGGTTTTGGTTCCGTGTTGTTTTGGGTTATAAGAATTGCTAATTTATGGCGGACAACGTAGAAGTTCATGTTGCATCGGAGATAAGCACATGCATTAAAAATATTAATTTTAAGTGTGAAGATTACGTGCTAATTTTTCTGTAGCATTCGATTTGTAAAAGAATTTTAATAAATTGCGTCGATCATTCTTATGTTATTAAAGATAAAAATCATATGTTGCAATTTATACATACTTTAGGGATATGTATGTATGTAATACGTTACTATTTTCTTCATTTTCATGGAATATTCGATATATAAACATTTATATCTATTGTCCGACCGTCTAATTGTATTTTACTTAAGCTAAAATGAATTCCTTCTAAATTCTTAAAATGAGAACTTGTTGCTACTATAATTTTCATTATTTTATTAATTGGCAATTTATATCTTTCATATAAATACGTATTGTTTCTTATATTTCATTCTGAATCATTTTTACACCAACAATTACCTATTTTTATGCCTCATAGTTATAGATAAAATTTTAATACATAAGGAGTCGACAAGCTTTGTGGAATTCAATATTTATTGTCAAAAAAAAAAGGAATTAAAGGCACATAATTCCATAATATATAAAAACAGCATAAATTTCATTCAAATCAGTTTACACGTTTGTAAATGACCCACCGTTAAATGTATACGTTTTTAATATTTTCTCTGGCATAAACACAAGTATATTTTCTTGACCAGCATCGTGATTCACGTAACGAACATTAAATTAAATAGATGCTCGGAGTTTTTAATTCGTTGCATTTTCATTTCGAAATAAATTACTGGATAAATTGCTCCCACGGCAGTCGGACTGTCCCACCGTTGGTTCGCCGATGTATTCACCACCGGCACCTCTTTCTTTCCTTTTCGCGACAACATTTTACAGTCCGCGCACTCGAGGAACAATAAAAACGCGAGACTACGGCGATACCATTTCACGGTGCAGTATGACGTAGGAATTCAGCTCGATAAAATTGTCTTGAATGTGGGGGACATTAATCGGCTGGTTGTAATGGAACTTTTCAGTCGCAACCCTCCCTTATCACCGGAAGTCGAGTTATAGCAGGGAGTTCAACGGTATAAAATTAAGAACTGATTTGTTAGGCACAATAGAATAATCTTATTTCGCTTGTCTCATAGGAATTGATATGTTTGGGACGCCTAAAAATACTTATAATATTCAATTGTATTCTGTATTAAAAACATTTAGTGATTAGCATCGTACAATTTAATGTTGATCATTCTTTTCTACTTTTACAAAATTATTCTAATAAACACAGAACAGTTTTACTGTTTCATAAAGAAACATCTTTAAATATATAATATTATTATCACCATGGCATAGAAAGTATGGTACGAACAATTATTTAATACTACATTTGCTATTATCAACAACCATAGCTAAGTATTACAGCAATTGTGAATTGATTTTTACACAAATACATATATTTAGTTAATAACCGCGATAATAAAGTAAAGAAAGCATTATTTCCTACATCAATGAATCCACTAGTTTAATAACGAAATATCATTATTTATAAAATGGTTTCAGTGAATTAAACACAATGTGAAAAGGAGATTTGTATGAGCTATATAAACTATGAATAAACAATAAATCAAACTGTATAAACCAAAAACACATAAAAAATATACATTTCAATAATCCGTCAATATTTCCAACTATTATTTTAATCCCATCCTCCTCGAATTTCGGGAATATTTTTTCCGCATCGTGGTTTCAAATAGCCACGAGAACACAATTTCGACGAAAACTGTATGTAGACACCTGTGCCGGACCGTGGGAAACGAATCTCCCGGTCTAAGCAAAAAGTGGGAATCCACGGCCAAGAGTAATTGAATTTACCGCATGTTATAGTACGTTAAAATTTTCGCGGCTGGCCAATCGGTCTCCGCTTATTGGCCCCTTTTCTCTTTTAACCGGCAAGCACGGACACTCTATCGCCGGCATCATCCCCTAACCCCGCTTTCCTCTGGCGGGGCCGCGGCAGCTATGGCCACGCTTACAGATCGCGTCAATGGTCGAACAATCGTGCGACTATTAGCAAACTATTACAATATCGATACCGGTCGATGGGTCGATAGATAGCGGTGAGCCATCAGCTGTTGCGCTGATCGGGTATCTCCGATAGAGCGTGGCCGGCATCATTGCGTGGGCACGGTGATCCCCTAAATTGCCCCTCATAAATTGGCAGTCTGAGTGGCCGGAAACTTCGCCTTTCTCTGAAGGACGTGCACCTGACGTCCTGCGAAAGAGCAATTGACGCGTTTCGCAAGATGATTTAATTACAGTACACTGAAGTTGGACTACTTCTGTATCGAAGTACCTCAATGGTTGCCGACTTTTGAGTAATTTAATGTAATGGCAGTAATCTCTATTATGGTTTAATAATATTGTTATTAGTATTATTATTATTGTATTAAATAACAATATCAATTATTTCTGATATTAAACCACATGCGGTATGTGTAATTGTTAATATTAATCCATACTATTTTTTTGATTCATATCATTTTTGGCGAAAAGGGTTCGGTCAGAATTCTAAAATAAATTATTGTTGGGACATTTTTTGAAGATGACTATAAATGTATATATTTATTGTGTATTGGATGATGTGTATTGTATTTGAAAGACAAAAAAATATTTAACATTTCTCTCATATATATTCAGTAGTGTCAATAAAAGTTCCTAATCAAGTTTCATAAAATACCACCTTTAAAAAAGAGAAAAAGGTTTCTAATCCAAAAACAGAAATGCGATTAAATCTCAACTCATCTTCAGAAAAAAAGGTAAACAGAATTTTTCGATTTGTTTTAAACGGTGGAAACCACTGTAGAGAAAATCTATGTTTCACAACGTTAATGTATGTTCCTCGAGTGCACGGAAATTAACTTTGTAGATCCACAGGTGCACATCTGCACGTATTTAAATATTTTACTATTACACGTGGTACTTAGAGTTTTTATTATTCAATAGTTGTTCGCTAACAAGCACTTTATTGTTCGATCTGGATACCGTTGGTGCACGGAAAGTAGATAACTTCCAATTATCATACGTGCAGTAGTGTAACTCAGAATAATTTTCTACGAATGGCAATTATTAAAAATTGAAGAATTCCTTTACATTGAAAGACGTACTTTGTAATAAAAAAATTGTCCTATTGCTAACATCTTTTCATTTCTCTCTGTGCACTACAATTCTAGGAACGGTTGCAAATAACACGCAGCACCATAATTTACGTTCTCGTGCCAGACATGTCCGAGTGTTGTTGCAATAATTAATGAAACTCACTTGTTGCGAGAATCTTTTAACGTTTCATGAATTTCAGCCGCTTCGGAAAACATTTTATTGTGTCGTGTCCGTTGTTAAATTCATCAGGATGCCCATTGATGAGAAGCGCATGAACAATTGGCAAACATTGAAAAGTTCTGAGAATTAATTACTCACTGGCACCGAAAACTGTATTTGCAACGAACATTGGCGTGTTTTGAAATCAATTTCTGTTGGCCAAATTTAGAGTTGAGTAGAAATTAATGTCTACATACTGCGTTCGCATCGTCGAATCTACGTATATTTTGTATACTATTATTGCAATAGATTCTTCTTGTTACGATTTACAATTTTATTGTTACTTAAATATTAAATATTTCATTAATAATTGTGTGATTTATGAAATTAACTAACATATTCATTCATATATACTAGAAACTTGTTATGAGCAACAAATGTAAGACTTGTTACAGGTAGTGTATTCAATTTATTTGTATTTATGTAGGATAATTCTTATACAATATCTACTTCAAACAACCAACAAAAAAAGAAAGATTCTCAAACTATTTCATTATTATTAAAGGTAGGAAAATGGGAACAGAATAGAAGTTACGGAGATTTTTCAAATGTTCCTCTTGTAACTCAAAAGTTTATTCTCCATACATTCAAATAATACTTAATCAAACAAGTTCGAAACATAAATCCCCAAATACTTTCTTTTATACACAATAAAAAAAGTGTATTGATTAACATGTAGCCATATAAAGGCCAATGCATAAGAATGCACAAAATTATTTCAAAAATATACTGCATTCTAAACGCTTTTATTTCGTTTTCTGAGCATTTGTTTTATGTTGAACCGTTTCAAAGATACTACTAGTCTCATTTGCATGGGACATTTTCTATACGTACGCATTTCTATTTTTAAACATTCTGTACAAGTAAAGTACTTACATGTCGGAACATATTCCGTGTCACAGAGCCGCGATAGGATGCCACAGGTCGTTCGCGAAAAACGTTGGACGACTTTCTGTTTTGACGCAGAGAATTAAGCGCGGCGTCCGATCTTGGGCGGATCCCGAGGTCTTTGTAAACGCGTGTAAACACTTTTTACCGTCGCCATTAGCGATGGCTAGCCGGTCATCGTGGACTTTGGCCGAGGAACACGGTGGATCGCGTGTCCTCAAACAATCTACCCCTTTTTCTTTATTTCTTTCCGGCTGCCCCCTAATTATGTTTGCTCTCCTGAGTGCTCCTGCGCTTTTTTCTTCTAATTAGTCACTCGGTTAATCATACTGCTCGCGCGTACGGGAAACGTGCGTTCTCTCGTCCCCGTTCTTCCATCTGCTGCACACGATTCGGAAATAGGAGGCTCGCGCGCTGCCAGTTTTGCGCCCAAGACAACGGTGTCGCCTGATTAATGATTACACGGAAGGTCTTTCTGGAAAATAAAAAATTCCTGAAGTAATATAAAGAATCAAGTAAAATTTAATGTTTTATCTTAAAAGTTTAAATAAGTTCAAAATAAAACTATTTTTTAAGCTTCTATGAACATTTCCTTCCACTGTCTATTAATAAACGTATTTTGTTACGCATTAATATGAGTGTTTATTTTCGAGCATTTATTTAGAAATTGTTTCCTGGAAAATGGTAAGTTATGAAATTTAAAAATTCATTTCCACGTCCAAGATTTCAACAAAAATAAAAATATAATATTTTAATTTAATATGTTAAATATGGGTGAAATTGAATTAAATATCTTTTGCTCAGAAATCTTCTGTGACATTAAAAATAACTGAGACATTTTATTTTTACAAGATTTGATAAAGAAGGTTTATTTTTGGAAAATAGACATTTCGCTTTTCACTACTATTGATGGTTTTATAAAGAAAAATTTGTCATTCTTTACAAATTTGAGTGCAAAAACTATTGGATTAAACAATATAATAATTATTGTACATGTATATACATACAGAATTACAATTTAAATACAATATAATATAAATATATATAATTACGATAATTATTTTATTTCCTAAGCCAATAGTCGTTTTATATATACATATATATATAATTCGTTTATGTCTTTCTTTTCTACTTTCCGCGTATAAGAATCCTAATTTCATATCTTAAAATTAATTCCATTCTGCTTTTTAGCTTTTATTATCTCATTTTACAAATAGTAGTGAACTTAATTATTTCTTTAGTACACATTCAATGGAATACCAACAGAATAATGGTTCTATATTTACTTATTTTGTCACTTCTGTTTGCGTTCGCTGTTGCGACCGCTGGTGACGACGTGATTTGTTTTCGTGCCCATTATTTACCATTGAGAATAATTTCACAGTAAATTGCACATAAAAAGGAGAAAATAAGATTGTATAGTTTAAATTCTTGTTCCAATAATTTTCGTAGGTATAAATAATTCATCAAATATTTTTCTTATTTACTGTGAAAGGAGTATGAACGGTGCGGAGATAGTAGAGTAAGTAGAATTATCGAACAATGGCCAGACATGTTTTTCACACTGCGTGCTAATATGGAAATATACAGAATATTTCAGAATAATCATTCAATCTGTTAATAGTAAATTTTGTTAAGAATGTTAATGAATCATATTTGAAAAAAATATGATAACTAATTTTTTTGTGAATGAATTTATATTTCTACATTTCATAATTGGAATATTTTTTATTTAGTAAATTATTATTATGTACTTCGATGTTTCTAACGGTTTTAATGCTTCTAATATTGCCCCTCTTCTTTGCAAAATTATTATATCATGCCTGGGTTATGAATTTGGTCGAATCTGTATAGTTACAATTTAAGTTAGACAAGCAATAATAATTTTAAGCGATTTTCCTTGGTGTCATGAAAATTGTATCGATAGATAAGTGTATAAAAAAATGTCTAGTTTTTGTTTTATGCGGCAGAATCTTTGAAAGAACGTACTGAGTAAAAATAAGAACAAAATTTTTCAACAATCATAAACGTGATATAATTCATAATGTTACAGATATTACAATATAATCAAGCATAAATGTGTTTAAAAAGGATGAAAAATATAAAATTACTACAGTTAAATATAGAAAACGAACAATTTCGTCATGCTCAGTAAACAAGATAACAGTTTAGCTCTTTTGGCATTTAGGCAACTAAAAAATAGCTGTCTTTAAGGACTATTTTACAAAGAACAATTTTCGTAACCCCCTCGAAGCACATTATAATAACATATAATTGTCTAAAGTTATGTTAAAGACAAACAACTTTCAATACCACTGATAAGTGAACAATGAACAGAGAAAACCTTTCTGCCTGAAATAGAATTCCTAAAACGCGCAAAATGAATGGTGTGCAAAATGAATAAAAATCTCTGTACCCCTTGTACAAGTAACCGAATATCCAAGTTTATTCTATTTCAAACATTTAAAACTGTAATATAATATAAATTTTTATTTCAAAAATATAAATCAACGCAAAAGCCTCGAAAACTCCTCGTACTCACAAGGGCTTCAAACAGTTTTAAAATAAAAATATCAAAATGTGCACTTGATTGGCTGCGCGGGGGCTAACATAGCCCGATATAAATTAGAGCGTCGAAGTTCTAGTCGGAAATGGAGGTCGACGCGGCATCAGAGGTCGAAGTCCCCGGACACGGCCGCGCCACGGAAAAAGAATGAATTCGAACGGCGTGTTTGCGTGGCGCGTCGGCCACCCCCGTGTGGGCGAGGGAGTTGGCGAAGTAACAGCTGTTTTCTCGTGTGTCGTAACGGCGCCAGAAGCGGGCAGGGGAAAAAGAGCGCGGAAACAGCAGGACCGGGAGAGGATGAGGAGGAGAAGAGTAAAGCAACAATCGAAACCATGTCGGGCAACGACCGTGGCCCGCGCGCGGGCTCTTCACAAATGGACCCCCGTTGTTGCTGTTTCAATGTCGCCGTACTTCATCGCGGTCATTCTCCTCGCGCCGCCACGGCTGGTCGGCCAGCGAAAATTTATTTTTCATCCGGAAACCGCAACGGGGACGAAACCAGCGGAAGATGGCTCGGAAAGTATCAATTAGTCGAAGACCGCGGGAGAGATGGAGGAAGAAGTAGTTAAGCGAGAACAGAGTCCCGAGAAAAAGGGGAGTTTCTTTGCAGTAGTAATTAGTTTCCTCTACCAGGGCCGGCGGGAAGTGATGTCGGAAAAAGGAAAAGAGCGCGGTGGGGTCTTCTTTAATGATAATTGGTTTGCCCAAGGAACGGGGGCGGAAAGGAAAGGAAAGGAAGAGAGGTGAGATGAGAAGGACCGGATTACCATCGGAATTGCGTTAAGTGATAATTATCGGAATTCAAGGACTGAATTCGAATATTTTTCATTGGCGCTTGTATTTATTAAATGTGAGGAGAATGGGTGAATTGATGTGAGGTATTGAAACATTCAGGTAGTTACGATAGTAGTTATTGTTAGTTACTGTGAAACGACTATTCGAACGATTTTATATGGAACATTTAGTGTTTAGAGAACAATAAAATTTGATGTAATTTAAGTATAATGATTATTTGATGATGGAATGAATATTTAAAAATTAGTAATTAAATATGGATACAATAAATTACATGGAACATTGATCGTAACAGTCAGCGTGCACTGAGAATTGTTTCCTCTGGACACGCACTGTTACTGATGTTTTCTTTCGATTTGCGTCAATCAGTCTTAGCTGTTTTATCAGGTTGACACATAAACGGTGTGCCTTATCGTACTCGTGTAGATAATATGAATCATTTGTACGTGTGCATGAAAATGTTTTCCAAGAATCACAGAGAGTTTCGAGGAAGTTGTTCAATCTAAATATTTGCGTACAAGAAAATGTTTGTGTACGCGAGGCAAATGTTTGTGAAGAAATGCTACATGAATGTCCGGTTCAAGGACTTCTTCTTGCTATGAATAATGAGCTGAGGTTGTATTTATGTCCGTCGGTTTCGCGTTGCTCATTAAAATAGTGACTGGAAATTGGATTGGAAACTATATCAATGAATATAAGATAGCTTGGTGCATTCATGTTCCTCTGTTTGATTCGGTAATTAGCAGATAATAATATCGATTTTAGTTGTGTAACTGTAAGTAGGATTAATAACTATGAAAAAATTGTAGGCGCATTAAGTGCTACCTCTGTTTCTCGAAATGCATTAAGAATGTGCAATATATGTACATATACAAGTCTTACTATTGTAACAATTTTGAACTAATTATGTTATTACTCCATCTCATCTTACACTATAATATAATTCGTTTAAATGAGAATTAGAAGGAAACAGATTTATTTATTTTCTTTTATAATAATATTTTACATACTAAATGTTGTGATGAGTAAAGAAAGAACTCTATTAATTAAAACCTTATTACTTTCCAGTTGATTCAAATTTTTGTTGTGTAATATATTTTATACGTGTGCTCGTATTCATCACTAACTTCGCTGTTTATTTCCATATTATTTTTTATCGAATGTTGCACGCACATAGATACGTAACTTTGTAACTATGTAACTAAATAACTTATAATTAGCAAAATAATGACATTAACTGAAAGACATATGTACTTGCGCGTTGTTTTTATTTTGTTAACTAATTTTTAATTAACGCCGTACGACGTGCATTACCGTTCTCTCATTCATCCAAAAAGGCAACGAAGACAGTTTTAAATTCCGGTCCGGATCAAACTTTATTTTCAGGATTGTCTAATTAGTTATTTATTCCCGTTGATCTGGCCAGTTTGGTGAACGACGATTATGCTTTCTGATGGGATCGGAATTTGTCATGCTTATTTAATTAATTTCTATGTTGATTCCTGAAAGTTTTTTATACGATCGAATCTTGCGAAACGTATATCCTTTTCCACGGACTTCATATTATCTCCGATCGATTAGTCGAAGAGTTAATTAACGATACGCAGAGCACAGTGTTCGCGAAACGATTCGAATCTTCCTGTTAATTGTGAATATTATTGCAGAAACATCGATAAACTCTACAATTGAAATACGAGAAATAAACGATTCACGTATTCCGCTGAACTTTCACTATTCGTTTCAAACATTTAACCAGTTAAAGAGCTTTCGTGTTTCATATCTACTTCCACATTTTTCAAACCCTAATCTAAGGTGCACTCTAAAATACCGAAATTACACATTTCAAAACATTTTCAACGATTAAGTCATTCAACTGAGAACGAAATTGAACGTGAGGAGGAATAAAAAAAGCGACAAGAAAAGGGTTTGCCATTGTTCTGTTAAAATCAAAGTTTAGTTTTCAAACACATTGCAAGCATGAAAAATTTATGAATGTCGATACATTGATTATATAAAATAAAATAAAAGATTCTAATCTCCCCATAAAATTACCATGTATAAACACAATCTTGGCCAATAAATGTGTAAATAACTAAAAAATCAACTAACAAAGAAGCTAAAACAGATTAACCACCAAGAGACCACAAAGACCGAGAAGCAAAGATGTCAACGAGCGACAAATAGTAACAAAAAGCAAAACGAAACATACGCTGAGCTGTTTCACGGGAAAGCAAGGTCGCTAAAAATTCGATTAGCTCCGGTCAATAGAACCCGCCCCCGCCGTGTCGAACAACGAAAGTCGCGGGTAAAAGTGTTTCCCAAAGAAATTAAAGGGCGTTCTTCTCGGGCAAAGAGAGCAGCTCGGTATCCTTTCACCGTTAACACGCAAACGCAACAAAACCCGATCGCCGGGACACGGACAAGGGGAAGGTCTCCGGCACCGCGTCGCTCAAGAAGGCAACCCGGCGCGTCTGCGTTAAAGCAAAAAGTCTCAAAGCGTGAATTTCCATATTTACAGTTTGTTCTCGAGCAGCGCGGCGCGGTGCCTCCTGATCACGTAGAGACACGATCGGGCCGTGGCGTGGGTCTAGTTTCGCGCTCACGCTCCCGGCCCCTCGGGCGCTAGACAGGCAGCAGAGGGTCAGGCGATGGCGTAGGAGAGAGAGCCAAAGGAGCGGGCCGCGGGTTCAGAGGATAAGGGACGGAGAACGTGAAGCTGTGGTGGCGAGAAAGAGGCGAACGGCGCGTACCGCGCGTAGCCGGCCGCGCGCGGGTGCGGGGCAACGAGGAACGCTTGATAATTCCTGGGGCAAGGAAGCGAGGGTCAGTGGGGCGACAGGGGGTGCGTTAAGCCACACCCGCAAAAACAGCCCCCTGCAGCTCCGGCAGCGACCGAGCGCATCGACCGACCAGTTTCCCCACCATCAGCACCGCACACAACGCGAGCGACAAGTTCGACTCAGTTTGCAAAAGCTTCTCGAGGATACTAGCTCTGGCCCACCTTCCCGAGCCACCCCCGAGCCACCCGACGCACCCCTCTACCGCACCGACCAACTCACCTCCACCCGACTCCCTCCCTTACTTTCGACTGCCACCGCTTCTATTCCCAGTTCGGGATCCTCTTTTACCGGGGTTATATGTGCATCGTTAGGTGGTCCGAGATACTGCAGACTGACACCCCTCCCACGGCCACGCTCGCTACCCAAACCCGGCTGAACCCCTCTTTCTTCCTCCGTTTACCCTTAAAGGTTCATTTGCACCTGTACGTTGTACGTATGTCCGGCCGGGAGATTTGAAAGCTCGCCGGTGCATGCTGCGAGCGGGGAATCGGAGGGGGATCAGGGGGTAAGATACCGGGGCAGCTTCGACTGATGAAAGCTACATCTGGTTTTGTACGGGTATCCGCACATGTTTTTGACTTGTACTCCGCGGTCAACTCGTTTTGAACGTATTCCGGGGAACGTATTCCTATTGTCGTTCCGGGAACGTATGCTTTGCGTTTGAGTAAACAAGGAGAGGGAATATTCTGAGGGAAATAGTGGCAAATAGTCGAACGCAGGTTATGGGAGATGTAAAACCGTGGTGGTTGATCTAGGGTGCATGCAGTATAGTGGGCATGGTGGTGGACCTTTGGGGGTAGGCGAAAAGAATTAGATTGGAGGGGAGAAAGTATGTTATGAGGGAAAGTGAATAGGAAACATATTGGATTGATGCAGAAGTTTTGACGTTTTTTTATTTAATATATTATATTATATTGATATTGTATTATATAATAATATATTAATTATGTTATATAATTATAGAAGTGTTCTTTATACATGTTATAATAGTTTCAAAAGAAATGTTATCTGTTTCGAAGAGAAAAGTTTTTCTTAACCACGTACAAAGAAGCAAAATGTTTGCATCCCAATGGAAGGTACCTTTTGTATTCGAGGCTTGATTCTTGAGAGAAGTGATTTTAGAAAAACAATAAATACGCGATGTCATAGATAACGATCATCGTACGATCGAATGTCCTTGCGATGTATTTAAAATTGTAGAAGTAATTCTAAATAAGTATTCTTCTAAGCTAATGCTTTGATGTAGTTAATGAGCTATCTTTGAAGCAGAATTGGAAAATTACAGGATGTTAAATAAAATTGACTGTATTAAGAGAATAAACAGCATAGCGTATTTAACTTGAAATAGTTCTCCATTTCGTCGTGGAGAGAATTTAGATCTATGATATCGTTTTATGTTGATTTACTACAATTACATGAATTAATTTACTTTGCAGTCGTTTAGAGGATGGAATTTATCTTATGAACTCCATATATGTAATGAAAATTAGATTGTTTCATCAAAGCATCTCAGATCGTCAATATTAGATCGTTTAGAATTGGAATCCACTAATTTAGAACAGTTATTAATTTGCAGATTTAAATTGAATAGATTTGCAAACAAGAAATTTCGTATAAAAATAACAATTATGAACAGTTTCTAACATTTTATTTGGAAGAAATACACTTTCCTCGTAATTGTACATAATTATTGACCGACTTTTATTACAACAGGTTAAATGACAGTATCACATACTGCGCAAAAGAATCGTGTCGCTTCAAAGTTTTTCTTCGCATCGTTTTTACGTATATGAATGGAACTGTTGTCAAAGGTAATAAACCTTTCTCGAAGCAATCATCTCTATTTATCAATAATAATATTGATAAGGATGCCAAAATAAAATACTTTAAATAAACCACAGAAAACTACGCAAGCGTACACATTTATTCACCAGTTCAAACAAATTTTAATGAAATAAAATTTTTTTCCTTCAATGCAATCAGAATGCTTTAAATTCTATTAAATCTTTTATTTCGTAACGCTTTAAAGACTTTTACCTGCAATAACACTTAAAAACTGACGGTTAATGAAAACAGAAACAACTGCTCCCGCATATTTAGATATACGAAATAAAAACCAAAAGAATTTTATAATTAGACTGTTAGTTCTGTCTAAATTACATCTGTAGAACATAGCGAAATAAATAGGTTTATCTAACTTGAAGGAAGAGTTGATATAATCATTATCATAACAAAATTGTTTACATTTGAAATGAATTAACCTGCTCTTTATTATCCGCGTTTGTAGATTGGCTCATACAAGATGAATTTGCATAAACATCCGCTTAATAAATAAACGGAAATATACAACATATATTAATGGTACTGCATTTAACTGAAATTACGTGGATTAAATTACGAAATAATTCTTCAAATAGAATTCTGATAATTCATCCCAGACACGAAACGAGTTTCCATTCTCTAAAGGATTCTAATGTACTTGCTTATAATCACAGAGGGATGAAAATCCCCCTCCTTGGCGCTATACATCTCTCCCTCCTTCGCATTCTCTCCTATCTGTCGATCTCCCCACTCCTAAATCTCCTTCTTCGAACCCTCAGATGCCACCCCCAACATCACTACCTCCACTAACGGCACGGCTCGCTCCATAACTACCACCAGCCCCTACGACTTTACCCTCCTCTGTGAAACTGCGCGCACCCTCTTGCGCAGCCGTTTAAAAGACCTGCGAAAAAGTCGCGACTTTTTGCGCGCGAAAACTTTTCGAAATTCTCGCCGGGTCGACGGCGCACACGCGGCGACAGGTTGAAAGTTTTCTGGCGAGTGCGGCGGGACGAAAGTTGCCGCGCGAAAGAAGACTCACTCTCCGCACGGGTTCATCCCTTGGAAACGAAACAATTGTGAGAGGTCGTAGGTGCTAAGTAATAAATTAGTTTTAATTTATAAGTTATCGTTGTTAGACTGAGATTCAATATAGGAAGTAAAATTCTTTTATTCTTTAATCATCGTATAATTGAAAGTAATAATTAACAATTTTAGGTGTTGTAAGTAGTTGTTATTTTCTTTATAAAGTATTTCATATAAATAAGATAACAATTTGTTAAATCCTGAGTAATTATTAGTCTTTCTTCAGTTTAGTTGCGTTTTCGTTTATTAAAGAATACTTTTCAATTTGAGAAGTCTTTGAATACCAGTATTAGTGCTAATCCCTATATCCCTACTTTCTTAATAATATTTCAAATATGTAAATAACTTGGGGACAGCAGAACAATTAAGTGTCTAGGTGCGCGTTCTAACTCAAGTCATGGTCATATGAATTCGCTTGAAAGGGGATTGGACAGTCACCAACATTAAATTGTCACCATTCGATGTTTAAATCCCCTTGATGGTACTCACCGACTTTGTTCTGGTTGACATTTAGCGTTAAACGAATACCTGTCAGGGGTAGAAACTTTCGTGGGTGTGGTAAATTCGACCGAAAGGGCGGGTCCGTAGGCGCAGTCATAAGAGCAGTATGGCAGGGCTTTAATTAAGGCAAGTAGAGGAAAGAAAAATCCTAAGGGAATTTATAGAGGTCGGCAGAGACAGGGGTAAGAGGCCGAAGGGAATGGAGAACGCTGGTTGAGATGGGGCTTGGTTCTAAACTCGAAGGTACCCATGGTAATTTATATCTTCGAAACGACTCTCGCCCTCGTAAAGGGCCAAATGTGGAAAGGCTTGTCCTGCGTTAATTCCTTTAGACGATTATGAAAGTAATCGTGCAATTTTTCTCCTACGCATTACGATATTATCAATTTTGATTTTCTAGTCAAACCCTTCGAATGCCACGTCAACACCATACGTTAAGTTCATAGCGAAGTATTAAATGAAATTAATTGAATATGGACAATTTTACACATCCGATAAAGTTGACTTTAACTGACCGAAAACACTAACTGCCTAATTCTCGTTAAACAAGACACCTAAAACTTAAAAAAATACATAATTCATTTTCTGGAAAAATACATCTTAATTTTTTCATTTTCAAACAATTTTAATGAGTGACGTGTAAATAATTAAAAATGTTTAAAAATAAAAAGAAATGGTGTTATGAGGTCAGATGGAAGAGGTTTGTCAGAATTGGCTAATATACAAATTTCAGAAAAGAAATTACTAAAATAACCAAATTAACGAAGAAACTTAAGAGAAACGAGTGTTGTACTTCGTTGACGATGACTTCTGACCACGAAATGTGATATGGTTGTCTTTTTACCAAAGTTAGATTTCCAGAAGCCTTTTCCTTGGGGTAACTCTATTAGTGCATTGAATAATGACGAGTTTAAACATGGCGTCGTCCTGTACGGATATGTAGACAGGTCCTGGTTCTGGCCAGCCTAAGGTAGTTTGCTCGGATTAATTTGGTCCATTGATGACGTGATTAAACGTTGATTAAACGCAGACTAAATTGCAGGCAAAAATATTGATCCTTCACCTTGACTTCACCGACACAATCCTTCGCCAACTCTTCAAGTCAACGCACCTATGCTTCGGTACATACCCCTCGAATTTTATCTATCCCTCCACCTTTCCAGCGGGTCACTTTTCAAACTCCCGGTAATCACGGTTATCTTGCTCCGTCCTAATGGAATTACAGCACCGCTTTGATATCGTGGCGTTTCGCGACGCATAATTACAAGATTGCTTAATGAGTACGACGGAAATGTGAATTGTTCTCCGGATACATTGTCCTATTTAGTAAATTCTACACCATGGATTGTAATTTTATCGCTTTTGAATGGAGATTAACAAGTATTCGAGACTTCTTAAGAATTCTCACGGGAAAATGATCTTATTAACATTGAAACCACTATAGGATTTTGATTTATGGATATTTGTAATATTAAATCTTCTAAAAAATTTGTGTCGTTCCTTACGTAATTTCGCAAAAATGTAGTATCACGTGTGCATTTTCATGTTCAAACGTTGTTGATCGCTCGCGAGTTAACTGCTGTTTGCAGTTGCATTAGTCATTTTAATTTGTGAAATGCAGGACAATATAGAATATTGTAAAAGCAAAATACTCAAAGCTATATAAAAAAATATGTCCAAAGTTTCCTTTCAATTCGTTATGTATAAATAAAATATATTGAAGTCTATTTCGATTGTTTCACCTTTTTATTTAATTACGGAATGATAATCGGTGACATGGAATAGCTTGTTCGTGAAATTACCGTTCAATAATGTGTTAAGAGACACATTTTATACGCATCTCTCTACGAATTTAATTTAGGTTGATTTCTAAATACGTTTATAATCTCCACATTTGTTATAAATGTATACAGATTTGAATTGTAGTAATCGCAATCTAAAGAAACAAAACGTTAATCTTAACTGCATTAAGGTTTATTTGCATTCCATCCATTACATAAGCAAATATCATTCTTTATCAACAAACCGATCAAATACGTTTAAACGGAGGCAATTCGAGCAAACGGCGATACGGTACAATCTAAATTAAGCTCGAAAAACAGAAGGCACCCGTAAATGCTCATATTTATCAACTCAACGATCCGCAGTGTCAAATTTAAAATGGAAAAAAAAGAAGGAAAAACAGGTGGAAAAACGAATGCGAAAAGCTTGAACCCAACAGAATAGAATAACTCGCAGGTTTCGCGAGATGGCACAAACACGAAGCTAACATTCAATTCACGCTGGTTTCTGCCATTCGCGAAACGAAAACAGCGTGTCACAAATTCGCTATCTCTTTGCGGGTACTCGTCTAACGAAATCTCTTCGTTCTTATCGTCGCGTTGGCTCGGAGCCGTTAATACGTTTCGCGTGATCGAGTAAATTTTTCCGCCCGTCTCGACAACTCGGTAACGTACAATTAGCAGCTCATTAACGATAAGCGCGACAACGCAAGCCTCTCATTGATTTCGCGATTTGAACACGTCATCGTATTCTACGTTCACGCGTGGCACAGTCACACGAACGCATACAGGGTGTACCGAAAATCAAGGTACAAAGGAACGGAACAACATTTTTTCATTTCACAGGCTGAAATTGAATAGTTTTAATGCCGTTATTTTATATTTGCTTGTATCAGAAGTATGTTAAAAGTTAATGTCAACGCAAAATTATGTTAATGATCATATACAAATGTTCGAAGTTATTTAAAACATTAATTATTTTGCTTACATGAGGTAGTAAATATTAGAAATTTAGAAAGATTATTAAACTCTCAGTATTATTAGTTCTAGAATTAAAGCTCCGTTCTCGAGAGAAATATGTTCAAAAATTCATTAAGTACATACGTACTGGAACAGTAACGAAAAGCATCTTCGCGAGTACGCTCTTTACAGTCGTAAACAATGTCAACTTGAAAATTCATTATTACACTAAATTTCTATAATACATTCATTTAATTAAGTCACCAGCATTTCCATGTTTTAAATAATTAAGATTATTACTTTGCCAATTAACACTAGATCTACCGAGCACTTGAGTTTGACATGAAATCCTTATAAACACTGTAACAATACATTTTCCCGATTTCTTCAGCCAATTGTAACAGTATTCAAGCCATACAATTTATTTTCAAAATCATTTCGTGTATTCAATATCTTTAAAACACCAGCAATTGTGAAATAAGAAAGCAAAAACCCGTAATTTTCACAGGTACAGAAGCTCTATTATTAAACCAGTAAATCGAGGTTTTACTGTCTATTTTGCAAATAATGTCACCGTACGACTGTGTGTACGATTTTCGGTACACCCTGTACACGGAGATGGAGATCGGTGCTTATAGAGACACCTCGTCACGAGTGAACGCTTCGGAGCTGAAGGGATTGCGAGGGAAAGAGGGGAGGGAACGCCGCGGCAGGTCGGCGACTTTTAATCAACTCGATTATTGTTAGAAGGGATTGGACCTGGCACAACCTCTTTCTACACGTGTTAACGTTTCACCTATACATCTATACAAGCGCAGCTCCGGCCGGTCCCGTTTCTTCTGGATCTTCCATATCGTCGTTCGTCTCGTTTCACCCTGTTGCGCCCCCGCGCTCCATAGGATCGATATGTGTTTCTGGTCGCGCCGATAGAAAAGAGGCGGCTTCCTCGATCGACCTTAATTGCTTCGCTCGCGGTGAGCCGGCCTCTCGTTTTTCATTGTGCGCGTAAACCGGGGATTCTTCGCGCCGCGTCTAACGAAATAATCCCGCGGAGTCCCGCGACTCCACTGGGAATCTCGAGGGCAGGGGAGCGTTTTATTCTCTGCAGCGGCCGGACGCGGCCTGCCCGCGTGATTAATCGCTTGAAATGATCTCGTGAATGGATTTCCTTTTATCATTTTCGACTTTCCGTGAATGTTACCTATGCTGTTGCAGGGGCGTTAAATGGGAATTAAAAATAGTGTTCATGTTTAACGCTAGGTTTGTTGTCTACTTTTAACATTAAGCTTTTGGAACGCATCGATTTAGCGCGGTTCTTGTTTGATAAATGTTATTTGGTAAATGTTTACGTCGGTACTGATTGATGCAATTATATCAATATGCATCCTAATCGTCTATTTTTAATCTTCAAGATCTAAATGAATGGACATGCATTTGTCTAAGGAGAATAAACTGTACAATAAATGTCTGTAAATTTTGTGTTAAGTAACTTATATTTCTAGAGAAAAATATTCAGAAAAATCATTTCTTTTCGAGAATCAGAAGTTCTCTTCCCCCTCCTAAAAGTTTCATACTTTCCTTATACAAGTGCTTAGTTTTATTTTATATCGGAGAATGTATAAAAATTGATAAAAGTAAGTGTATAATTGTTATCGTAACTTTATGTGTATCGATAATATCTATCTATTACCGTAATTGTTAGACCCCTAGTAAGTAGCAAATATAATTCTCACGAAAGTTACATGCTTACATAAATATATAACAGCGATTAAATATTTATTTAATTTAGGAGTCTACGGTAATATCATTATAATTGTATAACAGTACCGTAACAGTACAAGAGTAGTGTATATATAATAGTATATAATATCTGTTCACATCTTTTGCAGTTTAAAAATTACAAACGCTTAAGTAAAAAGATTTCTTCATTAGCGTGGCACGTACAGTAAAATTTTTAGACTGATCCAATAAACAATTATTCGAACTCCCACAAAAATCAACGTCCACCGCTATCGATCACACCGCACGAGCTGCTGCAATTTCCCCATCCTTTGACATTACAATCCCCGCGCCAACAGACACCGGGGTGAATCTAAAAATCAATTCCCGTCTTTCAAGAATTACCACTTTATCTTCACCTGTGCATTCATCGGGTTTCAAACCCTGTCCAACGTACGAATTTCTCACCTTGTCACACCGAATGAAAAAAAAAAATTCCACGGGAAAGAATGCCCCGATATCAGCGTGCCAATATACCGATCATGCTTAGGAGGTAAATACGCGACGGAGCTCGCTCGGGAATCACAATACAGGTCCGGCGGACGTTGTACGTACTCCCACGCCAGGCATACGCTCACAGGCTCGCAAAGAAGTGGACAGCCTGGCCCTGACACTCAGAAGCACCATCAGTTATACAGAGACCCCCGACTGAACCAGCACATCGTCACCTACGGTGACACCAACACCACCAGGGGCGCAGGCATCGTCAACTATCATCGCGAACCGTAACACATGGCGACGCGGCCGGCCGTACGAGGGCCGCCGTTGGACGGGGATGGTTTTTTAAATCTAGCCATCAAGGATCCATCCTGGCCTGGCTGAATGCCCACACGGCACACATCGGAAATGATCTAACGCGACCGCGCGCGCGTATTTGTCGGTCGCCCATTATCCTCGTCCAAATTCAATTACCGGTGCGCGGGCGTTGATTGTATTTTTGCGATCACCTGTACACCGTCGCCCCCGACTTAGGCACCCCTTCAATCGCACTCGGCGTTCCTTCCTTAATTTGTTGTCTTCCTTTTCCTTTCTGTCTGTTTTGTTCGTTTTTGAAATTTTGTTGACTGTTTCGCGAATTTTATTCGATTACAAAGGGATAAATTGGGAATCGAATTTCGTTGATTTGATTGTAATCCCGTGCGCGTGAAATTATTAAGTTAAATTTTAATCCTTGTGGAAGTTTAATAAATTTGAATGAAATTTGAGATGAGTGTTGAGAGGGTAGGAGTGATTGATAGGGTGGTTGTTAATAACTTATGTTTGCGATATTGTGTAGTTCTAATTTAATTTGGCAACAGTTGAAGTGTATTTAGTTTTGAAAATGATCGTTTAAATGAAACGTTGAATGCTATGGGAAATAATCTAATGAAATGAATATTTTTATTGAGGAACTGTTATGAATGAAATATATTTAGTCAAAAAAAAAGTTATTCTAATGTAATTTACAGTATTATTATATAATCTAATAATTTTAGGAGATTGTTTGTATTTAATTCGTTATCAGGTGCGTTATTTAGACAGAATAAAGTGTCAAGGGTAAAGATAACAGTAAAAAGTAGGATTAACATAAGTGTTCCTGAAAACTCAACGCAACATGTCGATTAGTAATCATTGTACGTTTTACGTTAGCTATTACGTTACGTAGCTATTACGTTATAATATTATCTTATTGTTATTTTTAAAGAACGAAGAGCACGTAAAACTCATCAATACAGGAGAGGTTACTAAATTTGACTGAAAAATCATTAACTTTTGGGATGGAAGATTGTCAACTAGTTGGTCCACTAATGACCGAACAAACTCCAAACGCAACAGGGGTTTTATTTTCTGTCTTTTAATTGTGTGTCATACGACATGCTATAACAATTTATTATATACATGCGCAACATTAAAAAATGTGAACTAATGTTATTTTCTAGGTTCAACTATGAAACCATACGAATCATACTCGCAACATTTTTACTGTCAATAAGGTGTAATATATTTATCGAAATTTACAATAATCTTACAGTCTGAAATTATACATTAATTTGAAAATATCGAGCAAAATTGTTTCATCTATAAATTTCTTCATTTTAATTAGACTTCATTTTTGTACGCATACAAGTATAAGATTTAATTTTTAGGTGTAAAAAATAATGCCAAATTAAAGTTTAACGACGAATGATTGAATAAGCAATTAAAATTTAATAATACATAACCAAAATGGAAATTTATTCAAATGACACCATGATACTGATATTTGGTTTTATATACTTTCTGAACACTGTAAATAATTGAGATATTTCTTAAATGATTCCATTTCAAAAATATTTCATTAGAACCTTGATCAATCTCTTTTCAACAAGTTAAAAATATTTTCTATTTACAGCTGAGTTTTTTTAAGTTTGAACTTCCACCACGTTTCGGAATAATACAACTAAAAAATATTTTCAAAAACTTCTTTACAAAAATCGCAATATTTATACACAATATTTACAAGGAAAGAAATAGTATTCACAATATATAAATAACAATAGTACAAAAATCGGAACTCATCAAGCAAAAGTCAATGATGAATGAACATTTGAATCAACAACACAGGAGAGAAAAAATGAAAGATAGGTAGATGTAAAAACGTAGGATGAGAATTGCGATTAATTATACGTCTTATCGATGATACAGCATCGATTTATTTCCCTTCGTCGAAGTGTCGAGATCATTTTTCAGTTGTAACATTGAACACGGTTTATTCATCAGTAAGCACGATTGAAAAGTGAAAGTAGCATCATCTGGCGCGTTGCAATGCGATTCTTTTTAATCAAATGCAAAGTGTATGGAAAACGATCAGCGGCAAGATATAATCACGGAACGGGAACCATGTAACGCAATCCCGTAAATTTGTCGGCTTCCTGTTATTCTCGTTGAAATTCAATTACCGATACCGAGCTAAAAGGGGGTGGTGGTAGTTGGAGTTCTACATTTTTGTCGCGGCCTGTACACACGAACGAAGTTGTTTTGGGGCGGTGTTTATTCCGATTTTATTCACGCGCGGCACGATCCTCGTTCTTCAGGATTCACTGCCAACCGTGAAATTGCATTCCTCCTTTCGACGGATCCATTACATTTTTCCGTGTGAACTGAATAGCTCGAGGAAACGGTGTACCTCATTTGTTCCTCGCATCGATTTCGGAAAATGTATTGCCATTTGATTATAGAACCTATGGGCCCACAGTCACAAATTTAGCATGTAATAAACTTCATCAGTGTCTAGACGGGTGAGTATAGTGATTAAAGAATAAATGTTGAATGTTCTGTTCATTTCTGTTCGTTATGAATTTTAATAAAAATGAATGATAAGAATGATAAACTCGGATTCTATATTTTCTTTGATCGATAATTTATATTGATAAGAGGATTAAAATGGTATTTGTTACATAGATTTAGTAGACGATTTTAAAAATACTATTTGTTGAGTACTATTAACTGTAATTATTAAAAAGTCAGCTGTTTATTAAACATTATGTATTTACTTATTAACACTGTTTCTTTAAGCAATGTTACTATTGCTGATATTTCTTAAAATTGTTAGTTTTCTAATTAGTGTACATGCTTGTTGAATTTTAATTTTATGATGTTTCATGATAACCCTGTCTATTTAAATACTATGAAGTGATTATTCTGTTAAGTACTATCGGCAATGACAGTTTGAAAATATTGTTGCTCATATTTGTTTACAGGTTCAATTACTCGGTCATAGGGAGTAATAGTCGCACATTAAGCCAAAGTCAAAATGTTCCATTGCAAATCCGGGATATTTGCTCACAAGCATATTTCCAATTGTATCTTTTTTCATCGGTCGATTTCCTTCGATATCTCGGCGACAGAGGTCACCGACGTGCTCACGAAAACAAAAATTCTTTTTTTCAGGTTAATCGAGAGCCGATCAACCGCACGGTGAATTCTCGAAAGCCCGTATTGTTTATCTCCCGATTGGTAGACGCGATTGAAATCTTTCTCTGGCGCCCCTTTTGTTCCCGGTCTCTTTTCATTCAGGATGTTCGACCACAACCTGTAACCGCCTCTTTAAAGCGCAAATTCAGTCCCCACTGAAATCTGAGATGACGTGATTTTGATGCAATTAAAGCTCGCCTCCGATATCGTTCAAACCGGATTGGATCTATCAATTGAAAGATCAAGATAAACACGATTGTCTTTTGTTGGCTGCTCCACTGATAGGCAGAAGAGTACATTGTTGTACTTCCTATTTAGCTCCGTACATCGAATCAATTTTCCCTTGAACAGAGGACAAAAGGATGGGCCAATAATCGATTCGAACTGAACTATGAACCTTAATTTCTGTATTAAAATTAGTTTAATACTAATTTTAACATGTACGATTTCCATTTTATTACTGTATGGAGGCTGATATGACATTTGATGTATGAAATTATTAAAATTTAATAATACACGTTCATAGGAATTTATTAATGAATGTAGTAGTTTAAAGTACTTTCTAGATTTAAAATCTTGTACACTTTTATTCAGTTTTGTACAATCGTAGTACAACATAACAAATGTTTGCAACAAATAGATACAGCATCCAATAATCATCGTGTGTAAGAAAATTTGATGTCAAAGTATTTATAAACGATTTATTCGCAGTATCTCTATTTGAAATAAATATTACAGTTCGCTACATACTATACGAATAAGAGAAATATTTTGTTTGGTTTGAACTTTCTGTGCATTCATATATAAGTATTAGTATGGAATGCTAATAACCGTGTAATTTAATTACAGAACGTAGACAAAGGAATGTTTGTTTGGTTGTTTGGAGACGGTATTCAAAAATTTTACAATTTGTTCGATTGTAGCGGGAGTACAATACTATACGTTTCATGCTTTAAAACATTACAAATTGTCCAAAAAAAGTACTGACTAACAATAAATAAACAAATTAACAAAAGAACTAATCTTTTCAGTAAATTAAATATCTAAAGCCATATTATAAGTATATAAAATAGTTTAATAATATTTTTACAAAAAATGACATTTCAGAACATAAATACCTGCATATTAGTTCTCGTACCTTTATTCCAAAGCTAACAGTTTTCTAATAACAAACTATAGCTTCAAAACTCATAATATATATCCAAACAACTCAGACGACATAACTTTTCAGGCAGATTTAAAAGTTAATTTTCTCGATGACATACTGTAGAAAATTCAGAGAATAATCCTTGTAAAAAATCTTGACTTCACAGTTTCCGTTTCGCTAGCAATTATTCCGGTTGTATAAATAACTTGATCAGTGTCAATTCTCTAGATCAGTGTTAATCAATAATCAGAATAATAACAATCCACCCTCTATTCCCGAGTTCTCGAGAAAGAAACTTCCGTAAAATGCTCTTGAAATCAACTACTAATTTCGTAACATCATGTATAACGTTATCAATCATTAATAGCAGTAATTGTAACACTACTGCATATTACATTTAATTAACCTGAAACCATTTCGCAGAAGCATCTCCCCAAGAACTCAGGAACAGCAGTTGCTATTATTCGGAGAACTTCGAACGAGCACGAACGCGGTGAAACATTCATCCGAGCAGACGAACGTCAAGTAAACCGTGCGTCTTTCGGATAATCGAGGCTCCACGGTATTCCAGTATCGCGAAATTACCGGCAAAGGCCGGGGTCCCCTTCATTTATTTCCCTGTCTCCTCGGCGTTCCGATCCACCTTCTTTTTGCGCACGCAACGCTTTTTCTTCCCTCCTGGTCGGAAGGGTTGCGTGTGAAAAAAGGAAAGGGGGCTTCGGCCGGGCGAGATGGCCGCACTGAAAAACGAGCCACGGCCGGGCCGCGCGATGACTTTCGGAATCATTTTTCAAAATGTCTGCCTCTGTCTCGAGGGGAGGTGGGTGGAGGGTCGACACCGACGAACGAAGGGGGTGGGAGGGGTGGGTGGTCAACCCCCGTAGCGAAGGGTGGCAAGATGGCGGCGCACGGTAAATCGATGGAGGCTAGTCACTGCAGGCGCCCTCGCTTTCACAATCTCCAAACTCATCCCCCTGTGCCGCCGCCACACCGCCAACATCACCGACCCCCGCCGCCTCTGCGGCCCCCTCATTTTCGAGCTTCACGCAAGCGCCCGCACCCTGGCCACGGTGTCTTCGGCTGGCCTAAGAATCATTTTCCAACCGATGACCTATGTATGTACACTCTCCGTGAAAACCGTTTCAATCCTCTTTGTCACGTTCTTTTCTTCTGGAATTAAAAAATATTCATCTTTTTTCAACGCGGGACGATCGAATAGTCAAACGTGACTGGTTTATACAGTCTTCTATGAGTTTTAGGAGCAGTGATTGAGACTGTTAAGGGGATTTTAATTGCAATGTTAGCAGTGTTTATTGTGTACGTTGTACGTTGTAGAAAGCTTTGATGGTAATAATTGGAAAATTAAAGTAAAACGGAAGGAAATCAATCTTGCAGCTGCGTAATTGAATATTACGTCGGTCAAATTTAATATGTCTAGAGGGAAGAGGGGGTAGAAACGAGGGGATGGTTTGTTCGGGTTTCCTGGTGGCTTATGTTTTCTGCAAGGTTCGTAAGAGGAGCTATGGAAAATTTTCTGTAAATTCATTCAAGTGTTCGGGTTGATAGAAAATAGAAAGTGGATAAATTTATAAGGAAAAGTCAGTTTATTTTGAATATTTCATGAAAACATATTTACGTTCTCAATAATCGCGAAAAGAGTAATTCGAAATTGGTATTTCTGTCCCATCTGGTCGTTCTAGTGTTAAACGATGGAAAACTGGATTATCTTCGATCGGGAAGGTACGAGGGAAAATTGACTTGGCCAGGTCATGTTTCTAAACCACTTTCGACGACTTTATTTTTACGTTTCTGATGGATATACGCGGTTCCGATGCGTCGTCGTTTTGAAACAGTGAAAGTGGAGAGGTTGGAAATAAAACTGTATTTTCAGCTGTGCGCTTAGTGTATATGATTCGATTATGTTCTTTACGGTGTATAGGTAAATTCAGTTTTGCGTTCGCGGTGAATTATTAATGTTTGACCCAAGGCGATTCGATAGTCTGCTGCATGGACAGGGAGGTGCTGGCGTATCGGTTCTAACGCAGAGTGTAACGCCTTTTAATTAAGTACTAAAAAATAACTTGAGGGCATAGAATTAATGAATAAATATAATTCTGTTGAATTTAACGTGATTTGATCTTGAATTATATCGAAGACAACGGAGTTTTTCATGACACTGCCTTATTCATTAAATTTGGATCAGATTAAATATTTGATCGAATTTATAATTTAGCTACTTTTGTATCGTTTTCAATATACTGAAACTGATTGTGTATTAATATTTAAAACTTAGTATAAGAATTTTCAATATTAATATTCTGCAAACTGCGCAATCCTTAATTATAACTGATAGTTTAAATATTTATTAAAAATTTATGCAGCTGATAGTTACAGCCTTGATTCGAGGTAAAAATACAAATGAGTGTACTCAAATCTGAAAAAAGGAATATTCTAGCAAATTTCGGTTTGCATAAATATTAAAATAAAATTTTCTAGACTTTTCTTCCTTGTAACAATGATTTCCTCAAGCAGTAACAAATTCTATTTATATCTATACTTTACTGTCTTTAAAATTACCTATCGCCTGTAAACGCTGAAAAATAATATACATAAAAATATTTGTAATTTTCTGTCAAGATTATAAGTGTTAACGCTGTTTCATAGTTTACGTAATTCGGTAGTATCATGTTATTCTGGTTGCGTGATTCGCTAATTTAAATATCCAGCAACCAGTGAACGATACTGTCTATATGTCTTCAATTGAAATAAAAAGTAAGCGTATCGGAAAAAGGCGAAACTAAAAGGAAGAAGAAGAAGAGTCCAATACGGAAGCAACGAAGAGCAACGTGAAAAATAAAAGCTTTCAAAGGAGTCTGTGAAACTGGTTTTTATTCGCTGTAACCGGTGCAAACCTGTTTGATTCTGTCTGAGAAACGAACGCTTGCCGAGGGTGAGAACTTGCGACGGCCACGGAAAAAAGCATACGGGAGCGCCGGAGTTAGCTGGCACAACAGGTTTCCGTCTCTTAAACCTTTAACTCCGAGATTTTTTCTTTCGGTCGTTTATTTCACACCCTGAAGGGTATTACACCTACCCGCCGCATAACGGAGTTAAAATAATTGAATTAAAGTCTGCTTATCATATAAAAACGCGTTAAATAAGCTGCGGTTTATTCGACAGTATGGCGGAGCGCGAAATTCTTCGAAAACTTGTTTCCTCTTGATCGTGCAAAAGGAAGAGACTCTTTAACAGCAAACATTCGATATTTAAATAAAGGAAGAATAGAACAGATTTGAGCCTTTTATATACTTGCGATTGATGTGTATGTAATTTTATATGTAATGTTATTGTCATTTGGATTTTTAATTCTTGTTAACTGGATGTATTTAATTATTTAAATTTGTTGTAATATATAAATGACGTCGTATTACCAGGGTATTAATAATTAATGCGTGGATATTTAAATATACATGACAGTGAATTATATGGAGGTTACGTTAATGTAAAAGTATTTTAGCTAATACTCGTGGATTTTTAAAGAAATTAATGTTTTGGAATATATTATTGCTTACTTAATATATATTTTTTAAACTGATTTTCGTCTTATTTAAATTTTTAATCTAAATGAAACATGCTGTTTCCTGTTACCTTTCTCATAAGTTTTCTTAACTTTTTATGTATTTGTCTTCAATTGACACATGTTTCAGAATTGTCAAAGATTGTTAAATGAGTTACAACTTATTGTCAGAGTTAATGTAATTGTAGACATGTTGCAATAACTTATGAGAAAATAAAATGAAAGACAAGTAACTTTAGTAATATACATCAATAACTGCATCGCGTCATTAATTAGAATTATGTAATTATTCGGTATGAATACTTACTACTATACAGTATATATAAATATCGATAATACGGAACATTGAATTCATTGTATTCGTTAAATTGACTGTTATTCGTACAATGAAAATACTATTTCATGAAAGCAAGATCAGAATTACAGAATATTAATTTTATTGTTCTGTACCTTCTGTTATTATGATAATATTCGGCAAACATATCATTACCATTTTGGCAAGTTTGAAACATGATATTAAATATTTACATTGTTTTGTATCTATAAGTTTCGTTCTTGTGAAATCATTGAACTCATTATTCATACGTATAAGAAGGGTATATAAAAAATATTATTAAGAGAGTCAAATATGTACAAAAAGAACGATCTCATCATTTTTGCAACAACAGTGTTTTTAATTTATTACCATACAGTAAAAGATTTTACAAAATTTTACATTTAAATGTAATATTGAATTCATCATGATCGTTGCAGGAAAAAGTAACAGCGACAAGTTCATATTATTATGAATCCGATTATTAGATTTTTCGAAAAAATGTTCATCTAAGTCTCCTTATCCAAGTAGCTGACTTTCTAACAGCTTTGTCCTATCATAATTTCTTGATATACTTGTATGTTGTATTATCATGTTTTTTAAGTTTTTTTTTTTGTTATTGTTTACTTGCTTCCTATCGAGCTTAAATACTTTGTTTTTCTACTTATGAAGAAAGATATGAAATTGTTGTTACTACTTCTATGTGTGATGCTTTTAATCTTTTCATTAAGTTTTGTACTTTTCCAGTATTATATGGATCGACTCATTCCGTTCGTTAAGAAGCATATTTATTATTTATTTCATAATATTATTAATTTTTATGTTATTTAATATCGAGCGAAAGTAATTGTAGAAACGAAATAAATATTGTTTCTTCTAACATAAAATGTTATTAATATATCAATTTCATAAAAAATGATCTGCACACACGAAAATTGAATGAATTATATATAACAGTTGTTTATAAATAACAAATTAATTGACTGGACCATAATTCATCCATCATCCTTTCTGTGTTTACATTCTGACCTCCTGCAACGTGCAAAGTAACGTGATAAATTTTATCTTATCGGTTTAACTAATCTTCTCAATCGATGCCTTTATAAAGGGAAGACAAATCAATACAGCAGGTACAGTCGATTTGAACATGAAGCCATACGCTCTTATTAATTTCCTGCTCGTTTGCAGTGTCAACGGTAAACACACCAGATCTTGTGATATTTATTCGAAAAAAAATATATCAATATAAACTTTTACGGTGTATTTCGAATTATTGTTTAAACCATTCAATATAATTATTCCCAATTAATATTTCTTGTTATAATCGTTGTTCATATGCACTCGAAACATGATTTAATCTATCTTAGATTTTCACATTGAAAAAGAGTTTACAAAGAAAGTCTCAATATAAAAAATAATTGATAATAAAATAAAATGTGCATATTTTATAATATATATATCTTTCTTCGATTATTTTTACTACTGTTTATTCATTTATTTACGAAAATACAATGTTGACAAGTTATCAAAAACATTAGGAAGGTTAAAACATTAAACATTAGGAAACAGTAGGAAGAACCTTTTATTCTCTAGATACAAGATAATATATTTACGAAATGAAATTATTTAATATCTGATAGGTTTTAAGATCTCTAAAGACAGCGATAATGGGTTTAGTCTCGAGAGCAAAGAGTCCGAGATAAGTGACCTTATGGATGGTGCAGTGATTGATGATAATGGCAATTTAGTGAAAATTGACTTAACCGACAATGACGATGAAACTGAAGAAGAAACGAAGAAGGATTTGCATAATCGCGTGTTCTTCTATCTATATACGAAAGCTACTCCAAATAATCCGGAAAAATTATATCTCGATGACCTCAAAGCATTAAAAAAAAGCCACTTTAATTCAATGAAACCGACAAAATTTGTTACACATGGATGGGTAAACTCTCACGATAGTAAAGCAATCAAGATGGTCCGTGATGGTATGTATTCTGCACAAGCTGTCTGTTATTTTTTAATAAGTATTTCATAATTACACAAGGTCTCCGATGTAACAAGAATTAACTGTGTCTTTAAAATGATTAAAAACGAAAAGGAGAACCATAACAAAGAATCAAATCAACAGTATAGAAAACGACAGAATCTAGAAATATTTTTGAACTTGCAATTACACTATAAATCTAAAACAAATAAATACAGCTCCATTTTATTTTCTGTTTATAAGTGTTCTGAAATTCGTATATCTCTAAATGTATAAGTATCAGTGAAGACGTATATCGATATTTCAATAATTCGATTAGAATATTTTCTTTCATTATCAGCTATAGAAATCTATATAAAAATCAGTATTTATAAACATATTTATAAAACCTACAGGAATATCGGTCTCAATAATTTATCACTATTGATGTCAATCATCAATCACATCAAACATAATGTTCAAAAACAATAATAACATTCCCAATTTGTCAATAATGGTAACTCCATTTTTATGTCACTTTTTTTGCTCTCATACAGCATACATCAAAAGCGAAGATTGTAATGTCATTGTGATCGACTGGAGCACGATATCAATTAGGCCCTATCTCTGGGCTAGCAGGCGTGTGGTAATGGTCGCGCAATACACTTCCCGCATGATCGATTTCCTTCAGAAGCAAGGAATGAATTTATCAAAAGTAACCATTGTCGGCCATTCTCTTGGTGGTCATGTAGCCGGTTTATCAGCTCACTATGCTAAAGGCACAGTAGCTTATGTTGTCGGTAAGTCGAATAGATTTATGTTGAATTAATCATATAATCGTTTTCAAGTCAAAGATTTAATCACTATAATTAATGTATGAAGTAACCGAACAAAAATCTGTTGTTACAATTTTTATAAAGAGCACATATTAACGTTCTTCTAGTGTTAGCGCATTTCGATTTCTTTGAGAAACACTCTTTGATCTTAATAGAGTAACCTATTACAACTTGGAATTGACCACAGTTGTTTCAAGGCTATATTAAAAGTTTACTGTAATGATTCAGTAATATGAGATCTTCATTTGTTTTTTTCCTAAATAAACTACTAGTTTTAATGACAAATCCGATTTCTGCTAAATGAATTTGAAAATAAGTGCAGAATTCATTCTTATTTCTTTTGCACGTTTGACCATAGCTAGGATCACGTGGCGTAACATTTAACAAAATGCTTTTGGAAGCGTGGTAAAATTAATTCCCCTAGAGATTAAACTTGATTGAAATATATACTTAATACTCGTTTAAATAACGATTACGTTATTTTTTTCATAAAATCCTCGCATGATTATTTTATGAATGATCGCTGACCACTGAACGATTCATGTTAATAATACGCGTGATAAACAAATCGATCAGCTTTGATAATCATCTACACGTAAAAAAATTTGACCACTGTTGATAACCATCTCCATTAAGAACGTTTTACAGAAATATTTGACACATTTTTTGTTGCCTGTTATCATTTATACAAAGCAGGAAAAAACAACCGCCTACATACTGAAAAAAAGATGCATATAAATGAACAAACTCAGCATGCGTTACTTAACATTGATATAATTTTAATGAACATATTTGTCATAGTTTGTTGAAATTACATTAACATTAAATAAAAACTAAAATTAGATAACAGACTGTTTAACATAAAGAAATTGACTGGAAGCAAGAAAATAAAACCGATTCCTTTAGAATTTCATTTATAAGAGAATAAGATCTAAAAAATTGACAGATACGTTTACATAAATAGCAAACAGATACTATAACCAAGTTCTGTTCAGTATAATCACAATTTTCTCTAGAAGAAACAAATCCTCGATCAATAAAATTGTATTTTTTTCTTTCGATTCAGCTACTCATGTGAAATAACCCCTTGCCCAAAAGAAGATTTCTGAATGACAGAGTTTCTTAGAATTCAAAAATCAATTTTTTCGCAGCTTTAGACCCCGCTCTTCCCAATTTCGTTCACGCCGGCAGGGGTGCTAGGGTTTCCAAGGGGGACGCTTTGTACGTGGAGGTGATTCACACGAACGCGGGTGTACTCGGTTACAACACCTCGATCGGGGACATCGACTTCTATCCAAATGGTGGCACCTCGCAGGTTGGTTGCGTCGTGGACGTAGGCGGCGTTTGTTCTCATCCACGATCGTTTGAGTACTTCGCGGAATCTATCAACTCCAAAGTGAAATTTTGGGGGCTGAACTGCAACAGCTACAACAATTTCCTCAAAGGTGCCTGCAGATCGAATGCCAGAGCTATTATGGGAGGCCTAAAAACAAGTTTCAATGACAAAGGAACGTATTTCTTAAAAACAAACTCGAGATCACCGTTCGCTCAGGGTGCCATTTAAATTGGAGCATTAATCGTGAATGAACGTCAGTGACGTGTTATAAAAGAAAGAACGAGTAATTACAGCTTGAAATACATTAATGTTTATTTAGTTCACGAATAGTTCGAAATTGGATTAGATACGTAGATTTGAATGATATGTATCCGTTTGAAAACAATTTCGTGGGTCTCATTTTTATGAGAAGAAGTGATAATATTTGAAAAGTATTTGCTATAGAGTAACTCTTAAATTGACACTTTAAAGTTCCGTTTAGAACATTTAAATTGTAACACTAACTCGTAAAACTTTTGGGTGGAAAGCAATATTGTTATTCCGACAATATTACACAATGAAGTGAAAGTGTTCCATCAAGATCTACTAACAGTAACCATAGAATATTCTACCGAGAAATAAGAAATTACCTGTACATACTATTTCTATGTAATATCATTATATATGTATAATATAATTTTATTAGATATTGTAAATAATGTATAAAAATGAAGATAATATAAATTGATTTGTATGTAAAAGATGCAATTATATTATTTTCGCTAATAAGATATTCAATTAAATAAATAACAATATTTTTTAACTCTATCAACCTCTGAGATTTTATTCAAATAAAAAACAACCTTATTATTTCTCTGAAAACTAAATACCTACTTTTCATATAATTAAATGAAGCACTTTGTTATTCAAAATGATATTACTGTACGTATAGATTATTAAATGTACTCAATAGTTTCTATTCTTCTGAAGCGTAATTAAATCGATGTAATTGATTGAGTTGTAACCGTCTCGACAACATAGCCGGGAACGTGTTAATTACTGGTCTCTGTGTTTTGCAAGAGACAAGGTTAAACGTTACTGAAGACAGTACGTGTCGTCAATGGTGCGTTTGAAAAGAGGGGATTAAAGGTGGCCAATAAATACGTGAGCCTCTTCAGGTGAACAGGGGTGCTGAATGACAGTGAAAACACTTGAAACACTAATACTGAGTGAAACAATATCCTACGACGGGACGCCCCAAACAGGAATGCACCTGATGCCGTTTCAAAAAAATACCGGTTCCGGCTTCAAAGTCTTTTGTCGGCCTGTAGTCGCGCGAAGAACAAAAACCTCCAGAACCACTTCGTGTGGAATGTCTTTATCAATGTTACTGGCAGACACACGACTGACAAAAGTAGTAAAATGCAACGTTGACTTTCTCGCTTCTTCTCTAACTTGTTACAAAATCGTTTTCATTGAAGCAATTTAATGAAAATCATAACATAATTATATTATGTGAAATATAAAGTAGTATAATAACATAGAAAATTTTATCAAAGTTAACGAAGTTATTTTCCTTTCGGCAAATGCAAATTTTTATGGAAATTGGGCACTAAAAAGGTTGAGTATAGTTTAATGAAAATTAAATTAGAAGCAAAAGTGAAGAAATAAAAAGTAACATATTCTATGAAGGAAAAGGGTAAAACAAAGAGCAGAAAAAAGAAAAACGTGAAGAAAATGGAGTACACAAAATAAGGGCAGTAAAATTCTGAGGACATTCTTTTGGTGTAAAAAGACGAGGGTGGCAAAGAATAAATAATAAAGAAAATTAGATGGTTGCATTCACAAAATGCAAGAGTAGTAACAGCAAGGGAAAAACGAAAAGTTACAGGGAAAACGTATAAAATAAACATTGGGGTTAGACTGACGCACACCTGATTAGATAGTCATGAAGGAAACAGGAAGGGACTGGTAAGGTATTAGAACTGACAGGTGGACGTTGCAGTACAAAAAGAGGATAAGGCTAGGAGAGAAAATATTACTGAAAGGATGCTAAAGGAGTAAGAAGGAAGAAAGATGGTATGCAAAAATATCGAATTAATGGCTCCTATCAGAATTTTATTATATTTTAATAAAGGAAAAACTACGTAAGAATATGTAACAAATAAGTAACACAAATATATAGGAAACAGAAGCTATTGCGAAGTTGCAGTTTTTAATGCAATTTTAAAATGAAACTTATAACTGTTAACGTTATTTTTTATAGTTGTACAATTGTGTATACAGTATTCGGAATTTTCATTGATACGTATTTGTAAATATTACGACGCAACTTTTAAAGTAACAACGAACTATTTATGGAATGATTTACTAGTATAAATATTTCTGTGTCAGTTGAATTATTAAGGACCTGTTGTTAGGCACTTTTAGAACGACTGCAACACCTGTGCCAGGCAGGGTCCCAAACTTGGATACCTTCACCTGAGACAACCTCGCGTTGAGTGTCCCAAACAGGAATACACTTGACGTTCCCACATTGAAATTCTGATACAAAGTTCACCTGAAGATTTTTAATCTCTATATTTCATAATTAATGTAAAAACTTTTTATAATATGCCGTACATTCCCAGCAGTAAACACTTCAATCAGATTAATTGTATGATAATATTAAAAATAAGTAAAATTAACGTCATGTTTTTCGTAACGTGTACATCAAATAGTCAGGAAATAACTAATCGACAATAATGTTCGATAATGATCAAGTTCGATTTCTCATGGGATAAGAAGAGGATTCCTTACCGAATTTTAAGGCGTGATACATAATGCATTAATCCCGATCACGTGCGATTAAATGCGAGATAAAGATAACAGAATGGTACGTAAGACGCAAAATACCTATCAAACGAGATATCAATCTGTTATTTCGATGTGTTCTTGATGATTAGTTGAAGTTTTACATGCCTCTTCTTTTATTCGATATTATAGGACTTTTGGAACGCGGGTTCACGTAACATCAGTTTTCAAGCGAAGATACACCGTGAAATATGAAAGTAATGTATCCCAATGCAATAAAATTGTGTATCGATCAACCGCTTGTTCAATTTCCGACCGGTCGTCGTGCCGGAAAACAATTAATGTTGTTTTCTGTCCTAAACTGTCTACCACCAGCAGCTGGTTTTTCAATTAATCGACTCACAGATGACTGGACCGCCAGTAATCTAAACCCCTTACTCGTTATTATTGCTTGCACGGAATTAGTTTCCGTGAACGGCCCGATAACTGCTCGTCTCACACTCTCACATTATTCTGTGGTCAACTGTAATTGGTATTATTCCTTTAAAAATTTCGGAAAAATTCACAATATTCTTAGTTTCGAATTTTAGATTTAACCTTTTCCTTTTTTATATCTTTCCCTTTTATGACGAACCGGAATCTTTTCAATTGTTACTTTTATTACAACAATCGTACCGTATTGTGTTTAAACGTATAGCTAAATTATCTATACATGTGGGCAAAGTATAACTTTTATTATTATCACTGATTAGTTTTATATGTACAATTATACACAATAAATTCAATTCTTTATAGAACGATATGAATAGAAATAGTTTAACTGTAAAATTTGTCCCATCCATTTCATTCTTGAACATTTTTTGCAGAAATTTTCAAATCAGCTTTTATTTGAAACTCTGTTTACACATATGGAACACTTTGTTATAATAAATGTAAAATGAAATGCAACAGTTTGTTCTGACATATGACATTCACGAAATACGTTTGTGGTAGTGAATATTTCTAAACTGACTCACCGATGCATACGTATATACTATGAAGGCGTTATATTGAACAAAAAGGAATGCGCCCCTGTTCATCTAACGATTACTAGAATGAACGATCCCCTTCGAATCCACTCGAATACTGGTCATCGGAAAGCGTATCCACCGCGGCAGACATTTTACCGAATTCCACTATATTTGCATTGCACTTGTGCGT
Source organism: Nomia melanderi (assembly GCF_051020985.1). Lineage (NCBI taxonomy): Eukaryota > Metazoa > Arthropoda > Insecta > Hymenoptera > Halictidae > Nomia > Nomia melanderi. Next base: position 9,468,913 of record NC_135006.1, on the reverse strand, counting down.
ATTGCCAAGCGAAAATTGTCAGTTGGGAAATTGTCGTGAACGAAGGAACGTAGAAACCGCGGCTTAAAGGAACACGGTGTAACTAATTCTTGTCACCTGGCCGCCACGCGGATCCAGATGGTCGGTCAAAATTGAAATCCGAAATTGGCGAGCATGGAAAATTAAAGTTGTGAACTTCCTGGTGTCCATCGACGCGACTCAACCTCGTGTATAAAGCCAATAAAACACTCGTTTATCCTGTAGCATTCCTGAATTTATTGTTCTGTCGTTCCTTCGTTTATACCTCTAAAGAGATTGCTTCCTGTTAGTAATTTATTTTACATCAGACAACTTTTACTGAGCGTTTTATCTAAGCCCGTTATGAAGAGCTGCGTGTATTCGCGATTTTGAGGGACACTCATGTTGAATACATTTCGAGACATTTCATAATGTAAACTATACCAATTATATGGAAACCAATTAACTTTTATTATCTAATATAATCGTCACTTTACGAGTTCATTTTTATTTAGTCTCTAACTAATATCCTAAACATTATATTATTTCAAATATGAAAGCAAATAAAAGCACTAAAAGCAAAACGTTTTGTCATAAATGAATTTATCTGATGAAACTTTTCAATGAAATAAATGTATATAAAGTATTTAGATTCTATACAAAGCGTAGGAATTTATCGTAATTTCTAATAATTGTATTTTATGTTGTTTATTACATAAAATTCGATATTCATAATAACGAAGTACACTACATCCAATGAGCTATTGAATTTATGTCTTCACTGGCAAGTCAAATAAAAGACTAAAGTGAATAAATTTTGAAATCACAATTATTTGTTCTGTTTCTTCAAGCCGTAAATGTAATTAGCTAAACAATCTTACAACATTCAGAACAAACCGACTTAATTGGTTATCCCTTTCAACGACCATTTAAGTTTATAATCTGAAAAATGTTTGGTAAATCGAGGTCGGGTATAAAGACAAGCCAGTCAGCGAGAGGAACACGTGGGCAGCGTTTAACTCGGGGTACGATTAACGTGTAGGTAACGGACACGTTTCCTCTGGTCACCCTTCGAGGTATATTTAATAACCACTCCTCGTTTTTATACCCTTGCGGAAACTCGTTTTGTGACCACTTCTGACCGTGAGAAACCAGGTCGTCGGGAAGCTGAAAAAACCAACTTCTCGAGGGACGCACACGTTTCGTCGCGAACCAGTTAAAACCCATTGTCATTAGTTGTCAGTAAAAAAAAAACATCTTCGTTCTTCGAAAGGTTCTTCGTTCGCTCAGAAACGACCAATCGTTTTCTTCGTTCCGTTGACTCACAATTAATCATGAAATTACCCAGATTACTGACGGTCACCACTCGTTTCGAAATTTTCCGCTTTGTTGATCGGCGCTTGCTGTCGTACGGCTGTGCTTGTTTCGCGCGCGTTTCACTGAATTTACGCGTGCATCGCATAAAATAATTGCTAAATGAATCGCATTCTTGTTTTTCCCGGTGTACTTATTAAGCAAACCGTTTTCGATTAACATGGTGATTAATTACCAAAGTCACCGATTGATGACGGTGCCCGTCATATTTACAATGCAGCCCGCGTTCCACCCAGAAAATAAGCGAGACTTCAAACGATCATTGAAAACAATTTCTGCACCGCATCAACCGTAATATCCGACGATAATGTAACATTATGTTCCCGCCGGAAGTGCCGTATAAGTAATTAATACGTAATCGAATGAATTAAAATTAGAACGTATTGGTATTAATTGTTTCGTTTTGTCTGGATATATCTGGCGATGTGTCGATCGGGAAGTTTTTTGAACTTGTGTCTGTTCGTTTCAATTCTTATGAAATTGATCATTTGACTTGCATTAAAAATAAGTAGAAACGAAGTTCTTTACTAGATTAATAATTTTCTTATTTTGTTAAAAATGAAGCTGAATAATTTTTACATACTTTGACTTTGACTAGAAATATTTTCAATGTAAACATATTCTTAAACGTTTTCTCATTTTATTATTACAGTTAATAAATAATAAATATTAAACATCATTTTGAAATCTACAAACCTGCAACATAAAACGATATCTTTTTTTTTAAGTGTAATACTCCAACTGTTGTGTTCGGTAGTGTGGTAACCTCGTTAGCACGAACTAAATTCCTTGGCTGGGGTTGTAAAGCCCAGCTTTAACTTTAGGTCTCGTTGATGATCGCGACGCTTCGATTTCCGAACTTAATCAGAAACCGAATGTTCTGATTCTGATCTCCGAATGATTGAGATCAGACCACCGGTTTCTCACGATATTGAGAACCCATTTTTATGTTGCGCGTTTCGAGACGAACAAATTCTCAAATTTCGAACCAGATGCTTTTTCGGACTGTAAAGCTGAAGTGTGTGTGTCCCGAACGATGGACTTATTTTATATAAAGCGGAGTGTGTTACGAAGTGTTTTGGAATGTGTCACGAAAGATTGTGTCTAGAGTGCGATCCTGTAGGTGTTTTTATACGACACATTCAGGTCGCATCGAGTGCGCTGATTGGGTATTTTCGAATTTCCAATTAGCGCATAATTCAAAAAGTCGGAGGCGTTTTGGATGACACTCTTTGGCCAGCCTTCTTGGTGCGAGGGTGATGGCAATGGCCACGTGCCGGGGATCCTTGAAGATTCGCCGATACTTTGGAAATTTCCTGTCTGAAAGAACCGTTACGAACGAAGCATCGGACGGAACACCAACTCCTAAGCATTTGATTCAACTCAAAGAATTATGAATTATATTTTATATCTTCCTTAGAAATCATTACACTGCTACAATTAGAAGTTACTCGGGCACAGATAAAAATTCGTGTCAGTATACACGTGAAATGTGCCCTGTTCAAGGTGGATTCAGCAATTAAGACGATAATCGAAAGAAATCGTGCGACAGATAATGGTCGATCGGATGACAAGAGGGCATAATTTCAGATCGTAAATATGTAACACGAGTCGGTCTGGTCAGCCACTTACGTTTAATTGGTTCTTATGGCGGACATCTTAATTGACTGTCCGACTATTATCGGATAGGGTTACCGTGTACTTATGCGGTCTCACGCGCCTGAGTCAACTTTCATCAAAGAAATAAAGGCGATCAGTCTGATCTACACGGATTCATCTACTTCGCAAATAAAGTTAACCGTCAAAGTCAAGGAGCGATACAGTAAAAACATCTTAATCCCTCGTTCATTAAATATAATACAGTTTGATTAAATCATAACTCGTAACCGCGTCTATCGTTTTTAAAACTGATTGGCAGTATGTTTGATTGACAAAGATTTATTAATAATTTAAGATTATTTTATTGAATCGCGCAAACTATGTAATTCGATGTGCGTGAAACATTCACGAAATCTGAGTTTTGTAGCACAGCAACGGAAGTATAGAATATTTGGTTACCTGTTCTCATTTTATTATTGTTATCGGATTTAGTAAATATCGTTAGTGATGGTTGTACAGGTAACCATTAAGGGAACAGTGTGTACTGAGTTAGTGGGAAAATAATAGCGGTTTTGTGGAGAAAATCAATTTCCTGTAGAGTTGTTGTTTCATTTAATTAATTATATAATATCCATTATTTTCTATAATTTTACATTGTATAATCCCATTATGTGAAACTGATCCAATGAAGTTATATTATTATAGTAAATAGATTTCTGTATACATGTACAAAGTTGATATTATCTTCCTATCAGTATGATAATATATCTTCATTCCTGCATGAAACTGAAAGAAATATATAAAACTGACAAACAATATGAATTTATAAACATCAGTCAAAAACTTGATATTCAGAAGATGTCTATATCTCCAGATTTACACTGTTAAGAATGTGTGAAGTGATCGTCGGTTAAGATTGTAAGGATATAAAATGAAAGGCGATCATATAGCGCGATAGTATATTCATCTTTCAAAAATATTATTATTCTTCTTCGTGAAATGCTATTCGCAAATAATGATGTAGCAAAATTAAATCGATACATCATTTCATAATTTTCAACAATTATAACGTTTATTAATAATGTTGTTGAAGAAACAGAATCACGTGTAACTAATTCCAACTCACAACTGCAAAGGAATATAATATGTCTTGAGTTTTTTGAACAAACTAATTATCCTTGTGATAAAGCATAATATTAGTAAATTTTATGATCATTCATCAAGGGTTCTCAAAGAATAACTTAAAACAGAATAAGCGCACATTTCATGGACGAAAGAGCATTCATAACTGGCAGTGTACGTACTAAAAATTCATGAAACTGCTTAGAATTCGGAGCAGCTTGAAATTTGGATGGACAACTACTTGACTGCAGAAAATCCGATGGATTACGAGAGACCATTAAGGCTAATTTTGAGTAACTCGATTAATTTTGAAGCGTCTAAAACTTTCGGACGGTAGATGTAATTTGAGGCAACTCCGTGTAATGAAATTCTCAAATACCTGATCTATTTCAGATATTCTATATTTTCGTTCTACACAATACAAGCGATTATTATTTTTCTTGTTCCGAATATGTGTTTCCTAAATAAATCGAAGATAAGTAGTGTAACCAAAAATAACGTCCATGAAAACAAATGGAAACACTTGTAGTCTTTCCATCTGTCAGTATCATTAGAAAACTCCTATAATAAAACGATTTACGATTTACGTTATTATCTATAATCATTGAACGCTTCGTTTTTTATTATATCATTCTAATTAATTCACATAAAGCATTGGCTTTAGCAACTGCGATAACTGATTCTTGTATAAAGAAAATGATTAACAGTAGTTAAAGTTAAAACTATCACATTGAATTACGAATACTATAGTATACTAGAAACTTATTTCATCTTCTTCAATAACATGATTACTCTAAAGCCGTTGATTCAAAATCGACCAAAATGACTCGAGACCGATTTTTCTGATGCTGTGCATATTGGCAGCCCTTTAGGTATAACATTGATTCCGTGCAAAAACTTTTTCCCTGGACTTTAAGGCTATGGAGAGGGTGTCAAGTACGTATTTTACGAAATCCATTATGTGTTGCAATTTTTAATAAAGACACGATATCGACCGGAGACTGATACCAAAAAATCATTAAAAATTCATGCTACATTTTACTTTATAACTCAGAAACGAATAATTTCCCGAATGTTCGACAAACACCATTCGAAAGGGCTTGAAACGTACTATTAATACAATGGTTTTAGTTAAAATCGGGGGATACTTTTTGTGGGAATTGGAATTTCTCTGAAATTTTTCCACCTTGACAAACACGAGAAACATGAAAAAATTGCATGAGCAATAAATAAATTATATAAACTTATACACTGTTGGATAGCTTGAATTTTTTATGATCTTTTGCTATCAGCCTCTGGTCAATATCGTGTCTTATATAAAAAATTGCAACGCAGAATAAATTTCGCAAAATACATACTTTGACCCCCCCCCCCAACCTTAAAGTCCAGAGAAAAAGTTTTTGCACGGAATCAATATTACAGCTAAAGGGCTGCCAATATGCACAGTTTCAGAAAAATCGGTCTCGGATCATTTTGGTCGATTTTGAATGAACGCCTTTTCCACTAACCTTTTCATACATATTCATCCTCTCGTATACACCATCAATTTCGGAATAATATAAACGATTACATTCACATAAACCTCCGTAATCCTAGAATTGAATAACACATTTCACTAGAATAGAATGAACCATATATGCCCAATATTCAGAATTCATTGCTTAACAGAATTTGAACAAATTTTGTTTTTCAAATGAAAGCTAGTTACAAGTACAACGAAAGAAATATTTCTACCTCCTACCAGAAAAGAATTTTTTCTGTTGGGCCTCGCGTGACGTGAAATTTCCGAAAAGTGGTCAAGTCAGGACGATGGCGCGGGCTAGCGGACAGATCGTCAATAAACTCCGAAGGAGGGCCATTAATCATCGGCTATCTCGGAGTCGAGGTTGCTCGTGTAAATATCGCGGAGATATTCGGATGAACAGGCGCAAGTTCCGCCGCCACTTCGTCGAGACGCCAGCCTGCAAAGAACTCCGGTACAAATAACGAGAATAAAAAGCGACAAGGAAGGTTGGTGGTGGGGGAGGAGGTCATACAATGTCCTTAATTCAAATATTGACCGTTCATTTATCAAGCGGCGTGGCTTCGATCCTCGCTAATTAGCTTTTCCTCCTCGATCCCGGATTCCGTTTCCGAGCCAGTGGCCTGGTCGATGCCTCCAGTGTGACGCTCCTTTATTTATCAGTCGTTTGATCTTGCCGCATTCACGCGGCAATAAGCAGTAGGCTTTGTCTCGCGAATGTATTTGATATCGATGGAGGGGTTGGCCGCGGAGGGAGGGGCTTGTACGCGTGAAAAACTTTCCGTTGCCTGACACCCGACCATTCAGCACCGCTATTAATTAGCGTTCATCGATAGATTTTAATTAGAACGCGAAAGAATTCACGGTAACGCAGCTGCTGATCAATATCTTACTGGGATTCGAGTCTTTAACATCCGTTTCTCGTGTACGTGTACGTTGATATTGGAACTACCAGACAGGACGAAATGATCCGTTTGGAAATTTCCGTCTGGTAATTATTAAAATCGAGGAGATGTTTTTGTGGGATGTCGACACAGAAATTCGTGTATTTATATAGATGCGAAGAATGTTTTAAATCTCAAGGAATGTACTGTAATTTTTATGAGGAATTATATAAAAGTCACTTTAATTATATCCAATTATTCTTATTTTGATTATTGAGTAATTCGACTGGTGAAACATATCGAAGTGTATTTTGTTGGATGCTTCGCTTGTTCGTTGTGTTTTTTATGTATTGAATACTTTCTTGATGTATTTTTTGATAATGTAGAATCTACCCTGGAACTGTATTTAGATTACTTTTGAGTTACGGATTATCTCAAACTGTTTATGCGTCATATGTTGTATACATTATCAGTGTATATCATTCAGTAAAATTTTCAAGTACCTTGATCAATTTGATATTATTGTCGTCAGTCACTTACACGATATTGTCAGTAATATCAGATTTCATTTCTTATTAGTTACACTTTGAGAGTTTTACTAATCGCTTCAACGTATCTACATGGGTTATTAGGAATAAAATATGTTTATGTAGAGAAGCAAATTGAAATTTCGGAAGGATCGTCTTTATATAATGTTTATTCTTCTAATAATATTAATAATACTATGTTGTTTATATTTTATCATTTTCCTTAGATTTCAACTGTCAATATGTATAATGTTAACCCTCTTTGAAACCATCAAATATAATATAGACACACAACTATCAGATATATCTATTAGATACAAGAAATGAAACATGTTCTCAATAAAATTACACTTTGCTGTAAAATGTAGTTGAGATCTATTTCAAATTGATAACTGTAAAGCTAAAACATAATGTAAAGTAAAATATTCAAATTGATGTGTCCGTAATTGGAGCTCAAAGAACATTGTATTTAATGTTCAATATTGAATTTATCACTTTCAAAACAACAGAAAATGCTTTGTAAGCAGTCACCGCTGCAGAAATCAATCATACTGTCTTTAAGATAAAACTTAAGGTGGAAGGTTTCGGAAAAGTTTTTCAATCAGAAATAAAAGAGGTGCTTAATATGTCATAGGCTTCAGAGGTAATCTGTAAGTTTGTGCAGCGGTTAATTTAGAGCGTTTCAATCACTGAGAATTATACCTACTTATCCCCCCTCTAAAATCGCGACGTCTAATCGACTACCCATCAATCCTCATGTTTACTGCAATCCATTGGGGCGACACACTATCGGCAAAGGAAAATAGTAATAACCGAAAACGGTTTCTTCGAATCAAATTGATTAGATTAATATGACGTGCAAAACTGAAATGAATAGACACGTTATCAATTAGTCGGATCATATTACTCAACTATTAAAACTGGAACTATCGTACCTATCGAAATGACGAGTTTCAGTTTTCTTATTTCACAATTATTGATATCTCAAAAGTGTTAAATATCCAAAATGATTTTAAAAATAAATAGTTTCATTTAAATGCTATAAAGAATATGAATCTGAAACAAATCTATTGTTACAATTTCTATAAGGATTACATATTAATCCTATTAAACGCTCGGTAGTTTTATTATTAAGGAAACCGATAAAAAATTCGTGTATTGTTCTTATCCTAATCGAACTGTTCAATACAAAACGTACATTTCTTAAATCTTACTATTATTAGTCTATTACATTTTTCTCTTGATACAAAATTTTAGATTTATATGTCACTTAAAGGAAATGTCCACCGTTAAATAACAAACATACTGTTACAAGCGTCTGCAACGTAAAAACTACAGGGAAAGGATGATCATATTAATATATCATCAAAACGTAGTGAAACAAGATAACTACAATAAGAAACTTGTCGCAACCCTCTTCGGTTAATCCCAATGAATAATCTGCCGCAAAGTATTCAGCGCAACACAAGAATTTCTTTCACCATCCACAAGATATTGTAAACAAAACCAACTACCTCTATCCAAAAACAACATCGATCTTAGAAACCTCAAAAGCACAAAACCCCCACCCAAAAATGTCGACAAACATCAAACATCATCTCTGCCTTCCACAACGTTCCAACTCTATTACGAAAAATCCGTAAAACACCTGCAATAGTCAAGACAAACGACACACCTTATACAATGATTCGCACCCTTCATTTAAAAACTACGTGGATTCGGTCAGCTGATCAGCATCGAGTCAACACAAACGGTCTGGCAAGTGTAGCAAATTCCGCACAACGTCGGTCAGAGAAATCGTGAAACCTTCGATGGGGGCGTCGATCGGTGTTACAGTAAACCAATAAACGTCAACTGGCCGGCTACAATTCAGATCAACCGCAAGATCGATTATGCGTCTCGCAGACGCGCTTAACAAATATGGCCGACTACGAACCTGCACGGTCGACGTACGTCCAGTGGCGGTATGGCTCGCACACGGTCCGTGTATACGTGCACACGCGCACCCACGCAACACGGTCACACGCGTACTGCACAGACGAGCCGCACACAGATGGAAGGTCCGCATTTACGAACGGACCGACGACGAGATCGGCTGCGAAGACGTTGCATGGCAAGAACTTTACCCTGCCGCGACGGACTGAAAGTTGCGGAACAAAATCCCGATCCACGGTGTAGGAGTTGATGCGGCTACGACTGACTGGTGATGCAACATAAATTAAACTGCATAGCTAGCCTGCACACCCCAATCAGCTCCGTGTCCCATGGTCATCGTGCAGTATTATCGAACAGCGGTGTTTGCATGCGTGTGTGTGGGTGGGATCCAGCAAGGCACGCGTACCGCTCTCCACCCTCTCGTTTTGTTTCAGTCACTCACCCGTTGTCAGCACTCTCTTCCTCTCGTTCTATCCCGCTCACCGGTTCCATGCGTGTGCAAAAATTGCCATTGCGCGAGGGTTACCATCCATAGGCTATGCCGGTACAGCCGGGGCTGGCCCCGCAGTTCACCAAAAATACCACCCACTCCTCTTTCGCGATTACGCGTCGTCCCTGCGTGCGCCCTCCGTTACCGTCGCTGCTGTCGCTATCACGGTATCTATCGTTCACCTGATAGCGCGACGCTCTGCTCTCTTTGCGTTTTTCGTTTTTCCCATTTTTGTTCGGTTGCTCCCCTCTCATCTAACGGTTGCGCCGATCGCGTGTTCTGAATTATTCGATTTCGAGCGACGACGCGGACACCACTTGTGCGGGGAAGGTTAAGGATTCGGGATGCGTAAGTATTTGTTGTCTTAGTCAGTATGGTGAGGCATGATTGAAGGGGCTGGTATTGTTGAGGTTGTTGATTGTTGTTTGTGTGGGAATATTATGTGTCAATTGAATTGATGTCTCGTTTGGATATAGTGAGGGTGATGATGTTTGTAAAACTGAGTGTGTAGGTATTGCGAAGTCTGAATGGATTTAGTTCATCGTATGTATCTAGAACACGTGCAGGATGATTGAATTAATTTTGTAATGTAATTGACATATTGTCCTTATATTATATGCATTTTTTACAATGCATAATTATTCACTAGTTTCCTTGAGCAATTTGCACTGATAAGAAGATTATTTCGTTTATTTATGTTGCACTGCTATTTAAAGCAGTGTATGATTAAAAAATACATAGCACGGACTTCATTTTGAAGATCTGATGCAAATAGGTTGACGAAAATTATGCAGATAAGTTGACTACAAATCTTGCAACTACAAGCGTATAACTCGCTGAAAGAATGCAAAACTGCATTGTTTCATTCAACGTAAGGATGAATAAATCCAACACGTATAAGTAGCTACAATACAACTTCAAGATCATTCTAAGAAATCAATCTAAGATGCGACGCAACAATCATCCACAGCCTTTCGTTTATAAGACATCAAACTGTCATATTTCTTCAAGAAAACCCGTGCTGCAGAAAATCAATCGCCTTTCACCACTTACCTGAAACTGTAATGACCACAAAAAGGTTTTCAAGGAATATAATTCTCACACACTTCATTGATACAAATACCTTTTATTCCGGTGACGATCGCACGATTTACAATGAAGCAACCAAAACACGGAAAGATAGAAAAAGAGAGAGAGAGAGTGGAAGAGAGAGAAAGCGGACCTAATAAATCCTGTCCGATTGTGTGAAAGAAAATCAGGCCGCGGTGTCCCCGTCCCCCAAGGAAATATTTTCTAAATATTACGCGGATTCCCAGCAATCACCGCGGTAGATTGGAAACACGACGGCGGGGGATCGAGGGGGCGAATTTCGACGCGAGAGACCGCGGCGTCGTTGGAGAATTCGAAAACGGGGTGAAGTGGAAAGCAGCGGGCAGAAGTGGCGCGCAGGAATTTCAATTTTCGCGGTCCGCCGCGTAGAAGCTGATGAAAAAGTCGCAGGCCGCGGGCCGGGCTCCATCGGCAATAGAATATTATCGGGATCGCGGGCCGAGTCCTCCAACCGGTACTGGCCGAACAAATATTTCTCGATATCGGCCAGACAAGGACCGATCGAACCCCGATTGAGACGGAGAACGAACGCCGAATCGTTCGGCACAGAGCCGAAGTGGTCGCGGAGGATGCACGAAATTGCATTTAATATTGTCACCGGATGAGGCAAACCGACGAATCAGCGGCGGATAGGGGTCAAAATTCGGCTGGAAGGATCAGGAATCAAGCGTGCTCCAAGTGGGAAAGAGAGGGTACGAACGAAGGCACCGAAGGTACACCGATCAAGAGAAAAAATGGTGACAACAAGAGAAGAAGAGTGGCGCTGAGTACCGGAAAGAGAAAAATACAGAGAAAGGGAGGAAGAAAGAGAAAACCGACAGTTCCCTTTTAATTGAAAACTCAAGTGCCCTCGCGATCTTAATTAAGGGTTGGAAATTTTCAGCTCGATCGATTGAATAAACGAGAAAGACTGAACCCTATCGGTTGCCCCGCTCTCGACCAATGGTCGCTCGCGCAGCATGCACTTTACACAGCTATTTTTTTTGTCTCCCCCTTCGTTTTACCTGCGCGTCCACAGAACCTGCTCCCGGTTGTGTTTCCACTCCCCATCACCGGCAATTTGATCGAAGATGATATCGAGCTAGAGAACGAGGAAGAGGAATCCTCGAGATCTTCTGGCTCCTAGGACGCGTTTCACCGTTGTCCCGGTGAATGATCGATATTAGACTCGCCGGGCTGCTGCTGCTGCTGCCGCTGCTCCTCGTCCAGCGTTAATTTCGCTCGTTGCCAACCGGCGCGGCGCGGCGGCGGCTGCAATCATACCAATGCTCTTCGTGACTAATTTGTCCGTAACACGACTTTGCCGACCTGAGTATCGGTAACGACCGTCGGAAAATTTCGGCGTTCATTACGTTGACAGGCTCTTTGTCACGGTGTTTAGATAATAGACGGATCATTGTATTGTATTGTAACGTGTTTTCAATATCACGTGAAACGCGTCGGCTGCTTGTCTGTTACGGGATTCGACGTGCGGAAAATCGTCGACAGGTATCGCTAATATTTTTGGTGATTTTCATTTCCGCGAAAATGTAATTGCACCTCTTTTCGTCGTGTTTTGGTTGAGACTGCTTAAAGTGTTCTGTAGGTTTCAATTTCTGGACGTTTTAAATTGAAAATGCTTTATTAATGAACATAGTAGTTCTGAGAATCTATAAATGAAGCATTTCGATATATTTATTATGCAGAAATATTTGCATTGTTTATCTGCTTGGAAATAATAATTATTTGTGTGTTGAAAATAGTAAACTAGATACATTTATGAATGTATTTCTTACATTTGTAGTAAATAGTTGAAGAAAAGCTGGTTGGATTTGGTTAAATGATTCACGAGACCATAATTACTCCGTTTTTACACAGCAGGTTTCGGAGAAGAAAATTTGTCAATTTTTCGATACTTTCAGACATTTCGGGTATTGAAAGTGTTTCTTAATACTAGACATTTTGAGACGACGAAGAATCTGATCAACCATGAGACCACTTTTCTTCCGTTATGTGAATATTTTGTATAAATTGAAAAGTGATATTGACGAAGGACGATCAGGGTGTAACGAAACCGATCCAATCTGTTGCGAGTGTAGAGCAAACTTCTAAACTTAAAATGTCCATGTTGAAAATTAATGTAATAGTTATGCTGCATGTATATGCAAACGAAACACTTTTCAATTAGATTGCGTTAAACGAAGGAACGAAAAGTTCCTCGATATTTTGTATTTTTGTCTGGGATACAATATCAACGATCGTGACATTCCATTTCAAAATGTAGTGTTGCAAATACTGCGAGTCAATGAACGCCTACAGGCTGCAACCCATCGAACAAACAGTCACGAAAGGAGACAGCCTGCGGGAGTGCCCGAAAAAATCTTCGATAAAAACAGCCTCGCCACGCGATTCCACATTTTTCACATTTTTCATGGTAGTTTTACGAATTTTTTTATTTTTTGTGGGTTTTCTCTTTTTTTTATTTTTCATCTTTTTTCTCACGCGATTCGAAGCATGAATTGCACGAGAAACTCACAGCTTTCTTCGTGCTATCGATTTCATTAGGAATCCCTGTTACCGACCTTCCTGACTTTTGAAATTTTTATGCGCAATGCACGTGCGCAAAGCCCTTTGGTTCTCCTATGAGACGAGAGATGGCACCAGCGATCTGCTTAAATAACGGTCAAAGTGTTGTCCGTTAAATACGCGGAATTGCTGCCGCGGCAAATCTTTTGGCTGGTTCTACGATCTCCTAGACATCCTTGCGTCATATTTTTAATTATTAAATTTATACTTCAAGAATAATACACCATTTAGTTTTTACGATGCAGCTCGTCTACATTAGCACTTTAGAATTCATTATTTTAATAATATGTGATTTTTGTTACTGACGATAGTAATGAGAAAGCATTTATTCATAGACGTATTACGAACGTTTCAGATATATTTATGAAAAATTATATTAAACAACAGAAATTACAATATGCTTATGTTTCGCGTGATTTAGTACATTATAAATGTAGAAAATCCATTTCCATTCTAAATTATCTATCATTTCCTTTTATATTTTTATTAAAATTATGCAACATATTTTCTTAGTTTCACTGAATAGTTTATCATTTTATGGTTCTTCCTTATATAATTCATTAACATAACAGTTAATGTATGCTGTGGTAATTAGGAATGTTTCACATTTTTCCTTACAGGGTCGTTGAATTTTTATACTAATGAATGTTAAAGTTAATTACAAATCAGTTTTCCGCTCTTTATACTGCAATTAGTTTTCTACGTCACAGAAGAGTAAGTATTTAAGGAGGAAAGAAGGAAGTACACATGTATCGAATAATAAAATGATCTGCTACTAATATAATCTGTATGAAAAAGTGATGACTTTTTTGCAAAAATTGAACTCGAAGAAAAACAAACGAAAATTTATAACTTGTTTATAATCGACTATTCGACAATCCGTTACCTGAACAAAACTTGGAAGAAGGAACTATATATGTTTGTAAACGCTAGAATTCATGATTAGCAATATACAAGTTATATAGGTAACAGTTTGGAAAAATAGAAACTGTAAAATAATTTGCAAGATACATTTTTTAGAAATATAGAAAAATTGTTATGCGTTTCTAATGATATATGTTTTATCAACATGTATATCAAATCAATTGAATAAATTGCTTAACGAATTCATCGAAAGCAACTAAAAAAATTATAATTTTAAAACAAATCTTGAATGATCTAATGAAAGGTATCCTAAGCAGTGTCTTTGAAAAGATTGAACTCTTATTTCGATGCAAAAAGATTAGAATAAATATTTCTGTTGCGAACAAAAGAGACAACGGGGAACATTTAATGGCAAAAATGACAAATTACAGGGCAGAAACACGCGTTTATTTGATTCAAATTTAAATTACAATTTATTTGTGTAATATCGATTGTAATTTAATTGTTATAATGTGTTATAATTGGATCGATCGGTAGTCATTAACTTCTACTTCATAATTGAAATACATGATTAAGTGAAAATTTGTTATCGTTCGGTGAATAAAATTATTGCAGGAATTATATCGTTTGTGAAGCTTCTTGGTACTCGCAATACTCGTTTCGCTCAGAAAAAGGAAACATTTTAATCTATATAAAAGTTTTCAAACAACGAACAAATATTAAAAAACTTTCTGTCCATTATTCATTAAATATAGACAAGAATTTTTATGGAATAAGTGACAATTCAAACGTGAACTAACAGAATTTTTCCCGAATACATGAAACTCAACTGCCAAGCATTTTATACATCTTCAATAATTTTTTATTGGAATAAAATTCTACCTATCCTTATTTTTGTTTTAATTTCTCTGTTGAACATTTTTAAATTCTGGAGCATTATTATTTACCAGTGTTGTTGTTCTTGTAAAATTACTGTCGGTCTTAGAATCTATTTTGCCCATGAATTCAGGCTAACACGCCTGATGAAAGATAACCGTTTGTGCAGCTTGGTAAAACTGGCCTGTCTGTTTACGATCTTCGATGCCATAGTGGCATGTTTCACGAAGAGACGTTCAGTTCTACAAGCTTTTCCATTGCAACAGTAATGTGACCAAGATTTACACTCGTCGCTATAACGCTATTCTTTTCGATCCCATTAACGATTCTTGGACAGAGGATGAATATTTTAACTCAGCTCTAACAACTCTAAGCACGAATCGCGTGCAAAGAAACAACAAATATTCTCTTTTGTTAGCTTCGATATAAGTAATCACCTTAGACGAGATTCTAGATATTAATATTGATGATAAGTGATAATGAAAATCTAAATCGCTTTACAATAATAGATGATTAAGTATATTAAATATTTTCAACAGCAGAAAATATTACTTGAATAAGTTAGGTTATTTAATAATTAAGAGACAACTGCTGAATAAATCAATATTAAATTAATTTGACGTGTAAGAATAAGTATTCTTTTCTCTGTTTCTTCATGAACAAAAAATTAATAATGGAGCGTAATACTCTATTAATTGAATTTAACTAACAGATTCAAAATTACACCGTAATAAAAATGTTATACGACCAGATCGTAATTTAAAAAAGAACAAAAATGAGTTTAGTAATTCAATACTTATATTTTGCAGTATGTAGGAACCAAATATTCCACAAAGAAGTCTTAATTAGAAAAAACGGAAAAATTGAATATAGGTGTAGAACAACATCCCTTAATTAATAGTTAAAGGTGTGATTGTTGTACGAGAAAATAAGTTATAGAACCATAACAAAACTATACATTTATTTTCTAAAGGTTTTTCTTTCGCTCACTTGGCATTTACTAAAGTTTAACTAGTAATTCTAATAAATAATTTCTAAGTACGTAGACAGAGATTAAAAATGATAACAGGAATATAAAATTTGCCTAAGTGACTTTATTAATAATAGTGACTATCCAGAAGCAGACACTGGAAGATTCCTTCAGAAAAAATGTAACTTCCTGCGACAGCTCGTTAATTTTTGAAAAGGCTCACTTTCGTTGGCGGGAGACACGGACAGCCGGGCGTTGTCCAGCTCGCATTAAATATACAGGACGCATCTGGACACAAAACCCTAGTATTTACTTGTGACCATTTATAATCGGCCACTCTTGCCTCGGCTACTTAGCAGATATTTTACAGCAGAAGATGGCAAACGGAGGATAGGGGAGAGGTTCAAAAGTTCACGTGAAAAACAGCGTCAGGAAATTGCCAGGAAATGGACGGTGTGGACGGCCACTTCCAACGACAATAATAGCCTAAACAGTTGGAAGAAGAGCTTTTAAAAGGTCAGTTCATCGGCTGGACTTACAAAAGGTTCGCGCCTATTCGTGGACTCGGAACATCCTGTTTTCAAGGAAATTGAAGTCCCCGTTTATATCGAAGAAACCTTTTGTGTTAAATACCATTAATTTCTTTACACGATACCTCTGAACTTTATACGAAATCTAAAACTATTATTTGGATATAGTAAAAGTCACATGTAAGACATTTGAAATTCTGTGGTTTTAGAAATAGGGTCTCCGTTGCATCTGTCAAAAATAAATTAATATATTATAGAATGTACGTAGGATTCGATTATAAATCACTTTTTCGAATTATTGCTTTTTTTCAATTTTGTGTATTTGGTAGTTTATGAGATAGCTCCTTGTAGACATAATGGATAGAAGTTATTAGTTAAATGTTACTGAATTCGAAGCTTTATAATAGCTATTTAAAAGTTAAAAATATATTTTCTATAAACATGCAAATTTATAGTTAATAAAATGCTTGATATTATATACTTCCTAAGCGTAATTGTGAAATCCGACTCGAGCCAATTTTCGAAAAGTGCTTCGTGCTTCCGATTTTTATGTTTACCATACCCCGTTTAAAGCGAACAGTAAAACTGAGATTACAGGATGAAGTATACGGTTCGCTCGTGACTTTACTTCGCCATTTCTGGCAGTTGTTCGGTGCAAAGTCGATTTATTTTATTGTGGCCGTAGTTGTTACTGCCGAACAACCCATTACGACGAATTAAACAGAGACCGTCATTTTAATATCTATAGTTTATCTTTTCACATGTTATTCTTACTTCCGTCATGGTGAACAGTATCACGTGAGTTGAAAGAAATATTGAGTGTCTACATTGACAGCAATAGACTGAACCTCAAATGTTAAAGAATATTTCTAAACTATTAGAACTCATTTTTCTTTACGACCAAATCTTAGTGATATCATAATTACAACTATATTGCGAATTTTATAAATAGTAAATAACTCTTGTATAATAAAATAGTGTAATGAAAATCTTAAACATTTCCATGACTATTTTTAAGTCGACTAAATATTCACTTTATAAAACTTTCCCTTTATTTATAATCATTTATTATAATTACAATACGATATTTAGATATAAATTCACATCTTCAGGACTCTACACATTACAGTTCTGCCACAGAAGGAAATTCCTTTCTAAGAATGTCGATAGTAAAAGGTAATACCGAAAGGAGTCATTAACTGCATGAAAATTCCCAGCTCGAAGAACAAACACTCCGCGTCAGAAAGTAGTCGATGCCCGTCTTACACCTACAAGGAAAGTAAATTAGGTATATTCTCGCTTCTTAATGAGCCCAAGGGTAATTTTTCGCATTCCATTTCTCAGGTGGTAATTAGAAGAATTAAGAAGAAACGGTTCTCCGCGCGAACAGCGGAGGAAAGAACGACGCTGGGGGGAACGATGCAAATGGTAACGCACCCGGCACGTGTAATATTTAAAACACCTCAAAGGCGATGTAACGACAATGGGGAGCGGGAAAACGTTCTTCTGTCGGGGAACTTTATTCTCTACCGAACTCACCTCATATACTCTTGGCCGGCGCGGTGCGGCGCGGCGCGTTGCCCCGGGTGCACTTCTCTCGGTGGTGATCCGTAAATACACGGAAGAAGACGGTTGCTTTCTCTTTTCTTAACACCCGCTCGCTCCGTCTCTGTCGCAAAAGGAAAGATTTATGTACGGAGCCCGTAACCGCAAGAGACTGCAAGAATAAAGCCACGCCACGCTCTCGATCCCAGCTTTTTACAGTCGAGAAATCCTCTTATGCAACAGATAAAACCTGCCCCTCGTTTTTCACCACTTCTTTCTCTACTACTCCACCTTCATCCTCCTTTTTTATATCCTTCGGTTAACAGTTTTATTCGTTTCTGTCAGCCGAGCAACGCGAGTTAAAGGGTCTAATGTAACATAAACGTGTCGATTAATTGCTTACGGTGTCACGGTGGGGAACGTTCGGTGAGCTTATGCCTATTGGTTCATGGTTTTTTATGAGAATTATTATTTATATTATTTTGCACAGGCTAAGATTCAAGGTATTTATTTTGTAATGCGTAGCAGTTTTT
The DNA here is from genome assembly GCF_051020985.1 of Nomia melanderi. Taxonomy (NCBI): domain Eukaryota; kingdom Metazoa; phylum Arthropoda; class Insecta; order Hymenoptera; family Halictidae; genus Nomia; species Nomia melanderi. The sequence continues at coordinate 9,450,470 of NC_135006.1, read as the reverse complement.
ATGAGAATCGGTCACCAAGTAATTCTTATGTAAATGTTGTAGAAGCCTGTAATTAATAATCATCACAATAGAATGATTATATTATTATGTAACTGTATAATTAAATTATGTTGAATGCGATAAAAGTTTATTGCTTGCTTGATTCTACTTTGCGAAAGCTTACAAAAGTACAATTATAAGCATTTGCTTCGTAATTTAGAAATCTAAATTTCAACTTTTTGTCTTTTCATATCTAAGTATTTAGAAAAAAGAGTTATTATTTTATTACAGTAACGAGTAAGGACATCGTTCTTCATGTTTTTGAACCTAACCTAAAAGGTTGTTGTCATCCTTTCAATCTTAATGATGGCAGATTAAAGCAATACGTAAGTTGTATTATTGTAAAGAATGTTTTCTTATAAGTATGTCTTAATTCGTGTAAAATATAATCGATATATTTTGTAAATTTTTAGAATAACATATCCTACAAATGCACAACTTTTACAATGTAGAATTGTGAGAAATGTCATCCGTGGAAATTGTTTCGGATCGAAGCCAGACGTAAATGATGATTAATAAATTATTGAATTTAGTCGTCAAGCGTTATTTACATTTAACGATTGATTTCCGTACTTTTAATCCTTACCAATATGGAATCTGCTCAATTTACTTTTCATTATGATGGCTTCAGTGTACTCGAAGAAAATTACTGTTTATTATCTGATATACTGAAAATTACTGTCTTTTTTATCATTTCCCTACTGCGGTAATTAATTAACCGTTTCAGTTTAATCACGTGTCCGCGTTATTAATTTATTATTCCGACTGATATTAATAACTCTTCGTCCGGCCGAGAATATTAAATAATGCTATCCAAATTGACGGATATTACCGTGAAAGATTCAATGGATCATCACTTTTCCTTTATCGTATACTGACTAATTTTGTCAATTTTGCTCGATAAAATCGAAATGCTTTCGCTTCTTATGGAAATGATACAATAAAATCAATTTCTTTGAATAAACTTTGTTGACTAATTCTATTAAAATCTTGAATTTTAACATGACATTTTTATAAAAATTATAAACGTGTTTAATTATTACATAAAAGTATACTCCTAGGTGTTTCTAATATTTACTGAATTGTTTTTCCTACACATTTACCATACAAAGTTTAAAATAAATAAAATTTATACATATATCTATAAATTTTACTTGTATCAATCCGCCCACTTATGTAAATAAAATTAATGAATACCAGAATTATTTCTATTAAGTCGATTGAAACATTTTTTAATTGTAACTCTATATCTTTGAGAGTATTATTTAAAAATTCGTTATGCTTATGTATAATTATAACTAATTTGTATAATCAGTCTTATCACTGCCTCTTATTTCTACTAATATTCATTGAACCTGAAGGATCCTGCGAATTTTATACATTTTTACTTATATGACAAATAACAAAGTACCTTTGAAATTATAGTATAACCAGTAAGAGTACTTTTACATAGAAAAACACGTTACCTTCACGAAATTGCCAATGTTATATAAGGTTATCTGCCAGTGTCTTGGTTCGTAATTTATCGTTTCTTTCGCCAGCTGTACAAACAGATTCCAAAAATCTCTGTGTATTTAATCAATTTTCTAATTAAGCATGAAACAGATAAACTGTTATATATAGAAACCATTACAGTGAAATTTTTCTTGTATCCATAAATTCTATTTTAAAACTCCTTAAATGTTTACAATAACATGCAATAATTTCTGTATTTAAAACCGAATAAAACTTACTAAAATTCATATTATCAAAATAACTCAACTACAAATGTGTCCATCACTTAATCATAACAAGTTAAGCATCAAAAGACCACCCAAGAATCGTCAAATGTTACACTTATATTAAAATTGCTTCCACCCCCCCCCCCCCCCCTCCAACATAAAGGACAGCCTACACAAAAATACGCGTTGAACATTTCCTGCCATCAGAATTCATTTCATTGTGTAACGTAGTCAGCATGATAAGATAGCCCAGAAGAACAGTACCCTCAGATTTCGTTCTCGAGCGGCGGCAGACCGTAAGAAGGATCGATCTGGAAGTAATGCCCGAAACATAAAGGTTCGTCGCGCACGCCCCTGTCCGCGACGAAAATCCCTCGCGAGCATCTAAGTTTGGCCGGGGCCACTTCCGAATAAACGAGGAAACAACTACCGGGAAGTTTATTTCTCGGCCGGCACGTTTTCGCGTTTCTCTTTTATGGTTAGCGCGATACGATGTACCGTACTTGGAGCAACTTGTCAGCCCGGAAAGAAAGAGAAAAAGCGCGGAGCGTGTCGGCAGCTTTCGCCCAACAGGGAGGGAAGCTTTACGAGGTTCTTTCTGCCGCTTCGTCGTTTCATTTTACGGGTCGTCGCCTTCTTCTTGCGACGCGGATTTGATTCAACACGAACAGCTCATCCGGAGGCTCGCTATCGAGCCACAGGCAATTTTCGTGCTTGCTCTTTTATATCCGCTCCTCCCTCCGTACGACTGCGATAACCGAACTCTTATTATCGACGTCGAACACCGCGACGAATTACCGAGCAATTTCCTTCCCGTTGTTTGGCTTTTTCTATTTATTCGTTTTCGAGAATATCGTATTAACATCGAGGTCATTAGCGGTCGCGTTGCATTTGAAGGGTATAAATTGTGTTCGGTATTTTGTGGGTATATAGATTGAATGTTGTGTAGAAATATAATTATATAAGAATTGAATAATAATAGGAATATTGTAGAATATATAGACAGTGATTTTAAATTGTATTTTCTATCGATTGTTGGTGTTTATTGGTTGCAAATTTATGATATAATATTCGCGAATTATTGATTGTAAAATTGTTGTTGAAGATTTGAGACTGAACTTGTACCAAATACTTTATTGTTAATCATTTTTTAATATAAAACGCATTTACTTTGGAATTAGATTAGTGTCCTCCGTTTAAGAATAATTAATCTCTAGAATAAATGTTATATAAAATAAACATGTATTCTAGAGGTTAATTATTCTTAAACGGAGGACACTATTTTAAGGGTAGAACGTAAAATTACAAATAATACGCTTGTAAGTGTAGTAATTGCTGCAGTTTCGTACAGATAGGTGGTTTTCATATAAAGAGGCTGAGGCTGAGAATACACGATGGATACGCTGTACCAATTTATTATCCTCAAAAACGTAATGAACGATGCAAGAAGTTATTTGCTTCGAACGACGGAATTTTGTATTTACCGTACATTATTATTAAAGTCTACCAGTCCATTATTCTTAAAAATATATGACTAGTCTTCTATATGCCTCAATATTAATTCTGATAATTGCAGGTGAATGAAACACAAATCAGATGAAATCAATTTTGCAGAATGGAATGAAAATTCCCAATAAATTCTATATGATCGTCGTATGTTGTACTTTTCTATGGAAGTTTCTTTATTTGAAAATATTGCATAAATAAATTTCAACATTTTTATAATTAGATCTATTCTTGTTAAGTTCCATAGCAGCATTATTGTACCAAATATTATAAAATACAAAGTGGTATATCATTAACAAAATTTATAAGATCTTTTAAATATCTCTGCAAGTGTTAAACATTAATAATTATTGATTGTCGATTTCGTGAAGGAAAGACAGAATTATGGAACAATCTATAACATATATGGCGTTGTCTAATGAAACAGCATCCAGAGAATCCCCTAAAGTAAAAAAAAAACATATTATTGAATGAATCAGAAACCATACAGCCAGAATAAATGCCATAAAAATTCGCTTCATCCGATATAACACCATAAAAATTAGTTTCCAAGTCCGAACAAATAATCGCGATACCCATACGCGATCGATGCGGCAGTCGAAGCATCAATACGAGGAGAACGGCATCGTAAAAAAATTTTATTTCGCAAGAGGAACGCGATGGTCTTACGGCGAAAACTGAACATAATGCTATAGAGGCATGTTCAGTTTGTTTGACACGTTAAACGGTCTATGAAAACTGATCCTATCTTTCCGTTTAAACAATGTCAATATTAAATTGAAAAATAATATCTCATAATTCATATAACGTTGGAAAGAGTACCTACGATTTTTTACAAAGTGAAGCTACTTCTACAGTGATTATTCCCTTTACCTTTTTAAACCTCATGAATCCCAAGAAGATTCCGTTAGTCACATATGCCATTAAGAAAATTAATTTTCAAATCTATATATGCAAAAATATTGTGTCACCATTCTTCGAGTGATATGAGAGTCAAGGTATTAATGGATTTTATTAAAACATTTGCAACGAAGATTTTATTGCATTCTATCGGCTAAGTAACAAATAAAATATCGAGGATAGTGAAATACCTCACGTGTCGAGCGTAACTGCAACAGAAAAATTTCTTCGAAAATGCATGTAATTTTAAAATATTCCTTGAAATCAGATACACTGGTCTACGAAAGTATTTAATATCGATATATTTGTAATAGGAATGGATATTTCAGGCTTGTGTTACTCGATCTTAATGAAGTCTGTATACATTATTCTGAAATATATTCCAAACAGCATGTATATGAAAATTTCAAAGTACAGCGCGTTCACTGACGTGAACCCAGTCGACCAGTACCAGAAAAGTGAAGAGGGGCAAGGGGACTCGGCCGCACGCTTTACCTCAGCTCGTCATCATGTTCTATACAATTCTTACGTTACAATACTATCTAATTATTAACACTATTGTACACTTCTATTTGACGTCAGTAGTCTTATGAATTATTCGTGGCAGCGAAAGTGTTAAGTTGGTTTTGCTTGTAGCAATTTCTTACTGAAAATCTCACTTTCACAGTTACTTGTCGACGATTTTTTAATAGCGTTATAGAGGGTACTACAGTAATAGAAAAATCAGATGTTTGCAAGCTGCAAACACTTCGTCGCACAGGATTAACAAAGCCAGGGGCAATGGTGCGTAACATGTGCCGCGGTAATTTGCTCTATCATCGGAATTGCGTGAGACCGTAAAACACCGTCTAGCCGTCCTAGCAACATAGTTTTAGTTAATTCGCGGGAGAAGATGCGTCTCTCGAGTGGCGATCGTCTCCACTTTGCCACTCGAGGGTTGGATGCATCGTGTGCCCCTCGGCCGAATGGTCAGCTGGACCCTCGTACACGTAAATCACGGCGTTGCCGCAGATCCAATTATCAAATTGTCCGCCACTTCAGTCGAGTCACGAGAACCGTCCGGAGTGTCGAAGAAAGAGAGGGACGACCAGAATTCGAAACGGAACGAGAGGAGTCCCGACGATATCGTTTCAATCGAGACCCGAGCGAAAACCTGGAAATTTGAGGCGAAGACGGAGCCAAGTGAGCCGGGATCAAAACAGACGCAGTGGTCGCTTGAGAACGAGCTAAGAAGAATGTGAGAATGATTTTGTTGTTATAAATGGAAATCTGGTAGAATTGCATGAGAATTTGGGAGGATGCAGAAGTGAACTGTTGAGCAGAACTTTAGAGTCATAGTGGAAGTACGTGATGTAAGAGTTAGTAGAAGTTATGAAAATGTGTGTGGATGATGAGAAATGTTTTACTAGAATTGTACGAGACGTTGGAAGGATTGAATCACTTAGTGGAATATATGATTTGTTTATGGTAACTATAGTAGTGACCAGCACAATAAATAATTTCGTTAAATATATGATGTTAGACAGGTTCAGTATTATAATCTTAAATAAAGCAACACGTAAGTAAACAATGTTCTCAATTACGACTCAATAAATATACGTTCTTATCAGTAGTATGGTCAAAACACGGAAAATTGTACATACAACTTTTTTTCGAAAATTCTAAATACCATACTTTGCAATTTGATTACATACATTGCAAATCTGATGTTAAGAATGTTTGGTGATCTGGTCAAAAACCATAGAGATGAACACTGGCATCCGTTAATATAAAATACTAAAATATATAATTGTATAATGTATTAAAAGTGATATTGTTGTTCACATTAAATCCAAACACTAGATATACATATATATACCTATAATTCTGAAACACCCCCAATTCTGAGACAGCCAGAGGAGACGATGGTAGAAGCTAAGTGCCGTAGGATCGCTAACTAAAAGAGCAATAGATCCTGCAGGGCAAAACCGCTAAAGACAGCCCGACGTCGCTGGCGAAAATTTATCACTTAAGTGAGTAGGAAGCACGCGAACCCTAGGGAGTATTTCGCAGGCAGATAAGGTGATCGGTCGATAAGGAGAGCCGTGAAGGTACTGACTGTAAACACTTGAGACATTCAGTAGCGATAACGGCGATCGAAAGACAACAAGATGATCTGGTCCGTTCTATTGAGAAAACGATTGTTTGTGCTCAGGTAGTTGTGCTAGTTTCCAATAGTTCGCAACTGACATTAACAATAAAAGAATCGCGATTGCGGGGCTTGTGAAATCAGGTCAAATGGAATCCTTTTGGATTACTCATATCTCATCGCGGTAAATAAATCGTGCCACTTAGTTCCTGTACTTATCAAAATAATCCACGTACCAAGATAGTGTGATATTTTTTGCGATACTCGTATCTAAATTTAACGGGCATTGTGAAGTGACCGCTGCAAACATTTTTATTGGAAGCCTCAGTACGTTGTTACGTGAAGCTGAACGAAAATGAACATTCATGAAGTATCATTATAAACTTTATGTCTTCTACTTAATGACAAATTCTTGTCAAGCATTTCTATTTCAAAATTAGGATTAAATGTTCACAAACTTTGGGAACTCAAATCTCCTTAAAATGAAAGTAAGAAATTGTATCTTGTAATATAAGAAAGGTTATGTAACTTATTTATCTAGTCGCACTGTATACTTTACATGCTTTGACCAATTAATTGATTGCATAGTAGAAATAGGTAGCAATAGACCGACATTTCAGTAATTTAGAATATTATGTTCCTGTAATTTTCTAAATTATTGAGACTTATCTGAAGAACTTTGCCCTAAATTAAGTTGAACGTTATCAGATATTGCTATGGAAATTGCATTAATACCAACGACTACTTAGCTTAACCGATACATATCGTAGGAATTCGTAACAAATAGCCTATCTACACGTGACTAGATCACGAACTGTTGTCAATTTTAATGGATCGAAGGAAAGCATAATGTTTTCGCATTTAAAACCGTGTACGCTAATTTCTTGGACACTTAGACATTTCCTTAGGGTTAAGGGGGCGCATACGCCGGAAAATGGTCGTTAGCCTGGAAATGCAAACCGGATGTGCGTGTAGAAGGCATACACCTCCCTCGACATGCAATGTTAATACAGACGTCGTCTTAGGAGCCCAATTAATTTGGTTACGGTACACGCGATATTAGCACTTAATCATTACCAGCAACAAGTCTCTAAGGGGCGAATAATTCAAGTAAATGTTTAATGCATTCAGCCATAATAATCAATATAAGATCAATTTTGTATAATTCGCGTATGTAAATGAATACTTTTTATATGCAGTAATTAAACAAATTATTTTTGAAGAAATTTTGCAAAATTTGCATTCAAATATTATCAACTCTTTCATTCAAATTTTGTACCCCGCGCCTTACAATATTGAATTATGTTTCTGGAGATTTCAAATTGAATTTAAAATATATAAACATTTATCATTTTCTTTAAGTCATCAACTTATATTTGCATTCTTTCAGCAAACCGTCAACGAGGAAATAATTCAAATGACTGTAATTATGAACAAATTATAAAACAAAAGATCAATGATGATCTTAAATACACTAACTTATATTTCAAATTTCATATCCACCATTAAAAATTATGAAACTGCAAAAAATAAATGAAAGTTATAATTCAAAATGATTCTAAATTCACTGAAAGAACAATAATGTAGAATAATTTACTATTTCCCTTGTTGTAATTGAAACAGTTTTTGTCATTTAATAACTTTCCGAAGAACAGGCGTAATATTATTCTTAGAAGGGGTATCACTTGGTCGCTTTAACGGTTCTTCGAAACCGACCCTGAGATTGATAGTCATCACCTCGATCGGACTAGTCGGCGATATACACCATAATCTTCTCTTAAATTTAATAGACGTACATGCAACGCGTGTGCAACGAGTGCACTCTACACGTCTCGAGATAACCTCGAGCTTCCAGTAACCGTATCGCATCGTTTTATACATAAGATGCAAGTGGAAAAGACAACAACAATTTGGAATCTCCACTTTACCTCATAACTCAAGTGGAAATCTCCAGTGTTATCAAGAAATATTGATAAGTCACATTCTATGTATCCATCGTCAGCTGCACGTTGACTCACAGAATCATTGTATAACTAATTTACGGATCCATACACAACAACACATTTTTAAAGAAAATTTTCCAAAGCTGCGTGTGAAATAGAAACTTATTTTCATTACGAACATCTTTAATGTATCGAAAGTTACCTAAAAATTTTATAAAGCTTTATCGTCACGATGTTTTTACTTTGTTTTCTGTTGTTGAATATGGTATAAATGCATAAAAATCCGTAATCTAACAATTATAAATTAAAAGCCTACAGAATATATAGCGTGGATATTTATATGTTTAATTGAAACATAAGTATTTATTACCTAGCTTTTTCACAAAAACGAAAATGCTTCTATAAAATATCCGAAAGAATAAATGGAAGAATTTTTTTTATAATTTATTATTAAATGTTGTTTATATTGCTATGTTATTTTGTATTCCATATTGTATTTCCTAAGTTCATTTAGATATTAATGAAAAATTATTATTTACTATTTTATTTGAAATGAAAAAATACATAATGAATGTAATATATAATACATTACCCAATTTCTTTGTTCAATTAGAGATTTAGAAGCATATTTTTGTATTTTCAATAATAGTAGAAATATAACACAAAGAATAGTGTAATTATCAATTAGAAGGATTTCTATCAAAGAAGTTTAGGACTGTAAAAGCTCAAAATATTACTAACATAAAAAGTACTAAATCAATCCCTTGAAGTTGAACTAAAAAAAAACTCAATTTTTTAAAACCGTAAATGAATAGTCAGTCATTTCCATTGTGAATAGCACAATTACTAATAAACGATTGATTATTGAAAAAGAAACTGAAACGTGAGTAATATCAAATGGATATTAGCACAACGTGATATCAAACGAAGCACACGGTAACAATTGTTACTTTTTTTCAATACCGTTCACATATCACACTTTTTATGTGACTTTCAATTTTATAAACAGAACATTCTATGTCTCTTTACGGAAATGGAATGGCTGAAACAATTCTTCTCCATTTAATTTCGATTTAAAGTTAATTGTATTCAAAATTAATTGTACTCGTTTAAATAAGAATTTAAACGTGTTTTATTCATCCCAAAATTTTAATAGAAATGGTGCTTTAAATTAGGTATATTTAGTGTATGAAAGATTAATTTACATAATGTTTCATTGAATATTTAAAACATACCATCTGATTCGAGAGATAGAACAGATCATTTACTTGTCATGATTGATAAAGCTACGAACGGGTAATTATCGAGGTGGTAAATAATCGTATTTTATGTCACTTATTATTACTCCCATTATCGATACTTAAACGGCATATTCAGAAAGTCAGAACGTGTATACTAGTAATCGATATCTTATCGATAATCATTAGTAATATTTTAAAGCGAATCAACTTCTCCGTGCAGCGAAATAATTGGAACGACCATTTAATTATCGAGATAATAAAATGACTCATCGTTCATTTGTTTGGTGATTATCAAAACCGCGCTCGATAAATGTTTTAACTGTCTTCATTGTATTAAATTGCAGGCAATGATGCACTTGATCGGTTCTGTTTATCAGTCAGAGGGAAATATTATTCGCGGTCAACGGAGTTCCGGCTACATACATTTTATAATAACAAATACACGTTTGCGTTCCGCATGTAATTATCAATTGAAGCGGCCCATTGAAGCGGCACGCAGAAAATTGCGATCACGGTTCATTTTTGGTCACGCGTATCCGACACTTGAAGATAAAAGATAGTTCGATATTTGCATTTCCCAGGACAACGCAAATATATGCCCCGATCAAATTTCGCTAATATAAATAATATCGATTCGCGCAATTGGTTTCATAAAACCTTTAGGACCGCGCGCACAGTAAATTACGTTTATTCAAATCGTGCAACAATTTGTTTGTTCATTAATTTTATTTTCAGTTACACCCTGTGCTTTTTATAAATCCCTTTGCTATCTCCTCGTTTAATTTTATGAAAAACCCTATCGGATCACCCGATATCATTCGACATTTTCTATGGAAAATTCAATTTGTATTTTACAATTGGATATTACTTCGAGAACAGAATCCAAAACACTCGATTTCTGATAGAGTTATACTTTTGCGTTATTATCGAAGAAATTTTGTTACCGTTCATTTTCAGTTAAAACATAAGTTTTTGATATCGTTGCTTGGAGCATTGTACTTTTGAAATTTGTAATAATAGGATAACTGGTAAATTAATGGATTGTAACAAAATTCACTTGTTCCTGTAGAAATTATGTATTTACAGGAAGGTGTTACTTGATTATTACATAAAGTTATATAATTATTTAGCAATATTTAATTTATACAATTTGATAGTTGCATTCAGCGTGTAATAATGTTCAGCTAGTGTTAATATTCGCTATTGCTTTTCTGTTATTGTTGTGACAATAAATAATTAAATGATTTACTAATAATATTTTAACATCACTTATAAACCTCTTGTTTAATATTGTAAATATATGTATCTACATTTTCTTATTACACATATTTGAATGGTTATTACGACAATATCAAATAGAAAAATGTACAAAGTATTGTAATGTGTTTAATACGTTTTATTTGTGTATCTGTAAAATTAGAAGATACGCAATTTCGAAATGTAATAGCAATTATTCGTATATTATTTCTCAACAAAAGTAATACATATTTTAATAGAAACAAAACAAAATAAATATAACATTAACGAAGCAAATAAATATCATTAATACCTAACAAAAAGAAAATGTATTTATGAAAGACCTCTGTGCAAGATTCAATATATCATTAAAAACAACTGAGAATATAAATATTTGACATTGTCAATGAGATCGAACCGTCTCATCCGAAATTACTCTATGTTGTATACACCTAAATGTTTGATTTCTTAATGAAGTATGAAGTATTCACAATAATGAAGTATTCACAGTATTATACTCCGTTTAGCTAATATTCACGTAAACATTGAATGCAATGAAACTTTTATTTGGATTTAATAAAAAGTGTGAAAATAATTCCAATTCCTTAATTCTTACCATAAAGTATATTAAGTTCTGCTCTTGGGTAGATTGGATGAGTAACACCTACAGGGGTTGAACATCCGGTCACAATTGTGTAATAATAATTTTTCGCCTGGAGGAAAGAGCAACGGTGGGATCGGGAAAATGGTAATAGCAGTTGTGGTCGACGGTTTCCAACGTATTCCCAAAAATATCTGGACGAAGAGGTCTCTCCTTCGGGACACGATAAATGAATCAATTTACAGTTTGATAGACCGACTGACACGTGGCCCTGTTACACGACAGGTGCTTAAAAATACTACGCTGGTGTTACGCCAATTATTATAGGAAACATGCGGAAATCTAATAAACTGTAACAGTCAACACCGCCGTTTCCCATAAACACAGCATCATGTAGATTCTACATTGAAGAAGACAAATTTTACGACCAAATACTTTATGTCATCGGTATAAAAATATATAAATGTTTTATACTAACAAGTAACTCAATGGAAACTTAATAATTGTCAATAGAAAGATACACTGAATTAACAAAAATGTTGAAAAAATTTACTAATAAAAGATTAGAAATAAATAATTGGTATGTGATATATTAAATAAGAAAGATAATTAACTACTAGGGCCTTGATTTCAATGTTATTTTATTTATAACTGAAAACATGTTTCGTCCGTTTTGCTATCAAAAATAGTGCCTTTTAATTATTTGTATTTTGAATCTAATTATCTTAAAGGCTTAACATCACTTTTAATCGTTAATGGTGAACAACCCCAAATGATTGGGTATATGTGAGCGAGTAATTACAATAGTCGGGTTCACGATACGCGTTAAAGGAGTCCGCTTTCGAAAATGAGCACGACACGTTCCTGGAATCCGATTCAATTTCACAGTTTGTCGGTGAAAATAACGATAATCAAGAACGATCGTTAATAATCACTATATTGTGGATTCATGACCCATTGCGGATTATTATACGCGCTTCTCAACGCGTGCGCAACGCGAAAACTTATTCGCGTAAATTTGTGCAACTGATTCTAGATAATTGCAAATGGGTGGGTATACTTTCAGCAAGGGATGCTATGGATGTTCGGAATGGAATTATCGTCCTCTCGTGAATCATGATTGCACGTATCGAAATTTCGCCCGCAGATTTGTTGCATTCGGTTTAGTGAATTTGACGAACCTAATGGACGCATAGAAACATTATTCTTAAAGGCCTTTAGAAATCTAAACAAATACAGACGTGTAGAATGATAAATTTATTTAAAAAAAGAAGAATTAAACTGGTCTTCTTTGTTTTATTAACTAATGGTATTCATTAATACTGACGTTAATATTAGCTTCTTTAATAACAGAAACATTTTATTAATTATAATTCGTAGGTATAGTGTGTAGAACTATTTCGATACCATACAGTAAAACGATTTAATTAATATAATATGGATTTAAACAGAACGTTAATTTCAAAATATAAACATAGTTTGCGACGTAGCAAAATTTACACTATTGATTGTAAGAATAACAAGAATATTTACTTACTTGATAATAGTAACATTTATTTACTTATAAAATTATAATATGAAAATGATTCACATGTTAAACAAAGAAGATATATGAAGTGCAGTAAAGTGGAATTGTCATTTAGTTTTAAGCACTCTTTAAAGTGTCATGAATAAAAAATAGATGCTGCTTAAATGGACCTATGTGTCCTGTAATAAATAAGAAACTATTTGTACAAATTTATTCTCGTAGAAAATATGTAGTTTCACATTTTTGTAAATCTATATTGTGCTTGGAAAACGCCTACAACCTATTATCTGGCGAGCGATTATTCTCTGGATTAAGATACGGATCGACGGGGGGTTTCAATTTTTTCTAAATGACTGCAAAACACTGAGGTTTGCGTAATTTGTTTGCATGTTCGTTCCAAGCCGTGTTTACCTGGCCGACGAACCTTGATAAACTACATATTATCAGTTACAATCGCAAATATGGTGCATTCTCATGAAGCTTCAAGGTATAATACACCGTAAAAATAGATAAAAAGTGAAAATTTTATCCTGCATGCGATTTCCTTTCCTATAAATACCGAACTTCTACGAGATCGAATCAGAAAACCACGAACTCGATCAAAGCATACACAAGGTAAGCTATAGATTTAAGTAATATCCCTTCAAAAAGATGCTCATTATGAAAAGTAAATTGTTAACGTACATTACTCTTGTTAGAAATTACAAGTGCATCAAGAATGAAGAAATTTTTCGCAGTCCTTTGCATTGCCCTTCTAGTTATTTCCGTTGCATCAGTCTGCAAACCACCAGGCGTAGTTGTAAGTAAATTTACTAATAATTAATAATATGTGTAAAGGTGTTCACATGTTATCGCATATCATAAATAATACGTATCATAAATGTAATAATATCAAGTATCGTAAATGGGCAACTATATCAGAAAAATTAATAATTACCACTGTTTTAAATTTAATATTAAAGTTAAGTTTGTAACTGTATAATTACAACATTTATTTCATTAAATTTAAATAAAGTTCAAAGAAAATATTATTTTATTGCATTCAATACATTCGTTATTGTATTGAACTTACTTATCAGAAGTTGTTGAAATAAAAGATTTCTTAATTATACAAGTTTCAAAAACATACATGTACATTCATATCGGTTTCTCTATTTTCTGGATAAACATTCTTGAACATATTGCAAATAAAGATCAAAAATTGTAAAGTAATTATTATGCGATCGTAACATAAAAAAATTGCGACTATGGAATAACGTTTTATAAAGCTTGGCATTTAAAAAAAATCAAATTCGTAGATCAGATCTGTTTTTTTTTTTAAATATCGAAGTATATTAGTTTATTATTCATTATATGTACAATATTCGAAATAAACATCGATGATGATACGACATCGATCGTTTTCGACCGATTTTGTTATCTCCTAACTACTGATTCATATCAAGTTATTGTGCAAAACAAATAATATCATACTATTGTCAGTATTTATGAACAATAACAAAAATGGGACAATAAACAATGAACAGAAACGTGAGACAAGTGACGCGCTAGTGCACGTGTATCCGTTGTATTTTCAAAATCGAATAATTCGAAGGCAAAACATTTACACAAACGAATTTATATGTGTACTGCATTTCCGTCCTATTTTTTATGTGAAATCGTCCCTGAGTTGCATCGCCAATTTGATGACATCGCGCTGAGGCACAAAAAGTATTGAAATAAAGGAGTTATGTAAACATAAATCAATTGAAAATATACGAAGAAAATGTTAAACTGTAAAAAGGGCTACCAAATGAAATGACTGTCATTGTACGTAGGTTAAGAGTAGATAGTTTTACATAGCATGAATGTTCTAACGAAATTTAAAATATGGAATAATGTTTAAAAATTACCTATTGGAAGTTTTAAATTATTAATTTTGATCAGCTAATTTTTTCAACGTTGGTAATTAGTAAGAATATTAATTTTAATAGTAGATACTTTAATTCTATAATAATTAAATACAGTTTATATATAACTTGTTTGTTGTTTGATATAAATTGTGTAATTTAATTTAAATTTATATATAAATTGATTTTATAAGTAACTTAATTTATACAGAGTTAGTATTTCAGTAATTAATAACAATTTATTAATAGTAATATTTAAATTGCCGTAGTGCTCGAGTGACGCAGATTGCTGTCCAACGTTGCAATGCAACCCATGGGCTGGCCGGTGCACTAAGAAACCCGGTCCACCAAGCTCTTCAAACCCACCCAGTGATCCAGCCGAGCCACCTGCTGGTGATGCCATGTGAATAAATGATTGATCCATATTGATTGTACTTCGTAGGCCTACGAATTTCTTTATAATTTGCTTATACGAATATATGCATTATATTTACAATATTAACGCAGCATTTACAATACACGATTGAAGAAATATACTTTTCTTTGCACTTTACTCTCTTCCTTCCACATTTATAGTCCCATTTATTCGAATTTAGTTTTAAATATCCTACGGTTTAAAAATTCTCAGAAGAAGATTAAGAAATAACGCGTAAAATTCTCAATCGAGTAGGAATGTGTTAATTGTCATTAACAAAAAATAATAGATAGAGCGTGAAAAGATATAGATACAACAAGATCCGTAATTTCAATGTTTTAAATGTTTAAATTATTTGGAAAAATGAGAATAAAAATACAATTGTTTAACTTTATTTAAAATTTGGTAATTTATGAATGTTCGTTGTGTTCAATGATGTTCTTAAAAACAGGTAAATGTTTCTGTCGTTAATAATTAATTAATAAAAAATAAGATTATAATCTCAACATCTGTTCAAATTATAATATTTATTCCTAAATGATGTGTACCAAATTAATTGACAAAAACCATCGACAAATTTACGTCACATACGAGCATAAACGTGTCGAAATCTCTATTTGGAGATCAACTCTATTTGAATTTCTGATTAAACTCTGAATATCCTCTGGATTATTTCAAAGAGATTTCATTGGCGTTTGATGACCATTAACTTTTGTAACTTTTACAAGTTGCTAACTAGCAAATCATAAAACTTCGGTTTTATCAATTTCATTGTTCCAAGGTTTTTCTCATTTTCAATCGTTGGATGATTTAGCACCTGCGAACGTAGTATCAACTACAAAAACGTTGTGTTGTAATTTTGTGATAGTGTATTTTTACTGGCATAACACTTGTGCCAACTTCGATATATATACATGAAGAAAATGACGATCCAGTACCAGTCCATAATAAGTGAATAACAAGAGCATATCTGCCAGTCTTTCGGTGAGCAAAAAGTAGCAATAATAATGTTATTACTTCATTACTATTTAACAATTAATTAATACGATGTCAGTTATTAAGAATTTTACGTACTGCGAAATAGTTATAACTATAAATTTTGGTAACTCTGTACAGTTTAAAATCGGTTGAAGTTTTAACATATTATTTTTCACAAAGAATAAAGAATATTATTACTTCGAAGTCAAGTGTACATACTATTTAGATGTATCTTAACTAAATAAAATTAGGAATGTGTTAAATATTTTATTATTGGACAATGTTAGTAAAACAGTTTAAAACAGTTTAAAATTACTGAATTTTATACTCTTACCTTTATCTGTCTTTATCGTTTCCTTTGTTTTCAGGATATTTAGACGAGGAACGATTGTGAAAGATGAGAAAGTTATTGATATTGGTTTTAATCGTCTTAATCACTGTATCTATTATCGACGCATTGTCGATAAGTAACGATGATGTTTCGTCAAACGATCTGTTTGACAATTCAGACACAGAGTTCGAACGTAAATGTGGCAAATTATTCCGCAAAGTAAGTACTGTATATTTTACATGTTCATCTTGAATGTAATTGATCTTGATTTTCATGTTCACACAGTGCAAAAAGGACAACGATTGTTGCAGTGTCTTGGTGTGTTCGAACATTTTCTCCATCTGTGGAATGTATTAACGACGAGTGAAATAATTTAACTTCAGAAAGAAAGGAGTGAAATAGTTATGTTGCTGCACAATAATTAGTGATGCAAATTTAAAAAAAATGTAAGTGTTGTCATTGTACCTTGAACTTTTTAATATTCTTGAGAGAAGGAATAAATATATTAATTTCTTTTTTCCTGAAATATCTGTTTTTACGACTTGGTTAAACATATTCATCACGTTCGTTGTCTTCAGTCTTTTCCTTGTCCCAGAAGCTGTCTTGAACACCTTGAAATATAGTGTGTGAAAGATTATGAATAATTATTTAATATATTAGTCCAAACGAAATAACAATTATTGTTTTATTAACTTTTTATATTTAACTATTAATTAACTCCTGCGTATTGACAAATGTTTAACTTTGTTTATAACTGGTGTTAGAAGGATGGAATTTTATAATTTAGATAATCAAAAGAATAATTACATATTTTTCGTCATAATCGTAGTTTAGTATTGCTTTCATTTTAGTAGATATTTGTAAGTACTTCTACGAAAATTTATTATTCGCTAATCGAATTGAATTGTGTCAATTTATTGATAATTTTATATGTATATATACGCATTATCAGATTTAAACATATACAATATTTTATGAATTGAAATTTATATAAAATAAATAGCCATATTAATGAGCTTGAAAGTGAAAGAGCGTCCACGGAAAACCATATTTTCCAATAAAATACAATATTAATTACTAATTACTATTCGAATGGATAAATATTATTGAACACCTTTACGCAGCAGCTTCGGTTCTTTCATTAAATATACATATCATTTATCGTTAACCAATTCACATAAAATCGATTTTATTAGTGAAAAGTGTTTGAATCCTATAATATTATGTACGTACATTGAGAATTTAATTGCATACACAATGATATACCACGACGATATAACTTATACCTAATTATAAGTGTAACCTAAGACTTTGTAATAAACATCAATATTAAATACTTATATGTTATCAATATTTACAATACGCGTCAGATCATGTGGTATTTGTTTACATCGATAACATTTTCTGTTTACATCGATTATTACCTACCGTGTAAGTTTTGTTTAAAATGAAATTCATAGCGATGAAAAATATTTCTGTTTCTACTACAGTTCATTAATCTATTATCACCCAGTTAAAAGAATGTATTAATTATTTTGTCATTATGCAGTTATTTAAAATGAAATATACGAAATCCATAATGTAGTATACTGTAAAACCTACACGATTATAATATTTTCTAGTTTATATAATCTAATTTATATATAATATTATATTATAATATAATAAGTATGATTTTGTTGTTTAAAAGATTTGATGAGTAAGATATAGTTTGAGATAAAAACCAATTTTTGCGAAAACTTTATATAGAATAATAGAAGTAACACATTATAAAAAAAATATTACATTGTCTACTTAAGGCCTTTATTTACTTTAGTTTGTAGTTTAATAAGTGGTTACTGAATATAAAGAAAGGGTGATAACTTTCCTGATAAGATATGGAAATAAGTATATTCCGCGACAAAACTATAAAACTCCTTACAAAATCATACATATCAGTATGAAGGAATTTGTTTCTTCTGATAGTAGATTGTCAACATTTACCTTAGATGTTCTTTTACGAAGTGTTAGGCTTACAGCTCTTCGAATACATGTACGCTCATAGAAATACCTTTGATCACCCGTGATAAAATTATAAGACTGAACTGCCGACATTTCATATACAACATCCCTGGCGAAGTGTGCCCTAACAATTCTCAATGAATTATGGACGGTTGCATTATTTTATTGAAAAATCCATTTTTGTTTTGCTATTTGGTTGGCATACTGGCCATACCGTCTGCTATTTGCCGATGATTTTCACAG
This sequence comes from Nomia melanderi, assembly GCF_051020985.1. Lineage (NCBI taxonomy): Eukaryota > Metazoa > Arthropoda > Insecta > Hymenoptera > Halictidae > Nomia > Nomia melanderi. The sequence continues at coordinate 9,431,770 of NC_135006.1, read as the reverse complement.
AATTATAGCTGTTCATTTTGCAATTAATAAATTGTAATGTATATTCCCACAATTCCGCCACCACTCATTTGCCTCCTTTGCAACATCATCTTCTCCTTTCGCGACCCGTTCAAACCGGAACATTTTCCGTCGGAAAAGATTACTTTCTGTCATTGTTTCCGCCAACATGGTGCTCCGCGAACTCTGATCTTGCCACTCTCTTTCTCTCTTGCACGCTTCTCTTCTCGCTTGCGCGAATAATGTAACCGGGCATGGATGAATAAGTTTACGTCTACAATTCTGGAAGGCCACGCCGCCTTCGGAGTTCGTCGTTTTTATTTCTGCCAATATAATTACAACTTTTTCTACAAGATCAGGGTGCAGCAAATGTTCAAAGTTGAAAAATTAAGCCTCTTTCAAAATTGATTTTTTCAAACACTGTCTGTGTGTTTCGATAGAAGTTTACAGTTTCTGTAATTACTAAACGACTGTTTTATAGTTTTGTCGTGGGCCATTACAGGTGTCTTTATAATCCTACATTTATTCGGAGAACCGTAAGCCTAATACTTTGTAGAAGAATATGTCCTAAAGTAGACAATAACAATCCACCGATAGGAGGAGCGAATTCCTTCGTACAGTCCTGATATATATGATTTTGTAGGGTGTCTTATAGTTTTATCACGGAGTGTACATGGAAAGATTACCAACACATTTATGCGACACGTATAAATAGGATGTACCCGTTTCTTCAAGTCAGTCCTGCCGATTCTTCCATGTCCGACATTCAACTTCTGGTGAGCATAATTTATAAAAATTGACGTGTAACCTATAAATAAAAATTTATACAAAATTTTAGAAGTTTCACATTTTCATCGTTTCTGTTTTTTTTTTGCCGAATAATTTACGTACGAAGTGTCACTTATTGGTTGATTCTTGCAGCAGATAATATAATTACTTAAAAAAGTTATTAAAAATATCTCTTACACATAAATACAGTAAACTTTTATGTAATAATTAGATATCATTTTTCAACAATTTAACAATTCATTTCTTATTATTTAAATGGGACTTAAATATTCTCAAATCTCTCCATCATTTATCAATCTAAAGAAACAGAAGTAAAAACCCGAATCACCTTTAATGTGAAAATATACAACATTCAGTAAATTTTTACGTATAATACGCTTTGTATTACCAACTTTGAATCTTTTCTTGAAGTATTTTATTTTATGTTCATTGCAAGTGATTTTTGAAATATTTATCGTTTAAATATCTAAATACAAACAAGTGAATACTAATGTTATTGTATTACGATATTTTGAATTGTAAAATTGGTTATTTACTGTTTTATGTAATATATTTCATTTTTACTGTGTTTTATCAATAATCTTTGCAGCTTTGAAGACTTTACTACGATGAAACTGCTATTACTCTTTGTGGTCGTTACTATAGCTCTTTATAGTAATTCCTACACTTCTGCACAAGAAGGAACATGTAGCCCAATTTTCGGACCAGTAAGTTTATTTTACCAATTTCGTAATAGTATACCTTTCAACATATTCAATTTTACAGTTTCAATACATTAAATACTATTTCAGTGTTCCCAGACAGCAGACTGTTGCGAAAATCTCATTTGCTTATTTTATGCAGCTAAATGTGTCGCAACGGGTGGTGTTACCGCCCCACAATAGGATGAAAGACCACTTGGACTTGGACTAAACACAGTATAAATCGTTTGCGTTCCATTTTGCACTGATTGTTAGCCTAATATTTTTATTTCAATAACATTAACAGTGTTATTTGTACTGTTAACGGGACACAGGGTATTATAAAAAAAGGCTTGATTTGTTCATTTACAAGAAATATTTTTCTTCTAAGTATATACACTGAAAGAGGAAGTATAATACATTAACCCTTAACAGTCGAAACGTACCACTGAATCCACTAAAAAGCTCCGATATAAAAAAATGTTGTTTGCAATTCTATTTGTGGCACTTGCTTTAGTTGTAGATATATTTACTATTTTATTATATTAGAAGTTCTGTCAATTATTTCTCTACATTTAATCAATATTCTGTTATTTTATAGATGCAGTTAGTATTGCTAAACAATTATCGTTAAAAGTCCACGTGTAAAGTGTTTTCCGGTTTCTAGCTTCACGCAAAACTTTTTTTTCTCGGCGATGCTTTGACGTATAACAATTCGGTCGATCGATTCGAAACAACAGCCATCATAATAATGAAATCACATTAGAGAGCGAAAAATGTCAAGCGTTACAAAATCGTCGGGTTGTTCCATTGTCGAAAAAATGCCGGCACAGGTAAGCGATCGACCATACGTTTCAATTGCACAGTAAAATCCATCGATGTATGTAAAACCTATAAACGAAAACGATCAGTGCTTCCTCTTGCCTATCGTCTACGGACAAAAGGGCAATATTACCGGATGATTTGGTTTTCTTTTCTGTTGTTTCCTATGAAATGAATTAAAGAACAAGAGGGCTTTGTCGGGAGATTAATGGAAAGTATAAAGCCAGTACGCAGTCAATGAAATATCGGTGCAGAAAGCAAAAAGTGGCCACCGACATTTTCATACCGACGAATGGAAAAAGGAACGTTCACGATGTATGTCTCTTTTGAATTGTTTCACGGTTTACAGTATAATTGCTGCGAATTATAATTGTCGAAGAGAAGAGGAGGGGGTAGGTTTCGACTTTCTCGATGTTCGCCGGTGATACGCGTCCCGAAGGCATTATTCTGCAAAATTAAACGCCAGACCCAGAACCATACTGTACCTACTGTAATTTAATAGAACGTGCGCTTTTTTCGGCAAAAGAAAAGCAAACCAGCGTATCGGCAATAAAATTGTAAAATTATATTCGAACGTTAATATGCCAGCGCTGAAATGACGTCCAAGCGTACAACCCTCTGAGTGTAAAATAGAAAAATCTAACACCAGTTAATGGAATATTTTACTTCATCGATCTCTCCACTGCATTATTGCTAATTGCAATATTACATTTCTCCGATGTGAATTATAAATTTACGTTACCGCCGATCTTCCGGTTAAAATCGCCAGGAGAGACACTGTTTTGCTACATTACTGCCGGAACACTGAAGCCACTGTTTCATTCAGGATTTATATATTTGTTTACATGTGCTTTAAGGTGTATTATGCTTCTGCCAATAAATAAATATTAATAATGAATTAAAAATGAAAATTAATAACGACGAAAACCTATATTCATGGTATCTCTAATTTTACATCCCGTTCAATTTTTATTAAGTAGTTTAAGCAACTCAAGAAATAGTTTGTATACTCAATACCAATATTTAAGAGTATTTCGTTGAGAATGCTAAAACAGTAATTAAATGTCGTAAATGATGGTATATTAGAATATTTAGTATCATTGAGATCGACTATATTATTTGTGCAGAAATATTAAATAGTCACCAAATTTTCCACTAACAGCTGACGTTTCTTAATTGATTTTTTTTCTATTAAAATTCGTATTTAGTTTCAACGAATACTCATCCTAATTTGAAAAAATGTATTAAATGCGTTATTTTATTATTTTTATTAATTTTACTATAAATAAACCTTTTAAAATAAACATCCATCAGTTAACAAAAAATACTGAAAGGAATGATAACAAGGAAATTCTTGGATTCAACTTCTCGACGAGAGTAATTGGCATTCTGGGAACGTTGTCAATCTGATGTGTTTTTTAAAGAGAAATTCCAAGGTCATTTTGTTTTCTCAGGGCGAATATAAAATAGTTCTTCGCGAGGTACTTGTTTGCTCGCTTACGTCAAATTATAAGAAACTGATAAAAATTTATCGTAGAACGTATACAATTTGTTTCCAAGAATGTAAAGCGCATGTAATATATCTGCGCAGAGAGTAATATTCATATGATGCTTTTCAGGGTCAAATTTTAACACTTTTTAACTTTCTCATTTATTATTTTACACGTTGATTTCCTAGTTGCTATTCCTACAACTTTGCTGCAACAGCATTTTCCCTAAACAATGCCTATAACAATATCCATTAAATTTCTTTTAATTTTTGTGTACTTTAGTTCCTCCCATTAGCTCGTTTCTATATTTTTAGAATAAGCGTTACCGTTATCTCACAATATGATAATTGCAAATGCTATTTCGTTTTAATTTATAAAATCACAGTTATATGCAACTTCTAATTTACCGATTTGAATTCTTCCTTCACTTTTCTCGGTATTCCAACATACTAACTTTCAAACAGTAGTATATAATGAGATAATTATTCAAATGGAAAGCTGATATGACAAAAATGAAATGGATTTATGTAACCTAAAAATAAGATTAATTACAATTAAATCCAAATATAAAATATATTGTGTCATTTGCTGCTTAAAACATGTGTAACTACCTTTTCCGGCAATAGTGGCACCTAAAATATTTTGTGTAGCATTTTGATGGTTTCCAAGTGTTTAATAACTAGAATAATGTTGTCACGATTGTAAAATTGGGCATTTAAAGATGCATAAGAAAAAGAATATGAAGGTAATTGTAATCACTAATATTTGCAAGTAAACTTTACAAGATTTTTATAATGTTTCAACCATGTTGAAACAACAATAGATGTAATAATATCAATAAGTCACTAAAACATATACTGTTACTGCTCATGGTTGAATGTATGTAATTATATATGTATCTATTATCTATATAACGTAACCCAAAATCACTAAAACAACTGTTTAATTAGTCGTTATTCGTCTTAAAAGAATGTGCCAGTGTTGAAATACGTTACATGGAATATGTGCTGATACTGTGAACGCGTTTATTTGCACGATGATGTCAACTACAAAACGTAATAAAGGAAATACGTACACCTGTGTAAAAATACATGAATGGCCTAGTCAAAGCAGAGCAAAATCTCATTTGTACATCAATTATCTCGTTCACTTTTCAAAATTATATTTTAATTGCTGATACAATCAATTGCGTTGACCCATATATTATATCATAAACTTCAATGATATAATATGGATTCCTGCCTTATTAAATTCGGACGAATGAAACTGGAGAAATTAAACGGAGAAATAAAAGTAAACAATAAATTATATTACAGAGCGCTTATAGTAGTTGTTTGAAACAATCGTTCGTTTAGCAAAAAGTTAAGGGAAAACGCAACACATTTGTTGATTCATCGGTTTAAAAAAGTGACCGCAGACTCAACCAGGAACAAAATACAAACACGAGTCTTTTAACCGCGATATAATCTGAGTCACGTATCGGAGTAAGTGTAGCAGTTCTTACTCTTACCTTTTACGCACTCTAGTCCATATGCATGTACATGTGATATACAGACTAAAGGCTTCAACATGATGCGACGTCGTAGTATAAAAGCGTAGAATATAGCACATCGACGAGTCAGTTAAGGTCGATCTCTTGGGACTAGCACTCTTAAGAAAGAGCTCCTCCGTACTTCTTTGTTCGTTGCTTCTGGTGAGTACGCACGATCTGCGCAATTCCTCCGGAGAAATTTTATATTTTATCGAAGAACGTAAAAGAAAAATATGACACTTTCTTTATAAAAAAGAAAACAGTGTATTTACATGTAGATACTGACATGGAACAGTTAATTGTCTGTATAAAATTACAATATATTTGTGCATTACCATGCTGTTTGATTATGCAAAAGAACTCCAGTGTTTAAGTGTAATACACGAATGAATTTTATAATCGGGGTAATATTTCATGTGTTAATAGTAATCGAAAAATCCTGAAAATAAACTTCACTTCGGGATTGTTCTGAATTCGTAAAATTTATACAGTATTTGAATAAATGTAATTATTCCTTCAAACTGCAAGACATTTCGAATAACTTTCTAACTCTCTGCAGTGTGATATACAGTGAACTTTGAACTTACACTCGTTAAATGATGTTGTGGCTTACTCGTATTAATCGTAAATTCTATAGTCAGATTAACCAGAATATTATCCAGAATTAATTACTGTGAATATACATGCACCAAATTAAACTTAATTTTGTTAATAATATACAAGCATGTTAATTTGTTGGAAACAGATCAATATACTTTGTTCTGTGGCGACAAAAATTTATTGAATCATTTTCCGATTACGAAAGAATTACAGAATTATATAATATTTTCATAATGTATTTACTGATCTTCAACAGAACGCTAAAAATGTTAGTTCGCGCCATATCTTTGACAGTTGTATCACGTTGATATACGTGCATGTGTAAACGTATGTATATACTATATACGGCCAAGTAATACAAGAACAAGTCAGGTCAGTAGTTAATGACTCATTCACGGACACCAGTATGCAGCACGTTTGTACAAATCACTCGTATATGTTCGTTCGTCAGGTTGCGTAATCAGCTGGAATTTCATTAAATCTCAGATGACCTCCGTAAATTCACGCCGTTATATCGTCGAGACAAAATATAATTATATTAAGAACAGTCCGTTTCTTCTTCTTACATTTCCATTTTATTTTGAACGATATTTCGTTGTGCACTCTGATTAAATTAAGCTTTCGAAATTGCTCATTGAAAGGCTCATTAACATGTTTCCCATGATAGACTAATTAACTCGTTATTAACATTCTACTACATGTTCCGATAATTCTACGTTCTTGATCTGTTTACAAAAATTTCTGGGATTTACAAGTATCATTATACGCAACACTTATGTTTAAAATATATTTATTGAACGTAAGATGGAAATCAGGGACACGTACAAACACAAGTTACATTTATTTTATATGTTAATCAAATCAAGACTCTGTTCGTGAATTTGAAGCAGTAAGCTAATGAAAATCGCCTTAAATCAAGTATTTTTATTAACCTATTAATCGCGAAATTTTCCTAGTGGAATTCATGATAAAAATTAACAAAAACATAGTAAAAAATAAGTGATAATAGTCCGAAATAAATTATATTGAAATCAATGTAAATGTAATGTAATGTATCGTTTTACATATATAGTAACGTAAGTAAATAAAGAAATAAAAACAGAGGTGAAGTTACCAGCCAGCAGGCAAAATAACTGATTTACATATATAAATTAAAGCTTCTAAAAATTCAAAATTAACTCGGGCATCACATACCTAACCTGACATACTTCTTTAATAACGTCTCGGCCGAAAAATAAACTCGATTAATGAGTTACATGTATAACAAGAATTATCAAGTGAAAGGAAAACTATCATCACGAGTCGTTTTAAGTAGGAATAGCGCATGAGTGGTAAGCATGAACGTTAAACTTTCTTTTCCAGAATAGAAATTCATTCCAAAATGAGGAAGCTAATAGTGTGCATGTTCGTCGCTATGTTAGCTATAACTGCTGTGATGGGAGCTACCACTTCATGCGGTCGCCACGGCGATTCTGTAAGTAAAAAATTTGATTCCATTATTACTGAGAAATGCTTATAAAACTATCAGTCGACATTGTCGGCAAATCAAAATTTTAAGAGAAAAAGAGAGAATTATAATGATGTCATCCAGCGGCACCATCCTGCATACTGTAAGCACACGTAGACTGGCTTAAAATAGAATTTTGAAGCAGTTGTAATAATTCCGGACTACCCCACGATGTTGTTTACGCGGTATAATAAATACTAACGAATTTATTTGTCCATTTCAGTGTGTCAGCGACAGCCAATGCTGTTCCGGGATAAAGTGTCACATCTATGCGCACAGGTGTCAAGTCCAGATCACGGCGGAGGAGCTAATGGCTCAGCGAGAGTTGATCTTAGGTCGGAAGGGCAAGAATCGAAACTGAACGGAGATCCGATTCAGAACATGAACTATCGTGAACATTGCCAATTTTCAAGTGGAACGTAACCAACGAAGATTTTAATAATAATTGTAGGAAGATATTGTAATCTGTTCTTTGAAAGAGGAATTTTGATATACATCGACAGGTATACTAGCTATTCATCTCACTTTGAACATCTAAATGTCAGCACCGTGGCTGTGGTAGAGTGAACAGCTATTGGGAATCATATATTTGTGACTGTCGGTGCATCTTAAAGTTCTTGTTCTGAAGAACACATCTGATCTGAAATATAAATGCATTTGTAGCTCGATATGTTTTTTTCTAAATCGTACAATAAAAATTGATAGAATTTTTGTTAATCACTGGTGTATTTAGAACTTCCTATAAATATTAGTTTTTATCATTTTGCATACTATAAATCGATAAAAGTGATATTTTGTAGCTGTTACTATGCAATTGCATTAATATATAAGATTAAAGAAATTTGTAATATGGAGAATAATTTAATTTGACTTGCACATACCTTACCACCTTGTCTCTTTTATTCATTCAAAAGTTACAAAATTCAATTGTTTCGATTTCAGTACTTAATAATTTAAATTAGATTTTTACATTAATAAAAATTATAGATTCAACAACGTAATAGTATTATTAAATTGTGCTATATAATCTGAATAAATATTATTTATCCATTTATTAGTTACTATCATGACATGAAAATATATCAATTTCGATGACTCCAATGTTCTCAATAGAAATGCTCAATCTATTATAAAAATTGAATATGGCACTAATAATATCCAGTAGATAAAAATTTTCCATAATTTAATATATTAAAAATACATGTTTTACATTAACGTAGAAGCACTTTACAATATCTGATAAACACTTTTTTCAAATTTCACACAATAAAGATAATATTAAAATTAACTTCTAAGTACGTGAAATATCAAAATGATTCATAATTAAAAATTATAATTCCTCTGTACTACATATTTTATAATTAAATGTAAAAATAAATAAGAACTTCAGTCGCTGCTATAGAAGTTACTTTTCACATAGTACAAAGTACAATAATTGTTAAAATATTAAATAAAGTATTATAATAAAAAGACAAAAACAATAAAAACGAAGTCTGCGAAGTAAATATATATACTTGACACGAAGTTAAAATCCATGAGAAAACGATCAAAAAAGAATCATTTCAAAAATATTTTTTATCGGAGTCTATCATTATCACTCCTGTTTCTTTTCTCGCACAAACATATTCTTCAGCACCTTGTACTCGTACCGTTATTATCCAAACTAAAATCCTACACTAACAAGTGATTATCCACCTTTGCCAGTAGTTAAATATCATAGTTACAATGAGTGCATAAGAAGAACTAAAGGAGATTTCCATCGAAACTATCAGAAACCGATTCCTTTAATTAGTAGCTGAATTATCTCGTTCCACAACGCTTCAGTGTCGACAATCCGACACGATAGAAGACAGTTTTCCGGGAAACGAAATCGAACGAGAACGACACAACGTACTGGGAATTCTCATGCAGAGGGAAGAGGTCACGATTATTAGGTTCGCGATTACTATTATCAGCCGGGTACGAGATTAATGCGTTTTATTTCTGTGGCTCAAACGCATCGCACGATAATGCCGTGCTGCCGCGACGCTTTCGTTGTTACACGACGAAACCCGGCCGTTCCATCCGCTACGAAAACGTATACTTAAAATATAAACATTTTACAAAAATTACAGACGATCCGCCTTTGTAATTGTGCTCGTCGGAAAATTAAGCGGCGTTCAATTGCATTCCGTGCCATATTGCTCGATCGCGTGTATCGCGTCGCATTTCAAATTCGCTATCGCCTTTAAATTTCCTATCTTGCGCGCGGCGTTACGGTCGTCCGTTAAAACGTGATCCTTGGCTCGATAAAAAGAGTCCACCTACTACGTCACCAGTGCCGTGGTAAAAAATCCAATGTGTTAAATAAAACTGGCGCGAGCGCGCGCGCCGTAGCGAGGGGCAGGGAAAGGGCCGGGTTTAATCGGTTCGACTTATCTTTCGATAAACTCGCACCCCGATCGACCACATGTGGCTTGATTGAAGCTAGGGTCGGGAATAATGTCTTTCCGTGTCTCGAGATTCTTTCCGGGCAGATAGTCTTGGAACTCTTGACCTTTTTCAGATGGATTTTTTCTTTTTTTTTATAAAACATGGACAGATTTAGTTTTAATTACGTAAGTTTTATACTCGATGTGCCGATTCAACGGTTTTCTTCGTGTTTGAGGAAATGTTCGTTTTCACTAACTGTATTTTTTAAAGATTCTGTAAAGAAATAATTTTTAGGGAATTTTCATGCTTTCAATATTGTCGTCATGAAGCTTCTTTAAATTAATTGTCGAATATGTCCTAAAAATTATTGACCCTGAAAGGGTTGGAGTGGGATATAAAGTTTTAAAAATTCTTTACGATAAGACTGTATGTCTCAATAAGACTCTGGAAACAGAAAATGCGCTTGCGTATTTATAATAATGTAATTCAAATTTTATTTCAAAGAATTTCTGTACAGATTTTACTGGAGAATATCCCCTAATCAAGATTCTTTAATCAATCAGAACTTAAAGCAGTTAATAATAATTAAGAAAATTAACGAAAAGTAAATTTTCGATTGAAACAAATATCATTCCTATTTCCTTTTCATTATTCTTAATTTTTCATATTTAAGCTAATTACTGAAGTTTAGTTTTCATCGAACAGTACAGAAGGATTTAACTCAAATATTGAAAGTCAAATAATTTTCAACACTCATAAAACAATTATGCAAAATATTAAATATTCAATTATAAGAGAAAAGAGCGTCCCGGATCATTTGTAAGCTGTCAACATTTTCCATTATTTACAATTAGCTTGAAACTCGTGTAAAGTAAGAAACACTGGTCACTTTTCTCCTAAAACGTTACCTCATCGACCGTTAAGAGCCTGACTAATTTCAAAAAGTAGGTGGACTTTGATTCAAGGACTGAAAGCTTCTTGTATTCGTTATACGCTATTTCCTCTGCGATTCAATCTCATTAACTTCAGCTTAAAGTTAAGCGCCTCGACTCTTTTACACCGTGTCGTCTTTGTTCCCTAACCATCGTAGGGTTTTCAGACAAAGTTCTTTTCGCCGTTAAAAGACACGTCTAATATTCGAAAAAACCGGGTACACGACACAAAGATGGTGTACTTAAATTTAGAACGCTAATGGACGAATATATAGCCGTGCTCTCCATATACATTCAACATTCGACAACACTTTCATATTCTGCTAAAATGCAGGAAGGGAAATTTGTCTTTTTACACAAATTTAATTTCTTGCTTAAGTCGATTATTAACTACTAATCTAATAATTATTTAAGTTAAAGTGAAGAATAAAGGTCTATCAAATCATTGGCATAGCTTCTATATTTTTTATCGTTTTATATATTGTAACAGAAAATTCCGAACCGTTAAGTTTTCAAAACTGAAAGTAAGTTATTTCCAATTAATGCTGCGCATAGCGATTTATAATTGGTCGTCTTAATACTTCGGGACAACTGAAACGTTTGCATTTCTTCAAACTTTAATGTTACAATATTTTTACACACATTTTTTTATTTTCAAAGCGCAAATCAACGTAAAATGATTCGAGAAGTAGAAAATCCAAGTAATTTAATCAAATTTTCACGAAAACGTAACAAATTATAGTAAAGAAAATGTATATATGGATACGCAGTAGCTCACATGAGGGTTAATGTTAATCTACAAAATAACTTAAATAAATATAACATTTTATATACAGTCTTGAATTATAAGTGCAAATCAAACGCTTATCAAGATTTAAATCTCATTGAGGCATCTCCTAACACGACACTCGTATTTTACTCACTTTCTTTACAGGTGATCCCTTAATTTTAATTTTCTCGAATCTCTAATCGCATAACGTTGATAAGGTGGAAAAAGTCCTATCTGAGGGATCGGAGGCAAAGGCATCACCATCCAAATATTTGCTCGATATACATTATCATGCTCCAGCTTAATTGCCATATGTTGTACTCTCATACTTTATGGAACACCTTCTGTCTTACAGTTAGATACGACGCACGCTCGACCACGTAAAATGTTTAATTTCAAGTAACACCGTCGTTCTATTAATTCTAAGCTCCTTTCAGTTATACTTCCTTAACGATCATCCTTTGCTTTTGAAATTAAATTTCTGCGCCCCGTTTGCCGCTTGGTTCGCAGATTAATTGAAATTTTGCGGAGATTCATGTTAGTTACTAAACATTGGTGATATTATACAAGGCGATTTATAAAAAATACGTTTACACATAAGGAAAGGTTTACACACAAATACAGATTTTATTTAATTCTTTAACAATTTATAAACAATCTAAGTTTCAGCAACTTCTGTTTCAAACAAGAACGATTTGATTCAGTTTTGTACACTTGAACGATATTTACTATTTTAATATTATAATTCCGAAGTTAAACATTACTCTGGCATTTTAAGGTACGACATTGTTCTTCCAAAGGTAGAGCGAAGTCGCCAAAATGACGATGAACATTTCAAAAATAAAGAAATGCAAATACCTCTGACTTTCTCTAATTAAAACCAATTATATTAATATTTACACATAACATAAAAATAATCTCGTTTCCAATAACATAGTAAACAATAGCAATAAAGACGAACCATCAGTCTTCTTAGATCCAATAAATCACCCAAAAATTTTATTCCAATTTCAAATACCCTTCCAAATCTCACCAGTACACGTTCAGCACGTAACAGGAAAACCACTAAAACTCCAATCACGCAATCCCTAATCCAGCAAGAATCCGTAGGCGACGCCGTGGCGCGCAGACAGGGTCGCTAAAGTTGTCCTGCCGCGAGGTGAGCGAATCGGCGCGAAAGCCGGCAGCCGAAATCGTCGTCGCGGCAAAGAACAGATATAACGGGTTCGGGTGGGCGCGCGAGCGCGGGAGGAAACAGAGGAAACGGCGCTGGAGACAAACGGTAAGCCGAGGAAAGCACTCGAGCCGAGTCGAGTGTCCCTTTTCGTGGTTCCTTTCAAGTTCTCTTCCGGGAGCCAAGCCGAGTCCTCCACTGCTTTTAAGCTCGTTCTCATTCGGCCGCGAAGAGCGAGAAGCTGTGGCAGCTCGGATATGCCAAGAGACACGTTTTTTCGGCACAATGCCTTTAGGAGGCCGTTACCAGATGCGGCATCGGAAAACAGGCCGGGGTCGACCGGTTAGTGCATGGAGACGGGGGGCGGGTCTGGAAAAATGTCGAAAGGACTTAAGTTCGCCACCCAGCCTCCGAGGAGAACCGCGAACAAGCGACAACCGGGAAGGAGGACGAGATAATGCGGCTGGCAACGCCGTAAACATTCGCGGGCACAATATGAAAACATTATCGGAGGTAAGCCGGAAGGCACACAGCAATGTGCTGAGCTTAGCTAGGCTGCCTCGCGCTGCAGCGAGCGGTGGCGGAGGCAGCGGAGGCGGCGGCGCCGGCAGCGGCCACCTCTCAGTCCGCCACCGCTGTACTGCACTGCCACGTCAGGATGTCAGGATTTCAGGCAGGTACTCGTTCGCCGGATTCACGTGGTCGCAAAAGCGCTTTCGGGGGCAGGGTGGAAGGACAAGGGCCGACGCCGAAGGAGAATATGCGGAATTTTCGGGACGGGCTGGCGGGCTCGGCGCGTGTGCGCGCCCGCGCCCGCAACCGCTGAATCCAGTTGATGAAACTGACGCCGGAGTTTTTGCCGAGATTGTTCCTTAAACTCGGCGGGAAGTCCGCGGGAAATTCGGGGATAATCGAGATCTCGTGTATCGCAAGCGGGATTGAAACGCTGTCGGGTCGACGTCTGTTCGAGCGGGAACCGAATGTTGGGCAAACGATTGCCTAGAAGTTTTTTGGACACTTGAGATGATTGATATCTGTCTTGACGATTTTGACCTATTGTAGATCAAGCATGTTTCATTGACGAGTAATTTAAATAGTGGACTGAATGATATGAATTCATCAAGAAGATTTGCTAAGATTACTTGATTGTAGGCATGGAATGATTGACTAGTTTCAAGATGTTTACGATATCCAATTGAGAATTTTGCCATAGAAGCCTGCATTAGATAGACTGTAGAAATCTTTAATGTATTTTTAAAGAATTACTACAACTACGCATTTAAGTGTAACAATTTTTGTATACGTCCTAAGTGGTGAATTTGCGTATCAGACGAATACAAATAAAGGGCTCACCCTACGAAATATGTGTAGGCCTCGACGGAGTCGGGTCTGTATTGATAGGAATGGTGATAGGGGGTCGAAAGCGACTACCCGGCGGACAATACAAATACCAAGCTACTTAGAGAAGAGGGAAATGAGACTAGCCATTTGGGGCAAACTAGCCCTGAGTTGGCTCACGCGACCGATCTTATCGTTCGCCAAGTCGCGTCCCGTTCGGGATACGTGTTACGTACACGCACACCCACACAGGTCACTCTACAGCGTGTTTCTACATGCACAAGAAGCTATCTCTGTGCGGAATTGATTTCTTGCATTCGTTATTTTCCTGAGACCCAACCCACTGTCGGCAGGCCTTGTTCCACGGATCGTGACAATTAACCGTACAACGGAATATTAACGACGATCATATCTCTATAATGCGCGTTAAAGAAAAATTGTTTGGAATCTAAGTTACGGTTATATTCGTGTGTAAGTCTTGAACGAGATATTTATAATATAGAAGATAATACTTTAGTGAATTTATAACTTTTTATGCAGCATTGATGATTTTTATTACTTTTCAGCATGAATGTAGCAGAAGCTTTTGGATAAGCTATCAATCCGAAATGATAGGAATATTTAGCGTGACACTGGAAAAGTGGTTAAACTTTGATACCGCGAAGATAATAAGAATTTAAAGTGGGATAAATAAGAAGCATAACAAAATGATTATTTATGATAAAGTTGTGTCAGTTATGATACTTTTATAAAGGTGACGAGATAAGAAATTTCATTATAATGTGAGACTGATGCCTTTCAGACACCAAATGAAACAACTTATGAAATATTATTTAATAAAAATAAGTTAACATATCCGTATTTTCTTTCAGAAATCAGTAGATTTTAAAGTTGCATGGCACTGTTGATTTTAATTGTTACAATGACAAGTGCTCCATTTCATCGTATTCGATATGAAAATGAACGAACATCTCTTCGATTTTCTACATCGGCTTTAAAAAAAAGTTTATCTTGTTATCGAACCTAAGTATACAAGTATTAGTCATCCATACTTACTGGATCAGTGATCGGAGATTACACATTTATAAGTGTTCCATTAATAACGGTAGCTTAATGGTCTAATCAGTTACTGGGAAACATGTGTTCCATGTACGACTGTGCGAATGGAAACAGTTTAATCGCGAAAACCATAATATATATTGCACTGCATAAAATATAAGTAATATATAATTATTTCTTGATATAAATACATCAAGAAATAATTTTAATAAGTCAATTAGGATTTTATTGTATATTTGAAAATTTATTGAACATTTTGTATAAAAGTAACATTACATTTTTAATTTCAATAGAAAAGTTAATAATAAATATTGTTCTTATGCTTAACGTCTTCGGGATATCTGTACTTCCTAAGCCACCAGCAACTGCGCCTGGAGAAGAGGACCCACGTTCACTGCTGCACATCTGTTGGCCATGTATTTTCGCATGTGGGTCTCTTATTTTTAAACGTAGTATTAAAAATGGCGTTACTGGAAAAACATTTAAATTAGATCTAATAACGAATAATCCATTTTCCTTAGTGAGAATACAAAGTATTTTAAATTAAATATACGTCCTTGCCCATAAACTTAATAAAAATCTTATATACTTTCTTAATAATTTTAACTTACTTAAAAATTTTAAAAATTTACAAATTTCTAAAAGGATCGGCGATATTGCTTCGAATTTGTGAATGATGTAAATATTTCTATAAAATGTAACAGTACAAAAATTCGCAATCTTATAATATTCCGAATTTGATAACCTTCAAAGTTAATCATCCAAGTAAGAAAACTAATCAAAATGAATTTCACTACATTCCATAGAAACTTATTTCTTTTATTTGTCAGCGGAAACAAATTTCTTATTAAATTTCAAAGACGTCAATCTTATCGTTAGAAAAATTCTCGGAAGATTGTAGTACGTCTTCTCTGAAACTCACTGATCCTGAAACGGTCAAAGCGTACAGCATACAAAGACACGTGTTGATTTGATACGTAAGGGATTCTTGTTATGTCCGATGGAATCTCGTCTCCCTCGTGTCCGCAGCCATCGCGTCAACATCCGTCATACTCAAAGATTTCGATTCAAACACGTTCGTGGAGTGGAATTCCTCCGGTGCTGCTGCGTGACACTCGCATACCCAGCTTGCCGCACTTCCCTGCGATCTTACGGATTACACAGCCTCGTTCTTGGAGTAACTCAAATCGAACTTAACAGACGG
The DNA here is from genome assembly GCF_051020985.1 of Nomia melanderi. Lineage (NCBI taxonomy): Eukaryota > Metazoa > Arthropoda > Insecta > Hymenoptera > Halictidae > Nomia > Nomia melanderi. Next base: position 9,415,466 of record NC_135006.1, on the reverse strand, counting down.
TTAAGTCTGAGGTTAGTACGGGTCGTTTAGTTAGTCTATTTAGTCCGAAGGACATGAACTCTGAACTGTAAGCCAGCCGCGCAACCCGAATGGCCATCAGAGTCGTCCGAGGTCATAGAAACTTGCAGTCTTATCGCAATTTGCATAAATTCATAGTTTGCGGCTTAGGTCCTTATACGTAAGGACATCGGAAGACCTCATTCTCGCCAGGGAACTTGCTTTTTCTTCGGGATTAACCATGTAGCTTGTCTATTTAATGTTTTCGTATATTCATCACCATTCACGTAAAATTGTAATTTTCAAGTTTCTTGGTTTAATTAAAACACCATTGTTCCGAAGACAGCTTGTTTTGTTTAATTTCGATTTTCAGGTAGAAAACACTGCATTAACTGTACATTTTGGTAACCCTTTAACACATTAACTAACATTTCCTTACTTTTTTAAGCATGCGCCACTTTTTCTAAGGGAAACATAAAGAATGATTAAACTGCAAATATTTGTAGGACTTCAAGTGCTCTAACTAGTATCAAACTGGTAAGAGTCACTCTTGTAGGAAATTCATAAATCGTGTAGAACGAGTAAAGAAGTTTCATATTATTACTTTCTTTTCTTACGATTTGTTTTGTGACGAAGCCCATAAGAATTACTTTATGTTACCACAAAGAAGTCTTCCCCTGTGGTCTTACATCGCAAATAAGCTTTTGCAAACGATAAATTCTGATGAATATCAATAGACAATTTCATCGCTTTTGAAAGAATTACATCTTGTATGCCTTTCCGGTATCAGTCAGCCCAATTTGTACCGGAAACAGCCACGCAGCATGATTTCATTAGCCCGAAAGTATTGCGATCGTCGAAGTAAACGGCACGAAGGAAAACTAGACCAACGTCAATTTACGCAGTCGATCGGGATGATAGACGAGTAACGACTTTTACTCCATGGCGAAAGCAGTCCAATAATGGATGTTCCAGAGTGAATCTCCTTGAACGAGGCCAATCGTGGCCATTTTACGCGAAACACGGCATTAGGGCTTGGCACTGATGGACGTGCACGCGACTTTCAAAGTTTTTCGCGGGAATGGGACGACCTATACGGAAGGCGCGTTACATTATTTATCTTATTTATCGGAGTTTGCGCCATTTTCTGATCTGATTCCGCGATAGCGGTCACGTACGGCCTGTGGCGACGGAGACAACACACAAGGTGGCGTGCCAGAAAATTATTATATGCCTTACTTTGCCGTCTGTCTGCCGAGTGAATATTTTATTAATCCCATAAAGAGCGCACCCGCGGCCATTGTCGATCCGCGTATGCACCAGGACGCTTGTCGTTATTGAAAATTTATGCAAAACTTTGATCTTTTGCTCGACCGTAAATCTCTTCTGCAGGCGAACGCTCATGTAAAAGGACAAAATCAGATTTCGCAATTAATGAAAAATTAATATATTATTATTCTTGCGATTTAGAAAAATAGACTCAGTTGTCGCATGAATCATGTGTGTTCTGCTTTCATATATTGACTTTTGTAAATTTTTGGAAAACGTTTCCTTGTTAGTTGTAATATCTGATCTCTCAATTTTGAGTCACCGATGTAATATTTACTGCAATATTTATATTCCGCGATATTTTGACGCTGAATTTAAGAGTATATGATATGTTGTTTCGTTTAGAAATGTGTAATGTCTTGTATCATCAGTAGTGTGAACTACATTTAGTAGCATAAATTAGAATACTCTATGGAAGATAGTCATAAATTGGTGCAAGTATAGGGTATTGGTTTATTGTAAAAATGAATATTTTATACTAGAAAATTAAATAAAAATGGTGTAAAACATTGAATATTATTCCTTGAATTACACACTCTTTAGTATTAATTATTTTTTATTTTTGATAAAATATTTGTAAGAATTGTCTAATAAAAAGAATAGCATGCTCTCTCTTTTTTATATTTGTCTGAACATTTTAATATATTTGAAGATTTATAATAGCTAATCATCACAAGCAGGAAGGGTGCTTACATCAAAAACGTATGTAATGCAATTAATTATAGCTTCTCTGATATTATAGTTTTTGTTCTCTTTGTCATTACAATTTTCTACTTTATTGTTAATATCTTGAATGCAATTGAATAAGTAAACGATAGCCATTAAATCACGAAACAAATGTGGTAACAACTAGAAAAACACTTTTTCACGTATTTCACTGTGTACCAATTCAACACACGATAGATTCACATGGACTTCGTACATATAAATGACTAGCATTTTCACCGGTTGTTGTGATAAATGTATTCTGTCAAGCGAAGAACGCGTTTAACACTACTGCTTTGGAAAATATTGCTAGAACTTTTCCTATATTATTGTTAACCACCCAGAAATCAGCACCCCGATGAATTATAATCCTCGCTTATCTTTGAATCGTGTTCAATAAATTGTTATACTAACATTTTTCTAATTAAATTGTATAAATATTCATACCCATTTAAGAGAAGTCTAAACGTATGCAGTAGTCTTGTTACCTTTGTATTAACTTCATTAAAAGAAGATATAATGAATTATACATCTATTTTCCTATGTAACCAAATAATACATAACAATTAACTTAGCAGATCAAAAGGAAGAGACTTCGAATTTTATATTAAACACCGAGAAATTCTGCTTTTAAATAAGTTTATATTCTCTCAAATAAATTCTTCATAAATCAATAAATAGCAAAGATATTCAAGTGTTACCATTTATATACTCTTTTACGTTTAACTACCGAAAAGTGAATTAATCAGAATTTTGCAAAACATTTTATTCTTCCCTACAATTTAACAAGATTATATAATTTATATTTATACTCTAACTATAATCTATATATACGAATCACGTATTACATATCTCCATACTTGAAAGAATATTTTACCCAACTTCCTTCCTGGACATTTCTTCAAGGTTCCATTTAACAAGACCACATACAACATACATTTCTCTCCAACAAAAAGCACCGAAATACATAATCAGCAGAGTCCACGTTCAAACGAACAATCAATCAATCGCGCTCGAAGGATCCTCGCGAAGGTTCACGCGAGTTCATCCTCTCCGCCTAATCCCCAGTTACGCGCAACAATTTATAACAGCAAAACGTTCCGATAATGAAGAGTCCTCCTATATTACTCCGCCGCCCGTAACGGCGGAAGATAAAAATTCGCATTCCTTTCCCGGTGCGGGCGGCGATCGTTGAAACGTAGCTGAACGATTTTATCGCGGTGAATTATTCCAACGTTTCAGGAGTCTCCCCGGGCAGGGCGGGAGCACGCCGGCACGCGTGTCCCGCGTCTCTTCGTCGATCTTCTACCCCTGCCGCTGCACAGAAAATCCGGGGGAACGCCGACATTTTTTTTAATGAATGCAAAAGTTTGAATTTTCATGGGGGCCTCGGACGGGTCTGAGGATACGCGATAATCATTAGACATAGATTCGCAAAGGGGTGACTGTCCGTTACCCCTCTACCACCCTGCCCCCTCCGCCGGTCGGTTGCGTCCCTCCACCTGGCTGCTAGCACCGCACTTATCCACCGAAATTCAGGGTCCCTCCGACGTCACCCCACCCTCATTCTGCAGGATGCAGTTCCGCTCGCAAACTCAAACTGCAGGCCGTGAGGGATGCACAGGGTGGCGAGGTGGTGCAGTCGGTTACCATGGCGACCCATCGTCACTGGACACCCTCATCCCACCCGCTTCCACCTACGTTCAACCCCCCTGTGCACGGTGATCCAGCGGCCGGACAACATCGTCCCATGCCGAGCCAAAAACACTGGTCTCTTATTACGCGGCTAAGCCCGTGAATTGTCTTCCCTTCCGAACCCCGTTCGGTTGTCCGCCTTTCATTTGATTCCACCCGAACTCGACTCGACTCGATTTTCGACCCCTGGCTGCACCGTTCCTTTAAGACGCCGCGCCGCGCGCGGTTTCGATCCCGGGGCTTCGCGAAAGAGGGTTGCTTTAATGTCTCGTTAAATATTCGAATCGCTTGCCTGCTGCGACGAACGTTTCGTAATTGATTTCGATGGAATTTTTCTTTTCGATGGTGACTACCGAACGACGTAACGAAACGTTCGTCGTTGTTGATGTGCTTTAATAGTTATTCGAGAGTTTTTGAATAAATTTTTAATTTCGAAATGCGGATCGCGTGTCTGTGGTCGGAAAGTGGAATTTTTGTGGTTGTTTGGTAAAGAATATTTATTTGAAATGTTGGAGTGGGTAACCGGTTGGACATACGAGTATTAATTATGTAATTTTGTTTGCTGAAAGTCGGTTTAAAAGGTACCACTATCGTTTTGTAGTATTAAATACCTTAGTCGTATCCGTATCTGTAAATTATTCGTTTATGTATTTCTTAATTATATCATGTAGTTTTTGTTATTTAGAGAAAACGATTAATGTGTATTCTTTTCAATGCGTAAATATACACTATGTTGTATTTATATGTATATTCAATTGAACGCTCTAGATAATATATAAAATAATAACCTTCATTGCAACATCTAAAAACATATTATAAGAGTGTACAACATACGAAGTAATAACGATACAATTACACCAATAAATTACACACCTTTTATTCATTATATAATTTCTTCTTTATTATGATTAATATTGTAATTCAAAAAGATTTATAAAACCTGTTTTATTTAATGTTCATAATAGTCGCCATGAAGTGAAAACCTTACAAAATACAAATATTATAATATTTTTCTTATTACTACATTCAACATTCCTGAATGAAAAAGATTTTCATTTGTTAATTGAGATTTTTAGTCACAGAAGAAATTGAATTACTAGAATAATAGCAGGTAATTTTGAATGTTTGTGTGTGATACAGAAGTGTAAATTGATCTAGCTATATGCATATCATTAACAGTCACTAAATACACTTTGTGTTACATACAACCATTATTAATGCATCCATAACGAAATTAATTTCCTGACTAGAAAATTTATTTCTATTCTGATATTGATTATTCGTATCTCTCTGAACAGGTAACGCAATTATCATAATGTATTAATGAATATAAGAAATAGATGATAACTATAATAACACACAACACATCTGGAAGAACGTAAACATTGTAATATATGTAAAAAAATTAGATTAATTGAGGAAACTTTCAGTGGACTGTGAAATAAGATTATTAATGAATGTATCTTTTAGTTACGTGAAGTTCCGGATATATAAAAATATTCGAATCATCTAGTGACGTGGTTAAAATTTAAAAACTAATCAAACGTATTATTCACCTTCGTTTAGCAAATGAGACGATAGCTCGCCGAAGGTTTTACACAAACGTTAGGAGCGTGACGTCTTAATATCAGGTACCCGTCGACTAACCGGATGACAACCACACCCTGCCTTTGTCACGCGAGAGGCGACTTTTGAAATCCACCTCAAGCTGACATAATTAATAAAACACAGGGAGTGGAAAATGTAAGCATTTTAACGACTGAAGTCACTGAAACTCATGAATCGTTTCATCATGGTTAGCAGAGTATTTTATGTAATACTTCATAAAAATATTTTTACTTTCACCTATGAAATTTCAAAATTGTGTATACAGAGATAGTACTTTTTAAGGTATCTTATAATAAATGAAAAATGTATATAAATAAGAAGTATTTAATTAAAGCACTAAGACATCTGTTTTTCATATTCTACATATTAAAAAATACATGTTTTAAAAGTATGTGTTGCATTCACTGAACCAGGTGACATGCCACAAAATTATTTTAAATTGTAATAAATACAGAGTATTGTATTGGTAATTTTTTATATTAATGTTAAATTAAATGTCTGAAAAAGACCCTTAGATGTAGGTATATATTTTTCTAGATATTTTACATTATGGTAAATATAAAGTACGGTACTAGTAATTTTTATGTTAATTGTGTGTTTAATATTATCAAAATAGCGAAACTTATAAACATATTTCTTTCATAGATGAACTTCATGAAAAAATGTCAATGACTTTTAGAAAAAATTGTTACATTATCAACGCAATGCTCCCAAAATCAATATCTTTATCCTGTGTTTTACACGATAACTGTTAATCTATAAACCTGACTTATATTAATACTTGTATTTCAATCTGCACGTTTAAAGCTATATAAACCATTATTCTTCATCAATTTATACTGAATTTGATTAATGTAACATTGTGAATACGTAATCTAATTTCTTTCTCAACTCCTTAATTTCGGATATCTATGTGCAATATATTAATTTTTTCAGATATTCGTCAAACTGACGAGTTAACTAACCTTATAGCTAAGTTTATTAAAGAGGCTCCATGCGTAAAATCATAAGTAATAATGTTCAAAATATGCTCCAAATCAAACACATTCTTATTTGTCAATTCGCTATCATGACATCTCGTGATTTCAATATTTGAATGATATAGCTTTTGAAAGGACAACAAAAATAATTTATTTCCTTGTAACAAGTCATTTTTGTATTCCTACATATAATTGAAACTTTATTTTTTGAAAGTAGATTTTATTTTCCCTTAAAAAATATTTTCTTGTAAATTTATTTTTTCCGCAACTGAATAAAACTCTTGTGGTCGAGTCGCAGAAAAATACTGACCTTTAGAAAAAGTTATCGCCGTAAATAAAGACTCTAACGCCAATTCCGATATAAATTGAACTATGCGGAAGTGAGAATCAAACTGAGCTTTCGGAATACGATGAAAATAACAAAATCGAATTGTCAGACAGCAAACATGAAAATCTTCACAATATATGGCGCAGCGGAAGAACAACGAAGTCACAAACGCTAAAATACAATAATATTATAATATCATAGTTTGAAGTTTGAAATACTAGAAATTAAAACCACACATTAATCTCTCGTTACTTGAACAATAAAATTACTCATTCATTACTATCAATTTTAGATATCAAACCTCTTTTCTCAGTTACAACAGCATTCGACCTCAAACAGTTTATAAAATACCACATCATTTTACACATATCAAAACAATGACTACTGCGTAGGTTACTATAAAAGTTTCAGAAAATAATGAGAAAAGTCACGAATACGTCTGAATTAATAATTTTATTATTTGTCAAAACATTTTCCTTCAACACTAATACATTTCCACTGTGTCTCAGCACTTCGTAAACGGAACACAAAAACTACCAAGAAATTTTTTTAAATGTTTTAACCTACCCGGTAGTTTTAGTGTTAAAAACGTGAGAAGCTTCACGAAAATAACAAACAACTGAATAATCTCGATTTCCCGCAGCTTATCAAACGGCATAACAAGAAAATCTCGTTCAACATCGCTTTCCCAACATTCACTCGCTCCTTCCTTCAAACATCCTTCCCCCAGATTCCAACGGGGGAAAAAAGAGGAACCTGTTTCCACGGTTCCGGGTCTCCGTTAAAAATAGCCGTAGAATCGATGTCCGTAAATCTAGTGTTAAATTCAGAATGACGCGTTTATGGATACTAAACCGTGACCACGGAGCGAAGTGGCCGAACGGCGATTGATCGATCGGACTTGACGATATGATCAACCGTTTGCCATTGCGTATCCGTATTATCGTGGCTGCGAGGGGGCGCACGGCAACACCCCTAAAGTGTGTCCCGCTGGCACAGTGACCCTGTTGCCCGTTGCACAAGCGAACGCATTCCCAGCCAAACACGCGTCGACGGTTCACGGCCGCGGCGAGGCGTTCGCCCCCGCAGACCCCGGCCCCGACGTGTGTACACCGAATACGCACGTATCGGGCCTCGTCGATACCGATCAAATACCGAAGATTCTGAGGCAGCCCCGGCGCACGTGCCCTTCGACCGAGACGCCTGTTGCTCGTCACCTCTTCCTCACGAAATATTCGTGGATTTCGCGCCCCCCGATGCCGCTCGCCGATCACCAGGCTCGCCCGAAAACGCGTACCGGAACGTCCCCCTCCGATCCGTTATGCCCGCGCAAACTTTCCGCGAATGGGATATGCGGGTGAAGGCCTCCGGGCTCGTTGACTGACAAAGGATTACGATTCACCGAGTAACACGTTTATTGAATAGACACGCAATTCGGCCACTTCACATGCCGCCGTTTTCAATACGATTCAAACCCTCTTTCAATTTTTTCCTTATTGGACTGTGTGAGCAGCACTGCGATACGCGGCCGCGTTCAAAGGGTAGTTCGGTTCCGTAGGGTGGTTTGTGATGTTTTTGCCGAGTGTTGGCCACGGTTGGGTGTTGACTATTGCTGTTTTTTTGGGTGTTATGCGAAATTGTTTGGTTGTCGATGGCGTGTTTCGTGTGGATGCAGTGTGTCTTACTTTGGAAGAAGGTATTGAGCTGGGTTTCGAAGCATTCGGGTTAGATATTTTTCTTTGGATTTTAGTAGTGCTTTGAGTGCCAAGTAACTCGTCAAAACTCGTATGCAGTCGAAACAGTTTTCTTAATAAACCAGAAACTAAGCAGTCAAGATTCTTCGTAACGATCTACTATCTTTCTTATGTCTCATACATCCAATAAAACTTAGTGCGTTTAATATATCACCAAGAAAATGAATGTTTAAACTTACGTTGAAAACGGTGTCACACGAATTCGGGTCGCGTGGCAATCAAGGTATTAAAAGTACCTTCGATTTGAAGATTTACATTGATTTATATAATCATTGTAGTTAGTATGTCCCTTAAACCTATTTCCTTTATGAAGAATCAGCTGATGTGTAAAACATGATGTATGTGTACAGAGCGTACGATGTGTGATTTATGATTCCAGTAATCTGATATTACGCTTCCAGAATGTAAGTAAATATTACCTTGCTGAAAATTATTGATTATGTGTAACTACTACGCTCAATCAATTAATTGTAAACGAATCTTGATCGACCGATGGTGCATCGATATGAAATTCACTTCATATATGTACAACCTATCGAAACCGACGAACAGGGCGCGTGTGTGACGCTCGATTACTTGCACTCACTCGCGTGTGTACGTATGTTTGTGCACGTAACATTACATATACACTTGTACATATAATATATACACCAACACACGCTACACTCCGCGCGTCACATCCCCTGTTTATTTCCACAATCAGCCGAGTCATAATACTATTATCAAGGGGTGTACCACGGGGTGAACCACTGCATCAGTGTATCGTGGTACGCGACCCACTGATACGATGACCCTATTGAATGTACGGTATTCTGTATAGGGCAACCAAAGGTTAGGCTTCAATTTCGATCGGATTTTGGTATTTCGATGTGTATTGCAAGGTGCCCAACAAAATTTTCGTTCAAGTTACCTCTGCTTATTACCAGTCTAAGATCGACGTTATCCGAAACCGAGAGGTTTCATGATAACCAAAAATGAATGTTATTCTGGTAAACTTCATGAAGTACACGGGATACGATATATACGGTCTGAAATTTATTTTGAGTAACTGAAGGAAATTAAAAGTAAACATTATGATTACAAATAATTCTTGTACATATTTGGCTAGAATAGATCTAAATCGTGTCTAAGCTACCTCTGTGAGTTTATTCTATTTATCTGTATTTTTGTTTGTTTATTTTATGGTAACTTGAGTATTACTAAATTTGGGATAATATTATTAACATGATTATAATATAAAAGTAACTTTTACTTAATTAAGAAGGACGATGAAGTTCGAAATATAATCTGAGCTAGAACTGTTTCTTCATTTCCTTTAATTAACATAATACGTAGATACAACGTACTTCAAATAATAGTTTTGCTTTTTCCTGAGTCTGGAGTATGAAAAGGATATGAAACAACTGAAAGATATGACTAGACAATTAGGCAGTAAGTGATGCAATTTCCTTCGCACCTTCAATATTAATCAATGTTAATCAGTATTAATTAAGAAAGTGCTACTACCAATAAATATGACAAATGTGTTTATATAATCTAACTAATTCACTCTTGGGAAATAGATACTTCTGGCGATATAACCCGTATTCGTTTTTACTAGTTTCTCTAGGCATGGTCTATTTATGATTCACGTTATTATAAACCTTTATATCTTTTTGCAAAGTCTATTCAAAAAGATTCAATAAGCGCAACCTCTGTATTGATATTTGGTACGATATACTCTAAACTGCTTCTGGCTACAAAAATACTTCAAATGAATTGTTAATGTACAATATTCATTACAATGTAATAGAACAATACTCCTGTTTAAAAAATACGTGATTAAAGAAACATGAAGTGTTTTCTGTTACAGCAAATTATCGAGACAGACTGAAAGGAAAATCTAACGCGACCAACTAATAGTCCTCTCAGTGCTCAATGTGTTAATGAAACGGAGTTCCTTTAGCAGATGGAAACGTTTCACATTTTCCACCTCGGTCCGCAGAAACCGCTTACATAAGTTTTGTCTTGTTTAAGGGCAATCAGTCTTTCAAAAAATACTTCAGAAACGATAATTGAAGAAAGACAGGTGAAAGACGTCTGGCAGTGGAGAACCACAAAATCCAATTGTTCGAGTTTCACGCGATATACAGGTAATATGTGCACGCGGTTGATTTATTGTGACGGCGTACCGTTGTTGCTGGTAATTTTATCTTCATCGAACGTTTTTCCAGGAAATCAAAATCAAATGGGAGTATTAATATCTCATTGTACCGACGCGTGTCGCCGACACTTTCCCGGCATGCGCCGCGGTTCTATATCGGTTTATTTCCTTCCCCTTTTTTTCGCGCGCATTAAAGCGAGCACCAGCTAGCCCACGTACGACGAATCAATCGGCGCGCGGCGCCGGTCGTTTTTGGGGAATAACAAAATATTTGCGATTGTCGAAACAATTACGTATCGCCGCTTCCGTTATCAAATCGTCCCGATATCAATGAATGTAATGACAAAGTGTTTTCGGATAATCAGCATAAATATGAAATGGTCCGGTGAAATCGGCCGCGGCGAAAGGAATTTCCAATTGCGAATATAATGTATAAGTTAATTGTCCTGCGACGATTTATTTTTCAATGTCGATTCATCATTTCGTGGTGAATGGTACTTGGCTTTTGTCGCCAAACTAATCTTACCTGTTGATCAACTGGGTGTATCATTTAATCAGCTCAAATATGTAAATAGGTTTTTAACGGACGTAGAAACAATCGAGGTTGATGAAAATATAAAGTTAAGGGTCATTTAATGATGTAAAAGATGGTATCTTTTTCGTAATTGTGAAGTAGAACGATTATAGTAAACTGTAGATTATGTAAATTACATTATTTTGGACTGAAAACGTAAAAGCATAATAAACGTGAAAAACCGCAGTAAGCAGCTGAAAGATACAAATGAGATTGTATTAAAAATAAATATACAAAATTCCAGCTAAACCTAGGCTTACTATTCCCAAAATAAACATTTTAAAAAAGGTGCTGATCGGAGGTCCCTAAAAGGAACTTTTACAAATGTTTTAATGAAACGAGGGAAAAGGTTACAAAGATAGCGTGTTTGAGTAACTGTATTTTTTGAAAATTGATTATTTGTCTAACCAATGCAAATATAACCGTTTATAATATCGGCAGTAAGTGGATAATGCATTGGTAAGTAAATATTCGAATATACATTTTACTAAGTCTCTTGGACACCTCCACAACTGTTGCTCAAATGTCTGTTAGGCTATGAATACACTGAGTTTCGAAGGATATTGCGTATAAAGATGGTCCCTTCTTGATAACGCACTACTAAGATAACGTAGTTCCGAAGCAAGTAGCGTATCTTGATTGGAATCTTCAACCCTAGCAATATCCACCCCTTGCAGTCGTTGCACAGAAGATTCTCGTTTTGTGCGTAAGAACCGATTGTTTCGATCAAATCGCAGCTTCGTACGAAATACAACGGAGTACGTTCACTTCTCAATCTATAGGAGTTACAATAATTGCAGCTTAAATCATTTGAAGCAATTCAATTTCGTTCTATGTTGATCACAAAACTATTACTAAGTTACATTGGGAACATAAAAAGACAAAAAAATGTTCGGACTTGATTTTACCTCGACAAAGTGATTTTTTGAAGAAAAAATTATTCTCTGAATACTTCATTACACTCTGCATTCATTCGACGGTTCATTATACTTCAAATTGTCGAATTGGATCGATAAGTATAATTGATATTCCCCAATTGTTCCAACATTATTATAAAATTTCTAATAAAAGTATTTTATATTATATAATGAACACTTTTTACTCAAATAAAATTTATGAAATATTCACAAACTTAATGAAATAATAATAAGTAATGAAGAAACAATAAATATTTAAATGCACTCATATTATGTAAGCAAATATTCCAAGTAAAGCGTTTTAAATCTCTTCATCGTGTTTCAAACTACATAAAATTGTCAGTAACTATTACTTTTATACAATTTCCATTTTTAAATCAGTGTTTAAAGGCTAATTTACATAAGTATTCGGTTTTATAATAAAAGATCCATACAATAAGCAAAGTATTTACATTGGCAGAAAAACACGGGAATATTTTTGTCTTCAATTTCAACAGTTCTGCATCACCATCCGAATTTTTCACTAAGTATGTACTCATTTTGTGTTTAGTAATCACTCATCGATCGTCGGTATATTTCAATTGTTCGGCCACTATAAATTAATAATATTATCCACGAGTAAATAGGTTAACGTGAAATAATACTTAAATGGTTTCGATGAGGACCAAATATCGCGGATAAATCGTCATGTTAATTAACCTGAGATACCAGCGAACCTTTTGCGAGTCATCTTCCTATTCCGTTGTTAAAACTGCATGAATTCCCGCGCGAAACGTGCGGAACGGTGACGTTCACTTTGTCCTGCGGAGTCATTTATTTCGGGCCGGTAATGAGAACATAAAAGACACCTGCAGAGTGCGCAACGCATCCGCCGTTATTTTATATTTTTGCACGGCGGAGGCCTTTCGAAACGAGAGAATTCTGCATCGGTAAGGGAGCAAAGGGCTTTCGTGTTTTCAGTGTGAAACACGAAAATGAATGAACGCGAAAGCGAGAAACTGAACGGAAGGAAAGAATAGAAAAGCGTTCTGAATTTTCATATAATTGAGCACACACGCTGATCTGATCACAATAATGCCTTATTAGGTTGAAAATAGATCATTTAAATTGTATATCTTCTGCCTTTCATCGTTACTATAATAATGGTGTAACATTACTATCATTGTTCTTTCTTGTCGTCCTATACAGACATTTTGGAAGTCAAGGATATTAATGAATATTTGGTTTTAGGGTAGATGTACGCAATTGTCATTTGCTTAAATCATAAAGTACGTAGAAAAATCGGCCCAAAATTACCCGAGACCTATTTTCCTGAAACTTTACATATTGGTCGTCATTTGGGTCTAACATTGATTCCGTCCAAAATCTTTTTCCCTAAACTTCAAGATTACAACGGGAGGGTGTCAAAGTACGTATTTTGCCAAACATATTGTGTGTTGCAACTTGTAATAAAAACACGATATCGAACCGGAATTAATACCAAAATGTCATAAAAAATTCAAACTTTCCGATGGTGTATAGGTTTATATAATTTCTTTATTGCTGACGCAATTTTTTCATGCTTCTCGTGTTTGTCAAGGTGGAAAAAATTCAGAGAAATTGCAGTTCCCAAAAAATTTATCGCCTTATTTTCACCAAAAACACTGCATTAATAGTACGTTTCAAACTCTTTCGAATGATGTCTGTCAAATCATGGAGAAATTATTCATTTTTGAGTTATGATGTAAATTTTACTGTTTTGAAACAGTGGAACACATTGGTTATATTTTACAAGAATTATATCAGCTTCACGAATTATATCAGCTTCACTATTAATACTCAGATTCGAAGAACTAACAGGAGTAAACATTTTCTTGGGCCGAAGCCGTCTAGAACTTCAACGGAGAAATCAACTTTTGATGAGATGTGTGATATTTTTATTACAAAAACTTATACACCGTCGGAAGGCTTGAATTTTTTACGATTTTTTGGTTTCAGTCTCGGGTCGATATCGTGTCTTTAATAAAAGGTACAATGCATAATAGATTTCGTAAAATAGGTACTTTGACCTCCTACCCCGTAACCTAGAAGTCCAGTGAAAAAGATTTTGCACGGAATCAATGTTAGACCCAAAGGGCTACCAATATGCAATGTTTCAGGAAAATCGGTCTGGGGTAATTTTGACTGATTTTGAATTGTTGTCTTTGACAAATTAGCAATAGTGATTAAGGAGGCATAGATATTGTACTTTACTCTTTTAGAAATAGAAAAAGGATATGCAAATAGAGACACAGAAGTATTTATTTTTCCGAATTATAAACACATTTTATTCATTTTGGAATTTCGCGTGATTAATTGTAATTTTAATAATTAAAGATTTCGAACATAGTACATTTAAATATAGAGAATAGTATATTTCTTTTAGTTTTGGACAATAGGATTTCGTCTCGGAAGAACTTTTCATACAAAAGAACTATCTGAAATTAATCCACTAAATGTAAAAATAAAAGCAGGAACAACATAACTTATTCCTGTTTTAACAAAAACAGTATTCACAAGCTCACATTAACTTAAACTACATTTCCAAATTAATTCCAGTGAGTTCTGAAGTAAAGGGTTTGGTGCCACTCGATTTCTAATGGCGTAAACTTTCCATACGTGTGCCAAAATCAAACCACACGTGGTCCGCTCAGAAAGTGTCGCTAACTGTCAAAATAATTTACCAATACGTCAGCTTAGTCGAGAGTAATAAGTACTACTCTATTTTTACTTTCACGTATCTTACTCAGTTGCATGTTAAATGGCGTTTATCAATATTATCCAGAACAAATATTCATTATTATTTCCATCAACGTGAATATTCCTTGCGAATGTTCAGTGACTACTTAGTCAATGCAAAGCGTATTTCATTTTATAATTACTATATCGATCAAGTCTCACAGTAGTCGATTTTTAAATATCCCAATTTCGAAATAACACAGAAAAATCATCATTTTGAAACAATTATCATCAACTTCTGTAAATTAAACCTACAGATTATTTTAATTTAATTATTTTCAACGGTCTATATTTTTAAGCCGCTTTGAATATGCCAGATGAAAGTAAATTTGGATGCAAACGATCATTAATATTAAGAGTCATTAAGAATAATAACACATAAATAATAATCTGGATTCATTTGCTTTCACATGAATTCCGAGTAATGTGTCGTGCTGTGCGGGAATATATATTTAGCATGAAAATATGTCCATCCCCTACGAAGAGGTGAAATCGAACGTGGTCATACAGCTTGATAAGAAATGTTAATTTTTAACAATGACAGCTACAGAAAGAATCACTTAGTTTGCCCGTTCTTTTCTTTATCGCTGCCGCGATAGATGGATTCCATGTGCACGAATGAATTTTGCCTTTGTCCGTGTAAAACTTGCCCACATTTGTAAACGTGTCGTGCGTGTATGCTCCCCGGTCGTCACGCCCTTTAATTATCATACTGGCCATCACGCCATTACACTTCCGTATACAATTACTTAGTCGCTCTATCGTTCCTACTCGCAAGATTCATGCGAAGATGTCGGGTATCAAGATTAACCGCGCTCACCGTTTCCTCGAAATAGAAGCATTCGATAATTTATCGCTGCCATGTCAGACTTAACGAAGCAGACTTAACGTACGTAAGTCATAGGTCGTAACGACATGTTCGACAATTCCTACAAAATCTCAAATTGAATTGCTATCACATTAATGTGTCCATGATCAGGCATTTGTAATTAATAGATGGTGGATTCTTTTAAGCATTTTAATAATATTAGTGTAATTTAACGAGACTAAAAGATAAAGCATAATTCAGTCTGACGTTATTTTAATTCCAATGCCCAGATATTAAAATTATTCGTAGAGGAATGTTTTCACTATCAATTTTATAAATAAAATAAAGAATACTTTAATTTGAATAAGGATCTATAGTTGGATTAGAGGTTCAAAGAATTTTTCAAGTTTCCGTTGATTTCAATAGTAAAATAATTTATATTAAAATATGAACAATGATTGGCAGGTGATGAACTGTGATGGAATTTAAGGCGTGATAACAACGCGAGAGTTTTCATTAAATTTTCTTTAATACTTTACCGTGCATAAAAAATTTATATTCAATTAAAATTTCGTTTCCCTCATACTTTTATTTCTGTTGTTCGCTACCCTTTTCAATAATACTCATTCGGTCAATTTTTCCGTTATCAAAAATCATTTCCCTATAAAATCAAATATACAATGTTACACAACTCACGTTAAGAGATTTGGAAACATTTTCTTTCGGCTTCATTTTTCATTGCAGTAGTTTCCGTACTTTATGTGCTTGCACAATATACAATAAACTGAAAATTGACAAAAATTCATTATTTAGTAACAGTATTCATATAAACCTCGTTCGTACTATTGCAAAAATTGAAATTTAGTCTGAACTTTTTTTTACTGTAAATTCCAAATTTTCGTATATAGTTTATTATTAATGGAAGGTAATGTGTACTCATATTACAAAAAGTAAAACACAATAGGCTCTTAAAAAATATTTACTAATAAAATTCCCAGGTATAGCCATAGCAAGTTGAAAATTTAGTACAATATACAGTATTAAAAACTTACTTAGAATATAAGTTCAATTTATATCCTCTCCCAATATTTTGTTATCTTTCACCTTTTTGCCATAATGTTATAGTAACAATAAGGTTAGTTTATTACTAACATGTGTTCCGAATTTTGTTCACCAAATGTATCTTCCAAAAATTTACGTCACACATTTAGACCGCCAACTATTCATTAAACAGAATGATTAAAATAAAACAGAATAAAATCATTTTCAAAAAAATATATAATCACGAAAACGTGCAAGTTTGAAGCTGCAATGAACTTATTACTTAATGATCGTATCATTTGTTGCGTCACACCGGTACGGCTCATCGAAGCTTCGATGAAACAATGAATTAGTCAACAAGTGAAAAGCCAACGAGGTCGGCCGATGGAGTTCCGATTTACGGTCTAGAATGAGCACGTTATTTCAGTAAAATTTACTCTCGCTGTTCCGATCGACACAGAAAAACTAATATTTCTGCGCCGCTATTAATTACATTATAAATCCACATAATTCCACATTACCGCACGTGCTCTAATTGCCATCAATAATTATCGCATATCTGTCAGCGGCGAGGAGCGTTGTTAAAATAATGTTTAAACTGAACGCTTTAATTACATTGCTACCTGTTGCTGACTGATTGCTAAATAAATATTTATTTGTTTGAATATTAATCCGTGCCTGAGTCCGGTCACGGTTTATCGCCGCGTAAAGATTGCTGTTTTTTAGTGGATGCCACAAGAAATCTCATAAGAAGGAAAAACTAACCCTAAGACGTTAGATGAGACTTCAGTACATTTGAAAGGAACGAAATAATTCGATTAGTACATACAGTAGACCCTTTTTACAAGACATTTTAATATAAACTGATACATTAGTTTTATTTTTTATTATTTCTTATTAAAATAATTTATACAAGAAATTAAAATTAGTTTTTTCGAAATACAGTACTTGATTTTAAGGATTTTTCTTCATTATTCTCAATGTACATTTTCATTATTCGGACATTTATTTACGACACTTCAAGTTTTGATTAGCGAAACATTAATATTAATCATAATTATTTTAAAATAATATAATCCAAATTTCCACTCTATTTTACAAATACAACAATAGTTCATGGAGTTACTTAATCTACAATATTTATATTTCTTAACAGGTAGGTTTAACCCCTTGGCGTACTATTCAATTTCACTACTAAGCTCGTATAACATTTTACTGCTGACAATTTCGAAGAAATGCAATAAAATTTTCCATTCTACTGTAAGTGGAAATTTCATTTGAAGATAATAAATTGATAATAGCAAATTAGTTGTTTATAATTCGATTCATAAAATCCGAGTATCAAACTAAAAATGCTATATTAAACATTTTTATCTGTATTGTGCGTTCAGCATATTTTAAACGCTTAATAGTTACGGAACTGTGTGCGTATTAAAACCTTACAAACTTCTCGAAGCACGTTGTGTCGGTAAAATTTACTAAACAGCCAGTAAAATTTACTGCGTCAAACTTTCCTAACTTCGGCTAGGCGAGCTATAATCGCTTCAATATTTAACGAGTGGTCAGCAGAAAACCGGTAAAACCGTTACATCCAACGAAGAAACGAAACCAGCGATAATACGGAAGATACGGACGCAACGGACTACCGACAAGGTGATGGCGAAGAAGTCCGTTAAGAAAGTGGAGGCTCGCCTCGAAGTGTCGGGGTGACCACCATGCGTGTCTTTCTTGGGGTGCACCTGTAGGGGGGCCCCTCAAGGTGTGTCTCACTGGAGTCTAACGATTTTATCGAATGTTTCAACGGTTAAACAAAAGTAAAATCCGGTCGTAGTAGCCTAAAAAATAATGTCACGAAGTACACCCAATTCTGTTTTTACACAACTATTTTATACCCGACTTTGATTTCATAGAAATCATGATTTTTGTTAATTCTAATTGGAAAAGATCTACTTTCTTTTTATGCAATTTGGTTTGATTTAACACAATTACCCAAATTTTAATACAAATTTACATTATTTTGCTGATTTCTTAGGCCTGGATTCAATCATTGTTTTACTTTATAGATACAGTGTATTTTTTTGCATGGAACGTAGCTACCGAGTTGAAGTGTATAAACGAATAAACTAATGCGTTAAATAAATGAGATAATAATAAAAAATATATACACATTATTTTTCAAATAATTTTTCGAACATGGATTCGTTGGACACTATTAGTCAGTTTGATTATTCTATTGTGTGGTCCTTTAAGAATTAAATAGTCTAATACTGATCCAAGACGTCAGACGGACCTTTAAGGGGACATGTGCAACGTCTTCGTTGTGATCGGTAAATAGACAACGATACGTTACGTTCTGGTACGGTACACTTTGAGGGGGGGCCCCCACAGGTGCTCCCGAGGTAGTCACGCAATTGTGTTCAACTCGCCACTTTAATTCCGTTCGTCGACCGTATCGAAGACGACCACTTCCCTTTAAAAGCCCGAATGTTGTCTTAAGACAATCTTAACCGTTTAAATAACCGTCAATCGTTGGCCAATGATAACTATATGGTATGGTTCACGTTAACACTGGACATACATATACTTGCCATTGGTGACAATAAAATAATTAGAACTAAAAGAATTTGCAAAGAGAAAATGTGCAATATCGAGTTATTTCCGTAATATGATCTTTTTTATACTTCGGAATGCAAGAGTTCTTAGTATTCCAGAAAAATTCAGTGGCAATCAACATATTAAAAATATTTCTTAAGTAATACTAGCACACCGAATAAATAATTAGACTGTAGTATTGAAAATAAATTGTCTATACAAGTGAAAAAAATTATTATATGTTCTTAATTGCGTTCGACGAGTGTGCATGGCATCTTAAAACTCAAAATGACACTAACTCTTTCAACAATCAATCATCCATTTTCTTAGATAAATAATTCTTCTTCGTTTTGTTGTAGTCTTTCGTCAGAATATATAAATACATTTGTCCTGCATTTAACGAATATACGCTTCGTTGTTTAATTTTATTACGCGTGCAATAAGAGATATCTAAAACTAAATTCCACACTTAAGAGGTTAAGAAACTGCCTATAGTACATTTTCAGATTATCAGTCGGATCATTAAATTATTTTTTTCATTTCCCAGATAATTTGCAATTTGTTTTGTTCATAAACAGAGTATAGTTCAGTAAATAGGACGAACCGATCGTTAATTCTACTTGAAGGCCACTTGCCGTTGAAAATTCGCGATCTTTTCACCGAGAGGACGTGAAAGTGAAACGTTTGTATTTCGAGTGGGACAAGTAGCACCTCTTACGGGCACGGCCGCAGCGGTAGACGCGTGTATGCGGGTGCGTGCATACTCGCGTGCCTGAGTGCATAGAGGAACGTGTTGCGGATTCGCGCCGCAGAACCATTCGGAGAATGCGTCCGGGCAAAACGAGGCGAACAGGATTTGGACGCCATTACCGCGGACATTGTCCAGCGGAAATCATTAAACTAAAATCTAACTGCGGGCTAATATCGCAAACCCGGTGCCTATTCTGAAAGCTTTCATGCCAACCCCAATTCGCTACGGTTTGGACCGCAAGAACGGTCGCGAGAACTCGAATGATTGTCACCGTGTATCGGGAAGGAGACCGATACAATGCGCGCGGCGATTACGAGTCCTGAAGGAACTGCATCCAATTCCAATACTCTTCCCGCGAATTCGATGTACAAGTTGCGTCACTGCAGACTCGCTGCCGGCGACAGCTACCTAATGAGGATGTGGAGAGATGATTTGAACGAAACTGAAGAGATAAACACGGTAAACATATGTTACGGTAGGAAAATTGGATCCTGTAAGGTGGAATGGAGGACTTTCTAAGAAATATGTGTTTTGGTACTTTTATTCTTTTACTAGATAAGGTAACTAGATAATATTTTAAATAGTACTTTATTAACGCTAAAACTATCGAGCATTTATTGAGGTTGATATGTAATCCTTATAAAGATTGTAACAATACATTTCTTTCTGACTTTTTCAGATTGTTATAGGATTTAAGTGAAACTATTTAGTTTCAAAATCATTTCGGATATTGGATACTTTGAAAATATCAATAACTGCGAAATGAAAGAAACTTAGATAATGCTTTAGTTTTATTTTTACTGAACTTTATTAAATTTTACTAAACTTGACTTATCGGTGCTACAGCTTGTTTTAGTAATGTATATTGATAGATATGAAGCTGAAGAATGGATGTGTTAAGGTATATATTTAGAAAATATTAAACTATGAGTCCAATTAAACCTATTACTTATATACATTTGTAGTATTTTAAGTGTCGAACTCAAAAGGAGATGTCAGTCCAATGTTCTTGGGATAATTTTCGGTGGATTCACAATACACCCTAAGTTCCTCTGTGAGTGATGGCAAAATTCGAAAGGGATGAACATCTGCCTGGAAGCGCTCATCATTGACAAGGAAACGCACATATAGTCAATTCATTAGTGGTACAATTACCATACCATTACTGAATACACGGTTGATGTTGTGAATAGTATAGGCCGAACCCTGACTTAGTCCTAATTCATGAAAGAAAATAAGTAATTTTCTCATTTCATTATTTTTCTCCTACATTTTCATTAATAATCATACAACTTTCTCTATTATCTTGTTTACTGTTTATAAAAAGTATTCAAATATTTGTGGATAACAGTAAATTGAAAGACAACAAAGAGCAAGCGACGACTATATATTTACCAAAGTAAACGTATTTATTTTTAATTCAAGTAGATTTCGTGTATAACACAGTACATCTCTCAACAATCCGTCGGCAGACCTTGTTTTCCGCAAACACAAAAACAAGCTCAGAAACGAATTCCAACAAATAACATATTTTACCATTAAAATTCTACACACTTAACAGAAAAACAAATTCTACAAGAGTTTTATCAAATCCGTCCACATATAATCAAACTCTCATACGTCCATTTCCTCCTTAGATAGCAATAAAAAAGAAAATATCAAAAGAGTGATACGATCATCACTCGATTTCCAAAAACAAAAGCAAAAGAAAAGATACTTCAACCGAGTACAGAGAACTATTTATCGACACATATAAGAATAACCGTAAAGTGATCACGGCCTAAACCGAATAATAGTAAAAAGATCAAGTATCCGATGTCAATATCCGAATGGGTAGACAATTGATTTCCGCCGGGCAAATCAGCGGAAAAGTCTGAACCCATTCTCATGGATTGGTGGGCCTTGCGCTCTGTCGGTGACAGCCACGGTATTAACATTCCTGCTCCGACCAGTAACTACTCATAGCCAGCGATATACGCCATGCCGAGAAAATACGCACACGCAGCTACACGTTTGACCCCCCCTAACCCTCCACCCACCGCCTACACACGCGAACTTCCACAGTACATTTGAACAGGGACCGCTAACGGAGGATATCGGGGTGCTTTCGTACCCGTTTTACCATAATAATTCGCCAACGTACAAGTACACGCGTATCTACGTTTGCACGGAGGTCGGTTACGTCGGTTGAAAGGTACCAGTTCAACTTCGTTCTGTACTCGCCTCTCTCTCCATTCCACCCTCCCCCCGCCGACCAGTTCGCTCTGACTCTCTCGCCCTCTCTCATCCCCGGTTGCTCTTTTTCTCTTTCTGCCGTCCACCCCAGCGCTGCGCGCCCACACCGCTTCTCGCTTTCCCTCGGTTTGCAGGTCTACAGTCAAACAGACTCGGTCCGCTCCACCTTTGAATTGACCAGTCGAATTAAACCTTTTAACTGTCGCATTGTTTTTGATGGCTCATTTTCTCCCGTAAAATTGTTATTTAAACCCTATGGCTAAATGGCAGGTCTATTCTCCGGTCGACCCCGACGGGGTTCGTCACTTCTGTTGCTCGATCATCCGAAGACTCCCGGATTATATCTACGTATGTAGTTTTTCACCCGTTAGAAAGGACTCTCGGTCAGTATTTCGATGCGGAGAAATTATACAATTCGATGTTCTATATTACATTTTGTACAATACGTTGACACGTGAAATAATTCTGCTTCTTAATTTGTATAGGGTTTTTTGTACGTTACTTTGGAAAAATGTTGAAATTTCATTGGAAAGTAATGAATATTTATAATGAAAAATTTTTCGAGTGCAAAGAATTAAGTATTTGTATATATATATTGAAACTGAAGTTTCGTTGAAACAGTGTTTGCTAATGTTTAAATAAAGATAGCAATATTTTCTAAATCATGCGAATTGTACATAAGTAATATTCTTTAAAATAAAGAAGGAGGTTTATAAGAATCATTAGTTATATATTCATATTCTCAATTATACCTTCAATTGTATTATTTAAAATTCTCCTCGTCTCATTCGCCATTCGATAACTTCTGTTACGTTTTAATTACTAGTGAAATTTCTGAAAGGATAATTCTGTTTGCAATGAAACTTGAAGCGCGCCCCGTGTAATCCAACTGAACGTTAATTACTTCGCTTTCTAAGTCTTTAAGAATATTTCGAATCTGCTTTATTGGATCGTAATCCTTGATGAACCGCTTACTCCATGATCAGAAGTGAATCAATGAAAATCTGGTTTATAGTGGACAGGTCAGTAATCCTCGATAAAAAGAAGAAACCGGAAGGCTTGAGCGACGGGATCGATCTTAATTGAGTAATCGTCGAGTATCGGAGAGATAAGTTTCACGAAATCAGAGGACGAGTCGCACGCGGGAGATTAAAGGTATCTGATAGTAACGGGACCGTGCTTATTGTTACACTGGTATCGCAGATAGAACCGATACAGACGCCTCCAATTAAAGTTTCCGATTATCGCCGATGAGAAATCAGTGAACATCTCCGTCACCGGTATCGATTGCCCGCCGGATAATTTATTTCCCCTATCTATATCCATAGGCTTCGAATGGTCGGCATCGTTCGATACAAATTAACGAAAGAAAAGCAAATGTATAATTACTATTATATAAGTGTGTTTAATTTTATCACGATTCCCATTAACGAGGCAATTCATATTTATTCCAACTTATTTTTAAAATTATGTTCAATAATAACAATTACGCATATTTATCTATATTATGAAGAACCTTTCAATGATTCTTGTCGATCATAGTTGAACAATTTATAACTGAAACGATAGCAATCAGTTATTATGATCATACATTTATAATATTTGTGAAATATTATTTTAGTAAATGTTTTGGATTGTAATTTCGACCTGCACTTTACAACTCGACAGTATTTTAAACTTTTCTGAGACGTAACTATTGACCTACCCATTGATACACAGAATCGAAGAACTAAAAGAAACCAAATTTTCTTGGGCTGAAGCCGTCTAGAACTTCTACGGAGTAATCAAGTATTGACGAGATATGTGATATTTTTATACTGAACCGAGGATTCTGCAGTATTAAACAAGAATTAGTAAATAATGATTATAATAAATAAAATCCTTTAAAAACAATGTAAATTCAGTGTATGTGCCAAAATTATTTGAAGATTTTAAAATCGCTGCTGTCATATATAACGCATATTACAGACACATTTATAGCGATAACGATGATACGGAAATAGCATCCGCAATATTAAATAACTTAAACCGTCCTAATATAATGCAGGACATAGTTCATATAGAAGGACGCGTTAAAAAAATTAAACATTAAACCATTATCAGAAGACCACCACGACTTCTCGGCTACGACAGGAAAATTCCCGATTCAGTATAAAAATATCATACATCTCGTCAATACTTGATTTCTCCGTCGAAATGATACACGGTTTTAGTCCAAGAAAATGCTGTTTCTGTTAGTCTTTCGATTCTGAATATTAATAGGAGGGTCAATAGTTATGTCTGGAAAAATCTTAAAATACTGTACGTCTCGTTTCAATTCATTCAATACTGTCGCGAAGCTGGTATAATTATTGTAAAATATAACCAATGTGTTTCACTGTTTCAAAACAGTAAAATTGATGACAATAACATAGCTGTGTTATTTACAGTGTAAATATAATCATAGGAAATGTTTAGGTCCAGTAGTTGACCGCGCGCCTTAACTTCTAGTCACATTTCACATTATAACTCAAAAATGAATAATTTCTCCATAATTTGACAGACATCATTCAAAAGAGTTTGAAACGTACTATTAATGCAGTGTTTTTGGTTAAAATGAGGGGATACATTTTTTGGGAACTGCAATTTCTCTGAATTTTTTCCACCTTGACAAACACGAGAAACATGAAAAAATTGTATCAGTAATAGAAAAATTATATAAATCTATACATTATCTATACACTATCAACCTGATAGTGTAGCAAGGTGGAAAAGATAGGCTCAAGGGAGTCGATGCTATCAATCGATACTATGAAACTTGGATGTCTACAAATCAACCCATACGCGCGTTTCCAGCAATTATGTGTGTATCTAACCTTTAACACTTTCTGCGTGTTGGTCAAATGTAAATCTGATGTGACATTGATTCCGATCTAACAACGCAAACCAGAAAATAAAATACTACGGGGAATACAAATTTTAATTAAAACATTCTGCAACGTGTATTGGTAAACTATAATCACCACATGATACGGAAGTATCGAATTTTATAGAATAGACGCAATACAAATAGTACCTTACCAAAAGAAACAATTTTCGTTTCGTGCATTAACGAGGATTCTCGACGCACTGTCTGTATAATTAAAAACAGTGCGATGTAATATTTAACGTACATTCCTGTGTGATTAAAAACAGAACGAAGTTAATTAATATCAACGAGCTTATAAATAGCCTGGGACCCTGTTCTCCCGTTAATTCTCCAATTTTTCAACGTATTTCTTGTTCAAACTATGGTGGAGTTTCTGTTTTTGTTACCTTCACGGAAACTCGAGATTGAAATAGTTTTAGTGTCACTTGTTTTAAATTCGTCGGTCATAAAAGGAAACTACCAATGTAATACAATTTTTCTGGTCATCGAAAACCTAGAGCTGCTTAATAAAAAATAGAATGTTTAGGTGTACTCTTCTATGGATTACATTACTATTATATTTCGATTAATAAGGAAAGTGTATGTATTTACTGTTAAAAATTGTCAGTTATAACTCTTTTAATCTTTTAAAACACGTCGCAATAAATTTTATTTTGTATATTTATTTACTGTTCTTTATATTTTATAAAGAAACATTAAATTTCTTTGATAAATGTAATTCAACTCCTAACAAAGCAGAGAAAATCTTAAATTTCTCTATAAATTAATTTATAAATACCTACATTGTATACATGAAGTTCCACAGAGTACTCACATCTACTTGTAGAGAATAGGATTGTATGACTATAAATGATTATGCACATTAAAATGAGTAGATGTAATCTGTAATGATCAGACGCGTAAGTGGAGAACGGAATTCGTTGTCAAGTGTTCACGGGTCAGATGAATTTTGAAATTGTGTAACATATAATACTGATTAAGTACGTCGTCCATTCAATTTACACTCCAAAATTGATATAAAATACATTGAATCTAATATATATTAGATCTTGTCTGGTCAATAAGTGTTTCAAAAAGAACCATGCGAATAGGAAATCACAACATGTATTTGTTGTTTCAAAAACACAAATAGAAATTTCATTTTTTAAAAAAATCCTCTTATTAAAAACTTCAATGCTACTGGAGATTTTCGAAGCATTACCATACCATTAGCCACTAGAAATTATTGTTACAAATTTACCTAAATTTCATCATTCAGGGCTGTCTCTATCAAAAGGAAATGTTGTTTCGATGAAAATTATTTTCACTACAATCATCACTAGCGATAGCAATTATCTATATTCCCAATGCTTTCGCATTTTTGTAAAAACTGTCGCTACTTCAATTCTCTAATTTCACAGCTCCCATTACGAACGAAATTCTGCTACTAGAAAAATGTTCCCTACGATCGGCGCTGATGACGTCACCGGACAATTACCCAACGACAAAATATCCGTCATAAAAACAAAACAATATTATGAATGAAAACCACGAAGGAGAAGAAGCGGGGATACTCGACGAAGGTATGCCCAGGCGGGAAGGGGTGAGATGGGACGAGTTGGAAGAGAATAGAACGACACAACGCATGGCTAGCGAAAGCCGGGCAAAAAAACCGCAACGCGAAACCCGGGCGGTCCGTGAAAAAAGAAGGGAAAAACCGGGGAAAAAATAGTGAACCGTACCCCCACCGCTTTTTTCCTCCCAGCTCGGTACTTAAGTTCGGTAGGGGGGGGAAATGAAATCGACAGGACGTCCACCTATCGGTCCGATGGCACGTATACAACGCGCGATCACACGGAAACGCCTCCCACACGACGCCGCCGCCGCTTTGTCCGCGTGTATCGCGATACGTTGAACGGATGCGTCCACACGGGCAATACACGTTCGCCAGGCTCGATTGTGTGCGCGCGTGTCGGTCGAACGTGTGTACGCCGACATAACTAAACAAGCAACAAGTGACCTTAAAATCTGCGAATAAAAATACCGGCCACTGATCGGGTATCGTGCGCAGCTGCGACCGGGCCAGGGGCGAAGGGGTTTCGGCCTGTACTTTGGCCGTGCCAAGGAACCCACCAACAACCCGTCGCTACATGTAAACACTGCGATCGTAGTTTTGAAAAGAAAAAAAGGACCACTATTCTCTCTCTCTCTCTCTCTTTCTCTCTCTCTCTCTCTCTCTCTCTCTCTCTCGCTCTCTCCTGGCAATGTCAGTTCCGTTCTCCTATTTTTCCCTTCATCTCGGCCCCCGCGCGCCTCCGTTCCCCCTTGATTCTGTCAATAAAAGGAAACTCTTGCCAATTGAACTGATGGTTACATCGAATCGTTCCTCCTCTTTTTTTTTTGTCTTTCATATATGTATGTAAAAATGAAATGCGTTTTCCAGTCAACTGCGGCGGTTCGCCGCGACGCTGCATAGCGTTTCGACCGTCAGATCGCGCGGGATTCGACACTACTTTTGTTTTCGAGAGTTTGTAGTATTTATTGATACGTTGGAAATTAATTCACGGGAACTTTCGCTTTTACCGGTGCGCGCCGGTTTTAATGCATCGGCCGTTGAATGTTAAGTGAAATTAATTTGTCTCCTGGTTTTACTCGATATTTATCATTCGCGATTTTATATTAATTTTATATTAACGTATTAACTGATTATGAATAAATGTTTTCGTTGCAGTTGAGTTGTTGTGTCCCGTTACGCGTGTTGTGTTTATTTTGGTGCCAGCTGGTTTATCTATAATATTTTTTAATATGTTATGTTCTCTAAGGTGTTATGTGTTCAGCTATCGTGTAGGTTATTAAAAATGTTAGAGTAACCTTGGTTTCATGTTTCAGCAAGTATTAAGTAATTATATTTCAATATAACGTGTTTAGTATGTTTTAAGTGTTGGATATTGCTTTTTCTCTAAAAAAAAGGTGTCGATGCCTGAATTATAATACGCGATATAAGGTTCATAAAAGATTATTTAAACAAATGTAACTTAAATTTTATTTAAATAAATACTTACGTTGGATATAGTAAATGTATTGAAGGCATAAAATAATTAATAAATAAATTTCAATTGTCTTATCGAACATTAAATGTCTGATTGATAATGATTTTGATAAATGCAAAAGTTTAATTTATATTACTATGTCATTTGAAAAGAAATTTCATTTTCTCTAACAGTTGGTTAAAGTATGTTGTAACAAACTGAAATAATTTCCTGAGAGGAAAAATATTAATATTCAGTAAGTTAATTCGCAAGCAGTGTATAGGTTCTTCGTGTGTTTGCTATGAAACATGATGATTCGCACAATAGCACATACACGTGACCCTCGACTTACGCGAAAATCCGTTCCACGTGGGTTCCTTTTACGAGAACGAAAACCGCGTAAATAGAGCCTGTCGGTACAAGAGAAAACAAAATATTAAAGATAAAAGCTAGTATAAGTGTTAGAAATACATATTTATTTCACATAGCTTAACAAAAGAAATAATAATAATGACATTTTAGAAAACAACAGTATATTTTATTCGCTGTTACTAAATTCAGATCGCGTAAATTTAGATCGCGAGTAAAAACTACCTTGTAAATAGTGTTCCAATTTAGTGCGTAAAAAGATGTTCGCGTGAAAAAAGTCCGCGTAAATCGAGGGTCAGGTGTACTAAACGAAACAGTAACATGCGAATTCAAATGAAATTGAAGATAAGCATAAAATAATTTGGAAAAGTATATTTAGGGGTGGAATGAAATATGAGGTAAAATAATTGTATACAGTTCAGACAGATAAATGCTTAAACGTCACGCTTCTTCATTGGCTACTTCTGTCATTAGCAGGTAGCTCAAAGAATGAGCATTTCCATAAAAATTCTCATAAAATCTTGAACTAATAATTAGAACCACGGTACCGCCTAAATTAAATAGAAATAACTATTTTTCATAGCACTATCATAAAACAGTAATCTATAATCAAATACGGACATGAATCTCAGTTTTTAATTGTCCTCAGGACTCATAAGTTATCCACGATTTTTAAATCTCTAGCAAACTAAACTAGCCTTCTATCCTAAAAAATACCAAACGCTAAAGACAAAATCATACGAACGATAACGCTTCTTAGGGGCAAATAGTCTTTGATTCAAACTGCTTCCACGTTAGTTCCGATATCAGCCGTCTAAGCAAGAGTTCGCCACTGTCCAGCAACCCTTTCACCACCACAAACAACCTTCCAGCCCCTTAGCACACGCGGACACGACTCCACAGACGAGGGGTGATTTTTCTTTCGAACACTAACATAGCTCGGCGGCGTCTCTACCACCACGAAGACGGGACCCGATATAGACGTGCATCGGAGGGGTTGCGCGTATCCTCGTTTGGCGCGCCAGGAAGGGTAGCTACCCTCTCTTTTCTCTGAAATCGCGCATGACCAAAATCACTTGGGCTCTTTCTCGCGCTGCCTTTCATTGAAATAACACGGAATAGACTACTCTATCCAACGGGCATGAAATTACTAAACCATAGCCATCGTTATTATTCGGCATTGTTCGTATTCGCGTATTCAGCGAGCACGTACCCCTTAAAAATGTTCTACGAATTAAAAAGAGACCAAGAATATATTTCCTCCATTACTATCGCCTGCAACCCAAGGTATTCAACGATATTACTAGCCTCGCTAAGCGAGATGTAACCGTGGGTTTCGCTGGAACGGAAAAAAATGCTGGCTGGAGTATCATCAAGGTTCTTAGAATCCATCTTAGCCTTTCTCATTTCCGCTGCACCAGTTCGAAGCTCGCGTGCGTCCAGCCCCGCCAATATCAGCGTGTATCATCACCTCGAAAGCCTCCGTTACACCTCGACGTACCCGCACAGACGTGCACACGTACACACACGTCGGCAACGTGATAAAGTAAAAAAGCTAGCCGTCCCTGTCCAGCGTGGTCAGCACCGCATCTATCCGTCCCTTTCCGACGTCGCGGAGCGTACGAGCGCGTGGTCAGCTTGCGAAGGTGCCTCTCTGTTCTTCTAACGGTGTCTATTCTATCGTCCTCTTCGTCTTTATCCAACACCAACCGCGCGGCTCGCCGTCTTTCGCTCTCCCGTGGCCGGCGCTCAAACTCCGTCTCCGTCCCGTGAACGGCCAGGCCAGTCGAGTGCGTCTCGGACGAGTTCGGGGATGTTCGTGTCGTTTGCAATCGTCCTCGTCGCGCCTCCGGACGTCACGGCGCGTCATCTTCCTCTCGCAATTTATCCCCTTCTACCAGCGTAACCTGTTCACCCACCACCGACGATTCCGTTGTAAGCTTCCACGATCGAGATCCTCCTCGTCGCACAAACGACTCCCTCGCTGATATCGTCTTCCTCTGAATTCGTTCAGTGCCGGCTGCTGGACCAACGTTGCCCCTATCCAAGGAGATTCCCTTAAACCGAGATGCCTCGGTGCGCCAACCACTTCACTTCCACGTCAATCTTCTTCTAATTTTGCGTCTCGTGTCAAGAGCAGAATAATTTGAACTTTATTCCAACGTTAAGTTTACATTCTTCCCGAATCAATCTTTAACCCCCTCCGCCTAACTTTCAAGCTAACTGAGAAATACTAAATTCTTTCATTTTTACATACCGTTATATATCGACAGGCTAATTCAGGATCAGAGGAAACTAAATAATTGAACACCCTGAGAAAATCTACCCCTAACCCATCGTAATGCATCGCGAAGATTCTTCGTTTAATTCGAACAAGAAGTCGGTAATCGATCTCCGGATCATTAGATTCGTTAAATTTTTGACTCGTCAGATGCATCCACGGTTCCGGCGTAGCCAATAGCGTGAAGCGTTGATATTCGGACCGTCCATTTCGTCTCTTCTTTCTCGCGTGCCCGAGTCTTCGTGGGATAAGTCAGTCTCTGTCGCGCGTCCGGCCGGTTCACTTTCTCTGTCGTCCGGTCGGTCGCGTCCGGTCGCACCAACGGGGGCAGCTTTCATAGGCCGTCAGGAGAAGCAGTCTGGGAGGTTTCGGCGTCGAACGGTAGAGGAGCCACCGTCCGGGGCAGCGGCCAAGAGGGGCCGCCGGCTTGCCTCCGCTGCTGGCCGGCGCGCGTGTTTCTCTCCCTTCGGCTTACAGCATCCGTCGGAGCTTCTCCTCTCTCCGCCTACGCGGTGCGAGTGTGCCGTGTGCGCCAGTGCGCCCGCAAGCCCGCAAGTTCGCGCTCCGCCACGCAGCCCAAGCTCTCTCTACCCGCGCGCTGATCGGCCACGTTCGTCAGCCGGGCCCCACGGAAAAAGGCACCGGGGCCGCGCGCGAGCCGAGAGAAGAACAGGACGATTTGTTATTTAAATTTTTGACTAAGTAGTAAAGAAATCCACTAAAAAACGCAAAAAGAACCTAAGAAAGAAAATTGTACGAACGGGCCGGGACGGGGCGAGGAACGTTATCACACGCAAAACATTATCACACCGATCTTACCGTTACGACGATCATCGTTCTTTTCTGTTCCGGGGGATAAAGAAAGATTACTGGTTTTCTCGAAAAATACCGTTCGACGACGTGGTGTCGGCAAACAAGAACACTCGAACGCGCGCGCCTTCGACTGAAATTAAGAAACGGTGACCACGAGTTCCGTCTTCAGGGAATCTCCGGAGCTTGCAGTGACCGTGACCAACCAAGAAGAGGATTTTACACGGACCGCCCTTCGAGTGCGCCGAGAATTTTTCTATGAACACCTTTCGAACACGTCTCGAACGCTTCTCTGCTTGGAATCGGAAACACAGGTGAGTCCACGTCAAGAACAACTCCCGAGGAATTTCTTCTTCGTTTCGTGGATTTTTCGTTTCGTCCTTAGTTCCGTTAAGTTCGGTCCTCGATAAAAGGAGTCGCAAATTGCTGTCTATGGTGTTTCTTAAGAATAGTGTGTCGTTTTCTGTTGGATACTTCTATTTTTTTCATTTTCGATCGTTCTTAATTTTTTGAAACGGAACAGCTTTCAGTAGCCATTTACCGTTTTCAATGGAAGGTTGATCTCGTCTTACTAAAAGTGTCATTTCTCGTAAAGCCTCGAGCATTCTTTTTTCCGAATTCTCTTGAGAAAATTCATTTTTCACTTTTATTCTTATTGTTCGAAATTCTTCGATGATTCTAATAATATTGGAAACAGGATTCGAAGGGATAGTTTAGTAACTGAATTCGAAGGTTTTTTTTCGAGTGGAAAGTATTCGAATGTATTCTTCATCGTGAACATTCTTTCGAGTATTGTTGAATTTCTTTGTCTTGTCGTTGAATTATTTCCTTCTGCGTCTAGAAAATGTTTATTACAGTGAGATTGAGGTAAATTTCTTGGGCGTTTAGGTAATTCTCTTTCAGTCCAAGCTCCTTGTCTGTCATCTACGGATACATTCTCCTTGTCGTAGGCACTTACCAAGCAAAGGCACGTCTTTGTGGTGACATTTACGGTGATACTGTGCAGTGATGGTGTCAATTGTGGAACGAACGACATAATTAAGAAACGTAATTGCGAAATGACGCGCGGGAATCTGTATCGTCGAGGAATCGCGATGTTACGATAAGGGTGACGTTAAAAAAGTGGAAAAGTGATACGTTACCTTACGGAACTTTATCGAACGAATGTGCGTAAAACAAGTGTAAAGAATCCGATTGGAACAACGATCGTTAATAAAGTGATGGTTACAAATTAATTTACGATTATTAAATTAAAAGGCGGGCGGAGGTGGCGATAATATGAATGTCGGAGTCACGTGGCCGCTTAATTAAAATATCAATGACACGAATGTTTTATTCGTCATCTACTAACATTTCTATATATGTGTCACGTTAATGTGCGCGTGTTAATAAAACCGGCTTTAATGAAAACAAAACCTGGACTTATTGTGCGATAGTGAATGATATTTAAGCGTAATCTCGTACGGTTAGTGGAGTTTGTAAAAATAAAAAATATGTTTCTTTTCATTCGAATAATATCACAATCGAATGAATCAAATTTTACGGTTAACGTTTCTTGAAGTCGGAATACTTTGATCGCGGTATCTTCAGACAGGAAAAAGAAAAAAAACTGTTTAAATTAACGGATCGTAAACAATATGGACATTGTAACGTAAATAACCCGTGGAACGTGAAAACTAGTGAATCATCCGTACACTTCTCCGTCGAAGTAGATCTGGTCAGGTCTTATGCGACGTAAGTAGATTCCCTCAAAGTTCTCTCCCGACGCGACGGTAGCTGAATAGAATGGCACGTGTTGCAGGAAACAAAAAAAATTAAGTGCAAAAGAAGGTTACACTTAAAAACTCGATGAACGTAATTGAACATTTTTAATCAAAAACATCTGACTGGAACGTGAACGATATTCATATTGCAAGGCAAAGAGTCGCGGTAATCCCAAATGTGTTCTAAAACGCTTAATAAAATACAGAATACACGGATAATTAAATTTTCTCAGATAAATATAAAAGTACTTCCTTATAAAATAAAATGTTAACGAAACACGATCAATAAGATACATTCGGCACCTATACTAAGAATATGTTCTGAAGTCCGTTCAATTGAATACTAATATAATACCACGTATCGCGAACGACAAAATCCAATAAAACTATCCGAAGTTAATAAATCTAGAATAAACCGAAACATTTTTTAGTGGGAAATATAAAGCAACGAGCTTCGTGACCGCTCGTTAAGTAAACTATTCGAAGGATCCTGTATCTGTTGCGCGCCCAGGCAGAAAGAGAAGAGCGCACAATAATTTTCTTCGGTGTAATCGTCGGAATTGCATCGAGTACGAGGAATTAAGCACTTCCACGATGCTAAAATATCCCTGATCCTAGCGAACGTTCCCGTTGAACTGAGGGTCCCGAAAATGAGTATCCAGCTTGAATCGTGAACCCGGCAGAACCAGTTTCGTCGGTCCGTCCGAAAGGGTCGGGGGGAAAAATGCACGGGTAAGCAGTCGTACGGGAAGGGTTATTGCCGGAACACGGCTCGGATGCGTTCTGTTGTCGAAATACCGCGTGGCAGTTACCGACGCGATCGATGACCGCGTATAAACAGCTAATAATCAAACGAATCGTGTCATAAACAATTCCATGGCCAGGCCGGTGGAGTGGTGGTAAAAGTATAAATGAGTTTCGATCGGGAGTGGGGTGCACGGTCATGCGTGGGGTGGCCGCTTCGAAAATCGTGGACAAAACCGGGCTAGCATAAAAATCTTCCACCGACCGCCGATTGCGTTCAACTGTTCTTACATTCGATACCTAGTGCACATTGCTACTTTCTAAGATTTGATTTGTTCAACATTTTATTCGATTAATAGTCGAAAACGTTTTCTCTAGTACGAACAGCAAAGGGTGTAGGATACTCATGAAGAAGAAAATTAATTTTTTCTACAATGACGAAGGTCATATTTTTTCTGTATTTTATTCAACTAATAGTTCAACGTAGTACATCTACACCAGTTTGAAAGACAAAGGCTGTAGGATATATAAGATGAAGAAAAAGAAGAAGAAGAAAAAGTAGAAGAAGAAGAACGGTTGTTGTTTCGATTAATTTCTTCTACGATGACACTTGAGTGTTTTCCATTCCTCGATCAGCATAGTTTGACAGGATTCGTTCAGAATTGTTCCATGATCTTGATTTTCATCTCTTTACGTCGTGTATTGCTGGAAAACTTAGGAAAAGGAACAACAGGTTCGGAAAGCTGACGTCAGCCACTGATTAACTCGTATGGAAGATTTCATTGTTTTCAAATCGGACGCTGTTCAGATGCATGCAGCAGCCGGAGTTCTGAGTCATGGTGTGCGTGCAGACTTTGCGTAGGTTGCATTGAATCCTTGCGCGCAGTGGAATGGGTAGTTGGCCAGCCGTGTCCTTCCTTTGAAAAGCTGGATAGCAATTCTACATTCAAAGATTTCGTTGCTGCACCCGATTGTATTAAATCCTCTATCGGCAGAAGCGATTGTACGCATCGCGGAAACTGCGCGAGGACGTTCGGCAACGCGGACTTAGCGGCCGTGCCTCGTTTATTCGTTTCATTCCGCAACACAGTGGAAATGTGAAACGCAATACGAAACACTCTTGCATGTTGTCGGTTACGTTTTGAGGATACTCGAAAGTTTATCACACGTTTACCTCGTATCACCAATTAGGAAGGACTGTGTTTATTTCTGTAGGTTTTCGACGTTTCGCGAAAATTTTTAATATTTTCGTTCTCCGAATCAGGAAATCTGTTTTGCAAGCTAACTAAAAGGAACAGGAAAATTTTAGAATTTTATACATTCAGACATAATACTAAGAGCTGCAAATATATTCACATATCAGTTATGAATGTTTCTATTTCATTTCTGTACATTTATGAAATTTCACGAACATATTCGCGATGTACATCCTTCGAATTATAAAATTTTATAAAGTAATTGGAAGCATTAGAAAAATATCAAAATTTCATAAATTCGAAAGCACAATTGTAGATTTATTGGAATATCAAGAATCACGAATAATTGTATTCAATTGCTTCAGATTCCTTGAATTTCTAGAGAATTATAAAAATTTATAACCTCAGACTCCGAAAATCTATTTTTCAAAGTTAACGGAGTATAAATTTCAAAATTCTACAGATTCATAGGCCATTTCGAAACCTAAATCGGAACGAAACTCGTCCTCTCCGAATAAATCACAGAGGGTGGCGATAGAAAGTATAACGTAGAGCATGGTCAGTATTTCATGTCCCTTTATCATACATCCTCAATTTAATCTTTTTTTTCGTTTGCACTGCATGGTTATATTTCCACTGAAACCAACCTTCTTTCAGACATTCTTAAAATTCGGTCCGAAACGTATAAAAAACTAGAACGATCATTCCCTAAACTTGTCACACAACGTACAATTCCCATTGTCGATCCTACTCGAAACCCGAAAATCCCGGATTTTTCCCCGATCGCACATCACAAAGACCTTGAAAACTGAATCCAGAGAAAAATCTTCAGACACGTCACGATCTCGCCAGGTCCGATCGTCAGGGGTGTGAAAGTGATCTTGTCGGTCACGTCACACTGGGCAGCGACACGTTCCGTACATCAAAGATCGATCCGCCGTGGAAAGTCTGAAGCGAACGAACAGAAAAATACACGGACAACAATATACACTAATCCTATAAAAAATACACGAGGTCGTTGTTGTCTCCCGTTTCGTGGGAGTCTGGTCGGTCTAAAGTGGGGGACGTGTGTGTTCTGAGGGTGAACGGGACGATACCGTCGAGCAGGTCGACACGCGACGTATCGGTCGGTAAAGAGAGGAAAAAAGGGGTTGGCGGGGCGGAGGGGGTGGGAGGTTGGAGGATTGAAGGTTGCCCACGAAAGAATCGAAAGTCTCGTCGATCTAGAAAAAGAGGAACTGACATAGAGAGGGGGTGGGGAGAATAAGAGAAAAAGCGATGGTGAGAGAGGAAGAGAGAGAGAGGACGATAGAGAGGGGGGAGAGAAAAAGAGAGACAGAGAAAGAGTGAGAGGAAGAGAGAAAAAGCGACGGAGAGAGAGAGAGAGAGAGAGAGAGAGAGAGAGAGAGCGAGAAGCGGCGTGAGAGGACGGGATCGAAGGAACAAGAAAAAGTAGAAGGATAAGAGGGTTGGGGGTTAGTCGTGGCTGCTTGTAAGGGTTAGCGCATAGAAAAGAGAGGAAGACGTAACGAGCGAGAGGTTACGGAAGGCGAGAGGAAGGGGTAGAGGTTTGTATCGAAGAGAGAAGGGGATAGTGGATAGAGGATCGAAAGGGGTGGGGTGGAAGGAAAAGTTAGCCGGGTAGGGTGGAGGCGCGGGGGTGCCCGGAGCGAGGGTGGGGGCGAGGGTGAGTGGGTTAACTGCAAAACCCGATCGTCCGTGTTTTTATCTTAAGACGACTCTCCGACTAGAAACAGCGTGGGAGACGAGAAGAAGGGGATCCTCGGGTGGTTCTGGAAGGGGTTCTTCCCGACGCCGGAGACTGACTGGAGGGGTAGAAACGACAGCGACGACGGCGGCGTCGGCGGCGGCGGCGACGGTGGCGGCGGCGGCGGCGGCGGCAGTGTCGGCATCAGCGGCGGCGTGCGTCACGGGGTATAGAGGTTTCTGGTGGTGGTAGTGCTGGACCGGTTGGGGGTGGGTGGGGGTGACAGTTTCGCTCCTACGGAAGAAATGGTGGGGATAAGACTACCCTCGGAGGCAGGAGTGCGTTTGCGCCGCCACCGTGGAGGTGGCATCGGCTGCTAAGGGTTGCTTATTCGCCCCAGTCCCTGGCGGCGGAGGGGTGGTCTCTCTCTCGCCCGCTGACGACGGGGGTGGGGAACCCCTCGTCCCCGACTGCAGGGTTAGGGTGGTCTTTAGGTCTGTCAGTAGCAAAGCGGCGGCCTCATCATACGGAGCTGCCGGGCTGACCAGCCAGGCCGAAATCACTTAAGACGCGTACACCTTGTAACATAACTACCGTAGAGGCGGCGCGCGCGCGCTCCCGCGTCGCTCGCACCTACCACCGACACGCGTACATACATACATACACGCGTACACATCGAGCCGACCATACCTCTACATGTACACATATGTACAACACGGACACGTAAACACACAGGCGCGCGCGCGACCGATCGTGTATGTATATAGAACCCCGGTCACGAGTATCACGAGACACTGTTACACGCACGCATACGTGCGCACACGGCGGACGGCGCACGGGCACGCGTTCACGGAAAACCGCGAAATCATCCAGCCCGATCCGCATCACGTTGATCCGCCAGCACGGTTCGCTGTGTGACACACGCGGATAACTGGTGATAAATGCATGTGCACACCGACGCGTACGGCCGCGAGCAACACACGCAGTTCCCGGCGTTCTTATATACCCGGGCCCTAAGGACACGAAGGAGCAAACGTCGTGCGAAAACGCGTGCGTGAAGTTGGTGCACACGAGGGCTCAGGATAGAGGTGCGTGTGAGCCGGGGTACGCGATAATGGACCTGCTAATCGCCGCCGGTTCCTTCGGATGATTGCAGATGCCCGGTGATACTTGTTAGTGCTGGACCTAGCGTGAATCTAGACGGACAACAGAAAAAGAGAGAGAGAGAGAGAGAGAGAGAGAGAGAGAGAGAGAGGGGGCGGGAGAGAGAAAGAGAAAGAAAGAGTGGGAGGATAGTCTGTGCGCCGATAATATCGTGGTCATCGTTGGCGTTCGTTATAATGACGAACAAACGCTCGTGGATAATTTAGCAACCGGTGACGTTCAACTTTATTTGATCTTTTTTTGGTTTTCCTGTGAACTTGAACATTACGCTTGGGATTCGAACATGAAACTAAGATGACGGAACGGTACTGTGAAGATCGGGTACAGTGCGGAAAGATATTGTGAGGCTGCTACCGGTCGAGGGTAGCAGATCCCTCCAGTTCGTCACGCCTGTCTAGTGCTTCGTCGACCTTCGACCAAGACTGTTGTGTTGCTACGTAACTTCCTCTTTCGTGCCACCCGACTGTTCTAGCCGAACAAACCGCGTAACATAACGTCGTGAGTCAGTGTGACACGTGCAGTTTTATCATCCGGATAACGTGGCCGCCTCGAGAATAAGGTAATTCACCGTGACGGTGTCTGTTGGCATGTGTCCGCCGAGTCTGCCGGATTTCAGTGATCGATGTCCCCAGACGTATCGTTTGATTCTTGGATTCTAATCGCCTTGTGTGTAGTTTAGGGGAAACGTCACGAGCGTGTGTTACACCCGTATCCTCAGAAATTCGGCTGCGCCGAGCTCCGTTCGTTGAATTCGCCGATCGTCCTCCAACTGCAAGCTCCGCCGACGTTGATCGTGACTTCAGTTCGAACGGTTTTCTTCTTTGTTTGTTATTCTATAGAAGTGCGTCGGAATTATTCGCCTCGGGACCAACGACCGACGAATTCGTCGAACGCGGGCTAGCCGCGAATTTGGTGCTACGAAATGGATCCATCTGAGATTCATTTTTTCATTTCGTTCCCCATGAATTTTGATTGTCGACATCTAGTTGATGAAAGAATCAGCTATTTAACCTGGTGTCCCCGATAACTGTGAATTGTAATTTTAATGAAGTCGCCTTTCGGCGCACGAACCGATGTTCATTCGGGAGTGATTGCGTGCCGTTTTCCAATGCTGAATGTACACGTTTCGGGGGCGTTCAACAGAGGGGAAAAAAAATACGTTTACTTGTTGGACTGTGTCCTGAAAAGAGCAGCGGATCGTATTATTCGGTGGTGTTTAATTGAGATTTAATTGATCCCTCCATTATTCATCGCGATTGTCAATGAGCGGTTTATACGGTGTGCGCAATCAGTGTTTCACTTTCGTTTATCCATCCGATTCTTATTACGAAATATAATTTATGCTTTCTGTGTTGTGTTCTCATTTATTTATTTTCTTGTCATTATCCTTTAGTTTCCTTATTGCATGGTGATCGTACAAGTTACCGTTCCGACTGCGGATTTTGTGCATCTGTAGCCTGCGCGAGTGTATCGAATGCATCGAAATGCAAACTTTAATGAAGATTTAAGCATTTTTTTCATTTATTCGTGATCGCGTACGATTTTTTGTGAAAATCGTATATTTCTCATCCATTTCAATCACTAAGGAAAAAACTTGGACAATTTTTATTTGCGCAAAGATCCGCAAATGGTTTACCAATACTTTACTCTCGTTAAATGAATAATTATATAAAATCATAAACATTCTTTATATTTATTAGAAATTTAAATACTCATACAAAAAGAATACTTGTACGACCACAATATTTCTTATCCTTATGTTACCATTTATTTATATGTTATTACTCGTTTATCTAATCAACGATCCACAGGAATTTCAGTAGTTAGCATCGGACGACGAAAAGCATTATGCAACACGACGCAGGGAATAAGGGAACCGACCGTAATAACGATTAATTAGCACGAGAACAAGCGCCTTGTCGCGACACCGAGAAGAATAGATACGCGTGACGACTCGGTAAAACATTTTAATCTCGTTTCGTGTTCCGTGCGCCAGGAGTGTTTCGCATTCAGCCGCAGTCTCGGTCTTCGATATGCATTTATTGTCGGCTCGGTTTTCGTCCGTCGCAGAGTGAACTTCTCCGAATAATCGTTGATGCAATAGAATTCGCGTCGACTTGTCAATGAAGATTGTTCGTCCGGATCCATTAGGACACGGTGCTTTCCTGAATTCGTCGAGTGCATCGATTGATATGCGTAATAATAAAAAATAATCTTCGTTGTGCAACCAGTGAGATCAGTTAAAACAGATTTTTAATTAAATTAATGCGTTCGCTGTCACTGTTTGTTTTGATAATCATTTTCATTGTGACAGTACATTACTAAAAAACAATCTTCTTGTTCAAATTTTACTAAATGACAATATTTTTGACAATACAATGCGTCTCTTAAATGCAACGTACCCTTTCAACGAAATGTCTAAAAAATTATCAAGTAGAAGAGAGTTCTTGGTGTCGTGAATATTATTTCTCGTGTTTTAACTTTCAGTAAAAATCTCTATGAAACTGATTTTATTTATCTCTGAAATTAATACGAAATCGCGGTCTTCATTTTAGTGTTAAAATAAGTGTGACTTTTTAATTATAAACCGTATGCAAGACAGAACACTCATAGCGGCATCTTAGTAGTATCAGACGTGTCAAGTCAGACGCTTGTTGTCTGACAAGACACACCGCGCCGCTAATCAATTCGTTCACCTCGACGGTAAAGTGCCGCTAAACAGATTTATATTTGTTGTGATCGATATCCCTTGTTCGCCGTGTGTCAAATATAGTCGACTGGCTATACTCTCCTCGGTTGGTTTATTCATCGCAAACAGGGAATATTCAAGCTATTTTTCAGCTTTTCATTATACATTCGTCCGCCGACCTCCTTATCTGGTTCTGACGTATCATAGTTTTGACAGGCACTTACCACTAATCAAGTCTCCGAAGCTAAATCTCAATTAAATCGTTTGCGAATGGACATACGTCTCTTTAGGGAATGACTATTGAATTTGAAATATTCTTCCGAAAGCTTCGACAGGAAATACATTTTCGCAAATTATTGACTGAAACATTCGTAAGCATAGACAATAAATGAAATTTCATTAATTTTGCTTGGAACCGTTTCCTATTCCGTCTATTCGTAGGAAACAACGAATTTCCTGAAATGATTTTAAAAAAAGTTACAAAATTCGATAGATTTCAGTGTACCTTCGATTTATTCATCTTAAGCAATCGTTATTTCATTTAATGGAAATTGACGATGAGTTAGATGGGGACTTAGTCAAAGCAGGAAAAAATATCAAACGCTTCTTCGATGGTTCTTCCGACTCGTAAGGGACCTTTGACCTATAATCAGCGAACGTGTCGAACAATACGGGCCAGCTGTCACTGTCCCCGTCTCTGTTGCTGTCGCCCGTTATCAACATCTGCCTCGTAAAGCAGACCGATCCCCGATCACTTATACGTGCACGCATCCACACATGCGGACGCGCGCGTAAACAACAGCGGCCCGGCATAATCTACGACAGATTCGAATTCAGAGTTTCACGCTTATCGCAGGACACTACTTCCAATATTTGTTCCCCAGCGA
Organism: Nomia melanderi; assembly: GCF_051020985.1. NCBI lineage: Eukaryota > Metazoa > Arthropoda > Insecta > Hymenoptera > Halictidae > Nomia > Nomia melanderi. Next base: position 9,373,725 of record NC_135006.1, on the reverse strand, counting down.
AAGGGGGGCCGAGTGACTTTTATCAAATGGATGTGCGACGCTATCGGCCGCAGAATCGGCTACGCTTTTCTCACACGGAGAACGGGTTCTTCGACGCTTGCGATCGTCTGCGGGTTCATTAACCAGTTAACTGCGTTCAACGAGTATGCGCGTCACCTTAAAATCAAAATAATACTAATTCTTTCAACGATCAATCATTCATTTTTCCAGATAAACGTGTAATTCTTCTTCGTTTTTCTGTAGCGTTTCGTTAGAATATATTATAGGTGCATTTGGCCTGCGTTCTTCATTACTTGATTTCATCGCGAGCATTATCAGAGGTTTTTGAAATGAAATTCCACAGTTAACAGGTTAAAACATTCACCGCTATAAGAACTTTGAAGCTTTCTGTTGTATCATTTATTCTCTTACGAAGACACATAGAAACAACTATTAATTCTTTAATAATGAGAAGTATTGTTGGCATTCGAAACATTTTTCGGCAAATATACTCATGATCTTTTAACACTAAAACTACCGAACAATTAAACTGACTTTTCGAAATTCTTCTATAGAAACTCTAAGAACGCATCTATTAAGATTTTAATTGATTTACAATTCAGTTGACGTATTGCTAGATCAAATTCTTTAATAATTCCTAGGAAAAGTATCTGTCATTTTTTCAATAATTGTAAAAAGAGAAAACAGGCATGAGTCATTTTGACCCGTTTGATAGTTTTATTATCAATGACACATTGATTACTTTTTCGATCGTATTGAATAGAGATAATAGAATCAAGGGATATAATTTATTTCAATATTGCTTGTATAATTACGTACACTACATCGAATTTGATATTGAATATCGAATTTTATCATTTTGCTATGTCAAATTAAATGGCAACTGTAAATCGCCTATCGAGTGCAAAAAGTTAATTATTTGGTATTTATAGTTATTTACGGTATTTAATTTTTTTATTCGACATCAAATGTCATGTATATTGTAATTGTTTTTAAACAATTCGAAAGCATCTGTTATTGGTGAATATTGCAGTCAACGTCAACGGCTGTCAACGTGTTACCCGTATTGTCTGACAAATACTTCGAATCAGCGAGGAAGTTTTATTTGTGATAGAAATAAATGTTTTAATGAAGTTTTCTATTTCCCTATTTTATAAACCGAATTATCGTTAATATAATGGAATTCATTTATAACGGTTGAAGCTGAATCTTGTATCTTCTTCAGAATATAAATTGATCAAGGATATACAAAAATAGAGTTGAAGAAAAAATTAATTTTATTGCTTGTAAATTCTTTTACGCATAAATATTTACAACTTTTCAGGGATATTTTTTTAAATTATCGCGAAGATGATAATAACTTAATAGGTATTTGCCGAGTAGTTATCTGAGTGAAGTTTTGTAAATTTTCTTTTATCTTTTTGCTATTGAATTACATTTTTCTTCTGATTTAAAAAAAGTTGTCGTAAAAAAGTAATTCTTATACTTTCGTATATGTTTTTTATAACGCAGTTGTTGATGCATTTAACTTAAAACTGAAATGTGCATCACAGTTTCAATATCTGTAATAAGAGATATCTTTTCGTTCTTGGCTTCACGTGATATTATACGATGATGCTTTCTTGAAAAAAAGGGAACGGTGAAAACTCTTAATGGTATCTATCCAGCTTCGGAACAATATATTGTGCTTTGCAAATAATCCATTTTTATTTGCCGTTACTTGTTGCTTCGGAAAAAAGATTTCGCTTCGTGTAGTTTTAATGAAGAATCGCGTGTTGCGATCTCGTATAAGGAATTCGTTTCCGTTAATTCACGAGAAACCTCAGAGTATATGCTTGTTTATTTTCGCGAGCATTTTAAACCCTGAAGTATTGATTTCTGTGAAACCATTAGTATTCCGACAATTCGTCCTCGTCAGTGTAGACATCTTTCGATAAACGCGGACGTTGATCAATCTCTTCATTTCGAATTAAAAAATGGCAAATACCTTTCAGGATACCATATAAATTGCTTCATTAATATGCATATCTTGTACTACTGTGACTTGAGTAATCAGAGAAGTTTAGACATTTGTATCTTTTTTTTTAAAGAATTTTAAAACAATGAAACTAAGCTTCCCTAAATACTTCTAAAATTTTCTTCAGTTTATATTTCTCGTGGTTATATTTAACATGAATGACATAAAACAATATAATTTATAATTATTTAATTCATATAATTCGAAACAGTAACGAATGAAATTCATTGGAATCCAATAATTTTATTTCTTCGAGAACGTCATGTTCGAGTTCCTCCAAGTTAAAAGTTTTTGTATTTTTATACAATTTAAAACAAAAAGAAACTTCAGAACTTTGTTTCGTTCGCGAATTGAAGTCGAACTCGTTCGTGTGAGCCTGTTTGGAATTAAACTTCGCGTTTCCATTGCCCGTTGTCTTACTTCTCCGAATTTGCTTTGGTTCTTAATTAATTTACCGAAAACTAATTTGTGAAGGGGATCACGTCAAATCTCTGTTCCGCCGAAGTAGGAGAAGTTTTTCGCTAGCAGGTATTGCTGGTTTAAAAGCGGACGAGTATAATAGAATAAATTGCTTAATGAAATCTCAGGATTTGGAATCCTATGGGAGGCGACGTGTTTCTCAAAGTTCTCGTTCACTTTGTTGGTGAAACTTGATACCGCGCATCCCGAATCTCTGGTTAAACTTGTATCACGTTCTGAGGAATGTCAAATTAAAAGTAACTTGTAGTGGCACATTGTATTTTATCGGGGCTGGATCTGCAAAGGTATAGTGAAATTTAAATATGCATAACTACAGCTTGAAAATATCAGAAAAGTGATAAATATGCAAATTTTATAAATGCTTCTCCTACTCTATTTATACTTATGTTTCTGATATCCTTTCTTAAAATTTTAATTACATAAAGCACTGTGTTCTAAATGCTAATGTTGCTATTTATAAAATATAAATACAGATAGTAATACAAATGATGACATATATCATATTTAATTTTCATATTCATATCGATATCTAATATTTTACTACGTTCAAGACATTTCTGATATTGAAATAACAGTGTGACAGCCTTTAAAGAAATTAATTTTGTTTTTAAGCGAACCGTAAACGGAAAAAATATCAAATAAAATGATAAACTATATTTTTTGTTGACACAATAATCAAGAATTTAATTCTAAAACACAATTTTTCAATTTTTTGCAATTTTAATTCCAATATTATGTCCCTGTTGCCATCAACAGGGGATCGAACGATTAGGCGAGCTTCCAAACGCGGCACACACCACCAGGACGCTGCAAGCTTTCAAAATTGCTATTTCGGTTATATCTTGGCAAGTGTTGGGAATAACCACTGCTAAGCATTCCCAAATGGCGGCCATTGTCAGGATTTGCTAAGTTTTGGATTATCGTGACGTATCTTAACGTATCCTCGTCATCGTCGTAGTAAACACCGCGAGACGCGAGCCGAAAGTTTCCTCGTGGTATGATTGTCGAGCCTAATCTCTTGGGACATAAAGAAGTCGCAACCTAGGTAGCATACGAATCCGCTAGGTTCAAGGAAGACAGCTTTTGTTCTGAGAATAGTGTGCGCTGTCAATTTGAATGGTGATCACTTGCTACGAAGTCTTGAATGCTAGAGAGAAATGTTAAGAAGATACAAAACAATTTAAAACTGTCACATCGTGTCATTTAAACCTTCACTTTGTAATTTTTGTTCTCTTCTGGACTAAAAAAAGTTTCTTGTTAATAATTTGCCAGGAAAGTTTGTTTGTTTCGATGCGACGTTTTCATCGCGAGTCAGATTCAATATTCTAATTGTAAGGAAAGGATTAACACTTAGAATGGCATTTCTCTCTGAGATGACAGATTTATATTTTGCAACAGCAATTATATTTGTAGTAGGATATCAAGTAATAAAAATTTAGTTAGCGATGGATTTTATATGGTATTGTCCGTATATTTAAATTGTTAATACTATTGATCGAAATCATGTTATAACGAAATATTTAAACAGGATTGAGTACATATCCGTATTACTTTATTATTATTTTGTCTGTCGTATGTCTAAAGGGTAAGTATATATTTTATTTGAGAATAAAGAAACTGAAGACTTAGAATAATAAGACGTGCAAAAATCTAAAAATGTTAATCAATGTTTTACAGTGTTTTAGAAACGAAGTCCTTTAAGCTATCTGCGAAAAACTGCGAAGCTAAACTTTAGGTACAATACTAAAATGCACAAGCGTTATTGAAAATTTAATTTACCGAATGTCGATAATAAATGTTATTCCATAAATATTGAACTAAAGAAGGAAAAAATTATTTCCTATTTCCCTTCATAAATAGTAAAGAGAAAGAAAATTTTTAGAAAAAGCAACAGTTTCAGCGAAACAGCAAAGATCATAGCAGCTAAATTTTAAAAACAATAATAAAGGCAGTTTTTACACGTCTTGTAACCCACAGAACCAATAAATAAAAAAAAAATAACTATTCAAGTACCAAAACTGTTTCAGAATAAGTGACTTCGTTTTGAAGTCATAGAAAATCATAAAAGAGAGAAACGGTATAATCGAAGTGAATATTCTTTCAACTTTTCATTCGTCAGGTTCGGGAAAACAGTAAATCGATCGCGTAATATCTGTATATGAATATTGTGTAAGAATTTGTATGGTTTCAGTTCCGTTTTCACCCACGGTAACAATAAAATGACTTTTCCAGTTGAATAATATTCTGTCCGAAATCCGATATTTTGGTCAGTGTAAAATAACACTTCGATCAATGTCGACGCGCAGTTTCTATGTTTCAAGAAATAGGAACAAAGGCAGGATTAAATGAGAGTCAGCGGAAAAGGATCGTTTCGGTGATAAATATTCTTTCGTCGCGAGATTTTCGCCGCTGCCGCTTACACCCAATTTTCGTCGCTACTTTCGGGCTCCCACGCCATCGTTTCCTGTTTCTCCATGCGACCAGCTAACCAGCGACGTTAGGGCGAACCTCTTACGGTACAATGAGTATGCAAATAGGCCGGCATTCGGCTACATTTGTTTCAACGAGCTTAGGAGCGGCGCGGTTCCTTCGCGGAGGGTCATAAAAGTTTACCACATAGCCTCAAATCTTTCAAAAACAAGGGGAGCTGCCCTTTGCACTCCACCACTTTTATTGTCTCGATTTCATTTTCACGGCTACGGCTTCCAGAATGGTGTTTGCAAAGCGCGACTGTCACTCGGCTATTCATTTTGTCTTAAAATCTTTCCCGTTCGTGAAGTTAAAAACGTCCTTTCACTAAATCAAATTTATACAACTAATAATATATTTTACTTTTTGGGCGAGCAAGGAAATGTCAACGTTTCCCTACTGTTTGATTCTGTAGAATGAAAACATTACTTCAGGGTGAATGCGTGTTTTTACGTTATGTTGTATAGGATTTAAGACTACGATTGAAAGGAAGAATTATTAGAATGAAAATTTAATGGTTTTCTATGCTTTTTAAAACACGAGATTCTCAAAAGTCTGTTCTTTACATAAAATAATTTCTTCTAGTGTCTTTATTTATAAGAATGTTTTAACAATTTTCTATTACGTTAGAAAGTACAATAGAGTCAAGAATATTAAACATCATTCTGTTATGACGATTAAAAAGACAAGAATGAGTACTTAGATGTATCAAAATGTAGGATGAAATATGGAAATCATCGCTAGATGTCGCTGATAACCATGTCTCAATTCTTCGCGACACAATGGCTTAACAAATCGAAAAGGAGAATAAGATTATTCTATAGCTAAAATATTTTTAACTTATCTTATTATTATCTTATGTCACTTAACATCTTGCCAAAAGCACTCCGTATTTGATAGACATCTTTTATTTCTCTGAATACCACGAAATCGGAAAAACAAAGGGTCGGAAATCACAAGTAAATCGAAACCATCGAAAAATCCCGCTAAGCAAATTAGACTATTCGATCCAGACTCGAATGAAGAAAGTTACGTTTTATTAGCTGCAGGTGGAATCTCGTGTGCTTCGTCAATTATCTTTCCGCGGATTACGAAAAACATTGGACGGAGGGCAGCAATCGAAATCGGTGAACTCTTTGCAATTAATAATATCGGTAATTGGTATACACATGTCGCGACCGGTGAACTTCAAAGGTCATCGGCTGGCAGCCAGTTTAATTAATGCTATCAAATGAAAATATTCATGTGGCCGCGACGTGTGCGTGAGCGTACGTGCACAGCCAGACGGGTGATCGCGGCAGCCTCCGCCACCCGCGAACTCATTATGCAAAAATTCGTTGCGTTCCCGTAATTTCAATATTCGTTCAATCCCTGAACGGCTCGCGGGTCGCGTTAAATCGCGGCATTGACCTAGATCGGGCAATTTTAAGTCCGGTTGCAACGTCATTCCTGGGTCATTTGTGTTTTTCTACCAAAAATCAGCGTTTAAACAATTCACGATTTATTTGCAATAAGCCTATGAAATCTTTACCTTATTCTTTGTTCAAAAAACTACAGTCGTAAATGCTAGTTTCTTTTTCATTATTCACTGCAAAAAATGGAATTAATACTAAGGCAAATCCTGTTGAACACATTTCGACTTCAGATATTACAAAGTATGTAAACTAAACGGATTAATTAAAAATTAATGCCTGAGAAATATTTAATGCAATTCTTAATTAATCTTTAATTCACTAAAAAATGAAGTAAATAACTGTCTTTCATATCTTATGAGCTTAAGTTAGTCTCTGGAACAATATTTCTGTATAAAAAACGTAATATGTACCCTTAGATTAACGTATTGTATTATTGATTTTACTATCGATTTCAGCCAGTTTTCTCGAAGTTTTAATTTTAACCAATTAAATGCAAGCTAAGTGAAGGAGTAAAAATTCAATAAGGAAGTAGCATGGTAAAAGCTGTTTTACAATTTTCTGTATAATCTGTTTGCCAAACCATTGACATTTTTTAACAAAACTATCATTGAATCCAGTACTTCAAATCGCGAAGGATTACATTGAGTTACACGGAATGATGTCTGCAAATTGCTTAATTACATAGCCACATTGGATCAGTTCTTCATTCGATGACTTTGTGATTCGTAGAATCCCGGGAAACTCCGACAACGAGGAAGTACATAAACAAGTTATAAACGTAATTGAAATTTGCGTAGCGTAAGTGCATTAACCACAATTTCCACAGAAAGGGCCGCAGGTAAAATCGTTATTTTAAAACAGTTTTTCATTACAATTTTCTCTAATAGCCCCGCCTAAAATCTAAAACGTTATTAAATTACTTGTACGTATGGTTACGAAACCGTTCGTGAAAAACACAATTATGGTGTAAGCGAAAAAGATGAAGGATCGCTGGGTTTGAAAATCCAGGAAATTCAAGATTGAAATTGCGGATCGAGTGATTTGTTATTCACCTTTCTGCCGGTATTCCCTCTTTAATTGTCTCCGAAGTGGCTTCTGTGTTTTCCTTTGATAACGACGCTGTTTATCGCGTGCGATTGCGCCCACCGCACGATCTGACGCTCAGACATTATTGTCCCGGAAGTCGCGTAGCTTTCTGCCGCTGGCTCAACGGCAATTGGTGTCCTTCATCACCCCTTGCAATTGTCTCGAGGATGCGAACGGATTTTCGCACGGCAATCGCGAATCGACGTGTCGCGTTAATGCGTCATAGTCGTGTCACGTATCTAGCGTTGTCCAGAGTCTGACGATAGACCACGGTCTCCGAGGCGTGGGAACACGTGCCCGCTAGAACGACCTTCGACCTAACCGAATAGAGAAAAATACATTGCGGCAACGCGGTTTACTTATAAGCATATTTACGTCAAGACTGTGTTAATAATAATATGACTTAACTTGGCGTCGTTTGGCTATGTTTGACGTGAACGATAAGGTTCACCGCGTTTACGGGACAGTCACTGAAGGATTATCTTTGGTAAATTTTGCGTCAAACGTGATCGAAACGGTTATTTTTATTATCCTTTGTTTTAGACATTGAAGATGATGTTGGATTATTTATAGTACTAATTCTTGACTAGCGAATGGCTTCATTGAGTGTGGAATAAATAGGGGTTCGAGATATACATCCAGTAGCGAAATTTTACTTATTTTTTCTCGATATTTATATATTTAATAAACAATAGTAATTTATTGAAAGCTTTAAGTTTAGAATGGATTAATTGTGCATTTCTCTACATTTAAAAGTTGCACATATTCGAAACTATACAAACAAACTAATATTATTGAATTTTCACAAAACTTGACATGTTCAATAAAATTTGTTAAGCTTCTTGTTGAATTTAAATCTTGGTTTTACGTACTTAAATTGAAGAAGATTTTAAAGAAACATGTAGAAGTATACTAAAAAGCATTGCTATACTTTCTGTAGTCTACAAAAGGTTATTAACTCATTGTGACTAATAACAAAGCTGAATATTAATAATAAAAGCGATTAATCATTCAACATCATCTATATATTTCCTACACATTAATCACATTTGAATATAGAAACAATTCGCCATCAAACATTATCGATAATCACAGCTCAAATGATTAAACTATTAAAATCTCCATCAAATGATTAAAAAACTAAGGACAATCTCTCCTCAATTTTTCGAAATGACTCAACGTTCATATTTCCAGGTAAGCCCACATAGCTCACGAATTTATTAAAAATATCATTTCAAAGTTTTCCGACAAGGCGTTACAGCGTGTTTCCATATTGCGGATAAGTGCAACGCGGCCGCATGCACGCCTGCTGTCCGCGGGTGCACGTATTGACACTCGTGCGGTGTGCGGTAACGTGCGATACGTTAACACGCGCGCGCACACACGAGCACGGTTCGTTGGTGGATTTCGCGGGATAGGGTGTGCGGGTCTCTGGTGCGTGTGTTTGTTGTCTACACGCGGGGGTGAGGTTAAGGGACACGGGTTCACGAGTAATGGTAGGGGGTATAGCTGGTGGAAAGGAACGCAGCAGCAGCAGCCGCCGACGCCGACGCCGCGGAGACGCATACTAATTAAAGGACATCATTGTCTGGCCCGTTGTGCGAAGACATGCTAATTACATTTCGAAGGATAAGTCTCTCTTTTCGCTCCATAGACTTGGCCATGAATGAAGCGCGAATCTCGCGCCCGCTTTCTTTTCCTCGAATGAAAAGGATTTCTCTCTGTTCTCCTCTCCTCTGAATCGACGTGTACCGGGCTCGTACATCCACGGGTTTCAACCCCACCTTGCTCTCATTGTATCGCCAACGCACGTGAGACGGTCTCTTTAAAAGAAAGAAAGGAAAAAAAAGAACTACTCGCTCTCGTTTGTCCCGTCTTCTTCTTCCGGTCGTGTGTCGCTGCAACGCAGCGCAGCGCAGAGGCAGCGGCGCGCGGGATCGGTGATCGACGAAACGTCGCGTTTAATTGGCTAATTAAGGTTCGATGATCGGGTCATTTTATCCGAGTCATTGTGCGCAGCCCGTTGGCCAGCTATTTAATATTTTGTTATAATGTTGTACAAATATTTGCGGATCTCAATGGGGCAGATTATATGGATCGCATAATGCCGAGGTACCGAAGGTCGGGAGATTTAATAGAAATTACTTGAAATTAATTAAAACTACCGTGAACGAATGGTTAAAATTAATTTAAGCGTCCATGATAAAATCGATGTTATTATGAATTCCGATAATGGCCGCTCTTGACTTCGTCGACCTCGCGTCGCGTCGCGTCACGTCGCGTTAAATGTTTTGCGGATTTTGAACCTTCTCGGAAATAGAGTGCGTTGTTCTGAAATTATACGCAAAGGAAATAACATGTGTTTTTAAACGATTTCCTCTGTTTTGTAGATTAACGAATGACGCCATAGCTGACAGTTGGTCGGTGCGCAAATAACGGGACACAAAAGGTAAGTCAAAGATTAATTATAAAGCTCGATTGTTTGAATCGTATTAAATGGAACGCACTTTGATGAGGTTGAAAAGAATGTATTAAAACAATTGGTGTACGTAATTCAATGTAATGTTACAAATATTACTATGTAGAATTAAATTTTGATAACAATATCAGGGTGCGACTCACTATCATTATTATTATTACTATTATGTATGTTTATTTATAAACACATATCTTTTGTTGGAATTTCCATGGTGACTTGTACATTTGGACATATTATTCCAAAAAATTTATTTAGTAGAAAGATTAACATACCTTATTTAACGTTTTATAGTCGAAATTCTTTTTGACGAAAAACAAGAAGATTATTATTTTATCGTTGAACAGTATTAATTCAGAACTAAAAAAAACTAATTAAATTTCTTGTATTTTTACTCATTTTTTATTTTATTTATAATTTCAGTAGTATCAGCATCTAACATTTGTAATTCACTCACTAATTTGAATGAAAATTCATAACGGTATAATTACACGTATAATTATAATAGAGACAGCAGCGTGATGATAGTCTACTATTAACCTAGTTTGTTATACTGACCAATTAATTTGATATCGTACGTATCGTTAATTAATATCTACAAAAAACATTACAATATCATGAATGTCCATTCAAAGAACCTAGCACGTTACGTACATCAAACTTCATTCTCCCACCGTTACTTTCATCGAACACGGGTAATGACAAACATGCCACAGCCTTCATCAGAATAAAATTATTTATATCTGGGCTGCAACTATTTTCGCCATGCTGACCTCACTATACGAACACTACCGCCCACCAGCGCGATCAACTTCCAAAGACAAATCTCTCGCAAGACGACAATCGGCTCGCTTACTTCAGAGCTCGATGAAGTCAACACCGGACCTAAAGTTCCTTGCCCCTAGGCCGCGAGGCATCCGGTAAAGGTCTGATTCGACCAGTGCACTTTAATTCTTCCCCGACCTCTCCGCCGTTCTTTTCCGACTTTTGTACATCACCGACAGGATTATGCGAGCAAAGAGCTGAGGTCTTTCCATGACGCGGAGCGAATGCTTAGAATTTAAAATGCATTTCATATCGTTATGCTCTCCCCTTCCCTTACCCGTGGCTCTTCTTTTGCGGGGCACCGTCTCTCTCTTCTTCGAGCAGAGGCGCGTGGTCCGTCTCCCTTTTCCTCCCTTTTCCTCTGGCAAACCTCTCTCTTCCCCTAAGCCCCTCCCAACGGCTGGTCTCTCTGTCTCGCTCCTCTTTCCAAGAATCAGTCCTCTTGCCCACTCGTTCAACAGACGGCATATATGTCTTTATGAACGGTATGTGGAGTAGACAAGTGCATTAAAACCTCGGGCGTTAGTTCAAGCTTCAAGAGGAAGGAGGATGACTGGGTTGTAGGAGGGTAGGTAGATGGAGGGCTCCAGGAGGACACACAAAGGAATGCAAAGTAAGAACCACGACCTCCGCCAACCCCGTTCTCGCGGCTGGCCCCCCACCATTCCCACCTCATCCTCCGGCGAGCTGCTCCTCCATCCTCCTACGTCGTCGTCTCCACCTCCTCCTTCATCGTATCGTTCTCCTCTGCCGGAGGTTACACCACATTATCATACAAGGCGGACCTCTCCTCGTCTTCCCTTAATTGTTTTCCACCCCTTTCTCTCCCCCGTTTCTCTTGTTTCTCGATCCATCCCTGCCATCCCTCCAGCTCCCCCGCCTCTACGGCCTGCCTGGGCCGCCAGGCTACCTCTCCCTCCTATCCGATCACACGGGCGAAACAACCAAACCGCGCGGAAAGAGTGTTTCCCTTCGCTTTGAGCAGACACTCGTTGCGATTCTACGAGTGGTCACTCGTCAGCCACCGAATTCTACGCCCCCGAACGCCATCATCCGCACCTTGCCGATACCGTTCCCCGACAAAGATATTCTCGCGCCTCAGCTGCGAAACCATCAGCTGAGACCACCCTTCGAGAATAAGAATCGGTTTTCGCGAGTTTAACGCTTTCGCACTCGAGAGCAGAATTCTTTTGAGGCTCCCCCTGATTAAAGGAGCGCCAAGGTGTCGAGGGATCTTTGTGCCTTCAATTATCGGAACGGATTCTCGTTTGCATCGCCGCGCTGTGGACGAAGGTGTCAGCGTTCGCGGCGCGTCGGCGCTCGTTTCGACCACTTAATGCGGCGCGATGAATACATTAAACTCCTCCGGTTCCGCGCCGGTTTTCTTTTCTTCTGTTCCTCCTTTTCCATTTTTCGCCCCTTTCCGTTCGTTTGTTTTCGTTTCGCCGAGTCTTTGTTCGCATTTGAGCGGCGTTACGATCCGCTTGCAGGTTGTCCGCGCCGCGATTTATATTTCGTCGGTTCACAACGCGCGCCGCCGCTCCACGCAACGTTTCGAGAGCTAACATGCCCCGTTGCTAGGTGACCCGCGATGCCGCTGTCTGTGATTGAAATTCATTTATACGAGAACGGTCCGATGAACAATGGTTTATGCACAGTGAAAAATGTTTCTAGATGGTTCGGATAAAATGTTATTTAATGTCGCGCGGAATCTTCGTTTAAACGCAGTATTCGGTCCTCGTTTTCGGCGTTCCCATGAATTCTTTTCGTACTAAATATTTCATTCTGAAGATAACTATGTTCGTTTAAAATGTACAGAGCAAATTTACGCGGAAAGTATCTATGAAAAATGTGCAAGTTGTTTGTTGCATCAATGTTTTGTTTTATTGGTATGTACAGTTTTCTTTAAACAAATGGTAACGAAGAGATCGATGAGTGTTGTTTTGAGTAAAAGACGAACATACTGTTTTATTCGTCCTTCAAATTGTTTATTTTCTTTCATTGTTCACTGGAGACTTTGAATTAAGTTACAAGTTTTCAATGAAATCGAATTAAATTAAATCTTTCGTCCGATTAAAATCATTGGAATTGTGAAAAATGCATAATTTCTGTTAGTCGATGTTATGGAAATTTCTTACCAATTCAATTAATCTAACTCACGAGGCATATGGTACTGGTTCTTCCCATGATGGAAGTTCTGTTCCTCGATTAGTTACAGGAAGTTTCCAGAAACGAAGGATTAGCGTAACAACTTCGCATCACACATCGACATCTGCTTAAGATGAAACGCTTCACCTTCGATTGACCTCAGCGTATGTACCATTCCTCAAACTCTCGTTAAGAGTTCCCTCCAGGAGGTTCACAGATCGACAGTCCTTTCCAAACTCGATTACGCACCCGATGTTGGTCGCATCTCATTCTCCCAAATTTCCCTGACACTTTGAAACTTCTTGATTTGAATGTTGCTCGCAATTTTGGGAACGAATATCCTTACAAGAAACATGATTCACGGAAAGTAATTTCTACGTCGAGTTATATTTATCGAGCGAGGAATCAACAGATGACGTGTCAGAATATTACTTTCAATAAGTGAAAACCAATAAGCAAGTTAAATAGTTAACGTAAACAAAGGTAAACATTTAATATTACATCTACCTGTTTCATTATTGGTATACGGTGATGAAATAAGGGTAATAAAAAAATATTAAACGATACGTTATGTACTTAAAAAATGAAAAATAATGAATATCGAGTATAAAAGGACATAGTTAATGAATTTACAAAATGAAAAATCAGAAATATTATAATTATTTTTAAAATTACGTCATTCTATTCATTGTGATTCAACTAAATCTTCTAGAATGATAATATGAAATTCCAGAATGGAATTAAATTTTCTACATTTGTATAAAAAATTGTCCACGGAGTTCAAGACATTAGACATTTATTATAATCAACGTAGCATGCAATCTCGATGCACTCGAAAGCACAGAAAGAATGCCAACAATCGCATACATGAAATATTCAACAGCAAATGCAAATCCTTCTGTGAGAGGAGTACCATCGTATCGCGGAGGAAAGTGAGAATTCCCGAGACTAGTATACGTACATAGTTGATTAGACAATATTTGCATAGATGTAATGTGACTTGACGTACTATTGAAAAATCTCATGGTCCCGCCGCCGGTGCAAATTGAAATGGAAGTTGAACGAGGTTAATGAAATAATTAATTTATATACGTCGCCGCAACGAAGTGGTCGCGCGAATTTCAAACACGTATGTACATACACCGTGGGGAAGGGGGTGCGGGGAGGCTTTGAACAGCGAGAATCCGCTGCGCGAGCGACTTCACAAACACTTTCTTTTATCGAATTTACAAGCGGCCGCGCACACCGCCGGCCCGCTGTAACACAATTACAAAGCCATAACATACTAATTCGTTTAATTCCAAATTATCACCCTTGATTTTACGCGTTGTTGAGCGACGTTAACGCAGCGCTCGCGGTAAAAGCGATTTACGTCGATTATGCATATGAGCCACGGAAACCGTTACAAATTTTATTACGAGGAGCCAAACAGATAGCGATCGTGGAGTGCCCTCGACGAAATTCCGGGAACGTTGGCTTGGTACCTTGGTAGGCTACCAAAATCAGTAAGTGCAGAGAAGACAGGGTGAAAGGCTTTAGAGCACTCACCCTGTTGTATTACTATTTTCGAAACCCCTTGCTCGATATTGATGAATGAAACTTGTGGCGAGCATTTACAGATTATTTTAGTAAAACTGATTCTGTATCGCGCAATTAACAATGAATAAACAACGGAGAGAAAATTGTAATACATGGATGGTGGTGAAGGGATATCTTTGCTCTTTTCAATGTTTTACCTTTGAAGTTAATATGTACTTAGCAATAAATGAAGCATTTCTTTGCATTTCTTGTAAATTATTGATAGTACAAGTAGGTACACAGTTAAGTTTATTCGCAAAGAAATTCATGTGACAAGAGGTTAATGAATTCTCGGTTTATAATTGGAATAACGCGTATGCGCGATTAAAACATTTTTAACTGCAATTTCAACTGCTCTCGAGGATTCCTTAATTATACTGTAATTAATTTATAATTTCAGTAACTACGGAGCATCCCCTATATGCATTTTAGAGTCACTTTTTAATATTTTGACAACTACAGTAGTTGAGAAATTTGTTCTCGTAGGTTTAGAATTATAAACTGTGTATTTTAATCGCTTTCAGAGAAGAGGGCGTTTAAAATACGATACAGTACTAATTTCAGTAAAATTGCATTCATTTTTTACATTATTTTGAATTTAATGATACGTTTAATAGAGTAATCAGAGTTTTGATTAATTCCTTCTTTTCACATGAAACTGAGAATTTTTAATTTGATATATAAAAAAGACGTTAGGAATTTAAAAAGAATTCATTTTTAGTGCATATATATCCATGGATTTTAGTTCTTATCTTAACATACATTAAAAGAAGATAAACTCCCAGACAAGCTGGTTCAAAATTGAACGTAGAGTTACGTGTCAATACCCGGTCATAGACTTCGACAGTGACCCCGAATATGAATATAATAGTTCGAATAGTGCACGACCTTGCTTCGATCGTAATTCCAGATACATATCTAAATACATAAATTTATACTTCTATTATTCCCCGGCGCGAAATGTATCGTAAAACAACGAAGCGAATGAATACTCATAACGCATTGCCCATTTTGTTCCGTTTAACGAGACGGTAGGATTAATCCCTATCTGGAATTCCCTCCTCATCCGAAAGATGACCGCTGTCCAGAACAACCATTGACAATCTTCATGAAACAGGAAGAAATCTAAACTTAAAGTTTCAAATTTTTGCTGGAACTGAAAATCACAGTGTAAATCTTAAACACAAGTTTTACTTTTCGTTACAAGACAAAGCATTACCACTTACAGATACAACATTAATCACAACATTAATCTATTCAATGGCAATCTTTATAACCGCAACATTTTATTAAATCCAATATATCCTCTTCACGAATTAATATTAACCAGTTAACTGCGCCCGACGAGTATACGCGTCATCTTAGAATCAAAATGATACTAATTCTTTCAAAGATAAATTATTCATTTTTCCAAATTAATGTGTAATTCTTTCTTGCTTTGCTTTAGCTTTCCGTTAGAATATATTATAGGTGCATTTGGCCTGCATTAGACGAGTATTTTATTTCATTGCGAGCATTATCAGTGATTTCTGGAATCGAATTTCACGGTTAACAGATTAACTCTTTGCACACGAATATCGACAGTTTGCCAAGATGAAACTTTCATGTTTCGAAAATTAAGTCGCAAATACATGATTCAGTTACTCAAACAGCAAGAGATCAGCACGTAGTTTCCTTTTTTTCTATTGTTTAAGCAATTGATATGTAATTTAGTTTCACGCGCTGAAGATCTTGTATATTTCAAAGAATCTTCGTCCGCAAAGGGTTAAAATAAGTAATAAACAAATCCAATAAATCTAACACGTAACAACACGTGTTACAACTTTAAATAGAAACACGACAAATATCCTTTTCGCTCGCAAAATGGAAAACAACGATCGTCACGAATACACCTGTAATTCTGCCAGCCAGCCAGTCGCTATTTCGTAACGCAACCTTACGCAACAAAGGATCGTAAAGCCTGAATTCCATTCGCATGACGCATAGAGCGAATCTTATTAATTTCCTGGATCGAGCCTTTCGATGGAATACGAGTGACACCGGAAGCGAAAAGAAGTCGTGGCTCCGTCGAACACGGCTCGGCCCGGCTAGGTGGGGCTCGGTTCGCATCGCGATTGCCCGAGGAAAGAGAACAAAACGGCGAGGCCACGAAGGCGTGTAAGTGCGTCGAATCGGTGGAAACGAAGGCGAGCCAATGCACGCTGAATGGCCGTCGAGAATGGCGAACGACAATGGACGATCGGCGCGCGTTCTTCCGGAGCGATCGCCGTTTTCCGCGCGGTTGTGCGTTGCGCGTACGCCCATTCCCGCGAACGGGGCCGGATCTTCGCTCTCTGGGCCCTCATAAAGTCGATTGGACCCCGGACGGCCGCCCCGCCAGTCGCGACTTTCGAAACGACCGCCGGATAAAGAATCCGGATAATTGCGGCGGCCACGGCTTGCATGCAATCTGCTTGCCAGATATAACCGATTCTTTTCGAGATGGTCGCCGGAGGCATCGATTTCCGCCGCGTTCGCGTCACTTCGCTGCCGGTGTTGCTTGCGACCGGACACTCGACGAGCCATTACTCCAAAAGATGAGGTATCGGCTATTTGATCAGTAATTTTGAGCACGGTTAGCCGGCTAATGGCCATTTTCCTGCGCATTGATTGCCGATAGAGCCCTTCTTGACGAGCAATAGATTCAATCCGGATATAATGTTCAGCGGTATCCTACGGATGAATTTCACCTCGTTACGAATGTAATCAAGACGTTTCGTAGAATGACGGCTGTTCGATTAGGGTATTGAATAGCGAGTGTAAATTTGTAGGGGGAGGGGGTGTATTGTAGAATTGTAGCAACGTAGTTATAATCGACGAAGATATTGAGAATGCGAATGATATGATGATGATTTGTTTGTAGTAATAAGACGGGCTTGTCGTTATCGTTCTAGTAGTTAGTTTCTGTTTTTATTTGAATGAAAATTCGAATAGCAGTACTTTTTATGTATCGTTGATGTTTCTGGATGCTAAGTTGATGATCGATGCGTTTAGTGTTTTATTTAGTATTTTTGTATTTTATTGTGAATTCAGTCTTATCAATTTGTCTCCTGATCGAGTAGTTTGCTGCGTTTCATGGATAATCGAGAAAGGGCAAAGCAAAATTGTAGGTAATCATTTGTAAGATGATAGTGCTTAGGTCATGATTTAATGAATGTCGAACACAGATTATATCCGTAGATGGAGAGCCTATTTACCTAGAAACCGAGGGTGTGTTTAGGAGGAAGGGAGCGGAGAATTTCATTGATACGAGGGTGAAGTACGTTCACATGTAGACAGTTACTTATACACAATACCGACACTGCGCAACGCGTGTGTGGCACGGTGGTAGGTTTATGAGTCGTCACAATGAGACACACGAAGATAACTCCGTGTCCGATGTCTTCAGCATTCGATTCAAATTACTCATCTCCGAAATGTAGATAACTAGCCATTTACCGCAGGAAATTAATTGTATGATGAAGATGGATACAGTCTGTGAGTCACAATGCTCATTAAGGACCGAAATCTGCTTTTTTTCTTATTACACTGTACAGCAATATTTGTCGTGCTCTTCATGTACTCGAAAGCGGGTAATTACTATGAAATTCTATTTTCGTTAATTCAACTGATGTGGTTCTTTCGAGAAAAGTCTTGGAATGTGTCAGACAGAATATAATTCTTCATTTTTTCGGCAGATTAGAATACTTATTCTTCATTTTTTTGACTTAGTCATTTTTCTCATTTTTATACATAAACAATTCACATGACTTTTATCTTGCAAATGTGCAAATATGAATATTCAACACGTTTGACTAGAGAATGGAGAAGTGACACCTCTTCGCGTATAAATACAAAAAATATGAAGTACACTCAATTAACCACAACTCCCATTGTCAACAAATTGAGCAGGTGGAAGTTAATCAATAGTTAACCAGAAGTTAATCAATAAAACTTCTTGATCATCGATATCAGTATTTCTGCTCAATAATTCTAGTCTTACAATTATAACACGTTCAGTGAAGAGTACTAATAAATGTTGTTCTAGCATCAACAAATCTTTTCAAGTGCGTTCTGACAGAAACTAAATAGTCAGAGCAGAATTTTCTAAATTTATCGGCTATTCACATTATAGAAAATTAGGTGCAACTGTTTTAAAATTAACAATAAAATAATTCACAAATCAAGCATTAAATGCAATAAACATATAAAATAAATGCATTAACTAAAAAATTCTAATTTTACTACAAAAAAAGTAACCGCATACTGTTAATATTCTATGCCTCATCATACTCATCAACTTCAAGAATTCAAAGCCAACCACGTTCGCAAAGAATCATCTATGTCTGTTCATCGAAGCCCATTCCCCGAAAAAGCAGACTGCAACGCATCGACTCGAACAGATTCGAGGAGTCGTAGGTGTTTGAAAAATTCCCGAGAGAAGAGTATCGCCGCGGAGACCACAATGGTTCTTGCGAGATATCACTGTTATCGTCCAGCGATATTTCCGGTTCCTGCTCAAGAAGTGTGCTGCCGAAGATAATTTATTATCGCGCCGCGGCACCGGACTTTCTGTCCGTTCTCGTGGCACGAACGAACGACAGAAGACGACGATGTCGGGCGGCGTTGATGTTGGAACGGCCGGCGAGGGAAGGAGAAGAGGCAAGATAATTAGAGAGGGAGGGTAATCCTGAATCAGCGTCATCGAGCGAGCGAAACGTATCCTCCTCGTCGAGTGAGCCAACCGGATGCACATTGTGCGCCGTTCTTGCGCGCGTTCTCTCGTCATCGTATAAAGACAACCAGCTCTCGCGTTGAGACGCGTCGACGGAGAAAACCCAATGTCAACGTCGCCGCGTTTATCGACCAGTTTCCACGCGCCTGTCGTGTTTTCTTTTCGCTCGTGTAACCGCGGAAAAGCCATGGCTACATAGCCGAGGGGTATAGATCGCTGAATAGATCCCCAGTTGCGTGAACGAGCCGCTCGATCGAAAAGCTGTCCAACTGTTCGCGATACTTTCCGACCCATCAGCGGTCTTAGGAGTCCTTTGTCCGGCGAAAGTTACAATTACTTACAGCCAGACGCGGAAGCGCTCGAACGCATTAACGCTAGATTTACGGACATTTATTGTACGGTTTACCCTATTGTTTTTAGAGAAATTGATGTTCGTTCGTTTAGATCTTGGACATTTGGGGTTTACGGACAGATTGGGATACCTGTTCGCGAAACTGCGTCAATCGAAATCGATGTATAGGTTTAGCAAATAATGTTTATACAATTCAATATCGGTGAAATTGGGGTGTTCTAGTGTTAAAATGGAATGGTTCTTACTTGGAAAATATAAATAGTATTAGGTGTTATATAATGTTTTTATTTCGAGCTAACATACGAGTATTTTGATACCGTGTGTTGTGTTTGGAGATTATTCGATAATGCAAACAATATTCGCGAAGATTCTCTTAAAAATAATAATTAAACGGATTCGCAATAATAGTAAATGTTGATAACCAGAATAGTAGCAGTTAGATAATATTTCGTTGATGCATCTAAGAAATTCAAAATACTTTCCTCTGTACCCTAAACGGAAAGTTTCACTTTCAAAGCTTGCTTAAAATCGATATCAGCTCTACTCAATTTTTTGCCAATTCCTTTCCCCTTTTAATATTTCTATCTTCCATACTCGCATCACCGTATCCTCTATTTGCGAAATTCTTATCCCGTATATCATATTGCCACCGTTGAATAAACAATTGTTATAAAAGTCACGATGGAATGTCCCGTCGAGCACTCCTCGCAATAAATAATAAGGGGAGGATGAACGAAGATAACGGGCGGCTGAATGAAACGATAAATGAAAGGATAAGCGGAATTCAATAAAAAGGAACGAAAACCGGATCGATGGTTAACGAGAAACAGAATTAAGTATATCCCGATGCTGCTGTTAAGGAGCATTCATCGGGCAATATCGAACAAAACGACGCGATTCAGAAAGTCTTGAAATGCTAAAGTATAAGCGTGGCGTTCGGTCAAGGAAGATAATCCGGCGAATACGAAGGAATTTCCGGGGGGTGGGTCGGGGGGTCCGCGAATGCATCGGCCGTTGCAGGAGAAAGATGCGGAGCATCGAACGGTCGAACCATCGAGCTCGTCTCATGACTCGCGGTATAAAACAATATTGATTGGAAGTACAATGCGGGTGGAATTATGGGGTGGATGGGTCGAGGGAGTGGAGGGTGGACCACGGTGCATTGTGCTCGCTGCGTCCGGTCAAACTTTTCATCATCCCCCGCAGCCTCTCTCTTCCTGCATTTCTCTCTTTTTCCGTCCGCGTGCGCCAACCTCCCTATTCCTTTCTTGTTGCCCTTTCGCTCTCCCTTTGCCCACACCCGTCCCCACTCCTTTTTTCTCTTCTTCCTCCGTCCTCCAATAATTATTGCAGTTCGTCTCGATTTCGATGGTTTCCCGATGGCCGCCGCCGCCGCCGCGTTCTTCGAATTTCTGCACTTTTTTTTCACCCCCCGTCGAACAATCCAAGATCTGACATGTGAATCGTGGAGCGTTAATTGCCGGGGGCCTGCTCGGTAACTCGAGAATTTCGTGATTGATCGAGTCGTGATTTTTTTCGGGGCACCGGCATTTCGGGGAAAGGAGAACCTTGTAACGTGAAACCTCGAAGATTGAAATTGTTTTAGGAAATTTTTTGTTGTTTCAATTGCTCATTTTTATGTGGGAAAGATAATTGATTTTTTCGTGAATATAATATATTTGAAATTATTTGTATTAGACGTTTACGTGAATAGCGTTTGGAATGCTGGATATTTGTTTTCGGTAATAGTTGAATTCTTGAGAATTCGTATCAGAAAGATACAATTGATAAAATTCAAAAATAGATTATGATGGAAACTTTCACATACACTAGTACTTTTTATGTTATTAGCAACAAAACGATATAACTAAGACTGAAAAGGAAATTCTATTATGTCTCTTCTAATTGCAATTCATGAATGCAAAATCGTGAAACTTCATTCTAGTAGTGTTAAATGAGTGCACAATAAATATAGCGAGACAGATATTCGAATCAAGATAAATCTACAACATTATCACTTTTACCAATCAATTGTGTCGTCTTAAAATCAATCCCGTCGTATCGCGAAAACGTTTCATTTCATAGAAATGTATTTCCTTGAAGGTAACAGGATTTATTACAGAAAATTCCCTTCCTCGCAGGAAAAATCCGGTGGCCCTCGATAGTACTCGCGGCGAGGGCTGCCAGGGAAAACCAATTATTCATCGAAATCAAGTGTTACACAACTTTAGTAATATTTAAAACTCCAGACCGTTCGGTCCCTCGGACAGTATACGGAAACTTTGAAAACTAATATCACCGAGCGGCCGACAAAGGCCTCGCTCGGCGACACGACGCATACGTTTCTCCCACCCATACACGCGCATTCTTTAGATACCAGCAAACACACGCGTTGTGTACACTTGGATTATTCGCAATTACGCTCCGCAGATCAGATGACTCCTCTCAGGCAGCGCCTTTATTGCGGCTTTATTAAACGACGATGGCCGATGCGATCGGCGGTGGATCATGGACGCAAAGTCTGAAGGCGACGAAGAGAAAGAAATCGGGTACAGAGAGGAGGGAGGGGGCAGGAGGGCGTTGGACGAGCGAAGAGCGAGACGCGATCACGTCGGATAGTTACACAATAAAATCTCGACTGTATATTTCATTAGACGACTAACAGTGCAGACAAATGAAAACTCTGGAAAAGATTCCTTCAAGTATATTTGCAAAATTCGATAGAATGGAAAATGCAGTTATATGTTCTAAGATTTTAGATAACTAAGATTTTGAATGATCTAGATCGTGAAAAATAGCGACTCGGTTAATCGAAGTTCTACTATAATTTGTATTTCCAAAAAACCGCTCTGTGCCTAACGCGAATTTGCGACGTTGTGACATTCCGAGACACATTGATATTTCTTACTCTTTTTCAAAGAGAGACACTCTCAATGGTCTTACAAAGTAGATTTTTGTGTTTAAAAGAAATTCACATTTTTTAGAAGTTTTCAAAACTGTTTAAAAGTTTTTACTTTTTCCTATTTTAATATGGAAGAATCGATTTTTTGGAAGTATTCTTATGTAAACCTGGAAATCACTTTTATATGAAGTATTCAAGAATAAATTTCCGATGATTTTTAATCAAATTGACAGTATTATTAAAGAACAATAATTAATATCAAGCTAGGTGACAAGAGAATATAAACATTCGAATCAAAGCATTCAATAGCTCAGTTAAAAATAAACTTTAACTGTGATTAACTTGTCACAGAAGTCTCTCAAATACGCCAACAACTCATCATCGTTGACAAATACATCAACAACTCATTGATTAAACATGATACGTGTCCTCGGTGATCCCCAATAAAACCCTATACCCTGTCTACATAGTTATAGTATAACAACATCCTAGACTGAACTGATGATTAATATATGAGTGATAAGGAAAAAGCATTCGTAGCGAATCGATCAAGACGCAGTAAGCAGAATGCGTCCGCGCTGACAAGGCGTTGCAGATTAACCCGGCACGCGGCAACGCTGCGGAACTATGTTGCACAGGTCTGAGGGCTCTTCTTTCGAAATACAAAGTATGGTACGCGATATATGAGAGAAACAGAAAAGAGGGGCAGAGGACGGCGTTTGTCGAATCGCGGGCTTCAAGGAACTCACTTTGAAAAGCAGCAGAACCTAAACCGCATCTACTTTCCTCGGCACGGGGGAAATAGCTTTCAACCGGGGTACGGGCAAGTATCGTGTAGCCACACGATAACTCTAGGCCTGGCCCGCGATACTTCTCTGCCAGGTAGACGAAGTGGACTCCAAGGGTACACAGAAAACGAGAAAGGCTTCTATGAACCTCGATTGCTTCGCGCTTCTCCCCGATACCCTCCCCCACGTATGAAGCAAAGTCAGAGGAATCGGCGGCAAGGTGTGCTCCACGCGGCGGTGTATACCGGAAAAAGTCGAAACTCGAGAAACTCCCGCGAGCATGTAATGATACACGTGTGTTATGACCAACTTCGCTCCTTCAGACTTGTTACCGCGGCTATCGTTCAAGGGCTCGTCAGATTTCCCGAATATCCCGACTAACGTCGCGATCGTCCGCTCTGAAATGGAGTGGGGTCATGTTCCCCCTAGATCCCGAAATGTAGCCGTTTACTTAACGACCAAATTCACGTTGAAATTATATTCAGTTTTAAATGAATTAATAGGGTACTCTGCAGAATATTTGATTTATCGTGGCTTAAATTATTTTTTGTCAATTTAGAATGTTTATAGGGATGAAAGGTTGTACCGTTGTTTTTGGGCGAAAGTACTTATCGCTCGTTATTTAATTAAAATTATTTCTTTGCTTTAGGTAGAAGTAATCTATTTGTAGAGCGTAACTGATTATTACTTTTTCCCTAATATACGAATGATAGAATATGTTTACATTCTTCTTATTTCTAATAGATATGATTTAGTAAATTGTGTAGTATGTTTTTATTTTCCCTTTCTTTTGTGGTTCCTTAAGTATTTCACTTTATATTATCGTTCTTTTCATTATAAT
This sequence comes from Nomia melanderi, assembly GCF_051020985.1. Lineage (NCBI taxonomy): Eukaryota > Metazoa > Arthropoda > Insecta > Hymenoptera > Halictidae > Nomia > Nomia melanderi. The sequence continues at coordinate 9,349,595 of NC_135006.1, read as the reverse complement.
CTATATCACGTTATAATATTACTATATATTACACACTAAAATGATTATTTATATCCAACTCGTATCTTTCGCAAAAAATACATAAAAAGTAAAAATAAAAATAAAATAAAGTATTAAGAAACAATATTTACTATTTCCATCATTGATTATTACATCTTTGCATTATTATATTTCTATCGCTACTTTTCACCATTCCGTACAAAAAATAACATTTTTGTTTGTACCGTTCAATCGTTTAGAAATCCCCCGCAATCGAAATCAAAATTGTGTGCACAGACTAAATCGATTTCTTTCCTCGAACACGATACCGCTCGCATCTCCCCTACTGTAAAGTGCGGAAGTGACAATCGAAGCCCGTCTTCGGCGTCGCCCCATCGACGTAGTTACGGGGGCTAGAAGGGATCGGAAGAACGACCAGTCTTTCGATCCGTGTCGGGATTGTTTTGTGAGCGATTCGATGTTCAGGGAAGAATGGTGGACATTCTTGCGAGCAGTGTACAGTTTGGTAATTTATTTCTTGCCGGATCTCCTGACCACAGGATGCCTGACGAGGGTGGCTCCGGAGATTCATTTCCGAAGTGTGCCCAACCCGCCCGCGCCCTACAACTATTTCGGAATTAATTAAACTATCGAGGCGACCGAGTGTGCGATTGAATCGTTAATTAGCAGCTGCCCTTCGTGTAGCCGAGCTCCCTTCTAGAATTAAGGCAACCAGCATGTCCTAGCCTTTATTTACACTTGCTTCGCGTCGATAAATTCAGTGTCGCTTCTTGAACACTGCTTCCGTTCTCCTGTTCTGTATTATTTGTATTTTGTTCGTTAATATTTGACATGTTCAAATGAAGAAAGATTATATCGATTACTTGTACTACTTCAAATTAAACTTATTCTATTTTTAGACAGACTAGAAATCTTAAATAAGGTTTAAAACGAATTCTACTTTAATGAATTCATCTTTATCAGATGGTTACTCTTTTTACTCAACAATTTCCTGATACCGTTGTGTTTATTCGTAATAACCATTCTTTTACCATGATATAAGTGGTTCATTGAATAAGATGGAAAGATAAGTTTTATTTCGTAAAACATTACTCCGATTTCATTTCGTAACCAGTTATGAATAACGCATGCCAAGAAAATAAATAATTTTATTAAGACACCCGAGCACTTTATCAAGACCTAGAATAAAGAAAAACTCGCGTTCGTCAATTAATTGTCTTCGAGTTCCTCTGAAACGGTCCGACTTCTTAATGTCTTCATTCAAATAAATAGATTATCGGCAACCCGTACGATTTTTCTAGCATCCCTCTTACACTCCAGGACGAAGGTATTGACCGTTATCGGTAAATCGAGATGAATTGAAGATACATTTAAAGGAACAACAAACCGTACGGAACAAGATAAAAACTCGATTGCCGTACAAAGACAGGCATTGAATAAAGTCCTCGACCGAAAGCCGCCCTTCGATGCTTCCTAGACCCGTAAATGCAAATTATTTGCTCATCCGCCGGCATTCGGACACGAATCGTCCCTGCGCCGGAGCTGAAAGAACAAGCAAGATTGTTAAGAATTACACAATGCCGAGCGACAAATGAAGCGTTTCAAGAGAAACTCGCTCTCTCTCTCTCTCTCTCTCTCTCTCTCTCTCTCTCTCTCTCTCTCTCTCTCTCTCTCTCTCTCTCTCTCTCTCTCTCTCTTTTTCTCTCTCTCACTCTCTCACTCTCTCACTCTCACTCTCTCTCTCTCTCTCTCTCGCTACCCCGGTATCGTGCGTGAAAACAAGAGAGAGCAAACCAAGGGGCGGGGGAGAAAAGAGAGATTGTCCGTGCGCGGCGCACGAACCTCGGGAGCTCCATCAAGCCCTTCGAAGGGTTATGAATAAGGGATGAAGTTCCTGCGTGGTAGCGCACACACGCCGCCAGTGTCCACGCATTCATACGAACTCAGCCAAGTTTTAAGCTCGATTGTATGTCGGTAAACGAATAAATGTGCAAATTTGACGAACCAGCCACGCTCGGTCCCCCCAACCCCGCGGCCGCCGCCTCGCTCTCACGTCACTCTGCTCCTCTCCTCTTCGTCTATCGGGGAGAACGAACGCGTGAACACGCACCGTTGACAGCGACGAGTGTACGCGAAAGAAAATAAAAAAAAATTGACGAGCGGGACGGAGATAGCGAGAAGAAGATGATATTATGCTCGGCACAGCAGTGCTTCCATATTTTCCGGAATTACCTGGACGCGTCGTAGCTGCGTGCACACTCCCACCATCTTTCTTTCTTTCTCTCTCTGTCTCTCACTTTTTTTCCCTCTCTCTTTCTCTCTCTCTCTCTCTCTCTCTCTCTCTCTCTCTCTCTCTCTCTCTCTCTCTCTCTCTCTCTCTCTCACTCTCTCTCTCTCTCTCTCGTTCGTTTTTTTGTTGCCTCTGTTTTTCGTATGCATACGTGTATGCACAATACGTATAGACGGGTTCGCGAGGTCGCAGAAAAATCCAGCAAGTGCGTGCGCGTGTCGGCACACCGATCGACCCCTCATGGACACGCAGCCGGGGCGTTCCTACGCGCGGGTCCGTGAATAAAAATAATTAACGGAAAATATATACGAACGTCGAAGCAGCGATTGATTTACGGGGGAGCGTGAAGGTACGAGGCGGGACCCGTAATTTCGCAAAAACCGCGTATCTGTGGGTTCGGCTTCGATTTTTGTTTTTACCCCGGCCAACCAGATCGACTGCACACCTCCCGTCCCCCGCCCTCCACCCCTTTTCCGCCACGCTCTGCCCATTTCTCAATACACCTACGTATAAAGCATAGCTCGCCGGTATGCGTGTACACACGCGCCCCTGTTTGCGTATGTGGCGTGTGTTTGGGTGTGCACAAGCGTGTATGAATATACGCGCACGAATTTTTTTTTCACTACTCACCGTTCTCTCAAACCGTGCGAACTCAACGGGCCATGATACTCGTTGCCACAGATATTACGGATAGTTAAGCAATAGTTTCTCGCATTTCATCAAATACACTGGCTGATGGTGTGGAGATACTTGAGAATAGCAAAATCACGATTCTTGCCTTCGACAAGACCCGATTCAGGTTCTACTGGACGACACGTCTGAGAATAGGTAGGCGTGAGTTTCGAGGGTGTGGAATATTTTCTATGTTCGTTTTGATCGATGCTATGATTGCATATTCTACACCATTTTATTTTCTACCTTTCAATCTCGTGTAATTTATATACCTGGTATCTGCTATTTGAGAAAGTATTGTATATAAGGTTCTCTTATCTTAGTTTTCTCGGAATGATACTTAGACTTTTGAGATTTCTAAAATAAATTTATAGTACCTATTCATTGTGAACTTCACATTGAATTGGCGTAATCCAGGTAACTTTGTGGTTCGATAGAAACTACTTCCTGTTTGGGCTTCACGTAGCATAGAATGTCGTCAAACGGCTGGTTTACTTACGAGAAACTAATGAAGGATCTATAAGGAAACCCACAATTCAAGTCGCACATCGTATAATTCGTCAGACATATAAGACTTACGTTAAACCGTTCAAAAATTGTATCCCCGTCAATAGCTCTTTGTTCACAGCCACTTCACTGCTCGTCAAATCATTTGTCTAAATTCAGTACACCATTACACTTCGTTCAAATAAAATCCAACATTACTCCAACAACAAACGCAAAATAATTCAACATAATTATATTCTAAGCAAGAATTCATTCCGCATCCGGTTCTCAAAAGTCATTTACGTTCGGCGAAGTACTCCCAGCAAGAATCAAAAAGGCAACGCCTGCGTCCCCACTCACGCCACGAAGATAATAACTCTTTTAATTAAAGGAACCACTCTGACGTCGGAGGAATCAATGTCGGATAGCCGGGTGTCGCAGCGCGTCGGCGTTTCGCGTGACATAAGGCAACGCTCGGCGCACTTTGCATTATCTTCTCCTTAAAAGGGTGAAACGGTTTACAAAGCAACGCGCGAAGCGGAGGCGATTTAATGCCCTGAACGACTTTCCCTCAGCTTACCGGCGTAGGGCGGGGGCGTGAAACGAAGCACACGGGCGATGCTAGAGAGCTAAGAACCGGCGAACGCGCGCCGTGTCTGAGAAGGACGAGGTGATAGGGCAGTTGGGCCGGCTGAAGAGGGATAGATGACGAGTCTTGTAGACATAGTGCTAGGGGTGTGCTTAGTTTCTCCCGGGCAGCGCGGCGCTGCGGCGTGAAAAGCGGAGGAAAAACGTCAAGAGAGCTTTTTTTTCCTCTCCCTCCTCCCGGCCTCAGAAGTAAGTGGCTACATCGTGCATGGCACGTAAGTCCACAGGTGTCCGCGGACAATGACTCGCGTCCCTGTTGTGCGTCTCTGACGGGCGCCCGTGTACACTACACCCCCGTGCACCGTCGTGTCGGATAGAGCCGATCCAGGGGGTTGTGTGCGCGTTCAGTGATTCCCGACCCCGTGTGGGTGGCATGCACGTACGCGGGATCCTTAGAAGGGGTTGGGTACTACCGGGAGAAGTCTCTTAATTTCCGTGCTTCGGGACAAAGGGGGAAAAAACGAGCGCTCGAGAAAAGAGCCGAAGGTAAAAGTGGGGCCGCGTCTCCCTTTCTCTCCCTGGCCCGCTTCTTTCTCTCGTTTCCGCTGGCCGGAGTCGCGTCTTCGTCCCACCCTGGGCCCTCCTGCGCTGCGTCGCTTCTTCCTCCTCCTGCTCCTCCTTTCCCTTAACTCGCCCGTATGCCCGCGCTCCTCTTCTCTGACGGTAAATAGAGAGAAATAACCGCGGCGACAACGCGGGCGAGGGTTGCATCCGCGGACTCGATACGCATATACGCAAACATTCGTGGGCGCAACAGACGAGATCCTTTGACTCTGTCTCTCTGACTCTGACTGGCGGGCTGCGCCGGGCCTGCTGAAACAGCCGCAGGATCGCCGTGACTTTAATTCCGCGAATTGTTTGCTCCGCCTTCCCTCAGAAGTTAACTGAAGTGGCACAGAAGTTCTGCCGCGTTCTACGTGCCATTATATCTTCGGTTTATCCGCCACGCGATTGTGCGCCACGCGGAACGGAGTCAGCCCCGGCAACGGGGCTCGCGTCTTTTCATATAACATATACACAGTCGAGTAATCGCATTCGGGGGTGGCTCGTTTTTTTTTCTCTCGTACGTAGAGTGCGACCGAAATTCCCGCGATTTTAGAAAACCACCGAGCGATACCGCGATTCTTCGAGGGCTGATGTTATTGGAACGGAACCGGAGGCTAGGTACCTCTTCCGTTCACTGGTTCGTTGGTCTTCGGTCGTCGGAGAGGTTATCTTCGCTTTTGTTACCGTCATCACGGTAACAGCCACTTAAGATCGACTGGTAAATTAAAAAATCCAAGGGATACAGGAAATATTATTCGCGAGAAACGGGGTGAGGCAGTGATTAGTTGAAATGCAGGTGTGCTGCTCAGTGGAGCTGTGATAGTTGTCCGAAAAGTCATCGCGTTTTATTTCGTATACGCATGTGTGTCATAATGAAGGATTAAATACTGTGATAAGTAAATATTGAAACGTGATAGAAAATTGTCAAAAAAAATAGACGATGCATGCCTTAATGAAGATTCATTTTGGCTGGAAAAATTTAAGGTGAAATTCCAGACCAAGCAAATTTTATTGAACTTTATTAAAATATATAACTATTGACAGCACAGATTTGTTGGATGTTTGTCCAAAGTGGTAGTAATGGTATCTTTATAAAAAAAGCAGATCAATTTTCTTATTCAATTGTGAAGGTAAATAAAGTGAAACATATGAAAAAAGTTCCTGATCGAACGCTAAGTAGGCTATGTATTTTTAGAGTATGAAACAATATACTTTGCTTAATTTTCAATATATATAGTCCATTGATGCATAAACTCACTTTAATCGGTAAATAAACTGTTTTCGAATAAAACCAGACAATCCAAGTATGTAGCGTTCCCTTTAGTTGATTATCGATAGATAATCTTCGGCCATTTACTTGTGCATCCATTTATAAATATGTCGATCCATTCATAGACTGCTTTGTGGCATACAATACACTACTTCTGTATTGCACTATAAGTCTGCTATAGATCCCAGTTCCTGAATAAAACAGATGAGACAGGAGCGAACTATTAATTTGAAACTAGGGGTGAAAAGAAAGAAGAAAAGAGGAAACATCTAATAATGCACACAGAATATACCTTCTAATAATAAACTGTAATAATTCAATTATAGTTTTATTACGTATAACTATTCATTCATTTTAATACTCATATTAAGGATTTATTAACATCTGGATAAACATCCACAAACTTACAAATCTACAATGTTTCGAAAATATTTTTTAAAGATTAAAGTCAATGCTAGTACTAATTGCTCCCACAATCTTATAATTTCAAACTTGAATATTTGTACTATTTTTAAAACCACAATTTTCCTTGTACTTGACGTGAAAAGGCATTTCTCAAAAATTCTAATATTGCACACCAAGCAACTCCGAAGTACAAATAAAATGCAATTCTAAATGTCCCTCCCTCGACTAAAAAATAATCTCTTACCACTAGTTTTTCAATAAAATCGATACAATGCTCGTCACCCGATTAAAAATTCCGAAACGTCTCCGAAATACCGAGTTACACAAAGCACCACTAACAAGCCACATCATGCCCACGCCACATCGATTAACAGTATCGGTCGTACATAGGTGCTCACCTGGAACTTCCGGATCCTATTGCTGCCGTGAAGTGAATCGGGCCCCAGTGGGTCGCGAAACCCAGCGTTTTTCATCGGCGCGTGACTTTTAACCGGCTGCTGTTCTTTTTGTATCCTCTACCTCGAGGACCAGGGCATTGTGTCGCCGACCGGAATAAATATTTAACAAGCCTACGGTCGCGATGTTGCGTCAATATACACCGATGTGTCCTTCCGGCCGGGAAGGAGCCGCCGCGCGTAGATGCACTCGATCACGTTCCCTCCGCGAGAAGAGAAAAGGAAGCCGCGGCGGCGGAAAGGTGCACGGCAGATCCATTCGGATATATTCAAAATATGCAGAACACCGGCGCGTCGCTCGGCTGCACACCGACAAAAGGACACGCCGACCGCGGAGATAAAGGAAGGCCTCCCCGTTCGTTTGGAACGTGGTCCGCCGGCTGGGCGGGGGTGGCGGAAGAAAGGGTGGCGGGCGGGGGCGAGTGGATGAAATAAGCAGCAGGAAAAGTGGAAGAGATCGCCGATTTTGTTTGCCCACAAAACACCGTAAACACGAGACGACCGGCATTATACAGTCGTCGTAGACAGACGTCCACCTACAAGCAGATGATGAACCTTCTTCGAGGTTTTTCGGATTAGTGACAGACGGATGTTACCTCGACCGGTGGCTGCAGGGGCAGGAGAGATGGAGAGAACGATGACGGGGCGCCCTGCGCTGCAGTAATTCGAGATGATGCTTTTTCTTTCTCAGCTGCCATTCGGCAGATGTCGAAATTGCTCCGACACGGAGACAATGCTGTAAGGATAATCGATTTAATTTCGGAGATGACCGCGAATCACGAGGGTTTACCGAAAATGATCCGTTTCGATTGGGGATTGTCCTGCGACAATGAGATGCTTCTGAGATTCTGGTTCTTTTGGGATGTGAACTTGGGTTACTGGGATAATTCGTATGTTTTGTTTTATTTGTATGTTTGACTCAGGGATGTGAAGCCTTGTAATGGTTTGACTAGCTTAAGTTTAAGCTAACGTGTTGAACTATAATTGTTTGAAACCTGTTTTATAGTTATTTATTTAGCATTGACAGTTCCATTTTATATATATTCTCTGTTCGCATTGAAAATTCGAATATTAATAAAATAAGAAAGGTAACTGGGAAATATTTTTGAGCAAACTAATATGTATATTTCAATTAAAATATTGAACGAAAATTAAATTTTATATTGCAACAGTCATATTATTATTCTTATTTTTCAATAGATTTCGAAATATTCTTGTAAAGTGCTAAATATATAAAAGTATTAGTACTGGAAATTCCAAAGTAAAAAAAATATATAACATTATGGTTTAAAGAAATATCTGAAAATAATATAACTGTAGAGAAAAACTTAATTTAGTTTGGATGTGTACGGAGAAAATTTCCCATGAAATCAATTCACGAAGTCAAGTAGATCACGTAACTCTTCATGTCATCGTAGCGAAGGGTGTTCTCACCGTTTCCACGTAATTTCCTCATAACGTCAATTTTCCTCAAGACTACTAACCCTTCGTCGCACGTCTGAACGCCCTCTGGGAAAACAAAGGTGTCACTTCTTCAAAGAGCTCTTAGCTGCTCTGTATCTCCTTCCGCCTCTCTCGCTTTAAGGGCTCGCTTTCTCGCGTCCTTCCGCCCGGAAACATCTCCAATCGCGTGCCTTTTCTCTCGCTTCCATCTACTCCACGATCTATCTATGTCACTCTATAGATTTTATCCCAAGTATCTCGAGATTCTTAGCCTCAACCCTACCAAACTTCGCCGCTCTTCTTTATTCTGCCAAGAAAGCACTTTATCTGCCGGGGGGGTGGCTCCAACAGGTTACAAGACTTCGAGAGTTCGGAGTTTCTTAGAGGCGCCTATACCGGAGGAAATCTCACCCCTCGCTTTCTAAAGAATTTCTTAATCTATGGAAAGTGTTCGCTAATTACGCTGCCCTCCGCGTTGATTTTCACAGCTCGTTAATCACTAATTAAAATGAATGGAGATTTTCATAGAAGTAGTTTGCCTCATTTCCTTTGTTTTTTAAAGAAACGTTTGTGTAGATAATATTTATGAATGCTCATTAAAATAACTACTCATATGCTCGTTTTATTACATAGTACTGTTCTAAAACATATCAGTAAGTTCAATATAGTTATATACTACACATTTTTATACAATATTTAATAGACCATTCTTTTAATTAAATACTAAACCGTTTGCTCAGAAATTATTTTCCTTTGACATAAGCATTCCAAATATGACAAAAGAATGACTAAAATTCAGTGAATAAAACAGATTACTTACAAAACGTTCGAAAGTATACCACTCTAACAGAAAACGAAATATTACTTCAGAAATCATAGTAAAGAAGTAGTTCTATAAACAATCTATAAAAATAATATTATTAAATAAAATATTTTACTTTAATACCCAATATATAGTCAAACGTCAAACCACGGATTAGAGTGTATCAGTCGAATGATATTCATTTACATATATTTGAACAACTCATCATCATATTATTACACCAAGAGACATGATAAAACGATTTTAACAGCTCTGCCGCTTGTTCACCAACCGTAAAACGTTCCTCGCCCCTGCTCCCAATAAGGAAGTATCATTCATCCTATTCCACGGGGGGTGACTCCAACAGGTTTCAAGACGTCGGCCCCGGTTGAATCGTCTTCGCGGCTGCCGCCCCTAAGGAAACACCATCCCTTTACATCTTACAAGTTAGTCGCTTCCTGATTCTCAAGCAGGTCCACCCTCCCTCGACTCAGGCGGTTTTCTTAGCCCCTTCACGGACGAGGAACTTCCCTCGAAGATTTTCCGGGCTAGAGGGTAACGGAGGAAACCTGTTGATGAAAAGAGACAAACAGTGGGATGGGGCAGGGAAAAGAAACGAAAAGCGTTTTCTTATGACGATACTCGGGGCCGACCTCACCCTCCCACGCCTCCTCGAGTCCGCGTCCTCCTACCCCCGAGGCGCCCTCGAGGGAACAAGATATCAACTTGTTGCTGTTGGGATTCAGTGTGGGCCAAGGATCTAGAGGGTCGGGGTTTTTATTTTATTATTTAGAGTCGGCACGCGAATCCGCCGATCCCTTTTCCCTCGTCACGTTTCTCCCCCTTTCGTGGATTAGGAACATTTTGTCCCGTATCAACGCAAAAAACTACGATAATGTAACCGTGAATGAGATATGTCGTGGTGGATGGTTCTGTAAAGAATTATGAACTGCCATATGACAGGGAAGATATGAATAGGGACAAATGGTATATAGTGACTGATACTAACATGAGGGTATATATAGAATTAGTATTGGTATAGTATTTGTGAAAGTATAGCTATGCTCGAAATAAAAGTAGTTGTACTTACCAAGTGTTTATTGCCTGAAAAGTTAAAGTAACTTTAAAATTTAATAAAAAGGCGAGCTTCTCGTTTGTTAATGGACTGTGCTAAAATATTTGTAGAGTAAGAAACATCTGACAAAAGTAAGCAAATATTTATAAATAATTATTACGTTATATATGCACGAAAATATAACACAAGCAAACATGTAAACATCAAGTTTACGTGCCGGGATTTACTGAGTACTTTAAATAGAAATTTATACTATCTGATATTCGGAAAAAAAGTATTCGTGTATTGCCAGAATTATTGGCAAATATGAAATGCATGGTTGGATAATAGAAATTACAGTATAACTGTATTACTGAATTACATGAAACTTTACGACCGGAATCATAGTGCCTTCCCTTGTATGATCGGAATAGTTATCAGAACAAATGACGCACGTTGGATTTCATGATAAAGGAATTCTATTCTTAGTAGTTCTGTCGCTCGGATATTATCGACTTTTCCTTCTACGCCTCCGCAGTTCCCGGAACCCGTATAATGAAAATTTATAAATACGAATTATTTCTCTGTGAATGCTTCACTAGCGAAAACTGAAAATTAAACAAATTAAGGTAACAATCAGAATTGACATAAATTGTATTCACGTGGAAAGTACCAATATAATAGATCAACATTACCATCACGACACACAAATAAAAATCAGCATCAAAATTCATACGTTTGTATAATAATTAAAAATGCTTCTTGAATTAACATTAAATAATTGATATTATAGTGAAGATTATTAAACTCATTCGGTAGAACATTGGTGGAAGTCATAAAACAAATGATAAATAACAGAAATTAAAATATGGTATATTTAAAAAATGTGTATTATTCCTTTCATATGAGAAAATCGAATCTTTTAACGTTTCATGTTCATCCACCACGAGTTAATTATTTCAAAAAATAAATAAATAGCAATTTATAAAGTACGGAATGAAACGAGGGACTTTTAAAAAAACAAAGAAACTATTTCATTGGAATTATTAAGCAACATAAAATGATATAATTATAAGAAGAAGATAATAGGATATAGGGATTATGACAGACCATAATACAATATAATATACCTCAGACATAAAATGCCTTCCTAAAGGAAAACTATAGGGACCCTGTGTAGACAGTTTACGTCAACCGAGGGTGGACCCGTTAACTTCCTTCAAGGAGTTCCGAGGACATGCATCCATTTGGAAAACACTTGTTGAACATCGAACTAAGATTGCTCGACCTAAGAAGCCACTTGTTGCTTCATCCTTCCTGTAAGGAACTGACAGTCCCGTTTCAGGATATTTACTGTAATAACTAGATAAATCTTCTGCAAGTTCTACCATGAACCCTGATACTCACAATTGGTCATTAGAGCCTGAATCGTTTAAATCTAGAGAATACGTATATTTGGTTCTATCTTTTTCTCAGAAAGTATAGCAATTATCATAAAAATGTTCACCAAAACCTTTTAAAATATTTGAACATATTATTTTCGTTCAAATATATTTTGATTATGTATATATAGTAAAATACAGTGTAGTTGATACAATAGGCATTAACTCGATAAATTATCACTAAACAATTTCATTTAACTTTTCATATATATTCGATAACAAGATATATGCATAATTGCAACTTTGCTGAGAACGGTGCCGATCCCGCAATTCTTTGATTGATATAATCCATTACCACTGCAACGATTAGATGAAAGGGGCGTCTCTTGAGGCAGGGGTCACGTGTTTGTAGCACAATTCCAGACACATGCACGAGCTACAAGCATGACACCGGTTCAATCAATTGCACGATATATCAAATACTGGCTATGGTACAGACAAACAATGAGTGCAAATAGATTTGTTTGTTGCCTTAAAGATACATCATTACTAAATACAACAAGTTTGCTGAAAGTATATTACATTCAGAGATTGAATATAAAATTCGGAAGAAGCCATACATTTTTCAATGCGTGTTTAAATATAGAGACAAGCTAATTCATAGAAGTTTCTGGAACAAATTTAGATAATAAAGTTTCACAAATGTTCTATATAAATACTCTACAAATAAATATTCTATACTATCTAAACTAGTATCAGTAAATATTTAATAAGAATTATAAAATTTATAAAACAATCTATATTTTATTATATGAAATTTTGATCTAGCTTTAAATCTGTTTTAGAAGAAAAATAACAACTTAAATAATGATACACAGCTTAACCCTAACCTGTAGAAAAAAATATATATAATTTTCAATTTACAAAATCATGTAATTTTTTATGTGTAAAACCGGAATTGTTTTTCTTTATCTAGATGTTGTCAAAGATAAAAAATTTCATGGCATAGAAATGATGGCTCATCGACTAGCACGAATTAATGAATTTCCACCAACTTAACACGATGAATGACAGAACTTAGAAAAAAAGTACAAGCTGTCCCTGAGACTTGTGAGATGATTAGATTCTGCCACGTGCCCATTGTGCCACCCATCGACGCAACGCCCCTTTCTGTATACGCGCACGTGTGCGTGTCGTTCATGCATGCAGTGCCTTAATCGACATGAACCGTAAGACACAGAACTGTATATGTATTCCGCATTGCATACTATAGATCGAGATTACATTTAACATCAGTTTGTGATTAGACAGTATCGTCAATTTTAAATAAAACTATAACTAAATACAATATATGTATAAATGAAAATATAAATACAAATGAAGATATAAACAATAAATTTAACTTGAAGAAACTTTTTCACTAACTTTCCACAAATTTGTCCAATAACGTTCTCAATAATATTGATAACACTCCACAAAAACAGGAAAATAAATTTCTACCATAAAATTCATCTAACAAAAATTCCATTTTTTAATAAAACACCAACGAATAAAATGATTTTCGTCGAAATGATTGTACAAATATACTTGATACACAATAACTTCTCTAACCTTTACAATCCAACCTGCACGAGCAAACAATTCTAGATCATAATCCCCAGAATTACCGAAATTCGATTGCAAATTCGATTCTCTCCAAAGTTTCCTCGAATAAATAGAATCCAAAACAAAATGTAATTTCACCGAGCCATTTGTAAATACACCCCCGCGGATCCGTTTCCGGCGAAACGCGCGTGCAAACACAGAACAATTGGCCAAAATGGAAACAAACTATCAATTACAACCGAGGCAAATATGAATATAGAAATTCTGACCACTGCTACAAAACCACTCGGATGAAAGAAACGACGATCCGTATACCAATCCGCGGAACATCCGAATATTCAAAGCTCCCCGAGGCTAATTCTCCGTCCAATAGCGGGCGTCGTAACAAGGTTTCACGGAGGGGGTCCGTAGTAATCGTCTAATCGTCCTGGAACACGCTGGAAGTACCCTCCGATCGTCCTCGACGCGGTTTGGCCTGGTGTCATCGAGGGGAGCGCCTAATCGACGATGAGAAGAAAGATAAGATTCACGGAGAACAGAGCGGGAAAGTTATATAGGCAAATCTTGGCGAGGAGATGAAGATCGGGTCCCATCGTATCGGTATATTTGATTTTCAACCCCATCGTGTCCCGCTCGCCGCGGACCGCGAAGGACGATCGACTTTGAATCTCGTTTTATCGAGTTACGCGGCGCCGGGCAAGGCACCCGGCCAGGTTCTTTGTCTATCGAGCCATCTGTCACCCCGAAGAGCCAACGTCTCTCGAGAGGGAGGCGCGTGGGCGTCACGGTAACGCCGTTAGACGACCTACTTGTGTTCGTAAACGCGTGATCGCCGGCTCTCCCGTTTGGCCCGGGCGAGACCCCAGTTGTAGGTACGCGTGTATTCCCACGCAACGCCGATACAATGAAATATACGATCGAGATAAAAGAGAGATAGCGCGACAAGTCGAACCGGTCCTCCTGGATATACGCGTGTATCGCGTATTGATTTTCCCCGTATGGAGTTAAGCCAACGGGGTAAGCCGAGACGCGACAAAGTTTATTAATCCTGGGGGCAGCGAGCGCGTCTGCGTGGCCCCGGTCACGGCGAGACTCGTGTTCCATGGGGACACGGAACTTTTGATGTCGGCTCGTGGCCGCCGCCGCCGCACCGGAATTCGTACATTGAGCTGCCGGCCGACCGGAAAATTTCAATTCTTTTCTATCGGAGACGGCGACGATATCCTCTGCGCTGAGGGATTGTAAACGGATTTGAAATGTAAGGGAAATTTGAATAATTCGAGACTGGCCGCTTCATCGCGCACGCGGAATTGGGACGGAAAGATTTTGTAATGAAATGTCGGTAACGAAGTCTTGATATTTAATTCGTTCTTTTTGCTTTATGGTTTTTTTCGTTAATATATTCTTTACTAATAAATGGAAATATGTGTTTAACACGTTTAGTGCCACTTGTACCGCATATGGTACACGCCAATTTTTTTAAGAATATATTTTTCAAAGATACTTGGTCACGGATAGCGGTACACATTACAAAGTAGTAAAAACGTAAAAAAAACAATATCGAGATTACCAAAAATTTAAATATAATTTAATACTTTATTTAAAACATCAATACAGTTCATAAGCAAGTGTAACCAAAATTTCCGATGGCACGGAACATGTTAAAGAGTATGGATGTAAGGTTGGAAACATTTGCTTTATGAACTAATGTCACATTATAGTTGAAGTGAGATGAGAAAGGTATACAAATTTGTTAGCAACAAAGGAAGTTACATACATCTAACTTGGAGGAATGTATTTGCTATAAACATTAAACGTTAATTGATATAAATGAAACAGTAAAACATTCTAATAATTTCTTTTTATATAAATACAAAATATCCACTCGAGTCTCCATTTATCTGGGCTGTTACCTATTATTAGGTGTAGTAGACAGTTCTTTCCGATACACTTCAGCTGACTACATGAATTCATTTCACGAAAGCCATAGATAATAATGGTTATTTCGACGATTAAACATTTGTACATTATTTTAAAGAAAATGTTGATCTTACCGAAAAATCGGGAAGTACTTTTTGCTGCACACAATAAATCGGATAGCCGAGACTCCATTGTATGAAGTGTACCTTTGATCGTTTCAAACTTTCCCGCGGCGCGTTCATGGGAGTTAATTTCGCCTTGGGAAATTTCATCTTAACTCTCGGTGCCGTATAAATTGGTCAGCCGAAAAGCGCGGCCGAGGAACGAAGGAAAGGAACGCGATAGGACGACGGGGGACGTCTAATACATCATAAACTTGCGAACAAAGAGGAGAGAGGATGTCGTGGTAGCACCGGGGAATCCGCCGGTTCCCGTTATCCTCGGGACAAAACTTTACCTATTTGTTAAGTCTTGCACGCCGAAACTGTCTCAGATACTGCCGTCGAACTATGCCTCACACCTATGACCTCCTTAGTCCCATCCTTCTTCCTTCCTAACCCTCGCCGCCGTTTCTCCGATGCCTTGTCTCGGTGCATCCTTTGCTGAAACATTGAATAGCGACTACAAAGACGCACTCTGTTTCGTGAAATTCGTCCCCCGGCTAGGAAAATTGATGATACACGAGAATTCAACTACGTCGGGATACGAACGGAAGAGTTTCGAATGAAATACCGGATTCGTGTAACTGATTCTTCTGTGCGCCAACTCGGCGATACTTTGTCTTGGTATTTGGAATTGATGAATATATTCCTGGTCTAAGTACTTACTATCTGTTATATCTGTATGAATAAAATTTATTCATAAAAATAGATATTTAGAGTTTGCTAATTCGATACATTCTTAAACAGAAAATTCATTATTCTTAAGTAGTTTGAAAATAGACAGAATGGTAATAATATTACAAAACGCGATTATGAATGACATTATAAATTATGATTATAAATTTTATTAACACTCAATTAATAGAATCATTATTTTAAAATCATCCTATAGTTAAAGAAAACCTACTTCTATACAAATATTTTCATTTAATTCAATTCATCATTAGATAAATGACGAAGATGGAGTATCTTATACAACAGACTAATGTATATATAACGTTTTTCACAATAATACGTATCGCAGAATAGTATTTTACCGGTTTATCGATCATGAATTAAAAAATTGAGCGTCGTCGAATCTACGCCAAAATTTTCTCCAACACAAGTTCAATCGGCGTGGCGTCAGAAAGGGTTTCAGTGTTATCGGAGGCGCAAATCGAAAAAAAAAGACTGGCAAAATTTTGTTCGCCGTGCCGATGTATGCGTGATCAGAATTCACGAAGTTTCGCGCCTGTGGTTCGAGGCAAAAGTTCGAGTGCGACACGCGCACATGACATCGGCTGTGCCGGAGCGTGTATCGAGGGTGGTGGCGAGCTTTCGGGGTGGTTTCATTGTAACGACAATATCGCCTTGGGCGGCATTGGCGAGGCAGAGATGCAAATTTCGTGAAGGACGGCTCAGTTCTCTGCGTTTCTCTCCGCCAAGCCACGAATATATCTCCTAGTGATCCCAACAGTACTCGATTCTTCGAGATTTACCGTCAAATGGCGACAATTTGTTTATTTTACTTTCACGACTAAAATGTGAAGACGTTTCCCTAAACTTTCGAATGAATATCAAATTAAAATATTTCCTTATTACACTGCAATGTACGTACTATAAAAACAGAAAACATGAAAAGTAATAATACCTATGTATATTTTAAACTATAGTATATCTTCAAAGAATGACTAACAAAATAGGGTTTTCAATATATCTTTTCGTTTTCATCATTCATTTATTTAACACTATTATAGTATAATACTCAACTATTAGGCACAATGAAAACTAATAATTAAAAAATCCATAGGTTACAAATAAATAATTTCTAAAATTAAACATCTTTAATTCAAAGCGCATGCAATAATTCTCTGTTCATTCCATTGCTAAACCTTAAATAACAATAATACAACCCCCGACAAAATAATATCCACACACAGACACAACGCTTCATCAGTAATTCCCAAAAATATTCATTTCTACGTATTCTTCTGTTTCAGGGGACAGCATCTTCCGCATCGCCACGGCAGCGTTCCTCGTAAGTACCGACAACCAAAAAAATTAATCTCCTAATAAAAAGAAAACCGCGCGGAGCCTGTTTCCCGCGATCGAACGACGGTTCCGCGACAATTACACAGGATCCAAGCATCGCGTAAACGGAAGCTCACAAAGCTCACCTTGAAGGGAGCTCGCAGCGTCGTTGCATTGTGCATCGTAGTCGATTCCTCGGCGTTCTACGCCAATGCATACATATATGAGCGCAGGGAGCGGGTCGACGGAGGGAAGGGGTTGACAATGCAGCTGCGACGGTGTGGCAGCCTCGGAGTCGCTCGCCGTCGTCGTCGTCGTGCAATGTCAGTGGCGATAGCGCGCGCTGCCGGAGACGGAGTAGGAAGAAGGGCGGTTAGACGTGCAGCTGTGGCGTGGGGGGTGGGGGAACGAGAAGCGGGTAGACGAGAACGAGGGGAGGACGGGGAGCGGGATGGGGGTCCGGGCGGAACTGGTAAACGGAGGTGGAGACGCTCTAAGGTACATAATCATGCTTGCTGATTCCTTCCCTAATAAAAGTCTCACTGTCAGCCCATCCCCCACGGGTCGCATCCCACCTCCACCCTTCCCGTCCCTGGCCACCGGCGCACGGAGATACACTGCCTCCTTCTCGGCTAACTTCTCCGCGCTCGGAAATCGGCGCACACGCGTCGCACTGAACTGCATGTGTGCGCTTCGCAGAGAGCGTACTAACCGGGTCCGCGGGATGCACCCCTGCGGAGGAGTCCCGCGACAGAGACCGGTGCAACCTCTTTCTCCCTCTGTCTCTTCGCGTGTGTAAGAAGACAAAAGTAGGAGGGCGCACACGGTGGGACAGAGGATGGAGGGCCTGAACGAGGAGAGAATTACGGGCGGCGAGATACGGGTCAGAAATGCTTGCTCTAGCAGCATCTGAACTTGCAATTTTTTTCATCTCCCAATATCCACTCGAAGATTACGTATTCACGTTTCGTATTTGTCTTGTGCCCCCTTTGTCCCGTTGCCTTCATCTCGTATCGCATGTCGTCGTCTCGTCTCGAGTCGACTCGTCCCGTCTCGTCACGTTCTCGATACCCAAGGACTTACGCTGATGAGCGTGCGGTATCGACCAGAGACGGACCATCCTTTCGTGATCCGTATCAAGAACGATTTGCAAATTAATTTCCCTTTGTCGGCAGACCGTCAACGATGCGCCGATTTTCATGGTAAACAGCGCGACCCAGGTTAACTCTCTCTTGCCTCTTGTGGTATTAATAGCCTATCGTTGTGCAACGTGAGCACCGGTCGCGTGCCTTCCCAACGTCGGTCTGATTTGGCCCTGTGATGTTAGGAATTATATTAGGTGTAGAGTTACTATGATCGAATTTTGTTGGTGTGCTCTGGGGGTGCAGATGCGAAGGAAACGGTGCGCAAATATGAATCGTTTAAAAAATTAGTAGAAACAAAGTTACTGTTATAATATAAATGGCAACGCGACAGAGATATTTACTTCTAGCAGAGTTATATAAGATATGTTTAATATCTAAATAAAACTCCAGTAAATATGAAACCTGTACATAAATTCGACTCATATTGCGTTACATGAATAAGTTTACAATTCAATATGTACAAATAATTTTTATATTACCTGTATGGTATCAAAATTTTGGATAAAAAATAATTAATTTCCATATAATATCAATTTTTGCAAATACTTTATAAAATTTTGCATAAAAATTTGCAGCATACCAGCGAAATACAATGAAAATTCACCGTATCTATTATGATTAGGCAAAATACCGATCCGATCAGGATCATGCACGCAAAAGCAAGTTAACCGAAGACCAAAGAAAGCCGGACCATTCATGGTGCGGCTACCCTCGAGGTTGTTAAGGTGAGCCATAGGTAAGGGTACAGTCTCGGTGTCTTCGTTTCAGGGTCGATTTTTAAAGGGCCGGGCGTTCGAGGGTCCTTGTCCCAGACAGGTCTCAAGGTGCATGTCTCTGGTGGATTTAAAAGGCCCTCAAGGTGATCGTGTGTAGGGAAGGAACCAGATGGCTCGACCTACCGCACCTTTCTCGTCCTTCTGCCTCTTCCACCCACGTGTCTGGAACCTCGAACCGGTCTCGACATGAAAATGGATTTTCTTTTTTTCCCTCCTCCCCTGCCTCCATCCAACTTTGCTCCACTTCCACCGTCTCCATAGTTTCCTCCACGAACCGTAGATCCCTGCGCCCCTTGGCACGCGTTAATAACGCATCTCGATGCAGCCGTGGAAACTCCGTCGTTCGACATATGTTCTGAAGTCATTGTGCGCGGGGAGAAAATGCGGTTGCGGCTTCTGCATCGTGAACGCGTTAAATGCGTTTTCGGCCCGTTTTTAAGCTCCCGTTAAAGAGGAGAACGCCCGCCCCGAAATTAGGGCCGGATATCGTCGAGAGGCCCCGCCAATATGTCATGATGACCTGGGCTGGATGAAACGCGGGGGCGGTTGAATGAAAGATAGAAAACGTTACAAATTTTGTTTCCTTCGTTCGGCCGCCGACCACTTTGTTCGATAGTCCGTTGCGCCCGCTTGAGCCCGTGATGAGCTCCGAGAGGCACGTGCAGTCCTCGATTCGAAAGCGTAACGGGGTTCGATGTCGAGAGGCGTAAAACGGTGTCTGGAAATGTTTCTTGGATTACTTTTCGGGGGCAGATGTTAGTCTGATGCGAGGTTGAATGGTTCTTGTTTGTATACGATTGCTGTTTTAAGATAACTGTAGGTACTAAAGCTTAGCAAAAGAACGATGATCTATATTATAGCTTCAAAAGTTTCAAATAGGTGTTCGCATATATGAATATTATAGTCATCATTCCAGTAATAACTTCATACTAGACACTTTATATCATATTGATAACATTTAATAGCTGCAGGGTATCTTTTCACTCCGTGCAACTTAAATATTTCGTTGTTTATATGCTTGATTCATATCACTCATCGGTAAACCATTTAATACAGTGTGTTTGTAGAAATTGATAAATTAATTAGTGTAATCCATATCGATGTTGTGAATTGCTGTTTAATACAGTTCGCAGTAAGTACTTAATGCTATTAATATTTGAATTACAAATCATTTTTCTATAATATATGAATTCAGATGAAGTACTGATAGCATTCTTGTCACAAATGACACAAAGTGATAATGTCACTACGTCGACTGCAACAAAAGTAGACACGAAAAGGAAAGAAAAAATCGGAGCGTGTACAAATAGCTACGAAATTCAGCTTGTCCGGGCACAATTTGGCAAACTTTCCAGGTGTAGTGTTTGGAAAGGGCGCTGCATCGGCACGCGTTCAGCGCAGAAAAGTAAAGACGGTCTATCGCGCAGACAAAAGATTTTACGGCCAGACATTATGTTTACCACACGGAACACCCCCGCAACGCCCAGCCGGAAGACCGGATGTCTCGTGCTGAGAATTATCAGAACGGATTTACGAGCGGCGACAAATTGGCCTGTAGTTCTTCCCTTGTATCCGGGGCGTTACAGCTACAGCGGTCGAGGCTTTCTCGTTATTGGCCACTTTGAAACCGTTTAAGACGGCAAAGCCACTTTACGGGAATACACCGGACAATGAGGAACTTCACTTCGTTCGCTTTTCTCGCTTTGTACACCTTTATGGCTCCCTTCCATAATTATCTCGGATCTTTCCTCAAGTCGGGGAAACGGGTGCCGGGGATCGTGAACAGCAAATTTTCTTTAACATCCCTCGCTCCTTTTGTGGGCTATTAGTGTAGCAAACGGCTAACTCCCAACTGAACGGAAAAGCACAATGTTATTGTTAAAACCTGCGACATCTTTGTCGCTTTTAGGAAATACATTTTTAGCTTGGATTTCGCAATAGCTCCAATTGTAGCGTCGACGTTCTTTCATAATTGTTACTATATCGACGTTAGCACGTTCCTTGCCATACTTTTATTTCGGTTACAGTTCCCGTGGTTACTATATTTCATTCAATTCAGTGGATTCTTTTAATAAAATATTTTAAATACAGTAATAAAAAAAGGTTTCTTCTCTGAACATCACGTCGTATATTATAACTTCAATCTTAATTATAGATGAAATTTCACCTCGTAGGAACTTCGTTTTATTATTAACGCAAGGGCAGGTAACGCTTATCGTTTGAATATTAAATTTCAAAATAATAAAACATATATTGAAGTCCTCCCAAGTACTTTCCTGCGATAATGATTTTTAGGGGTAAAACATCATAGATAAAATTCAATTTTCTTCCTATGTATAACACACGATGCCGCTAGCACGTTAAATTAAACGCTAATCGAATCTTTGGAAATCATCCATATCAAAGAAAATTCTCGTCCCCCTCGGAACGAATCATTTTTCAAAAATAAAATATTAGGATCTCGATGGGTGAGCAGTAAGTTGGGGCACCGAGGGCGCATCCTAATGCCTCGGCAAATCGATCGAACGTTCGTCACCTTAATAATTTCTTTCTCTTTCTCTCTCCCCGTGCCCCCTTCACGGTGTTGTACACACCGCGTGAGGAAGCAGCCGGGCATCTGACCAGACGGAATTTTCAATGGGGGCACGCCACGGCACCCCACAGCAGTTCCGTCCTCTAATGTGGAAGTAGCTCGTGCTACCTGAGCAGCTGCGCGTGTGTGCGA
This sequence comes from Nomia melanderi, assembly GCF_051020985.1. Taxonomy (NCBI): domain Eukaryota; kingdom Metazoa; phylum Arthropoda; class Insecta; order Hymenoptera; family Halictidae; genus Nomia; species Nomia melanderi. The sequence goes on along the minus strand of NC_135006.1, from coordinate 9,327,800 downwards.
GGAAAAGGGGACTCCCTTGGCAGGAGCTCTTTTTTTCTATTTTGCTTTACCTTATGGGGCCACCAGCCGAGGGGAGCGCGAGAGGGTGAAAGAAGAAGTGGGGCTGCGGAGACGAGGAGAGGAAGAAGGCCTCATGTGTAGACGCCACCAGGTACGTGGGCCCAACGTCACGCTCGAGAGGGGGGCCATCTGCCCCCTAACGAGTATGTGACGTCAGGTGTGACGACGTGTGCCTCGGGACCAGAGATGTGTCTTGGGCGTCCAACTTACTCCCACCACTACTCTTCGACGTCACTTCATTCTAAATTCAATTAGTGATGCATTTTTCTTTAACACTAAAACTACCGGACGGGTCAAAATGATCCAATACGCAAACTGAATTGAAAATCCATTGAAGTCCCGATGGATACACTCTTGGAGTTTCTATAGAGAAATTTCAATAAGTCCATTGAACTGCTCGGTAGTTTAAGTGTTAGCACTAGGTTTACAGACTTTTATTGTAGAGTTTATACTGTTATTTCTAGAAACAGAGACCAACTTGCTTCTGTTGAGCTTTATCTCTCGAGAAATAGGCTTTACCTTAATTACCAGTGAAACTATGGTAAGAGACTTACAAACGCGTGATCTATAGTTACGTAAAGTAGAAGGAACCTTTAATTATGATACCAGAGAAAGTATTATAAATATATTTGATAGTTATAATTTGATCAGTCCCAGAAGCATTGAAATACCTAAAGTTTCCAAAGAATGTAGTTACAAAATAGTATACCATGACACGAAAATATATTTGAAAAGTCAATCCTTTCTAAGTGTACGCAGCGTTGAAAACTCAAGCTCTTATACTTGATGGTTCAAGTCTGTATAGTTCTACCGTTCACAGCTCGAACCATGATTCGAGTTTTCAGGGAACCGAGGCTCCCAAGCCTATTTCAAACAACGCTAGTTTCGATAACAGGCGCGCGGGGAAACATCGTCACGGTAATTCATCGATTCGTGCCCACCGCGTTTCCGCGGCTTCCATTTGCCGCGATTGTACCCGCCGCAAAAATTGTCTCTTTCAATTTTTGCCCTGGTGTCGCACCCGACCGTATAAAATATGAAGTTCGGTTTCACGGTTAATTGTATTGGCGTCTGAAGGGTCGCCTTTTCAATTCGCGAAATTAATTTCGCACGAGCTCGCGTCCAGCCATATTGATTGAAAAGTTTACGTTCGTTGGATGCCGATCGATCCGAACCGCGGAACTTTCCGTCGTGTCTCAAAGCGGACTCGAAATGGAAATGCATTCCCGTGTACAGAAATTCTTCGTGGCATTAATTATTTCGGTAAATGGTCTCAACGCAATAGCACGAAAACTCTCGACCGGAGATGTCGATGCCTTTTAGTGGTCTAGGGTACGGAGCCAGAAATTTGAAAGTCGTGAACTGTGGAGGGCCAACCCTAGCAATAGCGCGGCCCTTATGGTTGTTTAATGCTTCGGTACGTATAAACTTCCGCAAAGTACATGAATGACGAAGATATTTGGTACCGAGTTTCCCGACTTAGGTTCGAATACTATTTATGTACTTTCGATGTAACCTTCTTTCTTTGAAACGCGAAAGTAACTTCGAATCAAAAAAATATTTGACCATTAAACTGGAAAGCGATTTTCGGCAATTGTGAAGGAACTATGGTGGGAAGTAGTTTTTACAAAAATATTTGATACCTTTTTTTAATATTCATTCAAAATTATTTTGATTATTGATATAAGTTATTTGAAACATAAGGGTGGCATTGACGGTTAAAAAATACTAAACACTGTGTTACATCACGTTTAGGAATGTTTCATTCTGTTAATTCATTAGAAATATTGAATCGTTTCAGACGTGTGTCATAATTTGTAAAAGCTGGAATTTATGGTAAAAATATCGATCCTAGAGTAATAGATAAAAATATATCTATTTGGACATTTACGATTTGTAAAATTATATAATGAAAATGATTTCATATCTCTTAGTGTAAAGTTTGGGAAAGTAGTAACTAAGTATAAAGTTCAATAATTATGCGTTATGTCAAAAAATATCCTACTAATAAATTTGACAAATGCAAGTTGCTTCCACAGGCATTAATCGGTCATGTGTTTCTTTTAATATTCCAAATGGTCCCATTGTGTCGCGACTCACATTTATCAGAGTAGGCGTGTTTCGTATCTTTAACAAGACCGTTAAATTGTTCTTTATCGCACGGTTCGGTGTTATCTTGCTGGGCGGCTTCTGGAGATATATGCACGCACATTTACTTGTTCTCAGCACGCCCAGAAAGCCTGCACGTGACTTCTGTTCTGATTATGAAGACCATTTACATCCAAGAGACGAAAACCAGACTCCTGACGCGTTGACAGCCACCTCAAAGCTTGTTAAGTGAGCGACAAAAGAACTATATACACATAAAACGCGTTTAAAACTACTGGAATTCGTTAAAACATGATATTTACTGACCAATGAAATGATATAGATTGCAGTAATTTATATAAATATTTATATATTTTTTGTGTATGCCATGAATTTCTTGAAATTTTAATTTCAACTCATAATTAAGTCTCAGTTATTGGAAATACAGTATAAAGTAATATTTTAGATATCAAAAAATTGCGAAATATAAAATTATTTACATTCAAAACATACGAGCTGTTTCAATTTATATTCTAATCGATCCATCTTAATAGAACGATGAAATATGAAACTTTTACACATCTGAAATTAACATGCAACCAACTCAGCTGAAAGCGAAATATCTTTTACACGCTTAATGAAAGATTCAATTATTCAGATAAGAACCAAACATAACAACATTGTATTTTATAAGAAAAGCAACAAGACAAAGTCATTCATGATATCATATAGCTTCTTAAAAATTAACTACCTCGGAGAAATTAGCAAATGATCGAATAACTGCTCAAGAATAAATACATGAAATAAAAATTATATTGTTAGAATAAATACAAGTACAGTAGAACCTCGATTATTCGATTTAATTGAAGAACTAACGGTTCAAATAAATAGTGACGCGAGTTAAAATTCTATAAAATATGTTTACAAAATTCGATCGTATATATCCTGAGGTATAATCCAAGAATCGAAATGATCGTTTGCGAATAACTAAGACTCTCCACTCGGTTAACCCCTCGCCTTACAATTTATTCCTCAATAATGACCAATGCATCTACATTGTCACTAATAATTTATTGAAGAAAAGAGAAACATTCGAAACATATACTATGTCTACATTTAGTCCAAAGTATAACTATTAATATCAGAAGAATGGTATTCAACTTGAATTAAAAAGAAATTCAATAACAGTTACTTGTCAAATTCCGTTTGAAATCCTCACGAAACTGACACAATGTAATAAGAAAAACGATTAACTGAAGTTCTGCTGTATACAAATACAATAGGTATACTCGTAACAGTTCGTCTCGAAAATCTCAACAGATGGATCACAGTCTGCAGTAAGAACGCGATTTCTGCCGCGCTCAGAAAACGCGGGTCCGCGCGTGGCAGGAGGGGGTTGGCTCTCGCATGCGTGCAATATATCAAAGAGTCAAGAGTCGGCCCTCCTTCAATCGGTACTCGCATTCTTCGAGGCGCGCGTCGAGAATCGTGCATATGCATCGATCGATCGGTCGCGTGTTGCGCGCCTTGCACGGACGGGCTCCAAGTATAAGTACGTAATACACAGGAGCGAAGGGGCATGCGTTACGGAACATCTGCCGCGGGCGCGTGGCCCCCGTCCGTGCCCCAAAGAGCACCGACTGAAGAGAAGGGTCCTTTGAGACAAAGAAAAAGTATGACGTACCAGCAGCTGCCGCTCACGGTGACGTAGGGCCCCCCCGCTCTTCTGTCTCGCAGAAGTCCCGATCACCTAAAGTGAGTCCTCGCTGAATCAAAGATTTATCATCCGTGATCCCTCGCGCAGCCACAACTGCGGTGGTAATTGATGGCCGAGCTCGGTCACTGTACGATGATTCAAATGTTTGCTGAGGCCTGCCTCGTTACCAGATTCCTTTTGCAAATAGACATTTCTGTGTGTCATTTTGTAGAAATGAGGATTGACTCCTTGTTTTGTAGCCTTGTGGCGATAGAGATACTTTTTTTACTGCAAGTCTGCATGTATTTTAAATGTTGAAGGTTGATTGAAAGAACATACTTCGATTCGAGGTAAAAGAATTAGAGTTTATTCAATTCTTATTGATAATGAAGATTGATATGGCAAAGAAAGGGATAATAAGATTTTTTAAATGATTATTTTGTCTCTTAAAGACTTCAGAGAATTATTTTATGGTAGTCTGCACGATTACTTGTCCCATATATACATAAAATTCTAAAGAAAATAAATATTGTTATTGTTACTAGATTTCTTAGTAAAACTTGGATATATTTGCTCCTTTCTACTAAATTCATAAAACCTGCCCCACTTAATCCTACTAAATATTGAAAATTAATCGGTACTGATTAGCGTACGTGATTCTAAAGCTTCAAATTGTTTTCTCAGTCTGAATTATTTGCACTGAGAGTTACTTGAAACTCGTTTTACTGTGTGTACATAAAGGTCTCCAATTTAATTTCGTAGCAAAATGGAGGTTTAATAAAAATTGGCTTGATGCAGCCCGTAATCAAGGTATCCTGGAATACTTGAAAAGTGTTTAATTTAGATGCTTCATAACTTGCAAAAATATCTCGATCCACTTGGATCCTCTCTAAACCCCGATCCGGCTTACTTTCACTCTGCTTCCCTGCTCGGCACGGGAGAGACCAAGCAAAGTCCGAGAGTCCATCCTCAAAGCTGCGAGCCGGCCGAGTGCATGTCTTTCTTCTCAAGAGAAAAACGAACGAGGAAAAGAGACAAAGACAGAGGCACGCGGTAAAGCGTACTAATCTCCCAAGTAGACACGCTAATGAAAGCCTGGATGCCACTGTCTTTCCCAATTTTTTTCAAGGCTTGCCCAGCTACGTACAGCTTTTATCTCGCTTTCAACCGAATACTACATTGAAGATACTATCGCAATGAGTATTCTATTTGTATCACGTTTCGATAGAAAGCTTTTGATTTTTATTCCGTTAATTATTGAAGTACTCCTTCAATTACAGAATGAAACAGTGAAAACTCAATGAACGGCTGTAGATCATTTTATTCTTTATCCTTTAATTTCTATTTCTATAGATTAAATATTCTTGCACTCTTATTTTGAATTTCAATTATGATCGAAGAAGTGTTATCAAATAATAAGTAACCGAGACATGCTTTCTATTAACTTCTTAGTTTTACATTAAATTTGCAATTACAAAGGATTCTTTTACAACAGAAATTTTGCTTTCATTTCATTTTCGTATGCCGTACGTGCATTTCGGTCAGAAAAGATATTTTCACGGTTTCAATAGTCCAAGCGCGAAGGGGTATCCTTAGACATCATGCATGGAAACGAAATCAGCAAGAAAGAGTGCATATGAATGGGTAAACATTTGAATGAGTCACATTCGGGGTAAAATTCACGTGCTGGCCGAAAAATCGTGTTCAGGGATCCTTATTATTACCTGATGGTTCTTCTGCTCCCCTGACTAAGGGTGCTCCACCCCTCCCAATCTCCTCGCATCTGTCAGGGCACGCGAATCGCTCTTACACTTGAAAGACGAAGCATCAAAAGAAAAAAAATTTCATATCCACAAGCTGCACTTCTCTCTCAGAAATAATCAATTAAAGCGTTTCAGTGGAAGATACATTTGATATAAAATATGAAAATGCTTGTTCAACAATATTTAATTAAACACATTAAATTCTCAAATTAGTATCTTTTGGTAGATTGTTAAAAAAATGCAATATTCTCAATTACTAATACCGAATTAAATAATGTATATTTAATTGGTAAGGAACTTCTGTATTTAGTATTTTGGAGTATTTTATTTTTAGAAACTGTCTTTGGAAAATAATTTCTTAAAGCAAAAGGAAGATAACTTACTTGATAATCTCAAAATTATTGAAATTTCTCAAATTTGAATTAACTTAATATGACCAGAAGACGCGAAAAGTCTGCAGATGCTAGAATTGTATAATATGGTCGACAAAGAATAAGTAATTGCACTGCTTTACTGCCATCGTGTATTGTTTTCCATAGTTGAGGGAACATAACACAATTCACAATGGATAATTCGCTTTTCTCGCTACACTTTTTGAAGTTGCTGACAATATAAGTCAACACGAAGTACTATACAGTATTATAGAGCGATTTAATCCAATTTTTAAAGTAACATAATTTTAACAGGAATACCTGTTTATACTATCAGTCACCTTAACAAATACTTCATTCTAACAGCTCAATCGATCACAGCAAAATATGTAATTGCAATAATTTTAAATATCTCCGCCATGTACCTAAAGTAAAAGAATTACACAAGAGTAGCGAAGGGGTCATCCTGGAAGACAGAATTCCGAGATATGCAGGGAAAGAAACAGAGGAGCCGGAGCACAATGACCGCGGCGAATCACGAGTGAATTTGAGAGCGAAATCGCTGGATATTGTTTGCGAGACAGATGCATCATATACGAGGAAAATGTGAGCTGGCGCGATGAAAAGGATTCGCAAAAGGGCCCAGTCGAGCAAAGCCGCGATTCCTTTGCATTCTTCCATCCGGCAAGAACCCTTTCATTTGCATCTGTCTCCGAAATGCAAAAAGGCCTTTTCCAAAATACAGATGTTCCCTGGCGTAGGTTGCGGCCGTAACCGCTCGAGTGGAACGGAAAATAGGATATTGTGCGTTTCTCGGCCTCCTCCAAGATTCAAACGAACTGTCGTTTCCACCTTTGGGGATTTCTTCGACTCATAGCATCACAACCCGCTCACCGGGCCAGGTGTACCCACGGATCACCTGCTTCCCCCTTTCAAGATGGGAAATCACTTTTATTGAACTACTTCTGGAATCTTGACATCGTCGGTCTAAATAACAGAGGACGGATAATATTAAAAATAGACGAAGCTTAGCTTTCATCGGGAGAAATTTGAATGATTGAAAAATTAAGTTAAAATTCTTTTCTCGGTCTAAACCGACTCGAAGAAATATAAAACAACACAACGCGGAAAAGTGGTATTCATAGAATCATCGGCGATTCATAAACACGAAATTTGATTTTAATACATTTTTATTATTCATCTAATGTTTCGATTAGACCACGTATCCGTTTTCACGGCTTGAGGTGATCAAGAACAGGACACATCCGCTACCAAATCACAAATGTCCCGCGTTCCAAACGAGCCGCGATTGCAGCCGACTTTCGTGCAGACACCTGCAATTCCCATCGTTAAATCACGCACTCGTATGTGTATCGATGGTGATTACCGTCGTCGCGTTTATCATCGTTAAAATATTCTGTGTCGAGTGTCGATTCCCGGAAAACGTTGTTTACCGCACCCGCGGTCGTGATTAACGTTTGTCTGCCCGGCACGCTCGCCGGAAGAAACGATCCGGAAGCAAAGGAACGGTAAAAAGGCTGAACTAAACGTCGAGCACAGAAAGGAGAGCAAAAGGAGGAAAAAAGAATGCGGGAATATCGAAAACGAATGGGTCAGTAACAATGCCCATCCAGGCATTTCCATTATCGAGATCAAAAAAGATTTTCAGTCCGCGGGTATGGGCGCGTATTAGCTGACAGTTCTGAAATTGCGGAAAAACGAAGGAGAGGACCGTGCACGGTTGCGCTCGCGCTCGGGCGTGCACGCGTGAACGAGGGAGTCGGCACGCCACTCAACCGAGCAGACACGTTATATGCAACGGTCCAGAAAAAGAGAGCGCGCGCGTTAGATCGAGTTTGCTGATTTCCCGTCGTACGTAAATTTCTCGTTCTTTTTTTTCATCGTGCGTCTCCGCTGCCCCTGCCGCCCTTAACCCTCGCCAGGATCGTGCTCTTAGGACACGAGGACGAGAGTGCCAGCTGCAGAAGCGGCGGGGTCGGGTGATCGGCGGGATGACGGTGCGCGGACGTTTTTTCGCGGAGATTTTTCGCAACGCCCTTCGGTTCGTCCTCCACCTCCACCTGTGCTACTGGCAGCGCTGGCTCGCTCTCGCCGTCTCTTTCCCTCCCTCTTTCTCTGTTTCCCTCCCACCCTCCTAGCCTAGCCGCGTTTTTTATTTTAGCCCGCGCGTCGCCGCTCGGACCCGTCGGCCGATCAATGAATTGAAGCGTTCGTCCTTTTTTTTGGTCAGTTCCCTGCCCCTCCTCGTTCGACGCACTACCGGCCGCATCGGCGTCTCTTTTCCGCCCTGGCGCGGGAACCACCGTCTTCCTCCTCCAACGTCCGGGGCCGCGGCGAGCCGACCATCTCTCCCTCTCGTATTTTTCACCCTTCCTCTTTTCCTCTCCCCGGTTTTCTCCTGCACCCTACGGTCCTCCTCTTCCTGCACCGACGTTCCTTCTCTCTTTCGGTCCCTCTCTCCTCAACATCTCTACCCAACTCTCTACCGGCGCGGCGCGGTCGTACCCGGTTCGTTCGGGACCACTCTATCCGCGTATCTCATTCTATACCCGGCTGGTGCCCTCCTCCTCCTCTTCCTCCTCCACCTCTTTCGCCTCTCCCTGTTATCGTCCTTCTCCACCTCCGGCGCACTCTCTCACCGGTCCAGCTCCGATCCTTTTCGTTCCTCATCCGACTCACCCTTCCGTAGCCGAGAGAAACGGACTGGAAGCTGTCCCGCTTGCACCCCGATCGGCCCCGTGTCTTTCCCTCTCTTCCTCCGGCCGGCCTATCTGACCCTATCCCTCTGCCCGTCTCGTTTCAATACTCGCCGGACACGTAGCCTCTCCTACACTCACCATCCTCTCGCCCGCCCGGCCCCCTTTTTCGCTCCCTCGCTCGTCCGCCATTCCCCGTTCTCTCCTCGCGTGCACCCACACACGACCGACCGGTCACCCCGATGCATGTGCATCTCCCACATGCACCTGCACACACGTGCGGGAGAGCTCGTTCCGCGATCTGGCATCGCCAGATAAATCTCGCTTACACGCGGGAGGAACAGAGAACGGCGAGGGCGAAAATGCAGAGGACGGGGCGAGGAACAAGGAAAGAGGGAGAAATCGGTGCATGCGCTGTGAGGAACATTGCCTTTTGCCGTGTACGCGTTTTGTCTTTCCGCCCGTATCTGTATATACATATATATATAAAGATTTATATATGTGTGTGTGTATGTGTGTATGTGTGTGTGTATATATATATATGTATAGCTTTATATATATATATAAATATATACATATATCTCTCTCTCGGTTTCGCTGCCGTTTCTCGCCGTCTCGGTCCCTCTTTCTAGTTCGGCTCCCTCGTTTCCCCCCTTACTCCGCTTTCGCCTCTTTTTTCCTTCATGTTGCACTTTTATTTCGACAAAGGCCTCCGGGGGTAATGCGAATTTCCACATAAAGTGACGGACGCACCTTCGGGTAATATCGCGAGCCGTTCCGCGAGACGCGAGCCCGTAAACAAACCGGGAATCGCGGGAAATGGACGCACATCACCCCCTCCGTCGGCGCGGTGCAGTCCGCGGCTGCAATCTTCCACGCGGAGGAATTTTCGGCAGGAACGGTCGAAATCACCGCTTGAATACCGATCGATCACGGTTTTTGTTGGAACTTCCTTTTTTTCAGGGTTTGCAGAAATCGCCGGTAAACAATTTTTATTCACGTGCAATGGGCAAGGGAGGAGAACAATGCTGGATGCGGGGGGCTTTTGACTTTCTATAATTACGCAAGGTTTCGGGGAGAATAAAAATCGCAGGATTATTCGCGAGAATGCGGGTGGAAATCTTCTTGACTTCTTGATGTGGTCGTGTTGATGTTATGGTATTCTTGACACTTTGTTTTGCGACTTCTTTTGTTATCTGATTTTGACGAAAGTATTTTATTCTTGATAATTTACTTCGATTATATTCTTGATTAATGAACATGATTTCAGATCTATGTTATAACTGCAAAATGTTATGATAGATAAAATATTAATACAGGAGTAAATACTCGTAATCATTATTTTGCTACAGTAATGGTATTGTTTAATATTTACGATTATAGTAATTTATATTTGTTCATCCTCGAAGATAAATATGTTAACCTCATTCTTCACAATATGATATTTTTCATCATTATGGTGATATACATTCATTGATAATAATTTTCCAGCAGACAGCAGAATTGTATGTTCGGTGTAAGAGTAAATTGACTATGAAGATTAAATTTCTGATTCGAAAATAATTTCCCATCAATCAATAACTGTATAATATTAATACTCATTAAGCGCAATGTACAATTTGTAGCTCGAAATTGTTAACCAAAAATTTAAGGTAGCTTATACATTTCCTTCAATTGTAATTCATATGGTATATTGCCTATAAAAACACTTGCGTGCACAATTCATTATTATTCTTACCGAGAAAGCAGCTAATTAAACAAGTTTTTTTCAATTTTAGAAACCACATTACATATTTGTGAAACAGGAATTTTTTCTGCAAATACGTCTTAGAATAACGAGCAAATAATGTTGCGAGATCGAAAAATCAATTCATTTCTGCTTCGAATTTACCGTGAGAGGAAGTGTCTACTGTATTATTTTTATCCCAGGAATGAAATATATAAACGGTGTTACACGATACAGCAGCGCCGATATCGCTAATTGTAAGTATTCGCTGTCAGTATAGCCGGCACGTATTAGAATATTCAGGGGAAAGATATGCAAATTCCGGGAAATTATTACCGGCGTGCACGCGTATCGGTATTTCAATATTTTCAGAGATTCACTTATCTCCGCGCGGCATGCCCGCCCTGTTATTCTTCAGAATTTTGTGTTCGGTACTTCTATATCATACGCGGGGCTCCACCGCAGGCACGACCGACTTCCGCAAAAACCGTTCCCCTGGAAACCGCCGCACCAGCGAATGCAAAATTTATAACGCATTACGTCCTCGCGAATATCGCGACACGCTTGCGTCCGGTTAACATCTAAAGAGCGAAAAAAAGGGAACATAAAAAAAATTATAATTTTAGCTTCATCCCCCTCGTGCAATTTCCCGTCTCTCTCCCCTCGTTCCACCCCGTCCGCCGCCAATCCTACCTCCCTGCCACCCCCAAGCCCCCTGTCCCTCTAAAAAAGACGTAAGTTTATTCATTATCCTGGACGCACAGTACTGGACAGTAGTCGGCTGGACAATTGGACTGCCAACCCCGTGGAGGATAGCCCGGGAGCACGAGCGGCAAATAAAATCGTATTTCATCCCCTTGCCGGCGAAAATGTTGTCTCTCTTTCTTTCCTGCTCGTTGGCTCTCTCGTTCCCTCTCTTTTTGCGACGCAAGCTCGTACATCAAAGCTCGCCTGCGTCTATCTTCCTCCTCGAATGTTGCTGCCGCTGTTGCTGCCGGTGCTGCTGTTGCTGCCCTTCCTCTCCGCATCCCTTTGCACTTTCTCTCTCTTTCCCTCGCTTCCCTGCCGAGCCCTCAGCTCGTGTCCCCCACCATTTGCCCGTCCACCCGTCCCTCCGCCGCCTACACCCAACCACCCATTCCCGTGAACCACCACATTGCCCAACTACCCCCTTTCGCTGCCCTTCTGACCACCACCCACTCAACCCCATCCTGTGTACAACTCATAAACTTTTGTACCGAGCTTTAGTAGCTGCGAGCTAACTTCCGGTTTTCGCGACACGCTCCTGTGTCGTGCCGGGGCCCGGGCGGCCGCGGATGCCAATCGAAAATGCCTCCACCAGCGCGCTCCCATTCAAACACGCTTGAACACGCCGGCGATCCCGTTGACCGTGCGCCTATTTACCGGTTTATTACTCCACACAAATATCGGCACCGATGATATTATTACCCTTTTTTTTCCTTCACGCTTTTCGGCTCATAGTTCGCGGTAATTACCAACCGATCATCGGGGCCGCGCAACAGGCATTTGTAATTGACTGGAAAACGTCCAGATACGCGTAGTGGCGTAAATGGCTGAATGCGTTCACCAGTTTTTGCAAGCGGAATGAGTATGTTGAACCGAAGCGTTTTAGGATAATTTGGCAGCTGGAGCGTTGCAGAGAGTTTAACATTGTATAGGAGAGATTAAGGAATTCAATAATGCACTTATACATTCGTTGTGAAATGCATTACGAAATCATTCACGAAAATACTTGAACGCTTCGCATATTAATAGTTTGTCGTAGCATTTTTAGCGCTTACAACTTTTCTTTGGCAACGCTGTACGCTGTGAACTAGATTCCGTTGTTTAAATATTTCGCAATTTCATTATACAGTTTTTCATCTTCAAGTTTTGTTTTCTATTCGCATTTTCGTGTTCCAATTTTCTTGTCTATCGACTTTTACTTTACTTTTTTCGAGTCTATCACAAACTTTTCCACGAGAACGCACATCTCACTTGTTAGAAGTCGTAAATCTAATCCTCCAGTGAGCCACTATAAACTACTCCTTCGCCAGCAAAATTTAAACGTTGACGTTTCTTGAATGAAAGCTCGAAAAAAGAACGACGAGGAACTATTTACATATTATTTCCCGTAAAAAACGTGTAGTAAATTATAGACATGCGTGAAACGCGGAGATAAAATACAATACGTGACCGTGCACAAAGTTAGCAGGAACGCGGCATCGCGATTTATTTCAACCCTTCTGCGGCACAGGCTTGGTCCGGGGTACGGAACTCAAACTCCGAGCCGGCGGTAAGCTAGCTGACCATCAGTGGTTTTCATCATGTAACTCGATTAGCCCTGAAATCCCTTTCTTTTTCGATATAATTCGACGTGAATGCAATTTGCAGTAATTGCAGCGGCCACGCCGGAGCATCGGGCCTGCCCATCATACCGTCGAAAGCTGATCCTTTAAATCGGGTTTACGTTTTCATTGATGAACCGGTGTCTGCAAGGCAGACCGACCACATAAGGATCCCCGGGATAATTTGTGGCTGACATAATAACATAAACATCGAGTTAATGAGGACGATTCGCGGTGACGTCTTGTGTAACAGTCTCGTTCCGACGTTGGTAACTTGTTAAGTAATATAGACACTCGCGTTTTCGTATACGATTAACGGAACACCGACGCTCAAAGAGGGCGCGGAAAGAAAGAAAGAAAGAGAGAGAGAGAGAGAGAGAGAGAAACGAAATTAAATACACAGTCGAGCCGATTCTTCGGAACGTTAAATAGAGCTTATAGAAGTCCGTTCCTTTCCTGAAAGGAGGACTTTACTTATTAACCTGAAATTACAGGAAAACTAGGTTGGAAGAACGTTTTTCAGCGTGCTTTATTCAACGGATGATTAAAAGTACAAGAAACTCGCCGGAGAGCGAACCCGTGTACCCGAGATCGTGGCCGTGCGCTTTAGGCGTGTTACTTACGCGTTTCCTCTCGCGGCCGTGCGTCGCCAATTAAAAGCTGACTTCTGCCAATGCGGTCTCACCCGGCTCCGCATTTGTGACTGGCGGTTTCCATCGGGACGTTTGCTGCCTGCCGTGTTACGGAAAAAGAGGAAAAAAGGCCGAGAGAAGGAGAGCGGAGAAAGAAAGCGCGCGGGAAGGGGGCGAGAAAAAGAGGCCGTTTCCCGAAAACCCTTTCGAGCGTGCACATCAAAAGCATCAGCCGTGGCGGAAGCCGAGAACGGTCTGCCCTCTTCCCGCACACTCGAAGGCACGTCCTAATTACGTTATCCATTCCCGGAGACAGGAGCCAGTAGAAATAAAGGAGAAACTGTTATAATTTTTAATTGGAAAACGGCAACTGTCGTCCGTCAAATTGGACCATTTGCCACGTGATCACCACGCGAGAGCACCCCGCTAAACACCCCATGAGGCTGCTGTACGGTTAGGGTGTGCCTCGCCATGCTCTACTCCTGGAACTATAATAACAGGTGCTATATATAGTAATTATAGTGTACGATTCACGCCGAGTCGAACGATTATCGCACGCATTAAGCAGAAGTGTGCGATCTCGAACACTCTTGTTGTGGTGGGAGGTAGGGGATGGGTGAATTGCGATATCCTTCTGAAAATCTTGAGATTCAGCCGTCGATCGTGGTGAAATTTTGGGCTTGCGACATTTTTGATAGTGTTACATTAAGAAATGGGGAGAGAGATTTCGGAATTAAGTTTAAGTTGATGGGAGTGATATTGCTTTTATGGATAAAAACTTTTATAAATGTTTATTTTTTCACTAATGCCACTATAAGTGAAGTTTTCTCTATTTGGCGTTCTTATGTTTTACACAATATTAACTTATATTATTTACTCAGGCGACTATTTAATTGAAACTATCCTTACTTGGTAAAGAAGGTGATCTAAAGAATAACAATATTCATTTTTACTACTATATAATGTTTAAAGGTTAACATCAAGACATTTGAGAAGACCGTAACATAAGTTTTTATAAAAATATTCGCTGCTCTATCAACTAATTTGATGTATATTGTGTAATTCATTATCAGATAAACTTTCTAAACGTCTTTCCGATCGGATTCGAATCGAAAAAAATTCTTTCTGTGCTGTTCATCCGCTTTGTGCTCGGATACCATTTTCCTGATGACGGTAAGTAGCGCAAAGCAACGACTATCGACTAAAAACTTATGTAATTTAGCACGTACTCATTTGGCACGGGGATTCATGAGCCGCGGGGAATTGAGAGTCATTTAATATCAACGAGCCGGCCGCAAGGCAGTGGTAAATGATTCAAAAAGCCGATAATGCATTTCCCTCTTCATTCGCCGTCTAATTTGTGTCGCATTTTTTATCCGCGGCTTTGGAGCGCGCAACAGACGCGGCCGACAGATTCTTTCCATTTGTTTCGATCGAACAACGATCGACGCCGACGCGCGTTCTCACGGCCGGATCTGGAATCGAGTCGTGAATTTTACATGCGGAGGGGCCGCACGCATTCACCCATGCCACATCGCAGGAAGTCTCCTCTCTCTTCGTTATCCCAGGCAAAAAAAAGAGCTTTTGTCGCGTTTGCAAATCGAATCCACCGTCAAGTGCTTGTTCATATTTCACGCTGCAATCTGCGATTTCGTTCCCTTATCGAGAAAGCTCTTTTTATGTTTCATTGTCATTCGATTGTATTTACCGTTGTATACAAAATTCAGAAGCTAATACTTTCATAAATTAATACAAGTTGCAGATCGTCATTTAGATTATATATCGTACAAATTTTAGTAATATCGTCAGACGTAAATCGTTGATCTTCTAGAGATTTGGAAGTGAGGATATATAAGTATATCGGGAATAACAAGTCAACGTTTCTTACTGGTAATCACTATAATTTATTCTTAACGCTAATGAGTCCTATAAAAGCCTATAGAAAGACTATGGCAGTGTTTGGAAACAAGCAAGTTCATAAAGTACAACCTCTATAAATTGACTGAAGTCTGAAAGAATATTCAAGAGTAAGAGTTAATTCTGAAGTAATCTGAAACATAGAATGAAAATTAAATAATTCCCTTTATTCTACATTACTCGCACATATAACGTAGTAATTCTATATTCGTACTCCACTGACATACTGCAGGTACAATTCAAACATATAAAAGACTAGTTTCCAGAAATCAGTCACAAATTTAAACTACAGTAAAGGCATCAGTAATTGATCTGGTATGAGTATATGATCATTTTTCGAGGAACGTGAAAATTAACATTCTTAAAAGTAATAATCTTTCGATAATACAACTATTTCGAAATAGTTCGCTACGGCGCATAACATAAAAAGTACAATCAGCATTTTCGCGCATAGAGTCTCCTATTTAATAAAGGAGCAAGTGTTTACTATTATCTACAGTTAAGAGAAATTTTCTCTTAATTGATCAACTACGGGCGCTTTAAGTTTACAGCATTCACGTAAAAAGTAAAACGTGAAAAGTCTGACATCGTTAACAACATTCCCAATCAGAAATTCGTTTAATGGAGTACGCGTGTTGCGATCCTCGTCCGTCAACAAACATCCGAAACAAACTACGTACATCCGCGAGGGTGAAAGTCACAACGGAGGGGTTAAGGAAACGCACGTTCCAGTAGCACCGCGATTACCCCGCGTTACCCGTCAGGCGATTAAAATCGTTGCCGCTCGAGCGGCTCCCCTCCCCTGCCGCTGGGATTCGTACTCGTAAGGAGTTCATCCGAGAATGGTGCGCGCACCGTTGCGGCGGCGTTCTCCATAATTAAGAAACACCGTTTAAAGTATCCCCGGTCGGCTACTCGGTCGAATTGTAACGCGTTTCGCGCGCGGCCGGAACCGTTGCCTCATTCTTCCCATCATTTCGCGTCCGCTGATGCGTCCACGGCTGACTTTTTTTCCCGCGGAGGCAAAGCCGTAGCCCGAAAACGCGTATCCGCACGCACCGAACCGCGCACGCTTCACCCGAATATCCATCTAGCTATTACAAGTGCGCGCGTCCTGTCGCCTATGCCTGTATCTATGTACATATAAATCTATATCTATATTCGCACACGCACATACACACGCACGCGTATATTTATATACATATATTTGTGCAACGGACCCGACCGCATGCGCTTGAGCATTCGCGAGCGCCCGCGAGCGTACGTATAAACACAGACACAGAAAGACACGGCTGCGTGTGCATTTATGCGCTCGCGAAACCAACCAGGAATTTCTCGTCGTTCTACCATCGTTGAATCCAGAATACCATCGTGAATTCTGCATAATGCACAGGCCACGCTCGGCCGAGCTTCCTGCATAAAATAATCTCTTTCCGCGATCGCGATTCGCAGCCCAAGCCGGCCAAGTGAAAGAGTGGCAGATGTCACGTTGCCGCGTATTTTTCACCGACCCTCTCTCGCCCTCCAGTCTGCCGCCCACTGGTCCCACTCCTTTTCGCGTACCCTGCCTCTCCCGTCTCCGTAACCCATCTTTCTCTCTCCTGCTCCTATCGGTCTTCTCCTCCCTTTCCTCTCTTTCTCCCTGCTTCTCTTCGTCCTCCCTTCCTCCCATCGTATTTTCTATCTGTCGTCCCTCTTTTTTACGGTTGTCATCGGGTGGTACGAACAGAGAGGAAATAGGAGAGGAGAACGCGGAGAAGAGAAAGCGTCAGGGATGGAGATGATGGGGGTGAGAGAGAGAGAGTGAGAGAGGGACAGAAAGCGAGGAAGAGGTGGAAGAGGAAAGAGTGGGCAGAGGGCGGCGCGGCGCCAGGGCGAACGTGCGTGCGTGTGTCCGTCTGTACGTGACAGGGACTGAAATTATGGGAGAATAAAGAGAGAATTCGAAAGTAGCGATGAAAAATCATTTCGAGCGCGAAGCCGAACCTTCGAGACACGTTTATTATCGCTGTTAGCTGAGCGACAAGAGGCTCGAGTTGCGTCGATGATAGAGGGTCGGGGTAGTACGTGTACCGCGGATAGGACATAATGTATGGAAAATGAGGCTCGATGACGCTGAACTAAGCGCGCGGCTGGATTAAGCATGACCTGGAGGTCCTCGAAATAAAATGTGTAACTCGCGGCTTCGAGTTCAGTGCCGATTGACGTCTTTTTGCTTCACTTTGAACTTGTGATTTAGTATGTCTCTTTGGTTGCTTCGGTTACTGACTGACGTTTAGTTGATTCGTGAGAATTTTCGAGATGTTGGACTTTCAATTCATTAATAAAATCGGTAGTAGAACTACTACACTCGTCAAAATGAGGTCTCAGTTTTTTTATTTCCCGATTATTGATATCTTAAAAGTGTCGAATATCCGAAATAATGAATATGTGAAGAAATCGGAAAAAATCTGTTGTGACAATTTCTGTAAGAATTGCATATTAATCGTATTAAACGCTCGGTAGTTCTAGTATGAAATAAAAATTCAAGTAGTTCGTAGGTTTTCCTATATTTATAATAGGATTGTCTTGAGGATCGTTTTAAAGATAGTATTATTTTTTAGATACCAGTATATACTAAATATTTGAAAGAGCCTCGTTGAGAGTATAATTAATTCTATATGACACTTTATAATTTTATATATAATATCTTTGATTATTTTAGCTTGATGTATTACATTAATTTTGGAAACTTTGAAGTAACGTACATATATACATATATATCTATACCTGTTGAAAATCGTATGTAAAATTCAATTTGTTATTTGCATGTGATTTTGATTTGGAATAACTCTTCATTGGCTTTTCATATACCCTTATTTATTTGTATACGTTTGTCAGGACGGAAAATTAGTCAGATTGTTCTATTCATATTTCAATGTGTGTATTTGGACATTTATATGAATGACTTTTCTCACTTAACAAGTTAAGGGAAATCAGTAAATCGCTTAATTAGTTTTCATAGTTCTGTCTCTTGAGTACATTTAAATATTTACTGTGCAGAGCAATTTAACGGTAACGGATATATAAAAATATGCAAATGATAATATGAAAATTTTTTGTAAAGTAGTTACAGATTATTATTTAACACCATTTTTAAGATGTATGTTAAGTGCAAATAATTCCTTGTAGCTCATTCTTCTTTATTTTTAACGTAACAATTTCTGAATTCTCTTATCACTCGGCAGTCGCCATTCATTATGTGTGATACGTATTTTTCACGTTCTTAAATAAAATTCTACATACTTACTAGTCATTATTAAAACAAATTAAATTCAACCGATATTGAAAGGTTAGCAACTTACAAATGCACCATAGAGACAAAAACCAAACTGAATTGCCAGGCAACTCTTAAAATAGGGTTCGTATCCATTACACTATACAAAGGCAGTCACTTTGCCGATTTCAATAAAAATCATAGAAATATTTTATATTTGGAAATTCATATATGAAAAAATAGAATAATGATACGGTACGTATTTTTTACATAATCTAATACAATAGCAAATCCTTAAAAACTATTTATCAAAGAACATATTTTATAAATAAAGGGATAATGTGTGAAATCTTCTTTCCTTATCGTTTCAAAACGAAAAAGATACGCGGATTTTCAACTAGAATATAAAGATCCAATGACACTCTCGAATTATGACTTTGTGGTTCATTGTACGAGGGACTTCTAGAAGCACCGCCGAAGAGGGTGTAATCCCAGACTCGTGTCTGGTGCTCGAAAAATGGCAAAAATGTAAGCACGTCACATCCGGCCGGTTGTTGCGACGGTATTAATACCTTGTTCCCTGGTCGGCACTAGTTTCTAATTAATACTTGCTACATTTGTACACCGTGCGGCTGGTTCTTTCGTGCGTTGAAACGTGGATGATATGTTGTTTGCGCGCCGGGACAACGACGCCATACGACCCGGGCCGGGATTAATGGGAGACAGGCCGATGATGCAATTCCAGAAACGCTTGATATTTTGTTACACACCGGCAACGATTTTTTTTTTCCTCCCCCAGGAAATCAAAGACACGCCCAACGCGAAATATCGATCACGGGAGGCAGTTTAAAAGCGTCGTCGAGCGGCGTCGGAGGATCGTTAATTCGAATTGTCGAAAAAGGTTTCTTCGTTCATCGGTGGTGTTATTGCCGAGCGTCCTCGCACGGGATTGTTCACAAAGGAGGAATTTATCGCAGTCGGAGGAACGGTGGACATATTAAAAAGGAGAATTAATAAAAAAGCGCCCGGGCGGCCATCTCTCCGACAAAAATCAAATATTCTGAAAGATGCGGTGAGCGAGCGAGCGCGAGTCGAACAGGGAGAGAGGGAGAATGATGGATGGGCTATATGACGACGGCAGACAAATTAACCCCATACGCTGGCGAGTGCATATTTTTCTGAAATTAATAAAAAAATAACGGACGCTGCATGCTTGAACCGCGCGCGCGAGTCGCCGAGATGTAACATGCGCGCGTAATATGCATAAAAAGCTGGTACGTCAGGCTCGTTTTAAAAATTTAACTGTATTCAGTCCTCCTTCTCGCGGAACTGGACGATTTTCCGTTTAAAAGAGAAGACATTAACCGCGCCGGGAAATAAATAGCGCGTCGGAGCTGCTCGAATCAAACGACGATAAAGGGAATCGGTTTGAACAGTTTGCGGTTTCACGAATTCAGCGTAATTTCCTTAGAAACATAAATATTACGAAATTCCCGGCGCGCATGGCGCGTAAGAAAATGTTTGCGGTCGATCATGATTGAAAGCGTATTCTCGATCATGCTGAACCATCGTCAAAGCTCCGAAGAGCAGCGCGGATTTATCCTAGACTGGTATTCTAATGAGAGGTGAACACGCTCAAGGACAGCGAGCGGAAAAACAACGCGATATGACTGGATGGATGGAGGAAGGGCCGAGCGTGCTGCGAGATGGCCGCGGGAAAGAGAAAGAGAAAGAGAAAGAGAGGGGACGGAAGAAAGAAAGGGGTTGGGCGGAGCGGGGTGGTGGAATGACGGCGGAGGACGAATTAGCCCAGCGGATTAGCGTCCGCATATTTTTGCAAAAACGAGATAATGCAAAAAAGCGCGCTGGCCGGTCCGGGCAGACTCGTGCTCGGATGCTGCGTAGTAGAAAGGCAGGTGGAGGAAAAAGGGGGTGGATGGGCGAGGATGGTTTGCGACGGACGGAGGGCACGGGGGGCGAATGGGTGGAGGATGGTAGGGGTGCATCAGGGGTGGAGGGCGTGGCCAGGCGGCCTCTGGCAGGTTTCGAACGAGAAAGAGAAAGAGGAGCCGCCGCGTTTCCGTGGGTACCAGAACTCACGAGAGCAAGCCAGATAGAGGGAGACGGTACGCGGCCGGGTTTGCGGGAAAGAGACCGGGAACAGAAGCGGTGATCGAGGGAAAAAGGGATGGAGAACAGATGGCTGGAGGAGGACAGACCGGTAGAGACAACGTACGCCGGAAAGAGGAAGGAGAGAGAAGAAAGATAGAAAGGGAGAGAGAAAGGGAGAAGCAGAGACAGGCAGAACGGAGGAGAGAGAGAAAGAGAGAAAGAAAGAGAGAGAGAGAAAGAGGGAGAGAGAGTGAGCGAGCGAGGAGATGAGCGCGAGAGGAGCAGAACGGAGAGAGGGACAACGAGAAAAAGTTATAGACGCATAGTATGCATGTGGTGCACGTACGTGGCCTGACAAGACGGGGCTGTGATAGTGCGTTGCATACATGACACGTACGTGCACGCTACGTATGCGCCGGCACGCACGTACCCGAACGGCCCTCTCTGTGTGTACGTTTTAACTATAGCCAACGTGGCCCGTGGGGCAACCGGGGGTGATGGGCGGCGGAGGAAGGGGGACAAAGGGGTAAAAATCATTGCGCGGTCCAGCCTCGAGGCTGATCGATGGTTGCTGCACTCACCCCTACATCTACTACCCTCTGCCTCTCTCTGTGCCGGTACCCTCCCCCCGGACGTCTACTACCATACACCGCCTCCACCCCTTTCGTCCTCCCGGCCATCCTCCCCCTCCGCGCGCACATTCACTGATCCCTGGGACTCACTGACTGGCCAGACAAAAAATGGCCGGTTCGAAGCCCATCCGCCTCTGCCCAGGCTGACGTCGGGTGTTTGATGACCTCGGGGCGGCAAGAGTGGCCCGGGAGGTGAAGAGTGCAACCTATGCGCCTGGGTGCAACCGACGGCGGGGACGACTGGTGCACACCCGAGGGCCAACGGCCGGAAAACCGACACCCTCCTCTCACTATAACCCCCCGTGTACCGTTTCTCTCGTCCCCCCGTGCCCTCCTCCTCCTCCTCCACCTCCACCTCTCGGCCTCCCCCTGTACCCCCCGACCCATCCCCCTTTTCGTCCACCTACAAAAGGGTGGGTGCCGGGAGGGAATCGATGACGGTAGATGATTTTACGTATACTAGTTCGCCGGTCAGCTCTGCCCTCTTTTCGCGGGTTCGGTAGCCTCCCGATTGGTAGCCTACGTTTCTACGTGCGCTCCCGACGCCGACGCCGACGCTGCCGCCGATTCCATGCTCTGTTTTTCATAATTCCTGTCACGTGCTCGTCGGGAGGATGAATACGAATTCGGTTCCACGATGGACGGAAGTGCTACACCGGTAAAGTCCGCCGGAAACAGGTTCAAGGCTCATTTCTCGTTTTTCTCGATTCTTGCATGCGATTTTCTTGTCCTTGATAAGACTGAACGCTGTTTTCCAGTTTCTGGGGCCCTTATTGGGTTTACAGTTATTAGCGCTACTTGAAAAGCTACTGTTTTATTCGTTGCTTCTACAGGGCATAGTTTCCCCTATCATAGATATAGTATAGGTAGAAATGACTTTTCCTGAGATTTGTTTAAAGAGTCTTCTAATATATGGAATGAGGCTTAATAGGTGTGAGTTCAAGGTTCACAAATAATACATAAGGTCGCGTAGACGTATGACCGATATGACTTTGTTCGGGAGGTACAGCCGTTATTAAGTTGCTATAACTTTTTAGAGACATTGCTCGAAATTACTGCCTCCATCTCAAATATAGGTGCAAACTGTCTTATTTATTTTCAAATTTTACTTTCTCCAACTATATCACAACCCGATATCTATATCTACACGTTTAAAGAGTAGAACAAAATCTTTCTCATTTCCCTCTGGATTCATCCCTACAGTATTTCCAACGCATCACAAGACATCAGTTACACAAACAGAAACACCCGCAAATTTGAATATCACCTTAAAGACCGCCAAAGTTTCACGGCAAGCGCCACGGCAAAAGCGAACTGTCGCAGGTTCAAAGTCGCCCCCTTCATCGCGGCCCCGTAAATTGCGATCCAGTGTTTCCCAGGGAGCACCTCTGCAAAGTCGATCAGCGATAACCCTTGCCGAAGCGTTCCGCGGGCGAAACCGGGCGAAGTTCGACGCCAATGACACGGTCGTCACGGTCGTTAATGACGCGCCCCTTCCTCCGCGGCGGAGCGGCGGCGCCTACACTCGACGCCCGATCCTTAGGTTCACACCCCGGAGAGACAAAACGCTCCCTCTGCACCGAGGCGTCCTAAACGGATGTGTGTATGATAGAATTTCTTCCGTCATTAAGAAAGCCTTACAATGTGTACGGGTTTCTAAGCGCGGCCGGATAACTGTCGTCCGAGTGTTGCGGGTCTCGCGAGCGTCGCGGCAGCCGCCGCCGCGGGACGAAACTTTCGCCGTCCTCAGGACGAAAGTACCGGGTCCATCCCTATCATCCCCCCCGTTCGCGCGCCGCGCCGCCCCTGCCTTCGCGGTATATATTCGTCGTGTCTATTGAAATAACGGTAAACGTGACTGGTGAAAATTTCTCGCACTTCGCGCTCCAGATCCGCTGGTTTCTTGTCTCTTCTTTCTTCCATCCCGGTACCCTTCCGCGTTTCCTCACGCCACTCTCCTGCCTCCTTTTCCGCTCGCCCGCACTCTGCTTCTTCTTCGAGCCCGGCGCTTTTTCATCCTCCGCGCGAATGGCCTGGCTCAATGGTTACGCGCGTCCCGCGTCTATGCTCAGGTGACGATTCTACGGAAAAGAGTAGGAGGGCAGGGGCCGGTGGAGGGAGGGTTAAGGGGGGGCGGGAGCTGCTGGCGGCATTATACACCGAATTTTCCATGCGAGAGGAGGATGGAACGGAGATGTTCCTCGGTTCTTCGTGCCGCGAGAGGATGTTACG
Organism: Nomia melanderi; assembly: GCF_051020985.1. Lineage (NCBI taxonomy): Eukaryota > Metazoa > Arthropoda > Insecta > Hymenoptera > Halictidae > Nomia > Nomia melanderi. Next base: position 9,304,250 of record NC_135006.1, on the reverse strand, counting down.
GTTTCATATTTTCGCTTTGTTCTTGGCGGCCTTTAGAGCCACGCTCGTGTCGTCCTACCAACCCCACTTTTTCCCCAAAGAAATGCTGTTATCCGTGCATATTCGTTTTTAGGGGTGTCAGGCGACGGCATCTACCCCTGAAAAGGGAAGGTCCACGCGGGAAAGCGACCCTTTCATTTATTGTAAGAACGTTGTACTCTTAACGCTTGGAGCAGGGTAAATTGTTTGTAAAATAAGAGCAAAGTTCCTTAAGAAATCGTCGAACCGAGGCTCGATGCACGCGTGAGGAGTTTCAATGGTTTCCTCGTCTTTCGAGAATTGATGGTACAATTGAAGAATGGATTGCTTTACGAATTCCTCGAAGGAGGTTTTTCGGGTATTTAAATAAATGTTTGCAGTGTTTGTGATTAGATAATTTGTGTAGGTTTATGTAGCAGGTTTTATTTTATGATATTGTAAATTTATATACAGGTCTAAAGAATTTATTATAAACATAATTGAGATCCTATGATCATACACTTTTTGATTTTAATGCATTCTGAGATGAAGTATATTTTTAAGAGAAAAATGGATTTCACCAAAATATTTTCAATTTAGAGAAGGTATTCCGTTTCATATGAACTTTTAGTTTTGTTTGAATGTGCGAGGTACGATCTATTTGTTAATATTTTTTCAAGTTCAACATCCCTAAAGAATGTATTCGAACGTTGATATTGAAAATTGAGGTCGATAGATTTGACCATTTTATAATTTCAGAAATGTTAAACTTCGTTTAGTATATAGATTAATAAAGAAAAAAAAACAAATATTTTTATAACAGTCTACATGTTCCATTAAATATATATTTCATAAAGTGTAAGCATTTGCATAGATCTTCTTATATATTTTGGTAATGCAGAAGGTAAATTTTGTTATTGATTTCTCATGGTTCGGAAGGATTTTAATTACGTATTTACACAATGATTATATATGACGATAAAACATGTTTAATGTTCATTACATAAATTTTGAAATCATTACATACGACATCACCTGTTGATAACGAATTATTATCTACTATAACATTTCCACTGGAATACTCGATAAAAGTTAAATAACCCAGTTAAAAGGCAAAATTTTAGTAACAGAACACTTTATAGTCGCTTTATTTACATAATTTCATTAACATTCTTCATTTTTTCTTTTGCGAAGCTTTGACGATTCATGTGCTATATAAATCATAATATTCTTACCATAACATTTTAATAATTTAGAGTGCTTTCTTAAACCTAGATGTTTGGAATTATCATTATTAAATATCTCCGTTGAATTTACCGTATATTACATTGAATATGAATTCCAGTATTTATAAAAGATGAAAATTTATTTTTAAGGGATAAGAAATAATACACAAAGTATAAACGTGTGTAAGGAAGACAGATCAGAGCATAAACAAATGTACACCTTCCGATAAAATAACTAACCTCTTATCCTACGGTTATTCACATTACTTACCAAACAATTTTCGAAAGAGCAAAAAGTTCATACATTTATACCAAAAGCTACCTATTAATAACAAAAACATAATATTTTATTTGCACTTACAACAACAAAAAATAATATTTATATTAATTAAGGTCAATATAAATTCCTTATCGCAAACTTCTATTAGATATCATAAAATAAATGGTCAAACAAGACCCAGTTCAAAATGAAACGCCTCACGTGTCTCGATTCTATTACAGCGAAACCGCTCTGGACACCTTGTCTCGCAATAAGTCACTAAACTCATCACCGAACCCAACGTTTCCGACGATCCCCGCGCGCAACCTGTTCGACGAGCAACTCAAATTTCCGGCAGGCCGATCATGCGCTGCCATCGGCCTAGACTCTGCGAGTCAACGTGGGGCGCGCCCTATCACGTTCAGATTACCGATTTGAGCCTGCATGTAACTCTAACCAAAGCGAGTCAATTCAGAAAGCAACGTAGGAGTAAGAGAGGACAAGGGAAAGAGTATACAGATATAAAGCAGCTCGAGTGCAGCCAATAGAAAGAGAGGGAGAGGAGGAAGGATAACCAACTCGCGGAAAAGAGAGAGAAAGACAGAGAGAGAGAGAGAGAGAGAGAGAGAGAGAGAGAGAGAGAGAGAGAGAGAGAGAGAGAGAGAGAGAGAGAGAGAGAGAGAGAGAGAGAGAGAGAGAGAGAGAGAGAGAGAGAGAGAGAGAGAGAGAGAGAGAGAGAGAGAGAGAGAGAGAGAGAGAGAGAGAGAGAGAGAGAGAGAGAGAGAGAGAGAGAGAGAGAGAGAGAGAGAGAGAGAGAGAGAGAGAGAGAGAGAGAGAGAGAGAGAGAGAGAGAGAGAGAGAGAGAGAGAGAGAGAGAGAGAGAGAGAGAGAGAGAGAGAGAGAGTGAGACAGACAGTCGGTGGTAGGGTGAAGGGAGAGGTAAAGGGAAAGAATTCCAGCCTGGCCTAACCTACCCCAATCGAGGGCTTACGTTGGAAAGCTTGCACGGCAACGTAGCGGTGTAGGCAACGGCAGAAGAATCATCGAAAAGCCCGGCGCTTTGCTGGGTGGTGTAGGATGAACGAGCTACCGGTGCGCGGTCATTGAATGGACAGAAAAGGGAGTAAAAATCATTGAAAAGCGATGACTGCAGCCCGACGCAGGCAGAGTGGATCATCAAATGACCAGAGGCCACCCCTGCCCGCTTCTACCAGTCGCCCTCGTGTGGACCCCGCTTTCATGATTTCTACTGGAAATTAGCCAACTGGCTAACGACCAAATAGGAACCTTTTGCCATCTCCCTTCCTCCCTCGGCGTGCCTCTTGTCTCTGAATCTGCCCGTCCTCCTCCCGCTACTCCTTTCTCCCGGCCACCAGTTCCTGCTCTGTTTCCCTTCCGAGAGTGTTCCGTTCCGATCGGCTCCGCTCTCCATCGAATTTGCACCCTCCAACGGTATGCCCTGTCGTCCCTCGATCGCCCGACCGTGCGCACAGCGTTTTTTTCATGTCGCCAACTTTCCGCCAGTCCCGCGACCAGCCTGATGTCCTTGCCGCTGGATCTCTGTACCACTAGACATTTTAGCGCCGCGATTAACCCCTTGACTTAGAATACCGAGCGAGACGCGTGGCGATTTAACGAATGCGAATGTCGTTGATTTTTTCGAAATCGAGATACTACTGTTCAAATAAGAATTTCTGTATGTTCTGAGAAATTGGGAGTGACCAAATAATCCTGTTCGATTGATTTGCGAATGCAATTCTGTGACAAGACAATCTAATAATCTTGGGTTTACTGTTATGTAATATGTTAAGAATATAGGCGGCAATCAATATCAACATTGGGAACATAAAAATAGGAGTATTGAGAAACAAATGTTTCCTTTGATGAAGGGGAAATAATTTTGAAATGTTTTCGCCATTGGAATGAACGATCGGCTGAAAGGTCCGAGTTAAGGTCGATTCTATGTGCGTAGTCGTTCTAAACGGCGCGTTGCCGAGCGGATAAGAATATATCTCACCCGAAGGAAATATCGGATGATACGGGGCCGATTCGCGCGGGCTAGAAAGCGGAAGGTGGGACGGGACACGGGAACAAAAGTTTCGCGGTTCGTGATAGAATGATAGACGTTTGTTCGGGAAAGAAAAATGCAAGATTCGCTGCAGTCACGAAATGGCAAATTGGAGTTGAAACTTCCCTCGTACGGGTTTGGGGTAGGTTGGGTTAAGGCGTGATGGCGAGAGGGTGTGCGGCGGGGGTGGAGGTTCTCCTACGGAAAACACAGGTCGAGGGTGAAAGTTCTGGTTAATCGAGTTTCGTCTCCACGGGAATTACGAATTCGTGCGTACTATTTAAAGCGCATCCTGCAACACTTTCCGCGCGTGAAATGATAACCAGAAACGTTCTGTCAATTTTTATCGTTGCCTTTCACCGCCGCGGTAACGTTCCTTTCTTTTAAAAAATACCGAAGTATTTTTCTACAAATCTCCTGGACTAAATTCATTGATTTTTCGTTAAAAGAGGGAATACTATTGTACATCCTTCAAACTTCATATATTTTTTAATCGAATCTCGAATTTAACAGTAAAATTACTTCGGTATCCAAATTTTGAGTATCCTTATGGTTAACTATTTTTTTCCGATAATACATGTTCTTAATCCCAATATTTCTATTACATTAAATTTCAAACTTTCGCATAGATATTTATGTCACCAAAAAATTTAAAAATAAATAAGAATCAGTTAACTCTATCAACATAAAATTAAAATAAACTTATAAATTTTCATTATAATTCACTTCGACGCAGTCTACCTAATCAAAACAGAGACGCCTTTATGTTGAGATAACATTATCACTTTCCAATCACGAGTTCACTCGAATCAACATGCAAATATCTCTCTTTACATTTTCAAGTCTCTTATGATTGATAAAATTCGTACTAGGCGGACGATACTTATTCATCACGCCGAATCTGAAATTCGTACACATTCGAAACACGCGACAGGAAAAAGGTTTTGCGGCCGGCCATGGCGGACATGCCGCAATAGATTCCCTCTCGTGACCTTAAAAAAATCTTAACACGGCTTTCGGGGCCGGGCAGGGCAAAGTTTAAATTGAACCGTAGCGGTGGTTGGACGGCGAGATGCCGGCAGAAAGAGAAAGACGTAGGCGAAGGGGTGGAGGTTAGGAGCTTTGGAAGATATACAAACGACGGGCTCACGTGGTTCGAAGTAGGGGGTGTGCCGTGTGTGCGAATCCCCGAACTGAACACATGCAAGCTTTGATAAGCTTTAGGAACACATATACGTGGTACTGAGCCATTCGAGCCTCTCGCCTCGTGGTTCGCATAATATTACGGAACGTGCGATTCACCGGATTCCTTTTTAACGCCACCGAGCTGCGTTATGAGAAAGACTCGTGAAAAAGGACATAATACGCGGCGTCTGGCTCACGATCGTCGGCAACCCGATCTAACTCTGATTTTCTATGGGAGGCGCATTGATAGTTACAAGCCTCAGCATCGAAAAGCCAAGTGCAGATTGATCGGCAGAGATTCGTTTGTCGCTCTATTCTAAGGAAAAGTCTTTGAGAGCTCACTAGGAAACGTTACTTCTAGAGCAGTGTTGCTAGAGTATACCGTTTGATTCGAGCTAATGTAATAGGAACGTTTTCAGAAATTCCGTATTATCCTGGCATTCCTCGTTATGTTCTCTCCGTTTACGTATAAATGTCGGAAGAAGTTACAGATACAAGTATGTAAACATATTAATTAATTTATCAGATTTTGTAGTCGGAATCGGATGAAACTTGATGTCCAATTCAGGAAGAAAACTGAATATTTATGAATTGATGGTATTAAATTGATCGATGTATTTCCATCACAATTATATTGAAAAACAAATTGACACAATTGGTCAGAATAATATATAAGAATTAAAGCATATTATTGGTTACAGAAACTAATAACAATTTATAATCATCCTAAGAAAAATTAAATGAATGAGTATAGACTTAAGTGCAAACCATGGTCAGATAAAAGGGATAATACGTTCAAAAATAATGAGCAGCAGATACTTAATTAAATAAAAAAAGTCACTGAGTTGGTCGATTTACTTACACATCCACAAATGGGTATAAACTTTCTCACGAAGCCAGTAACTATCAAACTTGTTTCAGGAATTTTCGGGGGTGATTCGAGAGGATATTAATAAAATGCAATAAACGCGACATTGGAATCTTATGCGGCGAAAACGTTGCTCCACAATCATATTCGAATTAACGCGCCGCTGCGTTCACAGAATTGCCCCCGGAAAAATGGATCCCTATTCTGCAGGACATAGGGGTGTCCTTCTTCATTGCTCGCGACAGATCATGTCGCCTCCTGTATGTAAGAACGAAGAAACAAACCGGGGCTCCGTAACGACGGAACAAGATAATAAAATTCAAATGGAGAAATAAATAAGCAGTAGGGACCCTCCTTGAAGTATCCTCTCGTGGAGGGAGTGCGGCATCGGACTCCGTTGGGGTGATATTCTGCCCTCTCTTGGTGTGCCTTACTTGTCCAATGCAACCCTTATTCACGGCGACGGGGATCGGCCTCGTGATACCTCGCGGGAAAGAGGAGGGACCCGGAAACATGATCAGATAAAAAATACGTAAGAAGTACACACCGAGAGAAAAGCTCGCGGTTCGTCTTCTTTCGATCGTTCCAAGAATCTTCTTCTTTTCGTTTTTCTCGAATTTGCAATTTCTTATAATAATAACAATAAAGAATTGCTATATGAGAAAAATTACACGTACGATAAATGGGCAATGAACTTAATCTAAATTTAATTGAATATTAATAGGGGCATATTAGAAAAGTTATTCTTACTTTTCACGTTACATAGATTCGTTGCACAAAGAGATTCTCTTTTGTAATTGCTATTTTCGTTCAATAGCCATTTTCGACGCAAGGACACCTGTCTCGTCGTGTAACAGGATTTACATCTACTTCATCGCCGATGAGAATTTTATGTGCTCCAAATTAATAGCATCAAAGTAATTCGATGTTTGAGAATTCGATTAAACCGCTCGGTAGTCCCATCGTCTTCCAGCAACTGCTTGATAAACTGTGAGCTCGAAACCTATCGAGAAGAGTTGATGAATATCATCAAACCACATTGTACAGCTCGGTCGTAGCTTGTTTATCCTTGGTTCTAGAGGGGGCTGGGAATATGCAGCATGAGTACATTAACTTGGAATAAGTTTTTTAACATGGCCATATTACGTTCCGCGGACCGTTTACACGCGTCACTAGCGAGAGAAAAAAGGTACCGGTACGGGAGTAAAACATAAGTTTCGAAGGTCCTCGAAAACCGGCGTTCGTGTGCACGTAGGTTTGCCAAATTGCCGTGTAGAAAAAGTTCTCTTTAAACGTCCCGCTCTATCTGGCCGCTTTGAGTCGTCCCCGTTATACCTCGTAGCCGTTCCCGCGCACATAGAAAACGTGTTCGCTATCACGGACCGCTCAATCCGTCGAATGTTAGGTTAAACGTGCATATATATATACACACACGACCGGCCCTCCGAGTTTTGCGGACCCTTCTGACCCTTCATTGCTTGCAAATTTGGGTTTATCGATCGCTGATGCAGCCCCATGCTAGGCTGCAATTTCGATGTGTTCGTCACTCGAAGAAACTCTGCTCGTCTAATTGCCGAACCCTGTTGTTTAATACGGTTTCGGTCCAAAAATCTGGCATCCCGATCATATTATGACCTAATATTCGTCTCAATGTTACTGGCCAATTATCGTGTTAGACGAATCAACGGATTAATCTGTTTCTTAAGAAGATTATTAAATTACGCTCTGATCTCGATTCCTATTTCCTTTTCTATGGGTTTGTATATAAAATATTAAGCGTTGAAAAAAAACAGTGAATAGTAGTGATAGGTTATTGCCTGTATTTCACAAGCACGAATCAGTTATTGTATGAAAGAATATTTACATGTTGGCGGCCAAAATGATAAGATACTAGCTCACATGTTTGAAATCCTGAATATATTTATAATAAGATTAAACTTTTCATAAATACTCATGTATGTGTATATATATATATATGTACACGTGTGAAAAAAAAATAATAAAACGTGAATTAGTTCGCATGTCGAATAGTGAACAAATTGAAAATACGTTCGACATTAAATCATTGTATCAAGCAATTACAATTCGAAATTTCAAAATGAACATAGTGAAAACGAAAATAATTTGGGCTACGCAGAGCTGTTACCGTATAATTCCAAAGTGACTCGGCCACCAAATCAAATTAAGAGAAACAGACACCACGAGTTTCCCCTTTCGCTCGAGGAAATGTTACTGCTCGCAGTTCGACGGTTAACGAACGACTAATACTTCCCGCGAGACTGTATCCTCAAGTCTCTCGACAGCGGAAACCAAATTGTACCTACCTTAACCTGGCTACGTTTGGGCACACTTTAATCTTTTTCGTTCGCTCAAACTCAGTTTTATCCTACTTACCTCCGACGCTGTTTCGGGCTCTCGCGAGCCGCAGTAGAAGAAGGGTTCCAGTCTTTCTTCCCTCTCGACTGAATCCTTCCGGCTCCCTCTTTTGCCCTCCTTGCGAACATGACTTAAAGCTCGCCGTCCTTCAGCCGAATGGGGTTTCGATGGGGTGATTTCGACGATTCGCTCTCGCCGACTGCTTGCGAGTCTCTAACTTCGTCTCGAGCCGTGGCTAACCGTGGGGAAAGGGACCTCGCCTCCTTGGAAACTCGTTAGACTGACAAATTTATCGGAGCCCCCCGATGCTTTAAAACGCATGCAATCTGTGACCGTCTATCGTTTTCCTTCGCTATGCACGACGCCACTCGGTGAAAATTTTCAGATTTTCAAATTATCCTGTAATACAGTAATCATTTTTCACGTTATATATGGACATTGTTCCAGGAATTGGAACCTTGTAAGGTTTGCTTCATTTGAAATTGATATAATGAATTTCATATAAATGGGAAGCTTGTTTTATCGTTAATCAGATATTATATTGAAAACTTCTGACGAAACATTATTTATGAAAGTATACAATTAACGGATACTGGAATATCGTATGTACTATGTTATTGTTTTACAATTTACAATATTCAAGTATTTTCAATTAGATATTTATTTCTATTAAAATAATTGACTTATTTTAGAGATTTTTTTTTATTGATAATACAGTAAATATAATGCAGAAATTGAGAGAATTATTAAAGCTAAGACATTTCGAATGAAATGCAAAAAACTCGATTAAAAGGGAACTTCCCAACAACAAACTTAATTGAAGTGTTTCTTTATTGGATCCTTGAGCTGTAAAGAAATCCGCATTCAGTGACCAGAAATTACAATAATAATAATCATTTGCGTCAATATTTAACAATTATGTTATGTTTCATATTAGCAAAAATAATTTGCTCTACTCACACGTGTCGCGTTACAACCGTCGATCTCCGAGTCAACACACCTTAACCATCGAATAAATAAATTCCCGATAAAACGTTTCATGTCATAAAAGGCCACGGGAGTGAATGAAAGTTAACGAAATGAAATTAGATACGACGAAACGCACCGGTATTTTAGAGTTTTCGCCGTCCGTTCGCGGATCGATATTCACTTCTGAAAGTTGAATTTTACACACGGCGCAGCGCCGCCGAGGAAAAAGAATCAAGGATCGGCCCGGACACTCGAGACTCGTCTGAATAGGAAATCGCAATTCCGCTCGATACTCGGTCGAAAAACCGGCATACGTCACCAATACCGACTCGGTTGATTCAAGATGTAACCCGTCCCTTGGAGGATTGTTATTTGGATCCGAGAAATTCAACCCTCTGGGGCGTGCAGTGAGAACTTTAATAAGGGTCGTTCAAACTTCTCGGTTCTCGTTCGAGCAAAAATCGCGGCTAGCTCGCTCGCTTGCGCGCGCGCGCACGCTCCACACGTTTTCCTCTCCTGAAGCGATCGGGGCAAGAAAAGCCGGGGCTGGTTCCATCGTCTACGTCAGCAGCAGCAGCTCCGAACCGTCTCGAACGCATCGGGCCAGGAGTGGAGGAAGCTCCTCCGATATTCTCGGCGAGCATTAAATCGGTCCGCGACGTGGAATTTTCTTAATAGCGAAAACGAGCTCTGATTCGAAGGGTGGTTGAAGGGTAGAGGAGAACTCGGAAAACGGAGTGGGAAGGAGCAGGGAGGGGAAACGGACGGTGGGTGGAAGGAAGAGCAGCGGGGGAGGGGTGGGGGAGAGGGAGAACGGTGCACGCGTAAAACAAGCCACAAGAAATCGTGAGGCAGTCGCGACGGATGAAGAAAAAACGAAAGAAGCGAGAGAAGAAACACACGCGGTGGTGGATTCGAAAGAGAGGAAGAAGGAAAGGAGCCGGAGGAACGAGAGAAAAAAAGAGAGAGGGAAAGGAAGGAGAGAGGAAAGAGAAGGTCTGAGGAGTCAGCTACCGACTCGACGACCTCCGCCGACGATGAGAACCTTTTAAAGAGAGACGGAGAAGGAAAGAGTTAAGAGTCGGCTTGATGACGAGCGTAACGGAGGAGTAGAGGGAGGGCGGGCGAGGGGGATGGAAGGGAAGGAAAAGGTGGCGGGCGGCGTAGTCGGGAGGTGGAGTAGACTGGATGGAGGAGCCCACATTGCAATGATATCGATTCCAATGCTTCTTACTAGACGCGGTTGGTTAGGGTGGGCAACCCCTTACTTTTTATCCCTTTTCCTCTGCCTCACTTCCCTGCACGCGCCTCGACCACAGTTCTCTCTCGTCCTTCTCCCGGCCCCCTCCGACTCTCTTCCGATCCTCTTGCGATATTTTACTCGGTTATTTTTGCTAGCCTCCCTTGTACCCCTTTTCCCAATGCCACCCCACCAGTTTCCCTCGATTTTTCCTCCGCCTCTTACTCCGACCGATTCCTTATCGATACCTTTTCGGTCACGTAAGGAAGAGGAAATATTCACGTTAGGTTGACAGTTAGGGTCAGCGGGGGTGGGACTCAGGCGAATTTAATGAAGCGTTGTCGCTATTTCCGTGGTTCTCCTGTTAATACGCTGATTCGATTTCGCGAGTTCTAATTGTGGGCGAAGGGTGGAGCGTTGATTTTCTCGGTAATTAATGGTTCGCCGGGGAATAATTTTTTTTGTGTTTCTGAAATCGTAATGTTGCATTGTTCCTAAGTAGAAAGTAAGTGATTTCTATTTGATTCAATTGCGTTCGACAGCCCATCTCGACATATTTCATAATCATATCAGACATGATTCTTTGAAACTTTTTGAGTTTTTGAGTTTCGACTTATTTAATACAGTATCAAAAACTATTCAAGTACAAAGTTATATTTGATAAATTAATATATTTGATAAACATCCGTTTGACGTAGCCAGAGTTTTCACGCTCACCACGGAAGAAAAATTATTCTTAAGAAAATAATTTTCAACTTTTATTCGAACTTGCTTTACAAAATGTTCGAAATATCACTATACGAAACTATATAAAAGAAAATCTACGTTCTTTAATTTTCAAGCGGTTATGCCCCATTAAATACCCCGCGTTCGCTTTCGGCCTGTAGTTTTCCGTCTCCCATTTACCTCCGCATCGTACAGCCGTATATCAGAAGTCTGCTCTGATACTTTACCGGCGCCGCACTTCACCGGTCGCATTCAGCGTTTCTTGCCGCGATATTATTCTTTGCTTGTCGCGGAACCCCGAACATCGGTGTATCCTCCTTGCTGAACCTCTTGATGAACGGTTCATACCGGTAGGAACGGCGACGAGCAGAGCGGAGACGGCGGTTAAAAGAAACCGAAAGAATAGGGAAAGGGATAGGATTGCAGGCGACGAAATAGATGAGGAGAAACCGTGGCAAGCGGTGGAAGGGAAGCGAAGAGAGTGTATATATATCTGGAGATCCCCTGATTACTGTGAATTCCGTCTTTTGCCGTCTGTCTTTTCGTCTGTCCCCGCTTCATCCACTTGTCAGAGCGGCCTGCCTCCTACTCGCCCCACCGTCTCTCTCCCACCTGATAACCTGCTCTTTTTCTATCTCTCTCTTTCCCTATCTCTCCTTTCCTCATTCGTTCGCCCTTTCATATCTTCTTCTCCGTCATCCCTTAGCTGATTTCCCCTCTCCTCGCCGGGTCTCCCCCCACCAGCGGGCGAGCTCTCTTCGTTTAATTGATTTCTTAAGACCCGATGGGGTTCGCGGATGTGACTCGAACGGATGCAGTTTTTCCTGCTTCTCGCCCCACTGTCCTCCAACCTTCATCCCCCGTGCCTCCACCGTGTTCAGTTCTCCCGGATTTCTCCTCTATTTCTCTTTTTTCCTTCAACGGCCACGACCACGACCACGGGAAAGTCGTCCTTGTCGATGATGACGACGACGACGACGACGACGACGACGACGACGACGACGACGACGACGACTGCGACGACTACGGGCAACGCAAAGGAGAAGGACGACATAAACGGACGTGGAGATGGACAGGTTGGTGGAAAAGGTGTAGCGGAACGGGGCGACGGAGAAGGGTGCCGCCCGAGGGAGGGAAATGCAAGATATTGCAGCCCCGCGGGACACACAGAGACGTAATCTCCACGACGGAGCCGGAGACGTATTACAATCCCGCGGTCCTCCAACCACGAAGTCACTCGGTTTCCCGTGCATGAATGGCCCATTCTCCTTGGCCTGTCTCTAGGAAAGTCTTTATCTATTCCGATTACCGCTCCGCCGCCTACCGTCGCCCCTCTCTCATCCAACCGGTTCATCCTCGGCTCGGTAGGAACATCAGCCGAGTTTTACCCCACTCTTTTTACCAGCAGCAGGCAGCGAGTTGACGGATTCGGAGAACAAAGATTCCATTTTTTCGCCCAGGCGCTTGGGACCAAGGTGGCGGGCGGGTGGGATCAGGAGGAACGGGTAGAGAAGGCGACGTTTCTTGCGTTGCAGATTTCTTTCATTATTCCTCTTAATCACGCCTCGCTACGCTGACTCTGCCGTTCTCCTCGTGAATTCTGACACGCGGAATCGGGACACCGGATGGAGACTCTTTTAAGATGCTCCCCGGCTGGGTTTCCCTCTCTTTTTCACCTCTTTTTCTATCCCCCACCACCTGGCAACATCCCTTTCAAGAACGAATCCCCGATTCCCGGCCCGGAATGAATATGCTTTCTTAGAATGAAAATCGAGCCGTGAGTTTTCCTCGATACCCGTGTTCATCGGCGGAAATTCATTACATGGGCAAAAAATCACGCAGGGGAACCCGCTGGAGCCGTAGCGCAGTAAATAAAGCGTGACTTTCTGCGTGACAAGAATAACGATTCCCTTCCCAAATCCGCCTTCCTTAAAATATCCTTCTACCCCCTCGACAGAGACGCGGTAGCCCCCTTCGTCCTCGAGAATCCCGCGCGCACTCCTTTTTTCCCTGTCCTTCGAGCGTCTCCCTGACAGCCTCTGAGGCTTGTCTCTCCCATCGTAGACGTATAGACGTAAAGGGGTGCGAAGTCGTATGAGCGTGAACACGGCGTAGGAATTGGAGGAGAACGAGGGCCAGGACACCGAGGGGGACCGCGAAGAACAAAGAGTGCAAGTATAAGGTGGACGGGTCGCGGGAAGGAGAGAGGAGCGGGGTTTGGGGGTGGACCGGGTGGGTGGTGCATATAAGATGGGCGACGTACAATGCACGTACCCTCGGTGTACTCGAGGCTCCTCAAGTAATGCCCATGAAGGGCTGAAGGGTACAGAGGGAAGATTCCGAAAACTCGGCCGCTCAATACGTCCTTGCTGCGCGGACTCACCCCTCGTATCTTCTTTCCTCCTTTCCTCATCGTCCTACTCTTCTTGCTCCTCCGCTACTGCGTCTTTCCTACTGTGCTCGATCCGACCCTCTCCTCTTTTCTTCCTTTAACACTTTGTATCCCACTCTCTTCGTCGACCATCGATGTCCATCTTAGTCGCTCTTGCAATACCTCCACCAGAAATATCACCGGACGCGAACCAACCCCCGATCGAGTGCCGTCAGAGACGACGCCAGGACACGTAATTGCGTTTAATGGGCCTCGAAAGGAGCCCACGTAACGGGGATGGAACTTTGACGTGTACCCGCCCGGCCAATCCTGTTTGCTTTTGCCGACCGAGTGGTTTCGTTTCCCTGTTATCGGCTCATTTAAATTGCCGGTCTTCCGGCTTGGCCACCGGGCCACTGTGTTTCTAATAGACCGCTTCGCTATTCCTTGCTGTCTATGTTCGTTCCTCTTCTCCCCGTCCTATGCTCATTAGCCGTCTGACATTACGACGTTACGGGCATAATTAACGCGCTATGTAAACGCGATCTTGTCGGAACAAAAATAACCGGCTCGAAGAAGCTTAGAATTATTCGCGTGATGATAGATGCGGTAATTTTCTCGTTGCTGGACGCGAGAGTTAGGCTTGAATTGTTGCAAAATTGAATAGTGGGTCACATTCTTTGTTAAATTAATATTGGACAATTGTTTAAATGGCAGGTCGAAATTGTGTGTGTGTAGGATGTATTGATAGATGAGAAGCTCGGTTCAAGTCTCTGGCGGCTGATTAACGGCTTTGACTCTCTTGCAAGAAATTCGTAGAATGATGCGATCGGTCCATTTTCAAATTCTAATTAACTGCAACGTAAAGGGAGAAAAAGCCAGCGATTTCTTCGTCCTTAATAGCAATGTAAATTTTAGTCAGAAAGTATAGCCATTGTCCGATTTTATCAGACCAAATTTTCAAGTGTCTTTTAACAATACTTGTTTATAGCAGTATTGTTCTATAAATCAAGTATAGAAACCACATAATCTATTGAATATTGCGCACATGTAAAAACGCAAACGTTTTAGTAGCTGAATAGAGCATTGAAATTACAACCGTAATTAATTGTTCCACGACGGTGTACGGCGTCCAACAAGTCTCGAGACGCGTCGTTGAAGATTCGACACGCAATTGATCCGCTGAATTTTTTAATCCGTCGTGAACCGATTCGGCCGTGGTTTCCTTGTAAGGGATTATTTGAGCACCCCTTGTAAGGTGGATACACCAGCGACACTCCAGCATTCCTTGCGCGTAGCCGGGGGTGGGCGGTTGGAGCTCAAGTGGAGTCATCGTTTGCGAGAGTGCTTACCAGCCCAACGTCATCCTCCTCTTCATCTTTCTCCAGTCTCCATCTCCATCCTTCTTCCGGCGAAGAAGACTCAACGACAAATCCTCGAGCGTCGTCTACAACGAGAGCGACGTAAACCTTATTCTTACGCCACTTTACCTCAAGATGTTAGTCACGGAAGGGGGCACTCTCGCCGGCAGCGTATGTATAATCCCTTCGTCGTAACGGTAACGAATTTTCGAGAGGACGGTCCCTCATCTCCGGTTCCCTTATCGTGTATTATTCCCTGTCTTCTTTCAGTGGCGTCGTCTTCGTCGTGTCTCCGTCTACTCCCCCCGGTCTTTGATCGAGCCCCCATTTAGACGCGGCGAGAGCAGACATTCAGCCAGGCTCTCACGGTAAGAACTTCGCCGGCCGTAAAGTTTCCCGCGTCTTCGACCCAGTTCGCCCGCAACTGTATCCGGTGAATTGCAGTGACCGGCGTCGAGGAATTATTTTCAAAGATTACTAGGTCATCTCGTCTCTATTCAAGTCGTGGTCGCTTCCGAGATGTTCCTTCGTTTCGAGGAGTTTGATAGAGTTTCAAGGCGCGAGGGACCGCCTTCTTCCGAATCCGAACGGAAATTCAGTCGTCCGGATGCTTTGTGTAGCTACGTATGTAGGACAACTTGACAAGAATATTTTAAATCTTCCAATCATTTGTTAGGGATGATGAAACGTCTTCAACGTTGATTGAGACTTCTAAATGTAGGTTATACTTTTTTATATGAGTGCTTGGCGTTTAAGTACTATTAAATAAAGGCGTTTTCGTAAGTTACCATTTTCATAGATTATTGTATAAGTATCAGAAGTCTTTAATTTATTAATGAGTCAGATTTCAAAACAGTCTGTAATTGGACTTGCTTCTTTGTTTTATCTAAGTATGGATTTTTTATTCAGAACTGGTTAAAAGTTTTAAATAACTACTAATACTCAAGATTCATGAAAATTTTAAAAAATATTACACCATACTTTACAATAAATTTAAATCTTTCTTCACAATTTTCAGTACAATGAATGAATTATAAAATCTGTTTCTACAACGTGCTAGTCATACTAAACAAATTCAAAGCACGTCTAAAACGCGCACGAAAAGTATTTACTACAAACGTAACAAGCTTCCTAGACACACGTAGTTCCAGTCTCCAACTCGAATCAACTGCAACTATTTACGAAGGAATGAATACAGAGTACAAAAAGTATCTGCGTCCCTTTTGAACTGCGCTCTTTTTCCTGGGACTAAAAGGCCAGGAATTCTAGTCCGTCATCATCCGACCGTTCATCAAGTCAATCGTATCTTCAAATAAAATACTTACTTCTGGACGGTGTAATTCGGTCTTTGGTTAAAATGCTCTATTCACCGGTAGCGTCTCTGCGAACAGGGAAGCATCAAGTCACTTCAGAGCCGCTAATACAACGTACATACAAGTAATCCCGACGCAAGCTGCCGTACAAAGAACGCGAGCTGCAGCCGTGGAGCACAGTCACTTCCTATCGAAACACTTCACCGCGCCGTTCCCCGTCTTTCCTCTTCCGTTTCTAAGGGAAGTCCGTTCCGGCCGACGATGCTTAGAGAGAAGTCTGCCGTCGACGACGTCGTCGTCGTCGTCGTCGTCGTCGTCATCGCGGTCTACGTTCCCTCCTTTGTTGTACTCTATCGACAGAGTGCTACTTACAGAAATCAGAGCATGGGTCTGTATACGGATCCTCGTGCTACTTACGTCGTAAATAGAAGAAGACTAAGAGAAAAGAGGTATCCGGTGGAAGGAGGCAGCCCGTTGGAAGCCTCGAACTCCGACGGTAATGTTGAGTAGACGCTTACTCGTCGTCAGAAGAGCTTTTCTTGTTCTTGATGCGCGTTGGACAATGGCGAAAAAACACTCTCCTACCTTCTCGCTCGCTCCCTCGTCTTCTCTCCCTTTCTCTCTCACTCTTCTTGCCGTTCCCTCTCCATCTATCAGACTTTCCTCTCGTTCCGACAACCCCTCAGTGGTCTTTTACCACTCCGTCTGTTGGCTTCCGCGATGACGCGAGTAGGAGGAGGAAGAGGAGAAGGAGGAGGAGGAGGAAGATGAGAGGATCATGGGAAAGAGGAGACTTCTGAATGTCCTCCACTCGCTTTTCTTCATTTCCTCGCCGGGCTCCTTCTCCTTTTCTGAACGGAAGAAAAGACGCGTAGGTGGAGGAGGAACGCAGCCGCGTGAAGGACAAAGTAACCCACGCGTGGACGTAGACGCGCCGCGCGGCATTCGCGTAACTTCCTGACGGTCCTCGTTTGGCGGGAGGCAACGGTGAAGGGAGGACGGGCGTCGCCTTCAGGAATTCAAGAAAGCTGCCGGTTCCCGGCGCTGAATGCGTCGAGAAGGCACGCTTTTTACCACTTCTTCCTCTTTCTTCGTTTTTCCTATACTTTTTTGCCTTGCGCCCCCCGAGGGTCCGGGTGACAACCGCGCGAGCCAAGTACAAGAAGCCCAGAAGCGAGCAAGCGGGAGAGAGAGGGACAACACAAGGCAAAGAAAAGCTTAATATGCTCGAGTGCCGCGAAGTGAGGATTGTCTCTTTCTTCTCCGCGCTGCCACCTTCATCCTAACGCCGACCGACAAGCTTATTAGCCACTCCACTCCTCCGACCTCGTCCTGAAGAACTTCTTATTCGACGCTTAGCCGACGAGCAGATGTTTTCCTTTTTCCCTATTTAAACGTCTTTTCACACCTAAGGAAACTGTCGCGAGCCTGCTTCTGGCAATTAGCTGATAGGGGACTTTAACGCTTAATTTACAAGGTTCTGAGTTCACACTTGAGGATACGGGAATGAATGGACTTTAGTGACTTGTTTTGTCCATTGACTGGTATACTGACATCAACATATATCTTATTTCTTCATGGAAAAAACAGCCACTAAAATGAGATCTCTATAACAGTTGATAAAGCGAATTGGAAAGTCTGAATAGACAATGGTTTCGAGTAATATTGCATATTTAAGAAAATATAAATACCAAAATAAATACACAAACAACGAAAATGTATTTTATAGATTAAAAAAATATTTGTTTTTGTAAAGAATAGGAAATAATAATGAAAATTCATGAAATAATTGTAAAAAATTTCAAAACACGTTTCAAAAAAATTTAATGAAGTTACAGAATATCTCAGTTACTTAGGGATGAATAACGAATTTATATCACGTTCAGAATTCAAATACAAATTTTGATACTTAGGTTAATTAACGACACGATCAAGAGCATCAACATAACTTAAAAGTTTCAGTCGAAAAGCAGCTCGTGGCACAATCTGCCACGGTTAATTAAGCCAACTCAAACGCGAATGTCTTCCTGGAGCGCGTAGCGTTTAAAATTTAAAAGGAAGTAATTCGAAGGTTAATTACGACTGTTCCCCAGAATATATTATAAGGTGTGTCACCGACGATATTCAAACGTCGAAAAAGCAATATAATTTTCTGTGATACGTATAGTATCCGAAGCGCGACAAATAGGCGCAGGAAGTGCGTACGCACTGGACCAGGTATCCTTAGTGGAAGCTTCCACTTTCATGGAGGAAATGAGGCTCTGTTCCTTCCGTTTCAGCTACGATCAGATCTCGATACGAGAGAGCGTCCATGGAATATTTCGCCGAGCGAAACAAATTTTCTTCCCATTATATTTCTACTTATTTTCACTGAACGAAAACACTCGTTAGGTGAAAGGCTGTCGATACCTTTCCGGATCGGGACACGCACGAAAAAACTAACGGGAAAATGATTTTCCTGGCACCATTCAATTTTCCAGCCGACGTATAACTTTTTATTACGCTACATTATATCAAATTTCTTCGGCCGACTACCGGCTAGGTAGCAGTGGATAATGGACTTGAAAGAGTAACTCGTCGTGGCGTGCCGCGTTACGCTCGAGGGAGGAAACCTGCGCGAAAAAAATATTTATGTCGTGCTCCCTGTCCGCCGGGAAACGACGAAAAATGATATTGGAAATCGGACGGTGTGTAACTGCAAAAGTGAATGTACGAATGTTTGAAAAACATTACTCGGCCGTCGTTGGAACGGGAGATGGGGGTGCAAGAGAATCAAACGCACTCGAACGCGCCCGAACAATGGTAATTTGATGACAGGATAATACCAGCTGCCGGGAGGTAAACCAAATAGACGAATCCGTACTTTATTGAAAATTCGTCTCGAACAATAAAGCAGAAGATTACATTTATGCAGTTTGGAAAGAGTCAGACCATTTTTTTATTCTTACTGTATGCATAGTATTTCCACCCTCTGCACATTGACAAGAAAGTAGCTATGTAACTTTATTGCTTGCAGAATAATTATTAACGATAAAATACTGTTCTAATGGGCTTCATAATTTTAAATGGTCAACAATTAATTACAGGTACATAGTAATTAATTTCAGTTCATAGTATCAAACATAAAGTTTGACAAATATGTATCGAAAATTGAAAGTTTAGATATGCCATAAACTTTATTAAATTCTGTTTGCATCCTTACATTGCACAAACCAAATCATAAATCACTAAAAGCTACCGTTTTCAAGCAACGGCTCGAAGTAAACGAAAGAGGCGACCGATCCTACAATTGTTCCCACCGATCAGCCCCATTAATCAAGACTCGATGCCCTGACGAAGAAAACGGATACCAATAACGCAACAAAAACAGACGCCGGGATACCGAAGTAGGTACCTCATCAGCGAGCCGAAAAGAAGGGAACTGGTGACGCTAAAAAAAGGAGAAGCCGGAGCAAATAAAATTCGCGACTGCGCCCGAATCTGATAGGCTAGAGGCAGTCGGCTCTTGTTATATAATCGATCAGTCGAAACCCGCGGAAGCCTGATCCCTGACTGCAACTAATTATTACCGGCGCCAATTACCAGCGATAAACCATTTCCGAAAATCCCGCCGCCTCCCTCCTGGCCCCGACCCCCTCCCCCGTCTGGCCGGCATCGACAAGATCCTACCGATGGCGTATTACGAAACGTGACCGGAAACTCGTGTGCGCTGGACCAGGTAACCTCGCCTGGAAGCTTCCACTTTCCCAGAGGAAACGGGGCCGTTGTTGGTTCCGTTCTCTGTCGTCGGTGTTCAGAGTGCGGCGAAGAAGGACAGGGCGAACGGTCGGAGAGGTGTATAGGGAGGAAGAAAAAAAAAGAGAAGGAACGGACGCGGGCGGACGGGCAGTGAGGGACAAAGAGGACGAGAGAGATCTGATCAGTGACTGTAAAAAGGCTACAGACATCGGAGGGAGGAATCGAGAAACAATGGGCGGGAAAGAGAGGGGCGAACGAATGAGACAGAACCGCGACGCGACGCGAGGCGGATCGGCGCGGCGCGCCGCAGAGAAAGCCGGAAAGAGGAAGGGAAAGAGAGGGACGAAGGGAGGGAGAAAAAGAGAGAGAGAGCGATCGGTGAGTGAGACCGTGAGAGGAGTGTCGTGCTAAGGGGACCTGGAACGATACCTGTGCGACTGTCTGTCGTCCGGACGTCCGTTGTTTTGTTACAATCACGTATCCGTAGGTTTTACGCGGGCACGTATCGGCGCGTCGGAGCGCGCGGACATACCGGCACGAGGAACCGGCGCAGGATGTGAGCCGTGACCGGGAGGGCTCGGCTTCGAGTGGACGCAGCCTCGCGATCGCTCGAAAGGCGCGGAACACTATATTCCGGCCTTCATGAACGCATCATTGTACGCCGGACCGGAAATGATGTCTTAATTGACTCCCTCCCACGCTCCGTAGCCGGTTGCTCTCGTCGGCCTCGCCGGTCACCCGGCGCGACCTACCCGCGTCGCACCGCGCCGCTTTTCTATCGAACCGCTCCAGTCAGATATTGAACTCGAAATTTTCGGCCGGACAGTCTTTATCGGGTCGGCCGTTATCGAATTACTGGTTTGGACATTGACGGAGGACCGGGGGTAGACAGGAATGGAAAATGACGGGCTAACGCGCGAGCGCGATGTCGAGACGGAAATGTTATGAAGATTGTCGGGAAATTAACCCCCTCGACTTCCAAGCTTTTTTACTGATTACGATCGAGCGAGTTACTTTGGTGTTAATAGTTTGAATATTTTGGGTTCGTTGTGAGGGAAGTTTGTGTATTTGGTTAGATATTCGTTAAGGGGAAGTGGAATTAGTCGTTTATTGATGTGATTTGAATTTGAATGAAATCATTTTACTTTAAATTGTTGCAAACACAATTTCAATGTTTTAAGGCAAACAGTTGAAAGTAAACTTGCATTCAAATTTTTACAGAGCTGTGCTTTTGCAGATTGCAAAAAACACAGTGGTACGATTTACTTTTTCCTGATACCGTAGCGAATGCTTGTGAATATTCTTTTGTTCAATTAAGTGGATTTAGGAGATGATCATTATATTACTTTATGATTTATAACAGTTACCATACGTGAACATCTACTGCGGCTAATTAATAGTTAGAAGGTTTTATGAATAAGATCGTAAATACGTGATTAACTGAGTCGTTCCTTTATTACAAATTTTTTTCATTTTGCGAAAGTTTGTACGCGATAAATAGCAGAAAAAAAAAAAATTTCTACAGCAATAACCAATGGAAACCATACTTCTACGTAAATATCCCTTTCCACTTCATAATTTCATATTACAGTTTGGTTTTGGCTAAACGAGAAAAGTTTGGAAAAATTTCGCTGAATGTTTTGTGGCGTATTGTTGAAACGAATACTTGATTCCAAATGGAATTAATTTTTTAGTTTCGATCGGTGCTGGACACTACAATATGCACAACATTTCCGTTGATTTGTTGTATGAAAAATGTTCATGATGGTATTCCGAATGTAGGTTTTCAGGGACTGGTAAAAATTTTTACCATCTATGGAACGAAATGCGAATATCGTCACTTGGTTACGCGCTCCTCGGGTGGAAGTCGCGCGGCAGCGGCCGTAAACTGTCCGCGAGAAACTTGAAGGCAGTAAAGAGCGGTCGTAATGCAGACGAGAAACATAACGATCCGAGTGGCTACATAACAAAGTATTATAAAAACATTTTATTGTTGCCGGAAAAGCGCGTTTCGTGAACGAATTTTTACTCGTTTCCGAGTTACCCTTCGACTTCGCGTCGCATCTCTTCTTCACGAGGGTTGCAAGCCATGAATGTTGCCATAAATACGTTTTTCTTTCCTTCTTGCTCATTCGAAATAATTGATTTGGAATATTCTTGTAACCCTTACATTAGCAACCAAAATATCTGTATTTATACAACCTTATTATTACAACATTTTAACATAAATCAGTTACCTTCTCATCAATTTTGTCACGTTTCCAAGAAAACAAAATTATGTCGAAAAGAATATGATTGTTGAGATAAAGATAAAAGGTATTATTAAATTGTAATATTTATTAGAAATATCCATTTAAAAAATGTCAGTATATTCGTTAATGTGCATTTTCAGAACATGTAATATTTCTATAAGTAACCATTAATTTTGTCTGGAGCTATAACAAAATGTAATATAAAATTGAATTTTCGAACCCGCCGCAGCAAGTAGACATCTTAGAGTAGTAATCGTGATGCGTAGCTGATTGTGAGTCACGCGTGTGCTCGCGTGCAGAAGCGTACAGCGTGCCAGACTCCCACATACGACGATCTCCTCTCTTCTTCTTCCTGGTGTGAGTCCGCAACAAGTTTGCTGCGCAACGGGCGTTCGCATATCGCTCACTGGGCGGGTTTAATGTAACGTGATTACGTATTTAGAACGACAAAACGCTCGAGAAAGTACTCTGTGACAGTCATCGTCACTCGGCTATGAGTGAGCCACTAAAATATGTAGTTATGGTTCCTTCACATTCTGCAAGCTTTTCAAGCGGACCAAATATTTTCAAGGATCCCTGAACGTTTTCATCTTTTGATTTCGGTTTCTTGTCCCGTTTTACATTTGCAGAATTTGAAAGTAGAATACTTCATTCTGTTTTTCAGATGATGATATCAAATAATAATGTAGAATGCGCTCTTAAAAGAAACTTGACCAAAATATGAAGTTACTTAATATAGTACATTCGTGTTAGTACATTCGCTTAAAATCTCAAACGTATATTTTCGTATATTTGCAATTTTATTAATGAATAAGCATTCTAAGGATAATACACTGATAGGCGGTTCAGTTAGATTTTTTGACAATTAATTTTGAAAATTCTATTTCATAAATCTCCAGTAGTGTTAAACGATACTGCGCACACGTTAGAATAATAGCAAAGAATTCTCTTACAAACGTATTTCAACATTCTCAACTATTCCTCGAAGAATAAGCTCTTTCAATTACAATATCTACATAGTCCCTACAAGGAACTTTATTTTAGAATAGATAGGTATATAATTTGAAAAAAGTAAAATAAAAGCTCAGATTTCAATTTCATTACAAAACTCCACTCAAATATTTGCTCACCAAACTCGTCCGTGTCACATATGCTTTAATATGAAAAGCTCAAACAACTGTGTGACATAATTAAAAATTCGTATTGTCAAGTCGCGTGGCTTGTTGTCCAGAGAAAATATTTTCCACAGTCATTGTTCGAAAGTATTTGTTCCCGGAGCGGTGCAAGCCTAGGTTCAAAATCGAGTCGAAACCAATTATACCGGTAACGGTCGCGCTAATTAAACGCGCGCGCTTAACATAAATAAGCCGCGAGGCGGGAGCCGCGGGAACATCATCAAAGGAACAGAGCAAAAGGCGCGTGATAAAACACGGGCACGTAGCGACGGCACTTAAACCGTTCAATTATCGATACATCGTGCCGGGGCGACAGAGACGCGATTATCCGACGCGTTTTCGCGCGAATCAATAGAGAACGAGGCCCGGAGATAACCAGCTGGGATACTGGCCGGATCAAAAGTCTCCGAATCCCGGTCGTTTGATCGTCCGCCTAATAATAATGAAGGTATCGAGACCCGGTAAGGGATAGTCTACTAATGATATATAAATTAAGAAGCTTCGATGGCATTGTGCCTGACACGAGATAACGAACCGATTGTTGGGCAAGACGAGAATAATAATAATTACTGATCTCATCGGCGCAGGGAGTCGAGTGTCGACAGGGTGTCTGCGCGGTATCGGAACAGAATCAATTAAGATCGATGGTAGAACCGGAACAGCAGGCTGGTCAGGGCCACGACAAACGGGCGGACGCAGAAGCCGGATGCGGTTCAACGAGGACGTTCGATGCGCAGGGAGCGTCGGATTAATCGTGCACACTTACATTTCGTAATTATCATCGAAAACTTCAAAGACGCAGCCTGCACGGACTACCGCCGAAGTGCTTTCATTAGCATAAACGTTCAAAGGCTGTACCTACAAAGCGACCGACCGGTAGCCCCTGCGAAGATTACGCTGGAAGAGGCTTTTCCTTCTTCTTCCTCTTCCCCCGTCCTTCTCCCACCCTTTTGTTTTCTTTTCCTTTTTTATATCCCAAAGACAAGTGTCTTGACCAGAGAAGAAAAGGAGAGCCCAGGGAGCCGAGGAGAATCCGACAAGTGAATTCTCCTTGAGGAGGGAAGTGATAGGGGTGAGAGTAGCCGGAGATCGAGAACGCCGAACCGAAGGAGCGGGAGTGAGAGAGTGAGAGGGAGGGAGAGGGAGTTAAATGGACAGGCAGATAGAAAGAGACGAACGTCAGATGGGAAGGGAAGGAGGGATTATGGTCGTGAGTTTGCTGAGGGACGATGGCCAGGGACGAAGAGGGGTAACTCAAGACGGGTCTAAGTGAGTCTTCCGGCCGACAGGCAATGATAGCCCTGAGAACTGACCTGACCTCCGGATATGTGTTGCGCATATACGTGGGGACACAGACACCGCAGCGTGTCACGAACGTGTCACAACATTGGCCGGGCTCCATTCGGCCCGGCTGATCCGGTAATAATGGCTTATTTCGTAAATCGGAGATTCGTAATGGGAACGCGCGCGCAACGATAGGTAAGCCAGCGGTATGCGGTCAATTCGGCATAAGCGGTTTGCATGATGTCGAAGAGTTTCGGCTGTTGAGGTTACGAGGTGAACACTGAAGACCAGGCCATTAGGGATGGGAAGATGAACGCCGTTCCCAAATGGAATTCGCTTAGCCGTTGCGATTGTCCGGCTTGATTGCGCGCCCTGTCCGATTATCATTCGTTTTTCTTTGATCTACGTTCACGATTTGAACGTTCCTCGCTGAGGGAGGAAATAATGCGTCTAGTCCTCGAATTGATGTGTTCATTCTAGAAATATCGGTGTAAGGGAACTATAAATTTCGATAGATTTTTATTCGGTTTCTTTACGAAGTTTATATTCATCGTTAGCTATTAGCTATCTGTACAAAGACTGATATGTCAATTTGCAGTTCATATTTATATTTATTCATATGTGAAGACGTGGCGATTACAACGTGCGGCAATTATATTAGGATTAGCGAGAATAGTTTTAATTAGTGAATATAGAAATTACGATTAACATTGTAGGTATACTTTATTTGAAAATACTGCAACACATTTCTGTCAGTATTTGAGGTTCATTTCAAAACAATTAGCATCCAATTTTATTTCATAGTAATTACAATTGCTCAACGCAATATTTAATTGAACTGAAGAAACTTCCGACCTTTTGAAATAATTTGAAAATATATAAAAATCAAATTGATAAATTGTTTGAGGAAGGACAATATCCAAATAACAATATCCAGTGACAGTATATTTAGATTTAAACGACAAACGGTTCACCAAATTACCCGCTTTGATTTCTAAAAGTAACATTTTGCGTACTCCGCTCGGCCAAGACACCCGCAAGCAGAACACAAATTACACGATACAGCAAATCACGAAATGATGACATAATGCCTCCTACGCTATCCAGCAGCCTTGGCGTTGTCAGATAATTAACTAGACATGTGACCGGCTTCCGTAAGAACCCA
Organism: Nomia melanderi; assembly: GCF_051020985.1. Classification (NCBI taxonomy): domain Eukaryota; kingdom Metazoa; phylum Arthropoda; class Insecta; order Hymenoptera; family Halictidae; genus Nomia; species Nomia melanderi. The sequence continues at coordinate 9,278,677 of NC_135006.1, read as the reverse complement.
GGCAATGCGAACGAGTTTACTGCTAGCATCGCGATAAGACTCGTGACGTCTTTTCTCGTTGTTCCTAGATAGTAGATAATTTGCTACCGGAAAATTATAATATGCATATCCGACTGCAGAGATTCTCGAGCTGAAGATGTGTCGGCCGTCGAATTGAATTTCCGGCCATGATTAAACCCGTTCGAAGGAGCACTATCCCCCACCCTCTCCCACGTGACCCATCCACCTTTCCATTTAATCGTCTACTTCGTAATTTGAATTTCTGAAAACGACGTGTCATTAACATCGGCCGATCATTTGCCGCGTCTTACTTATGTTCGACTTAAACCTTAATGAGAGCCATTCGGTAAGTTCGTGGCGACGCGCTTAATGACGTCGAAGGTATCAGTTTAAAGGGTGCACGATGGAGAAGAGGCCGCACGGATCTAGCTTAAGGAGGTCGTAGGCCGATCGATGGGTGCGAGAGCGCATCTAGCTAAAGAAGTCATTTGTCTTCGTGGCTACTTTGCTTGTCAGACCAAGCTATCCTGATTATTATGGTCGTGCCGTTAAACGCCTCGGATTTATCACGCCCGCTCAGAGATAATATTCTATACCGCGGCTCACCCTCCTTAAGACTTTTCAGAAGCAGTGAATTGATTTTCCTTAGAACGGAACTTTGAAATACTTGCCAAGAATAGTTTATAATTGTTGACGACACTTAACCCTTCTACACTTGTTTGCGTCGGTTCAGATTTAAAAGTTTACTTCACAAAAATCTGTAAAAGAATGTTATGTAGTTCTGATATATTTTAATGGGATTATAAATTATTTTTTTAATAATTTGGTTTGAAACTACTGTAGGATTAAATACACTTCATACTAAAGGTGTTATTTAGTATTTATATAGTATAGTATTTAGTATATTAATTCCACTGTTATATTGTATAAGAAGATATACGGGAAGTTGCCTGCATCTGTTCACATTGTTTTACGGTATTTGCATCAGTAAGATTGACACGAAGACCTCCAGTCCTTGATAAATGGAACAAAAGTCTTATGTAATGCTTGCCGGTGATGTTAATACATACAAATTTCAACGGGTTACATAAGTCGAGGGTTTAGTAAACGTGTCCCTAAGTGCACACTTTACAAATGCGAATGCAAGCTTAGACACATAATTAATTATTTGTATCAACAGCCTACAATATCGATAATAATAACAACGTAACGTAGCAATTTATATTAAAATTCAAAGTACAACAGCATCTCGATTAACAGGATTATCATTTCCCGCGCATCAGTCCTCCAGGGTATCAGCCGCTCGCCATATTGATGATTAAAATTCTTAAACGGTCGAATACGTAGAATTAATTTAACATGCTGTTTAATTGATTTTTTGACATTTCTCTATAAAAAGTACAAGAGTGCATCTATCGAGACTTCAATTGATTTACAATTCAGTTCACGTATTGGTAAATCAATTTCTTTAACAATTTCTCTGAGAAACATCTGTTATCTTTTTAATAATTGCAAAAGGAATACATCAGGAATGGGTGATTTAGACTCGTCTGGTAGTTTTAGTGTTAAATCGAACAATCAAGGTTCTACCGTACATAGAAACGAAACATGTGCAACATATATTTTATACGCGTAGGCACACGCACGCGCGTGGAGATCGCTAATTAGCATTCTCATTGAAAAAGACCTTTCTCCTGCGAGCGGGGGAGATCGTAGTTCTCTCCGAGGTTAACGCGGGGAACGGCGGGTCTCGAAAAAGAGGAGGCCAGCACAAAGGGTGTAGCAAAGCGGACGGCTTGCGGAAAGAGGCGGTCACGGCGTGTTCCCGAGTCCCCGCGCGTTCCGACTGCTTATTTGCTAATTCGGAAGCAATGTAAATAATCGCGACATCCGCGGCCGGACGGCGAACACGGACACGGAACAAACCTAGCCTGGATCTCGCTCCCTTTCTCTCCTTCTCACTCGTTCTCTCTCGTTCTCTCTCGTTCTCTCTCGTTCTCTCTCCCGCCGGGTTTTCAGGAGACGAGCTTGACTGACCACGTGACCGCTATGGGAAAGTATAGTCCCGCCGAGTAAACGGCGTTCAGTAGGTGTGACGGGTCAATAAATGTCCGATCCACGGGATCATCCAGGTGTATCGCCTTCCGTAGCATTGTCAACAAGTTCCGGATCTGAGATACCCGCCTACATATCTCGGGGATACACGCCAGTCTTTTGTCGGCGATCCCCGTCGCGCGAGTTCGTGATCAATTCATTTTCCAACACCGGCACCAGGCAAGCGTGTGCATTCAATTTCTTAATGAGGTTTATTACACTCCAGTCCTTTTTCGCTCCGCTTCCCCTCCGGCTCTTTTCCTCGTTCTCTTATATTCCCCTTTGTCCCGCGCACTCAAAACATTCGCGTTTGATAATATTTTTATTTCCCTGTTATTCTCACGCCCCAGGTGTTCGCATTGTAACCTCGTTAATGTTACCACCGCCACGCTTTCTCTTTCTATCTCCCTCCATCTCCTCTTCTCTCCCTCTCTTTCTCGCTCTCTCTCTCGATACACTTTGATTCCTTTCTTTGCCCTCTGTCTCCCATTCCCTCTGTCTATGCCTCTCCGCGAGCGCGTATCTAAAAACCAACCTGATCCCGTCTAGACGAGCCCCGCGTTCCCGACAGGTTTTCCTCCGGCGAACCGGGAAACCGTTATTTTCAACGGAGAGAGCCAAGGGACGACTTCGCGCAGAGGACACGAAACGATGATATCTCGGCCTCGCGCATTATCTCTCCTGGACGCGTATCCAGCCGCGTTAGCGGAAACTTTTTCCTGTTCTTTCTGCGCGTCCACCCTCTCTGCCTCCGTCCCCGCGTCGGCATCCGTCCGCCTCGCCCGACCGGGCTCCCTTTCTTTCATGTCCTGCCGCAAGGTTTCGTTTTATAACCACGTAAACTCTGTTTAATTAACGCGTGGACTGAAAGAGGAGGAATTTTCGATGTAAGCGGCGCATTGCACCGGCCGCCGGTGCATAAGGTACGCGGCCGCATTGCGATGATCCTACCCGGCCGCGCGGGTGATGGAGCTGGTCGAGACGGCGGAGGAGTAAATGGTTAGAGGTCGGTCTGTGCAGGGGTTGCAACAGGGAGGACTCGTAATACCGGCGCCGGTGGTCGTAACCGTTGCCCCCGATGGTGGTGGTGGTGATGGCGAATGGTGGTAGTGGTCGGGCACTTGAGAGAGCTCACCGTTTCCCTTATTCCTTCAATCAACGTCAGCTGGGGAGGCAAGTCTAGTGTGTACCCTGAGCAAATACTCGCGTTCTCCGCACTAGAGCAGCATAGAGCTCAATGACTACATCATCCACGAAGGTGGTGGTTAGCTAGACGCGCCTTTGCCCCATCCGGGCAGACAGTCATCGAAATCGATTCTTTCCGTGATATAAACGGCTCGCTTGCAAATACTGGACGGTATTATAGTAAATACGCGCGCAACGACTTCTGGAACCGTGAACCACGCATGTGAAAAGATCCGGGGATTCTACACGGGGGCTTATCGAGTCATCTATGCAATTCGAGGTGCACGATGAAATTGTCTTTTTTATATTCGGCTTATTGATCGTTTCTGCTGGAAGGAACGAGAAATCAAAGTCGAGTGATTTTTGTCAGTTACTTGGGGCTTATATTTTGGAATAAGTGCACACTATTGATTTCGGATTATGGAATTCGTTTTATATATAAAAAGAGGTATAAAACTATTAAATGTAATAAAATTATATTCATTTTTGTTTTATTTTGATTATTATTTATAATTATTTTGATCATTTAATAATGCTTAACATTTCGTAAATTATGCGTCATTCATTATTAAATTTATATACAAAGATATAAAAATTATTTTTCTTCTAGTACCATATGTTTGTAAAGAATATAATATGCTTGAGTTCATCAAGATAAAATCACCAAAAAGTTAATATATACTTAACCTTTTGCTATACGATTCTTTTCTGATTATTAATAAGATGCCAACAGGAATTCTACATTTATCGTAATAGTAAATTTTATAATGATTAAATTTTCATAAATGAAGAATGGTATCTTCCGACCAACGCGATGAAAAAGTATTAATATACAAATATAATCTCGTAATTATTACTTCGACTTTCATACGTCCAACGAATACTCATCATATTAAAACAAATTTACTATTATTCAAAAAATCATTTTCTGTATCTTAAACACATAATAATCTCTAATATTTCCCCAAACAATGACTGTTAAATCGTGGCTGAAAATAAAGAAACCGAATACAAAAATCAATCGACGCAAGCAAAAACCGTCTCCACCAAGGTACAATTTCAACAGGGCCTACCGATCCGCGCGGTGCCCAACACAATTAGGGTGTTGATGTCTCGCATCTGGCAAGATCTTGTTAAAATAGGAAGGAAGAGGGCCGGATACACGGGCGGCAACGCATGCATCATGGGTCGTCTAAACAAGTTGTTTAGACGACTTCAAGTTAACCCAAATTGACTCAATTGGATTAACCGCGGCGTGGCTCATCCGACACTTGGGAACCGGCCTGTTCCGGCGTCACCGTATCCGCGAGAGAGCCAGTCCTTTGCTTCTCATGCAAATACGCGTCGCGTTATTCCGCCGCTCCGTGACCCCTTCACTCCCCGCGGTAACCCCCCGGCTCCCACCATCCCGAATCTTTTCCAGACGTTTTTTCTCGGACGGTTCTGCTGTCCCTCCTTGCCCCGTTCGCGAATTCAGCTGGTTAATCTAAATTGACAGCGTTTGGGAAAATTGGTTCGCCCTCTCTCGCTCCGCTCGTCGGGCCTATTCTCGCAAGGAGACCCTTCGTTTCCTTCGTTGACCAGGTGGTCCCGTCTCTCTCTATCGTTCGGCCATCTCTTTCCCTGACGTATGATACGCGCTGGCGATCTCGGTGGTCCCTTTCGTGCGACTCGGTTCGCGCTGGAGTCTGGAACCAGTGGACGCCGGTCCACGAGCAGTCTTCCGCTCCTCGAGCCAGTTTCGCGTGCACACGTGACGCGGTGACGCACGTTGTTCTCCTCTGTCCTGTCTCTCATGTCAATTTACGGCAGAGGGCCGCGGAAGGAAGAGACGGCGGCGTGGAGGAGGAAGAGGATGGGAGTAGGTGGCACCGGAGGAGAGAAGCGAGGAGGCAGAAGAGGAGAGGCCGGCCCGGAGAGGCTTACGTTAAATCGTAGGATCGGGGGAGTGTTGCGTGGATTGGAGTGTCCGTTCCTTGACTAACCGGTGGACCCTACGCGCGACCCGCACACACGCGCACGGACCGAACACCGTGTTCCTCCTCCTCCGTCGGTCCACGGTCGCTGCATCTCTGTTTCTCCCGATCCCCCTGGCCCGATCCGGCGCGCTTATTATCGTTGCACCCGACCGGGCTGTCTTTCTCTCGTGGCCGCTCTCCGCGATATATGGATCGTCGGAAGTCACCTTCCTCATTATCATACCAACAGGCTCGCTCGCTCACTCGAGCACAGCCTTCATCCTGTGCCCTAGTCACTTACGGATCGCGGGTGTTCAACCCAAGTGCAGGCCGGCCCGATCGCCCGACGATCGAAAGGGTGAATGCCGGATCGTTCCAGCAGACGCGAGAACCACTGGCCTGGGGGACAAGACGCAAGTCCATTATACTCAATCACGCAGTGATTGGCTCAAACGATCAGACTACCGCTCGCCGCGCGTCGTTCCACGGAGATTCGCGCGGACGTGCCGCGTTCAACTTCGTAACGTCAAGAAGAAGAGATCCTGCTTCGCTGGCTCTCTCGACCACTTCCTCTCGTTTCTTGAATTTCCTTCGTCCAAGAGGTGGCTGACGTTTGACGAATAACGCTTGGTTTAAGTGGATCTTAGGGACGTGATTTGTCACCCCCGAATTTTTCATTTGGACGTCAGTGGAATGTTTCGAATATTAGAAAATAATGAGTTAGCTTTCAAGTTTTGCCTTGTAATTATTTTTTAAACAAAATGTGTTGAATATGTCTGAGACATTAAGGTATGCTTAACTTCTTAGGGTTGAGGTATTATAGAATTTGTTTTGATTAACGTTAGGAAAGGTTATTTTAAATATGCATACACCAGAAATATTTTATATATTCATACTTATTAAATATAATGTAAAATTATTGCGACTAATTCAATTTGATACTATAAGTAGCATTATTTTTACTATTTCAAAAATCTTAAGAATAGAGAAATAATGGTCACTAAAAACTATTTTCCTTAAAATTGTGATATTAGACCAAAATTAAAAACTTTCTCTCTACAGGTCATTTACGTCTCTCTTTACTAATTAATTTTAGTAGAAGGAAAATCTTTAATATCATTGCTATTGTTGAATTAAAGGAAACGATAAGAGCTCGCAATAATCACGGAAACTTTTATCTTAACGTCGAACAAAAGACAATAGAGAACATTTGCATTGTTATGTGTGTATAACAAGCCATTACGTGGTAATTACAGAAACATTGTCACAATCATGGTGTTTATTCGAAGACAATGCCACAGAGATCCTAATTCACCAATATCCGGTCGATAAATCGATTCGCAGTAACCAGGTGTTTCGTGAACGATCAAAGGTGTGTCCTATGCATTCCGTTTCCAGGACCTCGAATGTAGACCAAGGTCCAGCTGCAACAAAAGCCACGGCACGCTCCGAGCCACGCAGATCCCCATTCCGTGTCTATCTGTTCTCGCATCTGTTCCAACTAGATCCGAAAGATGACTTTCCATCTCTAGTCTGATCTCCTCTGTGCCGTTATATTTTTTTTATTGCGCCTATCCGCGGTAGATTATCAGGAAACGACGTTGGTTCGCGTTCGTGCTTCGTATCTGGAATCAGTATCATGACTGACTGCTACATGAACGCCTTAATAACGTAAATTCCACCTACGCCATTTTCTCCATTAGACAACAGAAAATTAAACATAGCAAAAAGAAAATATTTACATTGTCATACGATACGTCCACATTTACTCTAGAAGGACACACTACATTTGCAATTGTAAAACTGATAAAAGGCGATCGAATACTACAATCGGTTACACTCGCTGTCTCTAAGTGCAATCCTCTTGGTCGAAACTGAAGATAACAGTAATGAATTAATCAAATCAATCCAAGAACACTACACCGCGCGGGAATATAATAGTAACCATATTATCATTGCATGAACATCATCTCATCAAGGAATAGGCAATGAAATGGCTGAAAGCATCGACATAAAGCAACTATCGATCATCCGAAAAATCACAAAGAGGGCAATAGAATCTCTAGAACGGGCGGGCTTAATAAACAAGATCTGAAATAGCGAAGTTGTCGCTAATAACGGCGAGTAGTTGATGCGACATAAAGCTCAATGGAGAAAAAGGAGGAATGGGGTTTATTATCTGTTGCCCGCGTTGCGCGGAGACCTTCTGTCATCCGCGGTACAATGCGTCACCTTTTTATATCTCTTACGCGCCGTGGGACGACGTACGTTGGGACGATAAATTCGTAAATAACGGCGCGGAAGAACCGAGGACCGTCGTTTCGGTACCTGGCATACTTTCCGGAACCGCGGAGGGCGTACGGGTGTCTCGCGAGCCAAACGTGCGAGCATGGAACTTTAGCAATTGAATATAATTAAGCAATCGCGAAACGGCCGGCAATACTGGCGACGGGAAAAAGCCGGCGGCAGCAAAAACTGGAAAGAGCACTACCGTTGGCCGGCTGCCATAAGGAGACCTCACCTCCAAATGCCAACGACAATAATGCCGATAATCCTGGCCGCTCCTGCTTGCCAATATGCTGCGGACGTATCTACATAACTACCGCGGAAAGTAGCCCGTGGCCAATAAAAAGCAAACAGAGAAAGACCGGGAATCTGTCGTTAAGCCTCCTCGATCTGCTTCTCACTGATTACTCGACTCTCAAATCTGGGACTCTTGCCTTGGCACAGGAAAAGGAGGAGGAGCCTGCTCTTACCCCGAAAGCTGGATGCTTGGAGCGACGTTGAAATTCCCCGGAGTGATCGAAGGAAGATAATGGAAACTGCTGTTTCTTATTGTTGAGTTATATGGGAACAACTAATTAGATGAGTAGAGAAGAAGTTTTAAGAAACATAAATGTAAGAGAAATTAGAAATAAATGTTTGTTGTATGGGAAATGAGGTTCTATATTTTCCATGATTCTTTCAGCAGAAAAAGCCGTGAATTTAAAGAATGTAATATTCTTCTTTTATGTTATAAATATTGAATTCAAGATATTAAAGTCAGCGAATAAAATGTTGAAAAAGGTGGAGATAAGGATTTTTTGTAAATGAATTCTTCGTTTTAAATTATTTAATTAACAAGGATGTTGGAGTATGTAAAACTTTTATCGAGATTCGACTCTAGTAAGAAAATCGATTTTCACATTATTTTCTAATAATAAATATGAACCCTACTCGAGTTATGTAAATAAATAACATCGGGATTTGATATTTTTGAAATAATAAAATGTTTTCACTTCCGATTTTAACAATTTATCGTCTTTTGGAATGATGCTGAATAAATGTTATTTTTGGAATTAACGTATTCTATTTTAATACTCGTCAAAGGTGAACTAGAAGGGTAGTAACAAAATTGTTATTAAAGTGCACCGATTGAGAAACCTGTCGATTTCTCAAGTACTGTGATTGGTTTTATAAGTTTGTTCTATAAATCGGCATCTTTCTTTGTAACAAAATGTGTCTTATTAAGGTGTTAAAAAGTAGGTAATAATACTTAAAACTACATAACAAAATATCTTTAATATTCTTAAAATTTGTAAATTTGTAATTTGTAAAAGTTCATTTCATTTCAAACAATACAAAATATTCTTATAATCTGAAAACGAAAAATTCGCCCACCGAATGATATAAATTTTCTTAAATCATCGAATGAAGTATTAACACCTTCTTATACAAATAAATTTTAAAAATTCAGAAAAAGCTTAATCAAATACAAAATATATTATTTTTTATCATTAGAAAACGATTGTTTGAAATATTTGTTAGTGTATATTTTATTCCTGTATCTTTTATGGTTCAGAAGCTATACCTAAATGCTACCAAAATTTTCCAAGCCAATATTCGTCTTCGACGTGTTGGTCAAAATCCGTTCCGCATTTATTATCAATCCCAAAGACGCAATACAGTTTGGTAGCTACGCGTATCTCGGTGGAATCGAGGCAAGGCGAATGATGCGAGACAGAAAAGAAACGGGTAGACAGTTACTCCACCCTGGCACGAGTCAACCGGCTGGCTCACGCGACTTTTAAGACGCTGGAAAAGTAGGGGTCCGTATGTGCTCCAAGACGTTAGGTCGACCTCACCGGGGTCTCCAACAATGGCAACAAGAAGCCGAAACGTCGGTTACGCCTTGTAACGGCAGCTGGCACGCGCACTCCTCAGCTCCTAAGGAGACCTTTCTACTACCTTCTTTGCCCTTTTCCAACGTCTTGCGCGTTGGGGGAACCGGCCAAGAGGGAAGCCCGTCTCAAGAAGTTACCTTACCTGAACTCTGCCGAGGGATACCTGGGACATTTAAATCGGGGGACGCCACCCGGCTAAACCACCTGAATACTAGCAAGGGGGCATTCTTGATCTTGCAGTGGTGTCGAATGCCGGAGGCCTTCTGGAGCTTTGATTTTCCTGTCGATCTTCGTGTTTCGTGTATTAACTGTTGAATCTTGTATAATAAAAATCTTACAATATCGAATCTTTTTAATAAAATAGTGAATGCAGAAGCAAAATTTGTAACAATAATTGCACTCTTTCATTTTTTATATTTTATAGGTTCTAAGAAAATAAAACTTCAATTTTTAGTTTCGATATAATTATGTGGTTCATATGAGGCTGGCATGAAAGTCAAATTTTTAAACAGAAGTATAATTATTATAACTATGCTTCACTACGTGTCAATTTTTTTGAGAAAAATTGTTCATGTAGGCAATTTAATCTTACAACTATCAAGGAAGGAAACAACGTACGTTGAAATTAAAAATGTATATTCATATTTTAAATACCTCGTGAAGCCTGATCGAAGTTCCCCTTTGGGAAGTAACGTCTACGCCGTTGAGGGCAAGGACCGTTGTTCCTACTTCCTTTCGAGAAGGAGGACGAAGGGCGCCGCAGGATTTTTTGTAGCTTTCAATATTAGACGTTAGCGTTTCCCACAGAGAAAAGTCATGGGAACACACTGGAAGGACGGCGTGGAACGTCTCGTGAAAATTCTCCGAGGAGATTTGCGATCGCACCTTTGGGAAGTTTCCCGGGCAGCCGTCGTTTTCATATAAAGGAAACACATCCTAAAATCCTGCTTCCCCGATAGATGATCGCCCTACAGTTTTCAAGCTCCCCTCTTACTGCAAACTTTAAAATATCACCTTCGGATGATCTGCTGAGAATTTACCTGATCGAAGATAGCGTCGATCTAGAAAAAAAAATACTTTAAGAAACGCTTTGTAAATATTGCCTACATTACCAGATAATCTTACCACGGTTAATGAAAACATTCATACGTTGCCGTTAGAATAAAAATATTTTGCATCACGAAACGTAATTTATATCTGTCTGACAGTAATAGATACACTTGAAATATTTGATTCTTTATCTGTAATCTTAGAAATTTGTAAGGATAATAAATTTTCTTAGAATCGATTAAACGAAAGAATATTTAATGGTTAGTATAATAATCTTCAAATATTTCATAAAATGTTTCTTAAATAAATCACTTAGGTTTCGTATGATTAATACGTCCATTGATTCGCCACTGAGCGAGTGAACGCGCGAGATCTTCAGCACCGAAAAAGGTATCAGTTAATGTCACGGCCAGTCCAGGTTTCATTCACATCGGTAAACCGAAAAATCCCGGGAATCGTCGACCGAGGGAGCGGTTGTGTACGCGCGCGCGCGGTCCGCTCATAAAAGTGACGCGATGCTCATTATCGCCGGAATTATCTGTAATGCGGCATGAATGGCGACCGAAATCGAAATGAAAACGTAGGAAAGGTCATATTCCGCGTGCCAGGAATAACACGGCGGTGGCGTTGACCCACATTGTTTTTGAAACGCGATTAAATTCATTGAAAACGGCCGAAGGTAGATTAATGGCTCTGGGTCGCGTAATCGCGGAGAGAGCGAGGTAAAAAGCGAAACAAATTTAACGAGCTGTGAATTATGAAAATCGGTGACAGGCCGCCGCTTTTAAATGATCCCTCTTACTCTCTCCCTCTCGCGCTTCACTCTCTCTATCCGCCAACATCTCCCGTCCCGCTCGCGCTCGCGAAGTTTGGTTTGGGCGCGTGCCAGTGAATCGAAACAATTCGAATGCAAAATAATAATAAAACAGTCGGGCAGATCGTGGGCCGGCACGTTGGTCGGAGGTCGGAGGGTGGGACGGAGAGGGCGTCGACGTCGGTGAGTGGCGGGAGGCGGGGGGTTTGCAGCGCATTAACGCAATTAACCTCCAATTAATAACACATCAATTGACACCCAGTCAACTTGTTGCATCGGAGCAACCCGATAATATGCAGAACGCGTATCAGCCGTGTGTGTATACGCACGAGTCAACCGTGGCCTCTCGGTATTCGTGTGCGTGTGTCATTATGTGCTACGCGGACTCAACCCTGTGTGTCTGAGCCTGCCTGTGTCCTGCTACGTCTTCGTGTATGCCTGTGTACGTCTGTATATGTGTACGTGTAGGTGTACGTGTACGTGCATGTGTGAATGTGTATGTGTTACGTGATTAGGCATCACGAAACCGTGGACGTGTTTACGTGTTTGCGGATGCATGCCGGCGAGGGTGCTCGGCCGCGGATAATAATGAAACGAATGTTACAAATAATTTTATATCAGGGGATAGTCGGTGCATACCTATAGGCGGCTGCCCCGGTGCACGAAGGACACGGACCGATGACCATAGCCGGGTTCCCATGCAACCCCCTGCGAACACTCGCGCCACATGACACTTACGGGGGGTGGAATACCAGCGCACATGCCGTGGTAGCGTCGCGTAGCTTACGCCATGTGGAATACGCGCGCCATGTGATATTCACCGCGCAGAAACCTGCTGCCGTTGTCTGCCTACTTGTACGCCTCGCTCCCGCCGACGCCGGAAGGAAGTCGTTAGGGCTGCGAAGGAAAAGTATTGTTTCGTTTTCGTTGCGGATCCGACTGATCTCTCGCACCGTGTAGGATTTTGGTGATCTCATTTTTGTAAATGAATGTAGCCATGGTTTTCGAGAAATGGGACTCGATTTAGGAAATAGCGTATGAAAGGCGTGGTAATTAGACTTTGTCTTTGAGGAATTGCGGGGTAGGGGTAAATACGCGATTAGGTTATGAGAAATTGATTAATTCATTTTTTTATTTAGGATACGTGTTTTCAGATGAAACAGTTCGAAGTTTAATTTCGACGATAACGTCTTTTGAGATTGAAGAAATAAGTATTTAGCTGATACGAGAATATTGAGTTACCAGGGGTAATAGTAAACACTACTGTTTAATAAATACTAGTCTGTGTTTGCGAATAGAGTAAAGGATACAGTTATAGACGATGTCAATAGACATTTCATATCTTTCCTATCGATTTTCATACTTTCTGCCCTCGTAACATAGAAGGGTCGTCGCATCCATCGAAAGAAGGGAACCAGAATGGCTGCGAGGTATAGATTTCTTTCTTTTCACTTGTGGATTCATTAAAAAATTTCGATTCGGAGTATTCCCTTTGAAATCTCATACAAGGTTGATCTACCGATGGAAACCGCATGATCGATGGTAAGAGAATAACGAACGGCTCTCTTCGCCTCGAGCTTCTCGGAGCTCTCGGGTCTTTCTTAATTACCCAGACCTATAGGTGGAAGTTATCAGCGTCGATAGCTCGAAACAATGGCTACCTTGGATCGTAACCCCTTAATGCTGGAATTCTCTGGGAAAAGTCGACAGAATTATGAGCTAGCCTTCCATTAACTTCCACTCATAATCAACAGTTAATTTTTAAGGCTGCGCACCCTCCTCTCGGCCTTAACTTTCTTCCTCCTTTTTTCCCCCACTGTACTTTGTTTCACCATGTCTTTGTTCCTTTAATGTTTCTCCGATTTAAGCCGGCCTTTCCTCAAGACTTGGCTTTCATTACGTTTTGTAGGAATCCAACGATGGTATTGAACACGCGGCACTCGCCAGATCGGCCTTAACCAGTCGTTCTCTAATCTGGCGTAGTTATCCACCGGCATAACCTGTAATCACCCCTTCAAATCAAGTCACCTGCTTAAACGGTAAATATCGCATGACGCACAGGAAATGGCTGTTGTTGGTTCATCATAGTGTTTTCGCTTCGTTAAAGTGATCGATGCGATGTCATTACTCGGCGTAATGTGCAGTCAGCAATATCGGAAACCTACTTTCTACGGTACGCTTTCATCAAGATTCACCTATAATCAAAAGTTAGGGAAATCGTATATATAAAAGTATTCTTTGGAAGTTTCGTTAAGTAGTTATTGAATGAAAAATGAATGTAAAATTTGTTATCAGGATTTACTTTATAAAGGACGAGTAACTTATTGAATTTACCGTTCTCAATCGCATAAACATTTGCATATATTTTCTAAATGTGAATTTTATCGCTCACAACTGTTAGAAATACCATATTAAATATAAAAAAAATTTCATTTCTTTTATTAAGTCTAATTTATTTCAAAAGAGCCCAATGTTATTCTGACCCAAACTGGGTGTAGTTTTTATTGGGCAAGTATCGACGCAGTATAAAGCGTTGTTCGACCATGTTCTTCTCTTGTAATTAGCCCGACGTGTCGACTTCCGAGTCGAGGCACCAGTGGGAGAGTTCCTAAAACCATTTCCGGCGGAGCACCTTTTCATTCCCCCCGTCCCACGCATGACGGCCCAAAAGGGAAGTTCCGATCGAAGGTAAAATGGCCAGTAGCTTCCGACCCCCCTCGAAGTGCTACGTTCTTCGAGGCAGGTACGATCGTAGACGTTATCAAAAGCGAGACCATATGTCACAATTTTCAAGCGGTGAGTACACCCCCCGTACGTTGCCTAAGATAATTGCCAGGGAGCAATATCTTCGAATGGAATCTTCCTGTACGGTAAAAGGCTACAAAGTATAAAAGTTTGTGGGAGTTATAATTGGTCAAATAATCGAAACTTTCAAACGCTGTATTTCTGAATTACTTGCTTTAGAATATCGGTGACAATGGGAAAAGCTCATAACTTTTCTGAGAATATTATTTGAGATTATAAAATATTACAAACAGTTTTCTTAAGAATCATTGGTAACAGGACAAAGTTAATTCTTTATGTATTTGTAAGTACGTATTCAGATTTATTCTCTCCTAAATACATTTTTGCGTGTAATATATTACGTCATATTTCATTAATTAATGAAGACATTAACAAATATTTTCAATAAATATCGTGTATCTTTTGATATGCTATTCGATTAAAAAGATGTCAATTCCTCTCCTTCTTCGACGGTGCTATCAAACATACGATTACTTAAAAAAAGAAACTTATCCGAAGCATCAACGAGTTCACAAGTAAAACAGCTCATAATACGAACGCTTCGCCCCACAGAAAGTCACGGGTGATCGATATTCAATTATATGCGTGGCCACAGACGCAAGCGAATGACAAATAAATTTGAATTCCGTTTCGAAACGCGCGATCGTGTAAACGGTCGGGAACAGTCGGGGCTGAAAGCTCATGCGCGGCTCCAGGGAAAAAAGTACAACGATACCGTGCTTCCACCAATTCGCCGCTTTTGCCACGTGTTGCTATATACGCATTTCTCTTTGAGCCTCCTTGTTGCTTCATGAGCCGCGCGCGTATACATACGTCTAGTCGCTCTGTCGATATATAGGGACGAGTACTCGTGTCCTCGAACGCAGGCGGCTCGTGCGTAGGCAAACTATGGAATATGTCGGCCTATTGAGCGCAGGTGCTTTAAGCTGCTCAGCTGTTGCTTCGAATCTCATGCACATTCACGCAAACATATATCGCGGCGATATTGGTGCACGCTAAGCAGACGGCGCGCGGCCGTATCAAACTGCGCGCGTGCAAATGCAGAAGGTCGACTCGCGTGTACTCACGCACTTCTGCGTATCGGCAATTGAATCGTAAACGATCGAGCCTTGTCGTCGTTGAATGAATTTGTGGAACGGCCGGCCCGATTGTCGTCTATCGTTCCCCGTGAGAAACGATTCTGCAAAGACACCCTCCGATTAGACACGCGATTCTCAATCGGCGTTTTACCGTTCGATCATTTATTCGATGTAAGTTCGGAAAGTCGAAACGCAGAGGACTGTTCGAAGCTGAATACACGTCAAACTAAAGCTGTCGTCTATCGCGATAAAATCGATCTTTCTTATGGGTTGTAACCCCTAAGACGAATGTACGCAAACTACAAGATAACGTTACCCCATGAACCAACGGGTTGTTTTGTCAATCTTTTTTCTTTGTTGGATTTAACTAGGTAATAACGTATGAAAATAGATATCTGTTCGCAAAAAAATAAATAAACGCAGACCACTTGACAGCGGCAGATGGTGCGCTGGTCTACGACCGAGTATTTCGCTGTCAATTTACTTTTTTGCGATCAGTACCATTCCTGTCTTTCAACCAAAGACAACGTATAATCTGTTGTAAAGAGTCGACCCGTCAAGACTAGCCCTACGTTTCGAATAAGAAATTCAATGGAAGTAATTTTCTTATGGTCTGACCTCGGTCTCAGGTCACTTTCTTCTTTAACCGATCCCGCCGGCTCACTATACCTTTAATGTTCACTGAAACTGACGAGAAGACAGCAGTATTCTATTCGAGGACGATCGTTCACCTTGTCGCGGTGGTAGATCACCGTATGTTTGAATCGATACCACTCGGCATCTCGGCCTGCGTTTCTTGACATCGCCCTGGCACGATCGTGCGATGAACCGATACAATTTCCCCGTTTTTCCCTCACTTTACCGAAGAAAGGAACTCTATTTTTGTCCGAATGATTTTCCGGAGTAAACTGCCCGTAATATTCAAATATAAGCTCTATGTAAGATTGCAAGAGTTTTCGACCTGTGGAATTCTCTCATAGAAACCGATACGTAAACATTGAAAGCGACACTGATAAAAATATTTTCTGTATTTATATGAATGAACACATTCTGTTTGCATGTAACCTTCATTTCCATCTGCATTAACTAAGAATTCCGTAGTATGTGGAACGTAGTCGTAATTCATAACAATAGCGTTACTTCAACCCCTTCTCTTACAATAGTGAACCAAACACGACGCGAAGATTTTCAAATTAAATTTAATAAATTCGAAAGTAACGTTACATTATAATCATGAATAACGAAATTCTATATTAAATATATCGAATGAACATACACATGATCCTTCTCCACGACAAAAAAATAACAAATGATAAAAAAGTTCTGATGGAGCTAGTTATGGAATAAATCATGCGATGAGGGTTTAACATTACATTCGATCCTATTTCCAAAGCATTAAAATTTCGTTAAGCAGGGTTATGTCACGGGTAAAAGTTAACAATCGCTACACACGTTTCCGTAGACATATATCTATTTGCGGAAGCGCGGTAGCATCTATATACGGACCGCGTCTGAAATAAAAAAAAAAGAAGAAAGGGAAAGAAAGAAAGAAACGAACGAACGAGCGAACGGACGAACGAACGAACGAACGAACGAACGAATGAACGAACGGTTCAGTTTCAAAGTTTGCGTCTAACATCGATTTCCCTTCATTGACCGCGTGCAGGCGAGCCACTTTCGCATTCGAACTAAACGGGGGTTCCGACGTTATTTCTGTTGCAGACGAATAAGAAGAACCGCGGTAACGAAAATCGAGACGAGGGAGAGAGGGGCAGCCAGCCCTTTGGTGAGCTCGAAGGATGCAGCTCCCAGGCGGGAGCACGAGGATTCCACCCGCGAGATCACCGGCACCACTTCCCGTAATCGTTGACGGGTGTAACGTATCGTCGACTGTCGCCAAGGAACGTAAGAACGGTGGTAACGCGAATGGCCGTGTCGGTGCCGGCTTGAATCACCATCGTGGCAAGAACTCGCTGATAAACAAAAGCATCGGTAACAGTCCCCACGGCGTGTCCCGTGTCGCGAAAAGAAGTCGCCACATCGAGACGAAGACGAATCGCCGACACCGAGTCACCGCGAAGCCCCAGCTGTTGGCGTCAACCCCGCGACGGAAGGAGGGTGGCGAAGAATAGTGAAAAGAAGTCGCAGAAAAACCGAGAAACGACGGAAGAAGTGGAAAAGGAGGCGCGAGAAAAGGAGTCGAGGAGGAAGCAAAAGTTCGCCGGGAAGGAGAAGGCTGCCGACGTCGTCGTCATCGACGACAGCGGAGAAGGCGAAGGAGGAGAAGGAGGAGGCGAAGGAGAAGGAAGAGGAAGTGGAAGAGGAAGAGGAAGAGGAAGAGGAAGAGGAAGAGGTGGTGGAAGAAGAGGAGAAAGAAGAAGAGGCGGCGGCGGCGGCGGCGTAGCGGCTGGAGAAGGAGGTGGAGGAGGAGGAAGTGGAAAAAGAAGTGGCGGCGGAGGCGGAGGCGGTGGCGACGGCGGAGAAGGAGAAGGAAGCGGCAAAGACGAAGAAAGTGGAGAGGGACGAGTGCCGGCGGTCAGAGTGGGGAGCGTAAGGTGGAAGGAACGAGGAGGAAAGGCGGCCGTGGTAGGGGAAACTGCGAGTGTACGGAGCAGAGAAGCCGAGGCAGCGCGCTGAGCCACGAGGGGCTATTCGAGCGTGAAGGGGAGGGGTGACAAGAAACCCTGGCGGGGAGGGGACGCGGAGGCCTTCGGGGGGCCGACCAACCAGACGGCCGATGATGTCATCGGGGGAGGAGACCGAGTATTTCGCCCCCTACGGAGCAACTACGGAAAGCAAGCAACAGCAACTCCAGAAGAAGCAGAAGCGCACCAGACAGCGCGTGGACGCCGGCGAGCCGCGCAACAACTATTCGAGTATACCGCACTTCACCTCCCGGCCATCCTTCCACGGTGGTGGTCTATACGGTTCGATTTTCGGTGGCAACGGGCCATCGCATCCACAACCGCCACAGCAACAGCCGCAACATCACCAGCCACAGTCGCAACAACAACAGCTCCAGCAACAACAGGCTGGAGCGGCCGGCAGTCAAGGTCACTTAGGCACAGCTACGACGGGTCCCACCGTTCAGCAGCATTCCGCCCAAGCGGCATTCGGTTTCTTCGGGGCACCGGGTTACGGCCCCGCCAAGATGTTGAACGAGCTGCTCGGACGACAAGTCAAGCAGGCCAGTGACGCCGGTGGTTCACCGCCAGAGGGCGGCCACGGGATGACTGGCGCCGGCATGGATTCCGCCGCGAATTTGCAATCGGGTACTGTGGTTAATTGCGACGATCCCGCCACCGCCGAGCTCACGCAGCACATGCTTCGTGACATACTGCAAGGGCGCAAGCTCGGCGCGCTCTCGGTACAGGAACAGCCGAACAACAATAACAGTATACACAGCAACAATAACAACAACAATACCACGGATCTACTTAAATCGCAGCAACAGCACCAGCACAGCCCTCAGCAGCAAAATTGTGATAGTGCGCGTAGTGGAACAGTGCAGAGTGGCGGCGAGGAGAGTGTCGACGGTAATAATATCGTGAACAACGCGAGTCACAGTGATCGTGATACCGTGATGCCGGGCGATGCTGAGGATAGCGCGGAGGACGCAGCCGCGGCTGCACGTGCTATGGAGGAGGCGTTCGCCGAAGCGGGCATGGAGCCCGGGGCCAATTTGGACGGGTCGGACTGCGAACAAAGTTTACCGCCTAGTCCCACGCAGCCAAGGTCGGGATCAGTTTCCGTCAAGGAGGAGATACAAGACTCGTTGAATATCAAACGGAGTCCGAGTAACTCCCCTTGCCCGATTGTGCCGAAGACAGAGACCAGCTCGCCCACGACTGAGATCAAGCGCGCCCGTGTCGAGAACATTGTCAGCACGATGCGCAGTAGTCCTGCCCTCCAAACACCCGCGGTGAACGGTTGCAAGAAACGCAAGCTCTACCAGCCACAGCAGCAGACCGTGCACCACGTTCTCCAACACACCGTCAACGACAGCATGATAGACGACGAGGAGGAGAGCGAGGAGGAGGAGGACCCTTCGACGATCAGGCAGAAGGAGAGGGAAAAGGACAATCTGAAGAGTCAGCTGAAGTTGTTGCACGAGCAGCTGGCGGTGATGCAGCAAAAATACAATGAGCTATCGAGCAAAATGGATCCGGACACAAGCGAGAGCGGCGACGCACCCGCGAGTCCTCAGCAACAACCTCAACCTCAACCACCACCGCCTAGACCACCGCGACCTCATCCACCGGCGTACAATGGGCTCCCAGCCATACCGCCCGAACATACGCACGCTTCAGCAGCTATATACCACATGGGACACAAAGCCTACCTCGAGCAGCAACACGCCGCTCTGGAGAGAATAAAACAGCATCAGGAGGCTGCCGCGAGGCAGCAACAACAGCAGCAGCAGCAGCAACAACAACAACAACAGCAGCAACAGCTCCAACGGCAAACCCCTCCGCCACCCCCTCCGAGTCAAATACAACAACAGAGTCAAAGCAATACCGGGCCGTCCACGCCGCAAACGCCGCAAATGCAATCGGCGAGTGCGCATCTTCAGCACAAGGACTTCCAAGAGAGGTTAAGTGTTTTCAGAGGTGCCGCCGCCGCGGTCGGCTCGTCGGTTCCACATATCACTGGTGCGGACCTGGAAGGCCTGGCGGACATCCTCAAAACAGAGATCACGTCGTCGTTAACGAACCTGATCGACAGTATAGTGACGAGATTCTCGCAACAGAAAAGGTTTCTTGGAAAGCAGAGCGAGGCGGCGCAAATGGCCGCCGAACAATTGAACAAGGACCTGCTGTTGGCGAGCCAGGTACTCGAAAGAAAATCACCTAGGACGAAAGTAGTCGATAGAGGAGCGCCACAACCACCCGGTGGCCCAAACGGGCCACGGGGGCCCCACAATGGAGGGCCCCCTCCTACGCACTCTACGGGTTTCCCTCAAATCGGACTCATGAGTGGTGGGCCCCATGGTCCTCATTCTGGCCCCACGGAAAACAATCTTAATCAAATGAACCAATTGCCGCCGCATGCCAGGCCGAGTAGCGGATTATTTCAAACGCCGAAACCACCGACGATATACGCCATGACCTCCATGCAAGCGCAGCAACAGCAACAACAACAGCAGCACCAACAGCAACGCGAACACCAGCAGAGAGAACAGCAACAACGCGAACAGTACTGCAACGTGCGGAATGACGAGAGAGAGAACAGGGATTCGGAACAGAACGAGGCTCTTTCGCTTGTCATGACACCGAAGAAGAAACGCCATAAGGTAATTATTTCTTTCGTATACAATTATTTTTAATATACATAAGTGCCAAAGAATATTCTAAAAACTAGAATCACGAACAAAATGAATGAGTTTACATCGTAACATTAGTCCTTCAAAAATTTCCGAGTACAAATTAGTCTAAAAATCGTAAAAAGCTCATACACGTGACGCTCGGTTTGGGAACTATATCAATTTTGTGCATTGTTTGTAATATAAATATAATACAAATATTTACGTTGCCTGCTTCCTCGAACGTTGTCTCGCGTTACACATAATCATTAAAATATCTTTAAATACGTATTGCTTCAAATACTAATTGTAAACCTCATTCATTTTATACATTTGATTTTCAGTGTAAAATGTTGACACTGACAAAAAATTTCTAAAAAATCTATAAAAGCGAAATACACTCTCCTTGAAAATACTTACGTATATTTTAAGTATTTGAACATCTTAAATTAAATATATACATATATATAAGAATATATAATAAGGACCTCAATTTCACATTGTAAATCAAGGTATCAATTAGTATTTTCCTTCACAGGTGACGGATACGAGGATCACACCGAGGACAGTATCCAGGATCTTGGCGCAGGAGGGTAGCTGTTCTCAAGGAGGCAGCGAGAGTCCGCCGCCCCCACCCCCACCGAGACCTTACCACGCTCCGCCACCGATGCTGCCAGTGTCTCTGCCAACCAGCGTAGCGATACCAAACCCAAGCCTCCACGAGAGTCAAGTGTTCTCGCCGTACTCGCCGTTCTTCAACCCCCACACGAGTCATGCGGGCCAGGTACCACCCCGGGCATCGCATCATCTACCTGCAAGTCCTCCAGATGGAAGTGTAGAACTCAGGGATTCACCGCCATTGCCACATCCGCCGGCTATACTGCATCCTGCCTTATTGGCGGCTGCCCAGCACGGCAATCCAGACTATGGACATCTGAGGATGGACAGCAATGAGCGGGGCAGCGAATGCAACAATGGCGACATCAGCTACGACGGAGTGCAGCCTACAATATCCTTTTCTAATGCTACATTCAGAGGAAAAAAGTCCGCCAGTTGAAACTTGGAGAACGTCCAGAACGGAGCTTGTTCCTCAAGCAGAGCACACGGGTTCCGTGTAATAGTTACCGAATTGTCCAAGTTACGGTTCCGAGTCGACCGAGAACTGGTCAGGAGCCGGTGATCGGTGTTCTCTATCTGTTAAGTAATTTTATGAGAGGACAAACAGAGTCTGAACGTTCTCCAAGGAAAAGTATCGTTGAAGTTTCGATATTAAGCTGCGAAGAGTACAGGACCAGACGGTCTAGATGAGCCGGGGATAAAGCGATGAGCAAAATCGAGCGTTAAAAACGGTAGAAAAGCGAAAGAGTTGATGACGATACTTAGGAATGTATTCTCCTGTAGAAGGGAACGCGAAGCTTGATAACTTTCGAAAACAACGTCGAGTTCTCCGGGAGAAAAAGCCGGCTCGCCAACAAGCAGAAGGAAGTCGGGAGAATACCAGGAGGCGGGAGGAAGCTCGGACGAATGTTAGATTAGTTTGCCACGGAGTTAGGCTAATGTTGGCTGCACCTACGAGTAGAGTTTGTCCGGCAACAACGCGCGAGGTCGAAAGTTCTTTGCCTACTCGGCCCACCCTCGACCTCGAGTCTCACCCAACTTCGCAAGCCAATAATCTGTCCCGCAATTTCGGAATTTAACCGCGAAAAGGAGAGAGGAGGTGGTCTCTGAACTTCCTATCACGGCCGTATACTCGACTTATCGCAGATAAGTCACTTCTATTACTTCTACGGATGCACGGAGAATCCACGAGACTCCCTTTCTACAGGGTCAATTTCCCGCCAACTTGATTCCTTCTACTTGTCGGTTCACGTCTCTATATACATCGCTCTTCCGTTGCACTTCTCTCGTTGCGACGCTCTATCCTTCGAAATTGTTTCTTTCAGACGAAATCAAAATTCTCAACAATCAGTATTAATTAAAATTGTCAGACATTAATTGGATAAAATTGAAGATGACCATTCAACTTTGATTACATGCTTTCGTATACTCACAAATAAAAAAGGAAACGAATTGTGAACAAGTATTGAAACCAAATTTCATTTTTAAATTTCGGAAGCTTCCGTAGATTTTTGTACGTTATAAATGCTCGAAGATCCGCGTCTAGTAGCGACCGGAAACCGAGAAAGGTTAGATGTCCCCGCGCTGTCTGTGCAATGGACGGGTGCGAGAAGTTCAGCAGCTCGATTATCACGCATGACCCGGCCGTGGGCAGTTCGCAGCAGCGGCCTTCTCACTTACCGAAAGCGCTAGCAAATATCGGGCTTACAACCTGGAAAAAAAGACGTATGTCGCGGCAAGGGAGGAGCAGAGGGACGTTTAGCGGACGTGTAAACGCGTCGGAAACGGTGCAGCGTCGGTACTGCAACGGTGTGTGTCGGTTCGGGTCGCTCGATCGGCCGCGCGGCGTTCTTTACCACCTTTTTAGCCGGCCTTTGATGTAAAATCAATGGCGCATTTTTTCACTCCCTCCTCTTGAGGTAGGTCGAGCGCATGGCCGCGGCACAACCTGCTGTTCACCATTCTCCTCTGGATTCACCCTTGTCTCCCAATGTTCGCGCGTTCTGGGCCTTCGACGTATTCGAATATGCTTTTCACGCTGTCCGAGTTTCCTTCCCGGTTTTGCGGATGTAAGCGCGGTAAACTCACGTCGATGTGGTAGTTGCGATACTTGCCGTAAATATAGAACGGTGTCGTACCAAAAAAATTACGGTGTCCACTTTGGTACGAATATCGAGCTGGTCTTTCGCGATAGAATATTATTTGGGAATATACTTTGACGGTCGATGTCTGGTGAGGTTTCTTAGCTGTGTTGTCAGCCGGTGTCACGTGATTGTGAATTAAAATAGTCGATTTTAATACGAAAAGACGAAAGATACTTCTTGACGCGTGGACTGTGGACTGAAATTTTGGTCATAATTATTAAAATTTGGCGAATGAAAAATTGAATAAACATTTGTTTGGTAAATAACTAGATAACAATATGAAACTAAACGACACTGATGAATAATTAACAGTAACTATTATGAGTAATATTTATTTCGTTGTCACAAAATAAAAGCGTTCAAGTCACGAGTAAAAGCGTCGATTAACTATCAATTTTATAATATAAAGTTCGTAGGTAGAAATATTAAAATATTTACATGGTTTCAAATTACACCAGCTGTCCGTTTAATAATTTCAAATCGTTTGATTTACTTTATCAATGTAATAATTCAACAACTTTTCTATCCTTCCGTAATTGTAGACATCAAACGAATGAACTAAATAGTTAAAACTGTGGATTTCGAGGGATTTTACTTGTTGCGAGCGCACACGAATCTCCGTGTTTCCAGCAAATATTTTTATTTGCAAAGCAATTTTCGAGGCTCCGGTGGCATGTAATTATCACGGTATCGTGTTTACAAATCGTTGCCTCGTTTTTGACATCCGATGTACACCTCTTGCTCATAAAACGCGGAAGGCTGACGTTACGAGCCCTGCATTATGAGTGCAGGAGGAAGGACCAGCTCGACAACCGCGCGTCAGAATAATCCTTATTACCGCCCGGTATCTCGTTATCATCCATCGACGTTACCGCGGACGCAAAATGCGACGCGGGGGTGCGCGCACGTTTGATGGGAACGGCTACACTTGTCGACTCGTTCGCTTGTGAACGACAACTTCGCTTGTGCGCTGAGAGAGTTCGCGCGCCGACAGTAACACCAATAACGATAGGCGTTCGTGAAAAATTGTAAACGCCCCGCGTTTTCCCCGTCTCTGCTGGAATTAGATGGCTTTACGCGGATCGAGTGTCTAGGAGAACGTTGCACGTTGGATTTTCCGCGATCATTCGTTGATCTCGTTGTTACGAGTAAATCAGAGGGGAACAGTTTGAATGACCCGCTGTACTAGTCCCACGGGATCGTAACAATGTTCAAAAATTGCTCTGTTGCACAATGACGGTAATACAATTTTTTTTCAATCTCTTCTTTGGTCGAAAGTATTGTCCTAATAGTTTATCGCTTTACAATTCTGTGTCGCGACTTAAAAATGAATCTCGATAGTGATACATCGAATGAATTCCATTTTATTAGGATCTCCGGCACGCAGGATATTTAAAAACTTTTCTGTTT
Organism: Nomia melanderi; assembly: GCF_051020985.1. Taxonomy (NCBI): domain Eukaryota; kingdom Metazoa; phylum Arthropoda; class Insecta; order Hymenoptera; family Halictidae; genus Nomia; species Nomia melanderi. The sequence goes on along the minus strand of NC_135006.1, from coordinate 9,254,055 downwards.
TATTGAAAAAGCCATTTCGATTTGATGGGATTGTTACGAGTGTCGGTTCAGCAGGGTTAAATAAAGGGGTCGCGGTTATGTTCATTCGTTCTTCGAGTTGAATTCTTGGAGAAGAGAAGGGTTACTTGAAAGCCAATCGAAGGTACAGACGATCCGCGAGAGATTGAACACACGGATTAGCCAAATAAGAATGCGATGAAACCACATGAAGAGATCCCATTACCGATAAGGAGTCGGTAAGGCTTCCGCTGAGGATACGGCCAATCGTGGGTCAACCTCGGCGAGAACGTTAGACCCCCTATTACCCTCGCGACATCCACAGCTTGTACGATTTCTAATCCAATTTGATACGAAGAAAACACGATTAAGTTTGAGATATTTACGTACACAGAAACCGATTGTCGCATTGAACCGACCCTCTTACGACTGTCTCTGGTTCCGTTTAGGTTATTCTGGTCCATGCTCTTCTCGTAACGGAATAATATATGATAAAACGCGTTGAAGCGTCCGTTCGATAGAAATGCTTAAGATTTAAATGTCAGTTAACGATTACACAGCAAAAGAGTATTTCCTTAACCACGGTGAACTCGTCAACGCTGACGCCGATGCATTTGAGGAAGGCGAAGCTAATGTTCTTCTGGGTCAGGTACCCGTCTTCGTCCATCCTCAAGATGTACTTCCCCGATATCAAGTTCAATAAGAACAACACAGCCCAGCTGGTTAAATGGTTCAGCAATTTCCGGTGAGTACTATGAAATTAACTATTCATGTTTATTCTGGGAGTTGACCGACGACTGTTTCAGGCTTGTAATCATTAATCTAGATATATCGTACAGGATATCTCACATAAAATGATTGCTTATTTTCTTATTTTGTAATGATATTTCATATATAATTGGATAGTGCTACAATTTTGCTTCTGAAATTCTTTTTTTTTTTGAAGTCTTTAAGGTTACTATTATTTTCTTTTGTATAATTCATGAAAATTTTTTAATGTAGTACTATAACTTCTACCACTTAATTGTTGTAAACATTGTCGCTATAATTGAAATGTATTAAGAATGTATAGAGATGATTTGGATATGGTATTTCCCTCTCAGATTTAAGGGCACAATTAAATTACCTGTTTTGAATAAGATATCCTATGTATTAAAACGGTAAACGATTATCAAAATCATAAAACAATTATCAAGCCATGGAAACAGTCATCGTCTTCTTATTTATAAGTTGACAGCAGACTTTATGCGTTTATAGTATACTTCGTTATATATCACAAAATATTCATAACATCGGAATACTTTAATAATATTATCTTATTATCTTAAAATGTTTTCTATTCTCTTAAATTTGTATATAAAAATTTGAATAAGGATAAAGATGCCCAGTGTGTTAATTTAACTCGCAAAGTCTATGCACTTATTACACACATAATTTTCTAAAATCCGGCATTCTTCAGAATTTTATAAAACATACTAGACCTTTAATTCCACTTGGAGCTCGATAGAATCTCCAATAGAGTGCGAAATTTCCTTTCGGTCCCCGTTTCTTTGAATGATAGTATAAAAGTGAATATTCGCATAAAAGTACACAGCCTTGTAATACATAATCTACAGATTTCACGGACATATTGCATAATCACAAGTTTTTCAAATTCTGTGTACTGAAAAACCTGGTAAGCTCTTTATCTCATTCAAACTCTAATGGAATCTTCAATACGAACTAGTGTATACGAACTTCCTTCTGACTCCAGTTCCTGTGAATTATAGCACGGAAAATCTATATTCGCAAAAATCCGCTGTCTATTAATAAATGCATGTTCGTCGTTCGTCCGAATCATCGTATCATTTCCAAAGGAATATAACAATGCCACCCGAAAATTTGCATTTAACGTTCGCGAGTATAGTCGCTGACAAGACGTGGCTGTGTAACGTCCAAGAACACAGTTAGCTGATCAGAGAGATCTCGATCGAGCAGATAAATCCTCCAGTTCCTTGGTCCGGTCGATAACGGTTACCGGACGTGATTCCGACTGTTCGTTGCGCGAATTGAAAAATAGGACAAGAGCAATGTGGAAGACGTTGCCGGTGTGCGATCCCATTCCGTGTATGCAAACGAAAACGAGCTTTCCAAGGGATCGGCCACTCCCTACGCAGAGAAACGGTCAGAACCCAAGAGACGACAGTCACGATGGGTGTGTCCGAATCTTAATTACCCTCCCTTTGGCCGAGGATAAGTAACGTGGCTACATTGCCGCCAGGTATAAAGCGTAGGAGGTGGTGGGTACCGACACATACCAGCTCGGCAGGCATTAGCCTGATTATAATTAGCCTGAGTACAGTACAGATCCGAGATATAAGGCGGTCAAAGAGGCCGCACTTGGTCACGCCGTTACATTATTGCCGTTTTCTTATCGCGAGAGACGCCCATCCTCCCGGAAACTATAACTTCGCAGCGGCCTTAAGCGTCAGTTGTGCCGACAACCCCTATTTCGTCGTATTTGCGACGTATAAAAATTTCTTACTAAACTATCAAGTCAATTTTATTCTTCCGTTTACGCAATACCAGCGAAATGAGCGAGAGATTGAAATTATTTCAGCTGCAACTGTTGACTTACCGTTCTTTCACAGTCTAGCTGCTGGAAGTAAATATCGAGATGTTTATATTAAAGATTGTATTTTATCATTTTAAAGTGCCTAGTATTCGTGTAATCAAAATTTCGACGAGAGTCCCATTCCCCATTATCCTCTGCTTCGCCGGTGAACGTTGTAGCCCGTTAATTGCATGTTTTATTGCATTATATTCGGAACAAATAGATACGCAAAACGCATACGCCGAAAATTAGAATACGCGTATGTTCAGTATACTAAAACACGTACGTGGAGTCATATTCACAGAGAAAAAGTGGCGCTCTATTATTGCATAGCGCCAATTAATAACTCGCAATTTTAATGTCCGCGCGAGGGAGGAGGAGCTTCCGCACATTAGAAGCGTCGAAATGTACCGCGAACTTGACACCCTCGAATACGATACTAAATTTCACCATCGATTTTCAATACGTTCATCATGCCGGACCATACGCGAATCTCCTACGAAATATTCGAAGCACTCGAGCGACCGGCAGGAAAGCCAGCCGCAAAAATTTAATTAACGCAGGGAAAGGTCCATTAAAAATGGTCGCGCGGTAAAAATGAGGTAGGAGAGAGCACACTTAAAATTTTGTTGGCGGTCCGTTCGTCCCCTCCGCATCCTGTGCTGGTCAAAAATTTGTAGCGCGAAATGAGGCAGAGCCGGGATTATCAGAATCGCGGAATCGTTTCGAATTGGAGCCGCGGAGCCAGGCTAGGGAGATTAGAAGGGAGTTCGCGGCGAAAATAGGCGCGGCATGAAAAAATATATATATACTATATATATATATATATATATATGTATGTATATCACAAGCTTGTACATGTCGACGGAGAAGAAAAGGGTACACAGATCAGTTATTCGCAACTTGTCTCTTCGGCCGTTGCTCTGCCACACGGTTCCTCCTCTTCCCCCGCTGCTGTTTCGTTTTTCATCTCTCTCTTTCTCTCTCTCCCCCCCCCCCCTATCTCTATTACTCATTTCTCTTTCTCTCTCGAAACATTTTCCACCGTAGTCGACGAGAAAGAGAATCGGTTAGAGTGGTTGATAAGAGAGAACGACAGCGGAGCGTGTTAGCAAAAGTTTGAAACGTCCAGCAAAAATTGCATCGGAGGCCGGCTTCCGTCGTTAAGCACAAAGCTAATTACCGGCTGAATATATTTCGCTACATTTCGTCGTGTCGGCCGCAGGGGTCTTCGGTCTCTCTTCACCGAGCGCAGCCACCGCCGGCCGTGCTTTCTTCTCTCTTCCTTTTCCGCGGTCTTGCGGGGCTCGTCCTCTCGGATGACGAATCAGACGAAAACGCCGAAACACGATGGGAGTTCACCTGGAATTCCTTCCAAGGATTAAAACCCCGAGCGACGCGATCACCCCCCGTGTTCCTCGAATTTTCGTTGGGATCGGTTTTCAAGCGAATGATTCGCTCTTGTAATCGCCTTTTTTAAAATGATAATTAGTTTTAAGAGAGTTTTTTTCTTGAAGTAACTATTCTTGAGATTTACTTGCTTCTTTTGTTGAACAATGTGAATAAAGAATGAATTTTTGGCATGGCTAAGTAAGATGTTCGTGGCTGCTGAAGCTTTATTTTGAAAACATGAATTGACGTGAATGTTTATGGAATGGAAAGAGATCCGAAGCGGGTCTGCGATATTTTCGGAATATTAAGAAATCGTAATTGAATTGTGAAGATGAGTAAATAACCAGGTTTAGAGTCACCAGAAATACGTTACATTCCTTTAGACTATAAAAATAAATTCTCTTTTTTAGTTTCATTTTACAACAATGAGTTTACTTCCGCAACAATTGAAATGGGGAGCAAAGCTGGACTATTACAAGACACAAGACAATTCGCAACCCTTTAACTTACTACTTGACCCTGAACAATTTTTCGACTATCAAAAAATCGTTATCACTCTGTATAAACGCGTAAGTGATTGAAAAAACTGCAAGATATTTTGATTTTTCGAAACCCTAGGTTGAAACCACCCTTCAGGTCGCGGCGATTGTAAAATTAACATGTTCAAAGGGGACTTTGCGTAACAGTTATCCGTGGCCGTTCGTGAAGAATGAACCACAGGGAAAAAAGATCTCCCTTCGTGCGATGTCCGCTTATAATCTCAATGTTTCTAGTTGGCGTTGCGTCCATAAATAATTTGTCACCTCTCTCTCCCCCGTGGCCGGGGAGGGACATCCTTAACGGTCGCGAAAGGGAGAAACGGAAACTTTCCTCTTGACAATCCTTGCATATCAGTTTCGTACAAGTTTCCCGTAAAATGGCGATTAAAGGACGACACGAAGGTGCCAATAACGTGCCTCATTAGGCACACTTTCACCCCACGGGGACCCTCTCTCCTTTGACGACTAATCACGTAAGGGTTTACCACCCCCGGACACTTTTTCCTCCTGGCTCTACAGCAGTCGTTGTCGAGCGTGCTCGATCTGATAGCCTAATGCACGGCTTCCTATGCGGAAATGCCTCGCTACATTATTCTACGCTCTGGCCGTGTACCCCACCGGACACCCTTCAGCCTTCCCGACCGAACACGGCTGTCGTTGTACTTTTGTCATGAGCGGTGTCGTGCTCCGTCACCATCGGCCCAATGCTTTGCCAATCTTCCGCTGTGCCGAACGGTTTCCACCCAAAGAAGATTCAACCGAATCGATCTCCAGATCTACTTTAACGTTCAAAGGGTTTACGTACGGGGCTAGAAATTTTGCTGCCATAGAGGAAAGCACAAAAGCGTTTCTCATGGAAATTTTATGACAATAGCTGAACATTGTTATTAATCTTTACGACACTCCTGGATTTGTTCGTACAGTTAGAAATTATTATTTAATCGTTCCCGTCGAGTTTTTCTTATCGGTTATGTTTAGTTCTAACTTTTTTGATTTCGGAGTTCCTGAGCAGTCCAAAAATGAGGATTACCGTATGTTCCCATGTTTGTTGAAGATTAAAAGCGATATATAGATATTTGAATTATTAAATGATACGAAAATATTGAGCTCTTCCTACTTTAATCGTCGAATCGCCACCGACGATGTAAATTATAGTCCAGATGAAGATAAGGAAACGCGGGGAGCGAATTTTTGGATTGATCGGGTAAATAACAGGGAATCATCCGAGGGTTAGAATTGTGATTGATAATGTCTGATAAAGCTTTGAAAACTACGAGAAAATTCGAGATTAGCACCAGTATTATCGTTTCGTGCCACTTTAAATTATCAAAATATTAAAATTATCGGTTAATATTAATGTTTCTTCGTTTCATTGTGTATTTCAATATTTTATTACCTTAATAAGAGGTGTTTCATGAAAATAGATTATTGACAATTTAATCAAACCGATTGAAATACATGCGGTTAAATTCTACTTAAATTCCTGATATTTTAATAGCAATGTGTATACATGTTTTACTTAATATGCATGGACCAACGAAGTGATTATAAATATTCGATCTGAATCATTGATCATTAAAATAATTAAACTTCGAATATAAATTCAAAAGAGTATCATTCTAGGCAAGAAAACTAACTGAAAATATAGAATAATTTCAGATGCACTCGGTTAACCCATGACTAAACATCTCGTAAACATAACTGTTGTCATTCCCTGTAGAAACTTAAAAAAAAATAGTCTCTTATTTCTACTTATCAAAATCCTCGAAATATCAATTTTTCTATCGAAAGATCTAAAATGTCAAGCTTTTCAAACATTCATATCCACTTTCTCGTACACAATTCTACAACAATTGAAACTCCAACCAATAATCCAATTTGATACGAAGAAAATACGATTAAGTATGAGATATTTGCCACAACATCGCTAAAAATCAAAATTCATCTATAGGCCCGAAATCTTTCGAGAACAATTTTCAAATTAACCATTTGTTCTAACTAACTAACATTATTTCTAACATTTTCGAACTAAACGCGATCGCGCTTCTCCCGTTTTTTGTCAGCAATACGAACCATTGTCCATCAGTATAATTTTTGTAAAACGTACCTGTACAGGGTAATAAAAAAGCTTCAGATTAATAACATTACAATGCCACAAATAATACGTATAACAAACATATGTATACATGTATAATATGTATAAAATGATATATCCGCATTGTTGATACCTATCGAAGAAAATCGCGAGAAAACGCGCGAAGACGAGACGCGGCCGTTGCAAGAAAAACAAGCGTCCCATCAAAATAATAATTCACGATGGTATAGAGATCGTGGGATCGTTTCCGCGTTGTCTGCCGCGAATTGCCCCTGGTCCCTCGGCAGCAAGAAAATCGGTCCCGAAGTGAAAACGCGCAACAGAAAAGGGATGGCGATGAGCGTCGGCGGCTGTACAGCAAGGGGTTGGCGGGAGGGCGGTGGTGAAGCGTGGCGAGGTGAGGCGAGGCGAGGCGGTGGCATAGAACGAAAGGAGACCGGGCGCGGGAGAGAGCGAGCGGGACGAGCATTCACAAAGCGATTCTTCGCACCCTATTTTCTCACGCGCACGACGAATCGAAAGCACGTCCGATATCTTACGGAGGCTCTCGTTGACGTCGAGCGTACATCATCCGATCTGCTTATACCGACGCCGATATTGACAGCCTTCATTCGATGAAGCTCGCCGGGGGGAATGATTGGGGTCGTCGATGACAGGGTTGCGACGCCTGTGTGCGCGGCCTGCCACCGCCGAGCGTTGCCGCGTTGTGTGTGCGTGTCTCTCTATCTGCCTGCATCTCCGCCTCCGTCCATCCGTTTGTGCGCGAAAAAAGGGAAAAAAGGGCGACAGAGAGAAAGAAAGGGTGAGAATCGCGCGCGCGAACTCGGGTTAGTTCGTTATCAGATCTCACGGTAGGACATGCGACACGGCCTAGCGCGATCTTATCGCGCGGACGGAAGGAATTTTATGTCGTATAATGGACAGCCTGGTGTGCAGGACACGTACGATGGATTCGCGTTACGCGGGAATGGTTCCTTCGTGACCGGGGAAAATCCAGCTGCGATTCATCGACGCTTCGTTTCGCGGCTACCACCTTCGATTCGTTGGCTCATCTGAGAATGAATTTTTCCGCGTACGATGTTCGAGGTCCTCGCTCGAAATAAGTTTATTTCGATGAAACGAAGTTCTCGTTGCCATTTGCGCACTTCTCCCAACGCGATGGAATCTTTTTCGTCTTATAAGAGGGATGAACATTTGAGAGTGTAGAATTAATAAGTTTCTTTATCCGATGACCGGATGAAATGAGTCTTTTAATTATTCCCAGTTTTCTTCTTTGTTATGTGATATGTGTAATAATATCGTAGCAATTGGAGTAGCATAAATTAATTAATACATCAGGATATATTACAAATCAGTTTCAATCAGCATCATCCTTATTGCGAAAGGTTGTGCGTTGTAAAATATGGTTAAAATACTTTCATAAACGATTATTTATTAACGAGAAACCGATACAGCAAAATAATAATTTATATTGCAAAATAATGCCTTTATGAAATCGGTCTCAGTACCATTTCAATATTCGAATACTCTTACGGTTCTTAAAACGTTTTCGAAGAGAAATGGAAGCGATAAATAGGAAGTAGGTATTCATTCGGCGACATTAATAATTTATATTGAGTAGGTCGCTGGTTAATGGTAGAAGGCACACTTCAGTGGGCCACCCGGTAATACTGCTCCCTCATTATTCGCTTAAAATATTCACACCGCGTAATCGAGAGGGTTGAAGTAAGACGGGGACGGATGCGGCAGTTGTATCCCGTAAAAAGGTTCAGAAGTGTGGCTTGATGAACATGAACGTAAGGTATTGGCTGACCGTAGGAAGTGTTTGGGGCCACCGATAATAAAATAATAATGAAAATTGGCGTACGATATTAACGATAAATCGAATGCTCTTAAGTGACAGAATAATGAAGCCAGCAGTGGATTAACCAGCAGCTTACTTATCGTCTCGGAATTCTCGATAATTTTCCGATGAAGGTGACCTCTTCTAACTAATTTCTTCTTTACCTCGTTCTTATCAAGAAGACAGATCTACATCATAGTGGACATTACGGGCTCCCCACTCTGTTCCCGCTCGCCCTCGGTGGTTAGGGTAATAACGTGGTAATTTTCTAAACTGGAAATTCCTTTCTCAACCCCCAACTACCGGTCGAGCACGTGACCGATCGTTAACGTCGGCTGTCCTTCGCTTCCTTGCTATCCCTGATGGCTTGCTTCGTGTGAAGTCCTTAGGCCTGCACTCATTATTCAACCCCTAGAAATAATGCAAAATACTAGATTCTCGTTTCATGATCTTTTTAAATTGTATGAAGAAATTACTAATTCACATTGTGTTAATTCACAACGTTAATTTTTTCATATACTACAATCATAATTGATTACAAATTATCGTACAATCCAAAACATCTTTATTAGTTTACGAATATTCATGAAATATTCTCAATGATGTAAACATCTTATCCGGAGAAAAGATTCTAAGTGTTCCCCTTGATCGAAAAGGAATTATAAGCAAAATTAACTAAATAAAATTTCAAAAATCCGAATAAGAAAATTTAAGCATCTCATCTTCCTATCTCGAAGTTCCAAGTCGTTTCGGTACTAGTAGTCACCCGAGGTTCGTTGTGAATCTTGACTATGTGCGGGCCGAAGGGGCTGCAGGCAATCTCCACGTATGGGACCGCGTGTGTTTGGTTCTCCGCAGTGGCGGCGGCGTCGGCGGCTCGTATTTTAATCCCACAAGATTGTGTACGCCTCGCAGGAAGAGAGAGAGGAGCCCGGTGATGTTGGCCAGGGGTAGGTTGGCAGTGGAAGGCGTGCGTAGGCGACTGCGTAGTATACAGGCGAGCGGGCGAGGGCCATTTAGCGAGAAGGCTAGACGCGAGCGTCGCGCGTGTGCCCGGCTCCGGTGCATACATATGCACATGGGCCACGTGAGCGTGCACCCATACGGGAACGATGACGACCGAGCCCCGGTTTTCTCTTATTGTGAGGAATAAGCTGACTGCAACCGAGGGAAAAGAAAGGGGGAGAGGGTGGTCGGAGAAAATTCGAGCCTTGAGGTAGCGCACACACGATACCCCGAGCGCGCGAGAGGAACAGGGAGGAAGATAGGGGAACCGAGAGAGCGAGGGAAACGTTGACAAGAGGAAAGAGACCAGCAGTTTCACGTATGCAAACGTCCGCAGGTGGAGGCTGGAGGTGGAGGAGATGTGAACGCGTGCTTACGTTCATAGGTAGCGGACCGTTCTCCCGTGGAGTATGTGAGCTTCCGGGGTAGAGCCGGAAGAACGCGAACCTTGTAATTACTATGCTCTCGTAATCTTTTCTACTTCTCTATCCCCTACCACCGCTTCTTCCGGCCTGTTCTTCTTTCAGTTTTTTACTAGTTTCTGCTCGCTGTTCCCTTGTTTCACGAGTCTCCGGGCTGCTCTCGCCCTTCCCCGGTTCGTCTCTTTACGCGGTCGGTACCCGTTCTCTTCTTTTTTTTGTTCGTTTTTCCTTCCTTTTTTTGGGAAACCGCGTGCTGAAACTATACGGATGTTGTGCACGGTCCTAATTGGGGTCGTTTTCTAATGTAATGTGAGTTTGAGGAGGGTGGGGCATTAAACATCGCCGCGCGGAACGTCCATTCTCGCGGCAGACGGTTATAATCGGTCGGATAATTCCCTTGTCACCGACGAGTTGAACCATTATTTTGTAGCGGCATTGTCTTGGAATTAGGTGTATTTACTGAAGACTGGAAATTTTCAATTTCTCGGTGCAGTTGTTACCAGTTCCGAGGGAAACAAGTCTCCGTCGAAGTTTTCTCAGTCTCGTTAGTTTTTGCCTTGAATGCCCGTAGCCGTGTTCGAGAAAAGTCCTCTTTCGATTTTCTTCTCCTTCCGCGCGGAATAGTCTGGGCCTCGGAAGGAAGAAAGGATCCTGCGCGAAATGAGCAAGCACGAGTTCTTTGAGACAAAAGCCCGGTAGAGAGACGGAAAGAGGATGGTCGCTGGCGGAGCCAGAGGTAATACATCGAACATGAAAAAGAGTTGGGGATAGCTGGAATGCTTGGCAAGAAGCTGAAGAGAGAGTAAAACATGGAGGGAAAGCAGAAGACGATGACGAGAGAGGGGGGAGGCAGCACGAAGAGGAATGAGAAGGGAAACAGGAGGAAATGTATCGCAGTAGCTCGCCGGTAGCCAGGACCCTCTAATGAAAAGAAGGAAACTTTGGTCTTTGACATTCGGGCCGCGGCCTTGCTGACGGCTATACCTGGTCCTCGAAGGGAACGAAGGAACGGAAAAGAAGAAGACGCCGGTGATCTCTTCAGCCGCAACCGAGACCCTTGAAATTCACAAAGGCGGTCCCTCCTTCGTGTTCTTCCATCGTGTCTGTACGCGGTTGTCCCGCGCGCTGGGAGTTACGTGCAAAGACATACACGCGCGTACGTAAACGGCGAAAGCCGCGGCTCTGTACAGCTAAGCTCCAACTCGAGGTCTCGAGGAATTCGCGCAAGCTCCTTAATTAAAAACTCAATGCACGGCACAATGGAGTGGCAACTCTTTGGGTACCCGCTACTCGCTGCGCAACAGCAGCCGCTGCTATTGCTGGACGGAACTACCAACGCTGCTGACGGTGGCCTTCCGCAGACAGGCATCTACAGTACCGACCTATCGTGTCAGCAGACTTTTACTTCTTTCCCGAGGAGATCGGGTTGCCTCATTCTGAATCGATTATTGAGAATGCGTGATCAGGAAAATTTCATCTCTATTTTAAATCCGCATGGCCGATCGATGTTTCTTACGTTTCTTCCCGTTTGGAAACCACGAGTAGCAGTATATCTAATTTCTTAACGGGAAAGAAATAATTTTCATCGACAACTCCAGCGTATCAATTGTCGATATTGCACGCTGAATGCAGAACCACGTGAAACGTGTATGATGAACGGACACAAGAAATGTTCTTTAGTTTTGTCCGCCTCAGGCGGGAACATTTCGAAGCGCATTGAGAAAGAGAGCATGGGTGAGCGCGCAGTCGCGAGAAACCGAATTTTTTCGAAAGAAGGGTAATCTGACTTATGGCGGTGCAACCGGGATGAAGCACCCTGCATCGAGCGAGCTTACCCCACGTGGTGGTTGTGCGCGTAAACGGCAGTCACTTAATTAAAAATTACTTAATTACGTTCTTGGCACTAATTAGTGGCGCTTGGCTCTCTCTCGCCCGTGCGCCTCGGCTGGCTAGGCGCACCGTTGCCACCTCTTCTTTCTCTCTCGGCCCGCCCACACCACGACCTCCTTCAACCCTCTTGCCCTCCTCGTCCGTTAGCTGCCTCCTTCATCTCCTCTTACACCCTCTTTCGCTTCTACACTCCGTTCACAACCAGCCGGCAGCGAAATCTCTGTCTTGGTTTGCATTCTTCTTCTCTCTTCCGCCGCCGCAATGCCGCGAACCCCTTACACTCCTCGCCATCGCCAACAATCCGCCCTACTCCCTCTTCCCCTTTTCTTTCCCTGCTCGCCGGAAGTCAGACTAGCAACGAGTTACCCGAAGCGCCGTAAACTTCCGGTTAACGTTATTTTTCTTTTAATTCGGTTTTCTTCCTGGTTTTCACGCACCGACGATCCCTTCGTTGCATCCCCATCCCTCCGGCCGCATCCGTCAGGATTACCCTTTTGTTGCCGAGCGTACGATCCAGGAGTCATCTTTAAGACTTGGCGTACAACGCGTTCAAAAAATCATCCATCTTCTTTTCTATCCGGTAATATTAACGATTCATGTACGTATTGATTTACCTATAGTACAATACCCTCGTTATTAACTATTTCTTCAATTTCTATATGTTCGTTGATCGTTCATCGTTGATGTTTCATTCTAAACTTGGTTACGCGCCCATGTAGTGAAGACATGTATGTCGCGACGATCCTAATCGCGAGTGCCATCGCGCAACACCTTCGAACTTGTTCGAAGGGACTAAGAGTCTCGATCGAGCGGACGATGAAGAAAGCGAGGAACCTCGGCCTCACCACCCCTCGTGAAACGTCAGTGCCGTAACGTAAGGGGTTCCTGCTGGTGTTGCAGCAGGCAACCAGTCAGCCAGGCAGCAGCATCGTTCCTTTTCGAATTTTTTGATAATGAACACAAGTACGAGAACTACGACTGGTATTGGCTGGGCGGCAGACAATGCGGTGGCCGCAGGGTTATCGCGGGAGGAACAACGAAGGAGGCGGGGGCTGGCTGACGGGGTTTCGATGGGAGCGAGTCTCCGCGCGGCAAAAGAGAAAGAGAGAGAGAGAGAGTGAGACAGTTGGAAGGAGGAGGAACGGGAGGCAAAAGGGGGGCAGCAGAGGGTGATACCAGGGGACTTTATAGGGGATGTAAGCATCACCACTGCAAGGCTAATCCGCCACTATGAGCTGCTACTTGCAGCATGAGTACGGTACACTCCCTGCCAAAGACCTTTTTCCTGCCACCCCCTCCTCGCCCACCCGCCCCCACTTCGCCCTCCGGGGAGTCTCCTTTCCGGTCGTCCTGTTGGTCGAACGGAATGGTTCGTTGACCCTGCCAAGAGAGAATGCAAGCCGAAGGACGAAGGAAGATGTTGCTTCTTCGCTCCTTTCTTTCCACGAGCGAAAGGGTGCGCTCGGGGATCTCGAGTGATTTCGACTACGCCAAGCTGTGGTGGATGTTGCCCATTGAAGTCTTCGTGTACTTGGGGAATATAATCCCGCGGGAAAGAAACTTAACCGTTTAATGGGAAATCTCTAGAATGGCTTTTCCCATTAGACCTTAATGCTGTACCATTGCACGGATAAGAGAAGTCGCGATGAAGATGGATTAGGTTCGCCGCGCTGGTAATATTGCACCGTGTCCCGATTACGTAAAGCCCGGCAGTTGCATCGTACCGCGGGTATTTAACATGCCGAGAAAAAATGCCGGTGACGTTATAAAGAATTTCATTGTCTTGGCCGTATGAACAGAGTCCGAGGGCTCGTTATCCGTCCTATCCATTGTTCAGCGAATGCATTCCTGCCAGACACAAATTACACCGAAACATCTCCCGACTAGTGTACAATATCCGGTTCTCCCTAAGAAATATTGGAAATAGTTGGTCGATCCGCGAAGGAAACAGTTGGCAAGCTGCCTAGTTCTCTCTCGCCGGTCGGCTTTACTCTGGATGTGCTACTTGCGATGCATTACTTAGCCCGGCAAGTACAAGCACGGGCAGAGAGAGACCCAGAAAATTCATCGTCCGATGAATGCGCGCCGTCTCCGCGTCGTTTTCTCTTTTTTTTCCTTCTTCTTCCTCCTGCTTTTTTCTTCTTCTTTTTTTTTGTTCTGTTCACCCGTGCACCGTGATCGCCTTCGTCGCGGGCATAAAAGGAACGGCTGCTCTTGTCTGTTACGGAATTAAAATGTTATATTGACCACGGGCTCCACGGGTAACTAAATATTGATCGTTCTCCTTTGCAATCCTCTTTGTTTCATTTGCAACGGGAGAGGCCAACTGACACGAATATCTTCTTTTCTGCCTTAAGACGAAAGCATCAGCTATTAGCGGGGCCGGGCTCGGTTTTCTCGCGACACTGATTCCACTCCTTGAACCCCTTCGCTTCCTTTCTTTCCGTTGTTAAGTACACGCGGACTCGCCGGCTTTGAGTAATTGTTTCCCGTGGAACCGAGAGTCTGTACTTTTCAGACGCTCGTGGAAAAAGGAAATTCTGGAAGCGCGAGGAATAGAGTTTCCTAAGCGGAGCGACGTAAACTATATCTTATAGAAACTAATAACACTGTCGGAATTCGAAATAATACGTACTTCTTAGGAGTAAGTTTCATTGATATTTTCAATCTATTCCGAGTTTCCAATTTCGTTGAACTCGAACTTATTGGATGTTTCGAGTAATTCATATTTTAAAGACTGCTAAGTAGGTATGACATCTACCTTCTAACTGCACTCCAGTTGCTCCTCCAGCGGGCACGATTAAAACATGAACTACCACGTAAATTGTCATTCTTCTCAAACTTCAATTAATTTACTTACATTAATCATTCAATGGTGCACTATTTGCTTTATCCTACTATCGTACCAAAAAATGTCCGGCGGTATTTGTCTTGTTTCAATCACTTCGAACAAAATTTGATAGCACCGTAGAGTCGGTAACCACCGCGTTTAGTGCTCAATACAATAAAAATCTTTTATCGAGCTAAAACATATTAGTTCCGCCAATATCTTCCCAGATTTTCTCTCGCGAATCACAGCTGCAAAAAACAAATACATAGCAAAAGGTTTCCAAATTAATTCCATAATAGTCCCGCGCAATCTATTATTGCAACTCTGCCGGTCCCCCTCTCCCCGTGCGAGTCTCTGGCGTGGTTAGCGGCGCGGCCAGCTGTGGGCCGTCATTTTTCATCCGGGTTCGAAGGATTTCCGCGGAAAAGCGGTACCGGCCACCCGGCTAACTGACGTGTATCCCTCGGTCCGCGCGAAATCTCGTGAACACGAACGAGCGGCGCGGCGGCAGAGGACGGCCCCCGTTATCCGCGAGATAACGGAGACTCCGCACGAAAAATGTGAAATGATAATGTACTCGGTATCCCGCCCTAATCGGCTTTGTATCCGCCGTGATGGCTGCTGGACCGGGGGACTGCACAAACCGAGCGAGAGAGGACGCCGGGTAGCGAGGGAGGTGGAGGACGGGACGCGGCTCGCTCCGGCCAGGTGGGGGAGGGACGGCGGTGTCGGATCCTGGGGGCAGCTGGGAGATGCAAGTCTCCTCCGGCCTCCATGGAGGATTTAATTTACATCCACCGGCGAAAAACGCGGAAAACAGTTTATCAAAAAAGTTACTGCGCAGGCTCCGACGGCAAAGAGGCAGATACATAGATAGATAGACAGAGAGAGGGACAAAGAGAAAGGTAGTGGGGAGGTGGACGAGGAAGATATGGAGGAGAACGAGATGCCGAAGTGAAAGGGGGACGAGGGATAGAAAGAGGGTTCACGACGGCAGAAATGAAATTGTCCGTGCATGGATTACCGTCGACTTCGTTATACCCTCGAATTAGTCTCCCCCCTCCTGCCCTCCGACTTCCCTCTTTCTCCCGGCTGTGCATGTCCATTCTTCTACCTCTATTGCGGCGGTGCATCATTTATTCGCCACTCCTACAAAAAAAAAAAAAAAAACGGGAAAAAGGAAAAAACACTTAAGTATTTTTTAATAAAACCTCTTAGCTCGTGCGAACGCTCGCGCCTCCGCCGTTCATTGTGCCGCGCCGGGGTGTTCTCTTTATTATTTCGTCGGATGACCAACTATTCCGTTTACGCCGCTCCGTTCGCGCCTGTTATTTCATTCCCTTTGTCTTCGGACTCGTTGCATCCGGCGATCGTCTTGATTCGTCGCTGACGAGGTCTCTTCAGTCGACGGACATCGCTTTTCACCTAACCGCCTGATCCTTGCGCTCTCGACGTGCCGTGTGAGTGGCCGGTTGGGGGGAAAAAAAGCGGACCGTTTAAGCGAGAAGAATGCTCGCGCGTGACCCGTGACGCGTGAAACGTTCATGGGACGGGTTCGTTGAGCGTAACTTTAAATTTCCCGCTAATCCCGCGGGGAATCGGTTCGATTTCTCTTGTGACGTTTCGCGGCAAAACGTCGGGATCCGAAATCGACGTGGACCGAGCGTAAAATTACTGTTTCGGCCAACATTTACCCTGGCACTCGGGGGGGTAACGTTCGACTGGACAGCGACTCTGAATTGATTTCGTTTGAAATCCCATCCCCCCTCCACCCCCCGACGTCTCACCCGCCTCCTCTGTGTCCGCTATTCACCCTCCTTCTCTCTCCCTTTCCCTCACTCCCTGTATCCATCCCTCTCTCTCTCTCTTTCCCCGGATCGTTGTTCGCCACCCTCGATTTTCTGCTCTCGCTCTTACACCATCGCATTCTCTCCTCTCCTCTTTCTCTCTCTCTCTCTCTCTCTCTCTCTCTCTCTCTCTCTCTCTCTCTCTCTCTCTCTCTCTCTCTCTCTCTCTCTCTCTCTCTTTCTCTCCTCTCCTCTCCTCTCCTTGCTCTTTCTTTCTCTCAATCTCTCTTTCTTTCTTTTTCTCCCTTTCTTTCTCTCTCTTTCTCTCTCTTTCTCTCTCTTTCTCTCTCTCTGCTCCTCTCTTCTCTCCGGTCTCCTCTGCCCGGCCGTGTCCCTCTCTCGCGCTCTCGCCCTCTTTTTCACCGCCCTCTCCGCTTTCAAATCTCGTCCGGGTCTGCAACGTCTACGTTCAGACCGGGCAAAATGCATTTCAATCCGCGCCATTTTCTATCGGTCACATCGAGGCGCGGAGTTCCGCGTTTCAAACGCGAAAAACGATGAACGCATTAGCCGACTCCGTATGTACACGCGATACACGCGAACGGCGAAAGTGATTCCGCAATCAATAACGGTGCGCTTTACCCGGGACTCCGCGACTCGTCGAAATTTCTGCAATTTAGCCACCGATCGCGGAACAATGCGTGCCCGCGGTCGCTAGAGTAGTCGCGGCCGAGCTTCATCCCGCGCTCTCGTTCCTCCTTTCGGCACCGAAAGCGTCCCCTGTTGCTGTCTAAACACTCCTAAATTCGAAACAACGGGCTTATGCGATGCTGAACCCGTGCGTACACCGTTACATGATACGCGTTTTCACATGGTGCTTGGATTTCAGTGTGCAAACGCTGGTTTGTTTTCGCGATTCGAGGGGAAAATTAGAAACCGCGGGGCCACGGTGTAGAGGACGCCCCAGAGTTTCCCAAGCACATTGCATTAGGATATTTGACAGTTGAAAGTAAATTTGGAATATTTGTGATAAGAGGTATACATATATATAAGATTTCGAGTTGGTATTTTCATAGTGTAGAAAGGTAAAATTGCAGTCGTTAGTTTATATTTATTTTAAATAGTCCCTTCGGACTCCTTTACATAACTTCCACGGAAGCAACTTCCTTTCTTGAATAGGACAACTTCAAACGGGAAATTCCTTTGAACTATAACATCGCTTAATGAGGAAGTTTTATTAAAGAAAAATAATAAAATATTACAGCTTTTTCAAGTGAAAGACCGACAACGCAGTGGAGTAGAACGTCAAAGAACCATCTGAAAACTTGAAACATACACTCCGCGACAAAACGATAGGACACCTCCAGATTTTTTATGTTTTATAAGTTTAATGCAATATACAACAATTTTATATGCACTAATGTAAAGAATATCCTTTCTTCGGTAAGTTGTGAAAGAGTCAGCTGTTGTTTACACTCTTTTCTTTCAATTTTATCGGTTTATATGAAAACATGTACGACAAAATGATAGAATAGGTTTGGTAATTTATATGAAAACTTTAATATACGCGTCCACTTTCCCTTCTTTTCATTGACTTCTAACATACGTTTAGGTAAAAATTTATATAAAGATTTTATAAATTTTTTGGATATTATTCTCCATTCTTGGTATATCACTATTTTTAACTCATCTATTGAATTAAACTGTCTGCCATGCCGATATACATTCCGTGATAATTCTCTCCAAACATTTTTTATTATATTTAGATCATAAGATCTTAACAGTCATCGTAAAACATTTATGTTATTTCATAAAAAAGTAGTCTTTAACGATTTCTGCTGTATGGGCAGCTGCATTGTCCTGTTGAAAAATGAATATTTCACCAACAATGCGGACAATATGCGTTTCAATTTCTTCATGTATAAGTTTTACATAAGTGGCACTATTCATTTTTTTATCGATAAACCTTATGTTGGTATTACCACGATATCTAATTTTTGTCCATAACGTAATACCTCTTCTATTTGCATGTCGTCTTACTTTAACAACCTCACTCTTTTCTCAAATCGTGAAAGTAATAAGACCAGGCATCCGGCCCATCCAAATTAAATATCTTTTTATCAACGAAGATGACATTTCGCCACTTTTTCCTCCATCTGATGTGTCACGAGAGAAGTTCATTCCATCCTCTACATGCTGTGGTATTAACAGCGGTTCACCTTTCAAATTTTTTCTTTGAATGTGTTTTGCTTTATTAAATATTCGTTGTATTTTTCTTACATTTGTATTTACACCAGTTTCTTCTGCGATTTGTAAATTGGATGCAATTCTTAACATGTTACGAATTATTCAAGCAGTAAAAGCAGTTTTTTAAGAAAATTCATGGTCACATTTCTACTTCGATTTATAATTTTTACAATTTTAGCCACATTCAACTGTTCTTTCTTTAATTTTAAAATGGTTTTCTTCCCTGTTTCATTCAACTGTTTTCCGTGACCCATTTTACGATTAATACTAGACTTAAGATTCCAAATGACTCTAAACAAACATTACAATATATAAGCTAATCACGCACAGATCCTACTACTTCAATGTTCGTCTATTAACTATCGTAAATTTCTCGTTATCATACTTTAAACCTAGTGTCCTATCTTTTTGTCACGCACGTTTTTCATATAAACAGCTCCAATTCAGAGAAACGAGAGTAAACAGCTGCTGGTCTTATCACATGTTGTTGGACAAAGTTAACTCTTGTATAAGTACATACAAAATGCTTACATATTGTACTGAATTTGTGAAACTCTAAAAATCTAGAGATGTCCTATCATTTTATCCTGGAGTTTACAACATTCCTTCGTAAACCACGAATATTAGAAAGGAACTGAAACCTTTAAACAACGGTGTAGATAAATGCTGAATCAATCTAATCGCTATTTATTGGTGAAACCATCTGTTGCTAGGAAACTCTCTGTTCAGATATCAGAACATTCGAATAACAGATCGGACAAGCTTTTCTGTAATACGGCAACACGGTTAGTTCAAACTTCAACGAGCCACCGTCCGTGGACTCTGGTAATCAATGAACCTTACATGTACCAAAGAGAAATCAATGGACGTGAATGACTCGATGATGCCGATAGGAGCAAAATGAACCGATGATCGTCAAGCGGTGCGAGAAATTAAATGAAAGGGCTAGTAAAAAAAAGAGAGGAAATATATTTGTAGGAGATTCAACAACTACCGGTACGCGGCCGATAATGTCCATCGCCCATTCAAAGATGAGGGAGGAGAGGGTCGTTGTCACTGGTCCCGGTGCCACGTCATTCGATATTTTTGTCAGTAAAACGATATCAGGCAAATTGCATCTGTCCTTTACACCGTGGCTCGGAGCCAGATCAAACGGTATGCGTCCTAGGATATTACTCTTCTCCCGGCATCGCCGGTCGCGGGCTGCACTTTCTCGTTCCTATCCGGCAGTTGGGCGTCGATCGAGTGCCTTTCGACGCTAGAAAGGGCGCGCGAGGCCGGACAATAAATTCACAGACGCTCGGGGATTCAGATTTATCGAATAATCTACCACGTTTCTCCGTCTCGAATTGTTGAATTGATACCGTGCGCTTCTAGGATTTCCAACGTTCGGTGCCGGCCCGAACATTTCACTCGTCTATCGCTGTATCCCCGAATCCGGCGCGGGAACATGTAGTAAATTCGTCTGGGCAACGTAAACGCTGGTCTAATGTACTTTTAATTTGGCGCTCCTCCAAAAGAACTCATTGGAACGGGCGCAGAGGCCGCATACCCTGGGCAATGGCCGTCGAACGGGACTCTTATTGGCGTCGTATGTAAATCGCCCATATGCTGAGCCGACTCTTGAGTATACTGGAAGCATGCGGGCAAACGAAGTACGCAAAGCACGACTATCTTACGACACGACATACGGGCGACAAGTAGGCCGGCGTCGTTAAAGGAGTAGCAACCTCGAACGTGTCCGCAGAGAAAAATGTAAGAGACTGTTTTCGTGTCACGATAATCATGTTCTATGACGTCTAGAGGATCGAAGTTGTTATATATTGCCGTGTTAATCTGCAGAAATATGGCTTTGCTTACATTAACAATAGTAAACATTATAGTAACACTAGTATTCGAATGGCAACTTGCATTTGATTGAAATATGAATTTCCCTCGCTTCATGTAAAGAAAATTTTGCTCTTGTTTCTTTCAAATTTTTATTTAAATTTCATTCGTCGTTGTAAAATGATTAAGAAGGTCACTTTTACAAAGTTCCTCAAGAAACAAATTTTATAGGTATTGACATTTGATTTGTGTACAAGTAACGATATCCGAAGAATATATGTAAATATATTCTTAAATATAAATCTGAAATATAAATAAATAACCCACGTAGAAAGATTCTTTTCACAACAACAATTGCCCAATTGAAACGAATATCTTTTTTCTCTTAATAGCACTATCATGTTAATCATTCTAGAGAATCATTGATATTTTCTGAATTCAATTAAATCTAAATTTAATCGCAATATATAATAAAAAGATATATAATTAAAAACAGGGACATTCACATTTGATCTTCGTTGAAATCAAATTCACTCGATTAACGTGCGAGGGTCAGGAACGGAAACACTTCAGTCAGCTGACTCATCTTGTTTACGAATCATAAGGCTAATTAATTCGAGCCCGGAAACTACGATTCATAATGTAATAGCACGAACAGTCGTCGTTAGACGTTCTTTTCTGGGCGTTTGGAATAAAGGGCCTGTATACCTGCACCCGATAGGACGGGATCGTTTTAGACGACCATAAGCGTAAGTCGGTCGAATATTTACGGCAGCTTCAGTTCATCCCTAGCGGTCGACAGTTGTTTAGCAAATCCTATTTACTGTTACCCAACCGACTATGTGCGCTAGAGATGCTGGGGGATGCCTATCGCCCCTAGCTAACCTACTGCCCTACTGGCATGAGTCTCACCCCTGAAAGAGTCCCTCGTATCTTTCTTTCTTTCACGGTCTTTCGTATGTTTTTCGTCTCCCTCGTTCTCACGTGCCGCAGTTGAACTCTTGGTGTTTTTTTCCTCTCTTCGCTTACCCCCTCGCGCCGCAACACGTCACCATCCTTCATCAAACGCGTAACGGCCCTTCGTAGATCAGATCACGCGATGATTCTACGATTCTCGTTTCCTATAGAACGAACTCTGGGGGTCGACGACAATTTCCAAGGTTTACCGTGCCACGGAAACCGTTCCCCATACTTAACGCGCCCCTTCTATTCCACCACTAATCCCCACAAAAATCCTTGCAGCAAATGTGAAATACGATTCGACAGTTTTCTGGCGTAAATCACGATTCAATTTGTTCACCGTCGACTTATTGAGCTCATTACTCGAAGAGGGAGAGACGTTAGATTCTAGTAGTGAATGAAAATGATCTTTTATGAGCATCAAGAGGAATATTTGGCAAATACTGTGGCATTCGTTTCGGTCGGCAAGAAATTAAGATGCGATGAGATTCTGTGGCAAACGGTCGACGTATCGGACTAAGCCGAGTCTCCCTTGAAAAACAGCGACCTAGACCCGCGTCTCTGTTTCGCCTTGCAGCTCTTTTAAGCTGCAAGCTGCGCTCGTAATGTGGTTTAGCGTGGCATGACAGGAGGTAAACTTGACGACAAAGAATTATTGATTTTTTCTGAGCGAGTTGAACGAGTTGCTGGGCGGTTGAGCGGTCCCGGTAGGGTATTCGACAAAGGATGTTTTCCGAGTCCCTAACCTAGGTAACCCTTCTCCTACGCGTCTCCAGGCCTGTGTACGTGTTAATGTGAGCTACCCCCGGAGTCCGTGGGTGTACTTGCCCCCGCGTCGACGTGCGCGCCCGCCGTGGGTTCGTCCTGCTCTTTCCCTCTTTTTCTCCCTTTCGCCTGTCCTCTTTGCCCCTCTCTTTTTTTCGTCTCCGGCTGCCCGTGCCACACCGTGTGTACTCAGCCGATGCACCAAGGACTTAACTGCCTCATTGTCGTCCCAGCAGGCATCGGAGCTTCGGGACAGATGTGCAAAATTTAAGGTTAGAGTACCGGAGAAATCGTCGGTGACGTCGGGACCCGGGACCCGGGGATCCGGCTCGTTCAGCCTCTTTCATCGCAGCCTCGCGGTTAACGGTTCCCGCCACATCGCCGGATGAATGGGGAGTCGATGACCGGCGACGTTTCCTACGATACGATTGGTAAACACACTACGGAAGAATTTCGTCAGCTGCGTGTCCCGCATTGCTCAATGACCGGGATAAATTCTTCGATATTTTACTTGGACGTGTGGATCGTTTCGACGGAAAGCGTACCAATCCTTGGTTAATTATTACAATGCATCTTGCGGTATCACCTTTGGTTCGTACAGGAAGATAATGATAGTTTACTTAAATAGGATTGACTGAAAATGAGAATTCTTCTATTAAATCCTTGGTTTAAGGATGATTGTTAATAAATTTCCAGCAAGGAAAGAAATCGTACCTGAAAATTCAATTTAGGAGTTACAACATTTACTGAATTCAAGTTATATTCTCCGTTGTACGTGCGAGCCGGTACTACGAAACAAAACGATTGACGTAAAAGGCAACGACAACTCAACGGTTTCACGCTGCATTCCAATTAGCTCTCGAAAAACATCCTTACCAATCGATCGAAAGGGGTCATCGACCTTAAATTCGAATTTGCTCCGAAAGGGGATCGGCGGGTCGTCGGCAAAGTTAAGACGCTCCGTATCACGGTGCATCGCGCTGCAACCCGGATAATTGAACCATTAAAAATTCATCCGATCCACCGGATCTGCCATAATCAAAGAATACTTTAAAAGCAAAGTGATCGGGCACTTTGGCGCTCGCGTCTGACGTCCCTTCTCCCACACCGCCGAGCCCCAATCTAGCGTTGCAGCAGCCTGCTGTCGCCGTTGAAAGTGCATCCACGTTAGAGCCTCGGTCTTTTTGGAGCACCACACCACCCGAATAGTCTAGTCCAGCTTTCGCACCTTATGCACGCGAGGTTGCACATGCATAGTGCAACACGGCCGGTGCACCGGCTCTCGGCCGCTGCGCCGCGCCGCGCGCCGGGGGAAAAAATCGATCGAATAAAAAAATGCTTGACCGATGCCGACGTGTGACGAGGACGCGAATCGCGACCGATAGGCGGTGGCGGAGGAGGACGAGGACGCCGGCGGGGTTGAAGGAGGGGTGGAAGGCGGACGGGGGCTTAGTACTGGGAGCAGAAGGAGGGATAGTCCGGGACCATTGAAGAGTGAAACCGCTCAAAGCAGCTGCCCCCACCCCCCCTCTCTCTCTCTCTCTCTCTCTCTCTCTCCCTCTCTCGCTCTCTCTCTTTCTCTCTTTCTCTCTTTCTCTCTCTCTCTCTCTCTCGCTCTCTCTCTTTCGTCCAACCTTTCACCCCTTGCCCCGTGATCCTCGCACTGCTTCGGCGTGCGCGCCCACCGAGCCCAGAACCTCGACTCTCTCTTACTCCTCGTAGCTTTGAAAACCACCCCTCTCTCTACTTGGACGTATCATGCAGTCCTGCATTACCCCCCTCCCTTCTGGGATTTCTTTTCTCCATCTCGGTATGCCCCGCTCCCTTAAAGGAGCCGGAAATCCCGCGGTAAGAGGTTACCATGCTGCTGCGGAGGAGATACCAGGTTACGTTTCTCCAATTGATCCTACTGTCACGTGTTACTCGGGTCTGCGTCTCGATACACGTTTCTCGATACCGAGGAGTCTCCGAATCGCGAGAAACACGTGATTTTAGGACTGTAATCGTCGAAGCGGGAAAGTTAAAAACATGTCCGTGTATTTAAAATGGCGCGCGCAAAACGTGTCCGTTCTTCGAGACAAAAAGGGTTTCTTTAGCCGAGCAAGGCCCGCGTGCGCACGCTATCGCTTACAGTGTCGCGTCAGTCTAGGTATGCAAATGCCTTTCGATTTCAATGAACACCGGCTTGCCCGCAGACAAGTTTTCTCAGTCGGTTTCGGCCCTAATGCTCTTTGCATAATAAATTTGGGCACAATTTGCATCCGCCGTGCGTACGTCACTGCCGCAGAAATTATTTGTCTATCTGACTCTTGAAAGCATCGATGCTACCCAGTTGACGGTCGGGAGAATGAAAACGAGTTAGCCGGGAGAAAAAGAGAGGATCAACGAAGGGGTGGGAACGTGTGTCTAAGGCAGCCAGATGTAGGGAAAAAATGGAAAGAGAGAAGGGGAGAGGAAGGCGAGGGGCGAAGGGGAGTCGAAAAGTAAAGGGACACACGAAGTGTGTATTGTAAGATCGGCGCGTGCGGCGCACGGAACCTTCGTTGGCTAAGTCTGTGCCCTGCCGTGGAAGCCCCGTGTTCGAACCGGCGGGGCCCCTCCTCGTCCCCTTCTACCTTTTCGTGCCGCCGTTTCTCGAGTTCCCTCTATTATGAAGGGCGAGGGCCCAGGAGTTCATTGTCGGGGGCACATCTGCTGTGCGATTGCCGAACGATTGTCTCGCAAGCTTAGGAAACTCGCTCGTGGAAAAGAGGGTAGTTTAGCCGGCGGGTCGAGGAAGCACGCCGGTCGAGACATGGACACGCGTGTCCCTTTTGTCAAGATGGCCAGAGGGACGGCTGTTTTCGAACCGGTGAAGTAACTTTTACCGGATCGTTATCTGAGTGTCAATTTGGCCCCCGTTTCGGTGGGTTGAACGAACGCCCGTGCATATTTCATTGTCGCGGCCAATTTTTGGGGAGTTTCGTTTGGGTGTCTTATCGATAACGGGCTGAAGATTTCAAATGATAGTTAAGCGAGTCCTTTCATTGCGAATAATTGGGCCTCTTGTGCATCACCTATAGTGTTCTTAAAGTCTGTGGAATTCCTTTTTGTATTTCTGTAAAAATAAGGTTTTGTACTCTTCAAACATTTGTTTCTATAGGGACAAGTGTGCAGATGTCTTAACTTAAAAGATGCACGTAAATTCATTAGAATACGTCGATTAAAGTCAACATTGGTAAGAAGTAACACTTCGAATTCCCATAGCGTCGACCATTTAAAATCCGTCGAATTGACGTTATCCGTAAATTCCTCATACGTTAATTATATATCTTACGAAATATTTTATTTAATATCACCCCAACGGATTCGATAAATCTCGAGTCCTCGACAGCGCCAAATGCACCGCGAAGGGCGTCTGCCGTGACGCGGACGACCCCGGGTTTCCCAGTGTCCTGAAAGAAATTCCAATTACGTTCCCCCGGTAATTTAACCGCGTGACGCGCATCCCCGAGAAAATGATCTAATTCGCGTACCCATTCGTCGGATGCCCTCAGATGTTCCGCGGAAAAGTTCATCGTTCACGAGCTACGAACCGTCACCCCTACCGAAAGGCGGCACCGGATATCACCCCGTTTCCTCCCGCCCTCTCCTCCTACCTTCGTGACGCCCTTAGCCCAACGCACCGCTTCGCCGGTCGCAATCAACAACACCGTCGACGCGACGAGCGAACGAGCGAGCGAGCGAGCAACCCTTAAGCTAGCTCGGAACCCGGCGCGCCCACAGAATGCATCGTACTTGGCTGAGTGGCCATGACGGAAAAGAATGAAGTAATCACTTGTTAACTTGTATTTTAATTACTTGATTTTCCGGGCCGCGGTCGCGCCACCGCATTGCACGGGTCTCGACAACGGGCGGGCGAGGAACATATGAGACGCGTACCCGGGGCGACCAACGGCAACACCGGCAGTGGTGAGCCGACGACGAGCGTCGTTGCGTTTGCCGCCTGCGAATCCGAGTGCAGATGGCGTTAAAGTGTTAATTACCAATTAAGAAGGGTGCACAGGGTGCAGCATCAAGACCCTGCGCGACACCTTTTTGAACGCGCCCTCTGAATGGACGTTTACGCCCTGACGGGCAAACGCGTGTACTCACCCATCCATCCTCGCTTATGAGGCACGCACGCCTCTCCCAGGGATGTATGAGGCGACACACGCGCGTACACACCCCCGCGTGGAGCCACGATTCGCCCGGAGAGAAGTCACCCAACGCGCGTCTGTGGAAAGTCTACTCGGTTGCACGCGCGCGAGACGTGGGCGTGAAGGGATGAGGCGAGACACGACCAGACGAGACGAGACGAGACGAGACGAGACGAGACGCGACGCCAGCATGACCCGCGCACGGAAGGGAGACACCGGGATGTGCACGCGCGCAAATACGTAAACATGCTCGCGCGGTTGCTTAATGTTCTCTCGTTACATGCACTTTCACGCCTCGTGCCCGTTACCCGTGAGGATAAAGTAGAGCGCGACACGACGTTCCTCTCGAATTCTTTGCTAGCTTCTTCTTGCGCACCCTCGTCGCGGCCGCTCCGCCCGCGCGCGCGACCGCTCTCCACGGTTTTTCCAGCTGGCTATGACGCCATCGGCCGCTCGCACAAAGCGACCTACGCGTGAATTTATCTCCGCTGATGGCGGCTGAATGCGCCAGTAAACGTCGCCCGCGCGATGCCTTTCTGTTAATCGCGCTGAACGCGCACTGCCATTCTCCGAGTGGACTTGTTTCTGCCCAACAGTAATTACAACCCGCCGAAAGAAAGAAACCCGCGACTCCCGTTGTTGCTCTCCTTTCAGTACTAATTAAACTGCTCCTTGAACGTTCCTGGAGACGCGAGGCGCCCGGCATTCAGACGCGCAGAGCAATCTCGGGTTCACATTTGTTGCTTCTCCTGGTCTGCGCGAGGTGTGCGATTGTCATTTATTATTGCGTATTATTTGCAGGGTGGAAAATTATGTCGTGGGAAAATTGGATGGATTTGAAAAGAATGAAATTTGAGTTGTATACGATTTCTTTAAATATCTGCGTGGGGAACATGTGAAATTGAATTTGGTTTTCTTTTGTGCAGCATCGTTCATTGGTTTATAAATTAATCGATACAGCACTTTATTTCTTGTTCAAGAATATTCATTATTCCTGACGTGCCATTAGTTTGGGAGATATATTTTATATTGGTAATTACTTATTGTTGTAATCTACAAGAATCTTTAAAATTAATGGTTTTAAGAAAAAATGACTTATTGTTCTCTTAGTAATTATCAAGCAGATGAAAGTAATTATATTTAAACCTGGTATTCAAGACTATTTTTAATTAAGAATTGCCGGAAACTATTGCGTCACAAGATTTATTGAATTAGACGAGTTTCAGTCACTTTCAAATTCAAATCTTTTATTCATTCATACATTTATATTTGATGCTTAATTTTTAACATTCACATAACTCCACATTATCCTGATACGCGCTAAAATATTCAAGCATCGAAATTACATTTACTACCGATCGCGTTATCATTGATTAACTTTTAACTATTGCTTGTGCGATTAAAATATTTACAATTGTTAAAAGCATAATATTCTAAATCTTTTACATAAATTTTCATCCTGAAAGTGTAATCCAATCTAAAATTTACTGAAGTATGATTGAATCTCAATCAGCTTTACAATATTCTACCAGTAATACCAAAAATTATTGAAACAATATGCTCGTCCTGTTACAATATACAATCGGTAAACAAAAATGAACAAACCGTGACGAATAATCATATTTGACATCTCAATGCAAAATACTATCACATAAAAAAAGGTTTACCGTTGAGCATAAGTCAATCTCCGCAGATCCCACAAATCGATTACATAATTTGGAAACACGAACGCCTTTCCCTGGGGGATACATTTAAAGGAAGCAGAGGCTTGCTCCCGGTTCAGTCACAGCTGTTTCATAGAAGGGGGACAAAGCTTTCAAGGTGATCGACACCGGAGCCGACACTTTGCGAATCTTAGCAGATTGTCGGCCGTTCCTTAAGCGTTTACTCCCCTTCCCGATGGAGTCGTCCGTGGGAAAGTTTCTCCAAGAAAGCCGGGCGAGGGATTGAGATTTTAAGGGTCAGCCCCGGTCTTGGGGAACCGAGGTGTTCTGTATTGTCGAAGGTCGACCGACTTGGTATAACCGTTAAAAGGGAGCCGGTTCGTTGGCTTAAGAAGCAGTGGTAGGGGAGTGTGTAAGGCGAGAAGACGCGAGACGTCGTTACGCCCAGAGTCACTCTGCGGCTTGGAAATGCACGAATCCGTATCGTGCTTTTCCTCATCGCCAAACGTTTCGCATACGCCTTGTTTGTCGAGTCAAAATGCAAATGTGGGACTAAAAGAAAGAGTTAGCAAACCAACCTCGAAACCTTTGAAGGGGAAGGAGGAGCTAAGGAAAAGAAAGATATCGATAATTATCAGGTATCGTAAAGATGGCACATTCTTGGAGTTTCTTTTTTGTTTGGCGAACAAGAATCGACCCGAGTGAGTACGGAGTGGAGTAAAATTAAAAAAAAAAGGAAAAACACGCACACACAAGTAAGCACTGACGTTCCCCCTTTTAATTGGTACTCTCGCCTATACGGCGTGTAATCCGTTACAAAAGCGACGCGTCGAAACAGCAACTCGCGACGATAAAGATCACGTATGAAGGAGGCGTCACGTCGACAACCATCATTGCCATTAAACGCTTCAATACACGGCACCTCTAAAGCTCCGCATTGTTACCTCACCTGCGTCGCAATACGCATCGCCGTCACAAAAGAGGAATTCACGAATTCGCGGGCGCCGCCGAATGGGAGTGCCGCGGACCCTTTGTGACGTGGGGATCCAAGAGTGAGAAAGAATTAAAATTTAAGAAAGCCTCGAGCAGAATGATTCTTCTGTCGACGATAATTCAGAAATATACGAGGAAAGGAAAAAAAGATACGGGGGCGAGATTGAATATCGAGGGAAACGTTTAGTGGGGTGGGGTCCGCTTAAGACCGTTCAAGTGGCATCAGCTCCATTAAGATCGAACAAGTCGCGGGAAAGAAAGATACTTCTGCACCTTGGTCATTCATCGTTTTTTCCTTCCCCAGAAAAAAGATTCTCTCCGGCGGTGGTGAGGATCGCGAAAAACGCGAGCTAACGATTTCCGTTCGTAGGAAGGGCTAATTATTACCTCCTCGAAGACACCCCGCATCTTCATTTCCTTTCTAACCACCACCTCCCTCACTGTCTCTCTTTTTTTTCGGTAGCAAAAGCAGGTCGTAATTAGATGCTAATAATCAGCACCCTCCAGGAGGATCACACTCTTTTCCTCTGTTTCTGCTTCCATCTTTCTCCCTCTCTCTCTCTCTTTCTCTTCCTCTGTTTCCTCTCTTCCTCGTTCTCTTTCTGTTTCCCCAAGCTCTCTCTGTTCCTCTCCCGACGTCGCCCCGTTGCAACGGGGCGCAAGAAATCCCAAGCCCCTGAAGAGCTTATTATTATCCTAATTATACAATACTATAATGAATGACTTCGCGGCTCACCCTCTAGCCCTTACTCTCACTATCTTCCTCCCGGCAGGCTCCTCTCCTCCTTCCTCGTTTCTCTCCCTCTCCCGATCTCTTCTCCTTTCTTCTCGTTCACCGTTGCTCTTCTCCGGTGCACTTGGTGGTCGAAGAGTGGCAATTCTAGCACTCGCGCGCTTTTTGTCAAACCGACTACGGAACTAGCGCCATCTCCCTCGCGCCCTTGCACCCTATTATGCGGCCGGCCTCGTCTCTCCGTGCCCGTTTTCTCTCTGTCTCCTGGTGTCTGTTTTAATTAGGCACTTCGCAGATATATATACGGTATCTACCATGCAGTATTACGTAGGTACATAACCCAGCCGAGCGCAGCCCAGCCCAGACCTAGCCCAGTCTACCTACCATATTCCGCCTATACTCGGCGATCCGACGAGCTTGAATGCGGTTGATGGGTGGTTGAGTAAGGATTATAGACGCAGGTGACACATACACGTTACCTCCGAGAGGCTGAAGTCGGGGGTGGCACGGTCCTGATGGGTGGGTGCCGGTGACGGTTCAAGGAGACGTTGAAATAGAGAGACGAAAAGAGAGAGAGGAAGCGCGAAAGGGAGAGCAACCAGAAAGGGAGAAAGTGAACGCGAACGCGCGCCCCGCCGCGGGAGGGAGAGAGAAAGGGCGAGGGACACGATTCTGCAGAGACACACTCCTCTTTCAATTCTCCTCTCTCGTGTGCATAACCTTCTCTGACTGACTGCTGATAAGAGCACGTGAAATTGTCTTAATTGGCGAGAGAGCCAATCTGGAGTGATCGAATGAGAAGAGCCTCTCGCGTTTCTGCCACCTGACTCCTCCTCTCGCCCTTTCTTCGCGGTGGCCGCGTATAGATCGGTACGCGACGCACGAAAGATCCCATTGTTTTCTTCCGTTGGCTCGAGTGCCGTTCGATCGACGAGTGCCATCCGTCCGGTTTCTACCTTGTTTCCCTGCGACCCTCCATCCCGCGGATCTTATACGTTATTAGAACCTATCGATGGTACCCGAACAACGCTGTTCGATCCTTACTCCGCGGTCGACGAACATTTTCCGCCCTTAGCGAGTTCGTTAAGAAATTTCAGTCGGCAATTATCCCCAGCGACCTATATCCCGTGACGAGACGCGAACGACCGTGCGGCTAACATCCGCGCGAAAAGGGGAGGAGACGAGGCTTCTTAATAGAATGATCCGACGTCGACGGCGTATCTCGATTCACCCGGAAATCACGGATGAGTATGGAAAACGCTCGTCGATTCTGCGACGAGCCGCGCGTTAGCCCGCCAGGCGGAAGCAATCTTAAAAATTGCTCCCAACGGCACCGAGCGAAGGCCAAGACTCGAAGGTTGAGCTGGTTGCCTCACATTGTCGAGCATTCAGGGATCTCGGGTTATACAAGCCGCGCTGGCACTACCGGTTTCCCGCTGAACCGTACTTCTTTCCGTCCCCCCGGGATCCAAAGTGCAAGATCAACCTGACTGCCATTCTCACTGCCATTCCGGCTTGCTACTCTAGGATACTTCCACCACCACGACGTCAGCCTCACTTTCTGTATGTGTGTGTTTGTGCGTGGGTGTGCGTTTAAGGGTAAGCAGGATAGGGACCCCGGAACGAAAGATTAAGAGAAGAATGGAAAAATATCCGGGCATGTAGCAGACTCCGCTTACCGAGTCTCTATTTTGCTCTAAGTTTCCCTTTCTCTCTCCGTCTCGATTTCTCTCTGTTATACTCGGCTTCGCGTTAAGTCGTTCGCGTGTTTACTTCGCTCGACTTGCTCGCTCGCGGCACGGAAGAATACAAGGACGGTCCTCTGCTTCGTCGTCGTCTTTCCGCGTCTTTTACCCCTACCACCCCTTTTTTGTCTAGAGAGGTTCGGTGCTCGAAGAAAACTAGTCTAGAGTAGTGTGCATATTTACCGTCATCTAGACGTGGTGGGTCACGTTTTGTAGGGATGTTTGGAAACTATGTTTTACCGCAATACTAGAAGCAATTGAAACTCATATGTCTGTCTGAGATGTCTACGGTTTAGTAAAGGATTATTTGGAGGACAGTAAAATGTTCTGGATGGCTACGTACGTGGTCTCTTAATCTTCTTAGGGTTCTAAGTTTTAAATTTGATAGAGAAGTTTTAAATTTAAGACACAATTACTTTCATTGTCCGCCAAATTGATTTGTTTGGGAACTACTTAACATTTAATTATCTTTATACCAACTTGATCGAATTACATAATTCACTTACATCTCTACATGACAACTTGTTTCACGAACAACATTTGACTAGATTGGTTTGAAATCGTTTGTTTATATAAACACACTGTATCTTACACGCGACAATTTCTGAAAATGTCTAAAATTTTGTAAATAACTGCATGAGCTTCTGCCGTTTCAATTAATTTTGGGATTCAAACATCTGAAAGATTCTCAATTTCTCTAAATTGCTTATTCTTCGTTTCCACCACCTTACAGAAACAGAAATCCTTTCAGCTGACAGTAGAAACGCAATAACAACGTTATATGATCTTTCCCGCTATGTTTCATTGAAAATCTCGCCAGGAGCTCGCGCGAAAATTGTAACGTTTCAATTAAAAGAGAAACAATTAATTTCTTAATCAGTGGCAGTCGCATTGAAGTCCCGCCCACAAAGACGACGCACAAAGAATCGCGACGTTCAAAGTGCCTCGTTCCTCTAACGGCGCGGCGCGCTCCTTTCCTCAGTTTTCGGTGAGATCCACCGGAGCGGAGCCACCCCATCGCACTGGCCCCTTTCGGCGGCCTGTATGAAGTCTCGGGTCACTATTACTATACAAATTACCCGCCAATTAGTGATTTGCGCTTGTTTTAACCGCGTTAATTAATGAACGCGAACGGCAAACTTGCGGGGAGCCTCGATTTTTTCCTTTGCCGAGGCAAGGAGAAAAAGCGTGATTCCGCGATGTTCGAGCGCAGCCTGTATCCACGTTCCCCGCATACTCTACACAACCTTGTAAAAGTTGCCGAGGCTCCCCCGGTGAAGGGCGTCGAGATCTTCTTGGACGATACACTGTAACACGTTCTTAATAGTCTCTTTGAACCGCGTCGCTTGCCATCCCGACGAGGAGATGTACACACCTCTTCGCGACCCTCGCCCCTTCTTCCTTCTTCATCTTCTCCCGCCTGCGTCAGACCACTTTCAATATCGACCCTTAATTAATTATCGGCAGTGCATTAGCATTCTCCGATCCGCGAGAATTAACGTCGGGGGTGGATACCTGGCGGACAACTCCGAAGGAGAAAAATTATTTTTGCCCTTTTCGCGGTTCCTACCCCCTAGCTTCAGCTTTTTGTGTACGCTCGCTCGGTGTTTCGGATGTCGTCAGGCATCGCGTGGACGGATTCTTTGAGCGCGATCGGATGTCTACGTCTGTGTGTACTAATTAACGTCTAGTTCACGAAATTTCGCGGCGAAGTAGTATAAAATCGGTTTTGTTCATTTTATTTGTGCTTTACGTTCCGCTGTCGTCTGAGATATTTCTATAAGAGATCGTCGGACTATTTCGATATGTCCCGGCGAAAAATAGCTGGCTTTACAACCCGCTCATTAATTCGCTTTTACTTTGCAGAGAGTTTTACTATATCCAAATGGAGAAATACGCGAGACAAGCGGTTTCGGAAGGACTGAAGAACGTCGATGAACTTCGGGTCTGTGGAGATTCGGAAATCTATCGGGTTCTCAACCTTCATTACAACCGAAACAACCACCTCGAGGTAAGAACGTTTTTTAAATTTTTATTATTACGAACAAATGGATATTTGAAAGCTATTATATACTCTCCCATTGAATTTGTAAAAAAAATCTGATTTCGGAATAAACAGTGTCTTGAGAAGTTAACGACAAACCTAGGAGTCATAAGAGGCAACGTTCTTAATATTTTTGCTTTTTTTGAATTTTACGATATCTTTCCATTTTCATTTTCGAAGTTTTACAATTGACGTTCCAATAAAATCTGGTCCAACGCGAGTGTCGACAATAACGAGAAAATTACGAGATTGCTGCCGAAATCCACGTAATTACTCGCCAACTAAACCGGTCCTCGCACGTCTCGTTCTTCTAGCGGTTGAACTGCCGCGAATTCGAATGCATCCGGTTTTCACACCGGTGGCCGATTACGTTTCCTCGCAAATCACTCGTACATCTCTGTTTTCCATTGTGCAGAGCAATTTACTTTCGCCACAGGTAATGACGCTGATTGTATTTTCAGCCGCGCTGCCTGTGCGTGCACATGCGGAACAGCTATTTAATATTATTTAACGAGTCTCCGGTGAAACCTGGAGGCCCTATTCTTTTCGTACGCGGTCACAATTGCGACCCGCTTGACGTGTAATTAATTACTCGTGTTCGTTAATAACCCAAACGTCCTAATTATAAGTGGAAACTCTTAGCGCGCGCGCTCGCGTCTCTCGTTAAGCGATACGTAACATCGCTTTTAATTCTGCGGATTCACGGCTCCTTCGTTGAACCGTAATGAACGCGGAGGAGTAATCTTTCTCGTTTGTGCACTGGATTTACGCGTTCTCTCGTCGGCGAACCGGCTGTCGATTAAACGTTGGACCTTTTTCTCCCGCGCCACGCAATGTCGGACCATCGCCGAACTTTCTTTCAACCCTCGTGCACCGTCAGAGGTGAAAAGCAAATCGTTATTACTAATTACATTTTTCGTCGTAAAAATATGTTAATTAATTTTGTGCAAACAGTTTGTGTATGCTTGCCGGCAGGATTTGTGAAATTATATATAATGGAATTTCGTTATAGTTTACGTGGAGTAAGAATGGACGTTTAAAAAATTTGTTAAACTAAGTAATTTAGTAGAGCTAGTGTTTAATAGTTCCTCCTATCGTTTTCGTTGAATAATATACAAAATACATATGAATGTTATTGCAGATCAACATGAATTGTTAGTATTATATGAATTAAATACAACAAGTATGATTATAATGATTATCTGAAAGAATTATAAATCAGAATGAATTATAATTGTTCTTTACGATTTCGTATTATTTTCATTTTATTTACGAAAATAGTTTCGACTTCATTTTCACGTATTATCAAGTTGCAATTTCCTCGTACACGAAGCGATGCAGTCCTTCACGCTTTATCTACTGACAATTGTTTAAAAATTTTGCTTTTCAAATAGCAACGCGAGTTTCTGTTAGAAAATACATGAATATTTAGAAATCGAATATTTATAATTAAACGAATCTTTATCCGCTATAAGGATTAATTTACTTGATCGTTGACGAATAAAGATTTCATCATGCAAGTGTGAACACTGTCAACGAGCCGGGGGCATCAAAGACACGTTTCAAAGTCCTCGCGTTCGCCGGACTGGATCTAACAATTTCGTTAACAATTCCAGGTGCCGAGTAGCTTCAGGTATGTCGTCGAGCAGACGTTAAAAGAATTCTTCAAGGCGATTCAGGGCGGCAAGGACACCGAGCAGAGCTGGAAGAAGTCAATCTACAAGGTGATCTCAAGGCTGGACGATCCGGTGCCGGAGTACTTCAAGACCCCGAACTTCCTGGAGCAACTCGAATGAATCAGGAGGTCGCGTGGCTCTTACTCTTCGTGCTGTACGGGCTCGTCAGCGCTCGTCGGCTCCCGGTAAATACCAAGAAAACAAGTAAAGAGAAGAAGATGGAACGGCCCAGCGAGGAAGGATCGCATCCGCCAGGAGGTACACGTCCTTCGCGTAAAGCGCGTTCAGGTATCCTTAAACTAACATATCGCAGAACGAACGTGAGGTAGAGAGAAAGAGAGATTGCGAGAGATGTGGGAGAGCTTAACGTTAGGGAGAATAATAACGCAAGGAAGAAGGAGAAGCGCAGCGTTTACGGATGTGTGACGAAGTACCGCGTATCGAAGGTGGATAAGAGATGAAGGTACGCGATGTACGGAGACATCGATCATCAAACCGGAACGAAAGAAAGGGAGAGAAAAGAAGAGAAACGATGAGGAGTGCCGACAGAGGATCAGGCTGTGACCTAATCACGAGACGACATCCGCGCGCGAGACAGGTCGGAGATGTTGTTCTCTGAGCTTCGTGTGTTCGAAAAGCAGAAAGAACAGATTCCTGACCAGGCGATCCTATTCACGGATCCTTGGTGCACCTCGAGTTACGTTATTAACGAGGCCATGAGACGCGTCGCCCCGCCCTGTTCTCGCCGCGGCGGCGCAACACCGATATCAAAAATCACGACGGACTTGGGAGAATTCCGAAGAGAATAAGGACGAGAGAGAGAGAGAGCGAGAGCGAGAGAGAGAGAGAGAGAGCGAAAGAGAGAGAGCGAGAGAAAGAGAGAAAGAGAAAAAGAGAGAGAGAGAGAGAGAGCGTGGTCAATGAAACGGCAAGGATTCACGTGTATACTACACCGCTTCGAGCGTCGAGCGAATTGTTTCGATATTTGTTGCGTACAGTCCACGGATCATACCGCCTAATTTTAAGACACTACTCGTTTCCCGGTCAGATTTAGTAGATGTAGAAAAAACAAATCGTGCAACATTCTGTCCACGGCGACGAGCGAGTGGGCGTGGCTTTCGTTCGACCAAAAAGTTACAACGAGGTGCACACAGTACCGTCGTTTCGTCCATTTTTTTCTTTCAATTTTTCGAATCGAAAGATAGCCAATGTTTACCGTTGTTGTCTAATCGTGGAGCGAGATCCGCTGGACGGATCCTCCGCAAGCTTCCGATTGAGAGGCAGAAGAGGAACCCATCTCGTGGATCTTCGGGAATGACGGGGGACGGACGCGTTGCCCTCCGTCCCGCGTCGTTTCGACCGTGTCGGAACAACGATCAAGTCAGTTTTCACGGGTGCGTTCGCGCGCTCGCGGTAATCATTCGCCACGCTGTGTACCTCGTGTGTGTGTGTGTTTTTTCTTTTCGTTTTTCTCCAAGCCGACATCAGTGTGCTTCGATCGAGCACCGCACAGACGCACACCCATCGATCGTCGTCCCGACAGAGATTTCTTTTTTCTAGATCACGGCTGCAACCAACCGCTTGCTCGGCAACGAGCCCCGACCGATTCGTTCAACAACCGAGCGAACATGGCGATTCACGGCGAATCGACGAATCGGACCCAAAGTATATATAATAATAAACGTCTGTTCGTTTCTTTTATCCGCGTAACGAGAAAAGCGGCAAATTATTTATCGGTGAAATTAGAATGGAATATATCAGACAACCGGCAACGGGCAATTATAAATGTCGTCTGACAGGGCTAACGCGGTCCTGGGATTATTTCTCTTAAGTTGTACATAGATAATTGTGTTTCTTAGCGATCGAAAGTCAAAAGGAAGTGGGTTCAAGATCGATGCGACGATACTTGCCTCGATTCGATGCGGAAAATAGACGCGCGACGAGCGCGCGTCGACACGGTACGGGCAATTCCCGGCGGTGCTTCGGCGAGTGCCGCGAATTCCAACGGTGGATAAACAGCGACGCGTCGAGACACGTTCGCGCGAAACGCGGCGCGACGCGATCCGACCGTTGCGATCGCAGACGCGCAACACCCGAGGACTATTTAGCATTTTTTTTCGCGGTGGACAAATAATTACGCTTTGTCGCTTAACCAATTATATTTTCGCGAGGTCCGTCTCGGCGGCCAGATGAGACGAGACGATGCCGGGGAAGAAAAAAAGAAATTCTTTTAACGGGCGAATAATAAGTTTCGTGGTGTTGGATTGAGACGGGAATACGGCGCAACGGAATCGTGAAACCACGTGTAACATTTACGTAGAAATGTTTTTTATTAATGGTTAATAATTGATAGACACGAGAGAGGTTAGGCTAGTCGCGGTGACAGAAGTACTCTAGTAGCAGGAACGACAAAAGGGATGGGCAGAAGAGAAAGAGAACGAGAGAGAGGGAGTGTGTGTGTGTGTGAGAGAGAGAGAGAGAGAGAGGGAGAGAGAGAGAGAAAGAGAGAGAGTGAGAGAGTGAGAGAGAGTGAGAGAGAGAGAGAGAGAGTGAAATAGGAAGAGACAGAGAAACGATATTTAGAGAACGAATCGAGCATCGGCGGCTTTCTAAAGCGTTAGAAGATTTTAATGATGAGGGGGAAGGATAACACAAATTATGATAATAAGATTAACGAGAGATGAATTCACTAACGTAACGATGGGGAGAGTAAACGTGAAAATAATAACCGCGAGCCGGTGCGTAACTATATACAAAGTAGATTATTTTAAAAACTTATATATACACATATATATAGAAATATATATATGAAGAAATTTTTGAGGATGTATATATACATGTAATTGCATATCAAATTATATGTATATATATATGTTAAAGACTTATGAAACGAAGAAGAAGAGAAAAGAAAAAATAAGGAAAACGGATGTTGGCGCGATTAAAATTGCGTAAAGAATGTGTGACAAAAGGGTTAAACGCCTCCCTCATTCCTCTTGTACCCGATCTATTACTCGGAGACACACGGACACACATATACACACACGTACGCAGAGTCACTGGAGACACAAGCGCGCATACGTACACATTACGTGACACACTTTGAACGATGTAGAAGCCACCCGCGGTCGTACATTGTACAGGGGAAGAAAGCGCAATGTTTGACGCCTATGCGATCACACCGCGAAAAGATTTCGTTTCCGCTAGACGGTTTGTAGATAATTTATCGTAAAAGGTATAATAATTATGATTATAAATATATCTTGGATGGTAGCCCAGTCCCTGTAACTTAACCTGCATTCCTTTTTCATTATCACTATCACTATTATTCTCGCTATTACGTGCACTATTATTATTAATAGTTATTACCATTATTATTATTATTATTATTATTATTATTATTATTATTATTATTATTAAATATTATCGGAATCATTATTACAATTATTATTATTAGCGCTATTACCATTATGTTTTAAATATTCTGCGGAAACGTGACAAATTTCACTCGAGTTATAATTACCGATTGCGTACGTCTAGTGGCATAATTGGTGTCTGTCATCGATTTAGTTTTCGTGGAAATATTGGATCATTCACCAAATATATGCTGTCCCTCGTCCCGGAAATCCTTCCCCAATTTCTGTTTCTCTTTTCGTTTTCTGGTAATTATTCGCGTGGACGATTTCTCACCGATTCGCATGACTTTGTAATTTGTCGGCGAAGTCATTATTACGAACGAGTATTATCTATACATGTTACCGCCGTTTAAGCCTGGTTTTCCAGATATACGCTAAAACATTTTTAACATTTGTGTATTTACTGTTTCGCATTTTTTAAGGAATTTGGGTTAAATTTTAGTTAAATGTAGATGAGTTTGGCTTGTGTATTTAAATTTAGTAATAAGTAAAATGATAACTATAATTTATTATTGGGAAATTTCAGAGTAACGGGTACCCGGCAGTTCGAATTAAATTGACCAGCCCAAATCTAACCCAAATCCGGTGTATAAAGTGCGGAGTATATGATTACATTTACAGAGAGCAGTTGTTCAAAACAATGTTCTTGATAATATATTTTAAGGTCATGTAAATCAGTGACCAAAATTTCAATATAACCGTTAAAATTGTTTATGAATATCCCAGAAACAAAAATCAAATGGCGATATGGTATATGGACAAAGGTTATTTCGGATAGAGCACTCAATTATGAATTTTAAGGTCATCCAAATCGGCGAGGAATGGCTAATGTAAATAATTGCTTCCTTTTTCTTTGAAGATCAAACCTTTCAACCCCTGCCTCGACGTCTTCGACAACGTTTCGTCCACGTTCTGGCATTTAGTTATTATTGTATTTAGTTATTTTATTATGACGACGATTATTATTATTATTATTATTATTATTATTATTATTATTATTATTATTATTATTATTATTATTATTATTAAGCATGTATTATGCAATGTACACAGGCAGAGGAAAGCAAAAAAGAAATACCACACGAAACACACACGTTTTTTGTAAGCGGTGAGTCTTAACCTAGTCACGAGTCACTATTTTTTAATTTTAACGATCAATTTATTGATTATTATTTTATTTATTATTTACGACAATAAAAGCGAGACATTGGACTTATGTTTGTATTCATTTTCGGTCATTCTGTTTCTTACTCCTACGTTGATACGTACCACTCCTTTTTACCCGACACGCCATTCCCTTAATGTAAAACCTTTTTTTTCGCGAGGACAAAAATCGTAACATTCGGCGAACCATGTTCAAAATTCGTCAATCAGCTACCTGGCCTACCTTCTATTCGAAATGAACGAAGAAAGCGACAAGGACTTCCTTGACTGGAAACCGGGTATCGTCGAGTCGAATCGCAGCGTTTCGAAAGACACGAAAGAGCCTCCGTGTCCACCCGTACGATAGTTATTAAAATAGTGTGGGGGTGGGAGGGTTGAGAAAAAAAGGAAATTATCGTTTCGGAAATACGTAGGAAAATTCGAAAAAATTTCAACTCTTAGATACTAGACAGTGGCCTAACGTTAGTATCTCCTTCGGCGCTGGCCTAAGATTTTGGTCTAAACGTTT
Source organism: Nomia melanderi (assembly GCF_051020985.1). NCBI lineage: Eukaryota > Metazoa > Arthropoda > Insecta > Hymenoptera > Halictidae > Nomia > Nomia melanderi. The sequence goes on along the minus strand of NC_135006.1, from coordinate 9,213,745 downwards.
TACGGGGAGGAATAGAGGAAGATAAGAAATACGATGTATTCGTTGTTTAAAGGGGGAAAAACCGTAGGAAATTTTCGGGGGAAACGTAAGTACGTACCTGGGGTCGCGTCGAGGCTCGACGATTCGACACCGCGATTTCTAGCCTGATCGCGCGCCATAGCCGCGTGTTCTTCTTTTTTGTCCTTGAATCGCCACGTTATTCGTAATCCAGAAACACTTCACGCCGGGGGGAAAAATTCGATGGAAACATCGAACTTCGAAGGAAATTTAATCTACCAATGCGCTATGCGATCAGCATTCTCGCCGCTTTCGACAAATTGCGCTCATTTATGCCGCAAACACTTGTCGCATACGTTTCTGTATATCTGGCCCGAAAAACGTTTGAATACTTCTCAATCGTTCGAAAAGCACTTTGAACAACCGATCGACGGGAAGTGATCGTAAGGTTATATTCGACGAAAATAAGAATTTATCGATGTCATGGAATCAGTCGATTATAAATATAATTATCCGTCCGTAACGCTGCTGTGGTTTGGAAACGGGACGCTACAGAATCAGGTCACATACTGATTCTTTACCGTCACGCGAACGAAGACGAAGCGCGACGTTACGGGGGGGAACAATGTTTGAATAAGTTACTCAATGGATCGAGGAAATTAGTATCAACGAGATAGTAATGTTATTTTTGGTGAATAAGTTTAATATTCTAATGAGCACGCTCGTTCGAATCAACGATTAACAATCTTCCTGATTTCAACGGGACACACAAGAAAACGAAACGCATTCGTGGATTAAAACAGCGCTCGTTTCGCGGAACTTTCGAACCACTTTACGCGTCAACATCTATTTGAAAACCCTCCTTAAACCCATTGAACAGCCTAACCGGAAACCATTGAAGAAAAACAGCAAAATTCTCGTACAACCACGAAAAAACAAATCCATCCATAAACTTCATCATTCTAGCGACGAATAGAAGGAACCGTCTATTCCATCGAGAAATTGAAAGAAACGCCAACAGATAAATAGCCGTGAAGAATAAAATGGAAACCATTAACGACAGTGCCGATTCGTTCAAGCGACTCAAGCCGAACCGAAACACGATTCCATCGCGCACGTTCGCTTAACAAGCATAATATGGCCAACAAAAAATTTCAGTTTCCACAGTTCGACGAACGTCCGATCGAGATCCATCACTGAGAAAAATCCCGAGTCATACTTCTCATCGCAGGCAAAGCGTGGCTCGCGAGCGTTCTAGCTGAAACTGGGAGAAGAACCGGCCGTTGATTTTCCGTGAACCGAGGAAAACTATTCGTCGGGGCGTACGATGAATCTCGCGTGAGAAAGAAAGAGAGAGGGGGAAGGAGAGAGAGAAAGAGAGAGAACGTGCGAGAGAGAGAAAGAGGGAGAGAGCGAGAGAGAGAGAGAGAGGGAGAGAGAGAGAGAGAGAGAGAGAGAGAGAGAGAGAGAGAGAGAGAGAGAGAGAGAGAGAGAGAGAGAGAGAGAGAGAGAGAGAGCGAGAGAGAGTGAGAGAGAGTGAGAGAGAGTGAGAGAGAGAGAGTGAGAGAGAGAGAGAGAGAGAGAGAGAGAGAGAGAGAGAGAGAGAGAGAGAGAGAGAGAGAGAGAGAGAGAGAGAGAGAGAGAGAGAGGGAGAGAGAGAGAGAGAAAGAGTGAGAGTGAGAGTGAGAGAGAGAGAGAGAGAGAGAGAGAGAGAGAGAGAGAGAGAGAGAGAGAGAGAGGGCACGGAACCAAAGGGGTAAGGAGAAAAAGATCATATACGCAAGAGAAAAGAGAACACTTTCGATTTCTTTCTCCGTCGATCGAGGGATCAATGATCACTGGTCCTGACGCGAAGGATGAACCGCCACGGATCGAGGTGACGAGTCTGACGTACGATGGTTCACCCGCATCCTGCTCCCTTTTGTCCCGCTTCCGAAGCTGCAATCAATCGATTGATCGGATCCTATAAGGGAAACGATTGAGCGACGCGAAATCCACGGACCGGCACGGTCTCAAAAGAGTCCGTAGTCCGGGGATGTCGCGCAAGGACAAGGCGCGGGCGGTCCTGAGAGGGTTTCGCTGAAAAGCATGGGCGAGGGTGAGGGAGTCGGGGCGGGGGTGTGAGGCCGGAGAGAACGAAAGGGATTTTTCATATTTCTGTTCCTGTGCCGGGAGTAACCTCACGGAGATAACACGAGTCCGCGCGATGCTGTTCGAAGTACGAAGAAACGAATGGTCGCGAAAGCGAATGGGAAAAAGAAAAGGAAAGGAAAGGAAGGGAAAGAAAAGACAAGGAAAGTAATTGGAAGGGAAAGGAACGAACGAAAGCCGATTGACTCGCCGTTATAACGTTTCGTGCAGCGGGGCCGAGGCACGGGGAACAAGTAACGTATATAGGACTTGAAGCGAAACGATTTTGATAATTAACAGACACACACAGACGAACGGAAATGTGGATGAAAAAAAACGCGAGAAATCGAAAGAGACCGAGGATCACGAGAATTGGTAATTAAAACGATGAAGAAGCTAAATAGGCGACACTACGTAACATACCTAAACGCGTAAGTCTTAAGGAACCACGTGTAAGCAGAATTAGTTAATAGTATTTAACGTTAAACACTTGCAAGCTATTAATTATTATATAAATGATTAAACTCGAGGTAATTCATACCAAAAAAAAAAAAGTATAAATACTTAATGAAAACCGAGCGGAAGGTCGTATCACGCTGCAGATGGACGACGGAAGATACCCCGATATCTGTGAAGTTTTAAATACGGGAATTTAACAGAGAAAATGGAATACAGAGAAATGAAGTAAACAGACACACACACACTAATTAACTAATTATTACTGTACGATTATATATTATTGCTACGATTATTACTATCGAGTTCGAGAATCGTCGTGATAAAAAAAATGAAAATGGATTAAAAATCGATAAAAGCCGTACGAATAGGAATTAAGGATGGTGAGCGAGTGCAGGATTTACTCAAGGTTAGAATGAGGATAAACGAGAATCTTGCGTGTGTTTTGTGCGATCAGTGTGACAGTTGTAGAAAAAGAGAGAAAGAGAGAAAGGGAGAGAGTGGAGGAGAGAGTGCAAGGGAGAGAAAGAGTAAAAGAGAGAACAAGAAAAGAAGGGTGAGAATACTTCGAAGTACGTTCATCGAGAATAATCATTCCTCAAACTATTAGAGATGTAATTAGGTTATACATATTAATGACGAAATCGCCATGCGATCACGGTGGACGGAACGTGACGCGATACGACCGCGAACGCGCGCGATAGAGAAAGTTAATTGAAAGAGAAAACAAGGGGGGATGATGATATGTATAGTAAATGATTCCAGATGTTTTTTTCCGCGTTTTCTCCGTAGAGTCTCATCGTGAACCGAGTAAAATAATCGCGCGCCTTTCGGATTGGGCGCACGCGTGCGCGCAACGCGACGTTAGTCTTTATAGTATAGGGACGCAAGGGAGAAGAAATTCGAGTATGATTCGGTTACAGTGTGACTGCGACGAGGAGCAACAAGTATGCTAGCGAAACAAAGCGGAAGAGAGAAAGTAAAAGAGAGAAAGAGAGAGAAGAGAGAGAGAGAGAGAGAGAGAGAGAGAGAGAGAGAGAGAGAGAGAGAGAGAGAGAGAGAGAGAGAGAGAGAGAGAGAGAGAGTGAGAGAGAGAGAGAGAGAGAGTGAGAGAGTGAGAGAGTGAGAGAGTGAGAGAGAGAAATGAATGCGGAAGAGAGAAACAGGATGCATGCAACGTAGAATGACGAGGAGTTACATTTTTATGTGAGGGAGCGCGTGCGTATGCGAAGAAACTAAAAGGGAATATTTAATGAAAAAAAAAATGAAAGCAGATGATTAGGGGTGAAGAGGAAGAAAGAGATACGGGGAGTATTACTGATTGTTGACACCGAGTGAGCAAAAACTTTCTGTGTGATAATCTCGTAGTACACGTAGCACGTTAAGTCTACAATAAGTTTCGGTAGGAGATTTTTAGGTGAGAGCGACTAAACTTTTTAAAAAGGGAGGAGAAAAGAACGAGACGAACGAAAGGAGAGATTGATGTAGGGTGAATGAGAAAATTTTTCGAATCCTTCGGTCCTGGATTCCGAGAGGCGTGCCCGTTCTTATAATGTTTGAAGAGCATCCCTCGATCGTCTATCAACATATCATCGCGTTTGTCTTACCGTTTAATTCGCGAATGAATCAGTTACAGGAAACTCGTCGAGATCGTCGATTACTCCAGTCCGTCGAATTAATGTAGGGAATTTAATTTCTTTCTATTTTATAGGTGAAACGTAGTCTTGTTGTATTGAAAAATCTTTCATTCGCGACCACGAGGTTCGAGACGCTTTCCTCGGTATCGTTTACAGTACAACAGGCAGTCGATACTCCTGCCCCGAGCACAGACTTCACCCTTTGCAGGCTGCGATGTTCCGACAGGATTAATTTATCTTCGCGTACGATAATTTCGTCTTTTCCGTTGATACGTTCGCCGTGAGTTATGCAATAGATTTCGTTCACCGCAGAAAAGTTAACGTTCCTTTTCGACAGGGATTGTTTGTTCGGAACGAGAATAAAGAGAAAATATTCAGTCTGAAATTTCGCAAAATGAAGGGACTAAGAGTCGAGAGAATTAGTTTAAGTAACGTCTTTGGCTGCTTTCCAAGGTCTATTTCGTGACGAAAGTAAGATAGAGAGGGAGAGAATGACAAAGGACGAGTGAATGTTGAATCAAGCGAGAGAGAGGAAGCGAGAGTGAGATGAGAAGAAAAAGAAATCTTTAATAGAGGTAGCGAAAATTCTAAATTAAAGTTCCTATCGCTTAGCCTTCTAGCTGAACTTCGGCGACCAGTTTCGAACGAACAACCCCTAGTTCCTGCATGAGTACATTGATCGCCGTTTAACTACCTCGAATTAGACAAAAACCAATGACGGCAGCCAACAATCGCCAAAACCAACCTGCAAAGTGTAAACTCGCACCCTTTACGTATCTTTACAACTACGGAACGAGAGTCTCTTGATACTCGAGCTCTCAAAACACTATTATCCCTCTATCGATCCCAAGGCTACGATCCTCGTGCGCCTCGAATCGGACTTGGTCGGCGGAAGAAAGATTTCACACCACGTCGGGACATTCCCCGGAATTGTCCCGAAGGAACGGTGCCTCTCGTAGTCCATAAATCGCGGCCGAGGACTCGTCGAAGTCGGAAGTCTGCGGGGTGGGTGGACGTTTAAGGGGTGGATACCGACGAAGAAAAATCGGGAACGGTATAGTGGAGCGTGTAGGGAGCCAAGTGTCCTTGATGCGACCGTCGTTGAAGCCACGAAATCTCGCGATCTCAACAGGTGATTTTTTCGGTTCGATGGAGGAATAATCGGGAACGGTGTTCGATACGGTAGTAGGGTTAGTGGCGAACAAGTTGTACAGAGTGAAAGCATGGAACCATCAAGGAGAAACGATGACGAGAGAGAGAAAGAGAGAAGGAGAGGGGGGAGAGAGAGGGAGAGAATGTGAGAGAGAGATAGAGGGAGAAAGTGAGAAAGAGAGAAAGAGCGAGCGAGAGAGAGAGAGAGAATGTGAGAGAGAGATAGAGGGAGAAAGTGAGAAAGAGAGAAAGAGATAAAGAAAGAAAAAGGGAAAGAGGTAAAGAGAAAGAGGTAGAAGGGCATAGGAGAGAAAGGAAAGAAAAGTGAAGAGAAAAAAAAGTCACGACTGAAAAGAAATCCACGCGAATCGTGATTTCGGAACCGAGTTCGGAGCCACGGGCGATAGACGTTCGGCGCAAACCGATCCTAGTCGAGAGAAAGAGTGAAGACTGGAGAGAGAGAGAGGGTGTGAATGAGCGACGAGCGGACGGAAATCGGCTGAAAGGATTGATCGAACGTGTGCTGTGCGCGATAGGGACAACGAACGAATGCTTTGAGGGAAAAATTTGAAAAGATTGAAAAAAATTGAGCAAAAATTATACAGAGATAGCCGACCTCCTTGCCTACCGGGGGGTCCGCATATATGTATTGTAAAGATACAAGACTAGTCAAATGATAGCGAGAGCGGATACGAGTGAGCGAGAGAATGGGAGGGAGTGAAAGGGAGGGAGTGATTGCGCGCGACAGAGTGAATCGAGAAATTATTAGACCAGTTGTAAATGTAAGTTAACGAAGAATTTTCTCCCCAAACCTTTTCGTGCACGATACTTTTGGCAAATCTTTCGCGAACGTATGAATGCATCCGAGAAAAAGCTGAAGCGCGAGATTTTATGTACGTGACGATGCTTAGACGGTATGAATTAAGAATCGTGAGCGTGAAGAATAAGGAGGTGCGAGATATAGGAAGGATTTTCATTTTGTTTGGAGGAAACGAAGAGAAATTAAGAGAAAGAAAAAAGAAAAGACGGGAATTAAGTGGCCCACGTTTGAATCGATTGCAGAAGGGCAGGCAATACGCACAAAGCACCAAAAGAGTACGACACATGCTGAAAAGTGTCGCTATCTACCCAAACCCCCCAACCACCGATTGTGAAAGCAACGAATGCCCAGCCGGAAAAAATAGATAACTTTAAAGCTGAACAAGAACCTGCTTGTCAGTGGAACATATTTTGTCCTCACCCCGTTCCCAGTTTAGTATAGATAATATCAAAATTCGGCATCTCCTGCCCGATTCCAAATAGAAATAGTTAATCGCGCGTAATCTTCGCGTAATTCGTTGCGTTGCGAGATTTCATTCTCGAACGATTATATTCGCGACTTCCTCCCCCCACCCCTCAATTTTTCATCACTCTCATCTAGCGATCTCCCCGCAGGGACGATACCGGAAGAATGAGAAAGTGAGAACTCGAGGAAACTCGGGTTGGCGTCCTTCGCAAAGAACTTTTTCGATTTTTTTTTTATTGCAATTCCTGGTGTCTGTGAGCGAGTCGAGGAGCCCGATGGAAACAAGGAATGTACTTGCGTGTACCCGAGAAGAGCACACACAAGATATTTGGGAATAGGGAACGATGTTTTAAATATCCGATATGTATTTCTTGCGCATATGTCTCAGCCAGCGAAACTCGTGCTAGATTATACACTTATTATCGTATGTAGGGAATCGTAGGTGTATTAAGGTTTAACGATACATTAACAGAAATAAAACAAGAGATAAAACAAAGGAACTTGTGGAAGAAGCGAGAGAAAAAGATAACTTATTTAGTGAAACGAGGAGGAGAGAGAGAGAGAGAGAGAGAGAGTGTGTGTAAGAGAGCAAGAGAGAGAGAGAGAGAGAGAGAGAGAGAGAGAGCGAGAGAGAGAGAGAGAGAGAGAGAGAGAGAGAGAGAGAGAGAGAGAGAGAGAGAGAGAGAGAGAGAGAGAGAGAGAGAGAGAGAGAGAGAGAGAGAGAGCGAGAGAGAGAGAGAGCGAGAGAGAGAGAGAGCGAGAGCGAGAGCGAGAGAGAGCGAGAGCGAGAGAGGGAGAGCGAGAGAGAGAGAGAGAGAGAGAGAGAGAGAGAGAGAGAGAGAGAGAGAGAGAGAGAGAGAGAGAGAGAGAGAGAGAGAGAGAGAGAGCGAGAGAGTGACAAAGAGAGAGAAAGAGAGAATTAAAAAGTGTGAAACAAGTGTTTTAGCAGCAAACATGCAGAAAATAAAACAAAGCAAAAATACCTACGTTGATGTGTGAGGATGTGAGCTAGATCGCCACGTTGAGTCCAATGAAGTCCTCAGAGATAATATACAAGCGCAGACCCTCCGCAGATTGAGGTGAAAGACGAGACGCGAGAGCCAGGGCACCGTGTCGGCCATCTTCGTCGTGCCGGGACAAAAGTGCACAAGGGTTTTGTATAGTTTTTTAAAGGAAAGGGGCAAAAACAAGAAGAAGTATCACGCCAAAAAGACAGACAATACTTTAATAAAATAAATGTTAGTCGTTAAATTTCGTGGTGGACGACGGGTCGTGCAGCTCGTACAGGGGATACAAAGATTTCGAACGGAAATATTTTTTTCGAAAGGTATACCGATAAGAAGGAAGAGGGAAACAAGACACGGCGCGACGAACGATGGTACTAACTTTTGCCCGGTCAGCTGGAACGTCTTGTAGGAATATTGTGGGAATTGTTTTTCTGCGCCCCGGTCGGCTCGAGTTTTCAAGCCGGACTCGGGGCAACCTACACAAGCAAGCACATTTTCGACTTGGCACCTCTGTCTCTCCATTTCCGCCGAAGATCACTCGAACGGATCCACAATCGACTATGAATCTTTTGGTTACAGCGGCACACATGCGTGGCTCCTGGTACCGGAGCCGTTCAAATGTTCTCACTCGATAAACGAGCGATACGATCGAAAAAAAATTCGTCGTTAGATTTTATAGCAATGGCGGTGAAATTTTATATCAACTAAAAAAAATTCTATTTTTAATTATTCCACCACTTCCGACCAAATATCGAAAAAATTGAATGACCTCTAGAAAGTACAGTGGCCAATATTACCGATAACGACCAATACTCTTTAGGTGGTAGTCGGTGTATCGTTTGAATTGTAGAAATATTTCCGATCGCCTCGCTCGATATTTCAACCGGTTTTCGTTGCAATAGCCGTCGGCGAGGTTCGTGCATACTCCGGCCTCGCGACCAGCTGTCAACCCCCGCGACCATCCCTATCACACGGGACAGAGGTTCCAGGCTCGTCAACCTGGCTACTTTTCACGCAATACAATATTTAATGACTATATACCACTTTCAACACATGGACATTCCTTTCGTACGTTTTACCGGCGTTTTACTGAGTTCGCTTTCGACACGAGAACTTTTCGGATCGATTTCATTGCTGTCCTAGGTTGCGCACAATACAACACACAGAGAAGTTCACGGCGCGGGTACCGTCCCTAATCGTTCTGCTCACCGGCCGACGGGAACGGGACGGTACCCGCGCGACAGAGACTGAAGAAAAAATTCCGTGTTTCGGCAAACACCAAAAAGAAAAAAAAACTCAGCTCGAATGGCGGGCGGGAACGCGCGCGCGCGCGTCGCGGCGCGCCGAGCCGAGCCGCGCGGCGCCATTCCCGTTTGTCAGCAGAATACACAACAGTGAGTGCTCGGCAAGGCGAGACGCATCAATCGCCTAGCAGCACACCCACACACACGCGTACAACGACACACTAACGCACGACTGTGCACGCGTGATCCGCCCGGACACGTGTTGCGCACGGGACACGCACACTTACACACGGTCACACTGGACACTCAACACAGGTACACGCAGTTTCGGCCAGAATCTAAAAGACACATCAAGGAAAAAAGTACAAGTTTATCACGTTGCGCCTTAATGTTAAAAAATAAAAGTTGATCAAAAGAGTGGAAGATGAGAGGAAGAAAAAAAAATAATGCGAAGCGTATTCTTAACCAAAATCGGCCTTAGTATATACTTTTCCGGGGCCGAACGGTGACAGACGACGCGCGACCTTCCACGATCGCGAAACCCCTGACCCTTTGCCCTCCCCCCACCCCCGCTCCCTCGAGAAGATGAAAAGAAAAGAAATCTCTTTTCTCTAGATTGTATAAAATGATATATTATAAATATATGTATACATATAGCGTTGTATCCGCCGGCGGTGGGAAGTTTCGAAACCTCGCAGCTAGCTCAGCAAATCACCGAACCATCGAAAGATTTTAGGAAAAATTCGCGTTGGGTGCGTCGAAGGGAGGAAGGGCGGAGATAGGAGAGAATGGAACGAAGAAGGAAACAATTTTTTCTGTTCCCACCGCGTCCGGCTGGATTCAAAATTCTTATGGTCTGCGTGGTACGTTGGGCAAAGGGGAAACGGTAGCGCCGCCGTGTCAATGCACCGGAAGCGACGACGCAATGTCGTTTCCCCGACCGGTCGCGACGTGGACGCGAGATCTGTCTTTCAATGCCCCGAAATCTCGATCGTCGGAAGGTCTCCAGTCGATCATCGTGCGGCCCGCGACACTCTGCTCCCGCAACCCCCGCGATTTCAGCCCCTCGAATCCGACCCCTGACCCCAAACCCTAACCCAACCCAGAAATTCCCAATCCGCTCGAGAGCAACGAGCGACCAGAGATCTAGAACGAATTGAAAACTAAAAAATAAGAAAAATATGAAAACACAGTTAAACACCCATCCGTCAGGCGAGAGAAAGCGATGGAACGAGAGGCGTTTCCTTTCTCGCGTCAGCGAAGAAAAACACTTCCTGCATGTGAACAAATTATAAAGCGACAATGCGAGTGGACGGGTCACCCGGAATTATTCTGACGACGCTCGTCTTCGGACGGGCAGCGACTGTTGGATCAGTGAAGGCTAGAGCGGTTCGAGGATGAGAAGAAGATGAGGAGGAAGAAGGTCGGAAGACGAGGATGTGGAATAATTGCGAACGGGGATGAAATGTGAAAGAAGTGCATAGGACTCGACTGTCGACTCGCTGTTTCCCGCGGCCGGGACGAAGGAAAATTTGCCAAAAATCCGAGAGAATCGGTAAACTTGCAACTTAGAGAGAAAGGAAGGATGAAAGAGAGCGAGAGAGAGAGAGAGAGAAAGAGAGAGAGAGAGAGACGAGAGAACGAATATTTAGGAGGGATTAACCACGTATTATCTCGTCACGTAGATCTGCGGTATTATTTGCCATCCGTTTTTTAACGTATCTCCGAGAGACCCAACTAGGACTCAAAAGTAAAAGGAAAAAGAACAAAAATATCGAAGAAGGGTGAGGGTCACCAGTACTCGCTCCGAAATATGATTCGAAAACGTAGCGCTGCGATGCGATGGACGACTAGGCTTGTGAACTCATAAAAACTAAACATTCCATTAGGGACAAAATACTCGTTTTAATAACGCTATTTGTATTAGCTAAATTCGAGGTATTTGTTGGTTAGCGTAATGCTGTGAAAAATAAAGCGCTGATCACTTTAAAATTTTGAGAAATCGATTTGCGTTTTTTAAATATTAACAGCTTCTAAATAAAAGCGAATTAAAAAGTAAATGAATTACTCGAATTGCTAAAATTACGTATTCAATAAATGTTAATTTAACCTGTTTTAAATCAGTATAGAATCGTCAAATTAAAATCGGGTGAACCCATAAATTATTAAAATTATATCTTAGTCTTCTCTATTATAATCAAGAGGAATGAAATATTCCGTCATATTTGTATTCAGTCACGAGCTCGGCCGACGTCATCGATATTGCCCGCGCTATTGGGCCAACTCGTTTACCTCACCGTACCCATCAATTGTTTGCGAAAGTCAACGACAGCAGCCTGGCCAGAGACTGCAGCAAAAAAGCAGCAGCGTCAAGGAGCGATCGTTTCGGCAAGCCTTCTAAAACGTTTAAAATTCGTCACGGATGCAATTCGTACGCGCCGATCGACGGACGCGCGGGCGCCGATCGTACAGAATCCCCCAATAGTTTAACCCGCTTTCAACCCCTTCGAATAGCACGCGACGATCCAACTGAACCGGTCCAATCCGACAGGTATGCAAACAGAACCGTTCGAACAAACCAACGCTGGACACATGAGACAATATATGATACATATACACAAACCGCAGCAGCAGAGAACATTGGCGACACGCGACAACGCAACGCAACGGAACGCAACCGAACAACGCACCGCGCATTCATCGTAACTGACGTGCGCACAAGCGAGACAGACACGCGCCGCAATCCAACCGTGACAATGCAAAAACGTTCTAAAGAAGGAATTGGACGAGAACAAAAAGAATAGAAGAGAAGAAGAAGAAATGCGATCAGCCACAACGAGGCGTAATGCCCCGATAATAAAGAGCGTAGAGCGTTTCGGGATATCTGCTTTCGAGAGAAACAAACAGGAACGAACTTGTATAGAGGAAAAGGGAGGACGATGTCCTTCCCCGAATTAGTCTTCAGTGTACATAGAGTAACGATATCACCAATAGATAATAAATAATAATCATGCAAACAAGCAATAATCACTGGGTACAATTATTGCTCGTTCGTCCAATTCGTCGATTATTCGGACAGGTACTCGATAATGCCCGTCCTAAGGAGCGATAATAACGGCGTACCGACGATAGCCAAGATCACGACCGGTACCGGTCGAGACACTGGTCAATCAAGATGGCTTAATATTTTGCCGATACCATGACCGGTTATCGAGAACGTTGTTTTCTTTCTTGATTTACGCAGCGAGGAACTCTATACGTATCGTATCATTTACAGGCAGACACAACGTCGAACGAATCGACGCCCGGTTTTCCTTTCGCGCAATCGAGCCATCGAATTGCCCGCAACCATACCTCGATTTATTTTTAATAAATAAGCTCGTTTACAGACAGACAAATGTCGAATCTGACATTCGACGACCGGTTTTCCTTAACTACCTCAAACGCTGATTCTCAGATGCCTCTGGAACGGAGGGTCCGGATCAGTCCTTAAGACTTACGTACTTAGTTGAACGATAAACGGGAATCTTATTTTTGAGAGAAACGTATCGGGCAAAATCTTTCGCGGTAATTCGATGTTCACACGTTACTAATCAAATTCGGATCAATCATAGACAGGGATTAAGATGATCGAAGCAGCACTTCAACAGGATAGCGTTTAAACGATCATTAATCTTCAAGACGGCCCCCCTCCCCCCTCAGTAACCGCAGCGATATGTAAACAAGTAGAAGGAAAAACAGAGCAAAAGAGGAAGGAGCAATAAGTATTTCTCACGACTCGCTAACGGGACAAGCATTACGAATCGAAGCGGCGAGTATCGTACTTCCAGGCGATCGGTCCACGATCGGGAAGCCGAGAAAGCTGAACGAGAACGCCCGCGAATGCCGAGCGCTTGGTACGAAGAGTGGAGCCACGCGGAAAGAGGAGAAGACGATCGTTGGCCCGCGGATGCGGGTAACGCAGACCGACAAAACCGAATTCTCTCGACGAAGTCATAAACCACGGGAGAAGAATCCAAATCCGGGAATTTTGTGTCGCCCCGCGACACATGCAAAACCACGAAGATCGTGTAACGGGATGACGAAACGAGAGATACGAAACAGTAAACGCAAGGAAGAAGCACGCAACCAAGTTTCATTCGAGTCGTCTGCCGATTCGAGGAAAATATCGTGCTGCTTCTTTGCTTCTTCGCTTCGAGTGATTAAGAGAGGGAGAGAGAATGAGTGAGAGACAGTAATGGAGTGATAGAGAGGGAGAGAAAGAGAGACTGAAAGACTGGGAGAGAAAGAGAGAGAGAAAGAGCGGGAGAAAAAGAGGGAGAGAAAGAGCGGGAGAACAAGAGGGAAAGAAAGAGCGGGAAAGAAAGAGCGGGAGAGAAAGAGGGAGAGAAAGAGAGAGAGAGAGGAAGAGCGAAAGAGAATGATCGAACGATCCAAAATCAAAGGTAATATGGCGACAAGAACACGATTGAATGAACGGGAAGGAGAGCTTTCTTTTTGGATAGGTGGTCAACGAGCGAGGTGGTAAAGAGAAAGGGCAAAGAAAGAAATGAAGAAACGGAATGAGTGATATTTTTCGGAGCACGAAATAAAAACGAAAATAAAAATGAAAGGAACAGACAAACTGCGAACAGACTAACTTGAATGCAAACACGGAAGATCCAAAAACAAAAAAGACATAAAGAAGTAAAAGTAAAATGGAAACACGAATAAAAGTAAAAAACGCTACGAAAAATTCATGGAATCACTGGAGATTCGTTATTCGACTTTCTGATTTTTCGCAGATTTTCGCGCGGGACAACTGGTGCGTCCCCTCCGAGATCCCATCCTGCCCCCACCCCTACCCCCGTAACCACCGCTGAAACAAAACAAAAAAATAAGAGATAAGAGTCAACCACCACCTTCCAAACCCCTCGGTAAACAAAATCCTTCCCAAGAAGAAAAAAAGCACAGGAATAAGGTTTGCTTCCAGAGAAAAGAGAGTAAAATAATAATTAATATTAATAATAAAAACTAATAATCCATACGCGTTATCGAAACCTAATAAAAATAAAAAAACTATAAACTACCTAACAATAATTATTAAACGATAAAACGGTTAAGAGTAATTGAGTAATTGAATTATACCTAACGATTAATTAAAATAATTAATGACTAATAACGCATATAACGATAATACGATTAATGATATATAGTTATTAACGGTGAAACAAGGACAACCCGGTGAGAGAGAAAGAGGAAGAGATAAAAATGAACATGACGGCTAACAAATAATCCACCGAGACGGAATGACATCCGGCCTAGAACATTCTGGCTGCCTGAATGGGGTGGTGCCGATCGAGCGTGTCGCGTCGTTCCGATTCCTCCGCGGCGTGCGCGCTCGAGTTTTCCCTCCTTCGAGCGTCCGGTTCACGGCTCTCAGGACGAAAGGGCCAATCCCGCGACGCCCTCCCACGCATGTCGGCGTCGCATTCCGTTCGTCGGATTCCTTCACGTCAAGGTGGTCGTTTCTTACCCATCATTTATACGCTAGTTTGTAACTTTGAGATTTAAGTATAATGAGAGATATGAGCGAACGAGACAAAGATAGAGAGAAGACATGAGCGAGCGAGAGAGAGAGAGAGAAAGAGAGAGAGAGAAAGAGAGATAAAGAGAAAGAATGAGAGAAAGAGTGAAAGAGAGAACGAGAGCGAGAGAAAGAGAAGAAAGAGAAAATACACGAGGATTACACACCGAACATACACGCACGCGTAAAACACACACATACATTATATTGCAACCATTAATGATACATAACGATATAATTATATTATTGATATAAACTTACGATTATGAACTATCCTAGTGGTATTATATGACGACATAGTTGATTGATCTGTTTAATATTGAATGTCTGTAGATCACAGAGCGTTTGGAACTCTATGCTACACGTCGAGCACCCCGCAACTACCCTGCTTTGCTCCCACCCCCTCCACCCTTAATCCGAAACCTACCCAGAATCCTTCTCGACGATTCCTTCACGATCCCCCCCTCCCTCCCACCCCTCACGCCACGCAAATTATCACTAACGACAAAACAAAAAGAAAACGGAATTGAAAATTGAAAACCGCGTATCATTTGAAAAATTCGTCGACTAAACTGCACTCACCGCACGGTGGTACTGCGTCCAATTGGACATGGCACCGTAGAAATCAATTGGACCCTCTAAATTCATCGAAATCAGGAAATTAAAAAAAAAAATGGAACATTGAATTGGAAGTTCGATCAACGATACGATTAAATCATTTTAATATAACCTTACCGTCTTCCTAGACGGAACAAGGGATGCTGGAGCCTGCCAGCCGCAAGTGCGAGGACTCTTGATCGTTCAATTCTAGCGAATGAAATAATGCTCGAACCCTTCGAGACCACATCGGAAATGATTCAATGTGAAAGTAAAAATGGAGAAAATTTCAATTGATCTCGCCGAGGGTACGAATGTTTCATGGAAGGATGCGCAGAAGGCACACAACTTCGTTACAACCGGATTTCAGTTTATCAATCTTTTTCTACCGATTCGGAGCGATCCCCGATCGCACCGCACCATACCTCCGCTCAGCACAAATATTACTCGAGGACAACTGGTTTTAAGTTTCGAATCGAACTGGACGACGCAAATAATACACGAACATGCAATAGAAACCGGGACTGTCGTACGACACCCCCTGCCAATAGCCTTCGAGCAGAGCACATCCACGTGGTAGTCTGGACTTAGCGGCTAAACCAGCTGAAAGCGAACGCGACACTAGTACAATTTAAATAGAATCCGCATCACGTGGAAACCAGAAGATAGCAGAAGAATGCGAGGCCTAGAAACGTATAAGAAAAGCAAATTCCGCGGGAAACTCCTCCAAGCCCTCTGCCTCTGTTTTGTAAATCACGCCTGCCACGTGACGTCCATCGACGAGAAACGTTTGAGCACGGCTAGCCCCGTTCTGACACGGTTTCATTCTTCTCGATCGACGTCTCCGACCGATAGGATTGTTGAGTTTACGTTTTATTCTAGCAAGTAAATTCTTTGCGCCGGCCGCGCGATCGAGTTTAGGCATTCTTTTCGGCCACGCGATCCCAACCCCATCGAACGAGAGGTTGCGCTCTTCGTGTCCTCTAAAAGTGAGCACAATCGGTCTTGCGGCCGGCAAGGTTCTTTGTACATTAACCAGTATGTTACCACTTTGATGAATCGGAACGATAATACGTTTTTCCTTATTGATGCTGTTTTATTGCTAATAAGTCTCTTCAGACGTTCATTGCGCCCCCACTTCCTACGTGCCTAGTGGGAATATACCAGACGCGACGAGCCTCAGTTCCGTATGTGATAAAGTAGTTATGTTCCGCTGCTTACCTCGATCGATTATTTCGTCTGTTGACTCGTTAAACCGACACGAACGCGAGGTTCAGTCGTAGGGCCCTTTCCTACATTCTACGAAACGTCGATCTCGCACGCTGGAAGTGGAGGGCAACGATAGCGCTGACCACCGATTGGAAGTGATCCTCACGGGAACAGTCCAGTCGGGTGTTATTACGTAGATTTTTACCGTTATCAGAGGGTGACCACAGTTTAGGGATGACGTGAAATTGAATTAGGCATTCCTAGGAGCCGCGCTAGGTTATTCGTGGAACCGTCTTGCGAACGCGTCGATCGTTCACGGTTTCGGCGAGTTTTGTTCTCCTCGACAACGCGCCAGCTATTACACCGATCTTGTTGTTCATTGATCCGATACAAATGAGTGACACTTTGGTCACGGTTACGAGACTTGATCACGATTAATCGTAACGTGGCTGGTTTCGTGGACACGCGCACCTCGTGACGCGGGACCGTACGCAACGCAGCCTGGATTTAAAGACCGATCGAAGGGTTCCTGTCGGTTCTATACGTGCTTTCGCACACGTGAGCAATGTTTTCCTCTCCGACGAAATTCTGTCAAGTTCAAAGAACGAATGAACACTTTACACACGGGCACAGCGCTCGCTACACACACGCGATCCACACGCAGACTCTTCTCGTTATCAACCCGGTGCTCGAAGTCCATGTCAGAATGGCCTGTTCCGGCGATCCAGCGTAGACCACGCTGTTTTTACTCAATTCAGTTCGGAAATACATCTCACCGATCCAAAGGCCGTGCAGCTGCAGAAATTTCTTTGCAGTGCAGTCAGCGATCCGACGTTGATACTCCGTCGATCGCACCGATTTAAACTGAAATATTACTTCCATCGAAATCGAAATAACAGTTTCTTCTCGAATGATCCGAGCGAATTAGTACACGATTACCGTTTCGTTGACAGAATTTCAAGCTGTCGGTCTTTGGATGAAACTGTCAAGGTATTCGACGAAGCGCCATAGTACTCTCGATCCCGAGAAGCTAAATCGATTAGGTTTTCCGTTAAGAGTCCGGACCGTCTTGCAACCCGTCGTCTTCGTTGCGATCGCGGACGCAGGCCGTACCACATGTGACTTGAAGCACATCCACCTCGAAGATGGTTGAGTTCGCCCCCGGGCAATGTCAGGCGAGCGTCGGGCCGGCTCTCAATTTTGAAATAGCCATTTCGATGAAAAGCGAAAAAAGTGAACAGACCCCCAAAACCCGACGCAATAGAGGAAGGCAACCGGATCAAAATACCGCCACACGAATCAACAGTTTCTCGCGCGGGGCCCGGCCGCGGCTGCCGACAGATATTTCTGTTTTAGGAGAAATGAAAAAATTAAGGTTATCCTTGCTACCCCCTCTCTCGTCACTCTCCCTGTCCCACGTCCCGTCCCCCTTCCCGCTCCGCGAAAGGAGCAACCGCGAGCTAAGAACCCCAAGAGGATATCCAGATAATTTAATTAGGACGCGGCAGCCCGGTAGTTTAGAAAGGGGAGGTGCATAAGGCCGCCCTTCGGGCCCGCGGATAAAAAATCGCCAGGTTAGCCGCGGCCACGTAAGCGCGTGGAAACGGGTCCCGCGCCCAATCTCACTCACAGCACACACTGGGCCGACTCGTCCGATAGAATGTGCCTTCAGTGTTGATTTTATACGAAAAAAATACTAAAATTATACAAAGGGGCCCGACATAGACCGAACGCCCACCCAAAGCCTGACTGGCGCTCGCCCGATGCCCTTTTCTGATTCCGCACCGGTCTGAATCATACATTTACAGGAACAGGAACACGCGCACACGAAAGTAATCATCGAGGGACACAGCCTGGAGCCAGCGTCTTCACGAGACGTCGACGTTCGATCAATATCGCGTTGAAAATTCCCATTGCCATCGAACATTCGAAAATGTCCGGATCGCGTTCATGTTGCCAAAGAAACGATCAATTTTTACGACTGGTGCTCGAATACTCGCGAGTTAATTAAACTGCCTCGGTAACGCGATCCAAAGCACCGCAAAACGTTTATTCCCCTTTTCCATGTCACCGATGATTTAGGATCGTACTCGTATCTGGGACCACGTTTGTAAAAGAGACGTTACATATTCCTGTAGCATTAAATTTGCCGTTAACGAGGCTTTGGTGTGGAACATACGTGCAATTCGGCAGACGTCGTCGCATTAAGGACTTTGTAAATCGCGCGTCATTCAAATAACACAATAATCCTCTGGAGTTGCATTTTATCACTTTGCATTTACCATCGGGGAAAAGGTATTAGTTGTTAACGGAGGATTTCCTACGATTCAATCAAACAGTTTTCGATCGATGCCACGAACCGCGATATTTTAATGCGACCGAAGGTTGAGCGTAAGATTACTAGTATCTCTCGGATACTATTTACCTTGCTCTACAGACATGTATGCTTAACATCTCACTTCCGAGACCAAGATTCAGACCCACGACCAAAAGCTTTTCAATGTCAAATGCGATCAAACGAGTAAACGACGTCGATGGGGACGCAGGTATCCGGGAGGCGTCTCCCGTATATCCGGTGTTGCTCCGAAAGGAAGAAATGCCCTGTCGCGCACATGCGCGGAATTGAACACATATGGACACATGTAACCGCGCGCAGGGATTAAAACGAACAGAAACACACTTACACGCCTACACACATACAAGCTCAAAAATCTATCCAACCACACCCCAAAGAAACATAATTTTGGTTGATGCAAGGAGTTCGGAACGCTGCTATGCACCGATAACACACACGTATATTGATTAAATGCAATTACTATGCGATAAGTATACTTACATAATATATATGTGTACTATGGTCTCTCCCACTTTCCAGTCAGAAAATCCCGAGAAAAGCCGTCGCGCGCGGATCACGAACCATGGAAATCGTTGACCGACGATTGGGGGGACGCGGCAGAGAAGCGTCTTATCACGATCGTCCGTCAACGCCTGGAACGGCGCGCGGCGCCCACCCACAATTCTCCAACGACCCTGGGATTCCCGACGTGCCACCGAACACCTGTTTCCTCGATCTTCCCGCCGCCCGATCCTCCACGCCCGCCTCCCCACGGTAACCGGTCACCCACTTACCCCCGAAACCCCACGAATATTGTCCCCTTGGCCCAGCAAAATACAAGCATAGAATTTAACCACATTAACTATGAATGACAAGAAGCTACGTAAGAAGCTAACTAACTAACTAACTACAATTAAACTTACTTAATTATTAACAATTAAACAAGCAGTATAAACAGTAAATGCCCAGTAATCATTGAATTGTGTGTCGACAACTACATACTAACTACCTACCGTATATCGAAGTAATAGCCGTATGTAAAACGAAAGAAAAAAAACTTGTATTCTACCAGTTGTATCAGCCAGTCCAGTTCTAATAAGCAAACGATTAAAAGTATCCCAACGCCCGGTTTTAATGATCCCCCTTCCGTCAGCCTCCGACACCCGAGCCAACCGATCCCCCGCCAGAGCCCGCTCCTACGCACTCCGCCCCCAACCCGGCAGCTCAGACCCCTCTCTGCATCCCACTCGCCACCCTTCACCGGATCATCCAATTACTTAACTCGTTCCTCCGATAATTGTCCCGACCTAATTACCAATCTATCCGTCTCCTTCGACGTAAGTAACCCACAGAATGCGTCCTCCCCGTACGACGTTCCCTCACCGTTCCCTCCCGCAACCCCTGCAACCCCGAGCATCCCCTATCCGTGATACCCTCCGTTCACCTCCACGGCAATCCACAGAGTAAAATACACCGCGCAGTATAACCCAGCCGAGTATGAAATATGGATAAAACCGGAGAAAAGATGGATTGAGTGGTAACCGATCCGCCGGAATAATTAAACGAAAGCAAAAAATACATGATATTTACCATTAGCGTTTTTTCCGTAGACAGAGAGAACAGTGAAAAGAAAGAGAGACGCGAGAGAGAGAAAGAGAGAGAGCGAAAGAAAGAGAGAAAAAGAGAAAGAGAAAAAGAGAGTGAGAGAAAGAGAGAGAGCGAAAGAAAGAGAGAAAGAGAGAAAGAGAAAAAGGGAGAGAGAGAAAGAGAGAGAACGAGATTAAATATGGAACGGGAACGAAAAGAAGACAGGGAAGAAAAAAAGCAAAGACTTCGTTTTACGATTATACGCACACGTGTGGGGAGACCATGTAACTTTAGCTCCGCCGCTCATCGAGCCGTCCGCGCGGCGCGATCAGATGCTGGGCACGCGGGCCGAGATGGGTCACGCCGGGTCCCGATTTTGGCGATCGCGGCTCTCGGAGGATCGAGCAGATGTCCGAGTCGATCCCACGCTCGGGACTCGGGCCACGTAGGCCGCGTGACGGCCAAGCGATCGTGAGCGCGGATGCGCGATCGCCCCGAAACAACACAGCTGATATTAGCAGCTAGCGCCCTTTTCGATTCCCCAAGTAACCAGTGTCCCTCGTCATCCTGTTCTCCATCCTCTTTCAGCCCACCCTCCTGCAACCCCAACCCCGAGAAACGAACAATTTGCGAAGACACCAAAAACCCTTATGTCCCCAACCCCATCTATCGATCCACCCCCTAATATGAAACTCCGCTACCCTCGATTCCCTACGTGTTGTATTATCCGTTATTTTCGATATAATATTATATATAGTATACTAATGATATTTAATGATAATACGACGACGATAAGGTATGGGAGACGTTTGGTCACACACAAAGAAAAAATAAAAAAAAGAAATCGTAGGACACTAACACGGATTACGTCATCCTCACACGACTATTCCGATCGACACAGCGACGATACTCGTATTATTCGGTTACAGTGAACACAATGGGATACGTTGCACATATATATTTATATATATGTATATATATGTATATACGTATATATATATATATATATATAAATATATACATACACATATTTACGCGCATTATACAGACACAAGTACACGATCAAATGAACACGCATATGCCCGATTACGAGACAGGTTGTACACACAGGGATTTCGAGACAGCGCACACTCGACCGACACTTTCGCCACACGTACAGTACACGGACACATCAAGATACAGGAATCTACTCACACGCAGCTGATACACACTCATACGGCCACGCACATTTACAGATAACAAAAGCAGTAATATAAACAGACGTAAACAGAAAAACAAAACAAAACAAAACAAGACAAACAAACAAACAAACAAACAAACAAACAAACGAACACAGAAACAAACAAACAAACAAATAAACAAACAAACAAACAAACAAACAAACAAACCGTAAACTAAAAACGTAAGAAATTGATCACAAGAAACACTAGTTGCCGTGCAGTTTGTGAACAAAAAAAGCATAAAAAACGTAATAAAAGTAATGCAGTAATGATAACCAACCGACCTACCCGCGGGTCCGCTTCGTTCTTGCCCCGCGAGACTGAGCCGCGCGTGTTCTCGCGAAAGGTGCATGCGCGACCGAGGATTCGAACAGATTCCTACAACGCATGGAGACGCGGTGCCGGAACCCGGTTTCGTTCTCCCGAAACCAAATCGTATTCGCTGACGAATAGATACCGTCCGCCACCGCTTGTTACTATTGAAACTGTTCGGCGGCGTCCCTCCCGAACGTCACGCGAACCGACATCTCTGTGGTTCCCGTGGACGATTCCGGCGAGACAAAACGAAACCGCGCGGCTCATGGCTCCGCGCGTCCGGGGCTGAAAACAAATGAAAAGATAAAAAAAAAGTAACAGAAGAAAGAAACACAAGTGAAATCTGCCTCAAAGCAAAGTAGCTAAACGTTTTTGTACAGAATTTAAACTGATGATACATAAACTGGATATAAACAATCTTGAGTTACAGAGCAGCACTATACATACCACACAGATGATGTATATATTTTTACGTTACAGAATATGCCTGCACTACAGTCAGGCGCCATAAGACTGGTTCTCATTTCCCACGAATACAATGCGTATATACATGCCACATAAATCTTTAAACTGAAGGTGAACAAAGATGAAAAGAGGAAAAAAAGAGATGAACAATGAAAGAATGAAGAGGAAGATACAGATGACCGATATATTGTAATGTAAAACTTAATGATATTTGTATACGGTATCGCCCGCCCGGGTATCGCAAACACGGGGGTTCAAACAAAACACGCCATGGTCAAAAACGCAGACTGGGGCTGCCCGCTCGCAACGACGCGGATTATCGGTCAGGAACCGAGGTCCGGTGGAGTCGATTCCGAGAATACGATCGTCGAACGATGGAACAAAGAATAAGCGTCAAATAGTTTGAGAACAAAATGTTCACGCGTGATCAGCGTACAGGCGGTAGGATCGCGACGATCGTACGTGGAATCGACGTTCCTCCCGGATCGACCAGAAAATGGTTAGGGAATCCGTCACGGCGGAAAACCGAAGGTGAACTGAATTGGCCAAACGAATTCGCGAGAAAATCAACACCCGTAAACGTTTTAAACACCATGGAAATTAACATCCTGATTTTCGCATTAGGCCGTTATACCCACCGAGCTCCATTAAAACTCGTGTCCAAAAACGAAAACAATCAACAAAAAAAAGGTGAAGATGATGAAGGTCAGAGCGAGATATGAGATTAGCGATGGTAGAGCGAACAACACCCAGAGATCCGTCGTCAGCTGCGATCAACGGGAACGATCGCAGATGAGAACGAGCGATTCTCGTTCGTTCTTGAGGGGTCGTGTTGCTTGCGGGTACCCCGATAGAAGCATAACGCGGGTAGGAGTTTCTAATCAAGAATTCCCGTGGCGCTCGAGTGCCGGACCAAGAAAACCGTCATTCAAGTCGCGGGAAGGTCCTAATTTTCCGAAAATAAAAATTTAATAATAATTAAACACTAAATCCGCGTTCGTGGACCGTGGGTCGCGCGCGAGCATCGTTCGATCATGCGAGAAACGGAGGAAATGGGGAGAATCGCACGGGAAAGAACAAAAGGAAATGGCAAACGAATGGGCCTAAAAAACAGAAAAAATCGAAAAGGAGAAGATGCGAACGGGGAAATCATCGTCTCGCGATCGATCGAGCGTTCGCGTCGCCGCCGGCGGACCACGATACATTCATGACACACAGTTTGAGTTGCAGTGCAAGCGAACATCTGTAGAGCCATATACGTATAGTATGTTATATTGTATCTTAAAATTACAGAAGAAAAGCAAAAAATGGTGAAAAAACGTAAACGAACAATTGACGACAACTTTATGTGTAGCAAATGTACATTTTTATAAAAAAAAAATACGGGAGAGTGAAAAAGAAATGATGATGATGACGATTATGAAGCTGATGATGATGAAATTGATGATGATGATGATGATGATGATGATAATGATGATGATGATGATGATGATGTAAATGGTCGCGATTGCATTTTCGATGAAACTACTTTCGATGCTTCGGAACAGAGTAAGATGTGAACGTAAACGGGAAGCTTGACGAGCCCAAAAGCGAAAACTAAAAAAGTGTGGAAGAATGGAAGGAAAGAATAGATTGTGCAGCTAGATTCGTCGTGAGGCAAATCCACGATAATAATAATGAATAATTTGAGAAACAAATAACAGAAAGAGAGTGAAAGAGTGAGCGAGCGAGCGAGAGAGAAAGAGAGAGAGAGAGAGAGAGAGAGAGAGAGTGAAAAATATGGTATGCGAGTCGATGAAGGAAAAAAGAGGTTAGCGCGAGCGAGAGAGTGCGTGTGTATGTCGGAGAGCGATCCGAGTGCGCGAGAGCATACGAATAATGCAAGAGAGTAAGTGGTAGCGCGAGGTACAAGAAACCGAAAAGAAAAACGCTAAAAAAGTAACTTCAAACGAAAACACAAAAGAGACTAATAAACGCGAAATGGAAAAGACGAGAGACTCCTTGACAAAGGTTGCATCTGAAATCGCGATTGTCGGCCTGGTCACCGGCGGCCCCGTCCGAAACGGGTGCAAGTAACTTTTAGGTGTATAAAATGAACGAAAAACTCTGAAGAGAAATGAAGCGATAACGATTTCATCTTATCCTCTTTTGGTTTTTAGGATAATTTAAAGAGATTATTGTAAAAAAATAAAGAGAAGAGAAGTCGGCGGAGAGAAAGTGGAAGAATGCGAGATTAGAGAGAAAGAGAGTAAGTGAGCAAAGATCTATTATATTGTAGTTTCGGCTTCGTGGGACGCGTCACGCGTACGCGAGGCGGAACCGCGTAAACGACAGAAGTATGTAAACGATAGGAGTTGCGTGCGACAACGATCGAAAAACCGCGAAACGAACGTGTGCGTGCTTCGTGATGAAAGAATGCGTCAGAAAAGAAATTTATTGTAAATTCTTGGGGGTGATTTGGTCGCCCGGTGACCGCGCCTCGATTTGGATACGAGCTCGAAATTTCATGGGCGCCGGATACGATGCACGCGGAGGGAAGTATCGACGACGACACGAAAACGGGAAGTTCTCTCTATCGATATTTTCGTCCGCGATCGCGTTCGATGACTGTAATAAAACTTTCCTTCTTCCTGGCCCTAAGGAAACGCTCCCGAAGGAAACGACTAAGAACATAAAACAAACAAAAATAACGATATATATAAATAACATATATATATATATATACATGTATATTTTGGACGGATTTCGGCTCTAAACAGTGCGGACGAGATGCGAGAAATTGCAGGAAAAAAAAAGTAAAGACGCAAGCCTAAAGAGGAGAGAAATAAAAAATGAAAGAAAGATGTGAATGAAACCGTTTCCGAGATCAATGCGATTCGGCGTCCTTGCCTATTTCGAATGGAGCACGCTTGTTTCGATTTCGAAAATCGATTATGGGTTTTTTATATATTTTTGGCAACGATATCTCGATACTATTTAAGGTTATAAGCGTAAACAAAGTGAACAAAAAAAAAGAAAAATGGGGGGGAGAAACGAGGTGGATCGCGGGAGAGATTGATACGTTTGCGAAGGTCGACAGAGACGAAGGCGCATCGCTGTCGTGTTTTTTGTAAAAAAAAAAAAGAGGAAAAGTTTTTCGACAGGTCGAAAGAGAACAATGATACCGTGCGAATGTGTGCGTGCGCGTGTGCGTGTGCGTGTATGCGTGTGAGAAAGGGATGAAACAGATAGATAAAGTGCGCGCGTGAAAGCGAGCGAATTTTTTTGAGCGCGAGACGAGGAGCGCGTTGTATGCGAAACGAGAGCGAGAGAGAGAGAGAGAGAGAGAGAGAGAGAGAGAGAGAGAGAGAGAGAGAGATTGAGAAAGAGCGAGAGAGGAAGAGAAAGAAAGAACGAGAACGAGGGAAAGAAACGCGTGCAAAAAGGAGAGAAAAAGCGATGGTAAAGTAATATTTAATTATTCGTATCAAAAAAGAAAGAAAAATATTGTAGAGCCTCGGAAAAAATACACTGGCGACCGAACGTAACAAGGGAGATAAATGGGAAATGAAAAGATGTTTTGAGGAAAAAACGGAAAACGATAAACTAAACTTGGCGAAGCGAGTTGAAAAAAAATGAGAGAACGGCCGAGAACTACTAAAAATATTTATAGTATATGGCTACAAGTACAAATTACTTCGACTACAGAGCGTAGGTGTATTGATGTGTGAACAAAATTTGGTTGGCCGATGACCGTTTTTGAAACCATCATACTGCGTATCAAAGTATGTAAAATTTATTGAATAAACGCTAGCGTATTATGATATAATGTAATCTAATAATGTAATATTATAATGACGAGTCTAAATGATGATGTTAACTTGAAGTTTAGAAGCGCGCGTGAGAAATTGTGCACGTGAATGAAAATTTAACAGACGCGAAGACAAAAGAGAAGAAGGGAAAGCAAGAGTGTGAACGAGAATAAGAGTGAATGTGAGAGCTAGAGAAAGAGAGAAACGGGGAGAAAGAGAAAGAGAAAGAGTAAAAGAGAGAGAGAGAGAGAGAGAGAGAGAGAGAGAGCGTGTGCGCGTGTGTGTGTGAGAGAAAGAAAGAGAGAGAGAGAGAGAGAGATGACAAAAAAAGAAGTTATTGTGCATACGAAAAATAAAAAAACGTGCGAGAAGATAAGATGAATGACAAAATCGCATCTTTATAACGATTATCGGTACGATTACTATTATTATTGCAATTAACGATTGTCAGTCGTCCCCGTCACTTGTCATTATTGCGACAAAGAACGCGAAAAGAAGGGAGAAAAAGCGATAAGAGAACCTTTAATAAAAGTTCGTTTCACATGAATGATAAAACCTGCGATATACCAAACGCGAACGAAAACGGAAACGATGAAAGAAAAAGGAAAGAGTAAAACAAGTGCGACTATTACGAAACGTTCTTTATCATTGTCATTGTTCACCTTATTATTGACGTTATGATGATTGTCACTACGACGATTAATGGTATACCTGATTGCCACTATTATCATTGTTGTACTGTAGATTGTAAACGACAGCGAGAACCGGAATCAGTTGTTCACAATTTTGAGACACATATATACGTTTCGAGGAAGAAAACTACAAAACCTAGCAAAAAAGTATAAGGAATAAAGAACAAAAAAAAATGAAATAAAGAGAAGAGATATCGACTCGAGCGCTTACAGTGTGAACGTTTCTTGTGCGAATGAATAAGAGCGTGCGAATCGTTTGATTGGTTCATTAGCGTGACTCGGTAAGTGTAAACGGATGCGAACGTGATTTTGCGCGCGGTGCATGACGAATCTGAACGTACGTAAGAGAAAGTCGGTGGGATAGACAATGTATACATGTAAGAGAGCGAGGGAGAGAGAGAAAGAGAGAGAGAGAGAGAGTGTAAGAGAGTGAGAGAGAGAGAGAGAAAGAATGTGTATAAGAGAGAGAGAGAGTGTAAGAGAGTGAGAGAGAGAGAGAGAGAGAGAGAGAGAGAGAGAGAGAGAGAGAGAGAGGGAGAGAGAGAGTGTGTGTGAGAGAAAGAGAGACGATAGTCCGTTAGGGGGTGTGCGCGCAGATGATGAGATTTACGATTAACGAGGGAGAAAATTCACGCGTTAAATTACGTTGCACGGGGACAAGAACGAGCGGCGATCGGCGCGACGATGAACGGTGGGAGTAAAATAAAATGGCGTTTCACGGTTTCTGGCAAGAAGAATAGGGGTGGGTGTTAGCGGAGAACGGAGGGTGGGGGTCGGGACGTGGTCGAGACGGAGTAAAGGGGACAAATATTCACAGACAAATAGAAAAATACCGCATCGTGGCGAAGAAACGTTTTCGGCAACGGATAGACAACGGGGGTGGGCGGTCGCGTGACAGCAGATACTTTCTTTCGGAACCGTTCGGGTACGCTATATGCACAGGGAATGAATAAAAGAACAACAGAAGGAAAAGAAGAAGAAGGAGGGGAGGAAAAAACGAGAAAAGAGAAAGGAAAAATGAAAAAGAAAGCGACGAAAATGCGAAAAAATTCCTAATAAACTCGTCCGGACCCGGCAGCGACGCGCTTTCCGCGCCTCGCAAAATTCTATTTTTGTAAGCATATTTCTATAAAAGTATACTAACGATACGGCAAAATTTATTATTCCTAGTGTGGTGAAAATGAAAATTGAACGTTTAGATTTCGTTAGTATAGTGTAAAGATGATGACGGGGAAAAAGAAAATTAACGATGTCTAGGTCCTATTCGTGTATTTAAAGGCGAACTATTAAGGGGATAAAAAAAATTATATCGTCGGCGGCGTCGTAGGTTGTAAAATTGTACATAAATTATTGCAAGAGGAGGCGCAGAGGGTTGCATCGCTGACACCGCGGCACGTGGCTAGTTTTCCTCATATATATGTATGTATGTATGTATGTATGTATATCTTTGGCACTGTATAGAAAAAGAGAAAAAAAACAAATGGGAGACGACGCGGACAATGTTGACGGGTGGGTGTGTAATAGTCGGGACAACGGGAATGGTGTTCTTCGGGGCGAATTGTAGATTAAGGAGACAGCTCTTTCGGCACCGGAGTCAAAATTCATGTCTCCCGAGATAGTAGCGTCGCGCGCGCCGTCGCCGTTCGAAGAGACCTCGTACGTTCCTAAAAGTGTGTGTCACGACACTGCAAAAGAGGGTGAAAAAGAAATGGGAGAAGCAGAGTGAACAAATGAGAACATGGGAGAGCGAAAGAAAGTGAGCGAGAAAGGGAGTAAGAATGAGAGAGAGAGTGAGAGAGAGAGAGAGAAAAAAAGAAAGGGAAAAAGAGAGAGAGAGAGAAAAAGAAAGAGAAAGAGCGAGATAATGAGAGGGTGAGAGAGGGAGAGAGAGAGAGAGAGAGGAAGGGAAAAAGAAAGAGAGAGAGAGTGAGAAAGAGAGTGAGAGGAAGAGAAAAAGAAAGAGAGAGAAAGAAAGAGAGAAAGAGAGAAAGATAGTATGACAGAGGGAAAGAGAAAAAAAGGTGAAAACGATGAAAAATTTAAAGAAAGGGATGAAATTTTTAAAGAAAATCCAGAGAGTGTATTTAGGCTGTCTCGTCGCGAAACGAAGGTAAATAAGTAAAAAAAGAGGAAGAAAAAAGAAATGAGAAAACCGGAAAAAAAGGAAGATTAAAGAAATGAAAGAAAAGAGGATAAGGAAGACTAACGAAAAGAATAACGATCGCCCTCCCTTCTCATAGCCCGAGAGTGAATTCGACGACGATGCACTGCCGCTTTTTGAAGTAAAAGAAACAAAATAATATATATAAATATATAAATATATTATATATAGATAGATAGATAGATAGAGGCACCAAAAATGGCAGAACGGAAATCGTGCGAAATTTCGCCGTGCGGCTGGCTGAATCGCGGAGGGCGCCTCGTGCGAATATCTCTTTCGTTTCAACTCCCGACGAAAAATTTCCATTTCATTTTTGATTTTTCAACCGGTCCGCCGAACGAACTTTCTTACGTTGTTGGCCGTGTTCTTCCGTTCAGCCCCTTTTTCCGTTACCTTCGGACGTTTTGTTGTAGAACGACGAGTGCCGCCTATTTCTCTAGACGTTACATCGCGATTATATAGATAAAGAAACAAAAAAAGAATATATTATATATATATATCTATTCGTATACAGTACGTACGTTTCGTTCTCCGTTTTTTATTTTCTCCGTTTCACGGGATTCCACGTGAAATATTTTCCGGAGGCGATTCACGACAAGGGAGTCAATGGCGATGCGAATGAAGGAGAGACTGTTGAACTTCGGAAAAGATGGGGAGAGAAAGGAACAGTGCGAAAGCTGAGCGAGCGTGTGCTTGCGTGAATGTACGAATGAAAAAGAGAGAAAGAGTGGTGAGAAGATAGAGAAAACGGAGGCAAATGAGACGATTCGAACGGAAACCGATCGAAAAAAGCGGTCGCAGCTTCCGAAACGATCGCGTGCCCCGGTTCTTCGGAGTGTTCACCGAGATCTTGCACACTCGCGTGTCGAAGAACGGCGCGCGAAAAAAGACATCGGAACGTTTTATTTTCGCGGATCGGTGGAAGTTGCGCGCGCGGAATGCGAGAATGTGAGCGAAAGACGGCGCGAAAGTATTGTACGGTTGCCAAGAGAGACAGGGAGAACGAAAGAAAACTTGGACAAAAGGTTCGAAAGAAAGATCGTAAGGAAGAACAGAGCGAACGAGCGAAAGAAAGTAGACGAGAGTGAAGACACAAGAGTATTGTAGTACACGGAGATACACACCCACGTACACACATGAACATACTGCATACACCCATGGTGATACGTACACATACAGCCCATATACATCTACATGCACGGACTCGTACATCCGACATCGTACATCTACATGACATACGACACCACAGGGACACGCAATATTATATATATACGACTCCATAGATGATGGCGCGGCACACTCACATAGTGTCTCTCGGATTGTTCCACAAAACTTTTCATTCAAGTTTGCTTCAAGAAACCTTCTGTTTTCTAATGTATGACGTGTTGTTGTCGATATATAAAATAAACTTAATAAAAAAATACATCATGCGGTACATGTCTTTATTTATCCTTCGCTCGATCCTTATACCCTTTCATCGACCGTGTCGTTATGGCAGAGCCTCTGGTTATTCGAAGGCGTTGCGTAAATTGCTTTGTTTGTTGCTTTCTTTTTGTTGTTTCGAATTAACTGTGAAAACGAATTTTGAAAATTAGTTGCGGTCGTATTTAGTAACGAAAGAGTTGGTCTTCATTCTTCGTTACGGCGAATTTCACTTGAAAGTAAACTTTTGTGTTTATCATGGATAAAATTCAGCTGAGACATTGCAAGTAAGATTCTTTTTATTTATTATTGAGTAATAAATTATTCCTCCGTTCCTCTTATTCCAACTGTTTATTTAAATGTAGATAAACTATACCCGGAAACAATATATTTTATTCGAATTTATTAAAGTACGTTTAATTTCTATAGTTTTTACTATTTTTATATGGATGCTGGATATTTGTTTGTACGAAGTTATGCGGTAATAGGAAGACGATTAATGTAAAGGTAAGTGCCTGATGTTAAAAATATTCGAATAGTTCAAACTGCATAGGTTTCTAAGGGGTGAATCCTGAAATGTATGAACATATTCTAAAATTTTATTTCTTTGTGTTCGAATAATAAAAACAAATTTTGTACATAGGTACATATTCAATTGTGCGTCATTGTTCAGTTACGTTCTGAATTATTTAAGCCGTTTTTCCTGTTACAAAATAATCGCTAGACAATATATGAGTAATCACACTGTAACTAGCTATTTTTGCTGTAACAAAAGTAGTAACGCAATAGAGCAGTGTAGGATATTACATTTTAAAAGTCGTAAATGATACATGTCCGTAATTCAAGAATGATCTCATTGTTAAATTAATCCTTCTTGAGTGCCGACAATTGAATCTAACAGTTTAGTTCAAATCCAATAACGATGTCTTTCTGTGTATATACAGTTCAATAATGAAAAGCACATTTGTGTTTTCTGTCTGCGGTTCTATTTCTTGATCTTAAAATCATCTTATTATTTAACGTCACAGCCAATAGTATTTATAGTTCACGATTTTAGTTTTAACAGTATTGACATTTGTATTAAGAAAAGCAGATTTAACACAGTAATTTTTATTGGAAATTTCACTAACGGTAATGTATTCAGAATATATTGAAACAATTACTTATACTTATTTGTAAATAAAATGGAAAAATAATATGTTAATAACTTGAAGAAGTTAAGTTTTTTTAAAATCTGTTAATAAAGCTACACTATCGTAAATAGGTTTCGTTTATTATTCGACTCTACTACCATTTTTACTCACTCGCATAGCGGGTTATCTGCATTCGGCTGCGCATTAGGTTTAAACTCTTATTTAATAGTATTCAAAATTAAAATTTCAAATAATGTATATGGAAATAGATATGATTTTAATATTATTGTTTAATCATAATCCTAAATTGATTCTTACGACTTCATCATATAAACTATAGAAATTAAAGAAATATTCGCTTGTATGAAACCTTCTCATGTATATTAGTACAAATTTCAGATATATATGTTTCAAACTGAAATACTGTTAGGGAAGTATGAATCTGACAAATATTAACTTACACCAAACATCGATGGATTTCGTCTTATAATCGTTGTACTATATCGTTACGTAAAATATGTTAGTCCCATACGAGACCTTTCGTTATAAAATGAATAAAAGAACAAAAATTTCAGGTTAATTAAGAAAACATTTAAATTATTAACATATAGAATTATCGAATTGTGCTCTACTCGATGAAACAACAAGAATAAATTATTATTTTGTTGGAGAAGTAATAATACGATCACATTCAAGTTAGAAAAAAGCTGGAAAGCAGCGATAAAACCGTCGGTATAATTATTTAATTGCATCTCATGAAAGAATATTGCTCAGTTTCATATATTCTACCCTGCAAAGTGTCGGCAACCAATCAGTGCGTTTCCTTCGGCCGTATCAGGCAACCAGTTTTACATTTTCGCCGAGCGTTTCACAAACGGCGTTCCAGAGCGGCGTTAATTGCTTTCTTAACGCACAAAACATTGAAAAGTACCGCGAAGCGAAGAATTTCCCGAAACTAATAAACTGCAACAACAGAACGAATCATTATTATACGGGTCCGTAAACCGAGGAAACACTCGAAAACGTTTCGCGTGGCGTGGACCGGAAAAAGGAAATGCAGGTTTATTTACCGCGATCGCGTTACAATCTTATTCAGGTCTCGCAGCAATTAATGTTCATTAGTGTTGAAGTCCGTATTCTTCTATTCACCGCGGACCGGGTTCTTAAGTTCCCCGCGCTCATTCGGGGCGCGTGAACTCGACGAAATTAAATTTCCATTTTTTCCCCATCCCCTCTACCAGCCGCGGTTGGGGTCGGCTGGTGTCAACGGCGGCGGACGAAAGCGGGGCGGCGATGCTTAGAAAAGTCGCCGGGAACGAGAAGAGTCTCGCGCCTGCTAAGTCCGCTAAATCGACGTCGGACGTCCAGGGAAACGGCGCGGTGGCAAGCGCCGTTCATTCGGCACCGCTCGACAACCGAGCCCTTTCACGAGGGCAGCGATGCGTAAAGCTCAATACAAAAACTTCTGAAAGTGTAATTAGAGCGGCAGTACATCTTAGATCGTTATTTCGAGAATATGTTAATGGCGTAAAGTTAATGAAACGGATGAATAGGGTCTCTTTCTCTTTCCGCGCGGGACGAAAAGGACGGATCTGACTGAAGCCCCCGGAGCGCGGCTCCGATTTTCCAAGTGACGGCGCGCAGAAGAACCACCCTGAAGCATGTAAATTCGCTTACGCATCTCTAAGGGCCATCCACCCTCGAACAAACATCCAGTGCGAGAGTGACGGTCCGAGAGTTGGAGAGAGCGCCGGTGAGACCTTACGCGATGTGCTTCATTAGACCCTTAATGAAATTTCAACACTTTAACGCCCCGACGCCCAGGGAAATATATAACCAATGAACTCGTTTTCACACCAGACTGCCCCGCATCTTCGTCACCGCCAGTCAGGTCCTTCTAGTTCTCCTACCCTCCTCGGGGTCGCATCTCGAAAGGAAAACAAGGGTAGGATTCACCCTCAGAAAGATGCTTGAGTGTACCCACAGAACCGAGTGCATATCAGTTATTTTCTCCGCGCGAACCTGCAGCCAAGTGCTCGAAACCATTCATGGAATGTAGTTTTGTCGGTAAACACAAATTCTGCCAGACCGATCGATCGTTGTGAACACAAACTCGAAATACTTACCAGCGTTTCATGAAGTGGAGAATTTACCGTGTATAAATCTGTATTACCGATGTTGTACAAAATTATCCTACAACGCACTCTGTCCGAACGGACCGATCATTTGCAAAATTCCACCGCAGACCGAAGATATGTATCACATCAGTTTTATGGTATGTATCTTCAGTCTGTATGTCCGGTCCATCCTGTCTCTCGTCGGTGGTCCTTAGGAATTCTGTACCATTTCAGTATAGCACTCGACATTACCGATTTTTTACCCAAGATTTTGGAATTGTTCAAAGAAATTAAATTAGCTGTATATTTTATTCATACATTTTTAGATTCTTAATATAACATTAAAATATTCAAACTAACTCGACAATGACAAATACCTGCAGCGCGTGTATTTGAGTGGTAGAAGTGGTATCCATCAGATGTGATATTACAAATTAGTATTATTTTATACATTATCATAGAATGTAATAATTTATATTTTTATTATTGAAATTATACACGTTGATTATGTACTTTGTAAAAATGGACAAAAATTATATTCCAATGCTACAAATAGATGTAAAGTATGCCGAAGATTTTCATCTTAGTTTCATGAGATGGAACATTTTGCTTCTTTTTTCTGATAGCTTTGTCATTTGAGTTGTTCACAGGTCAACGTAATGAACGGTACTTTTTGAATATTTACAAACTTTAGTTTCAAAACACTTAGCTGATTCTTTGCATCTTTTCCACAAAATTCCATAAAATTTTCGTACATTTTATTTTGTGGAGTTAATCACTTTGACGAATGAGCATTTTATGTATGTAAGATATCCGTAGTTCTCAATCGTCGATGATCGGTTCCATGAACCGATGCCCAAATCAAAGGGTAAGGTTTGCGTTGGAATGGTTCATGATCGTGCGATCGCTCATACCATGTGCCTCCATTTCAGAATCGTATTCTTGGTAATCCGTCTGCAATCCCCTCTACGCTTGTTGTAGCCTGAGGATAGGACAAGATGGGAGTGCTGGGAACCTGTCCAAAGGAACGCTGGATCTTTCTTATTGATAAGGACATTCGGAATCAAGACAAGTCCTTAGTCCTCGTAACTATGCTGCGCGTTGTATTTCTCCCTCTTTTTGGAATCACCATTTCCTCTTCGATTTATGTCTCTCTAATGTTATGGGGTTTTTCCTTGATTCCTCCCTCTTTCTCTTTTTTCCTGAAATTACACCTTGGCACATTTTAAGCAGGAAAATCAGTGACACCTTAATTCCATTCATCTATATCGTTTTGCAACTACATCTTACGTGAAATTTAAGTTATAATTAAGTATATTTTAAGGTAGGCTTCGGAAATAAGATATGGATTAATGGCCAAGAAATATTGTTTTCCATTTTAATATAGATTTTAAAAGAGACATACTTCGGGTGATTTAGTATTTAATATATTAGTAAGTAATAAGATTATCTGTAATAAGATTACAAGGTTAAGAAAGGAGAAAAAATTTAATTTAGTGTTCCTCAGTGTACTTACCTTTGAGTACTTCCATGGCATTGCGTTCCATTTGACTCTGTAGATTGCTATTC
Source organism: Nomia melanderi (assembly GCF_051020985.1). Lineage (NCBI taxonomy): Eukaryota > Metazoa > Arthropoda > Insecta > Hymenoptera > Halictidae > Nomia > Nomia melanderi. Next base: position 9,178,658 of record NC_135006.1, on the reverse strand, counting down.
AGCAAAATTAACGTAGCGAAACAAATATTATAAGTCTACAATGATACTGAGCTAATGCTTGTACAATTAAAATTCTAGTACTAATTATAAAATAATTGTATATAAAAATTAAATATTTTCAACTAAATTCTACCTTGCATGACAATCGAATTGACAAGGTTTGTATGAGTAAACATGCCGGAAGTTTTTAATAAAATACAAATATTTGTAAGTGTATGCGGTGTATCTTTTAATTTTATTCTCTTCTTTCGTTTCCTCTTATCGAGATTAACATTTATTAAAATGAAAACTGCTTTTATACCATCATCTAAATTTCTTATATTTTAATAAAATAATAAAGGCTAATAACCTGTCAAAATAAGACATATTAATTGATTTCAGTATAGTTTAAATAATCTTCCATGTTCGGATAATTCTTGTAATGGCTACAATGATTACAATTTTCAGAAATATGATTGAATACTTAATTTATGTATCTAGTAGTATGTTTAATATTGCTTATATTATATTTAATATTACAATTATGTGCAGAAAAAGTTAATGTTCATGTACGAAAGTGAGTAAAAGTTTTATTTACTCTGAATTATACTTTTATACATTTATTTATTCTTAATTATTAACACTCTGTTGATAACATTTCAGTTAACATGAAAAATGGTAATGGTGATTTAAATCTGTAGATAATTTGAACATTCAAGTATATTGGAACTTAAATTTACTTTTGTTATAACACAGATGGCCCTGCATTCGTGAGAAAACCATCTAGGTCGGTATTTCAGATTATAATATAAAAAGTTGCACTGAATGTTAAATTTCGTTTATCATATAATTGAAATACAACGTATCATGTGATTAGTATTTCCGATTAATTATTTTCGATAATAGAATATCAAGCATTGAAGTTTGAGTATAAACTACATTACCGACAAAGCAAACAGAAATGACAGAAATTAGATTCAACAAACGTTAGTAGAACTTGTATCGACTGACTCGTACGTTCTGTTTGCACTGGAATACATAGAGAGCGCTTAAGTACCATTTATTTCTATCCAATAATTTTTTCTATATTTTTCTGTTATAAATATTACACTATATATATACAAAAATGTAGCATCATGTATTTTATTTGTGTAATATGTGGGACATGAGTGTCAGGTGGTATCCAAAGTATGCAATGTAAAGAAAGAGTTATCCAACAATTAAAATTATATGCCGTATATAAAACATCTAATCTAAAATTAATTATGCAAATGTATACTATATCTCTATATTTAATGAAGTATCACTCTTTAACTCCTGTTACAAAAATACATTACTTTTAGAATCAAAATTTTATTAGAAAGAATATTATACGCTAACACAAAACAATATGACATTTTACTTTGTAATGTAATTTCAATTCGTTATGTATAATGTCCTAGTAGTACCGGGATATTTGAAATCATTTCTTAATCTTCATATATTCCAGGAATATATTTCTTAAAAACTGACGCACACTATTTATTTTTAATGTTAGCATGCAATATTTTTCTTCGTGAACATCTACGTGAATATTTAGTGTAAATAAATGAAAATTTTTACTTGGCGAAAATCAGTTTCATGTTCGTAGAATATGGAAATTGTAAACCCACCACGAAGCAGCTTCTTGGCGAAGTTCTCAGGTCACTTGAGGACAAGTCGTTTCTTTACATTCCATTCTTTACGATCAGCCGACGAATATCACAATGTTGGCCAGATTCGGTTTCTTACATCTTAAACGCCATCCGCTCTCGTTTACATTCCACATTTTACGATCGGACCAAATATAATGTCGCCAAATTTATTACGATTACCGTCTGAAGTTCCGACATCAATGTTAATCGAGACACAAAAGATATCTCTAATCGGAGGCCTGGAACGCTTCGGTGACGACTTCGAAAAATAAAATCGAATCGGGGCCTCGACGGATAAAAAACGACCAGAACCTTTACGACTCTAACAAGAATTTGTCAGTTGGCTTTGGGTTAGTCGAAACTGGTTGCTGTGGTACGAAAAGTTTACACAAAAATTTACATGAAATGCCTATACGAAAGTTGAGATATTTTCATTTATATATTTGCCCCACCCCCTCTCTCCTCGCATCACTCTCCTATCTTCTCTCTCCTCTTTCCTTTCAGCACTCTCCTCTCTTCTCTCTCCTCTCTTCTCTATCCTCTTTCCTCTCATCACTCTCCTCCCATCGCTCTCCTCTCTTCTCTCTCCACTCTTCTCTCTCTCTCTCCGTTTTGTTTATTACGTCTGTTACCCTGAAGTCGAGTCAGACGGATTTTTGGCGACACAACGTTTGACAGACAAAACTTCACGCCGTAATGGAAAATAGTCACCCCTCGATGCAACTGAGCACTATATAGAAACGTCTGTTGTAGGGTTATTGAAACCAGCAATCTGCATTATAATCTGCCAAGCGCGGCTGCAAAGTAGGTACTCCATCATCAGGTGGAACCGGTTTTTTCGGCCTCTGTCCTGCAACCGTTCAAACTACTACTCATTGCGTATTCGTAATCTTGGATCGGTGATCTCCAATTGATTCCTATCATTTTTTGTTATCTCGCCATTATCAATGTGCATCCTGTCGCGGTTTTTACGAGTTAGAACAGGCAAACTGGAATGCTTTCTGCAATGTAAAATATAAATGAACACTTACAAGTTCACACGAAGAATTTCACAAGAATTTATTTAAACGTCAAAACTGTGTATTACCGTTGTGGCCCTAAAGAAATATGCTGAAGACATATTGCGCGTCTATTTTATGCTTCCGTTTATTTTGCTTTTGCGCAATTGCATTAAAGTGTTTGAGTAATGCGAAGAATGGAACAATGTGCACTGTGAAATAGAGTTACAGATGTAGACGATATGTTTGAACATTCTCGATGATGAATTATAAATTGCAAGGCATTATAAATTTATTTATACGTTGAATGTGATTCAAATTCAATCATTTCCAAAGCTCATTAGTTTGATATGTGCAAATTTCATGCATTTACGTAATGCGATTCAAACATTTACATACATAATATCTTTGTTAATGTATTTTCTAGAATGTTGATATAATTTAGTTCAATAGTGAATGTACATTCTTAAAGAATCGATGTTATCATATAGATTATATGAACAGTATTATGTTGAATACCAATAATTGTTTAGCATATTATTCCGTTGTTTATAAAACATGGAAAATTTGACGTTTATTTACAACGAATATTACTTATTAATCACTTACTGTTTAAAATTGTAATAAGCTACATGTTACTGAATATTTATTCATAAAATTTTTAATAAAGTTTACAATTGCATAAAAATGCAATCTCTCTAAAAACAAGACGGTTCGCAATCATAATATTATAGTTATTGTAATGTTTTATAGTTTTGCGCATATGAATTTTTATAAAATTACAGTTTTTAGCCACTCCCTCTGTAAGTGCCTATATTTTCCAACGTATCTTACAATTCAAAGCGCTTCAAGATAAATAATTATATTATTCAAAATGTAACATAAGGAGATTTTGTTTATTTTTCTGCAATCATCGTATATAAAAGTTTGTCTGTATTGATGCTTTAGATGTAAATGACAAAATAAAGTTAATTATTTTACATATTATTTGCATCGAATTCCCACTAGTTACTTGCACCGGAAACCAATATAAGAACACAGTGTAGCATGTCCATAGTCGAGTAAAGGATTCCCATAGACGAAAGGATCAAGCAACTAAGTTATATAGGTACCAGAAAAGGTGGGTCCGACTTTTTAGTCCGGACTTGGGATAGGTTTTTTTGCGGGATAGTCGAGTTCTCTTTCGGCTTCTAATCTGTTACTTTTAAACAAATCATAGCACGAAGAGGGGCCTGGACATGCACAAGTAATCGCGTGATGTCCACGTGCACGCAAAAGGCGGGCCCAACGTTTTGAGAAATGGTCTTTTGTTTTCAAGAAAACGAACCGAGAAGAATCGATCGCGTGCATGAAACCTTTCCCGGCACGAAATGTCCACGTTCGCCATAATAACGGGTGAGATCCCTTGACGGTGAACGAGTCCGGGAGCTTACAGCGTCATTCCCGAGCGTGGCTCCACTCATTCCGAAAATGAGAACGTCTACAGATTCTACCTGCAAAACTGGAATAACTGGTGCGTCCTGGTACCATCGATGCTCGCAGGGAAATTATGTTGTTTAGCTTGTGAGAACGTTCCATGATCAGTTGCATGAATCTTTGAAATGCCACTAATCTAAAAAATATGTCAGTAATGCAGGGTGAACGGAACTTGAAATCATTTCATTTTCCTACTAACACGTTCCGCGTGAAACGCGTAGTACAACACGCGTTCGTTTTATTTCATTTGATTTGCAACAGGATAACACTTTATTTATAATGAATCTATCAAATAAATTGAGACAAACGATCACTCTAGTGAAAACAGTAATTGGGTTTACTTGAAAGTAATGCCACGTTTGCAATAAATTTTGAAGTTTTGTTTTGAAGAGTACATTATTTCGGTAAGACAGTTCTTATTCTTTTTTTAGTCAAAGTTTACAAAATTTTATTAAATTGTATTAAATGTGAACGAACGAACTGTGAACCGTTACGAATGCTATAAATACACAAAGTTCGTGGCCTACTTATATTAAATATATTTTTCGGGCAGATTCAAACTTCATTTACACGTTAAATGCCATAGGAGTCATCGGTGACCCCCAACCAAATCGAATTACTATGATTTACTCAATTAAACGGTGACTATTTGAAAATATTTCTATATTATTAATAATGTTACCTAGTGCAGCGATATTTAGCAACGTAAACGTTCAATAACAATAACACAATTCAATTCAATAATTCAATATTATATCTTTTTCCATTTCGCGTATTTTGCTCGGTAAAATCACGCGGCATTTAATGTGTTAATACAATACTCAAGAATAAAATTTCATGTAAAGCGTGGAAAAATTATATTATTACAACAAATGTGGATTACTCACTTAAAATCACAATAAAAAGGAATAGTTCTTCCATATTATATTTTTTCCTACAGTCTTTCTTTAAATTTGAAATTGCTAGACGGAGAATTAATCAAAAAAGTAAATTTAGACATAATAAAATTGTGGTATGTACGATCATAAATTCGTTTAAGAGACAGTTGAATGATTAAATAGCATGTGTATATTGAACAGGTGAAATTTAAAAAAATTCAAAACATACAAAACATTCATAGAAACATGTACTAACATATGTTCCAAGAAAATTTAAATTTGACAAATATCGGTAATTTATTTTTATAATACGACGAAGAAAACCTGGCGTTGGTTTTATATTGTAACTTACAGAGAAGTGTGACCTGTATTCACAACGTATTTCATTTTTTGCAATCAGATTATTAAATGCAGATTCAGTTTAATAAACATTTTAAAAAATCATTAATTTTCAAGATAATGTTAAAATAAATACATGTGTACCCGGCACAGTTGATCTCCATTACATTACTTAAAACTGTTGCAAAATATTGTATATTACATACTGATTAACATTGGAAAGCAGAGAGGTATCGTTACGACAGTATGTTTAACATTTGACCTTCGAAGCGTTAAAAAGAGTTGATAAGTGACCAACAAGTGGTCGTAAGATGGAAGACATATCCCCAGCTTTCTCAAGATCACGATTATCACGATTTATTTAATTTCTACCAATTTCTGAGCATCAATCGTCAGCTTCAGTGACAAAATATAATTGCATAACTTTTGCTCCCCATTTTTCTCCTTTATTTCTTTCTCTTTCTCTTTAACCCTTTCCTCGGCAACAATCAGTCCATAAAACAAACCTTTACACACGACGAAAACCCTTAAACACAATCCTAGTTTCATAAATTTTAGGTTTATGTCAGGAGATGGTGCAAATATTATAAGTTTATCGTACCCTACAACTGAATTATTATTTTCGCCGATAATACAGCCTCGGGCACGATCAGGCCGAGTATGAATACTCACTTACAAGGTGTACTTTCGAAATCGTTTCAAGGAGAGTGGGCATAATTGTTAAGTACTCGCATTGTCAGCGTAACGAATTGCTTTCATTGGAGCACCGAAATTCGCGAATGGGAATTCATTATGGAAAATATGATCTTTCAGTATTAGATGAATAAATATGTATTTAGAGTTGTTATAGAATGTACAGATACATTACGGTAAAAAAATTTATATCTAAGTGGTCATTATTTTGGTAATAAGTAAGTGATTTAAACTTTTTGAAGTGATACAAACTTTTGTATATATGTACACATTGCTTATAAAGATCTTGAAAAAATAAGCTCAAACTTGCATAGAATTCTATTTTGTTATATATTTTTAATATGTATAGTTTAATTATACCACACGCTGTCTTCATAAGTTTGCAGATACCACTGACTTAAATAGTATCGTGGTAAAGAATTTAAATAAATACTCGTCCGAATATGGCGGATACAGTGTGAAGTAGAAAATGTTATTATAATCAGACTGAAGTGTATGCAGTACACCAACAGATGACATACAGTTCGTAGCCCGAGCTAGAAAAAATTATAGAAAAATATTTCAAAGTTTATTCCGAGTGTTATAAAATATAAAATTATAGGCTTGCATTACTATAAATAGGAAACGAAATTTTAACGAATAAAATATTTTTGTTTTAACCTCTTCAAAGATATTACCACATATGTATACATTTCATTTTGGTTTAAGATTAAGGTCAAAAGAAAGAAAGATTTAAAAGATTAAAGTAGTTTTCTTTTGTACGTTTTTCGTAATTGTCTTTGTTTGTCTTTATATTATTCAAATTGACAGCAACTGAACATAAACCGCAATAAAACGGGAACTAAAATCGTTTCTGTTCTTTAGAAATAAAAATTTGGTCCTGAGGAGGTTAACAATCTGAAACATAAAACGAAATATCTGGAAAAAATGTTGAAAGAAAAATATAAAATATATATCACTTTTAGTAGAAGGGTGTTTTACAGAAAAAATAAAATTTATAAAAGTACATGATCCAACATTTGAATAAATGAACATATAAATAAATATATTCATTTTCATATTTAGTAAAGAGAATTAGAAAGGATTGTTATGTTCCAACATTATTGAAGCGACATACAGTCATTTGCTTGTTAACATACTTAACACAATGAAAACAAATTAAGTCAGGGAAATACTCGAACTATAAATAATCCACATTGTCAGTATTTGCTTTCACATAATACATTAACAGTTAACAGTGTGTTAAATTCACTAAATACGCAATCAAGGAATTCCGAGTATCATGTTTACTATTTTAATTAAACTAATACGTAATCAATAATGTTGTACTTTCCAATGTGAAAGAGCAGAGTTATCGATTAGCCGATGTTACTATTTTTCAAAGGAATATTATTAAAAACTAAAATCCAATGTACCAAAATACAATATAACGAAGCAAATCAGTCCAGTACGCTGACAATACGTTCACTAATGCATCGAAAGTGACCCAGCTCCGCCTTTCATCTGACTGTCAAACATCCCGGCATCTAACGGTGAAACGTAACAGAATATAGTGGAATACTTATCAGCGCATTTAATATAATTGGTTTGCCCACACCATTTCCTCTAACCAGCGAGTCTGTACCATGCCATGCACTTTATTTATTTATCGTTGTATAAACAAGAGCAACAACAACAACATAATTGATAGATACAAGTAGTTAAATCGCATAAATCCAGGGTAACATGGTTCACTCTGTCATTTCTTTTCGTTTTGTTTCTTGCTTTGATTTTCATTCCGTTCTGTGTCTTCTTTTCGAGGTCTCGTTAGGGCCACTTTTATGCGAGACGTTACAAGCTGTAAAAACTGAAACTATCACCGAACACAGGGTTGTAAAAGCCTCGTTATGTGCATCCACTCGTACATGTCATCGTTTACATCCACGTAAATACTGGGAACAGCGGGGCAAAGGCGGCGGAGGGGAAGGAAACCAGACGCGACATCGAATCGACGCCCGTTCGCCATCTTCCAACACCCGGTAAAATTATGGTACCCCTCAAAATATTCGAATATATAAGGGGTGAACGTATATATTCATATTATGTTCCAACACTGCTATTACTGGATGTCGGAACAAGAGCGGTTTTCCTAGCAGAGACCGGACCGGAGATTTTTCGGATCACATTCTTCCACGCGGGTTGCTGCAAAAGTTTCGGGATAGTGCGACAAGAGTCAGGAGTAAGTTTGAAATAATGGTTTTATCGTTTTTCCAAACATCCTCCTTCGGCATTAATGCACTTTCAATTGTGTCGTGTCGGCACTTCCTAACCCCAAAAATGTGAATGTATTTTCATTACGAAAATAACATAAATTCCTGAAACTTTTGTAACAACTTGCGTACCATAGTAGAATCTCGATGATGCTTAAATATAATTGTAAATATAATTGTAAAGTTCGGTTGCATCTGTTTCAAGTTATTATCCAAGAATCTGAATTATTGAGTCCAAATTTAACCAAGACTCGGGATAATCTGGACCTCGGAAATAGCGATTCGGTTAATCGAGGTCCTACTGGTTTTCGTACAAATAACAGGACGATTGTGGTATTATGAAGAAACTCGTTCTATTTAAACGATAGTCAGTGTTCATTTTATTCACTCGTGTCGATCTTCTATTGTCTGTATGAGCTTGAACCTCGCTCTGTCAGCATTGAGCTGATTTTTAATCAGTTTTTGTAATTAATAAGGGATACTTAAAGTTAGGTATTTGCATTATGTAGAAAAACTCTTGCTAAAAATCACAAAATTTTCGGATATTTGAAATTCGATTATGGTATATTTGCAGTAGATTTGATTTGCGTTTGAAGTGGATCATATTAGATTCGCAATACGATACTTTTTCAATCAATAGAGTACTTGGTAAATGATATACTATATAAATTAATTATATATTTGTTAACATACTCTTTTCTCTTCTATATTATAAGTATTATTAAGTAACATTGCATGTATATTGGAAAGCCAGTAATAGAAATTCTGATTAAAGACGAAATATTATGACCGTAAAATTTTCGTAACTTATAAACTAAAATTTGAAAATGCCGCTGTAAATTCTAAAAATACAAAAAGCAACCAAGGTGAGCCGGGTGAAATCATCGATGCATCGAACTTCATACATATTATACGTGTATTTTATTCACACAAAAAATTGCGTCCATACAAATATTTAACATTTTGCATGAATTAAACAATTTTAAAAATACATATTTTCCATTCCAAGAGACAGATCAGCGCAGTATGAACATCGATTCTCTACTTGAACGGTTACTTTGTTAAATTTGCGATTCGTGCGACGCAGCTCGTTGAAACGTAGTGCAGAGCTAGATTATTCGAGCAACCTTGTCATTCACGATTTGTCTCGAGGAATCCCGAACTTCTCATATAACTGTACGATATTAGGAACATTCTCTTATTACAATTGTCGAATTCGCTTCCCATCGCAAAAACAGATCACATTACAAAAACCCGATTTCACTTTGAATCCAACGCCGCTTGAATTCAAATCCTATTGTTAATCTATTGAAAACTCCCCATCCCCTTCAACGTATACACTTAACACAATAGAATACATTACAGATAAGGATGTGTAAAAAGATTCAACGATATGGCGATGATAAGTAAGTCTGCGTGGTTAACAGGATGTATTTTGTTTATGCGAAATTTCTGGTATCTTCCAGGGCAAAGTTACACACATTCACTGCTGAATCGTATATACAAAACCAGAGCTCCAATTTATTCCTCTTCTACCGGATCAATATTTCTCGGCACAGTTAAGAACGATCAATTTGATTACGCTTTGTCATACAAAAAGAAAACGGTTTATCTTCGAACGATCGAAACACATTTTTTATAACATCGCCGCACCGGTTTTAGATGTTGATGACCGTTACAAGTGCAAATTGTGTCCTTGCAGGATAAGTATGGGTTCAGGCTAGCAAATTGGTACAGACGATAAAACATCATTTGTTTTGATGAAGACAATTACGCATGTCAAATTCCCGTAGTCATATGAAAGTGGACACAACTCAGACCTGAAAACTTCGAATAACATTACATACAGTACATACTCTGTATATATACAAGGTGTTCACAAAGTCATGATACAGGATTACGAGGATTACGAAGAAAGTATAAGTTTATTCGGCAAACGAAAGTATGCAATTATCAATTCAAATTTAATTGGCCGCTCTCTGTTTTTCCTCTCTCAAAAACGTACACCATGAGTCTTACTTTTATGTCACATAAAAGTGTCGCCCATGCTTTATACTCATCAAAGTTGATTCGAACGACCAATTATGTTTATTTTGAATACACTTAAATACTTTTCGAAATTTAGCAATAAGCTTCTGTCGTGTTCTCGCCAACAATATGTTAATCACCTTGTTGCTCAAAAGCTTGCGATCACTTTTAATAGCCACGATTCATGAAAGGAAATAAAATATAAAACAGTGTCGTTCACCACTCCTTGTCTACAATAGATTCATTAGAGCTTTTTTCTTATTGTTTCGCTCCGTTTGATTTTTAACCCTGGAAACAACAATAATTTATTACTTCCTTTATTTAGTCTTTTATAATATAATAACATACAAAATATAAGTTCAAACAAAATACAGGTTAATTATAACATAACAACAAAGTATTTTTCTCACTAAAAGAAAAAATCCGATTTTTCTTTTTACAAAATGATTGTCTTCAAACTCTTGAGCGACGGTGAAGCTCTCCAGCTGCATCAATCAAATTGATTACTCAATTACATTCATTCTCAAATACCGGAAGACAGAAGTTCGCCCACCATCGGCGAATAAAAAACATATTGACAAGAAATTAAAGTGAATACCAATAAAAGCACTTTTATCTTACAGCCTAACAACAACCGATTTAGAAAGCACTCTTCGTTAACACTCTGTTAATATACTCTGTTAAACCTTAGATGTACGTAACGATCGTTCCATGAATTCACGAATTCACCATGGAAAATTCAGTTTTACATTTGAAGAGTGTTCGTAGAAATTGTTGCAAGTACCAACATGAATGTTTTAGGAGCAAGAAGAATATTACCCGACATTACGTTAAACGTTATCGTATTGACGTCATGCATCAGTATTAAGAGTATTGCATATAACCGCAATTCTTGGTGACTGCTCGCAAAAGGAAAATTATATTTAAATTGTATACTACAGAATCGGAATAGAAAAAGAGCAATTTTTGGTTCGGCACTTACGGGTGTTTTCTACGAGAACTCTTCATTTGCGGCGCGGTGAAATTGGCCGCGACGCGATCGATCAAGATTACGAAAATATTTCTGTAGGTTTTTACGAAGTTTATTCGGAACCCCAATGACCGCTGCAGAAATTTACTCGGTACGCATCAGTAGTTCACCGGCCCGTTCTGTGAAACAAGGTTCGTCTCGGATGCACAATGCACGTGTTTCGATGCATAAACGAGCGCGCGACCATTGCAGCGGACACATATTTTAGAAGAGAAAATAGGCACTGGCGGCGTGCACAGCTGCGACACCGTGCATGATTTACGACAACAATTAAGCGGAGCCTTTGAAAATCGTTTGGTTAACAGAAAAATTTAAACGAGACCAATAACACCCGTCTTGGTTAAGGGTGGACAAGCCACGGAGCGATAATGACCGCTTAACGACAGATTCGATTTCTCGGCAAGCAAGAAGTTCAATCGTGCGTTACATTATTTTCATTTCGAGAAATCTTTCGGGATCGCTGACAGCATTCGTCGGGCGACTTCATATCGGCACACTAGTGTGCGGGCTTATTAATCTTTTTCATGCGAAATAGGCATGACACTTCCACGAATAGAACGTTTCGCGTAATGTTCTTGTTAGTCAGATTTTTACAGTCACTGTAACATGTTTCGAAGTAATTCGTTTCTAATGGGAAATTTCCCAAGAATTAAAAGGTTGAATGTAAACATCAATTTTATTCTTTGAAGATATTAAATCGTTTTCTGGGCATATAAGATCGGAAGATGTGTTAAACGATCAAATTTAACCACAGATTATTATTAACGATAGATTGTTATTCATTGTGTAGAAATGAAATTTTACGAGAATATGCATATAAGGTGTGTCCTTGTAGTCCGTAACAATTGAAACAACTTCTAATGACTTTATAATATACTTTTATATGATTAAATACTTTTATAATACACCAGGGATGAATTAATAGGACAAAGAACAAACCAAACATTTAAATAATCGAATATTTGTACACGAATAATAATAAGAACCTTTTCAGTAGTTATAAATCAGATCTGAAATTTTTCGGAAATGTAACTTTTACAATGCATATTGGACGCTTTAAAATAGTCCCGATGTTTCTGGTTACTTTAACAAGTACATCTACGCATTAATGCAGAAAACACTATATGCAGATATGTAAATGAATCATACCCTCCGTTCGTAAAACAGTCACAGTATCACTGAAATAGGTATGTAAGTAGTAGCATCACTGCCTCAATAGCTTAACTTAAATTCTTTGGACTTTTACGTACAAAATTCGTAATCATACACTGTGAACGTACGTGCAAGTTTGCTTTCAGCCAAGTATTGAAATTTCGATGAGCGAAAAATAATACAAAAAGCAACGGAATTTCTTTTGTCCTTTTCAAAGATCTTCAAGTTAGAAGTTTATTAAAGTCTGCATCAGATTGACAATTCTTAGGAAAGACGGCGCGAATTTAAGGAACAATGTGAAAGATGTCACGATTTACGGCGTTTGAAGTTTAAACCAGAAATACATGTTAACTGCGAAATAATGCAAGTGGCACATGTCATTTTCCAAGGAGTATACGATTCAATATCAAAGTACGATGTGTTGCGTGTGTTTAAGGGAAAAAAGCACGAAATTATATATATTATATTTCCAATGATGTACTAAATATAACATTGGTAAAGTGTTTTATTCATTTTACCTTATGATGCACCATAGTGTTTTTAATGGATATGTATATGTTGTTTTGCATTTTATGGTAAGAATTTGTATCGACCGTAAGAACGCGTTTGAAGCTAAAAAATTGAAAGCAAAGTCTTACTTCCGATCCTTTCGAAGATTGTACCTAGTCCCTTTTCAATTTTCCTAGCTTTCCAGCTCAATGCGAAACGATTTGTTTCTAACTGAACATTTTCCTTTCATCATTGTACTCTTTTCGGCCATGTACAATCCCATCGAAGTCGAAGACTACGTAAGACAGATGGTTTGCGCAAGTAGTGGTCAGAAACGTGAAATAGCAAGACATTAATGTCTTTGTTGTGTGCAAAATTGTGTACGTTGAACATTACTACCGTGTTCCGTTACATACGGAACACCTGGTACGCAGCTAGATAGAAAATGTTTCGTGGACGACAAAATAGCAGGTTGCACATTGAAGAGTGGCATGCAAGGCGTTAATCTACGGTGAACCTGCCAGGCTTTCTTGGAAACTCTTTCGAGAACTTATCGAAAATGTCTCAGGACAAATTCAGTTTGCCTACCAGCGGTTATTCCCTAAATCAACAGCCAAGGATTTTCGTGATCAGTTGCTTTAATAGTAATTAGAATCGTGAATCAATAGGTTATTTCTAACAATATGAGGAATAGACATTTCTTTCGAGATCATTATTTAATAGAAAATTAATAAGCACCTTTTTCACATAGCACAGTCATTTCAATATATAGCCTATAAGTAAGCTTATAAATAAGCTTTTGGTAAGTAAACTGTTAACACTCGGTACGAAATTATTCTTTTCGTATTTGAAAGAAATTAATAATACATATTCGTTTAAAAATATATGCTATTATTAACAATTCAGTAGGTTACTCTTAAATACACCTCACAGTTCTTCACCTTCAACAAATCTGTAATTACATCAGAAAAGATTAAGCTATCCTTATTGGTGGCAGACACTTTATATGCGTATTCAGTAGTACATAAAGAAATGTTATATATTTTTTAACCGAAACACGAAAAACGTATAAGGAAGTTTTTTATTATATATATTTTTTTGTTACGAACATAACGTTAGGTAAATCAGTTGATTCTAAAACTACTTTTCTATCGAGTAGAACGATCTGGGATTTATTCGCATGTTTCGACTATTTCTTTACTTTTATGACATTTCAATAGTTTAATATAGTATTTCGTCCAGAAGAATACTACTATATAATACTACAAACAACTATGTATTTTTTCAAATTTCAATGCATTCCAAAATTTATTGAGCAATGTAGTGCATCGAAAACGTTTACCTTCGAAAGGAAATATACTGCATTTTAGATACACTCTGTTCATTAATTGAAACACAGTAGCATGTCATCCGCAGCTGTTCTGCTTTTTACCGTAAAAGAAAAAGCATAATTGATTCGTTTATTTTGCCGTGCATGGCACCGACTCATTTCCGTTCCAATAATGGAATCACGATGTGTTAATTCCTTCCGGCAATTCGAATGCTACTTATATGTAAGATGAAACAAATTTCTACGAGCGATTTTTTGTTCTGAAAAGCGCGGTTTGTCATACATTTGGTGTTTGGAACGGGTTACTACACTTGATTTCTTTATTTTCAATATCTCAATAGAATCTTTTTCTGCGCTCACCTGTAGTTGTTGAATGGTGACAGAACCATATCTATTTGTTAAACATGTCGTAACATCTGCGATTAATTGTTCTAAAAAAGAAGATATACCCTGTTACGCAAAAAAATAATATAACCTTCGTTTCTTCCCGAGTACATAATCCCATTGACGAATGTACATAACAGAAATAGAGGACCTTCTTCAAAATACGGAAGGTAACAAAAAATACTTAAAAAGAAAGAAGGAAATGAAAACATAAGAAATAATTAGAAAATCATTTCTAACTTTCAACCAGCCGATACTAGGACATTTCTGACCGGTTTTGGTGCATCATAAATACTACTTTAGTAAGCATATAGCGAAATGTGTGCAATAGACGAAGGACAAATAGAAATTGCATTCCGCGCACGAATATACCATTTTAGACGTGAAGTTCACGTAAATAAAGCGAAAAGGAATATTCGTACGTTTTAATCCTTAGAGCACCAACGTCAGCGGCTCTATTTTTTATAGCGATAAATACAACAGAAAATATGAAAAATTTCATTGACGATTACGCTGTACGCTATCAAAAATAAAGAGTCGCTCATAGCGACGACAGCACTCTAAAGGTTAAATATATTTTGTATTTCCAAATATTGGAAATATTGTGCGGTGAAATTCTACGCTTTAACCCTTTGCGGACGAGAATTTTTTAAACCGTTGAAAATCTTTTTTCTGAAAAATCTGAGTTATGCATCGAAATCTTAAATACTGGAAAAAGAAAACTACATATCGAATTCTCATTATTTGAATAATTAAGTTATTCATTTCTAGCTTTCGTATTTAAATATCAAAGATCATTTAGATATGAAGTCTCCGTTATGGCGGCATTCGACCGCAAAGGGTTAAGAACTGCTTTCACAATATAAGTAATAAGAGGTCTGGAACTGGTCACAACTGACCCTGTATCGGCTCTCTGACTATCAGATGGACGGGGTTAATGTACAGTGCATCGTCTGCCGTACTAATATTTGACATGGTATAATCCGGCGGTGTATATTCTATATACAGTGACAGACAAAAGTATTTGCATAGTAAAAGAAATTTAGCAGAAGTAGTTCTAATTATATTGGATTATTCCATAAATAATGCAATTTTCGAAATTAATCGAATAATGGGAAAACGTCACAAAACGATGGTAAATACGTCAACGTTGAAATAAAATGTAAGTTTCAATTTTTTATACCAGGAGTTAGTATTAAAAGATTACATTATTTATCAGATGACCCAATAGTTTATTTTTATGAATTTTATGTAATATTCAGAGGAATATTACAAATAAGTTAAACGACTGGCTTACGTTCGAAATAAATCGTATTACGTTTACAACATAGTTGTTGAAATTCGGCAAATATTTGAAATGTAGACGAAAGAATGACAAACAATATTTATAACAAATTTACTGAGAATTAACTGCATATTCTATAAATGTTTCATTTCTTCGCCGACTAAACTGCATGTATACAAAGTGTATGAGTTCGATTGTTACTTTATAAAATTTTTAAATATATTTCGGTAACAGAATAATTTTGTTTAAATTATTTTCATTGCATAGTTTCGATATTGTAAGAAATACTTCTCTGTAATGTATAAATGTAATGAAGATATGAAGAAATATTATTTTTTGTGAACAGAAACTGTTACTTTTCATTTTAGACGGTTGCAGAGATAGACAATTTCACACGTCTCTGTGAAATATCAGATTAACTAAGTGAATATAATGACAACCATACTATGAAATGATATGACCCATTTCAGACACAAGTTTCAATTAAATCTTGGGTAATCGAAAGTTTTAGAATTGGAACATTCATTCGCAGAAATATAGTTTTGATATCTCGCTGGATCTCACCGAAATTTGTCCAACTTCACCCGAAAACTTTGTCGCTTGATTTACTCGACTAACCTTTCACGTACTAATTATAATAGAACTACTTTATAGCAGAGTAATGTTTGAAACGAAGAAAACTACAGATATATTACCGAATTTATCGGCAAACGCAACAAGCAACGTTAAATAATAAGCTTTCATTTATCACTGCTGTCTCACTAAATTAATTTCCATTGGGTGTATCATAAACCAACCATTCATGTAATTACGTGTAATTTCGTGTAATTACAAACTTCGTTCGTTCACATTTGTTTATGACGAACATTAGTTTAACACTACAACTACGTGGTGGGTCGAAACGACTGATTTCAAATTTGTTTATTTTCCCATTACAGATGACCTGTATAAAAATCAGTGCACACCTACAGGAAATTATTAAATAAACTGAACCACATACTCCTGAGCATAATACAATAAAAGACAAATATCTAAATAAATGTAACCCCTTCCAACAACTTAAACATAGTTTACAAAACCTAAGAAATCCTCAGTCTCAGTACTCTTACAGCTTTAACACTAAAACTACCAGAGGAGTCAAAATCACCCATTTCTGATTCCTTCTTCTTCTAATTATTAAAAAGACAACAGATATTTCTTTGAAAAATTATTAAAGAAAGTTTATAAAAAATAGTAGTTTAACACTTAACTCGGTAGGTTAAGTGTTAAAAATCCAACAAATTTCATTGAAACGAACGATCCATCCATTGATCGTATCTATCTTCTTCGCATGCTTCCTAGTGAACACTTTCGTCCGTCATTGTACACCTCACCGTACTGTCCCCGAACAATTTCCGGTCACCGTCACCGATACGATCGAACGTTGTGTGCTGGGTCGAGTCGTGCAGGTCCCGCGCAAACGATACCGCCGAAGAATTCCTCGCGGGGTGGGAGATGGATGAAAATATGGGACAAAAGGGCTCCTCCGCGGCACGTCAAGTGAATTCTTGTTACTGCAAATTAGACACCGGAAGCTCGGGCATGCGAACAATAAATATTCGAGGGCCGGGGTGCTCGTTACCGAAATGCAAATCCATTTAAACCGGACGAGTCATTAAGCTCTGTACGGTAATAACCAATCGAGCTTCGCATCAGATTGTTACTCGGAACGTGTTCTCGCAGTAAGAAAACGACGAAAAAAGATGGACAGGGCGGTAAAGAGAGAAAAGGGAAGCGATGACGAGGGGCGGGCGGGGGAGCAACGTATAGGGCGGGAGGGGGGGTGCGACGGGGTTCCATGACAGAAAAAAGAGGAGGAGCCAGCGAGCAAGGGGAAAAAAGACGAAAGAATGAAACAGCATATCGAAGAGACAGCCCTCGGTGTTCTTATTTGAAAATTAATTTGCCGCGAGATGGAACGACCAGTTTTTGAGCGGGCATTTTATTGCATCGTGTTGTGCAACTGACACATCCGTCGACTTCTTGATTGCGCGCGCGAGCGCACACAGTTCATCGATGCAGATCGTCTCGCGAGGCTGCGAATATTCGAACCTGTATCAGACATTCTTCCATGGGAACGGCCAGCCATTGTTCCGCGTTTGCCCACGACTTCGCCTGTTTCAATTGGCTTGGCGTTTTTAATCGACACTTTTCCTATCGTCAGTTGACTTGGTTCAAAATAAAAGAAAACAATCGGATAATCAATTTTTTTTAGTACGGATGGAAATAAAAGGGAAGATAAAGAATAAAGAACTGGTTAATCGGGCAATATACGAACCGATATGAAGTTAAATGAACGAAAGAAAACGCGGAATTTCGAATCCCATCATTTGACCGGTTCCTGGTATGGTTGGTATTATCATGTTCGTGATCGATGTCAAGTATTTACGAGGCTCGACATTTTGTGTTTCATATAAAGAAAATGAAATTGCACACACGTACGTGTTCGTCTGAACTATGACGCATGGTACACTGTAGTAGGAAGTTGGCGAGATCGTTTTTCTTGAGTTTCATTCGCTTCTATAAAAACCATTAGTTGCATATAACGCTAGATTCACGGAACGTGTCAATTTGAGAGATATTGGATTTTATAAACGTTATTTTCTATATGTTTACCGTCGATTTTGATTGATGCAGTTGCAGGTCCTGATCGTCTATTTTTCAAACCCCTATTTTCAAAGTTTAAAGAAATGGATATGCGTTTTGCTAGGAATATAATAAACTCTATAATAAACGCCTGTAAATCTAGTGTTAATCAAATATTGTGAATATGAAGATTGCTACTGAAATAAATTCTGGTCGCGAACGTGTTAAGTGTTAAGGTCATTAAGGTCGTTTCCCGATTACTTATTTACTTATTTTTGATTTATTACTTTGTTTCTTGGTAATCTTGCGACTGAAAGAACTTAATTCGTATATCTTGGCGACACCTCTGTATTTTCGTTTGCGTTGATGATATAAAAGAGTTTTAAATTGAATTTGTACGATTTGTATTTTTATAGGTGTCAAAACGTTTTGACATCAAGGCGTATGTTCTGAAAGATTTCTAGACGATTATTAGTTTATTTAATAGTTCAATTTTAGTCTTGATTTGATTCGATTTGATATTTCGTAAGTAATTTAATAAGCTTTCATATTCTACGTGAACGTAAATGATACTTTGCACTCATGAGCTGTTACTTAAAATAATAAGTAGTATAACCACGACATGAGGAAGACCTAAGTCGATCGTAGTATTTTTGCTTCAAGATTAACCAAGGATCAAATTCTATTACATTAATGAATTTGCCTTAATGTTACCTATCAAGGAGTGCAAATAGAAATGTGCTAATCCTATTTAATAAAGCAATATTGACCTTTAAATCCCCAAAAATGTGACCCCGTTCCAAACATTTTTATGGCAATAAAATTACTCCTCTTGGATCTCACAACTGCGATTTGAAACTTTTTTTAGTGCCATCAAAACTATCGTAAGTATTTAGGATAATTTACATATGTGGGATACTCCGCATATTCATCATAGAAGCAGCAGAAGTTAAAGGATCATATTTTTTTTTAACTGCCGTGATCTGAATATTGTTAATATTAGTCAAATTTAATGAGAAGTTTCTCACGCGCCTTGACTTTACAATTAGACGTAGTAAAATATGTCAGAAAATGCATAAGCGAATGCAACTGAAAATTTTGGAAATCGCCTTACAGTGTCCAAGTATTTATTTAGCTCAGCTTAGTTATCTAGTTTAAAGTATTCGTTCTGAAAGAAGTATACAATGGAATAATTGTAGTCTGCAAATGAATAACTTTATTCTAATAAACATTGTATACAATGTACACCAATATTCATCATAAATATACATGTAAAGATAAAGTTTATATTGAAAAATATTGAGAGTCATTTTTATAGAAAATCATAGTATGTATTATAGTATGTTATATATTCGTACATCATCAAATTTGTTAATAAACACACCGTTCAATGTACAATAATAAATTTTCATACCTGATATTGTCTCGTTAAATGAATTTTATTTTAGTGCATCGTAAACAAGTCATTCCTGCACATACATTGTTTTGAATTTTTACCACCTTTAGTAAAAAGTATTCGATCGAACAAACTATACATCTACCGTAATAATTATTCACTTTCTGGATGCGAAAAATATTTGCGTTAATGGTGAAAATAAAGACAATGATATATAACACACATAAGTATAATATTAATATTTTCTTTATAAAATGCAAAAACTGGAGTTGAAGAGCACCGCAAGAATACGTCCGACCATCTCTAGATGCTGAGGAAATTTCTCAGGTTTGCCTTTCATCGTCTTCTTCGAGCGTAATAGTATTTGTATTACCTAATGCTAAGTAAGAATCTAAGAACCTTTAATAAGTATACTTTTAAGTTTAATGAACTTTAATTCTTTTTAAATATCGTCGAATTTATCTGTTCTATTTCTGCGATATACTTAGGATGTTAACAAATCATTTCTTCAGAGAGCACAGTCGTGATATCGATCGAACACATTCAGTAGTTAGGGGTAGTAATTAAACTGGATAATAAGGTACGAGATATAAGATAAATTTTGTTTGCATTTGTTTTGTTAAATATTAGTTTAAGGGTTGTACAAAATTCACAAAATAAAGTTACACATTTACTCGGTAATTTTCTTAATAAATGAATACCTTTGTCCGTCGCGATAAGTATTTGGCATAAACGTTTCTAATTTAATAATTTGCTATACATTTGAAGTAAAAAGTAACTAGATTAAAAATAGTATGATTACCTTCTTATAATTATTTGTCAATTTTACTAAAGAAAACAAGCTATTATACTGAAAAGAGATAGATAATGAAAATGATGTAGGAGTCACGAAAATAAATGTTCATACTTTTCAAACTGGCGACTTATAATTAATTAAATGAGGACTGTATTTCCTTTGTCTTAATCTTACAACATGATGTCAAACTTTTCAACAATGATGTAACACAACAACCCTTTATGTCCTGAATTATGTAACATTGATTATTTATTTGGATCTTTATTACAGACACTTCTTTTTGGAAACGAAATTTATTGAGTTATTTCATGACATAAATGCTCCAATAACTTTTCATACATTCTTTTTAGTTCATATCCAACAAAAGCACAAAATCCGCAAACTATTAATTTTTTATTGCGAAAATAATTATATGATATATTTTCTAACACGCTAATTTGATTTATTACATTATAATTTATTCTTAAAAAAAAAATTGTAATAACAAATACGCAGGAACAAAAAACAATAAATCACTATATACATTCAAATATAACTAAATAGTTTAGAAAACATAATTGTTTTCATAGGAAAATAAATTGTATGAACACTCGCGCACGTTATTATATAATAGACAAACAATTTCTTACAGGCATGCAACTAAACAAACCATAAACAATCTAATAATGCCTGCTTCATAGCAGCATTTTAATAAAAATAGTACTCGAAGATACCTTCAGAACATAAAGGGTTAAACAAGAACCCAATAACAAAAAATCGTCCAACATTTCACGGCATCTCAGGAACTTCCGATCATAAACGAAGAAGAAGAAATTCAAATATCCGTATCCAAGAATTACTTGAACACGCTAATCCTAGTACAAATCGTCGCAGATCCAGTATACACATTTGAGACAACCGCGGAACCGAATTTTCCAAATAAGATCAAACGAAATCGTACGAATTGCGTGTCGCAATTGAAAAACATCTTCTTCCAGTAACAAATGTGAACATTTCTAGATGTACTCGAAAGGAAGGACAGTCGATTAAAAGAAAATGGCGAAATTAATTCCGTTTAGAAGGACATGGATCGCAACTGCGATCACAACAAACAGAAATCGATCCGAGGAAAGCGTGTATCCAACTTGAAACGCGCCCGTTAATCGAGCGGTTCACGCAAAGAGAGAACTCCCGATCATCCATATGTCAGCCCGTGTCATAAACTCACCTATACACCTTCGTGAAATTCAAAAGCATTACATCGGTTGCTCGTGTCCGTTCCGATTCGATCGCCGCGCTCGACGTTTTGCTTTTCCCTCTCCGTTAACGCCGTTAATGCGCTCATTTACGCCTGTGCCATCGTTCGTCGGTTTTCTACCCGTTTCTTTCAATTTCTTTTTACCATTCTTTTTCCCCGCTGTTCTCTTCCTTTTTTTCTTTTACCGTGCGACTGATCGCCCGCTCGTCGTAACACTCGCGCGCGTTTCATCAGACGTATCGGCTAAATGGCCATAGGGTGGAGGGAGACCGATTCATTACACGACGTCAGAAGCGACCAGATTATCATCATCAGCATCGTCATCGATGTATCTCGATTCGGAATGTCGCGTTGCGCGGCCCGCTGCTGCTTTCCTTTTTCTTTCGTTCCTTATTTTTTTCTTCTGCGCGGACGAATCGGTCAGGATCGAAAAATGGCGAACGGCGGGGTTGCGGGGAGGGAGGGGGGTTCCATCGAGCCACGTTTTATCGCCTATTAAGGTAGCCATAGGTGCACGGCCGTCCGCGTCGGGCGACGAGAGGTCTCCGGCGAACGAGCGAAACCACGAGTAGTACTGGGCCTAACTGATTTACAAAGTACCTAAGCCAGAAGACTGGCGCGGTCATGCATGCGAGGTTTACCGCATGCGACGACACTTGATCATCGAGAGAGGACCGTCAAGCGATCACATTCACGGGCGACTGGATTTTAGCAACTGGTCGACAACGTCGGTCATCTCTTATAATCGCACGGGCGTGTCCCGTTTCGCCTGAACTTTATGTCGACTCTCTCCGGCCCCGAGGGGGGAACGTTTAACAAAAAACCCGTACGGAAGGAGGATAATAATAAAATAAGAGCGGGGTGGACGAGCGAAGAAAGCCGAGAAAAGGAGGAGGAGCAGGCGGAGGAGGGAAAAGAGAAATGAAAAAGGAACACAGAAGATTAAGCAGAAAACGAAAGAAGAGGGTAAACGGGAGGAAGAAAAGTGGAGGGGAAAAGAAAAGACAGATCTGTTGAGGGAAGAAGGCGGGGGGGGGGAGAGGCACGAAGCGAACGACGGGGCGGATTCGATCAACGAACCGAAGGACGCGCAAGGACGAGGGATGCCCGAGGTGTACATTGTCCGTGAACTCCGGCATCCCACGGAACCGCTCACAAAAGCGTTCATGATTTTCTTGTTCTCTCGGCAGACAAAGAAACACGAAAAATAAAATATAGTCTTCGGGAACACACAACACACTCTTAATTTGTTGGCGGCTAGAGGATCTCCCCTTTGTGTCTCGGGCGTGAACTCGAATCGCGTCGCGCCGTTGTTTCGTGAGGGAAACCTTGACGTAGCGTTATATCCACTGTGTTGTGCGCTGCGCCACGCCGTGTCACGCCGCGCCGCGCCGCGCCGGCCATCCATAAACGGGCGAGAGCAACGGATCCGGCTACCATTTCCGAGGCAATCTCGATCGGCGGGATGAAGATGAAGTAGCGAGTTTCGTCGCAGCCTCGCATCCGATCGATTTCTACGGTCCCCTGGCCCCCCGTTACAAGAACTCGGCGGATTCTTTCACCGGCAGGTATTCTACCCCCGACGCTCAGGGTACCGGGCGACCGTTTCTGCCCGAGGCGATTTCCGAGAAGTACAACGTTTCTGGTTAATTGCAAATTCGGTCGTTCGTTCGTTCGTTCGTTCGTTCGTTCGTTCGTACGGTCGGACAGGACGGGCCATGCGCGCACGCGTTCGCTGGACGCCGTAGCGCGCGCCAATTGGAAAACATTCGAAGAACGATGACCAAGACGAACGGCCGAGGAACGGTCGAGAAGGTTGCTTTCCTCTATTCGCCGTTTCCACCGACTGGTCCACCTCTCTTGGATCTAACTCGGCGTCGTTTCTCTTTGGATTCGACCTGTTCTTCCAGTCGCTTTACTTCACCGACTGGTCGGTAATCGATCTGAAATCAGAAAAAACGTTTGGTTTGCGGTTAGCGATTTGTTACATTCGGCGTATCGCTCTTGGGAATCGCGCGCTGTGACGCTCGCAGATTTGGAGGAGTCTCTTAGGCGGTCCCGAAACGCGATCCACGCACATCGAGCGGCAGGTGACCATCGAGCTGGTGACACGAACGTCTTAATCAATTGCGCCTTGCGTGTGCGAAATGGGAACAAGCTTTTTAGAATATATATTTAAATTTGCATCGGGTCTCGGCGGAGTTTCTTTCGAACATGATATTCATGAGACTCGCGTGGCTTCGAAGGAAGTTAAGAGGTCCGTTTCGTATGTGTTTACCTTGCCACTATCGTGGATGACTGTTTTTTCAAAGACAGGAAGCGGTGTCGAAAGTAAATTTTAACGTTACGCTACGATGGATTCTTTTTATGAAGAGGTATTGAAATGTTTGGATTTGGTTGGTAAAAGGTTATTGTTAGGAATCGGAGGTATAGGTTTCCAAGGAATTCGATATTGTTTTCTGTCAATTTTAAAAGGAATTTTTAAATAAATTAATAAATCTGAAAATTCGAAAGTAAATTTGATTAAAAGCTGAAAAATTCGGATACAAGTGTATGAGACTGTTGTAAAAATTTAAGGAATTGAAATGCATGAGTTTGTAAATCTTAAAATGCAAAACTTCAACTCAACTTGACACTGATTATTTAAGTATACGTATCAATTGATATTCTTGTTGGTTACGTTATATTTTTCGCTTGGGCTGCAAAGTTCTGTTGTACAAGAATCTTATGTCTTTGAGAAAAGAAAAAAATACGCATTGAGTAATTGATTTATTTAATTTATATAGTATTAATTTATCATCGCTAATAGAACTTGAATCTTTCAAAATAAAACGTAGTATTAATAATAAAATATAGTATTCAATTTTCTTAGAATTCCCTCACAAAATTGTTTGCGCATGAAGCACAACATTTCAATTTTTAAATACACATTTATATTAATTCTTTCGGTAAATTCTTGGAAAATTATCGAAAAACAGCATCAAATATCCATTCCCTGTGCATAATCGCATCGTTTTACATTTTCAAACTAAACATTCATGCAAACAATTTTAAATACAAAAGTTTCTGCATCAATGAACGATACTGATACTCCCACAAGAGTTACAAGGTGAAGAAAACCTCGGACGAACAGATTTTATGATTTCGTTGAAATGATATTCATCGAAATAATTCGCCAAGAATTGACAATTTCACACCAAAATCCCCAGAGTAATTGCGTGACGCGAGGAAAGATCAGTAGAGCAGTGGAATCAAGAGTAAGGCGTCGCAGGGGGTTGAAACTGCGATCAGAAAGAACGGCAGGAAACGAATCCGAAAGAAAATTAACGGCTGGCGTGCCGGTTTATCCGGCGGATATTAAATCTGGTAGCGGCAAGACATTTCTCATGCGAAAAGTTTACACCGGGCTGGGTGGAAACTTACCGCAGGGGCTGGTTTAAGGACCTGTAGCAGGTCGGCGAAAGCGGAAGGCGAAAACTGTTAGAAGGTGATGGGAAAGAGGAAGTGGAATAGAGGAAGAGAGGACGTACGGAATACGACGGTGCGGTACGCTCGTAGGAAGGAGAAGAAAGGGGTGAAGGAGAAAGGAGAAAGACGTAGGAGAGGGGAAGAAAGCCGAGGGGGTATATTATGCTCGCTAAAGTAATGTTACCAACTCGAGAACTGGCGAACTAGCCGACAGTAAAATCCATTTTATGTCTCCCTCGTAAAGCCAGTCAAATGAAACCCGGGGACTTAGTTTTCATACGTGCATCCACCCCCCATTCACCCGGCGAGACCAGGTCCCGGTTTCCTGCTCCACCACAGCGGGGAGGGTTGCCACTGACTTTTTCGAAAGTCTAGACGCACCGGTTCCTCTTCACGGTGCTCCGCTCACCCGCTCGTCCGCTTTGCTGCTGATCTTTCCGGGCGATTTCACCCTCTCCGTTTCGTGTCCTGTTCCGCGCTTTTAGAACCTCTCGATGAATAAGCTACGATACGTTCGAGCCGCGTAATAACAAGGGGATCTTCGAGATCTTCAACTGCGACGAGACGAATATCGAATTGAATTTTCATTCATCCATCGGCGAACTTATGCGAGTACGACCGGTATTCACAGCTTCAGTTCCCCAGCTCGGACGGAGAATGGCGCGCGACAACTACGGATTTTGGGGAATAATCGGGTTATCTCGTTCGACTCGAGGGATCACGTATTGTTATTGGAACGTGAATTTAATTGTTCATGTAATTGTTTTGTTTATTGATTGTTAGGCGCGTAATTGTTGTGATGTGGATATTCAAAGTGTTCTTGTAGAAAGCTTAGAAAATTGAAGAATTTTCTTTTCATTCGTATTCTCTAGTATACGATTTAAGTGGAAACTTACCGCAGGGGCTGTTGTAAGTAGTCATTAATAATAGCAGTTATCCATAATACTGATAGTATTGGAAAATGACATAACGTTCAATGAACTATTACACTTTCTTCCTTTTTCCGAAAAATTCTTTGTCTGCAATCTTTTCTATAAATATACCTCGTTTGTTAGTACATATTTGTAAGCTTGAATTTACAGTATTCAGTATAAACAAAATATGTGATAGGATAACATGATAATATAGTTATTCTTATTTGTGATTTAAAATGGTATTAAAAACAAAACAACTCTTCAAAGTTTCATGCCCATTCCAAACTGAAAAAGGTACAGCATTTTCAAATCTAGCTATCCTATTTATTATTTAATTGCTGTATACTATAATTTATTATAACATTACATGTAATGTCAATACATTAAATATTCCAACCATTACACAAAAATTAAAAAAGAAAATGTTGCATCCCCCTTTCAGATATTCAGCAGATTTCAAATATTTAAATAATTCGGTTTTCTATCCTTGAAAAATGTACTTTCCCAAAATCACATTTTACAAAATAGAGTACAATTTCAATTGTCCAATTTAATCGGACCGAACACTCCAGCCAAATGAAGATTTCAAAAGAAATTTTTCAAAATATATATGTAAAATTCTATTCTATATATTCCATACGATAAAGTATAAGTTAAGAATCCGAGTTACCGAGTTCCAATTTAACCAAGACTGGACAATCTAGATCACGAAAAATAACGACTCGGTTGACTTGGTTAACTGCCACGAAAATCTCGAAGGTTTTACATAACGCTTATTCTTTCGTAACGAAGATAAATATAAAGAATTGTTAATTATTTAAAACCACAACGATTACGTTACACTACTATCAACTTACTTACGTTATTAAATACTTTTGTTCAACACTAGTCATCTTACGTATTATAATTGTTTTTATGCAATTAAGTAATGACGACTTCGAGCTGTTATATCTAAAATCGATAGCTACGCGGTTTATTTTTGTGATATTCAAAATTTCGATACATAATTCAATTTTTTTATGGAAAGAGCTTTCAAAGATTTGTAAAATTCTCGTCCGGAAAGAGTTAATCGAGGTCTTACTGTACCGAACAAATCGTGGAACAAAGAACGCCAGTTAGGCAATAGAAATCAGGGGATGAAAGAAAGGAAAACATCGAGGGAAAAGGAAGCCGGTTAATGGGTCTCATAATGAGACTCGTAACGCTTATGCGAGACGACCCCATCAAATGTTACACATATTTAACCCATCGACGTTGCTCGGATTATTATTTCCACTCGTAAAGTGGACCGGTCGAACGATCGTCTGTTACTTTGACGCCGCTTTCGTTTAGAGGGAGGAAGGCTGTTGGTATTATTTCTCCCGTTCGTCCCGGAATATATATATTTACATTGCGCATTCTTCGGATCCCGTTCTGGTTCACCAACTTGTCTCGCGGCTTTACGATTCGTCCCGTTTTCATGACTTTCCACCATCGTGAGAGTCACAAGACGCTCACCCTACCCCCTTTCCTTTGCTCGCCGCTCCTCTTTCGGCGGCGTAACAAGAAACAATAAAGTTAACTGCGGGGTTGCTGTTTTTATTATGACCCGTCAGATATTAGAAATTGAAAATTATAAATTATATTATCGACCGCGATAAATGTTGAATAGTCAATGTTTAATACTGTGTTTCTCGTTTTGTCATCATGTTATATGAATTTAATTTGAAAAGGACATTGGTGTGATACATGCTATATGATTTTATCGTTACAAAAATATATTTTGTTTATAAAAATAATTCTCTCGCATTAATTACTTAAGAAATCATACTCACGAAATTTCGAAGTAAAAAATTATGTGTTGCAAAAATTGCAATATATAATAATTGATATTGTTATTAGTGTAAATATATGTATATATATTTATTTATTTATGTATTTATGAGTATATAATGTATCATGTCCCTTAATGACATTCTTAATTACTTGACCCATGAAATTAAAGTAACGTTAAAATTCAATAAAAAAGAAAAGTAGAGTTAAGATTTTTATGAGACCTCAGATTCGTTTTTACTTCTACCCGATGTTATTAAAATGGGTGTTTTATTATTTTCCATTGTAATCACATTGTAATTATGCCCCCATTACCTACATGTATATTTATATCGTTATTTAAATACCTGGAGCATTTGAATTTTAGATCTGGACTCGTGGCAAAAGACTACTATTTAATCCTTTGAGGCCATCACGGATGAAACTTCACTGTATTTAAATTTTGTTTCAATAAGATAAATAATGTAACAACTGGTAACAGTAGCTTTTTAGGCATTTATTCAGACCATCAAAGCTTCTATAGCAAACGCATTACCATAAAACAAATCAGTTCTCTCGCGTATTTACGTAACAACGAGTGAAATAATAAAAATAGTGTTGAACTGTAAGCGCAAAATGTTTTTTAAAAATATCTCAATATTTAAACAAATACATTTTCCTTAAATTTCCACATTTTAAGGAAACTGTAACAATAATGAAGTAAATACAATGTTTATTTTTGTAAGATATCAAATAAAATTATTAGCATACGAAAGAGAGTTTAAACATTTTTTTTTTCGTATTTGATATTGACGTGTATTAATTTAGATAATTTTCCTTATAACAAATACTATTACACATGACACATTATTTAATTATACAGATCGACCCAATTAATATGCGACAAGCATCGTGTCTTCACTAGTTTATCTCGTCCTCCAATGAAGGAGCAGAGTAATTATCGGTAATTGTTATTACATGCATCGAAGAGAGGTTTGCTATAGACAAGTTATTACTGACAGCCGATTACTAATCAATATTTCTACGTCGATCCGTCGACAATAACAGATAAAACTAAATATCAATGCAGTATTTCAGGTTCTTTAATCGCAAACACGTGTCATTTTCACTTGCTAACCGAGTAAAGAGCAATAATATGGTACGCTGATATTCACATTAGAAAGCAGTTAATAATTCAATTAGTAATTTACAAGAAACACTCACATCCTCATAGAAACGATTCCGAATCAATGTTTATAACGATATATCGAGTATCGATTCTGGATCAATTTTTATATTGATTTTATACGAATTAAAACCTTTATCAGTTACCACAATTATTATTATCTTCTGTAGATATGTTATGAAGTTAGCGTCCTTAGTAAAAGAAAATATCAATGGATGCTTGTCATCGTGTATAATTAAAATTGTGACGAATAACTAACAAAAAATAATAAAGTTAAAATAATGACACGACAGATTGAAAAATCTTTTCCTTTCTTTATAGACTATGAAGATTACATAAACATCAAATGTTTGTTGTTAATGTATTCGCTTTTTTCGAAATCATAATAGGCCGATGAAAGATGATAAAGCAATCTCTAGTAAAAAAGTTAATTATATATTTGTTATTTATCTTTTTCTTAGTCCCTGGATGGAAATAATATTTCTCAACTTCATTATTACTTCTAAGCGATAACATTCTTATTTTTAAAGACTGAACCTTTACGTACATATTGATACATGCATTTTAGTTTTAATCTTTATATAAAAATTTGAAAGGTGCAATAATGAATGAAACACTGCATCTATTATTAGAAAATTTTAAAAAGGCGATGTCCATGCTTTAAGATGAAATAGTCGGATCCAGGAGACAGTAGTGAACCCAAAGCAGACAATATTCTAGAAAGATTAAAGCTGAGTAAAAGGAAAAGCGGCACAAGTATGTACCTATTCATAATTCATATTCTATTCTTTCAAAGCGGCCTTCTCGCGATTGACCATGACGTGTCTCATAAAATTGTGATTTACAATTATGACACCTCACAATTTTTTTGTTACGTTTTTGATGTTTCAGTCGAAGAAACCTCGACGCTATGCATTATTGACGACCGCTTAAAAAGAAAGATATTACAGAAACATTTAAATTATTAACATTCGAGTGACAGCAGATTGATTCTTATGCCTTCCTTACATTTGAAATGTAACAACAAAAAGCATGCTTAAAAATGTTTGAAATGCATAAAACGTGTTTACCAAATGCATCTCACAAAAGTAGTACTTTATTTTATGTATAAAAACGTGATATATCGGTATATTAAAATTGCCGTGCTTTAATTATTCCCATGAATTCATTGCTTTCTTGAATAAATCTGTCGTAACGTCAATATACATACCTGTATATTGACTATACGATTAAGCGAACAAACCGATCAAACTAATAGTTTCTGGGAAAAAAAGTAGCACAAGGTTGAACAACTAAGCACCGAGAAAAATGCATTTAAAGTTTTGTAAACGATTTTACGACACACAACTACATATGTATGACACTTACCCTAATTTGCTATCTCAGAAGACCTTCTTTATGAAGAAATTAAAAAAATAAATGCTAAAAGGCGCTATAACAATGTAGTAATTTCTAGTAAGTTCATAATCTGTTTATTTAAACATTTCTGCTCATATGTTATCGATACTACCATCAATTTGGACACTGGTCAATTCGTTTCATAAACTTTCCTAAAAGCTCTTGTTCTTCTAATTATCCAGTATTTTTTGTTCACTATTACGTATTCTAAAAATATTTGCAACAGCTTTATACAAACTACTTGATTACTTTGTACTAGAGATAAGAGCAGATTGTACTTACGATTTTGTAAATTACAAAAAGCAACTTTTACAGCACATTTCTAACAGTACTACGATAACTATGATTCTTAATGATTAACTAACAAAAAATCCTACCTTCATTGCAAGTTTACGTTTACTAAAAAACTTAAATTTTCATAAAGGAAAGATAAATTTAATTTCGACTTCAAGGAAGTAAAACAATCTTTACATTGATTAGACCCAGTTTCCAAATGTCATCACGAGTTTCACTGGATATTATAAGAGAAAGAGTTAACAACTTCGAGCATCATTCATTTCTCCACAGTCACAAACACAATGCTACCTTTCTATCGGCAATACTCAATGTTCAAAGTAGGAGCAGGCTTACAGTAAAAGTAGAGTACCCAACCCCAGTGTAGCCAACTATAAAATAATTCTGGCGAGCGAGCAGTCGTAATAGAAATTGTAAAGCAAGGGGGTTAAGAAAAACGCAAGTATCGCGTGCGGTTTATAAAGGAGGTAGCCGGTCACAGGCACATTCGCTCGCGATAGGCAATCTCGCATCTGCAACGCGTCGCCACCCCTTTCCAGACGCGACCCGTTCGACACCGAATAAATAAATTGCATTTATGCTCTCTATATAGGCGACACATTACTAAACGACTCCGCTTGCTTTCTAATTCAACAAGGAAAAATCAGAGCACTCATACGCTTCGTACGAAGACCTGGTCAACCGCTTTCTCGACAGAAACTTTCATCCGGCGGATGATCTAGGCAGGTCCCGAGACAGCTCGAAAAGCCGTAAAAGGAGGTCTAAGGAGAAGAAGACACATTCAGGCACGTAGCTAAAATGGAAACGGCCACGGTCGTTGCGGACATGGTGGGTGGAAGTTTATCGTCTGCTGGTAAGTGCTTCGCAGGTTCTCACTTCTACCCCGTCCGCGTTCCCAACTCGGGGGTGGGAGGGCCATAAAATCACTGCGAATACTTCAAATAATACCTATCTGCCGAGCACGTCAGGCAAAGGTAAGGTCACTTGGTCTGGGGTTTTATCTTTTCCACGTTATCTCTGTTTATTTTAGCGTAATACTGGCCTGTCCGGGAATAAATTACAGTTTTCTGCGTGTGATATTAACGGTCGCACACCGCGAACTTTAATTGGAACAAATTTACTCGGCCGAAATGAGGATCATTCTGATCCCTACTGTTTCCTTGGTGTTCTGGAAATCTGAAATTGTGAAATTTATAAATTCGTGAAAGATCGACTTCAGTCTTTTTTCTAGTCGATATTGTCATGACTGTTAGGAGATCGTT
Organism: Nomia melanderi; assembly: GCF_051020985.1. Taxonomy (NCBI): domain Eukaryota; kingdom Metazoa; phylum Arthropoda; class Insecta; order Hymenoptera; family Halictidae; genus Nomia; species Nomia melanderi. The sequence goes on along the minus strand of NC_135006.1, from coordinate 9,146,308 downwards.
GAAGTCGATGTTGTACTGTACAGTTTTGTATCTTAAACGCATATATGATTGACATTTTGAATAAGGTTTATGTCACGATTGAAATTTATATAAGCCGTTGTTATACAAGATTGTCATACGACATTTTCCCATTGTTATGTTGTTAGAGTAAACTTATATAAAATGAACGTAGATAACAGACGCGACGTCACTAGACGATACGATAAAAGATTATAGTATGAAAAGTTGTAAACACTGAACTGCTGGAAATAGTTATTTACATCCGAACGATTTAATGTAACATGCAATATAAATTCCGATGTATATTGCTGGTAAATACAAGAAATTTGATAAATAATTTAATAGAGAATAATTTAAAATGGACTAACACGAGCATTGTTGAGGTACAAAAAATAATGGTACATTCAACCGAAAGCATAAAAATTGGGAAAACTTAATATCTGTTTATTACATTTAATACATAAAACTTGTTCTATATTTCTTAGAAATAACTTAAAAATATAAATATAACGATCAAGAATAATCCAGTATATAGTATTTATAAACTGCAATGTAAGTACAAAAAATTGATATTCAATTTGTTAACTTATTGAGCACAGATAAGAATCCGTAACACTGAATAAAATTACAATGTTCTATCTGCCATTCGGTATTTCACCAAGATTTTCAGAAACTAAACGAGATAGAGTCATATCTGGCGCACTGCCTAAAATTTCAAACCTGACCGTCCACTGTTATTCCCATATATCAAGCACTAACAAGGATATAAATTTTCTTATTTCTAATAGAATCTGTTCGAAAACTTTATCAACAGGTTAGAGAGTCTTTTACGATGAGTACGAGACACGTTCATTCAAACACGACATTCCATAAGAAACTAGCTGTAAGAAATTGATTCTAACAACAATAATAAATAACAACAATAATAATAAAATCGAACGTTGTTATATAAAATATAACGTGCGACAAACATCGTCAGCTTCAACAGCAGTGAACCTATAATTCAAAATCTCGCACTTCTTTCAATTTCAACTACATTAAAGTACACGTTGACACGTAGACTGTCATCGTGTTCCCTACTGACCGGAGCCTCCAAAAATACATTAAGCAAATTGATGTTGGATATAAATATTTGGCAACATAAGTAACTATTATTTAAGCCCAATATAAGAATTGCGACACCAAATCATTAATAATTGAATTAAATAATATTATACGAAATAACAAATACTATGCAAAATATTCAAAATTTTCGTGACACTGAACGTGTTATACAAATATACTTTATACAAATATACGCAGAACCTTATATCCTTAAAAAAGAACACGGGTAACCTTACGCCCTCATTCGAGTAACAATCCCATCAATTATTAACGATGCTCGACACGTGATTACACGACAATTCGGAACGTACATCCAATTAAAAGTTTTCGGCGCGACGCCGTATTTATACCCGCTTTTACGGAGAAACGCCCAGCGTTGCGCATCGTCGATGCCCCCATGAAAATGCGATAAAAAGAAAAATGGTAAGAATTTCAAGAACAAAGAGTAAATTACGCGAGGACTGCGTGCGCGCACAGTCATGCACGAAGTCGTTTTGGGCAATTGTAAGAAACGGTCGCGGCTGTAAAAAAAATGGAGAAAGAGGGTGGACCTGGGAGGGGGGGCTGGATGGAGAACAATAAATGTCCCCTAGTTAATTTTGCTCATCCTCCTTACTTCCAGTTTAACTTCGCGAACGAAAGAAACAATCCCGCAGAAGACCGATCCGCGAATCGCGTGCGTTCCCTCTAGTTTATGTTTCCCTCATTTATCGTCGTGGCTCACGTTCGATCGGCGGGCCATCGGCCCGAGTCGCAGGCCATGCTGAACAACAGCGAGGAAAATCGAGGCGATTCCTTGAACGCGGGTGGCCATTCTTTTTGGTCGGTCATGGAACTCGATTATAGTCCATGGAGGAGATCAGTAGGAGGCGGGGTTCTTTTCATTAACGAGACGCATACCCTGGGTGGACCCCGGTGGCTTAGCTCGGCAGAGGTAGGTGCTCGACAGACGTCGTATTTCATAGAGGGCCGACTGTATTTTCGCGCATATGACTTTAACTGTCGATGCGGACTTCGCTTGTATTTCTTCTCAAGTTTTACTGGCGCTAGGTCGACCGCTCTGAGCCGTAAACGTCAGTCCCCGGCTAAAGCCCCGCACGCCTGCTTGTCAGGTTCCTTCTTCAACCTCTCCTCTCCTTTGCCTGCACCGTCTCTCCCTCGTCTACTTCGGGAACCTCTTGGCCAATGCCAAGAATCGTCCGATGGTTTAGCGGCTAAACTTTAGCCTCTGGCCGTAGGCTGAGGAACGACTCGTTTCCGACCAATATGCTCCGTGGGCCTGATTTTGCGGTGAATGTCACGTGTCGCACGGTTCGCACAGCCCTTCGTGTATCTCGATCTCGCGAGATTTTCTTATGACCGTTCCACGAAGAAACTTTATTAATACGCCTGATACCGCTTTTATCCAAACGGGAATTATTTCTTTCCCTTTGTACACGATTTGTTTAATTTTGACGGGAATGAGGAGAAAATTATGTTTATTCATTTTCACCTAACTTAAGTCAAAGAATTTTTTGACTTTTTTGAATATGAATTTTCTTAGGGTTTGTTTTTATTATCTCACTGATTTCTTAGGTGTGGAAGCAATCTCTATTTTTCTGTTTGAAAACGGAATTGAGTGCTTTATCCTTTGGGAATTTGTCTTGATTTTGCATTCCTGTTCTTATGCGAATACGAGGCATTCTGCTCACTTTTCTCGATCAGCTTATTTTCAATCTCTGTATTTTGTTTATCCATGTTTTTAATTAATATCGTAAAATATACTATCGATAGTCGTAAATCTATTGTTTATGATATTTTATCCTGGACCTAAGAGCAAAGAAATAGATACCGATTAACAACAAATATCTCAAAACCTGAACCCTTCAATTTTAATAAAATTTATTAAAGCGATATATCTGTATCTACATTAAACGAAATCGTTGTAATTGTAAACAGATAGACGAATTTTAAGCATAATATGTGTCAAGTTCAAAAAAACCTGAGGAACAGTTAACACTCAACGACCAGTGTCACGTATGCGTGACTTCTCCCAGTCTCCTATTACAGCTCGGTGTCACGCAAATGTAATTTTGGTATCCTCAAATCTACAATATCAAATTAAAATAATTATTTTTGACATGCCGCGTCGAGACCAATAGCATTTTCTAAGAATGCAGCTAAACGAATATCGTGTTTTTCATCGAAGTAACGATAAACATTGATAGATGCTGCGGCGAATATTTTTATAGTAAAATATATTTAAGCAAATATATTCTTTTATTGCAAAGAGCAAATTTTAAGCAAATAATTCTTTGAATTTTAGTTTGCGCTCATCCTTATCCTGAGAAACTTTTTTAATGTAGAAAAGTTCTTTTTTAAAGTTATGCATAGTTTTCTGCTGAGAATATTAAATGGAACAAATATTTGAAGGCTGTTTACATAGACGAGAAATAATTTTTCATTCGAATCTCTAATTTGTAGGTCGATAACCTCCCACGCCCATCTCTCTCGCTCTTTCCAGTAAATCGTGGCTTAATCTTTTTTTCTTAGAAGTACTAATTTCAGAATTTATTGAATGAAAGTTTTTATGTTTACAAATATGGTAAAGACGGAGTAGCACACTTGAGGTAGTAAAATTAAAACAACTTTTATATTAGCAGTTGTGAGATATAAGCACCACAATCCTTTAATTACTGAGACCGTCCGTACACGTGTACTTTAGAAAATGCTACGGTTAACTGTCTATGAAATCGAGATAAAGCAATCCTTTCTCAGCATTCCAGAGCTTCTCACGATCAGTAACTGGACAACAAAACAGGGATTCATAACGAGTCACGTGCTAATAACAATATGAACTTTTATATTCTCATGAAAATGCAATTAATATATCTTAATTCGTATCTCTGAAAACATGTTTAATCCGTCAGTTTTTATGGAAGACCATTTTCGAAATTCCATATCTTAAAATTTTACACTTTTCATATTGGATATTATCATAATAAGTCGTTTCGAAAATCATACTTCGCAGTACAAAAAAACGGTAAGAAAACATTACGTTTTTAAAACATTATGAACATTCAATTTCCTTATTTATATATTTATCTATACGCTCATTTTTAAAAACAATCAGCCCGATAATTCATATCAAAACTGCAATTAAGTTTATTAACACTTTTCTAATAAGCTTATTAAAAAATTTCTCGATCAGTGTATTATATAAACAAAAAATTTTAATAATCCCTTGAAATAATAACGGCAAAGTAATTATTGTGTTACTCAAAACAGAGTTAGTTATTTCACGATCGTAATTGTCGTCACTATAAAAAGATCCGTCAATAAATTTCTCACAGTCAATCATTAATCATTAACCCCTTATATTACAACTTTTCCTGATAAATCTCACAACTAAGTTACTTCATACTCGATAACGTTCCAACAGAAAAAGAAACTAACTTTCACTGTACGAGTAAATTTACTGTACAAGTTACATATTTATAAGTGGGGAACTGTATTTTTCTTTAATTAATGTGAAACGAATAATAAAACACATTTCTTACGTTTAAAGTAAACTCTTCCACCGCGAGCGAATGACTGGATATTATAAAACAAGGGGAGAACAGACTATTAAACAGCCGCCAGCAGATAAGTGTTTACACATCAACGGCCGGTATCATTTACGAGTGGCTCCGCTAGCCAATGGTCATTTGTCAATGCCAAATAACATTCTATACTGTGAGGAAAATTAAAGCTGTGTTACAAAATTTATATAATTGATTTGACGAACCATCGAATCTCTATATTCTATGTATATACTTTGAATATGCCCTAAACCCCTTGTCCTATGACTTCTTTCCCAATTGCGCTCGACAAAGATATTTTATTGTTCATAATTCATTATAAAAAGAGAAAAATTTTACACTTAGTCTATGTCTACATTTACTGATAAGCATTACAAGTAATAATAGAAGAATAATATTCAATTCGGACTTGGAAGAATGAAACGATACTTTTATTTGTTAAATTCTATATCTTTACCATGAGTCTGACAGGATATTGTAGGGCAACAAATTAACGACCATTCGAAAATACTTGCGTTCAATAATGCACCTCTGAAAGACATTCAAAAGCATGAATATGTCTATAAATTCAAAGCCGAGAGGGAGATGAGAAGAGGCTCGATTATTGTCTTGGATTTCGGCCGCGCGAACAAAGAGCGCGTTTGGGGTGCCGAAAATAAGCGTTTTCAAGAAATTCAGTTCCCACTGGGCAACGAGGTCAGAACGGGAGAAGGTTTAGAATCCACCGGAAGACGTCGGTACCCGTAACGTCCCGAGACTTCATTAAAGATGCAATATGGCACGGTTTTTGCCGAGCAAATGAAGGGAACTGGCTACGTGCGAGAGAGCGGTCGGTTGCTTTCAAAAAAGTTACGACGAGGTTTTATGGGGGTTTAATTGTAGCCCGCGACTGTGGTTAGAAAGTAGTAAAACTCCGTTTGCCAGGAGAGCCGGATCTGTTACACTGCTTAACGCTCTCCGGTTCTTGGTTACGTACGGGGAAGACACGATGATGATGAGGAGAGGATGAAGAGGAGCCGGCGTCGGCTCACGCACTTCGCTGCTGTTAATTATTGCTTTGTCTTGAGAATTGCGCCTCCATTCTTAGAGAATAGGGGCGACGTTCGCCGTCAAGGCCGGCCGTACTTTCGTACATGATTTTTTTTCCACCCTGTCATTATAATTATTCCCAAGTAATTGAACGAAATTTTTAGGTTCCTATATAATAGTTTTATATTTAGTTCCTCCCCGGACGAGATTTCGGACGGGGAGCGTCGGCAGCCTTTTTGCACCGTGAAACTCTCGTGAAGCGAAACACTTTACACCATACATTCAATTAATTTCATTTAACCGGGAACGACGATCACGCTCGTCGAGAGTGTTTGTTTTTTCCTTTCCATTGATTTTTGTAGTTCTCTTGATTGTTTCCATTGAGATTTTGGTATTAACACTAACCATACTGGCACGGCATTTCTACCGTGACCAGTCAAATAACTGACTATAAAGTAAAGGTGAACAAGTTGGATGATACATCTTTTGTTCATGGAAACAGAGACAGAAGGAAAGAGAAAAATGGAAAAACTGATTAATCGGACAATATAGGAATTGATGTAAAGTTAAATGAACGAAGGATAACGTAGAATTTTGAAATAGGTCATTGGCCGGTTCACGGTATGGTTAATGCAAAATTATATTGAAGTGTGCTTGTAGGAATATAAATCGAATTACTATTGTATTTGTTCTGAGGTAAATCGTATCGATACAATGACGGTGGATTAAATAAATGTTACTTGAAATTCTTGGGGGTATTTGATGATTTAATATCTGTATTGAAGAAATTATAACTCTACTACGAATAAGAATGATGAACACTTTTGCTTTCAATGTAATAATATTTCTACCGAAATTGAATAATTGAATTGTACTATTAAGAACTACAAAAGATGTTTAACACAATTATCGAAGTACCAGAAGATAAGATAAAAATAACTGTGTAACTGGATGGAACGGTCTGTCTACGGAGCATGCAGTAGAATTTCTGTTTTGAATATGTTTAGTGCAAAGTACATCAACCAAGTGTGACACGTACTTTTTCATAATCATTATTTTTATTAAAGGGATAGAACTGCAATTAATAATCGGATTAGGGAAATTGTTCAGAGCATAGAATTTTTTTATATACGATCTGTTTATCAAGTAAGTCTGACGGTAAATAGGCGTATTTACTTTCAATTGTGGCTGGTCAAGATGCCTGTGTGTTACGTGCTATTTCTACTTGACATTCACAACGGAACCGTATTATATAATCTTCTTCAATTTTATTGTATTTTAGCTATAAATAATGATGTAAGAAACAATTCGAATTAAGCATATATATACCTTACCTTATGTACCAATAAATATTTGACATAAGGTAAGTGTTTGAAAATTCGCGAATTGCTTCATTTATGGCATACAATTATGTAACTACACGTAGTTACGTAAGTGTAATCACGCAAATAAAACAAACTGTTTAACATGCTAGATGCTTTTTTTCATATACTCATGAATATCAAAGTGCACCAATCTAACATGATCACTATTTAATTAAACACTTCATTTCCCAAGAGACAGAAGCGAATACATTATTCCAACGTTTAAACATAAGAATTCTTTACGTGTAATCGGACTACAATTAAACAAATCGAGTTTATTTACTGACTCGATCATACATCTCAGTTATGTAAGGTCCCGACTGTGCGGAGTCTCAGTAAAATGGAACGCTTTTTTAAAAATTATAATAACGAAGTTTCTGGAGTAATAGATGCATGGAATTTTATTTGGAACTCTTACATACAAATTCTTAGACTATAAAGAAACAAAATATTGTTTCGATAAAAATACATAGTTACGAAGAAAAATACGATTTTTTAAAGATATTGTAATATCCGAAAAAATTTTAAATCTATACTTCAGTGTGAAGTAAAGAAATGACTTAATTATTAAAAATACAGCTTAAGGGACGTAGAATTTGGTAACTTCTTTAATTTTTCTCATCGAAAATTAAAAAGAAATGCTTCAAACAGCTACATGAGGTCACAACGTTTTTCACTGAATATCTTGTTAACGCTCTTAATTGAAAAATAACTGCTGCACTGCTCTGCAGTCAATCGAAAACTACTTTGGGAGATCGCTTGATGTCTAGCGGGACGGCACAGGAGCAAGAGGGGTCTTTCACCGTGTGCGTTGTGTGACGCGACGGACTTAGTGTGTGCGACTGATTCGACCAATCGCACGCTAGAGCCGAAAATGCGTGAGACAACAGACGAGCTTCCTTGCATTCCGGCCACTCAGACCTGCATTCTTCAGCCCAGCCATCAAGTGATCTTCCGTGCACATCGAGGGCTTATTAGAACCATGTCATGTGATACCAGTTAAATGTGAGCTGCTTATCTATGAAAAACATTACTGTTCCATTTTACTCTACCCTCCCCTACGATCGGGTTTTACGATTCTCTGGCTAGTAAACAAGACACATATGTTTAAGATGAGCTGGGCAGGGGCAAATTGCCAAAAATGAAAGCATCTTTCACAAAAAGATGTGTCAAATTTCAAATCGTATCCATCGATATTTCATGCGATACGACCATGCACCAAGAAAAACTGTTAATAGTATATGATTAGCAAGATAAATCATTTACAAGTGTAATTTTAACACAATAAACAAGTAATGAAACGGGATATCTGCACGCAACGACTGAGACAACGCTCGCACCGCAGATGTTTCTTCTAAAACGCAATAATTAGTCAAAGCGTACACCAAACTACTTATTAAAGGCGCAATTCGAAATGATAGGTCAGTTTCTAGTAAATGACTTTCAATTTCACTCACATAAACGAAGAATCCTATAACCGCGTGTTCAATCAGGGGAGTTACATATCCGCGCGAGAGGGTATTCGACGAATAATTGTGCTCGATTCCCTCGCAAACGTAGTTTCCTATGAAAAAAAATATTACATGCGCATAGAATCATCCCTTTTCCTGTTGCACTGCTAATTACAGTACACAGTCGAAGGGAAACATCGACCGAAGCCAATAATTACAGACGTGTAGAATTGTTCCGATTTTCCAAGAAAAAGGTGTTGCGAACGGTAACGAAGCTTCAAATCGGCTGCCAGTATGTCCACAGCTTCCTGTTAACCGCGGCAACAAAGATCAGCGATAAATCGGAACCCTTCGAATGACATCGTATTTATGCTTACAACCGAACTGACTCGTTGTCACAATCTGAAACACGAATTCCTTTCCCTCGGAAGCCGTATGCAGGCGGTGCACGCATTTTAAATATGCCTATGATCATTTCTTCACGGGTCTCGATCATTTGTTGGGTCTCGATATATCCGAGCTCCCAATTAAGCCGGTTAATCGGGAGGCTCTACGACGAGTAACAGACTGTGCCCCTGCCTTTCAGGGGTACGACACACGATAAGCCTCCGCAAACGTTTACCTAATTCCGTCTATCTTAACCCATTTCAAGGGAATAAAGCGGAGGATCAACGAAGAAAGAGACAACCGGTCGATCAAAGTATACACTCAAACTAGCCGGTACATCGGACGGAGGGTTGGTTTTGCTTTTCGCGGTGAGCAACATCAATGTAATCAGGCAGGTCGCTTAGAGCGGACTTAACGACGATCGTAAACGTGGTTCGCTTTACAGCTCGCGGTATTTTTTTTCTCTCCCTTCCCTCTCTTTCACCCTCCCCCCACTCATTCTCTCTCTCACTCCCTCTCACTCTTTCTCTCTTTCTGTCTCCCTTTCTCTGGCAGCGTTCTACCGTTCCCCGGTTCTTTTGCACGTCTTCCTGTTCTCCTTCTCCCCGTGTCCCCGGCATACTCGACCGCTCGCCGGCAACCGGCGTCATCGCGAAGTCGTAAGTGAGACGCACCCCAGACTCTAGCTTATTTTACTCCAACCGTAGTAAACTAGCAGAGTTTATGTGACAGACACTAGCAAAGTCAAAACCGTCTCACGACTCACGGACCGTGATCCCACGAGAACACGCCGGAACTGGCGGGCTCATCTTTGTCCTGGTCGTAAACGTTTCGTATACCGTGCGGGAAGAAGAAACACTGTCGAAACGAAAGGACGCGGATATATCGCGCCCATTAAAACCGATCGATAAATCCTAATCTCCTCGGATCTATATTGGCTGTCGCGATGAAGGATTTACCGGTGTACGCCGCGATGAAATTTTATCATTATTGCCGCTTCTTTTCCAATGCAGCATGCTAATCGCGCGTGACGTACAACCTATTATGCCGATACGAAGGTTAGAGTTGCTGCAGGGGACGCCGCGTGTGACTTTGTTGACCCGCTCGGCTACTGAACCGGGGACCGTAAAAATCCTGTGGAAACTGAGTAAATTTGTTTAACCCCCCTTTACCTTGTAATAACGTGTCAGACTCGAAGAGAGTTGAAAGAGAAGTCGAGGAGCATAAATATTAGTGAATTCCTGCGAATTCAAATGAAATGTTGTTCTTCTGTTAACGATTATTACATTTCAAAGCAAAAGTGGACGTAGAATATACCCAGAGTTGTTCTCTTTTTTCCAGTAAATTATTAATGATGAAGTCTATTGTAGTTGAGAAGTAAATCGTACGGCAAGGGGTCAACCCGTCGACTGTGGACTGCTTTACGATTCAAGCACTCGACGGTGCGACGGTGGGAACAAAATTGAGACTGACTTTTTATATTTACCTGTTTCATTTGTTAATATCTGTGTAACAATGTCTGAAATATTACGGTATCCGTGTATCGTCATCATTTTCAAAGATCTAGGTTGTTTTAAGTCGCGGTTATGTTGGAACTCCTAAGATATATATTTCTTAAAATTTATGATGGAATTATAAAATTAGTTTTGAGCGATTTCTTCTGAGTCTCCATTTATCTAGACTGTTAGTTGTTAATCTATCAGACTAATAAACCCGTATAAATACACTTTTCATATGTTGAAAGAGAAATTGAAAAGTTCAAATTATTGGGGTGATTAATTCTTTAACCTTTTTATATCTTAGAAATATTAACGAAATTTTGGTAAACTGCTTGTATATCTGATTGAAAACTGAACACAGAATTGTGTCATACATACCTGACTGACGTGTCGGTCAACGTGTTAAGTTATTTTATTGTACTCCTTTATTTCTGTGGGAGATAATGCTAGTACACAAAGGTTACCACAGTACGTAGACATGACTTTAGTAATGGATTGAGTATACAGAAGTAATAAAAGATTACTTAATAGAAATAAAAGTAATAAAAGAACATTGATAGATACTTTCTAATTAAATAGGTATCGTTCTAATTGCATTTTATTTGATTAGTATTAATATTTCATTTGTAAAATAAAGATAGACGTACGATAAATCTAGAACTGCTTTTTCACTTGACAAATAATTAGCTGTAACGCTGTTCTGTCGAGGACAGTCGCGAGAGAAGTTACAAAGTATATAAAAAATTAGACATTTTTATATTTATAATACACTTGGCAAGTTGCATTAAGAATTATTTAAAGGAATTGTATTTAATTGAAAGTTGAATTTTTAATCTCGGGGAAACGACCACGGAGAATACTAGGAAGCTGGAATAAAATTTAGATTCTGCTGAAATTCCAATTTAACAGCGACGTTAAATTTCAATTCACGTTTCCAAAGTTTCTAACATTTTTAATCAGTGCGAAATACAACTACAACAGAATTCTTCGAAGTTCTAAAACTTCTCCAAGTTATGAGCTCATAAATAGAATATATGTATACACATATATCCTTGGCACGCAAGTAAACAAGTAATTACCATCCAAAGTGACACAACATTTTTAATTGGACGAACACCAGAAATACTCCAAAACCTGGAAAGCAATTCTTCAACATATTATTTACAACATCATATTTTCAATACTGGAGGAAAAATATCTTTCAAGGAAGTTATTCAATTAAACCGATCGTCCCAGTTTTTAAGTATAACTAGTTTGGATTGGGGGACGAATTTAAAATTCATGAATTATTTTTTAAATTGACAGTTTCCTTAATATCTAGTACCTCGAAGCAATTTGTAATCTTCTAATTCCCGATTTTCTAAACTGAATTTAGGTTAATCTGCAGATTAACTTAATCATATTTAAGAATCTTCTCAACTCTTATCTCAGTCTACGTTGTAAGCTTAACATTTTATTATACTGTATTATGAAGGGGTAACGCACGTTTATAAATCTACTCTGCTAGCATGAATTCGTTTTTAACTATAACGTATCACTATTAATCATTACTACTTTTCATCATAGAACAAAAAAATAGTAAATGTCATAGTCAATTAAAATGATGAAAGGCAATGAGTTAATTGCTCTAATTTCGATTCCAATGTAATTATCGAGGGAAAACCTGTGTGAAATTATTTAATGGTTGTAATCGCAACTGTAACTCATACTCTAATGCTTTTAAATGGCAACAATATTCCTCGGTAGATAGAACCGCAAACGATTAAAGAAAATTACCTTTACCCCTTTCGACAGACGGTTGCGGTACCATGGTTTCCTCTCGTACCTAGCTCGTGAAGGAAAAATGCCAACGCGGCAACATCCTTTACGGCCGGAGATTTACCGACTCTTTTCCCTCTTTAAACAGAACATCAATGTCGTCTATAAACGAGATGAGATTGACCTATCGTATCTCTCAGCAGAATCTTTCGGCAGAATAGTACTGTTAGAGTTTTAAACTTGGCCGCAGTCCAACGATGCCTCCGTGTACTACGCATACATACTTACATGATTCATCGTCCTTATGTCAGGTGGAATCGTTTAATGCAATTCATCAACAATTTCGTAATGAAACTAGTTTCTAAAGTTGATGTCAACTTGTCGCTATGTGCATTTCAACTTCTAACATGCAGCTTTCTGCCAGTTACAATTTTTAATCAATCGTTTAACCGAATGACTAGAGTACAGAGAAATAATAATCCGAGAGTATTTAGAATAACTTTATTATTTGTTATAATTACTTTCGCATGTAACGGAAAGTCATGATACAATGAAATTTACTTTTACGTATGAAAATGTTAAACTGTTCAACTAAAAATGCGATTCAATTTAATGAGACCAACTCGTTAACGGAAACGACTAGAATATTCAATTGATTTGCATTTCATTTTATATTTCCAAGTCACTGTGAACCTTGAATCGAAAGTTTTTCATTTAATCCGCAAGATATACAACACCCAGCATCGTTTTCTGTTGGCAACGGTCAGTTGTTTTGAAGCAATTAATTTTCAGCCCCATTCAGAACATGTATATTCTGTCACAACAAGATCGCGTAAGTTTATATAATACAAAATAAAGTCTACGCAGAAGCTTATATGAATATCAATGAATATTTCAGTGGATACAAAAGAGTATTAAATTTCAGTTGGTCTCTATTATTGAAAATCTGCGTTCGAGAGAAAATAATTCTTAATAACGAAATTAAGTGAACTTTGTATTTCTCGATTGAAGTGTTCATTTGTGAGGTTCTAAAAAACAAGTACGTTGGGTTCCATGGATATAAAATCTAAATAAATACAGATTTAAAAAGCAGCTGCAAAAGTTTTATTGATTATCTTAGTGTTCCTATCGTGAATAATTGTTTCATCGTCATGTTTTTAATCGCGAGCCGTGATTACCAACAGAGAGACGTGAAAGTTTACACGTTATTATACTCGCTAAATGCATTCAGCGGAATCCTCACTATTATTGCTTCTTTTTTTGTTCCAATAATAAACGGGTCCTGACTTTTCGCATGAAGCGTCGAATCAAGATCGCCAACCGCAGGCAAGGGTAAATCAAATCTGGCCGGCGTACACGATAGAAATAATTTCAGGCGAAAATACTTAATACGGATTCCACTGTTACATCGTCGTCGCAAGTTCCCGCGAACTTACTAATAGACAGCGTCACATGAGTAACCCGTACCTAAAAGCCGGTTAATATAGACGCAGTAAACTAGTGCTAATGTAATGCACTGGTAGCTGTCTTCTAATTACTGTTAAACGCACATCCTTAATGGAATATTCTTTGACGATCGAAGAAATCGAAAGATGAATAGAAAGAAACATTGGATGATTGTATGTTGCAAACATGATTTTATCTTTCGCTAGTCTTGAATATTAAAACGGAATTTTATTTTGACGAGATAACTCTAGGAACATTGAATTTTATACTTTCACCCATCAATCTTTTGATCACATCGTAATATACCTGCAGTTAAACAACTGACACATTAGCGACTGTTTATGATAACGCGATTTACTGCTCTATTACGCTTCGTGTGGAAAGCGATTTTTCAGCGATGGATCCCGAGTGGAACGCTAGTGTATCATGATAGGATAGTTTCATGTTGAATCGATCACTTGTTGATGTCGATGACAAGAATTCTTTTTTAAATTGAAAATTATACTTTATTAATGTTTTATCGTTTGTAGAAGATTTTATAGTAATGACAAATTATAAAGACTCGACAATACGTATGAAGAAAATGAAATTTATAATATATTCAGAATATTATTAATTTTTAACTTTTAAGAAATTCATTTTTTTATTGAAAAAGAACATTATTAGAATAGGTCCGATTTATTATATTTATTTTTATTTTGATATTACTTGTTTTTCTGAGCGTTCCACAATTCATAAAATGTATTACTCAAATAAATATGTTTTTAGTGGATAATTAATAAATTGATCATTTGATGGTTTCAAGAACTATTTAATGAAGCATTTTTAACAGAAATGATAGAAATATAAATATGTATTTTACATATCATTTAATAAACTCTGTAATTCTTAAAGTGCACATTTTTAAGATCATAGTTCCTATAAAGTAATTTGTCTAGAAATATTGTTAAGTATTGTTGTGGAATTCGGTAAAATATGAACTAGGCATGCATTAATGAATTCGGTGCAAAGCAGTTCAGGACTTGCATTATCAGCTGCATTAAAGTATCGTGTTAAATTCTTTGTAAATAAAAAATCTATCTTTAACAGAAATAAAATATACTATGTAATATTATATATTAGGATGTATTCTTTAATATATTGTGGTATTGTTATTATAAATAATTAAAAGAAAGACAATTAAGAAAGTATTTAACCGCACATGCAACCATATGATACACATAATCGAATAATTGTCGACAATTGAAGGTCTAGCTTTTATTTTCTCATTGACGTGAATCCTCAGAAAAGCTCAACGAAGAAAGTAATCGTCCAAGAACGCAAACAAAACAAGAACGAAGGGTGGCCGAGCAACTTGTAAATTCGATTCTTTATGGCGTTGTCATCGTTAAAGCCGAGATCGTATTTACCTCCTCAAGCTCCTTTGTGTACCAACTCCGTCACCAGCGGCTGCTTTGATGAAGTTAGTAGCGAAAATCGTTGTGATTCGGAATACCTTGCCACAAAGGAGACATGTTTTGTTTCAATATATCGAACTTTTAGGAGGTAACAGTAAAATATGCCCAGGGTGAATTTTTCAGTCTTCGAAAAATAGCATGCATACAGCTGGAAATTCAGTCTAATTTACATACCTTTAACGTGAAAGAATTGAAGTGTTTATAACAACAATAATTCATCACAGAATGAATTCTAAATTTACAAAATAAGAGAAATAATTCTATTTCGATTAAATGAATATACGGAGTACATTCCTGTTAATAGTTAAAACTGATACTAATAATTAAATTTACGCTGCAAGACTTTAATGAAATAAATTTTTTGATTAAGAAATGTTTAAAAAGAATACATCTTTGTAATGCATGGACATTAACATTAGATAGAACTGTAATTTAAATTGTTTTCATTTTTGTATATACTATGGATTACAAGCTTTATTAAAAAATGTTTAATTATAAGCCTCTAAGAATAGTGCCTATATAAAACTGCTAATAAAAAATATAAATATAAGAAATTAAAAAGTAAAATCGAACTATGTCTTAAATGTGATCTACAATACCAATATTATATTTTACACGCACAAACCTGTTTTATTAATTCGAATAAAGATTTACTATTTCTTTATTATTTTTCAGTTAGTTTATGTCTCCAAATTCTCCGTGTGCCTTGAATGATTACTATGAAACAATATATATTATGAAACAAATTATACGATACTCGTCAGCGACAATAATAATGATAGTTACAATAAAAAAAAGAAAGCTGTAAAAGGAAACCCGTAAAGTCGAAATCAGAAAAGAAAGAAACGGAAGAAGGAAATAAACGGAAGTTGAGGAACAGTTCACTAGTCGAAATGGCACGGTCTGGTTGGCTCTTGAAAGGAAGGGCATTTTATAGGTTAGAATCTGTTTTATGTGTGCCAGATTTCCTATTACGACCCCAACTTCGAACGTTTCAGACGAAAGAAGAGCGTCTAGAGAGAGCTTTATGTCCTAAAACGAAAACTAATCCTTCACCCGTATTCTTCTGAAGAATTATTTATGTTTCGTTTTACAATTGACTTCCGATTTAAATTCGGAAGCTTTTGTAATCAAACACGAAATTAATTAAATTGACATTGAAATTAATTTCAAATGATGGAATATTTTTAATTTTTTAAATATTATTCTTTTAATAGATAAATTACCGTATGTAATACACACTGGTACGCACTTTTATTTGGGAAAACAAATTTATGAAAAGAAATTAAATGTTATTTATAGGTTCTTTTAACATTGTCTACAAAAAGTTTCGAATAGCAATTTCTTCTACAAAATATATCTATTATATGCCATAAAATAAGAGCACATAATTCTGAATGTCAATATTTCTAAAAGAACAACCCTTATACTTTATTTATTATTCGTTAATATTTTATTTATAACTACTATTAAAATTAACGATCTCTACTATTATTTATATGTTGTGATTGCCGTGAGTATCACCATAAAATTTATTTCGTTTATAGAAATGAAGAAGGAAGTTGTCGACGACGTCATAATGATTTAAACACTGTCGTGAAAGTTATGGGTGTTACTGAAGCAATAAACGAACTTTATGGAAATGTTTTAAACGTTAAGAAGTATTAATGGTTTAGGAAGTTCATGGAAAAGTGATTTTAATAACGGAGACCGAAATGAATATTTATCAAGATATTTTTTGTCTCTTTCAACAAGTTCTATAAATCTCCAAGGCTTACATTTCATTAATTATTATTGAAAATTATTTTCAGTTTAAGTAATGTAAATTTCTGATGTTTCTGTAAAACATTATATATATTTACAAGTTTCAAACTGTGTAATGAAAACAGTATTATAAAATCTTTAGATCAAACCTTTCACATTATCATTTTAATATCGTAAGAGAAATATTTATTCTGCCATGTTTTGAAAAGCTAATGTGAACATTCCTTTATCTTTACTGAATGACTTATAATTACTTCCTTGTAAAAATAACATATTTATCCTCATTTCTCATTCACACTGTGTTGTAACGAACTGCATATAAATTGAAGTATTGCTAACATTTACTCTGTCAGACAATTCTTTAACGCATAGTAAGTTATCCGTCTTATATTATTAGCAACCCACCGCTTGTCAAATGTAATATTTATTGCATATGAGACACTTCATGAATTATATTATCACGAAAATTCTGCATGTTACGTAAATTTAATAGCTATGCAGTAATTATTGCCGCAGTGCATATTCATAACTTAACATTTTTATAGTATTATCTTTATTAATACTGGAACTATCGCATCAATCAAAGTGATTGATTCCAGTTTCTATATCTTGCAGTTACTAAACTTATAAAAGTATTCATATTAGAAATTATTTTTAAATTTAATATTATTATTTAGAATAATTTTAATGTCAAAATTAAACTTAAAAATTAAAACATTAACAACCCACGAGAAATATATCAGCGTAGCTTTCATGAAAGTAATTTTTCACAAACTTTGAAATATTTTGTTTTTTAAAATGGTTTTTCAATGAGATTTACAAATGCATTTCATTATGATACAGCCTGCACAGCAATCTTCAACGTGTAAATTCGTTTCACACAGAAAATACAATGTATAATACAATCATCAAATTGTCGATGTTAATAAATATAATTAAAATTCATGAACTCAAAAATAACATAACTAGAGGTTACAAGATATACTACAGACCAAATCTGATAGATCTTTTTACGTAACATAAGATTAACTTCTCCCCTTCGTGACTATTTCTCGTTCATTTAACATTCCACCTTTAATCTTTCATTATAATTTACTAATATACTAAATGAAAATTATCATTCTTGCCAATTACTAATATCACGCAAAGCTTGTAATTGAAAAAAAATGTTATATTAGAAATAGTTTCAATAGTTTTAAGGGAAATACTAATACTAGTAATAATAATAGTAATAATAATAGTAACAACAACAACAACAACAACAACAACAACAACAACAACAATATTTCTCATATTCCAGAAATCACAAAAACGATTGATGCGATTAGTATAAACGATAATATCGAAATATAACTCTATAATTAAATACACACGATTCATTTCTGAGTATACATTATTTCTATCTTACTATGTCTTATCCTAATGTACCTCATGAAATGCTAACAATTCCAGTGGTTACACAGATGCCAACAAGTAGTTTCCCTAGAACATGTAGCATTTGCCTTTCCATAAACATGTCAGAGTTTCTATCGTTAAAACGACGAATTTCGATTAATTATGTTTTGCTTCTAAGGAAAGGGTATCCGACTTCGAGCAAGAGCATTCTTCGGGACTGCATACTAAACAATCCGGAGAACAGAAACTGTAGAATACGACGGAGGAAATGGTTTAGTGTGAGTGAAGTTTGTTAAACGAGCTCGATACACAGGAAACGTTCACAGATTACCTCATCACAAGACTTTTGCTTCTGTAATAATCTGGCTTGCGTGCTGCCAATCGTTTCTCTCTCTTTGCTTGCCGAAAACAGATTGCGTGACAAACGAATGGGAGAAACCAGCTGTAAGGATACTTCAGCCAATAAAATAATTTCTCACGTTATAAAATATGGGGAAGCAAGTTGAAAATTTTGATTTAACACAGGCTTAGGCTGTATTCATGTGATTGAAAAATTAAGTAATTCAAGTCGCATAACTACCATTTTGAAGTAACATCAGAATCAAGTTCACCGTACAGATATCTAATTCTTGAGAAAAACTGAAACAACCCTCTGCCACGTTTGAATCTTTCATTTAGAAGTCTTTTCAAATATTCCACATTGTCTACTTGATAATTTATTAAACTAATAACTAACTAATAACGCCGGTTTCATCGACGATTGTACATGTGCGTGAAACGACAACTAATCTGTTAAAATGGCTGGATAAAACTACCTGAAATGAAGTGTGTGAGTGCAAAAATAAGAGAATAATTATTAGGTGCAGACGACAGCAGTGATTGTAGAGTACTCGTGTACTAATTGGAATTTGAGTATCTACTAACTGTCAGAGTACCAATTAAGAATCCGTTGCAAACAAGTCATTAGAGTGAGACTTGTACGTGTTAAATTAAAAGAGAACTTTAAAACACTAACGCTCGAGTCTACAAAATAATTTTTGGTTTGTTGAAAACATAATTTTGCCTATTTGAGGATCGTTACGTAAATAGGTTTGGTTGTCAATTTGTTAATAGTGTTTTGTATGATAAACAGTGGAGGGAAGTATTCTCGTAGCTCAATTAGAGCTAAATGAATGTACAGTTGGGGGCTAGAGTTAGCCAGCGGGCATGAATCAAAGCAAGAGCACGCATCTACGTAGTGAAAGTTCAATGAAATATGGATTGCTCCAAGCAAAGGTACAACACAGGACATATAGTTGGTAGACAAGATATAGGGAACTCATAAAATTATCCCCCTAAAGACCGGCGCCGTTGATGAGGCTGAACTCGTAGACTGTCTCTACAGAATATTCCAGTTTAGAAGTTCAGATTTTTTAATCTTCTGATTCGAGGAAAAGTGTAACTATGAAAAAAACTAGCTACTCTAAGAGTCAACAACGCCTTAATGCAACTGCAGAAAGTATCTAAATTTCAGTGTTCAAGGAAAATCCCAGACTGGTTACTAATCGTAAAGAATTGGGACTAATTTAATGATTAGAAAACTGTTTTAATAGCATAACGAAAATAAAGATATTTTTCTATAGTATATTTCAGAAAAGTATAATGGATTAAAGCGTACAAAATCAGTGTGCAGTACGAAAAGCTTTACGATCCAGACTATCTGTTTCCACTTGATTTTCTTGCTAATTGTAAAACCTTTTCAGATACAACTTCTTCGAAATATTGTGGGTATTTTTAAAAGAATTAACATAATTCAACAGGTGAATGGAATTTTTGTAAGTTTAGTCAAATAAATCCAAACATCTTCCTCAAAGGGTTAATATATTTTTATAATAAGGACATGAAAAATATATTTAGTTGCAGAGACATACTCTTTCCAGAAAGCTCCCAAAAACAGTATATCTTCAACTTGCTGCTGTTAAATATCGAACGATTAGCTCTTGATTGTAATTATACCGCGGTAGTGTGTATAATTCCTCGTTTCACAGAACTTATGCCCAATGAAAAATTAATATGAAACCAATAAGAATTCTTCAAAGTTGTAGAAACAGTAAAAAGTAAAGTACACGGAGACTCACCAAGGCTACGTAGCTGAATGTTCTGGAGGGCTGTCAGGACTGGACGGTACTCTAGTGGCAGGTATATGAGAATTCAGTGGATGAAGAGGGGGCCTTACGTGAACAGAACTTGGTGGCGGTGCAAGTCCTATGTAGGGCACCTGTCCCTCATAAGTTGGTGCCCCAGTAGGACCAGTAGCATATCCGGGACAGCAATACGTCCGACCAGACTGGATCATTCTGACTTCTTTCCAAAAGTGCATCGTACGAATGTCATTGTTAGCTGCAATAAAAAAAAAATATCGAATTGTAATTTGTGTTCGTCGAAGCTCCAAAGTATCAAGGCATTGTATTAATTAAATTCTGGAGCACATTTTATCCAAGGTTATTTAAAGGTCATAAAGTCAGAGATTATTGAACTCCCCTTTATGTTGATTATAATATTGGATTCTTTAACAATTAATATAAGAAAATAAAGATGACGTTGACATCGCATTCGAAATAACATTGGAAGGACCTATTCATCGTCAACAAATGGAAATTTTGTAACTGTATAGGTTCTTATCGAGCGGGATACTAGTGATCCTTGAATAGGAAAATATCAATCTTATCAGTTACTGAATCAACTGATCTTTCTAATAATTAACAAACATCCTATATTGTATTTTTATTTCAGTTTCGAAATGTTATATGTAATTATTCTAAAAATGATGAATTATATAATTAATTGACTACAATAAAAATAAAAATTTGAACTATGCTTCCATTTACGATGAAACCAGTCAAATGGTTTTTGGCACATCTAGCAGTAAACAAATTCCGAGAGATAATTGTTATATCTCGTTCCACATAACGAAAATTTCGAGCACTCGAGAATTTCTTTCACTTCACTTCGAAATAAAAACTCGCCTTGCCAAATTTCCGAGGAGAAGTGAGTGTTGCATGTTTAGAAACCCCGCTGCTCCGCGGTTCGTTTGAAACGAATTTAATTTGGACTCATTAATAACGATTCGAGGTTTCATTCGACATAATGGGGATTCGACCACGAATCGAGTATCATCGTAGGGGATTCTGAGAACAGTGCACCCAGAATTCACGTGGTTTATAGCCAATAGAAATTCACCCATTCACGCACCAAGATGGCCGAGCCCTCGAGGCGTGGTTTTCACAAGACCATACATACATATAAACGGCAGACCCAGTTGGATCTGCCACCCTGTTGTAACCTACAACCACGGGTTTCGTTGTCGTTCGAGCTTTGATCCTCTGCCATTTATTCATCAGCGTTCATTTTCTCTAATTGCCACTTTTGTGCTAAAGGAAAGTTTAATGCACAGGACGATATGCTCGAGGGGAAAAACGGTAGCTTCTGCTTTCTCTTTTTTTTATTGCAAAACAGAAAATTAAGGTTTGAATTAGAAAAATGATGTTAGACGATAAAACTGAACAATCAGGAATAAACCCCATTCTACATCTGAGTTTTTGTAATATAATGAAATAACTCTGTACATTTACACACTCTGATTCTCCAACATTTAGGTGACTTCTTAAAAGTACTGACTCTGGTAGAAAGTGTTCCGTCGAAACAAATTCTATTAAAAAGTATATTAAAAATTAGATCAGAAGATTTGACGATACTTAATGGATATATTTAGAAAACAGTAAATGTACTTGTTCCTTTATGAACCATAAAATATTGCTTGTTCACTGGAATTTGCAAAGTAGAAAGATTATGCTAGCAGCATGAAAAAATAGTACAACGCTTATAATAGATTAAATAAATCAGACGGCGGTAATTAATTAACATCCAATACTATTTTCAGTCCCTAAAAATGAACAAGCATTTCTTCAAATCAATGCTCATTCGCTTACTCTGTCTTCACAAACAAAAATAAAGATTTTATGTATTTTTGTAAAAACAATTTTTCTATTATCTCCTTTATCGTTATTAACGTCTTGTTTTACAATATCGTGCCAGACTCGTGAAAACTGAATTAGGCAAATTTAAATGCTATTTACTTCTTTTTAATAGGAATTATATATTGTTCTTTTTTATTATTACAATCGTTAACCCATAGAGTGAACGTTTCTTAATAAATTATTCAGAATAAAGTAGTTTCATCAAGTACAATTGTAAAAGAAGTCATAGGACAAGGGGTTAAAAACATTTTCTGCGTTCTGTATAATGTAGTAGTTGTGTGATACATATTGCTTCTTCGTCACGATGCACTGACTATTCTTAAATATTCTTAGTCGACTGCATCGTATGTAGGTCAAAGACTGGTTTAGCCCAATAATCAATAAATCACACATTCTTAAAGAACAAAGAAGAGCTTTATTACATAAAAAAAAGTAGGTGCAATATCAATATGTGAGCAACGGTCTTCAAAGTGTAGACGAAAAACATGAAATTATATGCGCTACTTTGCTTCATCGTGGTATTTTAAGTTTCAAACAAAGTTATTAATAGTATTTAAAACGCATTACCTACTTTTATTGAATCTTGTTGCTATTTTAAGTTATATTCAGCATCAAGTCTATTGTCTAGTCCAAAAGATTATTATCAAGAGTTATAAGAAAATTATTAACATTTTCTAAGGCAGTATATAACTGTTGAAAAAAGTGCAAAAGTGTTTTTAATAAAATTTCTGACAAAATACAAGAGTATTTCGGTCAACCGAATATCTAGGAAATAAGATAATCGTGTTCATAAATACAGCATGTTATATTCGAAATGAGAACTTCAAAATAATATTTAGAGCGAGAATCTAACAATATTCACAACCATAAAGAATTCGTCACATAATTGTCTGAACATGTCACTCGTTTACGTAAACTGCACCGGAACGTGTTCTATAATACCTTATTTTTAAATATCTGCGGTATTTACTCTCCCAACTCTTTCGCACTTTAAGACCTATCATTATTCTGCTGTCAGAGTGGTTGTTACCAAAAGGATCAATTTAAAATGAAATATTTCCCATAATGTGGCCAGCGCAAGGACGAAATAATTCGCCTTAAATTTTGTATAGTTTGTGGTTAGTACCCGGCACTTTCCGATTTATGTTCCTGGTTTCCGAAAAATCGGTTACACATCATTCCTTGTCAGTCAAGTCTTTTACTTGTACACCTCTCTTTCATTAAATGCTCTTATTTTTGCTATAAATTGATCCTGTTTCATTATATTCCACTTGAGAATATTTAATTTTCTTCACGTAATTCTGGTGAAAATTAATTCGTTAAAGAGCAAACAGTATTTTTTGAAGTAACTTTTACAATTCACAAATAATCTAATAGAAGCACATTTTAACTACTTATATATGCTTGTCCACAGTTATACATATCGTTAATGTCACAAAAATGAACTTAAAACGCCAAGTTATTTATCGCCTTCGGTTGCAGCAATAAATCACCGATGATTTCATTCGTTACAAATGTGCTTCTAAATAACATAGACGTTGCCGCTTTCAAAACGATTTATTGGAATTGCAAGTAATTGTATAAAAACAAATGAAGTGATTTTGATCGCACCTTCCTACTAAAATTAATCAATAATGATAGAAATTTATATTATATTGAAATAATTTTAACTTTAGAGATAACGACGAACATACAGAATACACGTCTAAAAGAAAAACCTGATTGCAACAGTTTCTGAGAAAAATCTGGGACGAGATTGAAAACTAAACCTCGATAAAAACGCGTTTAAAGTACCGCAAATGATTTTGAAACAAATAGTCGAATATTTATAGCTGTTATTCTAATCTTTTATTACAGACCCATAAAGAGAATGTTTAATTTTATTATGCTTATCTCTTAGCATGCCCGTAATTATATTCTTTTTTTCGAAATTTAATATTCCTTTCCAAAAAGATCAAATATACATAGTTAATAACATATCATTTCATGAAGTACCTATCCGCAACGGTGGAGAGATATTAAGAAAATTAATTATGAAGAACACAGTAGATTAATCATTTATATACCTAATAAAACTATTACTAAAAAACATTTATAGGTAAATAATAATTCTTTTGAGTTTTGTTAAAGCCGTGCTTAATGAAGATTAATAATATACATTGCGTACAACTCAACCTGCAATTCGCCGTACTCAAATTAATTACCATCGACGTCGTATCATTCTGCTTTCGAAAAACTCAGCAAGTTCGATATATCTTCGAACAACTCTTTACACGCCAAACAACAAACTACCGTTTCGATAAATTGATCATTTATGCAGCCCCAAAGCGCACGTACATCCCAAAGATACTTTCATCGAAGATAATTTGACAAATGTAAGTGTAATTAGGTCTTATTTCGAGTCGCTTATAGCGAGAGAAAGCAGGAAGCACCTTAAACTGTCATTTTAATGTATGTCTTTAATAAATAACATGATCTTACACTTTCCGTTCAGTGCGTGTATTATCAATATACTTCGTCAATTGCAACGCAGTTTGTTAACTTGTTAGGATCATTACCGATACATGGATTTCTATTATCGGGATCTGTTCTACCCATGAAACTTCAATAAAACCTTCCAACAATCAATTAGGTGTTTAATGAAAAATGTCGAAGTTTCAATTTCCTATTACAATACTTCGATGGAAATTCGTTAAACGCGACGTTCGTTTACTATCCGTCATCAATCAAGTTAAACGACTGTTCATTAAATTCACCGATCACAAATAGTATTTTCCGAACACTTGAGTGCCTGCATCATCAATTTAACGCATGAATTCTAGTAGTAAAAATTTATTACTTTACTGGGTAAAGTCATCGGATACTTGAGTTTTACTTAGAAAACCTTTGTACATAGGTATCTGTAATACAGGAACAGTACGCGAAGTCATTTGTAAAATGCTTTTATCTTTCATGTTGTAACATCTTGACAAATATATAACTTTGCACGTCTCTGCCAATGGAATATAATAAATAACTGATCACTAATACAATTATTCAGCCTGTTGGATTTCCACCTCTATTTTTATATTTGCTGCTATTCTCACGGTGACCATGTATCATTTATTTCATAGTTTTGTCCTTTAGAATCATTCAATGCATACCCTCGATTTATCAAAACAAAATATATTCCTGTGAAAAATATTGAGATTCAATTTTCTTTGCATATGATTGTCTTAAACCTTATGCTACTCGCACCGGTGATTATTACATTTTACAACAAATGTTACAAGCAGAATGCCGATTTTTATAACCTCATATAACATTTAGATGTGCAAAATTGCGGAAAAAATATATAAAATATCCAAAGCGTAGTGCTTCTCGCAGTATTCGCTGAAAAAAAAACTATTTTCCATGATAATGCTACTTTCCCAATTACGTTCTCAAAAACGTGACTTTCCTTGAAAATCCGCAGTTCAACTTTAGAATAACCGAATATTTAATATAATTAATACTTACTTCTTATAAAAATTGTAACAATAGATTTTTTCGATTTCTTCATATATTCATTACAATATTCGAATGAAACTATTTATTTTGAAAATCATTTCGGACATTTAACGCTAACCGCACCGTGAACCAGTCAAACTACCTGTTCTAAAATTTGATTAAAAATTCTGCATTCTCTTTCGTTCATGTCGATTTATATTAATTTCTATATTGTTCAATTAATCAGTTCTTCACTTTTTGTTTTTCCTTTTGTTTCCGTTACCACTAAAACCAACGTATAATCTAACTTGTCCACATCTTTTTGTAGCCAGTTGTTTGACTGGTTACGATAGGAACAACTATATATAAAGTGCCGGTACGGTTAGTTAACACTTCAAAATTATCAATAATTACACAATAAGTAAATTGAAATCCATCGTTCAGGCGGACGCGGTAGTTCTAGTATTAACCCGTTGACCTACAATACCATGTTCCGACTCCTGAAGAAAATTGTTCACTGAATTTGATAAATCTAAGTGTCATTTATTTTCTTTAAATATAAATGAAATATTACTTTTCTATTATCAAGCGTTAGCCTTTGGAGTAAACATAGACATAGGAACAAGCATCAAAATTCTTTCTTTTCCTAATTTTTATTATTAATGATAAAGTAGTTGTATTGATCGTAGTTAAGAAAGAAATCATAGGGTAAAGGGTTAGTGAGCATTATTGCTGTTTATATTGACACAAGGAATGGTGAAGGAGATTCCGCGTAAAGCGAAACTAGAGCGATCCCAGCGGCGGAAAACGAAGGGCTAGTTTTTTATTTTGGAACCGCACCGACTTTCCGATTACGTTGCTGAATACACCGACCGATACCAAATGATTTATTCCTGGTTCAAATCGAGCAGATGAATCCGGAGAGCGGGGCATACTCGAAAACCGGACGTAAAAACGCTGCACGACTCGTAAATTATATTTAATGGTGTGGCTTCGCATGCTCTGCCGCCGCATCACGCCGGCGGATCGCAGGTTTTGCAGGGCCCTCGCCAATTGCTGGCTTCTGATGCCACGACTGTCATGTTCATCACTGGTAATTTGATTCGAAGCGAACACTTGCTGTACCTTCCGATAATTCATAATTTAGATCACGTTGAAGAATTATCTTGTTCGTATTGTGCGCATGATTCAGTGTCAGCGGCAAAATTTTTAATTTCACCGCCTTCATTTTGATTACTCGACCCGCGTTTCAACTTCAGCCACTTACATCGATTTCATTCCAGTGCAATTATCTTCTTGCCGACGATTTTAGGTGTAATAAGGTAACCGCGAAAATTGCTATGCTATCAGACGCATCGACGGGTCTAGGAATTTTCTTTAGGCGTTCACGGAATGAAACACGAACGTCTGTTTCCCGGTAGTTCCTAAATGACGTATGATACTGTTCTGTGGTAGCTTTGCTTTTATTGTGATCGAAACTAGCATTCGCATGAATGGGTTTCCTTGAAGTCATTGGTACCGCTTTCGATGAAAAGAATTTACAGGAATCAAGTCTGAACGCCAACCTGCAATCTGAGATGCCAGTAGCATTTACAGGTGATCTTGATTCCCAATAACGACTTCCCGTGTGAAAGACTCATGTAACGTGGACGTCGTAAATATTAACCGTCTCGTCTGAATTGACAACTGATTCATCGTTTTTAAATACTTTAGTATGGAAATACCGAAGGATTGTTTCATGAACAGTAACGAACAGTGGAATAAATTTTACACTAGGTTTTAAAGAGTCGTTGCAAAGGGGAAACTCTATTCTTCAAGTTTGTGACAGAATTAGTTTGGAAAAATATTATTTAGTGTCTATAGAGATATTTAAATTTGCAACTTTTTCATCGCAAAAACGTGACCAAAAATAACGAGTATGGATTCTGAAAGTAGAGGTTCCACACTGTAAAATGAGTCTAGACAAACTGTTTCTTCGTAAATTTATACCACTCTGAATGAGTATTTTTTCAATGAAAATTTCATGATCGTTTAATTTTGGAGGTCAGTGCATTTTTGTATATAACGTGAGTACATGTAATTCCCATTTCCATTCGGGAAAATTCGTTTTACAAGAAAAATACATGTAATGAAATAATTAATATTAAACTTTGTTCACCATAGTACAAGGGAGCTGTTGCATTTTCAAAAAGGACAGAAATAATCGCCAAGGGTGGTCAAAAATAGGACTCGCAGCTGCGCTTGCAGTCGCCACGGTTTACTGAAACTGCCATAACTTCCGGCACCGCTAACAATCGCGTGACGTCACTTTTCTGCGATTTGTCATGAGCACCGGTAGAATTCTAAATGTAAAATATCGTCAAACGACTGTTTCCTCCCCCCACCCCTCTGATTCTTCGGTACTCCTTATTGTTTACCATGCTCATTTGTTATCGTCACGTGCTCCGCTCCGAAAAACAACGCGAACCGCATACCGCATGGAGATATTTATAATAGAGATAGATATATCAAACATTCGTTATTCGATTTCAATAAAATGTATCCTCGAGCATCATAAATACGAAAGTTTCAAAATGTCTACTATCTGGTATGTGAAAACTTACCATTCATTATTATTCCATTTGTTCATTATTTCAAATTTATGCGCCTCTCATTTGACTTCATTACAAAAGTAAAGATATTTTCTTTTGTTGTGTGAAATTTCAACTCTAGAATGATCAACTTCCAGTATTATCTATCGTTAAAGTTGTTCGCTTTATTTGTTGAATTTGTATACGTTCTTGCATTTAATTGAACTTTTGTGTATATATAATCAATGAAACCCTCGAAGTATGTAAAAGTTGTAAATAAAAAATGGCCTCTTATAAATAGAAAGAACGTCCTAAATTTTCGAAGATAATGATTAAACCTTAATACGAACTTGTTCTTTGTCCATCGTGTTTCTGAGATATGGCGCCAAGAAATCTTCCCCTTTATCAGTCACATAAAATAGTTTAAATAGCAGAAACTTCAAAAATACCGAGGTCGAGATAAAAAGTGCAATAAATTTTTCCTTTAATAATAAAATTGATAATTTACATAGAAAAGGCATACCATAACTCATTGTAGAAACAGAACATTTTATTTAACTAATACATTGATCAGCATATTTTTGTATAAATAATGGGCACACAAAATGATGAATTGCGCTTTGCACAAAATGGAAATTTGGTTACCAATGCCAAGTATTGAATATATAAATTTACTTAAAATTTAAACAATTGAAAGGTGTTAGAAGAGTAACATAGACGTTAATTATGTTGCAAAGAACTAAACTAGGAATGCTTACGTAAATTCATGACTTTGAAATTGCTTTAGAAACGTTCGACTTTATATAATTCACTCTTCCCGGTACTTTACGTATTTGTTAAATCATGCATGTTACAATATTATACATCATCCTACACTTAAGATTTCTTTTCTATAAAAAAAGAGAGCTCCTCGTACAGATCTTAACAAAATTTTATCTTCGATCATTGTTACATTCTTCGAATAAAGCGAAATTTTTCATATTTAAAATTTTCAATTATTTCGCATCACCTCTTCCGTAATATTTGAAAGTATAAAAACTGCAGAATCACCGTTTCGATGATTGTTCTTGTCGATACATTTTTTTCGAACAGTTACATCCTTTTGCAATATCAACTCACCACTGTTCATCTTTATTATCAGCGAAAATCAATTTAACCGAAATAATTTATATATGGATTTTCAGAGTTGCTCCAGTTGTTCTATTTTCTAATAATCTCGCTTGAAATAAACTCATTTCCACCACTGATAAATCAGAAGAATGAGTCCGATACTCTCAAAGTCCTTACAACGAAAGTCTCTTCATCCACGATACAAAGATGAATAATCGAATGTTAGCAGCCTCGACTATCTCCGCATGGCAAAGCTAGGCACTACAGTAAAGCAACACCTCGCATGTACCAAATCTCTTTATTCGAAGAATTTCAGTGCTCCGAAACAAGTAAAGAACGACAGTGAACGGACCAAAAATATCGAACGATCGGCAACGATCGACAACTCAGTTTTCAAACAAAGGATACTATCCAACACAGTTAAGGTGAAGATATACATTCATTGCTATCCCCTTAAAAATTTTCATTGTCCGTATGCGACAGCAATTTACGATATTATAAATTCGGTATGTTTTACGGCCGTCGTGAACACATTCGAAAAGTGATATATAATTCCTCGAATTTTCCCCACGCTGTTTTCCAAGCTTTCTCGCGCGATTCGCGCTCGCTGTCCCTCTTACGACAGATTCGAGCAATGGCGGCGGCAGTATTTACTAAATGGCGCCTAGAAAGGTATGCATTATGCCCGCATTGATGTTACCAGCGACGTTATTACCCGCGATAGGCATATCCAGACGGAGATATAGATAGAAGCGTACCCGACAGCCTGGTTAGATGGAAATTAGTTCATGCACGTACAGGCAGGCTTCGAGTGTCAATATTTGTAGTATCGGCGGCCATGCCAGGAAATATTCGAATACTCGTTATTAATTTCTCCGTTGCCCGATCGAATGCGCGCTCTCGTATTTAATTATTGGACCACTCTCAACGTCAGGAAAATTCTTCCCGGTCATTCGCAATCTTTTTTCGACAGCTGTCTTCTAATTTCAATAAATAATTAAGCCAGGCGAAACTATGGCATAAGCAGGAGAGGGAGAAGGGGAGGGGGGGCGGTTAGGGTTCTTAACTAAACCTTGAATTAATCATTCGCTGCGCAAATGGCGACCGTCAGGCGCCAGTTGCAATTACGGTACAACGCGAACGGTACTAGACTGGAACCATGATTTTTGCCTTACTAAATACGTACGTTAATATTGAATAAATTGTTAAAAATTTAAATCAATTTTGTGAGCGCGCGTATTTACATAGTGCACTTAATGCATCCTGCTCGTAAATAGCTTTGGATTGGTGGATACATTAGTTTCGGATTCGTACGATTCAATGAAAAATAGTTTCTCGGCTACGAAAGTGATTCCAATGTTTGCATAATCATACCGTCTATTAAAACTGTATTTGGGTACGGTAGTCATGCGTACCGTCTACGTATATTAAATTGCGATCTTATAAGAATAATTCTGTATGAGGTTGTTTAAAGGGAGGCTATTATATTTGCTCAAATTCGTAATTTTTGAGATTCTAAGACGAATTGATCTTCGGGAATCAAGATCTCGAGAAGAAATCCTTTACATCGCAATATTTATCCCTTAAAATAGAATTGTTCTCTATTTAGAAAATTTCTCTTGTCATTATAAACAAAGAGATCACGGTAACTTAATAAAATATCGAAACTTTAACTGAATAGATATTTTTTACAATTACAATCGGGACACCTACATTGTCGGTCAAAAGTTTGGAGCCAATACATCGGTTAAAAGAGAAACATCCATTTTCTTGTAAACAACTTTTATTGGAGAATTTTCTTGTACGACAAAGGGACATGGACATGTATGTATTAGTCAAATATAAAGATATATATAATTTTGGTTATTTTATTTTATATATCTATAAGGCACATAATTTTTAATTTGTAACGTCACGTATTAAGTGGTTCCAAACTTTGGCAGTGTACACGTGTCTATCGAAATTAGAACATTTGAACATTCATAATGCAACTGACATTTCTAAAGAAATATTTCACTTGAAAGCGTTTAGATACTTCCATGACTCACAGTTACCCTGTGTAAATTATCTCCTTTCCTCTACTCAATTTTCCATGGCTAAAATAGCCACTTAACGTGCGACAATTTACGTGAAAATATTTTCCGCGCACATGGTTGAACATGCGAGAATGATTAATGCAAGTAACGTATCACAAAGTAAAAGTACACGGCTGAGGTATCGTTACAGCAAGTGCGCCGGGTATACCTTCGTACCTTGATTTGACCACTAATTTCATCGCAACTGGTCTCCATTCGACAGAAGTCTCTGAAAGGTGAAAGGAGGGAAACGGACGGCCAGGGAGTAACCGTGACTGGTTGCGCCATGCAAACCAACCCTTCCCGCATTCGTGGAAGGTGCAACTGCTCGGGGGAGGGGAAAAGGCGGAGCTGAGCGTGCACGGCGCAAAACTTGTAATATTATTTGAAAGTTTTTCAAAGTTGAGGCGGTTCGAACGGCCGCTTTTACGACGGTCACACAATGCCGGCTACAATGGTTTTACATATCGTAAAGTGCGTGCACGAGCTAAGGAGCGCATATAAATCGGCTTGCCTGCTGTTATGTCTCCCGCGTGCAAAGGCCCGTTTACCATTTTATGCTCTTGGGGCGTTTGAGCTTTCCCCCGTCTCGTTCTCCCTTTCCTAGTGTTCCTTTTCTCTTCGCGAAGTCCCCGATTCTCCTTGGAATCTTGAAACGAGGACAGGGTCGAGGGAACTAAGAAGGTCTTACCTTGAATAGCCGTGATTAAAGTTTTATCTTTAAAGTCATTCCCCTCGCGCCCGATAGATGTCCTTCGTTCATTGACAGCTTGTTGGCCTGGTGGTGATACGTCAACGGGAATTAGTTGTTTCAATTTGTTTCGATTTTAACACTAGGTTCACGAACATTTGTTGTACAGTTCATTCTACTACTCCTAGAAAAATTCATGTTTGTTCATTAGGATTTTGGAAGTTGGAGGTTTCAAAATAGATCATTGGAGTATATACATAGGTAATGGAATAATTGCTGCAATCAAGTTGGATATAAACATTTACTAAGTAGTGTTTATGAAATTCAATATGCGTCGAATTAACGTATTTCGTAAACCTAGTGTCAACCCTGCCACGGTGCTTAGTTTTTCTATGAATTTGAACTATTACTGAAAAAGTAGAAATATGTAATGAGAATTTTCTTATAGCATTCTCGAGGAAGTGAACAAGGGCCGAAGAACGCAATGATTCATGGTTAGCAATTAATTCAATGGGAACACTTGGGAACCGTCGGCTGTTGTATCTGATAGGGAGAAATACTTTAAAACTTGTAGGGTGTTTTTATTTCTCCGCGTATACTTACAAATGTAATAGATACTTAAAAAATCGTGCATTGAAAATTTAACGGTTTCTAATGCTCTGTGGAACTATAAGGGATATTTTCTTAAATCGGCTAGAAAATATTTGATCTTCGTTTAAATAAATTTTACATATCTGTTAGTATTTTCATGAGGAATAAAAGATTTTCTTTTTATTATTTCAATACTCTTACTTTTACCTAGCAATTCATTTACTTTACTTTAATTATAAATAAAATTAATTATAACGATCAAGCATGAGAGGAAATATATGATTCTTTCTCTTAACAATGTGTAGTGTTCACCGTTTCTTATAATCCTTTTAGTTACAATAAAAGTACCAGCCTATCTCCGATTTGCATCTTGAAATTGCAAATAGCATTACTTAAAAGCAATAGACACAATATATGAAATTAATTACCATTCGATGGGCGTCAAGATTATGGCAATTATATATCGATAATTATGCTCATAGCAGTAGCAACAGTTAATTATTTCTGAGTGTATTGCACATTGTTCTAGACCGGAAGGTGGGTAACACGTAACGTTAAGGATGCGCTGAAACAGCCATATGAAGCTATAAGGAAGTGGAGTATCGATTAATTAGTGCCGCTCGTTGCGAAGCAGTCTAATGCACGAAAGACCGAAGAAATATCGACGATAACGAAGAAAAGTCTTTCATTTCAAGATTGAAGAAGGTCACGTAAGCATAAATCCGGAATTATTTCCTTTTTGAAATGTAAACACCGTTTCACTTACAGTAGGTCAATGAAGTATTTGTACATTTAATTTTCTCGTAATAACTTTGCACAGAAACGATTTGCACAGCAATGCAATTAATACATCTTTGTATTTCACGTTGAGACTGTATATTTCTATTAGATTATATTAAATACAAACGTGAGAAATCCAATAAAATATAAATAACAATTGAACAGAATGTTATTTTTACGTCAATTTCCATATAGAGAAATTGGCGAAGAAAAAGAAATTTGTATTCTATAAAAGAAGATTAATTAAACGTAATAAATGTAATGAATTTCACAGTCAAGAAATCATTTGAATAGTAAGTGATTTGTGCAGGAAATAAATAGTTACTGTTAACTTTTTATAAGAGAAATAACAAAAATACATTTATAAATGCTAAAAGTTTTGTGTAGTAACATTGGTTAATTATTCAGAAAGTGACGATACGCACACTATAAAAAGACGTGTTGTTCTTTACACCAATACAATCTTGTTTAAGCACATTCTATACTCATATCACTATGTATATAATGAATTTGTATAATTATAATTTTGCAGAAACATTTCAATATTATATCCTCGTAATTTCAAGCGGCATTTTTGGATTCAGATGATTCCGGTTATCTAAGGTTTATTTCAAAATTAGAAATTCTATAGAGAAAATTTGCTTATTACGCAGGGAACAGTCATGACTTCATTTTAGAGCAAGCATCATAAAAATTTAGCTATTTATTCTATGACTGAAATAAGTAAATCGAGAATGTAAATGATCGCCGTGTAAAAACGTAATAGGCGCACAGTCACGGTGCAGGTGCCGATGAAAAGAAATTATAATGAGCGAGAAATAACTTCATTAATTGGGATCACGATAGCCTGTTTAATTATTCCCACTGCTAATGATTACGATCATTGATTTCTTTCCACGTCTGGCCAAATTAAACAGTCATTTATGAGTATTCGAGTGTGTGCAAATCATTTCGGAAAAAGAGGGTGAATATTAAACCAAAAGAAAAGGAACCACCAAATATCAGAAGCTGACCAACTTACAGTGCCTTGAAAATCACAATATAATTATGATATTTCAACTGCTTAACAAATTTGATAGAACTTATACATTTTTCAGAATCTTTATTACGATTGTATGGTTCTAAATATAAATAAATGTTGTTACAATTTCAGGCTGCAACATTAAACAAACACGACATTAGACAAAAACGTATCGTATAACAATGTAATATACTAATGTTGCGTTGTACGCTTTCCCTTTAATTTATATAGTTTAAGGAATTTTTATTGTATAAGTAATTATTCGCTTTAGAGATTTCAACAAAGTGGAACAGTGGAACAGAATATGTTTATTACCCAATCTACAGTACTAAAACAATTTGTTTTTTTCTATAAACATTAGTATAAATATCTCCCCATCTGATCTCTCTATCACTCTTCGTATCTCCTACGCTTCGCTCCTGACATTATTTTCAAAGTAATATTAAACAAGTAAAACGAAGAGGAGCTAGTTCTGAAACACGTACACGACATAAAATAACATTTGTTTTCATTTTATTTTTCCGTCTATAAATATGATATAAAAAATTTTGAAACCCCAGCAATTATATCGAACGTAATAAACTAAATCTTGCGTCCAATCACGAACGTATTAATTATACTGAATTTATTGAGACATCATTTAATATCTGATATAACAGTGCAAGAGAAATCGTGCTGCTGCAAAATGGCTGGGAATTTGATTTATGTATGATACCATATAATTCGACGCTCGGAGTAAAGGCCAATCCACACTGTCTCTGTGCTTTCTCGAGAGCAAAAATCTCAAGGAAAATACGTTGGAGGTTCAATGCTACCGAAACACGACCACTGTCATAAATATTGCTCACACACGTACGAAAGGGACCGAATAAATTCTTTCCGACACCTTAATCTAAAAATGAATTAACTTAATGGCTTCATAATGCATACTATGATTACAGACTTAATTGCTAAATTTCACTGATTTCAAGATCAAAAACGGAATAACTTTGCCAAGATTAATGCCTTACTTTTAAATGAACGCGGCGATAATTTGAATACAGTTTCATAAATATTGAAATATTATGCAAGACGTATGATTACACATTAAACAAAAATAATGGTTTCATTATTAGCGGTGCATTTAGAAGTTTCCGGCGTATTTCCATAATATAATGCAACAAGTATTATCTAAGATGTATGAATGTCGATCTGTTACTGGCAAATTGAAGTTCAACCGGTGTTCTAGGAGTCACGAAACCAGACGCACTCCATGCAAGGTGTAATAAGTAGTGCCATTTACTAAATGGAACGTAATTAGTTATGATATTGCGTGGAACATAGTCTTGAGAAAACAACAGTGTATTGAATACCTGGTTTGAATCACCAGCTTTCGCACGCGAAGGAAACGAACACTAGTAGGAACGAAGGAAAAAGAACACTAGTAATACCAACACCGTTCAAATTCAATGTAAGATCCCGTATTTTAAAATTTCAGTAGAAATGTTGAGAGCTCCAAAAAATTGTATTATTAACATAAAACGTATTCACAAAAATTTTACAGAAAATTATAAAATAAAATTCATTGTAATTTGTATATTCCACCTTCCACAGATTTAATAAATCATTACTTGTATGACTTTTGTACTTTTTCATAATACAGTTATGTCTACGATAACCTATGCAATGATAAATTTGAAAATAGGTGACAAAAATGAAATTGAATTAGGTAATAAAATTCATAATAAATTTTTGTTTGCAAATATAACCAAACATGAAACATTTATGATATTATTTTTAAACGATTTAATGTACATATTCCATTCACTTATTAAGAACAGTACTATAGTAAATATTTCCTAAACAAATTGCTTTTTCCTGTTAATATTTACTAAGCATTTACTGTCTTTTGTTTACTGAAGAATGTAAATATATTATTTAATTAAGTATACGGCGTTAGATTCAACTTTAACGTCTCAACCTTATCATCACGGTCTAATGATGCCATCCAGCAGTGCGCAAATCTTCGAGAAAAAGTAATAACAACGAATAAGAAAAACTGGGTTCAGCAGTTTAGCTAGATGAAACTTTCCCCTTAATATTATATTACTCTCAAAACATCAAGTGTGCATATAAATATATATCACTCCTGAGTATCTACATACATAATTGAGCCTACCAAATGAAAAGACGTTACAGGGGGGAAACTATAATTACCTTGCATTTTAAATTGTTTACAATTATTCACAAAAATATTTTACCATCCATGTGTACAATATATTTTAACAAATTAAGTAATGTTTTCCTTTTAACAAATTATATATACGTACAGTAAAATATATTATACGTAAGTGTAGTGACTGAACAATTTTATAATAAATATACTGTTGCGAAGATTGATTATATACGTTACATGTTCTTTTTATCTATAAGATTCGATATACCACAACTAAAATAAGCTATGCAGAATACGATACCATTTACCACATGCCACGACATCTTTTTACAAGAAATATGAGTAATATAAAAAATATAGTATTCATAATAACGTATGAATACACTCCTTACAATGTGATTATCATACATGGATACATCCAAAGCAGGTTTATAGGTCGTTCCATTATAAAATAACGATGAAAGAAAGATTGCTCAAGACGAATTTAATTCACGTCAACGTCGGGGCGTTTCTTTTTTAATCTCGTTATGACATATTCATTTAACCCGTACTATGGAGTAACACCATAATCTAAAATTGAATGTTCCAACTCTGAGAAAGGGCTACGAGGTTGTGAGAAACACCGACGTAACTTACCATTTGAATGAATTTACATAATTTTCTGTATTGAAGAATACTATGTTGACATTTATTTTAGAACTCAATTGCACGTGCTACTACACTGCGATTTCGAAGTTGATTAACCAGAATGTCATTATTAACAATGCAAAATCGTATTTCAAATTGTTGGTTTCAATATGTTGGTCTTGTTCTGTTGCGATACCTTCAGGATAATAATAATGGGGTTAGAGTACATAATAATCATATTACTCCTATTGTTCACTATTGTTCAATTACGAACAAGGAAGTTCATCAACGCTTTGCGTACGTGAATAAATACATTAATTCTCGTACTTAACTGCATGAAATTTTTATGTAACATGATATTCAGTAACAGAAGTTATAGTCTTCGTTAGGTATTGGTCCATTAGTTATATTAATTAGTTATATTAATTAATGTAACTAATAGACTGGGAGAACAAAACGTTGGAAATTTCAAGCATATAATGTATAACATCTTACACCTTACATCAAAGCGTATATAAGTAACAGTTGACGTATTAAACATCATGCTGGTAGTATCATAGGGAAATATAGAATTTTAATCGAACTTTGTAAATTCATAATGAAGTGATACTATTCCTCTAAAATTTCAAAAGAGGACGAGTAGCATTCCATTGCGATATCGGAGCAAATCGAAATCGCCGATCAGAAAATAAAAGGTTAACAAAATGCAACGGATGCGAGAGCCGCGCAGTGTCATTATGGTAAAAAATTAATTTGCATCGCGCAGGGTACTCTAATCATAGGAAGGGTGTCGATGAACGTGCCCGATAAACCATTCGAAGCTTCGAATCTGACAGAACGATCGACTCTTCTGCCCGACGTGTACGGCAGTGCACGTTCGTAGACGGCCCTGAACGTATACGAGATAAGCGGTTGTTACGTACATTGTAGCCGCTGATGTCAAGGAAAACTAACTGGCGCCTCCCGCATGCAACGTCCAACACAAGTGTGCATACACATGCAAGGCGCTCGCAAGAAAGTAACCTACCTGCGCATACCAGGGATCAGGCGACGCGATCGCCCCTGGCAAACGATGCGCCAGCGATGTGATTGAAACGACTTACAAACTAATAGACTAATTCCTCATGTCCAATTCTTTGTTCGTTTTATTTATTTATTGCACAACGGCCAGTTGATTAATTTCAATAGAGACGCTTATGAGTGAACTGTTTCTACTACGTCACTAAATATTTCATTACGTGGGGACATTTATACACTAAAAATGAGCTAATTTGATGATCTATTTGTTGTTCCCAGTAAAGGGAACATTCATTTTCACCGCGACGAACGAAAAATATTATTCATGAAGGCTTATGTTGCCAGTCCATCATTATTACCGTTATACATGAATACAAATATTATACGTATAGTACAATCAAATAATCATTTGTCAGTCAAATTTTTATATTGCGAATTATCGGATTTCTAAAGTGGTAAGCATTCTCTCGTTACAATCATTCCTAGCGAGTCACCTAAACTTGTTCCACCGACAAGACAGAAACTCAGTTCCATCGCTAGTAGCTAGGTGCTACTACACGCGTCGCAGCGCGTCCTTTTCCGGTGCGAAGCGAGTATATCTTTTATCTTGTCTGATTCGTTGATTCCCCTCCGTTCAGTCGAGATCTCGCGGTTACGCAAGTCCATAACAAACATTGCCAATTCTCGAACGAGCCACTTCTACCCGCCCCTGACCGCCACCAGTGCGAGAGCAACTCTTCCACCAGTCCCCTTCGAACCGTTCCTTGACCGTCAATCTTCGTCTAATAAAAAGGCACTGTTCTTTTTCTTGCTCGAGCAGATCCGTAACTAAGAGTTAAACACATTAACTCGTCCATACAGCATACAACCATGCAATCTTCTCTCTCGTTCTGCTTCCGTTCCTCCAACCGCGCGCGCGATTCTGCAACTGTTGACAATCTGTCCTCCTCGCACTGCGTGTCTCGGCGGTCGTGCCCTCTTTTTCCCGCGCGTAATTTCCACCTATTTCTTCCTTTTCTATGAAGAAACACACACCGCACCGCCGTCCCAGTCCCACGCAAACGCCACGGTTCAGGGTCAAGCCTGCCGCGAACGTATCGTCGATTTTCACAGTCCGAGGTGGAATTAAAAGATTTTTTATCCGGGCCCCATCTGTTCAGCCGATAACCCCCGCCATCGGCCTTCGACCATTTTATGGTGCACCTGAAATCGAGTTGCTGCGCGACAGGATTTTGCGTGATCGAGCTATTTGCATTCGTGATCGGCCGTACCTGTGGAACGACCGATAATCAACCCCACTCCCGGCCCTCTACTGTCACGACACGGATGAAGAAAGTAATAAACGGAATTAGCTGTCCGTTCCTCCGAGCCTTCGAAGATCAGTCCCCTTTTCGGCGAGGATCAAACGGCGCCGGAACTCGCATGTCCATGACAAAATGGTTCCTAGCCACCGCCGCGGTGCGTGGTACCAGGGGAATCCTTCTGCCCGGCCGATTCACCACGGTTCGGACGTGATATTGTAATTCTAATGAGATTCGCCAAGCGATCGGTGCCGACGTTCCGGAAACGCTTATAAAACCGGCGACATACTTCGGTCCGTTTTTTTCCTAGCTCACCGCGTTCAACTTATGAATGATTGAGGATTCACCTCTGCGAGGTAGGGAACACTGTTATTGCGCGTACAATGCCGTGCGAAAGGGGAAACGCTTTGCGTCAATCGCAGTCCCGCAATTTCGAATACCGTGAAGTTACTTCGCGCGATTTTCTTATTTTTCAACGACGATTTATGGGAGTTGTTTTAATGCATTCCGGAGCAAACGCGTGAGAGAATTTTGTCTTCGAACTGGAGTTGAACAGTGTTCGAAATCGTTTGAATGAATATTCACTTAAAATATTCAACCGGATGAAGTTCAACCATTCGGATATTTATCCAGATAGAAATCGATTGTTGCTCGCAATAAACTGTTCGATTCAATATTTATTCATAGGCGTCGAGTGGAATTTTATTTGCACTGCACAATACTGTGCTAAAGATTGCTGTTGCATAGTTTGATCTCGAGGTGCGAAAGCATTATCTGATCGTTAATTTGAATAATTCTGCGAAACGTAAGACTGAGTACTACTATGTCTGGAATGCCATCCACGTCGAATTGAAGTTGTTCCGTTGTAACATTCAAATTAAATGGAAACTAAGTAACGAATACATTGTTTTTATTTAAACGATTAAATTATTCGTTCTCCGCTGTAAGTTTGATTTTATACGACGAAATCTGATGTTGTACATTTGACGGAATTCGATCGTGGAAGCTTAAGGTACAATCGAATACGTATTAGTATCCTTTTCTTTGTTTCAAACAAGCATTCCGGGCACGGGGAAACATTTTTAAGTACTGAACAGACCGTGTACCAAGATACCGTTTCATCGTAGTTGCAATTAATATCACGAGAAAAAGAAAGCCGTGTACACGAACCAATTATGCTCGATATTCAGGTATTTGTAATGCAGGCCGTCTTTAAACGAACAATTCCGTATAATCAGAAAATCGGCGGAACGCCTTGAACAACTCCAACCTGGTGTAAACTGAATATCGTGGTTTGGAGCGATGGGAGTAAGGCGTGGCAGTGTAAAAGTGAAAAGGAAAGGAAAAAAAAGGTAATAATGTTGCTGGCTCGGTGAAGTACTTTATTTTTGCACGCTCACTCGGATTAAATTTATATCGTACACGGCATCTTAGCAGTTGTCCTCGAGACGAGATCACTTGAAATTTACGTTGGCCGTCCAAAGAATAAAACTTTTCATGATGCGAGAATCATTTAGAAACTTTATGCCGGGCGTGTATTTAATTTACGTGCATACATACGTCGAACAGAAGATGGCAGTGAAGGGTAAATACGGCAATATGAAATTTCTTTACGACTCAACAACATTGACACAAAAAATGTAAATAAATAAACTATTTAATTTTAATACTTTAAAGTAGCAAAACAGTCTTGACGTATATACGCGTATCCAAAAACCGAGGCTGAACGTTGATATTACATGGCATTACGTAAATAAAAAATATTTGAATATTATAAATTTAATGTTCAACCTTATGTTCTTTCGCTACTATTATGTCAGTATCACGAACAAAAATGTTACAGTGCAAGATGATCTATACAAAATGAGAAAAGATCTCATAAGCATTCTTGGCAATGGAAATTTTATTCTTATCAGGAGTATCTTCTATCTTGAACAAATTTTTCTGCTCGAGTATCGCCAAAATATGAAGTATTCGCAAGTTTTCTTTAATTAACTTTCAAATTTGTAAAAAAAATCATCGAGTATAAAGGTACAGAATAATTTAATACAACGTATGCCTCTAGCAAACTTGAGTACTTCGACTATAGAATTAAAGTTGTGTAGAATATAGAATCTATGCGTTAACTTGTCACGAAAATGGTGACGATTATTAGTAATCATT
The DNA here is from genome assembly GCF_051020985.1 of Nomia melanderi. Taxonomy (NCBI): domain Eukaryota; kingdom Metazoa; phylum Arthropoda; class Insecta; order Hymenoptera; family Halictidae; genus Nomia; species Nomia melanderi. Next base: position 9,104,509 of record NC_135006.1, on the reverse strand, counting down.
TTCATTTATAAAATACAAACGTAAATAAACAATAATGAATACATGCAGTGTAACAACTTCATAACACTATGTATCCACTTTATAGTATATGTGTTTACACAAAGGCACTAATTACCGGTTAACGTAAGTAATTTCGCTTTTCATGCCTCCATTTCTGCAATGTTGCAGATTCGTCAAATACATCCGACCATTATATAATTATACCATAGTATAATTATTTTGTCAGGAAAGTAATAAATTAGGGGGTTTCTTCATTATTTGATGATTCAGTCGAAACTCAGCTTTACGACTTCCGGTGCATTAGAACGATGCATCTGGGAAAATCGCGCAGAGCAAGTTTCTACATTTAACTCGTCCCGAATAAACCAAGAAAACCACCTTAATGTATCGTTGACAGACACCTCGTTCCTCAACGCAACACAGCGCCACTTCAATTTGTAATTCTGTTCCCGTACTATCCCAATTGGCCAGTAAGATTTTAAATTCTCACCTGCCAGCGTAGATCAATTAACGTCGCAGGCCTGTAATCGTTTCAAGATGTTCTATTTCTATTCGGACACACGTTATATTCGTTCAACCTTTGGATAATCCACATCATGAATAATTGTCGGATGTGGCACAAACTTAACAGCACATAAATAGATTTTGTTATACGGATAATTTAAGGAACGATGATTTATATTTCAGGAAATGTATCCAAAGTGTACGTTTTCTGCTCGTGCGCGAAATCACAATTTTGTATTTATTTTTAGATGGCCGAGCTATGAACAACATAGCTATAAAATCATGCTTGACAGAATTATAAGCATGTTAATTCGAATATACCAGACGAATCTGATTGAAGAATGGTTAAATTTAATGTGATTCATTTATTATTAAATATTATTTGTAACATTGTATTGACTATGCAAGTAGTACGAAATTACTTAACAAACGTTTTAGCATGTTAAAGGAAGTATGACAAATTTTACTTTATTAAATGAAACTTCTTTGAGTTAATAAGAAAGTCCTTCTTTCATTCAATTTCTAAATACAATATAGACTACTTTTTCTCATGAAGTAACTTCTGAAACAGAATTAAACGTTAAAATGCATTCAGTCACCAACTGGCTTCTCCTATAACTGCAATTTTCATTTTCTTAAACTAATTTAAACGCTGTATATAAGAAACTAAGCGAGCTTCCCGGGTAATCCAACAGATGAATGCAACGAAAGTATCAAGCGAGTTGAAGAGTAAACACAGAAGTGTTACTAAATTGAAAGCGAATTATTTATAGACAAATGAATATAAATCTTTACGTGGTGAAGTATAATACATATTTCTTTGTGTATAGTACACGACGCTTCAAGAACAATGAAAGTCCACATACAAAGAAAAACAAAATAAAAACAACTTTTAAGCATGAACATATATATTATCGCAGTAAAATTCGTGTCAAAAATTACGAACTTGTGAAACGGATTAAGGTGCAGCTTTCGTAATCATATCGAAATCGCTAGCTGATGCTCTTTATTTAAAATGTGCTCGCCGCTTGCACAAGCATCCGCCGGTTGATTTTCACGTGTAAAGGTTGAAAGAAGCATGACCGTTGGCATCTGCACGCGCGAACTATAGCTGGTTTGTTATTACACACCAACACGCCGACTTGAATTTTCACTTATGCAATATGACTTGCAACTGGCAACACGCGACTGTTGTACTTTGATCCGCTAACAACCGGCGGCAACTCGCGTTATACAGTGTCTATTTTAGAACGTTGTATGCGCTGGTTCCTTTAACATAGATGCACCGCGGCGCTACCGAATCGCCGATTATTTTCACGGTCACGTAATCAGCTTAATAACCAGCGACACTTAAAAGATGCGAGGCCCATCGGGATCACTGTGATATCGTCCCCGGCAGACCAGAAATAGAAGTAAAATGAGTCCATTCGTCGGCCGCGGCGTCATTTTGTTTCAACTATCCTCGCCGTTTAACTCTTTAAAGGTGCAGGTGCACTAGCAAGAAATTGTGACATTTTTTTTCTAATAGCCACTTTCGTGTCGAGCGTAAATGCATCTCAAATTGCTGGCGGCGGGTTAGGTTCGTTTGCTGCAGCAATAAAATAAAATAAAGTAGAAGGCCAAACGCAAACAAGCGATTTGCTGAAATGTCGCAGCGGCGATTCTATTAGAACAATAGAGACATGGTGTTCCGCTGCGTGAGTTCTTATAACTTGAATCTTCCAAAATTCGTAATTCTTTTCTATAAGCTTCTGAATTTGATTCGGATCCAGCGACGCCATATTCACATTTTCACAGGCAACTAGTATTTTATTAAAATTTCATTGCTTTTGATTATTTTTAACTATTACAAAATAGAAATGTCATTATCTGAGCCTGTAACCTGTTGGGTTTTTAATCAGTTATAATTTTGTTGAACACAAAACCGAACGCCTCTGTCCCGTAGAAACAGGAATAAGACAACTTCGTGTCTCTCTCGAAGTGTCAGTATTAATGGTCAGTATTAATTCCCGATAGTGGATTGGGTAAGTGTTTGCAATTCACATGATAGCCGACGGTTTTGAATTGCTTGAAAACAATTATAATATGTAAGATAGACTAATGTCGAATAAAAATGTTTAATAACATAAGTCAGTTGACAGCAGTGTAATGTGAGGAATGCGATGTCAAATAATTCGTAATTGTTTCTATTTATCTGTGCTACGAAAAAATAAATGTTACGTAAGTAAAACGCTCATTTTCGTAGCACTTGACGTGTTAATATCGGAAGTCAATTGTACCTACCACCGGTAATTCGTTTACATATCAGCCACTCATTGTCCAAATCGATTAACTCCAGTTTTTGAATTTTTTAAGATTCTATCATCAACGCGCTTCATTGGCTCTTAACTGTACACATTTAAAATAAATTTCATTGTGGATTTGAAAAGTCTTTTGGCCATGTAACAATTGCAATAGTAATAGAAATTACTTCAAGAATCTTAAGATTATTTAATCAATTTGTCCAATGAATAGCTAATGTGTACGTCATGAGAAAAAACGTCGTTAGTTTCCTGCTAGTACATCTGCAGCTTAGTACTCGAACCAATTCGCGGCTATCGTTGCGCAACGACCATCGCTTTAATATTTCTCATCTAAACTTCGCCCCCGTCTGATTCGCGTCTAAACGAACGAAATACCTCGAACGTTACCCCGTTGCGAAAAATTGTACGTTCAAACTGCTCTGAAGTGTCTAGTCACGACTCGTGTTCTAGTCACGATGCGCTGTCTCGCGCCTTCTCGACTGCCATCACGAACTGTTCCAGAAGCCTGTGTGTTTTACAGGAAATGTCTTGTAAAAAAGAAATTTGGAATGAAGAAAAATTGTAAAACACAGTAACCAAATATTTTCTACGAAAGTAACTAAATGCTGCAGTTATAGGGTAGATGCATTTTACTTGTGGTTGTATTAATGACTGTGACCTATACTTTTAAGTATACATACTAAACTCTTCGAGTTATAATATGAAATCAGATTTGTAATGAAGACTTCAAATTGAATTTAACAAACGCAAATATTCTTCAGTTCATATTAATAGGAAAATAAAATGTTTTATGCTCATGAATATTTAACGTTTATAGTAAATTTATATAATGAATATAGAGTTCCTACTCCTATTGGGAAATTATTAATAACACAATAACTCTTCCGAGCATTATAAAAAGAAGATTCCACTAAGCCTCGGGAAACATGTTTCAGAAAATTTGATTACGAGATTAAAATTTCTAATTAGAAACTAGCACAGAACCGTATAAAGAATACAACTGTGGGAATCCGTTAATATTACAATGCAATGCCAATCACTAACACGATCTACTGATCAATATTGTAAATTAATACATTAATGAGAGATCATGAAAACGATAATTTTAATGAAATTCAAGCAAACGATCAGTACAAAATTGATGGGATCCTATAAATTTCATATTATCTATAATCTACTCGAAGGTATTGATAAAGAGATAAAGATTCCATTTAATTTCAATTTCTTGAAACTTGCCAATGCAAAAACTATAATTCTAGTCTTTTTAGTAAAAGACTGTGTAAGAATACCAAAACCTTAATTAAAAAAGAAATAATGAAATAACAAGTTAGAACAACGTTAACAAAATTATAACGATGTTACAGAGTTTTTTATTCTTTTCCTCCGACAGAACCATCAAACGAAGGAAACTGAAATAATCATATTTCATTAACAAACGAATTAATAAACGTACTCTTAATAAAGATATAACGTGCAAATAATTCCATTTACTCCGATCGACCAAGAAAGGTTTATTGAAATGAAGATCAATTTGTTGCGGCCGGTTGCAATTCACGGGGCTCTCGCAACGGCGAAACGTCAGTTTTGGATGGGCGATTTATCTCGCTAACATAGATCCACGCAGCGATTGCATACCATCCATCTTCGTCCGTGAGCTGGACTCCTCATGCTCGTCCATGCGATCTTCATCGCGTTATCGCATGCAACTTACGTCGACGTTCGGATCAAGCCGGCTCGCTCCTCTTTATCTACGAATCAGATTATACGCCATGGATTCGTTCGCGCGAGCTTCGAGCCTCGACGTCTGGCTTACACTGCGAGTGTCGTCTGACGTGCATAGGTGCCTGAGAGGCTTCAGTCACTGTCCACAGTTATAACAAACCGGCAGCATGCAGTTGGAGTTTTAAAGACCATCAGTGGTATCAAAATCTTTAAAAAAAAGTATAATAAATTTGGTAACAGCATTTGTGATCGTATCGATACGAACCAAGCGTTTATTCGAATGAAAGTCATTTATCAAACATAGAAACTGGTTTTTAACACCCAGTCTCAGGTTAGTTCAACAACTCTCCACGTATATCTAATTACAATCGTAGTACTTTTTGCAGCACTTGTCTAGTCACAATCTCTATGATCGAATACCGTTCTTTTACAAGTGACAGTGACCCAGTGCACTGCTAAACTTAGTTGCTTTATAGAATATAATTATATCAACTTAACTCGAAAACATATTTTAAATGAAGTCATAATTATCAATGGTCGTTGAAACATGGATTTTCGTAACTTTAACCAATCTATTAATTATATTATAGTTGCAAATGTAAGAAACAGTTTTGATTTGATTACAATTTACAAAGATAAAACGATGCTCTGAGATCACTTTGAAGAAATTGTAACTTATTGTCAGTACTGTTTTCAAATTCTTTTCAATGTTGCTAAATAATTGATAAGTTGAAGGGAGTGTTACATTGGCTGTAAGTTGTATACTTTAAATAAAACTTGAAAGACTGTGACAGCGAGAACTAGTAATACTTTATCAATAAGGGCAGGGCATCGACACTTTCAAGATTTAAAAATGAGTTCAGTGTCGTTTGTGCTTATCTATTTATTCCTTCTAGATTTAAACGTTTCTACGAACGCGTTTAGAAATAATGTTCATCAATTTTGATAAAGAAACAGAACACTGAGAAATACGAGTCACGTGTTATGTTATAAGTCAAGGTCAACACTGTGGGGTTGACAATACTTTTTAATGTTAGTGGAGCAAAACTTATTTCATTAAATACCTCAGATACTATAATATTAATACAGGCAAAAATTGATATTATAATTGATGTAAATAGTTTCGAGAAATGTTTCTTTTTAATAATACATTAAAAATCATATTATATACCTGTATTTCTGATTTTCCTTTGTTAATTTTTTACATTTCCGTCTCTTATAGCAATATATTTACGATAAATAAACGACATCTAGACTTTCTACACTGAACAATCCACATCTCCTTTATTTCTCATAAAGAATAAGATATAAAGTGTAAAAGATCTTTCTTATAAGAATTTCTATTTGCCTGACAAAAAAATAAAAATCCAATTTGTCCACATGTGATACACGTTGTTTTGCAAATTTATTATTTGCAAATAATAAAATGATTCCAAAAATGAATTTTTCCGAGTTTCCTGAAATTTATTTGCATAACTGATAATTTTCCATTAAGAATTTTAGAGACCCTCTTTCAAAATACAATCTTCAGCTAATAAAAAGATATGTATCCATTTCCTTTTGGTATTGTAACTTTGTAATAATAATGTTTCAGGAAAATAAACAATGAAGACTTCGGCATGATCTGATGTTAATTTAGTCAGATTTCCGCGGTATGATAGTTCCTTGTCTCTGTATTTCTGTACTGTCTCAGTCCATACTCCTTTCTACCTTCGTATCTATTTGTGCAACCAGATTCCATCTGTTTCTCTTTGGGAAACGCATGCATGGTTTCTCATTCCCTTTTCACTTGACCCTGTTCATTTACCTCACGCAGTTAGTGTCTAAGCGAATTCAATCTGTTATTAGACTCAAGACAATCTGTCCGACAATAAGGATGAATCTACACTGATCAGGGGAATTAGAACGACTTCGAAGCTCGCTATGAAAAATTAAATCGATTACATCCTCACAAGGAAATTCACGTACAAAGTATTCGCGCATTAAGAAAATTCGACGAAAGTGATTCCGATCCGTGTAATGAGTAATTTTATTTTAATTAATTTCATCTGATATCCATAGGCTAATATTCCACATAAGTAAATATGTAAAGACGTATTTAAATGAAGATGAATAAATATTTTTCTTCGTTCGAAACCCCATTTTCAAGAAAGTTTAATTTGAAGATGTGTCGGGGATATTAACATTTGGCTAATTTTAATTTGGCTTATTTAATAATCCCAGAGCCTTCGGAAATATAATAAACTTCGATATGGCTATGACCGTTGAACTTTGCCTTTCGAATAACTGAACGGGCCTTCATCTTACTATAATTGACCATCTCAATTCGTTAAAAACCTATTTCGTCCCCTAATTTAATTCACATGAATGAAATGCTTGTGGTTTTTTACCAGCGATGAGCATTTAATGAACCACCGACTGCATTCTTTGCCAGATAGGTATTCTAGAAAGAAAGCACCAGGTGAGTTCCACAGACAGAACCGAGTATTTCAATTCTCACTTTTCTTACGGTTATCCATAACGAAATAGCACGATAATAATAATGATGAAATAATGAATTTATTGTATCTTCGGATATGAATGATGAAAATGTAATTTTTCTATCGCAGTTCATTTTAGAGATTCAACTAAGTAATTAAAACCTCGAGATATTCTTGCTTGCAAGTGAATATCAAGCTAGGAAATTACCATAAAAGGTGTACACACAAAGTAATACATTCTAATGACGCCTTCCAACGGGGAGTTGTGCGGTAGCACATTTATCATGTCTAGCGAACCACGCATCGTTAAACGCGCCTTATTATATAATAATACTCATGATACGAAACCAACGTATTAATAATACGGCGCTATTAACTGTAACAAAATGCCTCCTACATAAGAAACAATTCGATGACAGTAAAGTTCAAATAAATTTTATAACGAGTACGCTTAATTTCACAATTTGTAACAAATTTTCAAAATTTTGAAATTAAGAAAAATGAAAATAAACTGATGTATCAAATAAACAATCATACAACAATTTAAAAATATATAAAGTTTGCAACACAATCTTCCTGTCATCAGTATTTTAAATATTAAATATTAAATACTCAAAATATATTAATACTAGATGCATAAATTTCTAGTTTACATAATAACGTACGAAATAATAAAACAGAAGAAAAATTTTAAAGACAAGAACTTCCTCGTTTTGTTGGTCGACAGAAAAAAAGATTAATATCAAGGAACACGATTCGTGAATGCGATATTAACAAATTATTTAGCAGCCATTATTGCATTTATTAACGATATTAACAAATTATTTAGCAGCCATTATTGCATTTATTAACGATATTAACAAATTATTTAGCAGCCTGTTCTATCGAATAACAACAAAAACCATCGAGTCACACTTTCAACTCGTCGGAAGGTTTACCCGGTAATTGCTCCCGGTAATTGAAATTCGTGACTCCGGCGAACCTAGAATTCCTCGTGTGATTTCTCGCATAACTGGATGTCTCATTTTTCGTGGTAGCCGTCTAGCTGCGCGTCATTGACAGAATTAGATCCGACCCGAACTTTCTCGATGGACTGTACAAGATCGCGTTTGCCTATCCGGATTCTCCCGGTATCTTATGCAGTGCCCACTGACGAGTGGCACTTGCAACTTTTGCACACTGTTGCAAAAGCACCGCGCCATGTCTGCCGCGAGCCTGTGTGCGTACGACACGTGCGGGCGCGATAAAGGCCGCTCGGTAGATAGTAACACTGATGAAGATTGCGAACGGCCAGGAGCGTACTTCCTAGACTCCTAGACCCGCGTTCACTATTTGCGTTACATCTTTTTTTCGAATGACTTTTACATTTCCACTCTTTTCTTTGCGATACTCGTTTAGAGAATTATTTAATCCTTAGACTGCTAACTGGACGCGTCTTAGAACGTAATTAAAATTTTGACTTGGGAATTGTCCGCGAGCAATTTACAATGCCAATGAGCGTGGTTCATCTCAATTAAATATTGTGGATTAAATGTTGTGTATTTAAAACAAAACTTAACCTTGTACAATGAAACATGTTTCGTAGCTCATTTTCTTATGGAAATTAATTTTCATTATTGAATAATAAAAATCAATCAATAATAAACAATAAAAAAACAAATCAATAATTTGCAGTTTAGTTTCTATATAGGTGTAAATGATTTATTCGAATGACGGTGCAAATAATTTTTAATGAGTGTCTATTTGATGACACATGTAACCGCCATTACGAATACTTCGAACAATGAATAATTGATTATTCAAATACATTCTTATTTGTTTTGTTATATATTTAGTAGTATACGTATAACTATAAAACAATGAGTATGATTAATTTTTTATTCTATGAAAAGATTATCTTTCTCCGTCGTTAACCAAATTACTATAAATTCGATCTGAGATTCATCAGGGCCCGATCAATCTAGAGAACGGATGTGTAATAACCCAAACCCATACACTAGGTGATGAGAAACGAGTGAGAATATTATTTTTACGAATTAGTAAACAGTATATATATATATATATATACGAAATATTATTTTAAAAGAAAACTTTATTTGAAAGATAATACAAATATTAGTAGTTTGAGATTAAAATAGTTTTGTTCAGTTTCGCTCGTTCGACAGTGCAGCTGCGAAATAAGAATATAAACAATCTAAATGTTAAGCAATGCCATTCGTTATGCGACAATGCCATACAACCATAATTTAAACAAAAAACACATTTGGCTTTGTGAAATATTATTATATTTTACGATATAATATCGATTTATCATGATTATTTTATTGGTCTGAAATGTGTGCTATTGATTTCATATTATTCAACATAAAATGTTAATAGCAATTAAACTATAGATAATTAGAGAATATTGGTTATGAAAAAATATCATTCTACACTTGAATTCTTGTTTAAAATATAAATTACTCTTTAAAAATAAAACATCGTGGAATCGTAATTTGAATCGAAGCAAGATAAATTAATGCTAACTTTATACTAGGTGTTCGCGGTAGAAGCGATAGTTTTGAAATATTTGAAAAAATTGTCCTAGGAAAAAAGGTTTTAATATTTTTTCTGGCCACGCATAATTGTTTACCATCTAGTATAGTCATTCCTTCGTGACGTTATTTCGACATAGATCCATTTTCATTAAAATACTTTTATAAATGTATAAACTGAGATATTTTTCTTTGTACATTAGTTTACTCTGTCTCTTATATGCATTATACTAAAAAAAATTCACAACACGTCATCCATTTAGTATGTCCAAAATAAGAGTGCATGGTAAGATTCAGATATTCGTCACTGTTTCATGAAAGAATAAATATTGAAACTAAGAAGTTAGAATAAGGAACACGTTTGTACTACATAATAACATTAACAGCCATTGAGGCCATTATTGAGGTATTTAATCCCATTAATAATACATGATATTATAAAAAAGGCAAATTATTTCGATTACTCTTGGCCTTGTGTGACCTTAACGTCTATAGGATGCTGCATGATTGATGAATGCTCGATCTAGGTTCGAAAAACAATGCAAATATAACAAATTTCTGCAAGCTATTCTTCAACCTATAAAAAGCATTAAAAACCTTTCATCATTTGTCATTTTCTTCAAATATTTATCATTAATTTTGGAAAAAAAAGATTGGTTCATTTGATCGTGAACACTGTTCTCACATGCGAACCTATTGCATTCTTGTTTTTATATGCATGTATGTTAAACTTAGTTAAGAGCACGATTTGCAACTATGCAAAGTCATATTACGTATTCTTCACGTGTCAGCATGTTCTTTCTATGCAATGAAAGTCTAAACACATCATGACATTGTTCAGCGGTTACCAGTTGTTCTTGTTAATTAATTCCAAGAATCGAAATGACTGTGAATTAATACAATCGCAATCGCATATAATTGTGTAAATAAATTTGCATGAATATAAGAAATACATTTATGTTGTCAGTACTCAACTACAGATTTTGAAATGACGGAGGATTATGTGACCGAATTCTTCTAAAAAATGTAAAATAACGTAGAACTAGTTACCAGCATTATTCTAAAGAAAAAAAAAATTAAAAAACATTCTTATGTATATAGGTAATAAAATCCTATCGTGTAAAATTTGTTTTCAAATACCTTCTTATCATTTTTACGCTCCGATTTTAATTTACTATTACAATTTGTATTATATCATTAAATTTTTCAACTCAAGTTCTTCTATTGTTGTAAAAAGTATTCTTTGGACACATATGTAATCGAGTATCAACTCATCTGACTTTTCGAACTGTTAATTAAATACTTAGGTGTTTTATTTACATTATTCCCGACTTCCAAACAAAAAGGAGCTACCACAACGTGACTACAAATTGTGCGAAAGGAAACGAAAAATGTGAACATTCTTGTCCACGTGTTCGCACCAGTTGCACACGTTCCCCGCCTTATCCAGTAAACCCTTGACACTTGGACGATTACTTGTACGGCAGCGAGCACTCTAATTAGTTGCGACGCGATCGTATCGTGTGTCATTATTTCGTCGTTGCCGACCAGGGTTACAAATCGCTATTCCAGTGGACTCAACTAAACGTACGCAATGAACGAACTAATCATGTACATTAGGACAGCAAACGGTCGACGTTACATAAGCGCGTAATCTAAACTGCAACATTGAAATACAGTGAGCGAAAAAAGTTTCAGTAAGCACGCAGTTCCTTCGTGATAACGCGGTATAAAATCGCGGCATGTTAATGCAACTGTTTTAAAACTTACTGCGCGCAAAAGCATTGATAATTCTCTATTCAAAGGTTAAAAACAGAAACAAAGTGAAAATCTTGGACTCGATAAAATATTTAGAACAGTATAACGAGTGATCTGTTTTAAAGTGTGAACAGTTCATTCACTAATGTTGCATCACTATCTAAAGAGGATTTTTATGCCAAAACTATTCAATCATTGCAAAAACAAAAAAGTGTACTCATTGATGGCCAAAATAGGAAGAAAGAGTTGAGACATGTGAAAGTAAATTTACATGAATCAATGAGATTTTGGAAAATGCATACAATTTAATATTCTTTCTAAACAATAACCTAAACAATTTAACATTTATGTAATTTATAATACGTAGAGTTCAAATACGTTTTTCTATTAAAATATATTATGTATTATTGTGTAATGCGTATTGGTATTATATATTATTGTGAAATGTGTATTGGTATTATGTATTATTGTGTAATGTGTATTAGTATTGTGTATTATCGTGTAATGTACTTTACTCGTATCGTGCTTTACTCATTCACAATATTGTAAGAAACGTAGTCTGAAGATCATTGCGTACACAAGGAAATAATCTTGGAAAAATATTCAACAGGAAACAAAGATTTTGCGTCTTATGATTACAAGAAATGAACCTCTAAGTATCGATACATTAGATCAGACGTCCCACTAGAATCAGTTTGATATCTTCATCTGTACAGTACAGTTTAAAACGTTGCTCTCTTATGCAACAACGAATGACCTGTAATTCTTCGAAAACAAAAGGAAATAACTGTTGAAGAACTCGTTTTCACTATTTACACGTATTATACAATATTTTACATATTTCTGATACGTGAAATCAAACTGAATACGAAATATGAATACTATTTACTCTAGAAGGACATAAAAAAACTTTTACAAAATTAACACTCTAATGTACGTTTTCTAGCTCTTGTCGATAATTATATACAAAGTGTTCACGTTGTTCTCGTACACGACTCCTGTTCGGGAAAACAGAGGAGGAAAATGCTTCATAGTTTTGCACAAATAATACTATGAATCGTATCAGTCTTCAATACTGACAACAGTTTCTGATTAACGTAAACGACGTTACGGAGATAGGAAGATATATTCCAAATAATGTCATCGTTATAAATAAACCGTTCAAATATTTCCTGCAAACAATATATCCGTAGCTTTACCAAATAATACTGCACGATTCACAGGTTCAACCATAAAAAGTTTTTCTTTTCCGTAGTGTCCACCGTATATTTATTCGTCCGAAAATAATTATCAGCTCAGAAACGTGCTCATAACAAGTCAAACTACACTGCAATGCGGATTATACACAAGAAACTGTCTTAACGTCAAACGCACACTAACAGACAACCATGAAAACAGTGTAAAAATATCAAGCATGCTACAATATTTGAAACAAACCATGCTTTACAATGATTTATAAATCATCTTCCCTCCGTTGCCGTTAACAACCCAAAAGACTGATAAATAAAAAAAGAAAAAACCTACAAATCCTTCCAATATAACATTTCGAACAGACGCCTAATATAAGTAGAACCTAAAAAGAACAAAATTTAATTCACTCCTAAATTTCCATTAATTCTAACATCATCACCGTTTACGGTGTTCCGCGTTAAGTACCATAATTCCCACGAGATAACCGGTGTCGGTCGTATTTTCCGCGAATTCGAAGCCGGAAAAGGAAAGGAAATGAGGAGAAAACGCGACGGACGGGACCGTCCTAATGATTCTTAATGCCTTGTACATACATTTATAACGACGGTATCAGTATTGTAGTCACGCAACACCAGTTACTTTGTGCGTTGCAAACAGACACGCGAATGTGTCGCGGTAATTTATACGATGCGTTCGGTATGTCACTTAACGGAAGTCGAACGCTGTAAGGGAATCAAAGAAAAACAAATTTAAAGAGAAAGGGAAAAGAAAAATAGAAAGAGAGAGAGAGAGAGAGAGAGAGAGAAAAGAAGAATCGATAGTACAGATGCGAGCGGGAAATCCGTCGAAGAGGTTCGAGCGATAGATTTCAAAATGTGCGACGCGGATCGTGGAAAATACATGACAGATCGATTCGTCGAGCCGCGCCACGTCGTCCGTGGCCGTCCACGTGTCCGCTGATAGAGAAACGTGTATTCGCCGGCATCACCGCTTCCAACACACAAACAAAAAGTAGTTTGACATTGTGTTACGTAAGTTATTTTTAAACGATAGAAGATACGTCAGTTTAACTTGCGGCAATGAATCGCGGAAAACTATGTGCGCGGCCGCCACGAGCTGCGGCCCGTTTGCACGTAATCTCCTCCCTACCTCTCTCTCTCTCTCTGTCTTTCTCTCTCTTGCTTGCTCTTTCTCCGTAGTCCGAACACCGGATTCGCATTGTACAAAGAAACTTTAATGAACGATTAATTAACGACGTCTCAGGAACGAGTAGGCCGGCGTTAGATTTATTAGCCTGCTGAATTTATCGAAGCATGGCAGGTTGGCGTGCGTGTGCCGGCACTCCGGACGAAATTGCGATTTTCGCTTCGTCTTCATAGGCGCGGGCTGCTTGTGAAATATGCTTTTCAACGTCGGATTTATGGAACTCGTCAATTGGACGGATCTCGAGTTTCATCCGTGAAGCTACAGAAATCATGAATTGTGCTTTTTTTAACGATATACGTTGAGTTTGATTGATGTAACTCATTTTCCTATTGATCATCTAATTTCAAGCATCCGCGTGGCGTGCAGTGGTTGTATAGATTTTTTTTTTATAAGACCGCGGAATCGAAGATATTCGGTCGTTAATGTTAAGAAAACGGAATGGTAGTGATTTTGTAAATATTATTTTTTAGTTATCTGTGTTGACTTTGATTGTTGCAATGATATAAATATTATGAATGTATTAAAGTAACGAGATAATTAATTACTGAGTGTAGAACGCTGATCAAGTTTTATTCACGAAACTTTAAGTGATAATGTTTGGATCGCTGTGAAATTTATTGAGGTATAATACGAATCTAAATTATAATCAATAATTATTTTTCGACCTTGTTATTTTAATTCTTTTTTACGTAGAAAGGGGAAAATATTCGACTTAAACAGAGAAAGATGTAAATAATTTAAAAAAATAATGTGACTGCAAAATCCATGTGCCTACATTATTATGTGTATCAAGAATCTGTGATTGTGAATATATGCAGAACCTTACATTACTTATTTTTTTCTTGTAACATTTTCCTCTAGCATTAGCAGGAAAAAGATGTGGCTTGTTACGGTTGCGTAAATCACACTGTACATCTGTGTAGGTATCATCAAGAATGATAGTTGTCTTGAGTATTTGAAAGTTTTCTGTAATTCTAGTCGTTAATTTGTACCAATTTTTTCAACGTACAAAATCTACAAAGTCTTACACTGAGTCGTTACAATCAGAATTTGATCGATCGAATTATCTGTTGCTGGGATAAATATTGGTCGGCAGAGCTGACAGATGTTTAAAGGAGTCGTCAATAGTGAATCTCTTATCACGTTACAATTCATATTACGGATTGTACCTAAAGTTCTCCAAGTAGCTTATAGAAAATAGTATCCTGCGATTATGAATAATAAAATGAAAGGAAAGAAGATCTATTGTTAGAATATTGATTTCTTTTCATATTTATACCTTTCGTTTGCAATACTTAATACCTAATTGTAATATTCATTAAAATCAATTCGACATTCGAATGAGGAAATAGTCTTCCTACTAATAACATAGTTATTATAAACTATGTCACTTTATTATTACGCCCGTTTCCTACTGACTTTCAGATCTTATCTACGGCATAGACCTGTATGATAAACAAAACTGCAAATGAAATTTACACATCGTAAATTTCCCGGAAGGTACAGTCTTGCCTTTCTATAAATGCGACATTCTAGTCTTTGAATGCGTTTAGAACCAGGTAATGTCACTGGTTCGCGGTTAGTTCAAAACTATAAATCACGTCAGCAGCAAGAGCGAGAGAGTACAAATACAATTGAAACGTTAACCCTCATTTTCAGTTCGCACAATAGCTACATTTATACGGTCCTTACGAAACAGTGGCGGAATTGGTGGATTAGAGAAACGTATTAATGTACTTACATATGTTGAAATATACAGGGTGAATCATAAGAAGTAGAACATTCGAACATCTCTCTGACAAGATTGAAGACTTCCTCTTTAACGTTATTTGCAAGGTTTTTTCAAGGTCGCCGATTTTAGTTCTAAGTAATAGTAATAGTGCCACGGTAAGTTTAACAACTTTATACGCTATAACTTTGAAAGAACCTTGGATTAAGAAATCTGGGTCTTCTATTTTTATCGCCATTATTTAACCAGTAAAATGATATAACTTTGAATTATTTTATAGACATACATATTTATACAGCAAATTATTCACACTTCTCGTATCAAATGGAACGACGCGTTAGGCATACTGTCTTTTTAAATCTATTGCAGCGTGCATTACGTATAGGGTGTTTCAAAAGTTCATGCCACGACCACCACAGTGTAATGCTACACCTTTCTTTCGGTGGAAAAATATACGAGCAAATGTCCGCAAGATTCATTCTAACCTTGAAGAAAATGTTAAAATTTGTTATTGTTGCAACATATTCCATTGATTGAGCAAGTAAATAATCCGAAATAAACCATCGGACAAAAATGAATAGTTTGTTTGCAAATCGCTGTCGATTTTCTCATAGGAAATGGATATCCAGTGTTCGTTTCCTATTCAAATTTTTCTTACTCGAACGCCTGCATGACAAATAGTCCAATAGAAAGGAAAATTTAGAAATTTCATGTACCTGATGCATTAGATACTAAATTATTGAAACATGAATACATTCAATTAACGGCAACAATTTGTTGGTGTTAAGTATGTAAATGATTTTGCTCTTCAGTTACTTCACTTTTATACAATTACTGTTTGTACCTTCTCATGCAACAAAAAATGAATTTCTCACGTAAGCAGCGCATTCTATGATACGTTACTCGCACTATTGTCGATCCTTTTGTGATAACGTTAATAAATTACCTATCAAAATTCATGTTGTTCATATAATAAAAAAAATGATGAATTATTTACGTAGATTGACAAGGGGAATAGACGAAGTAAATTTTGTAACAATTCTTCGAAGCTACATGTCCCTCATTAATGCGAGTATTCATAAAAATTCATGGAATCAAGAAAAGAATGCAGTCTCATGCGTTTGAATACCGTTTAAATGCTTTAAAGAGTAATTATTGTAATTTTTGTTGAATACATTTTCAAGATTTGCATTCAACCTGCGTGGGAAATAATCATACAACAGGGTATACATAACTTAATATTGAGACGCGTCATTGTTCCGTTTTAATGTAATATACATTTTGGCGAACCGACTCATTATCAGATAAGCCTTCGACAGCAAAGGCGGGAACTCCATCTCAAACATAAGAAAATACGCTGTATCGGTATGTTTTCATTTCGATTTGAAAAAAATATTCTCATTAATTTCCATGTAATGTTTTCTGAAAAAGATTACCGGTGAATGAAACTCGAATTTGTTTTTTAGGTTATCACGAATTTGTATTCGCATTAAGAAAGGAAATCATTTTAATGTAATTACTTTCGAAACACTCTACTTAGAACCAGCTACTATCTAGAATCGTATTCAAAAAAGGAAAATAAAGAAATGATTAGTAAATTATCACATTATATGGAAGGAGAACAGTAATCTTGCATCTATCAGTGGTTTAAGAAAGCTAAAATTTAATGGAAACGTCATGCATCACGGCTAACCGTATAAATTATGCATAAATTCAAACGTTAACTGTAAAGGTTGTTGAAAGGCGAAAAACCTCGGAAACAAGAAGAGAAAACCCGATTTCAACGCCGTCACGTACAGCGTATTTCCCGGTCGTCTGCTAGGTCGTTTCAAGGGCGGCACAATCAAATTCCCCATCGGTAATTGTTCCCTTTACATACGAATTTACATGTAAACATACGCTACGGTAATGGATACCCGTTTTATGGATTCAATCTGCCGTTCAATCTAAGTGTGCAAATCGATTTAATGTTTTTTTCGTTAAATTGTGTTTCTAGGAGAACCCGAGGAGATTTACTGCTGGCTTTGGATCGAGAGAAGCCTACTTATTGTTTCATCTGGAATCTATCTTCTACTGCGATTTAATATGTATTGCTAATTATTGCATTGTCCGCGTGTATATTTGATCGAGATCTCAATGAACCGTGTGCAATTTACAACGTAAAATGATTCGAGATCCCCCTGATTTCCACGGATTAAGAAGTGTTCGTGTTCCGTGATACTTATTCAAATTTGTGCAGATGCTCGTTACAGACATCTCCATTAACGGAAGTAAATGAACTTCATTAGCATGTAATTTTTGATAAGAGAATGTTTACTTTCTCCGGTAGGTGGATTATAAATAAACTTTATACACCACCATAATTAAGGTGTATTAACGTGTAAACGAAAGCTAATGAAGATGACAATTTTAATGTCAATTGATGCCGATGTGAATGTACGTGTGCACTTCTCTTAATTGGACGGTATAGCGCGACAAGATCATAGAAATATTTTGTACGCGCCTGTCCACATTCTACTGCGCGCATCAACGTAATTGTATAACAGAGAGACACACATCGCTAATTTAAGGAATTGAACTAATTCAATTTTTACATCATAACTTCTATCTTTGAATTCGACAACCAATATAGTTTTTTTGTTTTACATACAAATCCCAGTTTCATTTGAATAATTCCATTCACCTGTTCGAACGATTTGTTTATTAGCCGAAAGCAATCATAACTAAGTTTCATAAACATTAACATGTTGCGTTACGTGATAAACGAAGTATACGAAACATATCAAATTATTGCTATTGAAATAATATTAGAATATTAGTTCAACTACCATCCGCGAACATATCTACGAAATAAAATACAAAAATTAATATAAACTATGAAACCTTTCCTCAATTCAGAGAGAAAACATTGGAAACTATACAGAGTTTCTCGTTAAGTTCAGTTTAACTTTTTTAAATGCAATGTGATGCGTTTATGATAAATATATCGGCGTATTCAGAAATCAGTAAGTACCATCAATTCACTGAATAAGGTGTCTCAGACGCTATACACCGAAATTGAATTAGACATTTTGAAAAACACGATAGTATCGAAGACACGTAAACATATCAAATATATACCTGTACACATACCAAACACGACCAGTATATCCACCTTACTCCTATCTCATCATCAGATAGAACGTTTTATGCCCAATATCTCTTTGCAAACGCGTGAATACGGGCGAAATAATTAAAGACTTTTTTTCTTCTGAGCAAGGTTCAATTAAAATCTCCACGCAACATTTTATCCGGCTCCCGCCCCTGGCTCGAGTGATCCGCCGGCAGGCGACTTTTCTACGTACTATCAGTCACTGCGTTCCTCGCCGGTATACCCAACCGCTCAATTACTTATAACACGAACGGAATGAGGATTAATTAAAGAAAGAAAACAAGTTTGCTGCGGCGGTCGCTGAATAAAAAGTAGCGCAATTAAGGTACGCGGCGGAGGCAACGGAGGGATCCCAATAAGTCATAAACGGACACCTGTCGCGGGGCGAAACAGGTTTCCGTTGTTGCCCGCGCCAATGTGGAATTTGAACTGATTTCCATTCGACCATGCAACGCGTGTCGACTAAAAATCTGTTTTCCTGGTGGATTCACGTTTGGCGAACAAAACAAAAAGAGAGAGTAAGTAGAGAAAGAAAAAGAAGAAGGAGAGGGAGGAGAAGAAGAAGAAGTACAAGAAGACGGAGAAGAAGCAGAAGACCGGAGAAGAAGAAGAAGAAGAAGAAGAAGAAGAAGAAGAAGAAGAAGAAGAAGAAGAAGAAGAAGAAGAAGAAGAAGAGGATGAAGAAGAAGAAGAAGAAGACTAAAGAAGAAGAAGAAGACCAGAGATGAAGAAGAAGAAACGCGCTGGGCGGAACAGGTGAACGGGCTCACACCGATCGACTTCACATGATTTCGCCGAACGCGGCGACGCAAGGTTATCACGCGGAACACAGCTTTAATTATACGATACATTTACTTTGTGCCCGAGAATTCGAAGTCGCTCGCCGGTTCGGCCACAGAAACCGCTCCCGAAGCTTTATCTGGGGATATGATCAGGACAGTAAACGTTCCCGCGGCTAAGCCTCATCGTCGTTACGTTGACAGTATAATTGGTATCCCTGGGCAGGTGCAAGTCTTACCTTTTACACGTAAAATGCTCCTTGGAGGGCAACAACCGATTATTAAGCTAATTCACAGTTTTGCCGTTCCTATCGGGTCCCATGAATGAAACGTGAGAATCCCGGCCCGATTTTCAAATTCCGCGCGCAAACTCTTCTGTCGTTACTCCTCCCTCCTTTTTTTAATCCCCACCAAACTCCCCCCATCTTACAATAATTTTCTTTTTCCTCGATTTGACAAGAATTCTTCCCCCGCTTAGTAATGGCCATTTACGCGTATACCTTCTTTCTCTTCCCCCCTCCCCCACTCTCCCGCAATCTCTCTCTTTGCCTCTTTCCCTTTCTCTGTTCTTCCCGTTCGTTTTTGCCATAACGTCCCAGTCACGTTTTATAGTCCATCGTAATTATAGGTTTGCAACAGTAAGTTATGCGTAAAATTTTCTGAACGGGCGAGCGACCGAGAGCAGCAGCTGTAAAAAGGGTAACATTTACCAGCAAGTGGAATCCAGATATGGCGGTGCTCGTTCTTCGGGTAATGAGCTCACGGTCATTACCATACATCGCGAGGCGTACACACCGATGATCGACGGAACGATGATAAAGCCCAGATACCGACGAAATGCAACTTCGTTAACGCTTTTCAATCATATACAATTCCCCCACCGTAGCCACCCCGTCCGTTACGTTAATTATCAAGCACATAACTACCGTCTGTCTAAGCTTTACAGCGAGTGCCTGCCACTAGTTGTTTAATTACGCGTTTTTTCAAGCATTTAAAGACACTGATGTACACGGACCTTGTAAAAATTACAGAACGCAAGGCAACGGTGGCTCGTTAAGGAAAAGATTTAAAGCTGTTGGGATAGATAGTACTCGTTAAAGAAGGAATCGTTTCACAACAGTGTGTTAGATGGTCATTATATAGTTATACATGGTATCGTATATTTTGTGTCTATGTAAATATCGCCGAATAAAATTACGATACGTCCGGATTAACATACGATTCGCGTTAACAGTTATTCGAGTATATCCCTTGGATAATTTCCAATTAAATGAAATTGCATTATAGATGTAAATGTAAACAAAAGTATGTCCACTCGGATTTTTTGCGATTGTACGACTGTGAACGGTGGGTAGGATAAGCTTTCAGCATAATCAAGTTAAACTTACACGCGATACTATAAATTGTATCATAAAAAATAAAAGTCTACGAGAAAATTTTTCACTGTTTCATAGCAAGGAAGATCGAAATTATTATTTCTGCGTGCAAGAGTCAATGAATCCTATATTAAACATTCTTTATTACGCTGGTAACACTTATCTGTTCTTCTTACTATATAAATAAACTATTTTCCTCGTATACAGCGAACACCAATACCTTTGCAATTATATAATGTATTAATAATTTTATAACCGATATTCTGACTGTATTTGCAGTTTACAATTAAGTGGTTGATGATCAAAGATAAAAGAAACAAATTAATATTTAAGGAAAACGGAGACAAATATGAAATTCCAATGATAGGAACTAAAAAATACACGACGAATATAAAATATGTGATATAGTCAATAATTTAATGGAATCTGGCAGATGAAATTTCAGCAAAAAATAATAATTATTATTAATATATCAGGCCGAAAACGTAAAAGGAAATTTAAATATTGACAATATATGTATATGAAAGAATAAAAATAAAAATAGATTTGACAATTGTATCGTAAAAAAATTCATAAAGAGACCACTATCATTTGGGGAAGGTGATACATGGTATAAAGTTTATCATCCAACACGATGAGGATCCCAAAGACGCTTGAGAAGTTACGTCTTTACATTTATGAAAAACTTCATTGCCATAGTGAACTATAATCTGCGTTGTAAAATTATGCTTTTTTTCTCGTGTCGCTCTAAACTTTCTTTCGTCCACCACTGTAATATTGTAATATAATTTTTCTTCTTTTTAACAGAAGATAATACTGTTTTAATGTGTTAATTTTTCAACGTATGGATGTTATGACAGCCGCAAAAAGATATGTCGAACAAAAAGCGAAGGGTGCGTTTATGCTGTGGTAGTTCAGCGCCGACAAAAGGAGTTCCACCTACCAAAGGGGAACTCCGCCTAGCTATTTTCATTGCAGTATATACTCATTTAAGGAGAAAATCGTTAGGGCACTTATATAGGTATACTTATGAAACAAGAATTTTGGTCGGAAACGTATTACTAATCTGTAGCTTAGTACTCGGATATTACGTCTGCATAAAATGAGAAATTAAATACTATTCTTTATTGCAAAAATTAAATGATAACTACAAAACAAGTTAAATCGATTTTGCGCATAAAATCTTATATTTGAATATTCTTGGGATTCTTTCAAGAAATTTGTCACACTCTTGGATACAATTTAAAAATGATTCTCTATAAAATACCGAAGCATAAGATAAAGAATTGAAAAGTAATACGAAGTCAATGAAAAGAAATGTTTAAAAACACAAGATAGAACAAAAGAATAAGTTTTTCTACGATATAGTTTGCGAGAGATTGCAATCTTGAGAATAAGAAGGTATGCAAAAGGCGTTATTACATACTCGAAAAATTGGTAAAGATAAAGGCTTGTGAAAGGAACGGAGTTTAAAGCATATGCAACATCCGTGCATAATCGGAGCGCATATGTACTTTCGACTTTTTCAACTTCAAGCTGCGTCGAGGGACCATTAGTCGCGTAGGCATTTCACTAATAACCAGTTCCGAGAAATGCTGCAGTAATAACAATGAACTAATAACAATAAAACAATAATGAAAGCTTCAATGCGTGGGCGTGGGCTTTGTCTTTGAAGCATCCATATTGCGAAGGTAAAGCCATACGACTCCATTAAATTTGAATATACGAAGGTTCAATGATGATTAAAAGTCCGTGCAAACAGAAGAAAAAATAAAAGTGATTGAAACAGAATTTTAATGAAAAATCACACTGAAAATCGAGTTGTCGAAGAAGTCGATAAAACGCATATAAAAATCACTGCACCTAATAGAATATAATTGAAGCTATGTAACAGAATACTAATTTCTTATTTACATAAATTTTAAAACAATTTATAAAAATTACAGTAACCTTGTTTTTTCATACTGCAGAAGATACACCTCTTTTGTTATTAGTATTAAGTTATTATTAGCATTAATATTAGTTACGTATTAAAATGATTAAATTATTTCTAATTTATAAATTTCCCAAAACAGGTAGACTTTCTTCTCAAATCTGTCGTTCAAATTATTAATTGACTCATATGATAATTGCCTCACTTGTCGTCTGCCAGCTCCTTTGCCAAATGTAACGTAGATACTCGCGTGAGCTGTACAGAATTTTCATTGTGAATCACTGCAGTTCCCGATTCCATCCACACGTAATACTCGAGTATTATCAACCGTATGAGCTAGAGCCTAACATTTCAACCCTATAATTTCACTAAACCAGTATACCTTACGATTTTCATTGTGAGGAATTGCATACGATCGGCGATCTCGTTGCAGGCTATTATACCGCCAAGGTTTAAAAATATCAAGCGAGGCGAGCGATTATCGGCCCGGAGCCAGCCTGTTACGGGCGGTTACATTGTTACAAATGTCAGGCCCCCAGTCTAGTCTCTTATGCATGTCGATCTCACCCGAAGAATGTACTTACGACCTTGCGCGGCAGAGTGCAGCGGTTCTCCAGCGCCTCGATGCGATACACCTGCGGATTGTGGGTTATACCACACGTCTCTTTCGACGATGCATGCGGCGGAATAACTCGTACCGTGTCAAATTGGTTGTACTTGGTTTTCTTAGCTAATTGTTTCGTGCGAAACGAACCGCTCGGATTCTTACTCGCGATTTCTTAGAGCCCCGCCGTGAAAGAACCAAGTACTCGCCACTTACCTCGCGTTTGTCCTTTCCACGGGTACGCGCAAAATGTTACAAATACACGGGACTCGTTGAGAAGGTAACTGTATTTAATCATAAATATTAATAGACAGTTTATTACGCTACGTAATGCGTTATGCCAGAAGCGTAGGCGTACGGGTTTCCAATATATCATTTCATAAGTATCTACATCTATATTGTACAACTCGAGACAACGTAGGTTTTATTTAACTATTCTGAGATTTCTTACGTAACAGGCGACGGCTGTCGGGGGCATTCGTATTGTAAGGGAAACGTGACGAAAGTAGATAGTTCTAATATTAATTTCAGCTTAATCGTAGCGTAAACATCGAGGAGAATTAAATTTTGTAATATCATGATTTGAACGGATAAATGTGTCGATATGATGTTTGATTCGTTGATGAATGTGATCGATTGAGTTGAGTAAAAAACTTTGATATTCGCTGCCGTTTGGGAAAGTGATTTTGCTTTCTGTGTGTCGAGGTCTTATCAGTAACCTCTGGGTCAGTTTCTATTCAAATCAATCGTTATTGGTCAATTGCAGCAGGGTGATGGCGTCTAATATGGAACACTTGATTTGAAAAGTTTGCCAAAATGAGAGATACGCATTTTTCGCAGTGAAACTTGCATCAGAACAGAAAGAAATTAATAAACATTCGTACACTGACCGATAAGAATGAAAACATTTAACTGCCCTCAAACTACGGCAAGGAATGTAAATAAGAAGATTGTTCTTAATATGGAACACCTAGGTAATTTGTAAACAAAATTCATTTTTATCGCAAGAAATGAATATTTATGAAATTGAAAAGGATAAACACACAAATTTTCCATTTTTTCAACTTATATTATGTTAATTCTTTTTCTTTTATACACTAAATAGATGAGTAACACATCGGAACCACAATAATGCTTCGTGTCGTTTAATGACAAATCGTTCATTAACGTCTAACTATTAATATGATTGTTTTCTATTACCAATGAAGTGTTTCTCATGGTAACTGACACATCAAGCTATTCATTTTCCGAAATATTGTGGTGTTCCATATCAGGCACCGTTGCTCTACGTAAATTTTATGCCTTTTATCGTTGTTTCTATTAAAAATGAATTGAAATATCACAAAAATCTTCAGTTCAGCGATATTATTCATTCACCGCATATGGCAACAATCCTTTACAATCATCGCGCGAGAATAAATTTATTTTTAAGTCTCGGAGCTTTCATCGGCATACGCATTTCCCCATCGGTTCTATTTTAAGCTGAATCACGATTTCAATCATCGTTGAAGATATGGTTAATTGCAAAGTAGAAGTCTCGTGTTATATCGGAGGAACTATTTTGATTCGATCAAATTCTGTGAAACGTTGCGCACTGTAATAAATTAATGATCTGTGTCGGACTATAAAAAATAGCGTAAAAATATCACGCGATTAATTGGAGCAGCCTTCGCCGCGCGCAATGCGTGCGCAGGTACAGCGACGAGCGCGTCCAGTAATGTTAATTCACGTTCGTTCGGAACGTTGAATAACGCAATACGGCGGGAGGACTCGTTTTCCATGCGATCCTGCGCCCGGCCCCCTTAAGTGTAAACACCCATATTAACGATAACGCTTCTGGTCTCTATTTATGATCACTTTCATTGACGTCCACCTTGCCAGTTGACATACGAGTCACGAGCATTCTCATTTCGAAGATAAACTTTTCAACAAAAGGAACATGTGCGCAAGTGTCGCCAAGAGACCTTAGTAATTTACTGTTTATGAAAAAAAGTGGTTGGCATATATATATATATATCCATAATAAAATAATTTCAGGTTCTCTTATTTACATCTAATAAAGGGGTAGGACTCTGGAAGATGTTAACGATTTCTCCAATTTATTACTTGTATTTCAATCTATCACAGCTTAGAAATGGAAAAAATTCATTTTGATTTATTATCGACGGTATGATTAAAATTCAGTGGCAACGAAATATATACCATTTAAACAGTAAATAACTGACGCCGTGCATAAAAGATAATCAAGTTGTTTCAGATAATACAATGAGGTGAAAATGCCCCGGCAATGGAACAGAAATAATGGAATGATTAATTATATGAACCAGTTTACATTTGGAAGAAAGAGAAATTTTGTTAAATAATAAATAGGGATGATTATGCAAAATCACATTTTAGAATGCTAATTTTTGAAAGAAAGAAAATTCAGTAGAATTTTATTTCTGATACTAATAATTTTGTCATTTATATGTCGACATTCGTACAGTATTAAATTTTATTTTATTTTTACAAAACGTACATGATCCAGTTACAGACGTTTCTATTTTGTTAATTTTGTGCGTAAGTTGAACTGAATTTATAAGTAAAATGTGATAAGCTCCATGTGCAACACCATATCTCCATAACCTCAGCAAGTATCGGCTTTACTTTCTGTTAAGTGGAATGAGACGTGGAGTTGATTATTTAGTGCGCAACAAATTTTTCTCAGGCGACTGTTAAGAACACGAAGGAGGCCACTTAGTTTTCTCTAAATAGAATGGTAGATTAATCCTATTTCTTCGTTTAACTTTTATTGAACCAAATAAAATGCTTAGTACATTTTATTGTGCGTAGTTAAAGAGTTACAATAGAATAAAACTTAAAATAAAGAAATATATCAAAATGAGAATACACAATACATGTGCATTTGTTATTCTACTACCTCATACATGGAATGATCAAAATAATATATTTATAATATAATAGGACATTTAAACTCTGGAGATGAACAATAAAAAAATGCTTCAAATAAATGTTATTCAATTCGATAAACACTATCAATGTCAAAAAGATTGAATTTAAAAACAGATATAAAGTCTAATTCTTTCCTTAGCAAGTCGTCTTAGGAAAATTTGTTAGACACAAAGTAATCAGCCTCACCGTTTCATTTAATTAAAAAAAAAACAAAATAGATACTTACGTAGCACAGTTTCAAAGAAAATCAAAAGTAAACTAAAATGAAAGAATTTTAGACGGCTGCTAATACCTTGATAACGTATTTAAAGTAAATAAGTTACTTCATTTCGCAATCCTGAGCCTATTACGGCTATCAGAGCGGAGTTTGGTGTGGACATTAATTGAATATAGAACTCCAAGTACTATTACCATATTCTTCGTATTACATTTGAATCCCATGGTACTCAGGATAAGGCAAGCAAACTGGATAACAGACTAAGTGTCGTAAATTAAGCCTCCTACTACGTACAACGTGGAATTCGCGTTCTAAATATTTTGTAAATTATTATTATTAATAATAATGATTAATAATAATCAACCTCTCTTCAGTATTTTATCAGGTCATTCTCAGTTATCACCTACCCTATCATTTATTGGTTCTGTTACTTAGTTGGCTTTTATCTAATTCTCAGGATCTACATAACAAATAAAACTATCCCGAGATTTCATACCGAAAAATCAAAAACTCGCCAGCGGTTAGAGGTTGAAAAGTAATTATATGCCGCAATATTTTTAAAACAATAACTAAACGAAATATATCCGTATTTTGAGGAAGATGCATTTCTAAAAATTCTGACGTACAGACGGTACTTTTAAAGCGTGCGCAGCAGTTTCTGATAAAACAGAGAATTACCAGACATTTGTAATTATTAATTAGGTAAGAGTTATTTATGAGTATTAATTAGACGGCAGTTATTTATGAAGCATTTGAATGTCCTATCATTAAGTATTTCCGGAACCATGTTATGTATATTACGAGTATTAATATTTCTGACGTGTGCTTCCAGTAGTTATGAAATTTATGATTACGTTTTACTCTGTTCGCGGCAACTGCCAGTATTCCTGCCAGCGGCCCTAAAGACATTCCGCAGTGTTTCTGACGAAATTGTTAATTTGTTTCGCACAATAAAATACACTTTTCCAACAACCAGTCTCTGTTTATTGAAACATTGGGATTTACAGAACACGGTGTTAAAATTCTTCAGTTAGAAATCTAATTAAAGAGTGAAAGTAATGAAATATATGTGAAATATATAATAATTTAATAATTCAAAAATTTTTTATTCGAACGTTGCAAATTCGTAAGGTTGCTCCATAATCTCCCTACAAGTGTAGAAACATTGTTCGAATGACATTTTAATGATCTCTTTCAGCATTAAAGAAAAAAAATAATGGGATACACTTTCTTATTTAAAGAATAAATTTGTAACTTATAATTTATTATGGGTACGTATGCAGTTATTTCAATATAGTTTAACCTACAGAAATTTAAAACAAATTTTACATACCTATTCAGATTTTGTATATTTCATTATACTTATGTGCTATAATTAACCTGATATTAATTTCAAAGCAGTTTTGCAGAAACAATGAACATGTGAGTATTAAAACAAAAAACTAAATTGAGCATCAACTTTGGTCCAGTCGAACCTGTTAACTACGTTCGACGAGTATACACGTCATTATAAAATTCAGAATGACACTAACTCTTTCAACGATAAGTTATTTATTTTTTCAGATAAACATGCAATTTTTGTTCGTTTTACTTTAGTTTTCCGTTGGGATATATTATAAGTTTGTCTGGCAGTTGACGAACATACACTTCATTGTTTGATTTTATTATGCGTAGAATAAGAGATTTTCGAAACTAAATTCCACAGTTAACCGGCTAACTTGCGAAATATTAACAACAACCTGAACTTAATATAGTAATTAAACATTCAATTGTTAACGCATGCAGTATTTCCTTTTTGGAGTTGTCTTGGCGACCTTTTTACCATTGCATTTCTATTTGCACCATCTCGTAACATTACCCGGCAGTTAGTTGGCTTCCAAGGAAGAGAAATAGCAGCGAACGAAAGAAATAGAACGAAAACGATCAAGCAGCTAAGCGCGTCCGTCCTCACACACATGTGGCACTCCGTAACATCTCGTATCTTACCTTATGTGCCAAGACGTGTTGCGTTCATTATCGTCTAGCACAACGTGATAATAGGAGATAAACGATGGAAACCGGAATTTTAACATTTCCATTGATAGAATGTCTTAATTAAACAACTTAAAAATGGCTTCTATGGAAGGTAACTAGAATGCGTGCCTAGATTTCTAATTACTTGTTTAAGTAATGTCTTCATTATTTGGTTTCACTTTTATTATTTGATTACCGTAACAATGCACATAATTAATAGAGTAGAAATAGAAATTAAAAGGAACTAAAAAAAATATATAAATGTACAGGACTAATGCGAGACACGAGACCCTTTTTTAATTGCAAATTTCGTGAAATTCCGTTACGTTACAGACGTTTAGTGTTTTATGAAAGACGACAGTAAAGAATTATATCACGTAAGATCATTAATTGTTCTCAGAGATTTTTAATATAAAGAAACCATAAACGCGATTTCGTAGATCTACTAATGTAAAAAGATCTGATTATCTATGTGAAAAAGACGATATACATATCAAATGTTAGATCTATTATATAATAGACCTGATATTATATATATTCAATTAAAATGATTACATCAGACTATTTTACGTCTCTTTGTCTTGGAACGCCAATATTTAACTACGAACAAAAAGAATTATAGCTCCTACTGGGCAGTAACATAACTTCAAACAGAAAAACTGAGTGATTTGTAAAACCATTCGAGATGTAGGAATTGAATAGAAAAAGCAGTAAAACATTATTGCGTGTTGAAATAAAAGACGAATAATACAATACTATAAACACAATCTTTACTAAATCCATTAAAAACAAATAATAGTGAATTATATTATTTTTTTTTCCATCGTCTTCCATCAAACGTTGGATACTAAAAACGATGCCAGACTTTACAGCCATAATATATTGCCCAGTAAATTATTCCCGATTCAAAACATTTACTATTTGGAATGGTAAATGTAATATAGAAACTGATACAGTAATGGGCATATTCCTACGTGTCACATAGAAACTAATCAAATCATTTTCCCAAGGCCTCTTTCCGTTCTTGACAACGCAATTCAGTTTCTGAGAACGAGCATAACGGCGTGTCTAAATACAATACCAATAGCCTCTCATTTTAAAGCACCGTAGTCAAAAGGTTAAAAGCTACTACTTATGTCATACGTGCGTCAACGAGTCTACTAGTAAATTGACAAATATTTTCTTCGAGTTTACCAATTGCATTTTCAAAACATTCACCTGTACATGCCTAATGATAAATACATTGGACTGCCACGAAAGTAATACGACTAGTAGTGTGGACATTTCTATTGTCAACTTATCTACAAATCAACTTTATCAGTTGATCTTTATCTTCATAGACTATAAATTGATGTTTTTAAAAGTTTTCAATTGAAAGCACTTTTAGTTAATCGGGTACAGCCTTCTAATATAGCTACTGCAAAATTAATGTTTTTGAACTTTGAAAAAGATACTGGTCATGTAAAACCCAATTGAGGGAAAAAACAGAGTGAGTTGTCATATGAATATTGTTTTCCAAGAGTACAGTATCGATTCTTTTTTTTAAGTTGTTCGGGAGTTTCGAAGTTTTGGTGAACTTTTTTCATCATTAGGCACGAACTTCTTCTGATCGATACCACCTGACATTTTTTATGTTACTGTCGTTTCATGCACTGTCTGGTCGTCTACAGTGAAACCCCCTTACACTATTTTTTTGGATTCCTATAAATGATTTACTGCGAACAATGCTTGTACCCGAATTCGAAATTCATCTTTATAAATCTCCTTCAGTTTATTAAATGTTTCCTAGTTCAAAGCAAAATTCTGTAACATAATATTGCTGGTGTTTGCATTCTTCTATAAACGTCACTAAAAATTTGCAACTACAAAAGTAATTCTAACATCAAAACTATTAACGGAAAAGAGATCAAACTTGCAAAATGAAAAATAGTATTATGACCACCACAAGACGTAAAACTTTCTTTCGCAGTATGAACAAATTTTCTTAAGAATAAAACTACCGAGCAGTTAAATTAACTTTTTGAAATTCCTCTATAGAAACTCCGAGAGTGCATCTATTCGGATTTTACTTGATTTTCAATTTAGTTTGCGCATGGCTACATATTAGTTTGACACGTATTGCATTTTACAAACATTATTTCACAAATATTTCTAATTTTAACCGGTGCAATCACTCCAGCATGTATGCTAATTGTCTATGTTTAAACCTCCAATTTCCGAAATGAAAAAACGACGATTCCTCTAGGAACAATAGAATGAACTGTACAATAAATGTCCGTAAACTTAGCGTTAATCTCTTGCGCTGAAAAAACGTACCACGCACGACGAGATATTTTTCTTCCAAAATTGCCAATGTCATTTCAAACACATCGATAGTCTCATTGCATTACATATACATTATTTTTAAATATATCACTCTATACAAAATTATTACTAATCAGAATTAATGTACATATCTGCATAAAATAGGTAAAAATAAAATTCGTCGTGTTAGACTTTGCCAAATCTCTGAATTAATTTCCAACGCAAAAGGTTAACCCCTCTGCCCCACGATTTATTTTTCACCTATGAACCATGCAACTAGTTCACCATTAATAATTTACTATGATCGATGCAACTACTTCACCATTAATGATTTACTGATAAAAGAAAAATTTTAGATATATTCGACGCCTATGCCTGCTTTGAAGTATAATAATTGATAGCAGAAGAATAGTATTTAATTTGAAGTCTTGAAATAATAATTTGAAATCTTCACCACGAGTCTCACGCATTATTATGAGGCAAGGAGCTGGAGGCGAGTCAATCTCGTTACTTTATGACAAACTACAGATTCGAATAAGAAGTAGAAGAAATTCGTTTGAAACACTGTATCCATCTGAAGCGAATTGACACCGTTGATCGTCCACCTGTTCGATCGAGATCAGCACGAACGTGACTTTCCACATGGACTTAAAAAGTATTCAACTGGGCGAACTGGCTCGGATAACTGCGAGCAAATTTATCCTGAAACGGTGTTAGCACGCGTGAAACACGACGTCTTCGCCATAATTACTAGTCACCGGTCGCAGACCCAGCTAATAGCTTGTGTTACACTAACTATCCGCTGTTACGATAACGCTCAGTTCATTTCTCTCCTCTTGTAAAAGTACGTATCCCGCTGTGTGAGATCTTATTCATGAATTCTCCACGGTGTTTTTTGCCAGCGCTGTCGGAGACTGGTCGAAGATATAATATTCTTAAGTGGAGCATTCAGCGGCAGTTTTACGAGTATGATAGAAATTCCTGGTCGTTGCTAAATTATTATTTCGCTTCTAAAATTCTCTATACGAGACGATTTTATGCGTTGAAAACGCAAATGTTGGTATAATGCGGATTTTTATGCAAATACGAATCCTTATATACCAATTCACTGAAATTCGTGTCGTATTAAAGCCTGGCTTTCCTGTTGGGAGTTTGATCGGGGACTAGATAACAATCTGAAGTGGAGAATTTAAAATCAAGGATTCTCTGAGTACAAAACAGAAAATTATTATGTCGAAAGTTTAATATATTCATTTCCGAAAGTACGTAATAATTGAATCGAAACGCATTACGCTAAAGAAATAAAAATTACAAAATCTATATCATTATGGTATTATGATTATTGTTGGGTAACTCATATTTGCCATATTAACAACTAACCCTTAACTTCATCTTGAAGACATCTAACACTTCTAATACTTCCATCATTAATGGAATGCAACGTTTAGAATATGTTTGAAAGTCGATTATTATTAACATACTGTCGTATATTGACATGTTAAAACTATTCTACAGTAAGTCCAATATAGAAATTCGTACAATTAATGAAGTTATAAGATTTTGAATGGAATGATCCAATTCGACCGCTCAGTTTCGCAACTGGTATGTTAATTAGTCCAGCATAAGAAGCCAATTTATAAACCCAGCCAATTCTTTTAGCATTTGTAGTACAATTGAGTACCTGTGCAGCGAGAAAGTATACAACGAGCACACCGGAAAATTAATCGATGAACTCGCGATTCATCGTGGAAGAGTAATTACGAGAAACTAGAATTGTATTCAATAACGAATACAAAAATTTAGGCAACCCTTTCTCGCAAAATTTCGACGAATAATAAACGGTAACATTAAAATTATTCTGCGGGAAATACTTCGTGGTGTTCGTGGCGAAAGGCGAAAGCTGACAAAAAAAATTAAATGCGTACAAACATAAACCTGTTTTAACGAGCAAATTTGCTGAATCAATAGGTTTCATCGACAAAGAGATAAATACCGATAATTGACTAGATCGATGTCCGAGAGGCTTGACTCGGCATAGCAACAACATTTCAAAATATTTAAGAAACCGATTGTTATCGGCATTGCAGAATTCAGTGTCAGAAAGCAATGGAAGTACAAAATCTTTGCAGATATATTAAACATTCTGAATGTCAAAATCGACTCCAATACGTACAAAATGTGTCGTATGCGTAAATACTTACATAGTCATGCGTATACGGGCTAACGTTAGTGTGTGAAAAGTTACTATAGACAATTGTGCCAAAACTGTTACGCATTTGCCAAAATTAAGGATCAAAAGGAATTACTTCAGCAGTAGAATACTAATTGTGAGAGTCAAGAATCATTAATTGAAAATAAACAAAATAATCACATTTTATGAAATAAAAAATCGAAATAATCTCTTTAAACGAATCATAACAATTAACTTCAAAGTGTGTGTACGAGTTCCTACCAAGACTATGCATTTGCCATGTTTTAATTTCAACAAGCGAGAATGAATTATTTCTGAAACTACAGTTCTGGTAAATGTAACCACTGCGTTTCTGAAAATTATAGGAAAAATCTGGGACACAAGTAGCTGCTGACACGATTAACAAAATTAAATTTGATCTCTCAATTTTCCTTTTAATATACGGTCGTCTTCAAATTCATCGTACAGCCGTTCGAAAATAGAAAGAAACTCGTAGAACGCTCTTCTAACTTTTAAAAGAAAAAAATGTTTTCAAACTGAAAGTTTTTATTCAAGTAATTTATCATATTCTGTTAATATAGTGGCAGAATAAAAAAAAACTGTTAATGAGTCACTGTAAAGATACGCAAAATATGTTTTCTGATGTTTCAGGCGATCATACTCCTTTCAACGGGTACGGTACACACGTGAATGAAATGATTAAACACCATCCTAACGTGAAAATTACCTTGATAAACAATAAAACAGTAATTTGGTCGGTTCATTTGGAGCTCTATAAGAAGAGCGATCGAGATCGAGATGATACGCGCCTGAGGGCGCCAACAGGAGCTAATACGACGAACAGACCATAGCCTGCTTAAGCGATTTATAATGATCGGCTCGTGTAAACAGTAGCCCAGCACGCCGGCTACATAACAAATTACTCTTCCTCCTTTTTCACGCCTACTTGACTGCTTCACCTTCGTAAATTTCAATCGCATCGGACAAGGCGAAAGACAATGATTGATGTGTCCCGGCGCGGAGTTATGTCGCCTTTTAACCTCATCGCGGACTCACATCTTCATGATCCCGATTGAATGTGTAATTTAATTTACAGCGGTTGCATGTTTTATTTACAAAAAAGTATAATTTTTTTTATTTAATTGATTAAATATTTGCTTCTACTGTTACAATCGCGTTGTATGTAACGCATTTAATACTTCGTAAAATCTAATAGTAATATTATTATACGAATTTATTTGATTATTTCTGTCCCACAGGTAGCTATTAAATGTTTTGAGATATTAGAGGGAAATATCTCGAATTACTTTTTGAAAAGTATAATCGACGATAATATATTTGTTATCATTGAATATGAAAATCATTATGTTTAGGAAACAGCTACCATACATAATGAAATGTTTTGGTTTACTGTGAAAGTAATATCGGTTTTCTGTAGCTACTAATGGATTTAGTATAGTGTTTTTATCCTATTCAATTATTTACGTAATGCCCACTGCTCTTTACGAGTGTACTCCATTAAGTTATCTCAATGACAAAATTACTTACATGGTATATGTTCTTTATACACCAGGAATTGCTACAAGTGTATATTTAGGTATAATAGTTTCCAAAAACATAGGATATTATTACAATTCGTATCTGGAAATCATTTATAATGTATACCTACACATTATAAAAACTGTTTCTGTTTTTTTACACTTTACTGTTTATTTATATAATTATCATAAATATATACTGATCTAACTAAATGTATGCTATTGCATATATAGTACTTTAGTATGTTTTATGTTATCAAATAATAATAATAGTTATTATAAGAAAACAATTTCTCAACATATACGTGGGTCTGTATCGACCCAGTCACGGCTGTTGCTTAGCCATAAAAAGCATTGGTTCGAGGAGGGTTAAAACAATTGAGGTATAGCTCGCAGCTATAACTGTAAATCTCCATATTAGCACCCATCTAATAGAGAACCGTTGCAGTACACCACGATACATTGCATCCACAATGTAAAAACATGCGACGCATTTACCTGTATGATACTTCTGTGTATCAAGCATTAACCTCTTAGCCGTGAATGATGGGTACATTGGCCACGCAAAAACGGTAATTGTTTGGGTAATAACGAGTATACTCGTCACGAAGAAACAACAATTTTTCACGGAATGACGAGTATAATTCGTCACACGAGAAAATTACGATCTGTTACCTAAATTAAAGTTTTTGTAGAAATTAAAACAAGGTATTTTGAAACAATGTAGATATACATTTTTATGAAACAGCTAAGAAGTTAGTCGATGCTGCTTATTCTGTCACATTGCTACTTTCATAACAATTTCAAGACACAATGTCTTTCAGTTTCGTAAAAAAATCTGTCTACAAAATCAAACTTCGAAATCGCTAGAACGACAATATCAATTATTAAACCTTTCTTGTAAGAATTTTTGCGCAGCTGCGTTTATCAAAGCTAATTCATATAATTTAATAAAAAAACACAGCAATGGAACTATATGATAGCATAATGCAGCTTCTAATTATAAGCGCACGATAGTTTTCATTGGGTGAATTTATCGTTAAATTTATGTTATTTGCCTGAAAACAAAGATATTCAATATCGGTTAATGCACAGACAAAATAAAGGTAATACAGAAATTTAACTCAAAGCAATATTAGTTGCTTTTTCGCAGAAAGAACGTTAAAAAATTCAATTCTCATAATTTGTTTTCTCGTCAATCGTCATAATAATACGTTATCACAATAAATATATGAATGACCTCACTTTTAATCTTCATCTAATTTTCAATAAAAAATTTTAATTTCTTCGATAAAAGTATCTACTCGCATTTTATAGCTTCTTACAATAAAGATTATAAATTACTATTACAACAAACACGAATTTCCGTAGCTGCAAGCAGCAAAGTTATTTTCAGAGCGTTTGTATGCGATTAAACGTAGGAAACAAAAGAAAATCTTATCATCCCAATTACTACCTCAGCGATCAAGGAGATGACTAAAACATAACACATACAGAATGCTTTTTCTTAGCGCGCTATCGAAAGGTGATCATTGATTTAATTTGGCTCAGGAGTATTTTTGTCCTCTTTTTTCAACTACACCCTTTAATTTGGAAGCTCTGCCGCGAATCTAACTCGTTATTATGAAGCAAAGGAAACAATTACGTGACAGCTCCATATTTCTTCCAACATATTTCATTTGTTACTTATTATTCAATATTCCACTGAGAAAGGATCTGTTCATAATCCATTAGCTCAACCTCGCATATGTTTAATAGTAAAACACATTTTATAGCAGGAAAAAAGACAGTGCGTCACATCGCTTACCGGATAATGAACATGTTAAACTTGTTTTCGCTGTTATAACTATGTCGAAATGTAATGTCATAAGAAAATAGATCTCGTTATATCATCAGATCTTTTTTCCAATCT
Source organism: Nomia melanderi (assembly GCF_051020985.1). Taxonomy (NCBI): domain Eukaryota; kingdom Metazoa; phylum Arthropoda; class Insecta; order Hymenoptera; family Halictidae; genus Nomia; species Nomia melanderi. The sequence continues at coordinate 9,068,112 of NC_135006.1, read as the reverse complement.
TGTCTAGCCAGCTCTGCTGAAATAACATATTCTCCATTTTGCATGACTCACTGTGCGGAGCCATTGCAGCTTTCAACACTTTATAAGAAGGCGGCGGAAAATTCCGTTTTTACCTCGCATGTGTGTTTTCTGGGTCCTAGGAAAATCTTACGTACTCAAAACTGGATCATGCGCTACGTATTCCTCAACAGCTATTTACTTTGTTATTGAAATTGAGATTTTATGTAATTAATTTTTATTATCAAAGTGAGCACTTCTGACTCTGATAATGATACGAACGAAATATTTGTTTACAACATGTATAATAATTAGATTAGAATGTGCAAATTACCCTAAATATAAGTTATTAAATATCAGTTTCTATAAATTAAATCAATATCGGAGTAAACGCGCATATTTCACCATTTGAAACTACGTACCTGAGTGTCCAATTATTTTCTAACAGGAAACAATTTAAATGGTAAATAAAAAATTGGTGAACAATCTTATCAATTGTTACCGATAAATTGTTATGCCTAGTTGATTTGTGAAGCATGCAAGATCAGTTAACATAATATATAATTATCTTTATTTTATACGTGTTTTTAATAAGCATTACCATTTTGTTGAGTAATGTTCGACACCCTTTCCATTAGCTTCCATAATCAATTAACTATATTTTTTATCGAAGCGTTGGATGTATTATGTAAATGTAAAAAATAAATGATCAATAATTCTATGCGTAACTTTCAAAGGTAGAAATAATTAATGTGTATTATTGAAAAACTCATAAAATTTTAACAAGGACAGTCCTTTCAAATGGTTACCAGGAGAGCATATCATAATAAAATGTCTGAATAAAGTGTTTTCCTCTTTAATTATATTCAATTACATTTCGAACTTCTAGTTAATTTCAGAATCCCGTAAAAAGTATGATTAGTAGAATATGATTGTAATATTTAAACAAAAATATTTAAAGTGATGCGCTCTTAATGTTACTAAAATAAGGGAAAAAAAGAAGAAGAACCAGATCAACGTACGAATTCTATGTAGGTTCCTCCTAACAATTTGTTCTTATAGTTCAAAATCTATGTTGGTCATTTATTTAAAGCTTTTTGCATGTAATTGTATCATATTATCTGTACCATAAATTACCATTACTATAATTATCGTAAAATTATACCTTCAAACTTTTATTAATCATTTTTTATTGTATATACAGGATAAATATTCATAATCAAAAAATTGCAATTAATAGCTTAATTTCCAAAGTACAGATTAGACAAAAGTAATTCTTCAAAAAATAGAAATAAATTAATTAATTAACAAGCAAGTATAGCCAGAAACACTTCCGTAAGAACGCGATTAATGGCAGACAATATGTAAAACTATCCAGTACATCAACGAGTCAAAATTCAATTTTAATATCACATTGTTAAATTTGTTTAAACAAATAATTTGCAATTACAATCAGCTAATTCTTGAACAGAGTGCTAAAGATTATTTTTAATGTTCAGTTTATAATTTTTCATACGCTGTTTCTCTACCCAGACAGTAAAATGCATGTACTGTTACTATCAATCTAACGATTGTACGGATATGTATGGATGATAGTGTACGATGAAGTTGAATTTAATAATCCATTTCAACGGATTGCATTCACCTGTCCGGCAGTGAAAAATATCAATACGATAGTCATTTCCTGCTCATGTCATATAAACGCAGTGCTTACCCTATTTCGCATATTCATTTCCCCTTTTTGCTGTTATCACAAAGAACATACGCTGAAATTGCAAAATAAAACAACAGGTGATACTATCGTGATACGTGACACATGGTATTGCGCAAAATCCATAAAATAACGAGGATCTTCCGATACAGAGAATCCGCGACTGACTCACACGACACCCACAAGCCAAGGAGGTAATTAGAAATAACGGCTTTACACGAATAAATATATTGCGTTTATATTAAACTTTTCTGTACCACTCAATCCTGCATCGAAGTTGCATTGCTACTTTCATTTTTATTAAGGAAAATAGGAACGGAATAATGTGATTATAATACGAGGACACAGCAAAAATTGTATGTGTGATATCTACGTATAAATGTACTATTTGCAATTGTGCTTTTATAACCACCATTTTGTATACGTTAAACATAGATATCCTTTGAATGACGTGATTAATTACTTTCGTGTTATCTAGTCAGCATATTAAATCTACGGGAAGTAGGACAATTTGATTCGAAGGGATTATTTCGAGAAAGCTCTGAAAAATCATGTGATTTTATTAGATGTTTTTATTTTGATTTAAAATCCGCGTGAAGATATATCCAAACTGGATAAATAAAAAATTATTCAGTTTTCAAAATGACTCTTCGAGAATTTACAAAAATACGATCGAAAATGAACGAATATAACAATTTTTTGACTGCTATATTCTGAAACGTTTTCATTCTCTAAAAAGCGTATTACTGCTTGTAATGGGTAAAGAGATTTTATTGCCGAAAGTGTTTTAAACGTATACTGAAAATATAATATGTGAAGTCAAATTGTTAGCCAAAATTCAAATTTTTATTTGAAATGTCAAAATACTGTCATTGCTGGAGATATTTTAATGACTAAGTTTGAAAAATAATGCTTTTGTATTTTCTGATGTATACCAATATTCTCCAGACTCCATGAAATTTAAATACCATGTGTTATTTCAGTTTTATCTAATTAAATCTCGAAGTTCGTGCTATATCAAAACCATAATAAATCGGCAAGACGTGATCGATTTTTCGCATTGAAACGAAGCAAAGGAAAAATAGGAAGTGATATGGTATAATTGGGTACTTACCAATGAAATCGTTAACACTAGATTTACGGACACTAATATGTATCTGCTCTTACTGAAACCATTCATACTGATAGATACATTTAAACTCAATTTGCATCATTACATCAACTATAATTTCTGGGTTATTTTTCAGAATTTGGAGGAGTGACATGAAATTTGAAATAAACTGGTTATGTCCTTTAACAAACGTATATGACACAAATATGTTCGAATTACTAAAAAAAAAACTGAAATCATTAATTCAAATAATAGAGTTTCAATAAATATATATGCTGCTCGATTGGACAGAAATGATATGTCGAAATAATACCCTGTAGGCGACAGAAGACACGCCAATCAAATATTGAGAACGCAAAGATTACGCAAAGAAGTTACTCGATAGTAAATCGACAAATGCATGAAATACCAGCGATTTAGAATATTCTATTCGCACACTGTTCTAAATCAGTGACACATTTGTTTAAACGTGCCTCGGTAGATTTCGCAATGATTCCAAGCATCATCTCTTACGATTTTACAAATCTGGTTTTATAAACCTGCTTATTACCACTTGCTATGAAATTAGTTAACCCGTTAAATGAACCTGTTCGCAGAAAAAAAAGTTCGACGGAAATATGAATAATAAGATATGTATTTACGTCGTATCAATCCAAAATTAATATATAATTACTGAAAAATAATATTTACGATCACCGTGACTTTCATTATTTAGTCTGAAGTTCATTAAATCGATAGTTCTCGTAAATCTAGTGTTAGCAAAGGATCATTAGTAAAGATAAAATAATTTTTTAACCTTTTCATTAGCGCCACGCGCGATCCATTTTTCTGAGAATTTCAAGTATATTATCTTCCAGATGATGAAATGCGATGTAGACCCAAAAAACTATGATCTTCAGGTGTTGAGACAAACGTGTCCACGATCATCGCGTACTTTCCGGAGTATCTTCAAGTATGATGACTTTTGAGGTCGAAGACGATTGATCTTTTTTCTGTCAGAGAGTATGGAGAACCGCAAACGCAACGCAATTGGAACCATTCCAGGAACTGTAACGGAATTTTGGCAGATCGAGAGGCACGAGGATAAACCTACGCCAGTTATTCGTCAAGACTGTCGCCAAAGCGGAAATATTTCTCTGATGTAGCGATTTATAACGCGTGTGTTGCCGATTTTATTACAGTAGATTTCAACAAGGAATGTTGTACTCATTTTGTACGACGTTCTACCAATAATGGTCCCCAAAGTATTTGAATATTTGTATACTATTGCGGTCTCTCTATGCTGCCAAAACTGTTCTTCAAACAATGACCAGTACAAATTGGGCAATTAGGTATCTAACAATTCGGTACCATAGCTATTTAATCTGAGAAACTATAAAATAATAATCGCATAACACCGCTTATTCGATTACTCCAAAACGTTATTAGCGAACCCAGATTGTCTTGACAATTTCATCGCGTTGCAGTCTCCAGAAAAGAAAATGATCTTCCGATCGTTGAACAGTCGTAATTAAATGTGTCGTTGACGTTTCTTTCATTCCCATAAAACAGAAAATCTTGTTGTTTTGAACTGAATTCGAGAAAATAACATCCTACGAACAATAAGAATGTGTACTGAACCGTGGATAAAATCATCCACGCCGATTGTCACTTCTGCGAAGATCAACATTTAAAAATATGAAAAATTCAATATCTTCATTGTGGTATTAAGGTCAGAATAAACGAAAGTATCTTGTCCAGAAGGGTATCCCAAAGAGAACTCTCCAAGCAATAACAAACTGGATCAAGAAACAGAAAATTCTGAATTATTTTTCGGAGCTCGGACAATCCTATAAATGACTATAAAACACTACATATTAGTTTCTTTATTTCTCATATCATCGTAGTCTAACAGATTGAATTTTTTAATAAATATAGTGTTTACGCATTATGAAGTAAATTGTAAACGTAGACTAAATTTCTTTCGTAAAGAACTTCTCCAAGGAAAGATGGATTAATTAAAATGAAAAATAGTTTATGATACCAAAGATCTTAAGAATATTATTTTTCACTAGAGTATAAGACGCTCTGTGTATTCTTTGGAAGTAAAACTATAGTTTCTCTTTTCATATTCTAATAATATACAAAATACCAGAAGTATTTCAGAATATTCTATTGTAATAGGATACGAAGCTCAGTTGTTAAAATAGAAACTCTTTACGAACAAAATTTATTCTACATTTGTTTAACATTGCATGTTTTTAAAGCATGCCATGCAGCGGAAATATTTAATACTTCTGTACCTATCATTTGTTAATGTCGTTGATCATTTCAAGAAAAATAATCGTATTCTAGTTTGTGAAGGCGACTTATGTTCGAATAGTTTCGAACTTAAATATTACTGTAATAAATTACGGTATTAATTAATAGAAAGTTTGAAATAATATAGGTACTTCACCTTCGACTATACGCCTCACAGCCTCTTCGAGATTGCCGCTTGCATCCTTCAAAATCACGTAAATCAAAGGCAGCGATACCCAAGGATACTGGAACAGTTCTAGAAGCTTGGTACTGTATGCCAGCAGGATTTCTACACTCTCATCTGTAGCATAAAAACAGAACAATGGTTAAAGTGTATTAACGATAGATCTAGAATGAAAATAAATCTCTAGGATTCTTAGAATCTTAGAATTACTCCTTTGTGCAATATTAAGTATTCATTCAAATTTAATTTCAAGTAATCATTGAAAGACAAATAATTGGTTCAATTCGAGAATTTCTTAAGTTAAGCTTAATTTAGTATCAACTTGTTTGGATTTTTATACATCTTTCAAGACCATTATATTGTTACTTCTGCTTCTTTATTTTAGACACTTAACTTACAAATTTTTATAGTTACTTATAGGGCATATAAATTGACAATACTTTTAAATTGGTGATTTCAAATCGAGCCAAATTTATATTTCTTGTATATAACAAAACGTTGAAACGTATTTATTTTTTCGTAAATAATCTCGCCTAAAACAACTGTTATTTTCAGTACTGAAAACGGTATCATTTAATGGATAGTGTAAATATTAAATGTTAAAAATGTTATGTAACTTATGAAATGCCTAGGTAATGCGCACGTAACAGTCTATTTGAAAATGTTCCAAACGCTATTACAGCGCAAACATTGCCAGAATATGTTACGCTTAATAGTCGTACATTAACTTTAATCTGCATATTTGTGTTTTTAATGTATGCAAGGATCAGATAAAATCTCTTCCAAATTGAATTTAAAATAAAACATGCAGTCCTTTATCAGAAAGTACAGTAGAACCTTATAATTATTCAAATTAATTGGTGGTACGTTAGTCGAATAAACGAGGAACATTGTATTCGTACGCGGGCAGCCTGTTCATTTTGAAACGTTTTATAAATATAATGTTTTATAAAAGATATTTAATAATCTGGTCAGTTTTTATTCTCATTTCTTTACCTTTATCAACTGTTACCTAAGGAATTATTTATAATATCATTATTTTACCGAGCGAAATATTAATGATAATAATTTTACTTATTGGTATGACTAAAAAATTATAAATTGTAATTCATCTTTTGGATATTTCTTGACTTCTCCCTCAATTTAGTAAAAAAATGTACAATAAAAGTCATCCAACACCTAAATTTATCATAATATCACCTCTGTCATGTTAAAATGGACCGAACTGGTTGCGCCCATTTATTATCGATTATCTGATCATATGTTAATTCCAGCTAAATTGTCAAATTAGTAGTTTCCGTACAAAAAGATATAATCCAAGAGGCAGAAATTCATACAAGAGATGATTAATAGCATCAATCATACTCATATGCTGGTATTATATCAAGTTCCATTTTATTTATTACTTCGTAAGACTTTATGATAATGACGGCACGTTTATTAACCTAGCTTTAATACTTTCTTCTGCAAAATATAGAATATTTCCGCATTAAAAATTAATTTTTAAAGTTGAAAACAATTAAATTAATATTTAGTAAGCGCCTAAACATATTCATTTAAAACAACTGTTTATATACCTTCCGTAATTTCGGCTAATTCTACTTGACTCATATTATAAGAGCAAATGAATTTTTAAGTAGTACGAGCTTGGTTGTTGCAGATGGTAAATAACATCCATCATTTTTTCAGTCGTTTCAGGTACTAAGAAATAAGGAAAGAGAGGAGCTCAATTAAGTCTTGTAATATATTGTTGATGAGATATTCAGATAGCAGACGGTCATATTAAACAAAAAGTTCTGAGATGAATCTGTTTTCCGTTATCGTTCGAGGTCTTCATTAAGTTATTGGAAAAATTAAAAAATTCGAATGTATATTCCAAACTGATTTCTGAAACTTCTCTGAGAAAATATAAATATAAAAATTCAGTTCTTCAATCCTCAATAGAATATTCCCATTAGCAAAATGTCTTAATTTTTGTAATTGTAAAAAGGGCACTAATTACCCCGATTTCATATTTATACTGATGTACCTCTTAATCCCCTTATTTGTAACTGAATTGGACTTTCTCGCAACTTTCTAACACCTGTTATAGTTTATGACGGACATTGAACCGAAAGCCGGTGAAAGAAATTGTATTGCCATGCAAGATATTACTGACAAATGTAATGCATGTGAACACTAAACTTATGGTAATAGGTACGAGCATATCAATAGAACTTCAAAAATTCACATTTTCCTTTTTTTCCCTTTTAAAACATAAATAATAAGTCATAAATTAGATTTTTTAAGTGCTGTATTAGAACTTATATGAAATTTTAAACAAACTGTAGTTGTGTGACAACTTTTCTGTATTTGGTACTTATAACACAACTGATCAAGTTTAGCTGCAACATTGCTAGACAAAAAGTATAACTGTTAAAGTCCCCAATTTTAACCCATCCTTCTTTCGTAGTGTAAAATCGTAAAGTGCAGTTGAAAGGCGAATGTTACTTAAGATAATTGTTATCGGAATTTATACGTATCATAGAATAACTTCAAATTCAATTTATTTGAAATTTTACACCTGTAACTTAACACCTTCGTGTTTTGAACCCTTAAACTATACATACTGAAATTTGATGTTGGACAATAATTACGCCGAAAAGACACGAACAATCTCCATTTTAAATGTCACCTCACCAAACATATTTCAAGCTTTTTGCATCTCTTTGCTATGGATGCATGTAAAATGTTTCAACTAATTTTATACAAAATTTTACTGATATATTTTGATCATTACGTTTATAAAAAAATACATTACGTTTATAAGTATTTGGTCTCTATCAGGCACATTACAAATAATATAAATTGACTGTTTAGATTGACGGCACTCAACTGGAAGAGTTATAATTTTGTATGCGTCCGAAATATTCTACTTCTAGTCAATCTACAAAAAACTACTGTCCTTACATTCTACCGATAAAATTAATTTGTTTAGGAACAAAATTCATAGAAGGTACCGATAAAATTAATTTGTTTAGGAACAAAATGCATAGAAGGTATCGATGAAATTTCTGCTTTCAGGTTGTCATGTGAACGATATCCCTTCGTGTATTTACAAACAGCAAAAATTTTCAAAATTCAAAAACTTATTTCCCAATGCTGTACAATAATATTAAAAAAAAACAAGGGAAAGTTCCAAAAAAGCGTTCCAAAAGTCTGCACAAATCAAAGAAACAAAATTGCAACATACGAGCGAATCGAAGAATAAAAATCAAGTTCGACAATCCACCGATAACGCGTACGCCAAAACAAAAATCGTCTAACACGGTTCATCGTGCCAACTCTTCTCAAAATGCAACACGCTCCACCGGCAAACGCGATTTTGAAACCCGATTTTCTTCAAAACGGACGGTCAACCGAAGAAACTCCGGTTTACTCCATTCGGCTTTATATCCACATAAAGAATAACCCATCTGCCAATTACATCAGTGGTTCTAAGTGCGTTCGACGCAATTGTCCGGCAGCTGGTGTCAAGCCCGTGTTGTCCCTTAAAACAATTTTTACGTGATAATTACAAATAATAATCGGTAATACTTATTATTGTCCAATACCTACGCGCGAAGGGGTGACGGCAGGGTAGTCGGTCCGCGACAGGGTACGCGAGGCCGTGGTGTTTACCATCCGCAGATATGGACGCGGGGACAATATTTTCTCAGCCGTTATGACATGATATATTGAACATTAATGCAGCCAATAGTAAGCGCGTCCGCTCGGCGCAGCTCCGCCTATAAGAGAACTTCTGGATGGTTTTTAAAAGGTGGAAATAACTTTCCCCTTCCTCCTCCCCTTCGCGCGCACGTTCACACATTCCCATGTTCTCCGTTCTCGTTCCCTCTAACTGCGGTGCGGACCACCGCGTTACTCCCTCTCCCTCACCCGTAACCACCCCTCTTCCATTCTATCGAATAGACAACACGACGCAGAGAGCAGGTGCCGCGGTGCCGCCGGGACGCTCGGCGTTGGTTCCCTCCTTTTCCATGTGCAGGTGAACCCGGCCAACCACGTGCTCCGCTTCGAACATGCGCATGTGCTCGCTCGCTCGCTTGCTCGCTCGCTCTAGCAACCGGCGCCGTCGCCGATCTCCACGAGCGTGTGCGAGAGCGAAGAGAGGTGAGGAGGAGAATACGAATACGGGAGTGGGAGAGAAACGAAATTCCACGAGGATGGAGAGGTGAGGAGACGAGAAGAGAGAACGGGAAACCTTCATGGAGGGGACCCACTGCTGCCTTCTGGCTGAGGGAGGTCTATTCCGGGGGCCATGAACAAGGAAAGACGGAGAGAGCAACCGACCTAGGTCGCTCCTTTCGATGCTATCCTACTGTCCTCTCCAGTCGTTGACGGTTCCGTTCGACGTATAGTACTCTCTCTCCCCCTTCTCGTTCTTTTTCTTTTCTCCTCTCCCTTTTGGTCAAGTAATGATCCCTGCTCTCCCTTTCTCCAACTGTTTTGCTCTCTGTTCACCGCGCCATTCGATCTCTGGTCTCTCTGTTGTTGTAAACTCGGTATTCTTTCTTCGTCGCGATCTTCGGCGAACCTTTCACCGTTCGCCGCCATTTTGTCCGTGACGTCAATGACGCGCGGTTTCAGCAAGGCGAACACAACGAAGAACCAACCCGTACACACGGGAAACCGCGCAAAATTTACAATATGTGGCACCACGGACGAGCCGGGGATACGTAAAAGTATTCGTAACTTATAGCCCGAATAGCATTCCGATCGATTTCATTAGCGGAGATGAGCGCTGGCGGAGGGTTCCCATTGCAGCGCACAGTTTTCGGCCCGATCTCGCGTGAAACGATTAAACCCGCCGACATGTTTTGTTCCTGTTCGAATCACTTTAAATCGTTTGCTGGGATTCGGCTGCGGGCTTCATTTGACGACGCAACCGGATGTATGGCGGAATTGTGTTCAAGATTCGAAAGCGTCTGCTAAATGAAAATAAATGTTGCTCCATATGATCGCGGTTTCAAGTTACGGCTCCTGTAAGTTGCCAAATATTCTCTTGGCTTCTATCAGTTGAAATAGCTTCATCTTGAAGCCTATAATATATGGTAATGCACGTTGAAAGGCAAATTACTCGTTCGTAGAGGTCTTCTGATTTAGTCCGAGCAACCTATCCATACCTTGTTAACAAAGTCGCCACCAGTGTCAAATACTTCCGACGATCATTTTTTCATATTTTACAGGAAGAAAGTCGAAACACTTTACGCGTGTTTTCACTTAAAGCTCTATGTAACATTCTAAATCCGTGAAGTTTCTTTGTCGCAAAGTTTGTAACATATTGATTTATTTAAAATAATGTACCTATAAAGACTGTTAACGAAATATATAGGGGCAGCTAAGTGTTGACTGTTGACAGTTTCATTCCTTATAACTGTGGCCATGGTTTAATTATTTCTTTTAAAGAAATTGATTTCAATTGCAATTATTTATAAACAAATGTCGTGCTTTTCATTACTTTGTCGAAAAAATAGTATTATGTATAAAAGATATATTGAAAATAACGTTACTAGTTTCTGAAGAAAGTACAGAATAACGTTAAGAACATATGCTTTAATAGAAATGTGTTTAAAATTTTACGAATAATTTAAAAACATACAGTCAATATTATACTTATACTAATCTGCTGTATTCAGACCTAAAGAAAAGCTTGTTCATCAAAGTAATTACTTTTGCAGCTGTGGTGGTTTCAAATTATTGACAATTGAAATCTTTATGTTTGACAAATCCTTCCGTTTTTCTGCTAATCTTTATTTTTACTACATGCATTATTTTCAGTATTAAAATGAATTCGTCACTGAATAGTAATATCTACCTGCAAATATAATATAATATTAAAGGTGTTTTTTTCACAGTATAAATTATTCACAAAGAAGAATCATATGAAGAAGTTTAAGGAATCATTGTTGTTTAGTGTACGCGTGTGATAACTCTTTCAACCATTTATCAGAAATCAGCTCTTTATACATTGGTTCAACGACTTCCAGCACCTTGTAATTTAACGTTTCTCGTGCGTAAATTAGTTGCGGTTTCCACCGCACACTATTTACACTTGACGGATCGGCTTGTAACTCTCTTTTACATCCGCATGAACTTTTCTGCTACCTGATTTAATTCATGATTCCTAACAAAATTAACAAATTGTTTAATTCACTATAACTGTATAAAAACATTCTGTTCTTTCGTTCACAGAACCAAGTGCGAAACGTCTCAAACGCGGACTTTGTCGAAATAAAATTCAATCGTCCATGTGGAAATGTTTCAAAATACTAGTAAATGTCTTTAAAAAAGTAATACCAAAAAATAATTAGTATCGAGGACAAGGACGAAAAATCCATTACACATCTTCCATCAGTAGTCTTTTATTCTATCCAATGGAATATTATTTTACTGCACCTGCGAAAACAGCATAGATTCATCACTATGTTAATGTCGTATTAACTATACCCATCGCATAATAATATTGCAATACCTGTATCAATATAAGTATCACAAGCTTAACCCTGTGCCTTACGATTTATTTCGCAGCTGTGGCCGATGCAACTGCTTTGCCGTTAATAATTTATTGAAAACAGAAACATTTCAAGCATATTGCATGTCCACGTTCGCTCTAGAGTATAACAATTGATAATAGAAGAATAATATTTTATTTGAATTCAAAAGGTTTGAGTAATATTTATGTTTGTTAAATTCCCCTTAAAATCTTCACGAGTCTGACACGTTATTATAAAACAAGGGATTAAGTAACTCGCAGAGACAATGATTAAATTCCGAGTTAGGGTGGTTAAAATTCATTCCAATCGAACGAATAGATTTTATCGCGTCAGCACATGCAAAATCGTGAAAATATAATGTGTTCGTCAACATTATGATCTTCACCTGACATCGACTCCCTGAACCGCTCCGTGTCGACAATTGTCGTGATTTTATTATGAATTCAACGTGAACGTATATGAAACGGTTGGTTATCATATAGGTAACCCGATGCCGGCGAAATTACCGCCTTGCAACAAGACACGCTCGGTTCATGACTTAATTTCGAATGCGTGGAGGATACTCCTCTGCCGGTCTCGTAAGCGACGAGCACATGTTACTATTTATCACATGACCTATCGTGCTAAGAATCTCAGCGGTATCGTATTACGATGTTACGTAGAGGATCAATGAAGAAGGATCAAACGCTTACTTTTCACGATTTACTTTACTGATTAACCATTGCAAATTTGAAAACAGTGACTGCCGTGACAGTCGTTAAACGCAACGCCAGTGAGAGTTTAGCGACACAAACCGGATTCTATTATCACTTTGACGGCCGTGCATTTTGTTGTAAAATTTATCACCTACTGACGACATTTTCCTGCAAACTTTTACATCACGTGTGTACAAAAGCGAAATATTTTTGGTCAAACGGTACCTGAACCTTTTGCCTTTTAATACCGTTGAAAAGGTTTCAAACTAAATTTAGCGGACACGAACGCTGTTAACTGTTCTGTAGTTGAAATTGCAAATTATTTTTCCGTTGGTGTTATTCAAAATTCTAGGTAATCGTAAACTTACAATGAACGCAGAATTTCTTACTCTTCAAATAAGTTATCAAGTTACAAAACTCATTAAAATTGGTTTGATAAGTACCATTGTGGAAAATAACTGTATGATAACGAATTAATTTGGTCTGATAGACACGAACGCAGCGAAATCATACCTGGATAATGTTCGCTAGAGGCTGGAAAAGATTCTTCCAATATTCCTACTGCAAATAACTTCAAACGGATCGTTTGGTAGTACTATGCAAAATTAATATGTGGTACTGTTAAAATGTTCTATCCACTTTGTTTATACGCAACGTTTGAATCTTTAAATTGTATTGGCATTTTGTTATATGTGATTTTAATTCTCATTTAAAAAATGTTTAATCGTTCTTAATCGTTCAAGAGTAACAGATTCTTCTCTTAGCGCATTAATTTAAACAACGACGTGTCAATTCAGTCGTAGGAAGAACAGTGCACGTTTTGAAAAATCACGTGTAACAGCGTTTATTAAATACATCAACGGAGAAGTGAGACGAATTTATGAAAAACAAACTAAAATTGAACAATTTGAAGTTTTGAATTCATTTAATTTATTAAACCAACTACAAGTAATTGTATGGTAACAAGTAGACTGTGGATTTTCATACAGACATAGATTTTTATGGACTGCATTATGAAAATTGAATTCGAAAAGTAGATCCTATTAAAAGTTCCATCATATTTCGAAAGAGATAAAAATATCGTTCAACTATTTTGAACATTTTATTATATCAAGTTTTAGAAGATTAAAAATTCAATAAATGCATAAAACCCGTAGCCAAAAGGTCTAGGAAGAAATATATTTTCCGAGTTAACATTTGATAGGGAAAATTCATACTGCAATGATACAAAATTTTCATCCAAAACAGCATTTACATGAAAACCAATCGAATAGAAATATGTCAGATATATAGGTAAATTAGTTTTATATTTCATGTCAGAATCTCAGTCACGTTTCCAACTTCACCGATTACAAGTAAATTTATGAATCAAACGATAAATGAATATCGGCAAATCAGAAACAGAGAGCGAAATCCTAATGAAAATTCCCTGTTGTAATCAGTATCAGCAGTTGAGAGTGTTGGATAAACATCCTCGATAACTGCAGACCCAAGTTTACAAGACTGTTCCGTGTCAATCGTCAAGTTACTTGAGCATGGTGCTGTTTCGTTCCTCTCGTGAATATACGAAAGCAAACCTATAATCAGTTGTACGGAGACAAACGAAAAATACAATAATAATAGTACAGTATTGTAAGAAAAAATTGGTTCAAATTAATAATATTTCGAATTATACTACATAAGAATTAGAAATATGCAATTACGTTGCTACGTAAGAATTAGAAATACCGACGTTGTTACTACTGCTACTGCGGTGAGACATAGAAACTGATTATTAGCGTAAATGTACATAGGATTATCTAATCGTATTTTAGAATATTCATACAACAATTATAATATTTTTCTGTTCACACATTACAGTGAAAAATTTAGTATATTTTTGCAATATTAAGTAGGTAGTAAAGGCCAATACAATAACGCGTAATAAAAACTACAACAATTACGCAAACTGATTACGAAACAAGTCATTAAACATTGTTCTATGATCGAGGAAAACGTGACTTCTGATTATTCGATGTAATACTAACGAGACAGTCAAGTAACATTCCTACTTTTATAATTATATCTTCTCCTTAGCAGAGACACTAACATTAACAATTACAAATGAAAAATAAATAATCAAACATTTTTATCTTATTTTAGTGAAACTGTTATAAACAAAGAGTTGTTTCAAGTAAAGAAATTTTTTCTATGCCCATTACCGAATCATTTTTTTACATGTAAAATTGTGCTGTCACTTTTCCGATCGTGACAGGAAAAGATGTTGCAAAATAGATGTTGCATCAATTACAGAACACTTTACTCGCAAATCCCAATTTTTAACATTTTCTTATTATCTACCTTACACCAATTGTCTTTAAAAACAAGTTTTCTATGCTTCTTATTCATTCCACATGCTAGTACTGCACGTGCTTAGACAGCGCGAAATCACGTGTACTAGTCACGAAGATAATACTGGCGACCTTGGCATCACGCAGTCTTGAAAGGAAACTTAGTCGCAAACTGTAACTTTATGTGACTATTTGCTCTCATAAATGTTCATATTACATCATTATGTAAGCGTAACTCATTTTGAACGTTGGTCGTGCGAGCAATCTATCTCAATCTGCCGTGTCTCACCTGTATGATGATTATACCATGCAGAGGCGGTACGCGAGAGATTATCATTGGTACGAAGCTAAGTAGTTCATCAGATAATTGCAGTCTAATTGATTTTCGCTATCGAGAAGTCTAGCGAGGACGACGCTCCGGAAATATACTTATGGCATATCTTTTTCGTTAGTTTTACTATGATTATTAATGATATTTACAAATAATTTCAAATAAATTACGCTGACAAGTTAATTTTAACCAACCCGTATTTCTTGAAATTTTTTAAATAATAGAGTAGTAAATATAATTACAAGAATAACAGAAGTAACTTTGCTTTACAGCTGACAAAAATTTAACAACTAACAATAATATGTAATTCTAGTTATTGTGACAGCAAATTTAAATTACTGGATATAATTATGAACTTGCCTGTAATAAGATAAATGACGAAATAAAGAAATATGTTGAACTTAAACACTCACAATATTATAATTAAACTACAACTCAATAAGTGTATAATTAATTGCAATTTATATGGTTTCAAATTGTTTTTCACTCAGTGAAACTGTTAATAAAGAATATTATTTAAAATACAATTTTATTCAAAACTTTCGGTTTGATCCCAATCTACTGATATCGCTTTAAAATCTCATTTGTGGACATGAAAATGGAATATTCTTCTATAAAACACAAAAGATTAATTGCTATCTTGCTGAAATTTGCTGACGCAGTTTGGAATAATATGAAATCGAAGACAACCTTCGATTTTAGTGTTTAGTAACCAATGTATATTATTTAACATTTTATATAGCGTACTTAGTATTTTGTGTTTAATGTTTAATATTTCATGAATTCTTTGACATTGATTACTTTTCATATGTTGCGTATACAATCGTATAAACTGTGTTTTCATTCGATATAGCAATCTCATGTGAGGGTGAATAACGACAATTGTCTTCCTGAAACTCGTTTCATTAAACAGAAGTGTCGTTGAAGATATACTATCCTCGAAGAACGTTCATACTACATAATTGTAAGAGACGTGGATAGATATACAGGGTGTTCTTCAAATGAATACTCAAACAGGAAAAGTTAGACTCCACCCGCAACAATTAGTAAAAATGTGCAACGAAAATTTTCAGTTTTAACCCGATTCTTTAAATAAAATACGAGATTGAAGATATGGTCACTTTGCCTCTTCCTTATCAAATACAGATGGTACAGTCAACAGAAAGATACTGTACATGTAAAAATAAGTAAAAACTGTATTTAGGCTACAAATACAAAATACATTTTTTATAAATCAGGCTGCACGCACAAGTTTCCAAAAGAATCGAGTATCAACGTGTTTTATTAACAATCAGCGGAATGTAGATACGCTCAACACGATTTCAATTTGGAGTTCGTCGAAAACAAAGGTTTAAACGAAAAGATTATACTTTCCAGTCTTGACTTATTTTTCCATGTGCAATATGTTCCTGTCGATTATAACATCCAATGAAATTAGTGCCAGCACGTGCACTCAAAACCTACGCAATTAAAATTTTTTTTGAATAGGAGACTCAAATGTAAAAGTTTTGCTGCGTATCCAACTGACTTTTCTTTATATAGAATCACCTTTTCCCTGGTTGTATCTTTAGTTAGAAGACACCCTGTATATGAAGTAGCTTGTGCTGCTGAGATCATTGGGACTGATGAAAGATGAGCATCGAGGTATCTGATATCACAAACATTTATAACACTTCGCCTACCAGGAAATTAACGAATGTCTCGAATCCCTTGTACTGATTTCATATGAAGTATAAAATATGAAACAGTTGGGGTTGATAACGCATTGTATCCGCTCGCAATAAATTCATACTGAACTGTTTTCAAACCTGAAATTCCAAAGACATCTAGAAATTCCATTTTCCTTTATTGTCGAAAGCTGTTGAAATTTTTACACGAACAATAACCTAGATTTATTTCAATCAATCGAGAACTTAAAATATTCTTTTATTGCTACTTACCTTAAACATCAAGCTAAACTCATAATAAAGATTTTATATTGGAATTAAAAGTAAGAATATTATTCTGTTTATCAAAATTGAAGGAAAATAATGTTCGCGTTCGTGAATATTTTTCTTATAGTGAATGAATAATTTTTTTCTACTGAAAAATTATTAATGATATTATAACTCTTATGAGTTCAATTAGAAAAAAATCGCAAAGTAACTAAAGATCACAGAAAATATATTACTTCTATATTTCAATTAAAAAAAAAATCTTTATGCACTGTATAAGTATGTAAACTGGTTAAAAAATACTTTAACGTCTGATCAATCGAATAATCATCTCAATAGGACCAATAGAGACTATATTTCGAAGTCAAAATTCGTTGCAAACAAAAACATAAATTGCAGAAAATTAAATGCAACAATCTATACCAGATTCGCGTAATCCCATTCGTTCTTACGAATTCGCTCAAGCATCGCGAAATGTTGCAGCAACACGCATAACCCTCCATCCTTATCAGTCCAACGATTTTATTATCGTACTTCGTGTTCCGACTATACGCACCAGCAAACGTATTCGATACATAAGGAACAAGCAATGCACGAAGTATAAAGAAAGAACGACTCAGGTACCGATATCTGGTAACTGAGCCGCTGATATGGTCCTATGAACTAAACAATACAGCGAATCACAGACCACCGAAAATTGTTCCCAACCGGCGGTCATAAACAGTAAAGAATAAAACATTGACTAGAATTTATAAATGTAAATATATAGATCTGAAAACATTAAAATATGCCATTATTATTACTGATAAAAGGATTATATTTCATAGTAACTAATTATTTAGGCGTAAAAACAATTAATTCTAACATTCACGTAATTGGAACAAAATTCATCCAATAATTGTGTAATTTTATTAGAACTATACGTTTGTTGAGAAGGAGACAAAAATTTACTATTCCTCTTTTCCTATTACTTTAACTTCCTGTGATGTAAATTATGCGATTATAAGATATTACTCTTTAATTTGACAAAATCTATTGTAATAAAATTTGTTATACATACATATATATGTAACAAATTTTATATATATATATATATATATATATATATATGTACATATATAGACATACTCGACCCATGGCAGTTTACGGTTAACAGTTATCCTTGTCGTTAGGCATTAGGTTAAGTAGTTTTCAAGATAGCACTGAAAAATGTGGTTAAGTGCGACGGAGTTATCTTTGGGCTACGAATGTTTATGCAGGTGTTTCAAGTACAAAGAAATTACATAACAATTTTACGAATATACTATGTTAAAAATAAAAGTATTCTACAAGTCACAATTTTCTTATTCGTCATCATAGATTAGTCGTTCGATTCCGTCATAAAGCTGAATCAAGTTTTACGAATGTTTCTCTTTTAGTTATTTCTAATATTATAAATACAAAAGGCTCGACTGACGACTTATTATAATTTTGTTTCAAGTATTTTTTTCTCCTTTTAATGATATTCCGATGATTACTAAAGTCATACGCGAAGTACAACTTTATTCCTTCGAACAATATAACTGTAAAAAAACCGAACATTTTCTCAAGT
The DNA here is from genome assembly GCF_051020985.1 of Nomia melanderi. Classification (NCBI taxonomy): domain Eukaryota; kingdom Metazoa; phylum Arthropoda; class Insecta; order Hymenoptera; family Halictidae; genus Nomia; species Nomia melanderi. Next base: position 9,049,412 of record NC_135006.1, on the reverse strand, counting down.
CTATACACGTATGTACTAAAGTTTCGCAGTTTGCCGCATTGTATAATTATTTTATTTATATGAAGTGTAGATGGAAATAGTCACGAAATTCCGCTCATGAATATAAGCACTGACGGCACAAATATTTTTGCATTACAATGAAGAAATACCCCACAAAAAAATTAAAAGTACCGATAGTCGAATACTGATAATACGCCCAAATTACTGAACTAATCTCCATCGCTTTCTTATTTCGCCTAATAAAAATAATTTCTACGTATATCTCTGATTCGCATTATTAATTTTGAAAGTATAATATCTTACTTAACATTACGCAAAAATTCATAACATGGACTCCTAATTGGAAGCAAAATACTTGAAGCATAAAAGAATAAGAAATTATTATCACCGCAAATTTCACAGGCCAGAAGGTTTTGTTACGTAAAAAATCGATCTAACGTACAAGTCCTGTTTTCCAATTCTAAAAATATATTTAGAAACACAGTATAAAATAATTGTATTAATTCTAATAGAAACTATGGTTGTATATCAAATGTCATAAGATTTCTTAAAAAGAATCGAAGCTCCCAGTGCCTGCAAATAATTACTTCTAAAACTAAAATAAAGAATATTCGTAGAAAGGATTGTAAATGCAATCATCAAATTCTTCGGGAAGAAAATTACCTAACATTACGTTATTCATGTCACAATAACGACATCGTTCAATATTATCAGTATTACGGACGGCTGCTATTACCGTCAACTACTGGCAAAAGGAAAATTCCACTTAAACCGTATATTACGAGATAAGACTAAAAAAATAGAATTTTTCAGTTTCGCCATTCACAATATTCCCTATCAGAACTCTTCAATTAATAGGCTACGGAAAACGCCTCCATAACAATCCGAAATAACCAACCGAAAACTCTCGCGCAGCCGCGTCAATGATGAATACCATTTCATTTTACCAACCGAAAAGATCGAAGGAATCTCTTCTCGCAATCTCGTTAATCCGGCGTGCGAACAAAAACACAGAGGGAGGATGCAAAGGCTCGTAAAAAACTTTCAGAAGAAACACTTTCGATAGGAATATCCGACTTCACTTTGCGAACAACATCAAGTACGTTGAGAGAGCTAATTTTACTTGGAAACGCGGATAAATTCGCGAATTTCCGAGCGCGACGATGCCTGAGCGGGAGTCTCGCATTACATAGAGGAACGCGGGGCCCCCCAACCCCGTAGTTTTCGACCACTGGTCAACGCCGATGGACGCGTGTGTATCGCGCGGCACATTGCTTTCACGGGGGATGAGTCAGAGACAAGCTTTGTAGCAATGATACCGTTGTGTCGCTACGTAATCGAAACCCCAAGCGTAGATGTTGGGGCGAGAGGGACCGTTTCGATGACAAGAGGTAGGTCCTCGCACCGGGTATCACTTGCAACGCTCGGTGCTCTCACGGCCGGCTCAACAAAAACTGCGGGACTTACACCTGCACGAACACGTCGACGGTGTTTTTTTCAAAACGCCGCGATATTTTATCTCGTACGGCACAGCTGGATGCTCGCTAACCCTTAAAAAACAGGTTCCTAACTGTCATTAAACATATTGTTTAACAGGTCCCCGCGCAACGCCTATCGTTTCCGGTGCACGCCGAAATGGATCCCCTGGGCAAATCGATGAACATCAAGCAACGTGTCATTAAAATAAATGTACGATAAAATAAATTGTGGTACCACCAATTCGTGGTAAACACAGGGTTTCGTACATAATGTGTTCCGCGTTTTAATGTGTCTACTTTGAACCACAGCCACGTATCTATAATGAATAAAGACATTGATGTTCGTTGCATCGCGTGAAAGACGCGGCAGCGTGGTGTGCTGAATTGACGATCGCATATGCCTGGCGCATGATTTGGAATGTTTTGTTCGCGGTGTTGAGTAATTAGCGTGTAGTCGTTGTAATATTATTAATTTAAAAAATATCGCGTGACATTCAATTATATTCAACGCGGAAGATAGGAAAGAATATTTTGGTGACGTCCGTATATTGCGAGAAATATTAATTGTAGAGTATACAAAATAAGATAAATAAAAAATAATACAAGTAATAACATGAAGTGTAATAGCAGACATTTTGCAATACGATTCGACAACGCCTCGTTACTGTTAGTGTGGTAGCGGTGAAATCGTGAAATCATCGATTCGTGGCAGTCATCTATTGTTGTTACATGTATGAATTAATCGATCATGACGCGACAATTTCTGTGCGAAGAACCTTATTCATTTCTAGTTGTCAGAAGAGTTTCAATGTTTTACAGGTAAATATAAACGAAAGGCTCAAGTCTGTACTAATTTATTCGATTTCATGATTGAACTGAATTTATTAACTCAATTCAATTAACTTTACTGAATAAAATATAGTACCCACAAGATAACCGAAACAACTGTCGGTAACAAGTACGTTGATTATTCGATAGAATTCTTTTTATTGTACGAAGATTGATTGTGTTATGCGATCTTAAAACGGCAACGTTCGATAATTTAGCTAGTCGAAGCATTCCGAAGTCTTAATAATAACTTGGTCGTAACTATATAGTACCAACTAGAAAACACAATGCTGCCTGTAGTTTTACAAGACTTTCTCTCGCTGCGCAGAGACTCGAAATCCGAACGTCGTCGATCTCTAATAAGTACGGGTAGGATTCAATACCAGCACCATTTCTAATGGAAGCCTTTTGTATCGGAACTTTCTCAATATCAATTTCCACGGATACATCGGCGTTTTATGTACGCGGAACAGAGGTAGCCCGAAGCTGCGGACGTAACGTCTCCGCGATCCGCCGTGCTCAATGTTTCAACGTCTATTTCAATAAAAACGGTATAACCGAAACCCTTTGCAGCAGTTCTTCCCCGCCTATAAAAATGGTCAACGCGAAATCACAATAAGTTTCAGCGCAAAGAACCGAACGAAGAAACGGTCGTGAACGCGACGGCTTTTACGAGACACGACATTTCGGAAGCAGTAAAATCCTATCCTGTCAAGCGTTCGTATCTGATCCTCAGTCGTTCGTACCCAAGCACTCCGCGCGAACGGACGGGCATACTTCTGATTCATGAAAAATGTATATATACACCTATATGTACGTTCACGGTACGTCGAGATTAATTTCACACTTACATACACCGCTCCGCGAAAGTATTTAAAATCAATACATTAGCAATAGAAATGGATATGGGATCTCAGACGTTCGTTATTCGATTTTAATTGAATGTATACACATTATTCTCACATGTACCCCTAATATCGCGCATACGGAAATTTCAAAACAGCTATTGTCCGATGAATACAACATTTTCATCATATGTACATGTATTATTAAATATTAATATTTTTGTGGACTAATGTAGAACAAACGCCTGAATTTTCCTCTCTGTCATTATTAAGAACAATGCTTTACAGAACAAAGCTAGAATACGATAGAAAATCATTCAAGTACCTCTTGTAATATAAATATACGACATCTGCTGACAAGTGAACGTAGTTAAAGAAATTATTCGTTCGAGTAACCTTTAAGTTCATAGTTCATCGTATACAAATGTTTAAAGTTTCATTTAAAAAGAGAAAAAGATACAGTTGTAAGTTCATGAATGTATCAATGCACAGAGATGCATTCGGAAAAATTATTTCTAGAAAAAAATATTAATTCGCATAATTTTCTCTTATAACCACCTTCCAATCTCAAGTTCAGTTTTTAAAATACCACTCTAAACCGAGTTATGTGAAACGCCCTGCGTAATACGTGAAATTGTACCCGTATGAAAAAATATAATAGCCAGAAATGCGGCGCGTATGTCCATGTGCAATTCAGCATACACCTCTTAGCTATATGATGAATATGAGCATAAACATGCTTCACAAGTACCAATTGAGGACGTGGTACACACCTATGGAAGTGGCGAACCTCTGTAATAATCTGAAGATTCAGAACGACGTGAATCCATAATTGATCTATGGTGACTGGTTATTTACCGATACGAACGAAATGATCAATGGTAAAATCAGTTTTCAAATCATTTCTAAGACCAGGAAATTTGTAAATTTCGTAATTTTCGATAGGCATAGCTGTAATTTCATTCCTGTGAAACAGGTGTGTGTGCCAGTTTAACACTAAAACTACCGAGCAATTAAACTGACTTTTTGAAATTCCTCTGTAGAAACTCCAAGAGTGCATCTGTTGAAACTTTAATTGATTTACAACTCCATTTGCGTATTGCCAACATAATTTCTTTAATAATTTTTCTAAAATATTTTTTTTCAGTATAACATCTGTTATCTTTTTAATAACTGCAAAACGAAGAAATCAGGAATGGATCACTTCCACCCGTCTGGTAGTTTTAGAGTTAATAATAATTATTTTAGTTCTAATAGAAATTGTGATAGAAGAACCAAATATTTATTTAATTTCAATTTCTGTTAATCGAATTATATATATAACAATTTCTACGTACTTAAAAATAAACGGTTTACTTAAAAAGAAGTGTGCAGATTGGAAAACAATTTGGGAAATTATAATTATTATAAGACAGATATAGTTCACCCTTGGCAATGATTCTTTCACACTAATTGAGAGTTATTTATTATGAGGCTTGGATAGAAAAGTGTCTTGGAATCAGAATTAAACATTAGATTCGAATTATGTCGAATAAGTTATTTAAATAACAATGTGAATTGCTTTGAAGGAGGTTCTACCGCAATATTTTACAAAATTCACATAAGTATGTATATGTTGTAGTCAAAACCAATATTCTGAATAATAAATCAATATTTATTCAAACAAAATTCTCCTTCGATTGATTTATCGATTGATTTAATTCTGAAGAAGCCATTACACGCACAGTTAGTTTTGTGTTACATTAAATATTGCTGGACATTTTCTCGAAACTGAACTTGAAACTCTGAAAATTATTTAGTTCAAACAATCAGGTTTTTTTACCTAATGTATATGATTATGCCATCCCGATAATAGAAACGAGACATTGGCCAACAATAGTAAAACCAATTATATTAATACTTATTTATTTACTGAATACCTCATTTCATATTCCTTTCATAGTCACAATCGACATGCTCAAATAAATATGAAAATGAACGTTTTCTACCGACATATACAGAGGAACAATTCTTTATTTTCCAATAAGATAAAATTAATGCAACATATGCGGTACAATAAGGAGAAAGCGATTTAATACACTCACGGAATTCGTTTATTATACGTCTTAAAATTAACGAAATTTCATGTGTAATATTACAAAAATCATAAATATTATCTCTTAAAAAATTTGCGATAACTTCAACTTAGGTACCAGAAATTATATTTATTCATTCCGCTTCTAACACTCTAATTTCAAACTTCAGCACGTAATGCATCATACCTTTCCAGAAACGACGCAATAAAACCTACATTCGACGTCCTTAAATCTAATATCTCGCAGAAAATGCATAATATTCCGTCTTGCAGCAGCCGCGTTAACACGTTCGCCACCAACGACACATATTTCTAACGTTCAACGTACTATATTTCGCGTAAATAAATGTCAATTATTTTTACTAGTGTTCCCATCGAAAATTCTATCAAACGACACAACGTACAAAGAAACTGGCAAGATTTTCTTTGAAATGTAGCATCTCACACGACCGTATATATAATCAACGAAGCATCGCAACTATGAAGACTGCAACCAAAGCGATCGCTGATAGCGAATACTTCGAGCAAACAAATACCATCGTCCGCAGAGGAAGCAACTAACTAAAAGGAACACGTTCGGAAAGCAATTTTCCGAGCAACGGAACGATCCCCGTTTACCTGGGCGTTTCACAACCGCCGCGGTTTCTTCCAGCAACAAACTCCGAAGTTATTAAAACGGTATACGTACCTACCTACCCGACAAGAACACTCGTGTCCCGGCGTGTGCAGCGACGTATCGAGTGCACAGGCACGTTGCTGCACACGCATCGATCGGTTTCCATCAAATAATTCACGCGCGATAGAATGCTCAACAATGAGTAACCATACACCTTCGCAACCGGATTAACGGTCTCCTGAAACGAAAATGATGACGTCACGCGCGACGCGGCGACATGACCGACGTGACCGACGTGACGCGGTGGGTCGCGTCCGCGTCGCGACGCAACACCGACGCACACCCTGACATTCGCGAAAGAGGAGCACACGTAGGTACCTACATAGACGAGTAGAGACACGCGTACAAACGAACCAGGGCACAATGCAATCCTACCCAGAGCCCATAAACACCCTCGGTGAGGAGACTGCTCGAGATACCGTGAAGATCGTTGCCCTCCCAGCACACAGTAGAAGTAGAAGGCCGTAAAGATTTTAGGACTCTTTGGACATGCGATGCTGGCCTGGCACAGGGCATCGCGCCGCTTCATGGGAATGAAAATGAAGCGAGCCGCTTGACCGCGTACACGCCGCAGTTTTCTCTGCAACGATTTCCTCCTGATATAAGTGTCGGCCGTGTCTATAACACTGGGAAATGGTGCTTGTTGCAACGTGATAACAGGAGGCCGTAAACACTGACAGAGTAGCGAGTGAACGTCTGTTGTTTCGTATCGCCGGATTCGGAAGAATATATTCGGCAAGGTGAACGAGACGTTTTTCGATACTTTCATGAGATTTTCGTTCGTAGAACTATGGATTTTCGGGATTCCGGTTCCTTCGATTTTCGCGACTTGTCGATTGAAAATATATCCGCGGATATTCTGCAGTTTGTAGTATTTGTTTTAGAAAAATATAAACATCTGTAATTGTAACATTTGAGACACTTATAGTTTAGAAGTTTTAGACAGTATAATGCTTGGAAAAAAACTAGAAGCGAGTTTCTGACGTATCATTTTGTTATACTTTGGCGTTATTCAGTCAGCTTGTATAGTGTTCCAGACTATTTATTATGTAATTGATTTTTTACTACACTGTTGTTTCAGATCTTTTGAAGCAGAAAAGTCTTGTAAGTACATTGAAGCGGCGATTACTTCCGGTACACGTCACGGGAAAGCTATACTCTATTTTACTGTAGAGAAAATTACAATGCATAGTGCAAATCACGAATAATAATCGATCCTTTTAGTTCAATGTCCCTAGTACTTTTCTTGGATAAAGATACACAAAAACAGATCTTCTTTATTTGTCTAAAAGCAATTACCCATATTAGGAATTTCTTTACCATTTGCAACTTGAGAAAACTATAAATTTGAATAGATTGTACTGTGTCTAAACTAAGGAACATTTTGATTTTACATAAATTAATCAGTAATCCATAAGTGAGGAGGTAATAAACAATTTACATTTCACCGTTTTTGGCTACTCTAGTGCTAGCCATGTTTCGTGTTGATTTTGACCATATTGGATATTCAGTAAGATTTATGGAAGTTGAAGATTATAAATACGAAATGGTATAAAAATTGTAACTAAGTAAGATAACACTTTGTTACTTTCTCTTTACTATCACTGTAATATAATGTATAACCCCCCCCTCAAAAAATTTAATTGTTATGCAATAAAAATACCTTCAAATTGAAAGTACACTATTATAAATGAAAATAACGATTATATTTTCTATAAACGTATGATTAGCTCATTAACTTATAATGTAGAGCCAGACTGACTATGAAACTTATAAATTCGTTGTAATAAATAATTTAAATTTGTTTAAAACATTTAAACTTTATGTTTATTTACAGTGAACATACAATTTATTTCCTTGGTGGAAAATTAACATAAGTAAAGCACAGTAATTCCTGACAGCGATAGCTACAAAAGAAAAAACGTAAAACGAGGAGTCAATATTAAAATTGCTAAACTACTGTAATATACGCATAATTAGGTAAATTTATCGACTAATTTCCTACTGAATTTCGATATCTCTATGTCTCTTATTTAATTTTTGGACAATTTTGGATTATTTCATAAGAACAATACGAAGTAGTTTGTACAATTTTCTACTAATTATTATAAGTACCTAGATATAAAAAATTTGTATGCACAGATTTAACATCAACAATTATTTCTAATATTTTACAACTTATGATTCACATAAAATCGTGCTAATTACACAAAAATATCTGTTTAGGGATATTCTTTAAACATGGTTATATGTTCTCGAAGCAAAATCTTAATAACGGTAGCGTTAAATCTGTAATATACACGTCTCGACGCACAGTCGTTTGGCGAGACGTCTAGAAATGTCAACAGATTGTATATTTTAGTGAGAAGAGCGTCGTAGGAAAGTGGCCGCCAAGCGTGCCTAAAGCGTGCCTAAAGCACGTTCACAAGTGCACTCCCTATTTTCTCAAGACACAACTTGGTCAAAAGAATCACTACAGTAATGCGAATCAGAGCCTCATAAGAAACACTTCATTAAAAATGTAAAGTTCCTATTCATTAGACATAGAAAAGCTCTAATAAAATATTTCACTATTTATGTGTATAAATAATCATACACTTTAAATATTTTTGGTATTACTAATACTTTTCATATTAGATTTAAGATTAATATAGTAGAAACAACGGTTCCATATCAATATTAAAACGGAAGCAATAAATACTTTCGTTTAAGCATCTTACATCAGAGTTATATAATACGTTTTAACAGAAACTTAAATTCAGTTTGTAAATAGTGGGCTCGAAACATCGATCGTGATATTATTAATATTAATTATAATTATTATTAATTATATAATATTATTAATTATGAGCGTATATTACTTAAATTCTTATGTTTCCTGTAATCAATGTTGACCAAAGTTTCATTCAAATCATGAATGAGATAAAACCGGTAAGGTACAAAATAATTTGCCGCTAGTAGCGAACAATTATTATCTAAATGAAGTATTCGAATAACAAAAATTTATTCTACTTATAGTTTTAAAGTAGTGTCTGCTGGAAGTAATTTAAATAATGACAAATTCTGTCTGCAAGTATACAATAGTGGATACGTTGATACAACAACCAATGCGTCGTTCTGTATTTATAATAACAAGTTGAATTGTAGAGGATAAAATCATTAATCAGACAATTATCTAATCATTTGGAACTTGAAAGTTAAAGCAAACGACAAAAGTAAAATATCGATTGTGAAGAAAGTAAATGTACGAAAAGGGAAAAATGAAAAGATATAGAAGCTTCTGTATGATGTGCAAGCGCGAAACTGGCGTCAGCGCGAGTATTATATTTTATGACATTCTTATGATAGTGGTAGGCTGGTCCACGTAGAGAAGATACTGTGAGGGTGAAAGTGACAGGTCATTTAACCCCGTTGCGTCGTAAAAGAGACCCGGTTTGAGTCACTAGACTGTGACCAACTTTACTATCCACCCTCGCTTGAGACGGGGTAGCCGAATCCCTGCACCAATACTACCACCCTTACCTTAAAACTGATGCACGAGTAATGATAAATAGTCAAAAATCCCTTTCTGCAATACAAGAAACACAATTTTGCGCAACCCATCCCAATTACAAACCAATAATAAATCTCGTTGAGTCCTTTCCAAATAGAAGTTGCTTTATTACTTGAAATTTAGATAGTTCATATTCTTAACCCTTAATAATTCATTAATTAAGTGTTATTTATTGGATTTCTAAAGAAATTTAAAAATAATAAATTTTTTAATAATATCAAACTAAAAGCATGAAGTAAAAATCCGACTTATAATAAATAATTACTGAATGTATTGTTTAGATATAATATGCGTTCTATTTTGTACTAGGCGATTCATCATGAAATAATAAAAACCGATCATATACTGTTAAAATTTTAGAAATCTGTTCATGCGATGTTCGTCGACTAACATATCAGTGTCCTTTCAAAATCGGACCATCTTAAGAATTCATGGGCGCGGGTTAAATATTCATTCGACAATAGACAATAGTATGTGGGCATATTAGTTCGCATTGAATATTAGACGTCACGGGGGAACAAGGTCCTGTGCACGTTTCCTACTGTTGACTTGTGGAACAATATGGCCATAAACCCCGCAGATACATTCGCAGAAGAAACACAATCGGATCAACTCTTAATCATCTTTAGTAATTAGTTTTTCATGTGAACGTTACCTTAGAAATTTTCTTCGCCATCGTCATAAGAGAAACAGCATAATTAAATGATAAAAAAAGGTTAATCAAATGGCATTCTTGTTTTACCATTGAAAAACTTTCACCCCATTCGAATATTCTTTGAATATTACTGAGAAATGCAGTTACCGACAGCATTAAGTTCTTCAACATTTATTCTAACAACGAATAATTGTGTATCTAAAGTACAAAAATGTTTTACATTTTATGATAATTCATTCTATTGTTGAAAAGTCACTTAAAATGTTCTTTGATCTCAGCCTAACCTCTCATTAGACAAAACATAATTCGTTCGTCCGCGTTAGACAATGTCAGGTGTGTGCCGTTTTAACAGTTTAAACGCTCGAAATAAATTGAGACGACGCTGCAATTCATCCTGCTTGTCACCCCCTGTTACTGTTTCCATCTTTCCTATGTCACAACTGTACCCGTCGTGTAATGTGTCTATTTAAAGATCATTGCCTTAGGGTCTCTCCTGCCGTACCAAGGTCTGATAACCATACGACGATAATTACATATATCTCGTAATCGATAACGTCTTTTCGCCATTGACAAGTGCTACTTGTACTTAGGAACATGTCATAGTGCACACAAGAGAGCTACCTGTATAGTTACATCCGCATTGAGCAACCGCGAAAAAATACGTATTTACCTACTCCCGAGCGCTGGTTACACATGGCAATATCCCAAAAGAATTGCGGGGAAGCTACCCGTAGCCACCGACTCGCGATTTGAACAACTCCTGCCTGCAGTCGCTAGAATCCCATGATTATTAACTGCACTCATTGAAATCCCACGACATATATAAACACTATCTGCACTCTCCAAGGTCCCACGGTGTACGAGAGTGCTATCTGTAGCCGCCTGAATCCTGCGACGTGAGCAAATATTCACACACTCGCTGATTAGCATTAGCACTGTGTATGAGTGCACTCGTCTTTGTCACCAACTCCCACGACATCCTGTAACAGCGAGTGCTGTTGATCTCACGTGCGCATTCACACATCTCGTTGGATACCAAGACGTACAAATTAACCACTCCAGCCGCAGAGTGTCCTTTGCACCTTCTGTGCTCTTTCTTAAACCGTCCGGTCTGATCTATAGATCGATCAACATGTAGTTATTTTCAACTGTCCCGACGTATGTCATTGTGTTTCTGTCAATCAATCGTCCTCATACGATCTAGGGTATTCGATATTCATGAGCAATCATAGACAATAACCGAGAGTTAGTTCATGTTGAGACAGACCATGTCCATTATATGCTAACTTCTGCAATATCATGCTAAAATCCACCACTACATTTTGTTCCATTTGTTTCTCTGTTTTTTGAACGAGAGCTGTCGATAATATAAACCACGGCAATCTCATACGTAAACACACATTATTCTATATTGCAACTTTCATATTTTTTAGGTAAAAGAACAAAATCAACTTCAACATTATTGTTTTAGAAATCGAAATTTTTGAATCGTACAATTTTACGTAAGTGTGTTCTACGTGTGTGCATTACCGCGTATAATGATGTAATATTATTGTTGAACTTGCCTCAACACTCTCTATTATGTTATAAATAAATACATAGATAGTTCTATTAAAAAAAAATCTATACAAAAGTTTTTAAGGTAAATATCACACTTGTTCACTTGGCGGGGAAAAAGTAAAAGGTAGCAAAGTACTTAGAAAGCATATCGTTGAAAAGTAATATTTAGGCTCTCGATAATGGACTGCCAATTTTCAGTCGTTTATAATTGAATTATAGTCTCGTTCGCAGAACCATGTAAAACAGTTATTTGTGAACTTCCTCGGATAATCGAGAATGATTGAGATCGCGATTTACGAAATTGTTCGGCATCCGAAATCGCGAAGTAAACATATAATCAGGCGATGAACTTCCATCAGCGCAAATAGGAATCGATTGATCGTTTAGCTGATCGGTGCTTCTGCGAAAATTTCGCGAAAGATTCCGTCGACCACCATGATTATTTGAGTAACATGAAAAGCAACTGGTTTCAAAGTTTCTTCCGTTTATAGGGAATCTGTCTATTTCGCAAATTGTTTCGTCACGAATTCTCGAAACTTTGTGTAATCATTGTTCGATTGCCATATTTCCTTACGGATTTCAAAGTTCGATTTGAAACCGAAACGTCGGGATATCATATAAGTTCTGTGTCGACAATGTATTCAAAGTAGCAGCTATAACTCTACAGACACTTAAAAAAGAAGCAAAATTCTAATATAGTTAATATATAAAAAATTACAGGAGAGTTTTATTTTACACGAGTTTATAAACTATTTTCATAGCATTTATAACTCCGTTAAAATGTTTCTTAGAACAGTTAACCGGTTTTGTCGCAACCGGGCTACACTATTAAGAATTCAACAAATTAACATTGCAAATCATTCAACATTACTATGTAATAGTTTTCCGTTTAACCTTCAGGTTTTTAAAACTTTTAATGAGCCTTTCTTATCACTAATGATTTGCTGAAAGTCAACGTTTTTAAGCGTCAAACTCTGTTTATCGTCATTTTTTACTTGATTTTACCTCGACTACGTGGAGAATTGATTACGCTAAGGAATCACGTACGCGAACTAATACCACGTGAAACAACTCGTTCCATTTCTCGTATGAAATTAAATGGGCAAGTCTATTGAGGAAATCGAAAGGGTTGCCAACTTTTTACATTGTAAGTCCTCTATATTTCATACGAATGCATGGTATTCCATCAGTATCACGCGCGTCTGCGGGCATGCAAGTCTGAGAACACTTAAGCTTTGATGATTTCCAAGTACTTTCCTTTAAATCGATCGATTCTGCCGGCCAAGCACGCAACTTCGAAGACGTCTACGTGCTGTGACGGCTAAGCGTGTTGAACACTTTGCATTGTAAGAGGCGATCTTATGACGTCTCTCTGTACCCGATGCGTCTGTCATTGCCGATGTTAATACATTTTTTTAACTTTGTCATTACAAAGGTCAACCTGCATGTTAGGAGACACTGCGAAACTGCGAAACCGATGAATATACATTTCATATAAAACTATCAAAACTAATATTTCCTAGAATTTCTATAAGTAAATTTTATAACTAATTATACTGTGCAAAAAAAATCTACATTAAGTAATACAATATAGGTATTTTCTTTCATTGTACCTATTTGTGTCCAACTGTTTGAATAACATATAGGAACTATACGCCATACACTATGGAAAATTAAAAAATGTAAAGATAATTGAAGTGTCTTTATAATACGTAAAGGAGAACAGAAATATGTCAATTCGTTTTAAACTTCTATTGTTAACAAAATGTATATGGGATGATTTAAATAAAAAACAAATTGCATAGGTCATTATTTTTCTTGTCTTGTTCTAAAATGAAAAATAAATATATATTTGTTCGTTATTGCTTAGTATTAATATAAAAAAAAAACTTTTCTGAATCACACAATACTATTTGTAGAAAATAAAGCTTTATATTTTGAGAAACATGGATTAGAAGTTTACCTTCGATCACAAAAGAATCAGACATTCACAACATGCTACATCTCAGAAAATCTTAAACATACGCTGCAGACTCATCGGTTCCACTTGGTTTCATTCTGAGTGCATTTATGTTAAATTCAGCAGAAGCTTGTTAGTTGTGAAAAGTTAAACGACAGCGCTAGCACACAGCGGAAAAGGTGTATGCATGTATATTCAAATTCCGGCATTGAACTTGTGTTTAGAAAATGTTTAATGTCTCATAAAGATAATCAAGCGAAGTTTGAATTCAGTAATATTGACAATTAGATCTTACAAAATTACGACCTTCAGTCTGTAGGAGGATTATTGCTGCAGTAGCAGTAAATTTAATTGACCATCAATGGTCATCTCCATGATCATTAAATGCAGTATATATCTACCTTAAACTACATTAACTTTCTTTTCCGTTTCGGAGATGAAGAAAATATAAAAATTAAATTAAAAAAACATAAAAACATTGTAAAGTTAAAGTAACTTTTCCAGGATGTAAACATGCACGTATGTACCTATCGTATTTTCATTGGCCCAAATGTTTATCAAAAGATAACTTAACAACGAAAAAAAATGAATAAAAATTAAATAAAGTGGAAATACAAATCTTTATTTTCGTGATTACGCACATTATGCATACAACAATTAGCAGGCCTGTATGGTAACTTGAACACTTAGCTCATTTCACGTCACTTTTTACGTCACCGTACAAATGTTCTTTCTCCAACGCGAAAACTCATGCAATCAATATCTCAGTTGAAAGTGTTCAGGTAATTGCAGTCACGACACGTATCACGTGCAAGCGAGCAACAAGGTTCAAATACTGTCGTGGTTAACACTGTCCTAGTTTACATTCTTGTTTACATTTAAGATAGTTGCTTGGGTCGAGTTCTCCTGCCACCAGTTCCATGTACCCGTCAATCATTACTGCGGAATTAACTTTTTACGATGCAATTTTTGTTACACGTTAAAGATTTGGTAACCGGATATGTGTAATCATTCCAAGTCAAGTTAATCAATATTTATATTAAATAGATATTTTAATGAACTATCATGTGGTGTAGTTCACATGAACTTTAAAAGGAAAGTGAAACATAATTAGGTAGTTTCGAGGGTTAAGAACACACTGAAATCTTAAAAATAAGAAATGTCTCAATCAAAACGTATACATACATTAATGTGTATGCACTTCGTTATATTTCTTACATAACTAAATGAATAATTTTGCGACATAATCGGAATTACTGAATTATCTGAAAACTTTTATCACAATTTTAGACCCTTTGCCTTATAATAACGTGCGAAACTCGTGGTGAAGATTTTAAACAGAATTTAATGAACATAAATATTATTCAATTTCTGTGTATCCAAATTGAATCTTATATTTCCCTTATTAATTGTTGCATTTTGGAGTAAAGGTGGGCTTAGAATATGCATAGAATTATTCTCTTTTTTTCCATAAATGTTTAATGACAAAGTTGTTGTATCGTTGTATATTATTAATACTGTATGATCGTTTTCTATTTACTTCAACCAAACGCTTTCTCAGGAAGAATCGCAAGAGCATCCGATCCATTTTATGCATTTTATTACACTTTACATTCCACGCTTCTGCCAGAAAAAAAGAGAAAAGAAATAATGCAACTGTTAAACGTACGTACTAGTATATTTTCTCTAATTGCAGGGAAGAAAATGTTCTGAATTTTTATAGTTGCCTGAATCATCCTGAATAATATTAAATTTATATTGTATAAAATTATATTATAGGTATTATGTATTTATGCCTGCGTTAACACGCAAAATAAAGAGTTCTACTGAAAACTCTAATTCTATTCTGTCATTGTATCGGTTCACCAAACGGGAGGAGAGGGAAGAATCGTAACTTTCGCATCAGTGACATGCCGACGTCGTCGTCTCTACGAATTGCGATGATCGTTGGATCATAAAGAATGGCTCCCAGTCAGAAGAAAGATTAGAGGAAGAAAGGCGTTCGGTTCAATAACACGCACAAGATTCGTCTAACAAATATGCAAATCGAGTCGTAAAGCCGGGCCGGGAAGATACGTAGATAGGGACGCATCACGATCGTAATCCATCCGACTGTATCAGCTGAAGCGATACAGTTTACGCGATACTTTCGTGCCTTTTCTCAAACATTCATGATACGGTAATGGTCACTTTTGAAGGGCGCCATGGTTCTCGGGCATTAACAGTAGCGCAAACATATTTATTCAAAATAACCGCAAAGGTATTTATGTAACTGTAAAATGCCCGATTTCGCGTGCAATTATTTGATAATGACAAAACCAAATGGAGGATTTGTTGAGTTAATACGTAGAAAACGATCATGGTTATCGAGTGACGTGCACAGCCTTTTCAATTATTTCCAAAACATGGTGCCAATATAGTTAACGAATAAAAATAGGACAGAAATGTCACGAAATATTTGCCAGTTCAGAATATTCCTTTATAATCAGATTAATACGGAACGAAATTGAGACCAGGTAAACAAATTACCATTAATAATTCTATAGCAATCAGGTGATTGATGTATGAAAAACAAGTAAAGCGTATAGAATAACATTTCTTCACCAGAGTAAATTTTCAAACGTATATTAATAACATCGACCCCCCGAAAAGACAAAAGACATCTTAATGAATGTTAACCCGCTGATCATCTTCCATCTTTAACTTTCATTTATACATAGTTAGATTTACGACGAAGATATGCATCGAATTCAACAAACATGCATATTACTCAACTTACATGAGCCAAAAAAAATAAGCTGGCACTTACAATGAACTGGTAATTCCTTTTATGCCCTGGGAAATTGTTAACAATGAGGCAACCCTAGTAAGCATCGTTACTAATGAAATCATAAAATACGGGGTTAATGAAGGATCTACATAGGCATTACGTTGCATAAATTTGTTTAATATCATTTATGATCATCAACGGATGTCTCGAACGTCTTTATGAATAAATGTTTACATGGGCGCGCACGGTTTCTGAAAAATTATATCCTCTATTGTGAGAAACAATAATCGTTCACTCACTCTCATCGAGTCACTTCGCGCGTACGACCTTCTGAAAGGAAGCAACGAATTTATTGAAACTGTTTAACAGGTACACATGGGGAAACAGTCGGCGGTTAAGTGTTAAACGTTGCCGACGATTAGAATAAAATAAGGCGAATCCAATAGTTAGCCCGTTATAGCGATGGGGAAGACAGCAGGGTGACGCCGGGAGGGAGAAGGAGAGGGGTGGGGGGTCGTATAAACGGAAAGCAGAAGGATAATGCGAAGCGGCGGCCAGAGAAAAGGGGAAGAAAGATGTAATAAAACTCAGTGGAGTCAGCGGTTATAAACTGAATTCTTGGGATAGCTTAGGCCAGAAGTTCGAGTTATAGTTCCCCTATGGGGGGAACTAAAATTCGTCTAGAAGGTAGAAAAGAGGCGGCACCGAAACGAAGTCATAGCACTAAACTTACCCGTGAGTTTCGACAAACGCGAAAAAATCTTTCTGCCCGACCTGTTCGTCAGCAGATGGCGATATACGTGACGGTAAACAGTTTCCTCAGATTTTAAAGATGATTATACAGGCAGCCTGTATTAACCCTTACGCCGGTAGCCTGGGTGTACCGCGGTATTCACGGTTAGTTTGTGTTCGATAATTTGTTACGTTCCTGGTGAAAATTCGTAGAACTACGATTACGGAACCCTATTCTTTGAATGAAATTATGCAGATTCATACTTATCGCGTAAATGCATAGGGTAGAACTTCATAGCTTTGTTATGAAGGAACGTACATACAAAATAATCGAGTCGATTATGAGAGCCTATTTATCTTTAATCTAGCAGCGAAGAATGGAAAGGAACAAAGTTGAAGATAAAGGCAAAATAAAATGGAATGATAACAGCATTTCTGAAAACGACTTCGTGATATGAAATTCTTTTATTCTGAATCGAATGTCTTTTAAGTTCGTGTCATTGCTTGATTACAAATTAATTGAACGTACGAACTTAAATTTCATTCTGCGTTGTCGGAAATTAGTTTTTTATCAGTGGTTCTACCTGTCTTTGTAATTCAAAACAACCCTTGCTCTGTCTGCCACGCATCATTAGGTTATAAGAAATTTAATATTAAATTTTTGACTAAAGCACAAACACAGTTATGTAGTAAATACATAGAAAGGTAGTCCACTTAATGCAACATGCGCTTACTTTGAGTAGAATTTTAGTTAACCTGTTAACTGTGAGATTTAGTTTGAAAAATCCCTCGTTTTGCGTGCAATAAAATAAAAAAATGAAGTGTTTAACAACTACATAGATTATACTTTAATGAAAAACAAAAGTAAAACAAAGAAGAATCACATGTTTATGTGAAAAAATAAATAATTCATCGTTGAAAGAATTATGTAGGATCATTTCAAACTTTAACATGACGCGTATACTCGTCAAACGCAGTTAACTAGTTAATTATTGAATTACGGTAATATCATATTTTTTACGTACAATCCACAAATATAATTTTCGTCTAAATTATATAAACTCCAACACAATAAATCATATATTAAAAGCATTCCTGATAATAAATGAACACATTTCGCAACATTTCCATCGATGATAATTATAAAATCAACGAAACATCTGTTGATCTTCTCGCACCATTACCATAAAGGTAACTGTGACTATCTAGAGGTAATTTAAACGGTGTATAGTTTGCAGGAGGCTCGCCAGTTATTAATGTTCTTTTCCCAATCGATCGATTCACGGTACTGCGGTACGTTAACCGGACAATATAGGTTCGATTAGTTTGAATCGATATTTTAATCTGAGTAAGCATGAGAGAACACGTGTGAACTAAACAAGTGAGAACATACGGTGTGCGGCAATATCAAGACTTACGATCAATCGATTCTTTTTTTTCGTACGATCGTACCATACTAGTTTAGAAACAATAGAAGTGGCAGTAACAACAGAAACATTGCAAAGTTAATCATGTAATTAAATAAAATTGTACAGTGTGTAATCGAAATACATAAGGAAAAAATTAAGAATCAGAAAATTATGATTTCGACACTATTTTCACATCATATAAAAAGTCGTCAATCGTAGCACGTGACTCAAATCCTTGTCTTCGTTTTTCCTATAGGATACTGCTCGCGCTTATACTAACCTGCCCCACACGCGTTCCTACTGATGGATTGACTTGTAGTTCAAGTATCTTTTTCTGGCGGTTAATAAATTAAAAATGAGGCTACTAAAATCATAAATTCATCACATTTGATTTTTGTCTCATGTTAGCACATAAAATCATTCCTTAATATCAAAGTTATGAAGATCGTAAATTAAACTGACCTCAGATTTCTTAGTTAATAATAGAACTGGCAGATGTATCGAGCTAACCAATTTTTTCATTCACACTTATTGGAGACATAAAATATATTATTATAATTATAGACTAGCATCGATTAGTGCACTGTGGACTTTATATAAGCACTTACTAGCAGTGCATGTTTGACTTGCATATTAATGATATAATATATTTATACTTACCAGAAAGCCTTATTTAACTTTCCATAAAAAATTACTACAGAATATTTAGGTTGAATATAGAATGAATACATTGAATACATGTGGATCCTTTATTCATTGTGCTGCCGACTACTAGCTTTAATTTAACTTGTGAATATGTCGCCTTAGCGGTAGATTACACGTACAAACTTAACATGTCATACACCTAATAATCTTACTAAGAAATTATTAACAATGAAGGAAGAAAATTTCATAAAGATGCAATGAAAAATATAATAATCTTCCATTGTATAGTAGATGTCTCTTGCAAGAAATATTGATAGACAGACATTTAGTATTTTGTATCATTTTATCAATTATAACAAAATTGTGTAATTTCTACATAAAAAATTCTATTTAAGTGATAAATTAAGAATCGACACTTATTTGTTCACTTCTGATAAAATCCACCCATTTTCCTCGATATTCACACAGAATCAGTTTAAAATATACCAAACGCCACTTTTGACAAAACTATTTTTAATTGCAGCAACGAAATGTATATATTATATACTTATATATTTATAAGTATATATAAGTAAAAATATACTCGTAAGTAAAAAGAACTAAACATTAAATGTTTTCTTACTAGTTTCATTGCTCGTATCATATGTCAGCTGTAATGATCAGTTCAATAATTTTGCGAAGTGATCGGACAAAGTGCACCGACACTGATAGACTCTAATAGACTCGGCGAAACAACGATTCGAAAAAAGGGTTAATTTTAAAACACTGCCAGTTAGGTATAAAGATTAATTTGTTCAACAAGTAACACGAGAGAAACAAGGTCCCATGGGTCGATTTTCACGAGCCGACCTACCCTCAGATGTATTTAATATTTACTTGTGACAGCGCGCGATTCTGAAACTGTAACTCAAGAGAGTCGTAAACGCCACCCAACAAGGCCACGCGATCCCTGAAAATAGTGCGCACCCGCCGGTATCGTGTAACCAGAAAGGTTATACATCGTTTAGTCCAGGGCGCGAAGGGTCCATAAAAGGGCAACTGATGAGATTTTGTAAGTGGAAAACCTATCAGCGGGAACGTCATCCATTGCGGTAGTTAAAG
The DNA here is from genome assembly GCF_051020985.1 of Nomia melanderi. Lineage (NCBI taxonomy): Eukaryota > Metazoa > Arthropoda > Insecta > Hymenoptera > Halictidae > Nomia > Nomia melanderi. Next base: position 9,029,126 of record NC_135006.1, on the reverse strand, counting down.
AATAAAGAAAAGCCGACCAGGTTTCTCGGAAGATTTACGAGTCGAAATTTCAGGAAGGCCGGTACTAGAGAAGTCATCCGGAGTCGTAAAAATTTCGAGTGTCCCGTGACAGAGGAGGACAATCTCCTTCGGCTAGACCGCGACACGGCTCCCTTTCGATTATCGTTCCGGAAACGATGATCGTCTAGGACCTAGGTATAAACACGTGCTACTTTTCACAATCGTACGCACCGTTACTATAAGGAATCATCACTGTTCTGAAATTCGCCCCTATAAAAAGGGAAACTATAATCTGTAATTGTCGAAAGTAGATCAATGTTAGGAATCAAAATAAGAAACTATGATGATTTAATGTTTGGAAGTGCAAAACTTTATTTTGCCCTTTGTATAGGTTTAAAGTGCTTCTTTGTTACTTTCTATCATTATTTATAACCATCATGCGTTTAGCGAACAAATCACAAGCTTTTCGAAATAATATTTTGTTATTGACTTGCGCACCCCACATTTATAAATACATCAGTTTGCCATTTTCATTAATGTAATTGTTTGGTTTCCTTGAATAAATCAGGTATAGAAGAATACTTAAACCTGTGCTTCATATTGCTAGAGTTCTTTTATGTTACTTGATTTTATTCAACAGCATTTACTATTAAAAAATGCACATCTGCATTGTTAAAGTGTTATAAGACAATTCTATCACTAAAAGTGATTCAGGCACGTATAAGGATTTGAGTGCCAGAATATTTTCTTTTACTCACAGAACTTTTCAGTCTATCGATAGATACAAAATAAGTTAATAGGAATTGGTATTCTTAATTGTAAGAACATTTAATATATTAAGAACCCCTAAAGCGAATGAAATCTACATGGGTCCGCGGAAAAGTGAATGTACGGAGAAAACTTGTAAACAGAAGAAAAAAAGTGGTTGACATATTAATTTCGAATAAATGCGAAACCGATGTATATACGAATCAATGAATACTGATGAACCAAAAACTTCATTTTATGTGGCGCAATACATAATGCATTGGACCTTTTACATTTTTCCAAAATATAAATACGTAATTACTCCGCAAATTTGCAATTCATGTTTCATCAAGCCTCCGCAGATTTACGATCGGCAGCGTGGATGTAAAAGATCGATTATGCGTTTTCTTGGAACAGTTGAAGGTCTATTTCATTTTTTTTAACGCGTACCGAACGAAGTCAGGCACCGTAACTTCCTTCGGGATTAACGAGTGCACATATAAATTCTAGCTAATTGTGCCACTCTACCGTGCACGATCGACAGAATTGCATAACTGCGGTTGTACAACGAAGAAAACTCACTCGCCGGAGGAAGCATTAAAAAAAAGCACTAAATCTATCCTGTTATCGTGCCTGTTATCTTCGCAAGTCGTGCATGTTATTTGGGGAATTAATATTTCTTGGCAGGCTACCGGGGAGATCTCGCGCGATCAAAATTAATCTTTACAACCAATCAAACGCCTGCTGCTCGCTAAAAACCATGTTCCAGCTTTATTAGAAGATTTAAATCGACCGGACTACCCATCAAGATACCTACGGTCCTCTCTTTTCTACCTTCGTTTTCAGATCTTTTTCGCCCGCGGTTCACACCGAATGTCTTTGCATGCACGCGCAACGCTAATTACCTGCCGAAAAAATTATCTGCGTCATAAAACATTACTAAGAACAAACGTAAATTGAGCCTTCACGACTCCCTTGGAAATACCTATAGTTCACATAGACCGGCCGCCTTGATGTGGTTGTTACACCCCGGAGAAACTCCAACCTTCATTCTTCAAAAATACAAATGAAAATATCAAATAAAGTTTTTTTCATGTCCGACGCTTCAGTTCCGGAGAATCAATAGTGAAAACTCATTTTACTCGCTTTTCTACACAATGGAACGTGTTACCTTTCTTATTCAGTTCAGTGTTGGTAACTTCATAGGAGAATATTGCTCTTAGAAACCACTTCAGGAAAATCTTTGCGACTTTACGGTTTTGTTAGCATAAATCTCTTTAAATATTCAAATCTAGATTCTTTTTTATATAACACAACACATCACTCCTAAATAGTTTTTGTAGTTAATTATCTTAAAATAATCATGTTTGGTTAAGAAGTGAACTTAAATAATATTTATTTGTTTCCTCAATCTTTACAAATGTTGTTTAATCTTCTTTAGATTTTTCATCTATATTTTAAGGACTACTTTCACGCTATAGATATCAATATAGAAAGCCACAGAGAAATGTTCGTTGAATATTAAGTAGATTTAGTTAAAGAGCGAAAATATTTTATTTCAATATTTCAAATAGGGATGCAATACACAAAGTTTAATATTAAATATTACACTTTATACTTTCATCGAATCCAATCAAGTGGTGACTGGAATGAGAATCACATCTCACTTGGAAAGGGTTAATTATGATTCTATTACAAGATATTGGTCATATGCAATTAATTGTCACTTTATAATAAACTTTATTTTAAAATTAAAATAATCAAAAAGAATGGGTCACTTTATAACAATATTTTTTAGAAACTTGAAACTTACGCTTATAACATAACACCACAAATAAAAATCTTTAAGTAAATAAATAAAAAACTTTTAAAATAGTTAAAACATATGATCAATAGTAAGACTGTCAGTATGTTTTATTAATGAACTTGTAAATATTCAAGGAATTGCTTTAAATTTTAAAAGGTGTAATTTTGTTAGAACAGCCCCTATCAGAACTCTTCTTTCAAAATAAAAATTAAAAATTAAAGCAAGTTGGACGAACTTGATCATAAAACAAATAATAAGACAGCGATAAAGGTAAAATTAAAGTTTAATAATAACGTTGTTAAATACCGTAACTATAACATTATATGCGCCTAAGTAAGAACTTAATACGCTACAATTTTACTTCATCGAATGGCGATGTAAACCGTACCGTGCATTAACTGATATGTTGATTTTTTTATTCTATTTCGTATGTAAATAAGCGGCAATTATTTAAAACCCAGTGCATGAAAATGGAAATTATATCTGCGCATTTTTTGCATTTTGGAATATAGCACTGAAAACGATGGTCACGTAATTATGGTGAATAATGTGTATCATTGTATGTGTGTATCATTTTCACCGTCAATTTACGCGAAGCCATCGCCGAGGCAAGACGTGTTTAGAATCATAGCGAGTTGCCAACAGACTTAGTGACTAACAATAAGTGTAACACGAATACAAATACAAGTGTATAGAGTAACGGCACCTAATATGGACCTTCTGATTTGAAAAGCTTGGCAAAACAAAATCTATATACTTCTTTCAATGAAACCTCCATCAAAACACGAAGAAATTAATAAACATTCATATGCTGAGCGATGACAATGCAAAAATTTAGATCCCTTCAAATTACGGTAAAAAATGTCGAAAACAGTGATCTAAAAAATGGCCCTTAACATGGAACTCCTAGGTAATTTGTAAACAAAACGCATTTTTATTACGAGAAATGAATATGCATAGAATTGAAAAGGATAAATAAACGAATTTTCCACTTTTTTTAACTTATATTATGTTAATTTTCTTCTTTTTTTTATATACTGAATATACGAATAACACATTAAGACCACTACATACTTCGTGAACACAATGCATTAGACATACTTTTTTTCACTATCATCATTTCTGCAACCGCCACCATAAAATAAAAATATAATATATAATATGTAACATTAACAAATAATTTTGTACATATACACACATATATACAGACATCAAATAACTCCCGATACAATTAAAAAAAAGCGACGAAATTCTTTTTACGTCAATGTTGAAATATTGTAGAATAACTTCCGCGTGGGACGAATTGCTCCATCTACGAGTTCAGTGGCGTGCGTTTCTTTTCGTGCGTCGTTTGTTTTATGCTGAGCTTACACTTTCTTTTGTTTTTGTTCCCCTAGCATGTGCCAGTCTTGTGCAGAGCAAACCACGTGTTGAGTTAGGTTAAGAATAGATCACATTTTAAGCTATGTGAAGTTATACATTGAACAATTAATGAACATACAGTAGTAGAAAGGGATACATAGTAAGTACTTAATCCTTTCCGTAAGAACTAAGTTCTACCAAGATTTCGTCGAAGACGATGCGATTCTTTGCGAGTTTTTTCGTGAATGCCACGCGTCGGCTGATCAAGATGCGCGGGTTTCAAAATGACCGCAACGCGACGTCCGGTTTTCGAAGAAACACGACGGAACCGGTGTTACGTTTTCGTTGTCCATGTTCCCCATCGGTACAACAACAAGCGACGCGTTATTAAAAGCCTGTGCTCAATGCCTCGAAATGTAAGCTCGTAAAGACGAACTTTACAACCCCATATACCCACTATAATCACCCCCGGGTTCACCGACGATTCCCTATGCCCGTGTACTTCCGTCAGGATTCTCCGTGGCCACGCCACTTTTCCATTACGAACGATGATACGGAGATGCCCTCCGTGTTAATTTCATCGTCGCGGATCCGTGGAAATGCGCCGGGCTGTAAATCAATTAAAGAGTTTATGGCTCTTTACGCGAGAGGCTATCGTAAACCTCGGATCAGCTGTGTCCCATCAAAGGACTACGGAAGAAACGACAGAAGCCTCAAGAAATTATGTTATTACCAATTATTAGAGGAGTTTGAAATCGTCGTGAATCCTTTATTAGTGTAATTCTATTGCTTCGGCGCGCCGCTGGTCTACCGTGAACATGTTTCCAGTCATCGCAATTAATGAGTTAACGACTGATGAAATGGTATTCTTTTCCGTTTATGAACCTGATCGTGTTCTTCGCTAATTGGTAACAATGTATCAGTCTTGTTTCGATCGGATCAGTGAAACTAAATCGTCCCTTATCTCCGTTCTATCACGGACACACTGTTCTACTATTGACAAGTGACACTGAAATTTTCGATACATTTGTGGATATTGTATCGATCGAAGAGAATTCATTTGAAGCAATTCTGACCAACAAGAATGCTAATCCCTTTGCATGTACGTAGGATTAGTAAAATATGCCGTTGAACTCGAAAAGGTGGGTTCGAATAACAAACTATGTTCTGTATTTTATACTCTGCTATAAAGAGAATAAAAAGACGCGGATTAATATTTGCGTAACTGCGAAAAAAGAAATTTAACCGCTTCCGATCTGCGAAAAATTTTCTTATACTACCTGAATTAACGTTAAAGAAAATTGTTGTATGAAGTTGGCAACAGCTGCGTATAAAGTATCTATATAGTTTAAAGACAATTAAGTTATAAGAATCTGTGTTTAACGTAAATAAACTTAAGTCCTAATTATATCAATAAATTATGTCAATTGCCGATATCTTGAAATACTTAAAAAGACATAGAAAACGATACAGACAGATTAAGTGTCAAAAGCACATACTACTTTTGACAGAATGAAGATCTTGCGCAGATAACGAAAATAATCTGTCAGTCAATTTTATAAAACACGCCCCATACTGCGTTAACTCCTTACTTTCTTAAACTCAATTTCATGGAACAGGTACAATAGTAATTGGAAAGTATAAAATGATATTATATCAAAAGTTACGTTAATAAATTCTAAAAGAAAAATGAAACGTATACATTTTAAATCCACTCGGAACATAGATAAAACTTTCATTTCACTGAGATTTCAAAAATGCCATAGAATTTCTATTAAACTTTATTCTATTAAAATTATAAACAGAAACTTACACGTTGCATTCGTTATACCCTTCCATTCCGAAACTCAATAATTCTTTTCCCGTCCAATGCAAAGAATTTCACATATTCATAACAAATACATAATTAATAAACATAATTCGTGATCCACACACATGATATAAATAATAATTAAAAAAACTTGTACATCGTTTTAATATACCCTTTTTCTGTAGCAAGCACTGAAAATATTAATACAGGCGACGATCGAATTTGGTTTCCGCGAATCTCAGTCGACCTGAAGCATCATCGAAGAAGCCTGTGTCGGCAGTTTCAATGAATTCTGTCTTGATAAGGCCGAACAAGGTGAAACGAATTATCGTGTGAACATCGAAGAGGAAGAAAGATTAGTAAGACGGTACATAAGCGTAAAAGAGAATTTTATGAACGAAGAGAAGAATCTGTCATCGTTCCCTTCCAAATTCGCGGATGAATGGGCACACAACAATGAAAGGAGACAATTCAGTCCTGTACTCGTAAAAAATTTTAGCGTCGTTCGTGCGACATTCCGGTGGGAAATCGTCAGAGAACTCGGCCAGACTGCCCGGCCAAATGAACCGGGGACAGGCCGGTCTGCGTCAATTCAACTTTTAGTGGTTAGCCCGCGCACAGGACTTTAGCCTCCTTCGAACAGTTTACGTCCGTGAACAAACTATTTCATCCGAAAGCGAGCAAAATAACGATAACTTTTAAAAACGAGCCAGGTCATAAAAGCAAGAGCGAGCTCCTAGGTTTCGGCTTTGGTTATAAGTTCGTATTATATTAGCCGGGTTCGAACGACTCGCTGGCCAATGGGGACGCTCGTAAAACCAGGGTTAACATTCGGTCGGGTTGTCAAGTGAAAGAGTGGCTTGAATTTCGTTAGGATCACTGTGAACGACGTTATAAGTACATTCGCTCGGTTATACCGGGCGTTCCGAAGCTTTCGCTCAAATTAGAGCAATCGACTAAACCGAATTTGCGAAACGTTCCCAATCAGAGGCAACCCGAAAACTTTCTAAACTTGTCGCCATTCGAACTTAACCGCTCCGCGTAAGTACATACCTTTCGTGTTTTAAACATTTCGAAACCTTCTTCTCATGACACGAATGGAAAAAAACGTAAAAATACCATGGTGAAGAAAATGTTACGACAAAAGGCACAGCACCAACTCCGTTTACTTTCAGAAAATCTGAACAATTAAGAGTTTCATTTGCGATAACATGATTTTACTTTGGTCCTCGTATGAAACTGTAATCCACATGTTTCACGCTTCACGAGTTAAGAACTTTTACCTTGTATTCGTTGTATGCATACAGCGTGTCCCATAAAAATGGTGGTTTACGCGGAAAGATGTAATTCTATATGAAAAACTGAGTCGAATACATAAAATGAGATTTTATTATTTGAGACATCGTTCTCGAGAAAATCGAGATTGGAGGTGTTCTATTAATAAATGTTGAAGCTACAATTCAAATAAAATTTACTTAATGTTCTCGGATTCTTTTAGTATGTATGCAGAATCACCTGAAACCGATTGTACAATCAATACAAGACACCCTATATATAGATATCTTAAAAGTTTTATATGGATGCTCACTGCAAAACTATAATTTCATTCATCCACGCAATACGTTACCTATAATTTACGGTACTTGTACATGCGGATTGGAAACATCGTTTTGATTCAATCGAAAATTTTAAATTACTTATTTTATACAAAGATGTAATATATTATACGTAAGAATCAATTTTTTTCAATTTATTTAAAACAGTGTTTTCCAAAAGATAATACTGTTGTAAAAATCAATTTCTCATAGTTTCTAAAAATGAGAATTCTTTTCATAATTCTATATTTTGATCATTTATCCACTTACATTCAGAACCCTTGTACTTTATAATGTATTTAGTCTTGCTTTGATATTCAATGACACGCTCGATAAGTATTAATATTTGAAAAATAAATGTATATATAACTGATATAAAACAAAGAATATTTCAAGAATTCTAAGGGTTATATCCTAGTGAAAATGTTACATAAATTTTCATTAAAAATATTTAATATGAAACACATAACTGGCCAATTACATTGTGATGTAATAACTGGCCAGGAAAGTTATTTGAATTTGATTATTCTAATATTCATGATTATTTTGAATTATATAAATGAACAACCGACGATGTAATAGAGTGTAACTTTATATACGATACGAACATGTGCAATCCTCATGTAATATTTCTGATCTCTTAATTTGGAGACACAGCATATATCTATACCTTAACGTCAAGTCACATGGTATTTCAGACCAAACTAGCTTTAAAATAACCGTACTTTATCTTGCAAAATCCGAAACATTTTCAGATTACATCTACGTTTTCCCACGGAAAAACATTCGTGTATGATTTAATCGTTACTTGGAATCATAAGTCTCAAAAACTATAGGTAATGAGTAAGAAACATTGGAATAAAGAAACTCGCGAACAGTACTGCGATTGTCTCTTTAGGAGAATAATGATCTTTCATTGATCGGTCTTCATCAAACAACATTTTGTATGGTAATTGCAAACGATATAACCGTATGCAGGAACATACAAGTCTAAATAATAACCTCCCGATTAAAACCGGTGAATGCCTGCCTTTGTTTCTAGCTAATGCAACAAGGGAGGTCTACTTATCTGGTAATTATAATTTCTTTCATAATTATTGGCCTTTATTAGCTATTCGGAACTGAATCCAGTTTGTGCGCGCAATAAGTACATACATGATCTTCGTACGATCGAATTGTCGTCTGCGATTTTAAAAGTACACCGTAACTGGGAATGTTTAAATATTTATAATTCTAACAGCGTTAACAAATAATAAATTTACAATTTCTCATTTTAACGCAAAAATATATTAACCCATTCGAGACGGCGATTTTTTTCGGACACCGGTCCCCAGGAGCGAAGGACATAAGGACATTATTATTATTATTGCACACACGGTGTGCAATCGGTGTCGAATGGGTTAACGAAGTAAAAATCTGTCACTTCGATATATGATTTCGCTAGATTAAGGAGAGGATGAAGTATTCGAATTCGATAAAAAAAGTTTCCAATTATTAATGTTTTATTATATTGCATTTACAGTGAATATATAATGTCCATAGCCCAATTGTCGAAACTGAAGTAAGTAGAAAATATGTTGATAACGGAAGTATTTATCAATTCATATAGCAAATCAGTAAAAATCAGTTAAAATGCAGAAAGGCAGATTTAATCGTCAGTAAGTATATAATAGGTCATAAACGAGAAAAGAATAAATAAATTTAGAAAGCGAAGGATAGTAGGTAAACTCGGATAAAAATAGCACTAAATTTTTAAATGATAATTTCAAGATCCTGTACAATTAAGACATCAAATTAAACTACCGCGAAAGAATTAAAGAGCGCAAAGGAATAATTAACAGAAACTTAATGAATTTACACGGTATATTTCGTATCACATGGAAAAGTCTTACTTGTAGGAGCATGAAATAATAAACTTTTATTAAAATGAGGCAAATTGCTGCTGATGTCTATGAATTACTTTGGAAAAACAGTATTTAGTTATTTTTCTTGATACGGCGACTTAAAATACCGTTTCAAAGCCGGTCCGAAAATGACAGAAAACAAGTGTAAATTGGAGAAGACGTTAACAAAGTACTAGCTGTCACTTATCTTGTGTAATTATCGATTACACAGTCCAGCGTGAACTTTTATTTGCAATATTCACTAGAGGATTTTCATAAAGATTCTCATCTCAAATACGAATTCGAAAGCAGACCTACTCTATCATTATTAATTGTTTGAGAAATGTAATTTATAAAAAAGATCATATTACATAAAATATGTAATACAATATAGATGTTATTACACTACAAATTATTTTTAAATTGAGTATAAAGGTCATGCAAAAGTTTCTAACAGGAAATAATTCAATATTTTCCAGTTTATATTATTATTCTATTATCTTTCCTGTAACATGATAAACATTTGTACACAGTTAATCGATGTTTAATGCGAATGAAATAATTTTTGCAATCTAATTTTTCAGATTTCTCCAGTTCGTTTTAATGTTGTGATGGTTGAGAACAAAGTTAACTATGCCATACGATAAAGCAAACTCTGTTCACGGGGAACTATAAAAAAAAGGTACAATATAAGGTTTTACTTCCGATTGAGAAAATAAAATAGTTCTATGCGACACGGAGCGCCAGCAGTGATTCTCAACGCCAATAATACTAGAGAGATTTACTTGAGTACCCCTAAAATTACTTTCTTCTTGACTAACACTTATATGTTGCAATTGTATACTATATGTTGTTTCAACAGTCTGCAAGATTACTAGTACAGTATTCATAAAAATAATGTGTTTCCCATTAAGTTAATACTTTAATTGAAGTAAACTATATTACGTATAAATGACATTTAAATATTAATTCAATATAATGACAAATTTAATTTTCCAAGTAAAATGAAATATTTTACAAACTACATTATCACACCTTATGAAATATTTTCAAAGTATTATTTTTTACTTCGAATAATTCGTAAATAATAAATATACTAATAGAGAAACAAGTAATATTAACATTATAATATGCGTAATGCAATTGCGAGTGTGAAACATTTTATATTGAACTGAGTAGATCATTGGCGTTGAGGATCACTAACGGTATCTTGTGTGTGTGCGTGTATGTGTAAGTCTGACGAGACTATTTTATTTTCCTAACCGAAAACAAAACCCGTATTGTAGCTTTCTTTGATGGTTTCCGCGTGAACAGAGTCTGCTCTATCGCGTGATGTAGTCAGATTTTGTTCCTGGCCTTGAATTTTCGAAATAAACTGAAAATACCCGAAGAAATTGATGCGTGAAGAATATCTTACTCACTTTAAAACTGTTCTAACATGTTTAAATTTGTATAACACGCTGAAAACGTGTCGAAACATGTTATCTAAACTAATGCAATCGTAAAGAACATGAAGCGAAAATAAAATCTATTTTATTTGTCATTTGATAAAATTCTTTAAAATACAAAATATAATTCTACTTTTGGAATTTTCATAGATATCCACAGCGGAGTAATGAATGTAATACACATCGACTTCCAAGTGGTAATAATTTCATAAATACAAAACTTAGCAAAATATGAAATACGACAAACTTCCGCGTTATTGTTATTATGTTGAACGTTGTTATTATAAACTTTTAATATATTTTATAACGGAACTCATATTAATAAATCTTTCAATAATTTTTACTTACAGGATACCGATAAAAAGCTCAACGTCGATATCCTTCGTTATACTATAAAGCACGGAAGTTGCCCGCCTTAATATCAGCGGAGAATGATGATGCTTCTCGCAGTTAGAGTGAGTTTCGTTCAAGAAGAGAGAGATGACTAGAAATCGGAGCAAGCAACAGGTAGGCAATCCTGGTTTTCAACGTGTACATACAAACACATTGCATGTATATTCATCAACAAGCAGGTGCACGCGGGTAAACGAGCGACGGGTATGCATATTAAACAGCCACGATTCAATGCCGCCACTATCACGCTAATAAGGGTATTTAATTTTTATTGGCAAGGTATATTTTGTGATCCAAGAAAGGCCAACATTTATCGATGAACCCCGATCAAATCTCGACGAAAATTAAATAGATAATTAAAGGAATCGCTAAAGTAATAGCTACCAAAAATGACAAATGCCCCAATTACACAAATATATGTGGAATAATTATTGGTTTTACACCTACTGGGCGATTAAGCTCTATAAAATACAGTGTCATGTCTATTCAATTTGACAATCTTCCATCATTTTCACCCTTTCAAATTCGCTAGTACATATGGCGCGCCAATAATAGTAAAAAATCAGCAACTGTTTCAAATATTTCTTCACGCTTTTACTATACGGTATCATAGTATTATATTTAAGTATATAAAACTTCTTTTTACAGTGGATATGTACAAACACTGATTATCTTTAGTTTCGGATGACTAATTATATGCAAGATAAATGAAAAGCAATAATACAAAACACCTAACTTTCATCAGTATTAGTATCAATGCAGAGAAATATGTTAGAATGTTAATTTTATTATTTATTACGGATATAGAGTCATTACGTGGCCCTAAATCAACTTCAAATTTAATTTTCATTTAACGATTCTTTCAACCTTTAGATTTCTGTGTTGTATCGATATTTAGGTGACTATGTACACTAGGACTGCAATGTTTCACCATGTTGAAACAATTAGTAGATATGATTTTAACGTTGCGAATAATAATGATTTTATGCGATTTATAATGAGACTTTCGTCGCGGTTTCAAAAACTGTTAAACAAAGCAATGAATGATACCGTATTTACATCATGGTACAGAAATAAATATTTAAGTAAATAAACAAACCAAAAGACGCTGGTATAAAGCTAAATTTAATAAAATGAAATTGATTTTCCAATTTTCTTGAAAACCGCGAGAAAACTTCTTGGTCAACGCCAATACTTTATACACCGGCAGTTATTATTAATACTAAAACTGGGTTTCAGGTCATTATTCAGATAACCTGCACGCGAAGTGTGAAAGAACAAGCGAAGGAAAAAAAGGGTTGATTATCACTCACCGGATGGAGACTGCGGTAAGTGGGCCGTTGATCCAGTATGAGCCTGCAACGAGGGTAATTTTCTGGAAGTAGGAATACTGATGAAACCACCTACATTGGTGTGGACACCATTGGTGCTGTGATTGCTGACGGGCGAGCCGCCACTGCTACTGTCGTAGCTACCCTCGAGGGCTTTGGCTGATTGAGAAGCGGGAGGAAGTCGATCACCTTCCATCCCAAATGGTGATGGATCCACCTGCTAGGAAAAAATCAATTACGATCGCAGACAGGCCGAGATGAAAATCTTGTTTGAAATCATCGCGGCTGCGAGGCGCGCAGGAAACACACAGCAGCAATCAACCTTGCATTACGTAGCCGGTAACCCGGTGTTAACTGTGTAAAATACAAAAATAATCAAAGCTGGCACGTGATTTTATACGCGTAATTAAAGTATCAGCCGATTTCAGATCGACGTCCCGAAGTCGATCGACAGCGGTGATCAACGCGAGCGCGCGTTAATGCTTCAATTTATTTCTGGTGAACACGTGCGTACCTCGCACACTTTACGTGGCTGATACGCACAATCCGATTTATAGAATGCAGTTGCACGGCGCAATATGTAAATCAGAACAGTTTGGTCATTGTTTGCAAGGAATGGCGTAACTACTTAGATTCACAATACCTTGAATTATTAGGCCTACTGAACTTTTATGCTTCCTGTGTATGATATTGAGAGGGAAGAAATGAATTTAATAAGAGCCGCTTTAGGTGCGTAATTGAAACAAAATGTGAAAATGTCGTACACTAATTATTGAAGAAACTCAGTCAGAAGTAGAACGAATATGATAATTTCGAGATACTATTCAACGGTTTAAAGTCTGAGCTTCTCGAGCAAATGAGTTAAACTTTATCCTACGAATACTACGTTGCAACGAAATATGCAGAATGTTTAATAGCGCAGCCGCTGCAGCCAGATAGACGTTGATTCTACATATAAAAATACAACAAAAGAAAATAGGACTTTTAAATTTTTAAAAATCAAGCTTTCTAAATTTTGTTCAATTTTGTTCAATACTTCGTCGCATATGTTGATGCAATTGAGTATGCGATACCAATATTATCATTGACGTTAATAATACATTCTTTAAGGATTTTGTTACTTTATATTTATATTACTCCAGTATATCGTTAAAATTAGTATTATCAATATTTTGCATGCACACAACATAGTAATATGAATATTTTTCAATATACGAATATAATACAAAAAAAAGGTTGTCATCAAATTTACTGAAATCTCAAAAGTTGTATGCTTTATTATATAAAATTATTTGTAACTCGAATCAATCCTGTTGCAATATCTACATTCGTATATCTACCATACCTACAGGTTGCACATTATATCAGTACGTTTCATTCTACTTATCTTATCAAAATAATCTTAACTTCGCCATAGAAAATAAGAACTATGTATGACGACTTGTAACTTTTAATGATTAAGGAAGTATCGCAGAACTATCAATCGCAAATGTACGATTTATAGAAAATATTGAAATCTCTTACTATTGGAAAAACATAAACGTTCAGGCACAAATGAATTGTAAAAGTTTTTCCCAAAAAATAAATAGGTATAATTGCAAAACAATGTGAAATAACTTTTCTATTTTATCACTCAACACTTTTCTTACTCAGAGAATGACAATTAAAATTAAATATAAAATTTTCATAAACATATAAGTGGCGACTTAATTATCATAAAAATAAGTTAATGCGTTCAGCGAAACGATATTTTACTACATGTTTCTACATTTCATATTTCCTCTAAATAATATAAAATAGGATAAACTCTAACACAGTGCATATAGTAAAATACAACTTCATTTTACAGAACAAATTTCCACGGCAAACAAACTTTCCATTTCAAACTTTAAATAAAACCAAGTGGAAAAAATCGAAAAGGTTCTAAGAAACTAACAACGGTAAAAGACTAAACAATTTTAAGAGGATTTGAAGATCCAGTTTCTTTTAGGTTATAAGACGTTTTACAATCAAACAAAGCGGATTGTTTGTCGACGATCTCTAGTGGTTCGAAACTTGATCAAACACTAATAGACTCCTTAATACTTTTGTTACCATGCGTATTTCGTATAACAATAGAGTCATATGTAAAAAGGAAGCAACTGATAGCATATTTCGAAGCCGCAAACATCGAAGTTTCTAGCGCTAAAATGACTAAGCCTTTATCGTAAAGCTGTACAACTGGATTGAGCGTAGGACAAGTTTCAACTCGCGGTAAGTAGACATCTAGCCATGAATACCCGACGGTCAGAATACTTGCCTATCCCACTCTGACCACCTAAATGTCGGAAGCCTAGAGTGATTGGAATAGGCTAGACAAGTATAGTGATCGTCGATGTACAAAACTTCTTCTCTTTAGGCAACGGTTCTGTAGTAGGCGAGTTAAATGACATTACGCGTTCGTAAACGTTATATGCTGGTCTTTCTCGTTTATACATATCGAAACCACGATACTACAACAAGTATCTCCACTCGACACGCCTCCACTAGTGACAGTTCCTGCCCAGTGTCGTATCCTATGTTCTACTGCTACTTGCAGGTAGAATATTCGGTAGTCGTACCGAGAAAACGGCTAAATAGAGATGAAATTTCTTTGCCACATGCAATAGATCATCTGAATCCCAACACGATCAACGAGTAAAGTTGCCACTTGAAGAAAAGTGCGCTGGATGATCACTTTTATCTATGATTTATCCGTTTAGCTCGGCAACATTGAACGACTGAAGAGTTTGATAATAACTCGACTAGAGACAATTTATGTTTTTGTGTGAATGCGAGAAACGCGGTAAAATGGAAAATTCGATTGTACTTAATATTGTCATAATTTCAAAGTTTCTGTATTATAATCATTAACACAGGAAGCAAACTAGTGATTAACTTCAGTTTTGAAACATTTTAACAAGGGAATTTTATTTTACACGAAGATCTACGTTTCTACAAATTTTCATTCTCCTCGTCACTCTCACAGTCAGTTTCTAATAAAAAGTTTGAAATAAGTATCACAGTTTCAACTTTAAAAGTTTGTAGCACCGATATTAATGAAACTAATATGTATTATACAATCTGCTATCGAACTCGAAGCGTATGCGGACGCGTCTATAACATTCTATCTGAAGAATAGTTCTTATTATTAGAGTGTTTGCCGAATGTCCCACGTTTCAAAAAGTGGCACGATTCAAAAGATGCTCCTTCCTGTTTTTAGCACTACACCCTTTTATTATTAAATATCAAATGTACAACTAATGCAAATAACAAATCTTTTCCAGACACTTTTACAGTTTTATAGAAGTGTATATAACAGCAATATCACTAGCGAATTACCTCCAAACACCAAGAGAACAAGCCTGTAAATACCTTTGCTGTTTTTGATTCTCGAAAACTTGTGCTGAGTATTCCAGCATCAGATATTTTACCGTTATAAAATTCAATTAATACATGTATATAGGTAATATTAGTTTCAAGCCTTTTCATTAATTACTTATTCAAACATAATAATACAATGTATTAAGTAGTAATACAAATCAATTTCTTTACAACTATATAGAGTTTCAATTCTAAGGACATAGTTACGAATCATTGAAAAAAGTGTACTGATTTACAATAAACCATTTTAAATTCGTGAAACTAATAAAGAAAAACAGAAATATTGAGTATAACTGAACGTACTTATTACAACCTAACATATTGTACTCTACCTCTAAAATATGTTTAGGAGTCAATAATCGGCGTTCATGTAAAGTCGAACAATGTTTACGCTACGCGGTCATCGACATGGAGTACGGGCATGGTTTGCGACGTTTAGGCGAAAAACGTCGTACCACCGAAAAATTGCTGTACCCCGGTCGAGAGGTGGATGACGCCTAGCCACGATTCGCACGAAGACAACGTCCGCGAGGCAATATAAAAACGGACATACGAGCGTCGGCGACATTTTTTTATTACGCAAATCACTATAGTTAGGCAAATCGCTGTCGAATTTCATAAAAGTCGAAATAGTCGTGTTGGTCGTTATCAGTCGTGTAGTCTATTATATGTACAGTGAGCTACTTTAATATTCGGACACTATGAGAGTTTTACTTTGTTACATCATAACATAGTTCCTAACAAAACAAACAAAACACATAATCAAGTATTATATTAAGGCATATGTCTAGGAAACAATAGTATAAGTTTTATTTACATAACTTACAACAGTTGTTAAATAACACGATTTAAATAAAACAGTGTCTCATTTTCAGGTTATTTTAATATTTGGACACTTGGTAGTATAGTACCCCTTCTGAGTGCTTACGTCGCGTCACTTTTAGTTAGAACGCAATGTTTGTTTACAAATACGGTCCACTGTTCAAATAATATTAGCAAGCCTTATTTCATCAGTTACTCTTCGATAATCGTTAAGTATACGTCTGCAATGTCACGCAAAGTAATACCAGCAGTACAAGTAATACCAGTTTTAATATACAACAACTTGTGATTTTTCACAACACAAAAGGCAAATCATGTAGACAAATTGCTGCCATGCTCAACATGAGTTAAAGTACAATGGCAGATATCGTTAAACTGCTCAAATACGAGAACCGTATAGACTCCATATCCCAAAAGAGCCAATCAAAAAAGTTGGATGCACGTGATAAGAGGAAACTAATCAGAAAAATAAAGAAGGATCCTACACTTAGTGCACCAAAATTAGCAGCTGAGCTCTTAAACAAGGCTTGGAAGAAGGTATACCCCCAAACGATCCGCAGGCCTTAAAAGATAGCGGCTACAATGGAAGAGTGGCTAGGAAGAAACCGCATGTGAATGAACAGAATCGAAAGAAGAGATTGAATTTTGCTAAAGAATTTCTTTTGAAGGAAGAAACATGGTGGAAAGATGTCATTTTTACCAACGAACATTTTTGAGTCAGATGGACGAAGGATGGTATGGCGAAAGAAAAATGAAGAATTTAAATTTAAAAATCTAAGGCCGACTGTAAAGCATGGAGGTGGCAGTGTAGTTGCCTGGACCTGTACATCCACATTTGGACCGAGCAAATTAGTTTTTATTGTAAATATTATAGACAAAAATGTGTATTTGAACATATTAAAAAATAATTTACACGAAAGTGCTACACAAATGGGAATTTTAAACGCGTTTAAATTCTACCAGGACAATGACCCGAAACATAATGCATGCATTGCGCAGGAATATTTGCTGTACAATTGCCCAAAAGTTTTACAACCACTACCTCAATCGCCAGATCTCAACACTCTTAAAAATTTATAGGATGAACTACAGCAACGTATCAGAAAAACAATATCTTCAAAAGAAATGTTGAAACGTCGATTAAAAGAAAAATGGGACAATATAAATACTGAACATTTAAAACAAATCATTAGCAACAAGATATTAAAACACATATTATTACAAAAATTAGCCTAGTTGTAAATTATGTAAATAAAATGTATACTATTGTAAAAATCTCAGTGTCCGAATGTTAAAGTTTCTGTATATCTATGATTGTTCTCGTATAGTCTATTTGTATATTGCCTGCGTCATCTGTAACGAATAAACTGTTAACCCTTTGCCCTATGATTTCTTTCTCGACTCTGATCGATACCACTATGATGTCATTAATAAATTATTGGAAAAAGAGAAAATTGTTAGACATATTTTAATGTCTATGTTCGCTGTTAAGCATAACAATTGATTACATAAGAATAATATTTACTTTGAATTCGAATGAATCGAGTAATATTTATGTTTGTTAAATCACACTGAAAATCATCACCGCGAGGCTGACACGTTGTTATAAGGCAATGGGTTAAGAAAGATATATTCCACATATGTATATTTGTATTTATCCTGTGGATAATTTCCACGAAAGTGCATCCTGAAAGCAAGCGTACCTTTACGAAAAAACTAATCGCGAAACTAGCTCGCAGCCGCGAATTATATTGAACAGGGTCTGTGAAAAGAACCCCTAAGGAACAAGGAACGACTAACCTCTCCCACAGCTCTGACTTTGACCTCGTCTTGCGCTAGGGCTCTTTTCTGCGCCGTTTGCCTCGCCATCACACATTGTCTCTCTGCAGTGAGCTTACAGTTTTCACAGATACAGTAGCGGTACTTACAGTACCTCTTGTGATCCTTCACGTTGATTATCAATTGATGATTGCGACATCGCGCGCATTTAGGCGGCGTCCGCGTGCTCGTAGTCGTAGTCGTAGTCGAGGACGAGGATGCGTTCGTTTCTGACCGAGTAGAGAGAGTCTCGTCCCCGTTTTCCATGTTTTCCTTGTCGGGATAAATTTTGGGAAAGCTGTTTCAGCGAACACGTCCGCCTCGGAATTTCTTTATCCTTCCACCTTCCACGTGCGCTCGTGGAACCACTGTGTGTTATGTGTCTCGTTTCCACGTGAGGGAGCCAATCTTTAGCATATTTCGCTCATCGAATTCAGACTTGTCCTTCTGGAACGTGAATAGGATGAATAAAATTAAACTTTAGTTAATGACACTGATAAGAAGTTACAACGTGTTGTATACATTTCTTTCATATTATATTAGATTATAAATAATTGAAAAAGATTATATTTACAGAAGCCACAACCAATAAAATAGTTTTCTTTCTTATAGAGTGTGGTAATAAGTACTTATATGATACAATTTTTGTTGTCATAAAGATAAATGAAATTCAATGAATCATACGCATAGTTACGAGGATAAATGTCGATTATGAACTGTCGATGTGTAATTAAAAACAGATGTGGTCTTGCAAACATACTATATCCGTCAGAATTGCAATCGGAAAATTTACATCGGAAGTGTAATAACTTCATTCGTATGTACTACGTCCAGCTCAAAAAGAATTACAATAAAACAGTTGTGTCCGCTGTAAAGTATTAAAGAATTACACGCAAAAAATAAGAGTCAGGAAAGAAAGTTTCATAAAGTAATACGGTTAGGACTGAAGTCTTCTTAGCGCGATACGAGTTTCCACAGCGTAATGCAGCAATGTATTATGATATCAATTTCAGCTGCATCATCCTTATTTTTACTCGTAAAATAAATAATTTAGGATAAAACAAAAATTACATGGGTTTTAAATGCTCGGATATATTGATTGCTACAATAAAGCTGCTTCCACATTTACCTAGGTTTTAAACCATCTAATTGCTGCAGGATCTATATAGAAGAAAATATTTATTTATAGTGACGTGAATGAGCGACAAATTGTACAATTAAATTCCAATATGCGGCTGGATTCCGATAGAGGCTTTCATATTGGGTATAGTGTGCAACCACTTAATCAGTGTAATCTGGTACAATCCATACCGCGATCTATACGAGAAATTCATTCATCACATTGCCGTCATCGTCGGGCCGCATTAGGCCTATACCAGAGCCATTCAATTAGTGACCTGCGGGGCCACATCCGGTTATGATCTTATCGACTGAACAGTGAAACAAGACGATAAATGTTGTCGACAGATATTCTTAGTTAAACAGAATAAATGAATAAAATACAATTAAATAATAATTATTCACATAATCCCGTCGATCATTTACATTTTTTTTTATTTAAAAGTATTCATATGTGTACAAAACTTGATACGTAAATCAGTTACTTAAGTTAATTCTTCATTCATGAAGTCATTCGAAAAGTTTTCTAATGTGCCCGGAGACAATATTCTTGACATCCACTATGTGACTCGTAATTCTACTCGATCTAACACAGAAAAGAAACATAAAACTACAGTTTAGCCCCCGTAACATCGTATGGCTCGAGAGATCTAGCATTGAAATCGTGGAAGTTATTTTGTCCTCACCCCAACTGGCTCGCAACTCGCTGTTGCTTCTTGGCAAAAGATGAAGAGGCGGAGTGTTGAGCGAATAAGAGGATACGCTGCGATCACGAAACCCACAGACACGAGCGAAGGAACGAAACGATTTTAATAAATTAGGTACCTGTTGCTGACGCTAATGCATAATTAATGTCAGTTAATTTTGCATTTTTCTATTCGGTTTCAAGTAGTAAATAGTAAGTATTTTTTAGATTTAATTGAAACGGTGTGATTAGAGCTTTGTAAATGAGATACATAGTTTCTTTCTATCGTCTAAATGTCTGTGCCCCCCCCCCCCTCTCTCTCTCTCTATCTCTCTCTATCTCTACCTCTTTCGCACGCATTTGATTCTCGAGCCCAGCTCGACGAAATACCACATTCGCCCCCCATAAGTTCTCAGATAAGTTGTGTGAACAGTTGCACGCAAGTTCTCTTTCTGGAGCATATACCTACTGCAAGACAGCTTCACAAAACAGTGAGTACAGAAACGGGGTGTTATAGATGTCATCAAAGCGCGACATTAAGGCAGGAACATTGTACTTACACAGAATCGTTCACGCAATTGTTTTAGGCTATAACGTCGTTACCATTGCAATTGCAGTGAAATGTAAAAGGAGAGAAATTAATTTTTTCAGAAGTGCAATGATCCATGTGGAATTTGCACTTACATTTTTTTTAAATAAAAATTTGTACTCCATTTTACTAGATTCTTTTCATCATTTTACATAAAAAAAATACTATCAGATCACTTATTTTCATAAGGAAGTTAATATGACCTCTGGTTATAACAAAAACAAATGTGAACATTGTATCATTAATCTCGAATTATAGTTACACGAGTGTAAAACCCAAAAATTTGAATAGATTTGAGCATCTTATTCAATAAGAACATTTTTTCAAACTATTTATATAATAATTTTCTTACCATTATACTCATCGTGGATATTTACTAATTATGCCATAAAAAACTAAAAGAGAATTGAAAAAAAATTATTAAAAGGAAATTACTATTGGTAATAGTAGTTTTTTTACAAACTTGCTCGCGTATATAGAATTTAATATAGCGGTAGCAAAAATATTTGCGATAATCTCGGAAAGTAAATAGGGGCAACATTTTTGTCAGAGGAAAAAGTTGTTCAAAATATGCATTTCTACCAATATTTGTCAATTTAATGAAAATAGGCGAGATATGCCATTTGTGGTTACTACTGCGTTTCAATTATTAACATAAGTGTTAAATAATTCATGCGAAGGAAACCATGTATGTGTGTAAAATATGTAATGAAATATGTAACCTAAAAATTATTCACAAATTCACGTGTTACTTTACTACAGAAAAATTGGCAAATATAAAAAGATAGATCTAAAAGTATACTGTTGAATCCCTTGCCGTATTATTTACTTTTGCTACTAATCTCATGTAACATTTTACTATTGACAATTTGAAAGAAATGCAAGAAAAATTTCCATTCCACTGCAAGTGCGAATTTAGTTTGAAGACAATAAATTGGTAATCGCAGAATATTTATAATTGCTTCGTGGAAAATGAATAATACTGATTTTGATTAAATTAATCTAGAAATCTTCATCGCGAGTCTGACCGTGATTGTATATCAAGGAGTTAACCCTTTATCTTGATTCTTACACTTCGTAGTATATGATTTTTCATTGAGAAGTGTACATTTTCGCTACTTGCGTCTACAAACTATAGTAATAGCATAAATAGTAAACATGACATAAAATTCGAACCTACGGCAAAACGAACAAGATACATGTCATGCAACCAATAATGGTTACTACAAATTAAACAAGATATATAAATAAATAGTAAAATGGCAGAATACAATAATTACGTGAATCTTTCAGCTATTGAAACTACGTTGCTTTCTTTTCCAATGTCACCTTACTATTTCTAGAAACACTTCAGTGCGAAAAAGTGATTAACTAAAGGCGCCAACCTGTGGTATACGACTTGCCGCATACGGCTTATTGCCTCTAAAGAACGCAGAATCGAGAATTAGCATCATCAAAGGAAAGCGAGCTCATTTGCCGCCCAACCGTGCACCACGAGAACGTCCCTTAAGATAGGTTGGCGACCGACGGCAAAGTATAACAAAGTAATCGCGCAGGGTATCGCCCAACACTGAAAAGAATTATATAAATATATTCGTGACTTCTTAACATTTCTTTTAAGATGACAATATTGAATGTAACATTATTTAGAAAATTCGAGGTTTATGTACGAATTGCGACGAAACGTATCACATAGCGAAATATAGTGAAACTAACATGAAAATGATTACGTTGATATCTAATAAAACGAGTAACAACATGACATGCAGAGTGTTATTAAAATAAAAATTTGATATACGTTACGCGAACGACAATGAGTTTACGTTACGTTATTTGTAAACTGTCCCGAGAAAATTGTAAAACGGAAAGTTATGTAATAATAAGATACACAATACTAAGGAAGCTACACTAATCAATACAACAAAATTGTATTCGATAGTCGACATTCTTCAAGTTATTTCCTTTCATAAATTTTGCGTGTACATGTGTATCCATGGAAAAACAAGTGACGTGGAAAACCGTATTTGTTCATTATAAATATTGAGTGATACGTTAACATATTTTAATGAACCGGATCTTGCTGTAGAAGGTGGAGCACGTAAATGGGAACACGTAAATATCTTCGCTGTTTATAGATATATGAAAAAGCTGTTAAGGTAAAGTTAACCTATTCGAAGAGGTGAACAAAATCGTAACAAGAGAGATCTCCTCAAGCTCACTTTGCATTAAACAATCTTTTTATATACCTATAAATAACGGAAATATATGGCTATTCTCATTTACGTGCCCTACCCTGTATATTATCAATAAATGTTTTCACAATATCGTTGTATATATAGTTATCACGACAGTAATAGTACCACTATTGTTCATTTAATGCGATACTAAATTCTAGTACTAAAATCACAGTATTTTTTGCATCTACGAATTTTGTCAATTAATCGCATATAGTATGTTAATAATCGTCGCGGACTATCCTTGAGGTCGACCTCCTAACTAGACCATTTTTCCACCATGAAACCACACACGGACGTGTTGAAAGATGAATAATAATATTCTGGAAGAAATTATATCGTACTAAATGTACATGCGACGTAAATAGCCCCACTGCAGACATTACAGTACAATTGGATTCAATATATTAAAGGTGCGATGAACAGTATCAACGAATTAGCCCTTTGTTAAACAGTCTCCGGTTAAAGAACAATTTCATCACAGAAAATACCAGTTTATCTGTGATAGGTTCATAATGATATAAGAAGATAGAAAAATATTAATCTTTCAATAATAAAGATACTGATTATGCAAGCTTACGTTGTTACATGTCGTTGGCAACTGATTATTTCTCGCTGCATCTCGGTTGCTCTTTGCAACTTTGTTCAGTAGGCTTACTAACCAATTCAACCGAGAGATCAACTCAACCGTGAATAATCGTGGGTTGGAATTTACATTTATAATTAAGAACACCTCAATAGTTTAGAGACATTACTTAACTCTCGGAGTACCGGATCTTCCAGATAAGATTTTTGAAAAATTGTCCTAACTTCATTTCGCAAACAGAAGTAATTTTTATACCCACACAAAATGGGTTTCATTTTCGGAATGCATTGTGATATCATATGCAGTCACTAAAAATGAGAATTCTCCGAATTATACAAACACGCGTAAAGGTCTTTTTAAACTGAAAACGTGGGAATACCTCGTAAATCGTTGAAAATATAGCAAAATTGTTATTATAAATGTTATTTAGTACAGAGTAAGGCATTTTGCAGGACAAAGATTTTTTTGTGCATGAAATTGTACAAGGAATTTTCAGATGGATTTAATTTCTTACGCGAAATGCAATGAAATCCATAATTTGATGTTGCTAGTTACGACGCACAATGATGAGCACTATAAAATCATTCAATGTAGTTAAAGACTGTAAATCAGCGAGATCTCGGAAGGAAGGTCAACGTGAATTGCAGGTCAGTATAGCTCGATCGCATGGATCAACTAGCCAATTAACTAAAATATAGATTCCTGCCATCGTTAAAGTAGCTGAAACTACCATCCTTCGAAATATTCTTTAGAAATGTATAAAATACAACACAGAACTACCAAAGAACTACTTTTAATATTACATACATTCTACTGAAAAAATACTTCGCCAATGTAAGCAAACAGGAATGTATATTTCATTCTGTTTCATTCATATCAGTGCATTCGTACAATTTCTGTACAATCGTAATGATATTTAAACCAAACGAATAAAACGCGATAATTTATAATTACATGAAAGTATATAAAAATATACGTCGTATGTGCTAAAAAATTTCTGTGAAACAAAACAATTTGAAAGAGTACTAATAAATAACTATAAAAAGTTTTCGGACATGAAAAATGTATGAAGAGTTTGTTATTTAACAGTTGTTAGTACAATGATTGTCCGATAGGCAGTAAAAATGAATTACCTAATGCGTCGGAAAGCATAATAAAAGACAGTATCTAAAAAGTAATCGGTACACTGCGTCGGTGACTTTGAAAAAATATGAGAAGCAAATTTATTCAGGAAGGACAGGTACTAAGTGATGAAAACGAAGATGCAGAAATGGGAAGGAACAGACCCAAAGCTTGCATAATGAAAAACCTGTTACTGGACCTTACACGACAAGTTAATGGAAACAGGGGACACTAATTTAGGTGAATTCGGTGGGAAATTAAATTAGTGGCAACCTCGTCCGGCTGGACAAAGTATTATATTAAATATGGAATAGACCACCGCTTCACTAAACAAAATCAACGGCTGCAATCGGAGATCTCTCCAAGATTAAGTATACCTGTAGGATTCCTTCGATCCTTGATACGAAAATAGATAAAATAGTATCTTACGACCTAAGTTCCGATATTCTATATAGATAGAAAAATTATTATCTCCGACAATTGCAAATATTTACTAGGATTATTTCCGTGTAAAGACATACTAATACTCAATTTCGTGTAAACTTATTAATTTTATATACAAAAAGTATGTACAAATTATCCTATGATCATTACGGTTATTTGAATACGAATTTTACGCATCCAAAGCTCGCAAGTTAGTAAAATATTATGGAACAATTGACAAAACAGATTTTTCTTAAATTTTTGTCAAATGATTTATAAAATTGCGAATAAACGCTCCATGTTCAGCAATACGTTTTTATACTACAACGAAATAAATATAACATAGATACAATGAATAAATTTGTGATCAATATTATTAACCTTCATGCGAACGACGAGTAGTTCAATCTACTAAACTACTAATAATATAGCTATTATCGCTTTAGTATACTGCTTTGTTTTTCATGTGTAATTGAGGAAATTATTAGTAAGTCGTAGAAACGCTTAAGAACTCTTCAGTCACTAACAGTAACACTATAATATTACGCCATTAACTGCGCACTATTACTAGAAAAGTGGGAATTCCGCTGAAAAATCGAAATTAAAAATTACAACTATCCATTACGTTTATCTACATCTATAGATTCTAAATTACAAAAGAATTTTTACATCTAGAGGAAACTAACAATTTTTTTCTGTCAGATAATAACTTATAATGTGCAGAAGGTCACACAATTTATCAGGGCTGCACATTTCTCTTAACTGATAAGAAATACTGTTACAAGGAACTATTCATTTTCTTATAAAATACTAGAAGATTATATAATCTTAGTAGAATAGATTGAAAATCAATCTTCGAAACATTTCAGAAATTTAACGATTATACCTATTTGCAAAACGTAAAGCATAAAGAACTATCATTCTTTATTCATAATATAACATTTCGATTTTAAGAAAATTTTAGACAATTATTTGGAATCATGGACACCACACGATTCCAAATAATTACCAAAATTCAACACACTAAAATTGAATCGTTCTTTATAACATTAGCAATGGTTATTCCGTTCAAAAATGATAACAAAGTTGTTTAAAAAATATTTAATTTTTCTGAAAACCAGTCACATTTATTAAAGTTTTATTTCCAAGTAAATCAACTGTAACATCTTATCTACAAATAATACTTACAATTAAAATTGTTATCACTGATGAAATCGCGTTTGAAAAAGCTCCTGCAAGATATCTTATCACGGATTGAACAAAGTAACAAAACGCATGGTTGTTAGTTACGGCTTACGCGATGTATGTACATATATGAATACTTATCATTTCAGCAGTACAATTAATATTTAGAAATCACTCATCTCATGGAAGTTTCTAAAGGATTCCTTAAACACTAGAAAAATATTTGGTTCATGTAAATTCAAAATTATGCTTAGAATTTTAAATAATTTATTCTTTGTTTAACATAATAATATATAATGGGTATTTATAGATTAAAGTGTAAATTTTTTATTTTCCTTTGTTCTTTTGAGGAAAAAATCTTTCCCCCTCCGTCTCAAAAGACAGAATTGTCTTTAAAAATATCAAACTCAGAACATACAATTTTCAATGAACGCCAAATTTGTTAAAAATGTTTTCCAGCTTGATTAAATGGACCGTTTCAGTGCCAAGTCGATCTATTCTATACACGCGAAGAATGCTACGGGGCGATATCCTGAACGTAAACAAACGTAGGCAATCAGCCCGTGGCAGTTTTCGCGTGAACACCTAGGATCGATAGATCAACTCCCTGGCATTAAAAGGGTTAAAACATAATATCAAATTATCAAATATTACAGTAAAGCATTAGACGGTGAACATTCTTCATTACATGAAGTCAGTAAAAATAGAACTTCCCTCGATACTATGAGATAACAATCAAATACGTGTAATCGTAAAATTCTTTCCCTTCCGTTTTTACAAACACCGCGGTTCGCGCTAACTTCTCTTTCGCACACTCAACATGCGATACATCGCAATTACTGCGATCAAAAAAACAATGAACCGGAAAGTGCAACGAAGCGATTACGCGTACAAGACGAAACGGAGAAGACCCGAAAAAAAATATATCGAACGAAACAGAAACAAAAGAAGAATATGGAAGAGAAGCTGTCGGTCGACGAGATGATACCACGCTCGAACGCCTTAAATTCGAATACGATTGTAATAACATCGCGGATTCGCGATATACGTACATGTGCAACAGGGGAAAAAGAAACAAAGTTCTCCATTTCGCGAAGGTGCCGAAACAGGCCTTCAAACCGAAGCTTCTGTTGTTTCTCCCCGCAGTTACAACGTTTTCATTTTCATAGAATTGAAGCGTAATGCCCGTTTATCGGCATCAAAGGTGCCGCGACGTTTCATCCGGTGAAAGACAGCAACCTTTCTCACGGTCGACCAGCAGCCGCGCTGAAGAGAATGTATCTTCGGCCGACAACAATGTATCTCTTATACGATACTATTCATAAAACGGAAACCTCCCTCGGGAGCACCGCGAATATGCGTATCGTTATCTTATGGCCTCGCGTCTCGCGCTGCACCGTGAATCGCTAAAGCGACCACATCTAATTGCACGCAAAACCGGCGAGACGCGCTCTTCTTATCGACTCCGCCTCCTCCCCGGCCCTCCCCCTTGCCCCTGCACGCCGACATCGTCGCCCCCCCCCCCTATCGCCATACCCTGTCCTTTCTTTCTGCAATATCAGACCGTATCGAGCAATTTCGAGCGAAACGTGAGTCGAAGGCCTTCCCAAGCCGCATTTCATCTTTTTTTCGGCGGCGAGTCTTCACCGTGAAGATCAAACTCTTTATTGGAGATCGTGTTCGCCGACAAGAAATAACGTTGCACGATCGTCGATGATCGGTTCGGCAAGTTCTCGTGTTTCGACGACACGACCCTGGTCAATCGGGGTTTTTCTCTTGTTGCACACGCTTTCATTCGCGTCGAATAAGAGTTTTAGGCGGCGGGAACCAACCGACGACCGGGTACCGCCATGACAGTTTTTAATGTGCACGTATTAATTCGCGTTTATTTTTCTGTTCGATGCACTAATGGCTAATAGAATGAGCGCGGATAATCGAATGTGTTCGACGAATATGTTTGTGATAAAATGTTGATCGTGGAATATTCGCGTGATAATCTTCATTATTCGTGCGCGGCAGTGGTCCAAGGAAAGATGAATAGCCTCGTCAGTTTCGTAATAAACTCAAGAAATTTGAGAAATTTAGTTAAAGTATTGCGAATATGCGAAGTTATCAACTTGAAATGCATTATATTTAAAAGGCAATGGTATTTTGAGAACACTTAATTCAATGGATATTTGCCAATCGCAATTTGAAAAATAGTTGAAGCTGATACAAAGAAAGCTATTGGTCAGAAAAAGAGAAGTTTATGAAATTTCGTTTCATGAATATATTATACATCGACATCGAGAAAGAACGGAAAGGAAGGATCTCGCAGCTAAGTACTTGAAATAATGAAAAGTGATTACAACGTTAATACGTATTCGGACTTCAAACAATTCAGAATGTTATTGAAAGTGCTGGGTTTAATGAGCGCGTAACTTGGAAAAAGCCCTATATTAGTAAAATAAGTAATCTAAAGGAGAAGTTACTTTACTAAAGTAAGAAATAAGGAATCTAGCTTCAGAGAACCTGTTCTACTCAGCGACAAACGTAAATTTAATGCGTTCGAATCAGATGGTCAGGCGATCGTATTGAGAAAGACTAATGAACAAATAAAAACATGAGATCTGTATTCAGCTGTGAAACATGGTGATAGCAATTCTTTAGTACGAGTGTGTATAAGTGGGAATGGAGTAAGAAAATTAGTTTTTACTTGCACATTAATAGCAGAGCGGACCAAAATGTTTATTTAAACATTTTACAAGAAATGTTTACACAAAAATAGGGAAAGTTAAATCTTGAGAATTCGTTTGCCTTCTAGCAAGATAACAGCCCAAAGCATACTGCCAAAAAAGTGAATGTGAATGTTTAGGTAAATGTTAACGTACCTGAACATCTTCAAAGTTTAAAACCACACAAAATAAGGCATAAATAAAAAAATCGCTTTATTAATAAATGATCACTTGACCATTGAAATACTAACAAATAAAACTGTCACTACTTTTTCTCATTGTTTTTGAATGAATTTTGGGAAAATAAAAATGCATTAATCTACATTCCTTTACTTCGACAAATGTTCAAATATTTTGTTACTTTTAGCATATTTACGTTTCGAATAGCGTAGAGAAAACTGAATGGTTTTATTCTAAAAACTCGTTGGAAATTGCCTATTGTTATGACCTTCAAAACTTGAAGATAAACAAAGGGTGCGTCTCAAGACAATGCAAGGTACAAAACAAAATAATATTGCAGACTAAAATAATGCAAAATTCATATTATAATTTTTTTCATTAAAAAACTGTATTGTTATCGCATTATGAATATCGAAATGAGATTGAAACGTGGTATAGTTTTAAGAGTGCGAAGAGACGACATCAGTTTCTTGGACTATTGTATATTTAACGAAAATCATGTTTCTTCGAAACGTCAATTTGACCAGTTTAAACCCTTTTATTGTTCTCGTAAAAGAGCAAGCAGAATTGATAAGACTACGAATTCGCATAAATCTTGAAAAGTATTGCAATCGGCTTGTAACCAGTCGATAAATCGACTCAAAACCTATCAATAATGGAGAATGTAAAAAGGAATCGTAAGTTAAAGGCTAATTGAAACTCTAATTACCGGAGCGTATCCAGGTCATCGATTACTAACAAGAATGATAACAAAGTTTTCCTACTGATACCGTAGTACTGCGACACTGTAAAAACTTGTTACGGCAATACAGATCATTTTCATATTACACGTGTATTCGCCGACCATGAATATTTCAATAAAAAATGCATGTGCGTATCTATTATCAAGAACGATTCCGTAGTGGTATATTGGAATTGTGTGATCGAGACAGAAATGTTGAAATTTAATTGCTTGTGCGACGCACATATATGGAACCGCGCAAGTATTTTTGTGTGCAAATGTGAATATATTCGTTGCATTCGTAAAAATGGTCTCCGTGTAAATGTTATCGCCAAATTAAAAAAAAAGTCATATCATAAAGTCCTAAACATTTTCTGCTACCGTCACAGCAGTATACGTACTTAATATAAAATCTTGAAGCCGATTACTTTTTACATATGCAAATCAGTATGTAATGTATATTGAATATTGTATAATTTAACATCAATGGAGCTTAATATTTTTCAAATAATAGATTATAAATATTTAAAAAAGTTGTTCTAAATCATTTAATATATAAATAATTACTTGAGGTAAAGAATACGAAAAATCAATTTCGTTTGCGTAAAAATCTAATGCAGAAGTGTTAAAATGAAATTCACAGAATCAACATGGCTGCATGAGATTTCACAACTCTCAGTATATATATATATTTGTATTTACAACCTAAACTTCAAATGTAATTTTTTTTAGGTTCTTTTGCAAATTAACGTGTAAAATAACTAAAAAAATTCAACTTATTAACTTGTCTATGTGCATTCGTTTACATAAATACTCTTTTTTTAATAAAACACTTTCGTTTAGAATGATATTGTTGCACAAAATTATTTTTATTGTGCAGTTATACAACTGTACAGTATTTACTTCAGAAAAACGCGACAAAATCACTAAAAAACGAAATTACTTGAAACATTTATTTTCAAATGAATACCAGCCCCGCTAACAGACAACTACAACGTTCAGGAACTACATAAAGATTATTTTTATTCTTGCAAGAAATAGTTTATTCTTTTAAAGAATAATCTTTTTTATTACTTCATTAGTAGACAATTTGAAATATTTGTTCAGTTAAGAATGCACGAAGAAAACTTCCATACTTTGATGAAACAATAATTGATGTATTTCTGACGGATAATCCTCACAAAATTACTGAGCGTATTCACTATGATGTTTGAATCGAAATTGACAAAAGACTTAGTATTCAAACAATACGAAATATTTTCTTTTAATTATACAAAATCAATTACATAAGGTTGAAAAGATGGTAAATGAAATTATATTATTATTTGCAGATACTGGAACGTTAAATAAGTGAATTCCAGCATCTGAGACCGATTCTAAGTATAAATAAATTATGTACACTTATAAGAAATGTTGGTAACCAAGTAAAAAACATACAATAATTTTATCATGATTTTCTCAGTGCGATTAAAATAATATAATGTTACACGGAAAATATATCAATCTTAAGAAGCCAACAAATTTAGATGAATTCTACAAATCATCAAACAGAAACGGAGTTTTACTCTAATCGAGCCTTTTCAAGTAAGTAAATTAATCCGTTGCAGAGAAACAAATTATTCATCAAAAACAAAGAAGAGGAAACTTTACAAGGCTGATTTAATTAACAATAATTTATAAATATATAAGCAAATCTATTTTTACTTAAAAACTGATTAATTAATATTGTTTACGTATTTTTAAATATTATTTAATTCATTAATTCAACTTCCCCTATTACCGTTAATTTCGTGTAGTCTTAACTAATAGTTCACCGCTTTAATATAGAAAAACAAAAGAATCAGACTATTCGCGATTTGTTAGAACATGCATTATTTTTTAATCGAGTAAGCGAAAAGGAATTTTCAGAAAATATTCACCGCGCCTGTTTTTGAAATAACGGGTGACTAGTTGCCATTGTAACATTCTACCTTCATGTCCAATGCTTTCGATAAAACAAAACACTCGGAAGAGATTGTTGTTTGTGCATTGAACATGTACGGCATCCGGTTGAACAGAAAAGTAAATAAACACGTAGGCAAATCGTAATCAGCTTGTAGCGCGATAAAGAAGAAGATCCGTAAAAGCGGAAAATAGAAAATGTAGTTAGTTGTTACCTAAACATTTAGAAGAACAAGATATGGGTTTTCTTATCGGGGACTGTTCAATGTACTTCATAGAGTCTATTCCAGTGATCAGTGAACTCACGTAACCGTTAATCACGGCATTAAGCCACAATTTTCGCAGGCGAACACACAATTACACTATATCGAAGTTTTCCATGTCTATCAGATTGCACAGTTTCTTCGGGAAATTATCGCGTTACG
This sequence comes from Nomia melanderi, assembly GCF_051020985.1. NCBI lineage: Eukaryota > Metazoa > Arthropoda > Insecta > Hymenoptera > Halictidae > Nomia > Nomia melanderi. Next base: position 8,996,784 of record NC_135006.1, on the reverse strand, counting down.
CGCGCCTTATAGCCGGATGCAGCACACTACTCTCTACCACGCGACGAGTTCCAACCTCGTGTCGTATTTGCGCGCGAGAAGCACCACGCTCGCGCGCGCGCAGTCAATTCAACGAGTTCGTATTCGTCGTTGTCTTTTTCCCCTCACGTGCACATCACGATTAACACACTCAGCCAACGAAACGTAACAGTCACTGTTTCAGCGACTATCTTTACTTCATCATTACTCGTTCCCTTGTTTCTGGTTAAGTTCCGTCCGTACCTTTTTTTTGCAATTGTTCGTGTATACCAGTCGGTTTACCCGTAAGTCAGTGGAATCCCGAAAAAGAAGGTTTCAGTCAGAATTCACGTACTCACCAGTGAACACGCGCAATTATCCCGGGAAGTGAACAACGTGGGCAAGTCTACGTCAAGTGAACCAAGAGAGAGAAAGATCACGCGTACAATTCCGCAAAAAGCACAACACAACATAACCCATAGTTCAGGCCGCGTGGCGCGCACTTTTCGCACACGCGCACTTCAATTGTCCTCTTCTCCCCGTTCGACTTAGCTGGTATCCGCGTGTCACTCTAACCCCCTCCTACTCTTCAATTTCCCCCTCTCGTAGCACGGTACGACAGTTCTCTCCATCGGAGTACGTCAACTCGTGCGTTGAATCTTGTTTTCGCCCCCTCTTGTGTCTCAGGGTTCTCGTCGGATCACGCTAGATCGCGCGTAAAACAGTTCGTGCCGAGAGAAGTTTGACGGCTCGTCTCGACGCACTTCGGGGAATCCCAGGTTTCGGCGGCGGAGAAGACCGCGGGATGCGCGAAACAACAACAGCCAGGCTGAACGGATAAAACGCTCGTCGGGACCAGATAAAAACGCACGAGACCGTTGGGGAATAAGAGAGTTATCGGTGGTGATATCTGTTACCGTGTCCTCATCGATGGCGGAACTGGCGTAGCAGCGTGGCAAAATACAGAAGAATCTAAACGGTGAAATGTGGAAAAGCGCGACACCAACGACTCGTTCGACACGCGCTTGCATGCGGTCCGTAACTCACTAAGAGTGCTGGTAGCAGCGGCACACCGACGAGATGCATGGTGGCCTGCGGGCACTGGCTGGGAGGGGGCACGTCCCTGGTGCGGGGAGGAGACACGTCGAGCAGTCTGGCATCGGGAGGGCGAGGGGTTTTTCGCCGAAGAGTGGTGGTTGGACGGGTGGAGGTGGCACGCTGGTTTAGACGGACGTCGAGGTTTTACGATTGAATCCATCCGACCGCCGTGTAGAAAGTACCTACGTGGACGATGCACGGCGTTGTCATTGAGAACCTTGTCCGCGCGAACTGTCGCGCCTTCGAGTGCACCATTCATCGGTGGCCGCGATGATCGCCTGAATCATCACCGGCATAAATTTCGACCGGATTTGACTATTACACAATGACTAACCCGTTCATTTGCCGTCATCGGGGATAATCTTAAAGGGAATAGTAAGAACTGCCGAATCAATTTTACGGGTTTAGCTTTCGACGAGTCGTCGGGCTCATCGATAGACATCACAACGAACGATAGTGGTAATTATAGTTTTATGATGTCCCGGTATTATTTGTAGCCCATGTTTCCTCTTATATGTAGTAGATTAACGTAGATATTAGCTGTTACCGAAGGAAACATAAAATTAGCCGGATAGTAGACGTGATGCGCCAAGTGCACAACCGGAAATGGTGTGCACATTTACCCGCGCCAAAGACGAGTGCAATTATGTCAGGTATCCAAATATGTGGTTACATGAATCTGCTTAATGCTACAAAGCAACAAACGGCCCCTACTCTTCGAAAACAATGATTTTTGATTCTTCGAATAATCGTACATTCGCGTCTACAAATTTGTTTTTCAATTTATTGCATCATGTAATTAGAATGTGCAGATTATTCATTGAATTGTACGTTATTTAAAATGAAGAGACGTTCTGAATGATTTGGTCGGTTTTGGAATATTTTAGTTGAATCGTGAAGAATTATCTACGTCTATAGAAAGACGTAAAGAAAAGAAAAGACTAAACGATATTTGCAGTATTGTATTTTTTAAGGAACGATTTTATCGAAGATTTGCAAAAATTAATCATATTTGATTTTTACTGACATTATAAATAAACATTTTGCTATGTATTCTTAGTAATACGTATCTTTAAATGTACGGAACGATATCGCGATTTAGAAACTATACATGTATTTATTAGTAAAGGATTTTTGCTCTTTAATATTTCTTCTTGGAGAACGTCACGGAATAAGTTAGAAATGAAATCGAACGATTCACAGGAATATTATTCGCGTCATGCTTTACACTTTCGTTTATAGAGAATCCCAAACAATGATTGACATTCTTTATGTAAACTAACTAAACTACAAACGGTGAGCATTTTGATAATTCGATTTACGCATTCTCGAACGACTATACCGTAGTTGCAAAGTGGAGAACGCAACCACAGGAGTGTAAGTGCGAATGCCTGTGCAAACAGCCTGCAAGTCGTAAAACGAATCTCGCTACGCAAAAACGATTTGATATATGTATACGAGCCTTATATTTAATATTTCCCTTTCCTTGATTTTACATAAACAGTGCCTTGCATCCTACCTAACGTCCTCGCTTTATAGATAACCGAAGCGCCGTTGGTAATCGTTTGATGGGAAATAAAATATTTTACACATCTCTCTCTCGGTTTATGGAGCTGCAACCCGAAGTTTTTATGCCGACCGCGAGATAAATATCGTTACAAGTTTCTGCATAAATCGTCCTCCTTATCCTAAAACCTGCATAATTAATGTGCGCGGCCGTTTTGCTTGCTCCTTTTTAACAAGGGCTTTTTATTTTTCAAGATACAGTAAAACGTCATATATCTGTACTCTGTTTACTCGAACTAATTTTCTCACAGTACTCGGTTTAACGAACACCTTGCTGAGTTATTATCCGAACTTAGGCTACGCTGCATGGTATTTACCTTATGTATACTCCTGTGTTCGTCTCATACTAGAACATCAAGACTAAAGACACACCGTTGTTCCCCACGTAACTTCGCGCTTTACCGAACGCAATTTAGCGTCCATTTCTATTGCTAGTTACCGTTTCGTTACGTTAGTTCTAGTCAAGTTTTCTAAGAAAAAAATAGCGATTGGTAAGTTAGGTAGGACAACAGTGCATGACCTTGTGTGTGACTATCATTATAAAAGCATGGCGTGTCTCTTTGATACATTTTGATATTTTGCGTGCCATGTTCTCTTTGTTCGCCGCGCGCGTTCGGCGAGACAATATGGAGGGCGAATGTACTGTTTCGTTCGACTACATTTGCAAGTCGGGCGCCAGTTAGAGAGAAAACGTGGCACGCGAGCGATAAATTGAGACATATCAGCATACTGCACATCCATGCGGTTACACAGTTATATAAGTGTTCGTGATTATGTTGTACTTTCTTTTTTGGGAACTTCTATGTATAGTACTACTCCCAAACATTTCATTGAGTGGACCGGCGACGTTATAGACGAAAAGATGTATTTGAACATAATATGTAGTGAGTGCAATTTAAAATTATACACTTCAGTATTCCGTTATTTGTTTATATTGTTTAGCGGTATAAACTATTACAATTTTATTGACTTGTATGATTTTCAATGACGGACAGTTTTGATTCGTTGTCTCTAAACATGTTTAATTTACTTTTCATAAATATGACGTTTACTTGAAGATAGAAGAATCCGTTAATGTATTCGTGTGGAAGGAGAAGTAAGTAGATTTTTTTTTATTTGAGCAATTCTTTTATCTAAATTTCCTGGTGCTCCAACAGATTCGAATGAATGCTATACCACTGTACTGTGGTCAAAATACATTCCTATCTAATATTTCCTAGATTGCGCGTGCCGTAATTGCAAATATAATTATAGACTTCACAATGTACGACGTGCACGCTGTTTCATTATGATTTTTACCTGGTACAGGAAAAAAGGTTAAATTGCGGAAGGGTCTGCACACCTTTTTTTCGGTGAACGTTGTGACGGTCGTCGCTTACGTATAATTGAGACAAGCCAGAAAGTACACTGAGTCGTTGACGAGGGAAAACAGGGAGTTGTGGGGGAGGCTGTTGGGTTTAGGAGAGCCGGGGGTGGAAGGACGATCGTAAAACGTCCTCGGAGTGGATTCATCGTGCGATAGTCAGCGACAGATACGTGTGCACACGCGATATCCCGGAGGTACTTTACTTGCGGCTGAATTTACTGATTGAACCACGACAACTGTCGTCGTTGCGGTGGAAACGGATTTTACGCGTTCCGGAGATGCCAAGCAACGGCAGCAACCCCTGTGCGGGGCAGCTGCACTGAATTGTTTCGAGGTAGCTCGTAAATCCCTCGAACTGATCGGAGTTGAAACAGGTGACTAGAAATCGAAAATTTTTACGATTCGCAGTTTCGGAATATCGATAACAGGATTAATACGTACCTGATGACGTGTCCGAACGGTATTCCGTTTTCAACGGGTATGATTTTATTCAAATGCCGCGGTTTGTGTCCTTGTGACGAATGAATTTTATGAATTATCTTCAGTTAATATTCATCGGAATTTATTCTTAACATAATGAATTATTATTGCACCAAAACTCTGTTCACCGAAGATTATACTATTTTAGCGTCTCAATATTCAAACAGATCAGAGAGATCTTATTTAATTAAAATATTCTTGTACGGTACTAAACGCGAACAACTTGGGCTCTGCCAGAATTGGAAAAAATGTGAAGTACAGTATTTCCTCTTTATAGTCGAACCACTCGGGATTAAACAGTGAAGACGAGTCAACGATCGTTTCATTACCTGGCGGTTCCTCTGTCTTGTTCCCTTTTACTTACTCATCATTATCCCCCTGTTTCCATGCCGATGAGATTAAAGCAAGATCCGTCAAGTGTTGGCTTATCCTATCAAATTGTGGGCATAACAATGCGATTTTAAGAAAGCAGATATAGCATGATGATAGGAATGGTATATTGTAATATGACAACAATAATCGTGGAGATTCGGAGCGGATTTATTAAAAATTGTCAAAAAAATTCAAAGATCACAATTAGAGCGAATCATTAAATAATGAAAGATGTTTTGATTTATTTAGCGTAGACATTCTGTGGTAAGTTTTTTGAACATGCTATTAACCTATTTAGATATAGGAATACTTAATATACTTTTTACTTATAACATAGTTTGTAGGTACAGATCATCAATTTTTACTAAAATCGTAATACATTTTTCAAACGAATAAAAATGTATGTTATGCAATAAGAATTATAGTTTGTTATTAAGAAAATTCTACCTACAATCTTTAAATAGTTTGTTATAATGTACTCGCTGAATTCTAATACCGTACGCGTGAAAATTAGTTCGAAAGAAAACAGGTTATTCATTCGACTTAAAATATTTTGTATTTCTAGAACCTCAAGAACAAAGTTCGTTTTCAAAAATAAATATTCCATAAAATTTGTTGGTACTGATCTAATCTGCATTATTATCTAATTTATACTATGTTGAAGTTGAGTTTCATCGAAAAGCATTTTTAGTTAAGTGATCACGTTTCCATTATGACATTGTTGGCAATAAAGACTTGGTTTTAGATGAACACTGTAATGTTAGATGACTACTGTAATTTGGGAAGAGTCGAACTCGATGATGCACAAAAGTGGCTTTTAAAATCAGCAGTGTAATCCTACGACCATTGCTTATTAATCAGATTCAAATCCTTTTTTAATTTATGATTATATTTTAGATACGTCATTAGTTCATTGAAATGTCTTTCTGCGATAAAAAGAATATAATCATACTATGAAGAAATGTGTGAAAAGATCTAATACATTAATGTATTACATACTTTTCATGAGGTTTTCGATTTCATTAAACAATTCCGTTCTCTACATCAATTTGTTGTAACATGATTCTCGAATTACAATGAGTGAAACGTAGAAATGTTGTAGATTTATTGTTTTATCAAGTGATCTGTATATCATTTTCTTACAGTTAGATGAAATGAATGGAATATATGTATATGATATCAGTTTTATGGTGTGCGGAGAATGTAATTAAACATTTTTTACATCGTTAGGAATAATGAATACTATTTCATATTGTAATAGTGGTTTAATACATGAGTTCTCTAAACTACCACGATGTATTTTATGTGTTATTTAACTTCCTGTGCCGAATCGTATATTATAAAATTGATCTTTTCATTTTTTTATAGTTTGTCTTCAAATATCCTTCGATCTAATAGTCAAGACTTATTCTTTTTTATTAAAGGAACTAAATCATAATATGATATTTCTATCAGTTAGAAAAGCAATAATCAGATAGAAGTACTGGTAACCCTCGTCCAATACAGTAGTTACTTTCTAATTAAACACTGTGTAGTGTGGCACCATGTTACACAAGGCGATCATTAAAGATCAATAAAAACAGTACTGTTACCTTCTAATATCTGACAAAAATAAACCAGTTTACTTCGACAATTATCTAAAATGTAACTTTTCATAAAGTCAATACTGACACCAAGTGGTAGTAACGTATTATCAGAATTTGTTTACCTTTACTCGAATTCTGTAACGTATGGTCATTTGCTTAGATACAAGTGCGTTAAAATGTTGTAGATAAATTATCATTCTTGTACAACATTCTAGTTTATGTCTTTATCGTCTACAATATGGTTCTGACCAATTATACCAAGAAAATAATAATGTACGTTTGAAAAATAAAAATTATTTTAACCTCAGAAACCGTAATTTTAATAATTCTAACAGAATCCAAGGTAAACTGAAAAACTCTGTATTCGTAATTTGCTTCTATAATAAATCCACGAATTCTACTTGTATATTCAACAGCGATATGTAAATATAACAGCTGCAACTAATATTTTCCAGCATACGAAGTAAATTTCGTTTTGCCACAAATCGCGACACGAAATTATAAATTGCCTGCGGCTAAAGTGCGAAGACAGGCTTCGTTGGGAGGGTATAGCTGAGTAAAAGTTCTTCGTGCTTGTAATGATGGCGCAGCGCATTCCGTGCGGCAAGAAAGCGGATGAGCTCACGAAAAAAAAGAATTTTGACCAGTGATTGGTTGGATACTCAGGTTCAAGCAGAAAAGTGCAGAGATATCGAAGAATCGAGTAACCATGTTCCCTCAGCGATTCATCATCCTAGGTGAATAGTCGTGCGGTGAAAAAGAATGTCTTATGGCGTTGGTGTCTGTGTTAACAGTCTATAGAACGTCCCTCCCCAAGAATGGTAGCAATGGCAGCATTTGACAGCAACATCGGACATAAACACTTTAAATGGGCATGCCAATGTCTATTATTAATAATTGTATTCATGTGAATGTGGAACAGTGCAATCGCCAGGATCGAACCAAGGGAACAGTTACTCGCAACGGTAGGAATATCTTGGTGCAACCCTCCCATTGAAATGGCCTCCGACTATGTTAGCTATTCGCAAAAAAAACAAAAAACAATGGCAGCACCAACGTCCATGAAGGTTAGGACTATAATGGTTTCATTGATTTTTTTATTTTTCATCAAATTATAGTATAAAATACTTGTCAACTCAAAATGGACTTCTTATTACTTTACACCTGGCTTTTCATATAATATGAAATTAAGTAAGTAAAACATTCCTTTCTACTTAACAGATATTCATTAAATAAATCTCTTTTTACATGTACGACTTATTCTTTACCATTAATTCTCTACTCTACAAAACTTCATTTCGTTCTCTATTACCCTTTTTGCGATTTATTTTATTATATTTACTGGTTTAGTGCCGCGATTAGTGCAGCACTCTAAGAAATAGATTATGGGTATACAGACGATAAATTTTTATGCGGGATAATAAGTTCCAATAATGAACGTTTTCCTCTAATAGTATCTCCACAGTTTTTTCGGTATACACATTGAAAAAAAAGTATTGCCCGAAAATAAATCAGAGCATGCAAAGTGTTTTTTCGAGCTTCAAAGAAATTTAATAGGATTTCGCTAAAATATTTATAGTTTCTTCAACCCACATTGGATGGTTTAAATGATTATTTTCTACTCCTGCTCACCTCTCACTGGAGATTCCGTATAAGTACGAATGCAAACGAAAAATCACAATTCATTTTCTATCACAGGCGCTTGAGAACAGAATATTCTATTGCCCACATATGAAGTGTTAATACATTTATTTGATTCTTTTTCCAATTCTGTTAGAATAGACGTTGAACTCATGTGCGTAAATATAGGATAATATAAATATAAAGCCTACGTCGGATAAAAATTCAAATGAAAGCAACAATCTCATTTAAAAGTGAACGTAATAAATAGACTTTAAAAGTCGAAACTTGCACAAAATGCACACTATATGAGAAAATATATAAAATATTTAAAGTATAATACTGTTTATAAATTTGTTGGGGAAAACCGTTATGTATCGTAATTTTACTTTTTATATACGTAATTTTAACTGCATTCGTAAAAATTCGAATCTGCATGAAGATTCGCAATCTAATAATAAGCTCGTGGTATATAAAGTCCGTTTTGAATAAATTTATTGCGTTTATTATTTTACTCCCGTGAAAATGAATTTTTTCAAAAACTTTTCTGAGTATCAAAATTTCGTACAAGTTCGTCTATTACACAATTACGCAAAAGAGTCAATTGTCTCAACGTTTATTTAAAAATATGCAGCAATTTAAACACCCGTCTAAATTCTCTCAGGTCAGTATTTACCCAAAAGTTTTGGGTCTCGTCAGATCTCGCACGAGTTTTTCCGATCCCACTCGAAATCGTGATCCCGGGTACTCGCGCATCCCTACTTCAGAGAGATACCCGGCTGTAAAGACGTCCGCTTGGGAGAAAGAGGGTTTGATTTAGCAGCTAATACTTGGTTGGTGTGAAGAATGCCTCAAGTGGTCAAGGAATCGTCGACTTTTCCACGGGAATTCTCCGAAGGTTAATATCACGGAGTATCGTGTCTTGCGTTTAAGTTATTCTTGGTTTACCAAGGTGGAGAGAAAAGAAGCGAATGAGAGAAAGAAATGAAGGGATCGAAAGAGAACTCGAGCGTTACAGTTACGAGGAGGAAGGTCGAGAAAAAGAGAAGGGGAACAGTGGAATACGAGGGAATAAAAGAAACCGGGAAAGGTGTGCGAGAATAAATTGTATCATTTACTGATTTCGGAATAAGAGATGGAAGCAGATAGCCAGAAAGGGGAGACAATGAAAGAAGGATAGAGTTAGAGGTGAAAAACTGGATTCTATGAAGTCGCAATTACGAGATGTTGCATTCCTAAAAAGAAACGAGACATATCATTACGAATGGTAATAGCAATTAAGTTAACTAAGTGCATGTACACATTGTTTTGCCTAATTATGTGCCATGTACAGCCTTGTTGTCTGTTCATACACTTTAATGAAAATCACAAGCGCTGGCCCAGAACGAGTTTTTGCAATTCTGCGCTCTGCTTGAATCAACTACGAAGAGAGTCCAAGTTTTAACTTTATCACGGTATCAATCAATGCGCCTCACTGTGTTCCATTGAAATACGTACACATAAGTAGGATCTCGTCACAGACACTGGTATCACATTATTATCGCTAATGAATACTCACATTTCAAACTGGGCATGTACGAAGGATAGTGCGGCTACTGTTTATTGTTTACATTAAAAAGCTCGTTGATTAATATTTATCGTTAAGTAATGTATATATTATATAACAATTATTTGTAAAATAATAATTTTATGCATAATATTCAGTATATTATATTATTTATTTAATTATAATATGAGTATTTGTACATATACAGATTTTCATTCAGCTGCAGTTGGTTAATATATGTTGATATTCTTTCAAAATACTATATTTTGTACTTTATTTGCGCAAAATATGATGACAACATATTCCCATTTAGTCACATCCAATTAAAATATTTCATCGTTTAACGCGTTACCTATAATTGAGTATGCCAATTAGTGAGTACAATTTCATTAATTTCAGAAGCTTCTACAACCACAGTCATTAATATAATAAACTATAATTATAACCATCCATTCTAGATATCTTGCTACTCTGTAATCCTGTTTGTTTAATAGAAAAAGTACACACCTACGTGGATGTAGTATATTTAGTGTAGTATATTTAGATGTATTAATAATATTATATTGTGAATATACTGCATGCAGTTTTATCGAATACCGTCTACGTGGAATACTTAATTGCGACTGAAGTAACTATAGTGCTAGAATTGTTAGTGCCGGCTTCACAACGTATTGTATAATGTGTAATAACATGAAAGCATATGGCAAAAAAGAACCACAAACTAATTACTACTTCCAAAACCCATCCGTCGCGGAACGATTGACGTTCACGTATCGAAGCATACAATTAGAAACACGAATTGTAGTTTGCGTTTGTGTCTTGGAAACGAATGAGTGTGAAACACGCAGTAAGAAGAAAACAGCACGACTTCGCATGGAGAGGGTGTTTCTTAAAAGTATGTACACGAACCGAACGATGCTTATTAAGACAAATGTTCGCGTGAGTTTGGAAAATTCGATTCACTCTAGTTCCATGGAGACCTGTGAGAAGAAAATCATGTAGGAAACCCTCTAATTTTCCCCTTACTTAAGAGATTACATCTTATATTGGAATTTAAAAGTTCTTGAAAATTGTATGTGAACTGATAAATACCGTTTACGATTATTCAAGAAAGTTTTCTGATTACGAGATTTAACAAACCATTCTTTATATTTCTTAATCTTGTTAATGTTAAAAATATATAATACTTTCAAAACAATTTTACATTATCTTTTAAATACTATAGTTCAGAGAACGCGTATATATGCGTTAGTGTGTCAGTTATGATAAATCCACTTTTTCGATAATAATTATTTTATTTATGTTCGAGTCAATTAGATGTTTATATAAAACTATCGCAAGTGTATTTAATTTTTGCAAAACATTATGCTGAATCTCATATGAGAAGAAATATAAAACAGGTTTTCAAGTTGCAATTGACATTTCCGAATAAAAAACTGTATAATGACTAGATGTTAAAAATTGTTAATCTACTCTATGAAGAGCTGACATTTAATGAAATGTTGGTGCAATAACTTGGCGTATACATGTATTTGATATTACAATGTATTTATTAAGACTATAAGTATTCAATGAAGAATTTATTTACCAGCGTTTCCACCGTTCTACCAAGTGTCAACAGTTTGATATTACCAATACTGCAAAAATGTATTACAGAAAAGAAGATAACTTCATAATTATTTTTATTTTTGTAGTCGTAACGAAGCAAATTAATATAAATATCATAAACAATTTGACGTATTTTTCCATGTATTTAAAGACAAAAAAGCAGCGAAAATCATATCATTTATCCATAATTTCTTACAATTTTGTTGAAATTCTGTTCATGAAATAAATTTTATTTTGAATAATTTTCATTTAAAAAATAAACTAATAAAATCATTATTTGTTGTTTACTTAAGATCGATTCATTATTTAAAATACAGTCTGCCTAATACTGTTCAGATTGTATCGCGCATTTGCGTCGTTGATTCTCATTTTCAACTCCTATTGGACGCTGATCGCTTGGCAAAACTCGAGTCACAAATATAAAAGGATTCTTATCAGATAAGAAACGATCTTCCATTTCGAAATACCCGAATAACTGGTTCGAAATTTTTTAAATCTTCGATTGTGCTACCGTCTTTACTGTAATTTAGCGTATCTTACGATCTATCGAAATAGTATGGTTTTCATTTACAGATAATTTTGTGTAAGTATGCACTCACAATGAATATTTGAAGAAAATACAGCGTATTTGGAATCAGATGGACATTAGATTATAAAAAAAGCAATCTTATTTTATTTCACTTAGTTTCTAATTTTCTAGGATGAAGCAAAATTGGAAGTTAACTGCTATTCCGAGTTATCTATACCGTAACGAAATCGTTTCGCTCTGTCACTTTTGAATTAATGCAGAATTTCACTAATTCCTAGTTTTTTATTGTTACTGAGAATTCAAAATATAAATGTGTGTTAGCATTTATATAAATAATAAAATGCACTATTATTTGTTTCCATCCCTTTTTATAATTTTTTATTCATCTTTAACGGACTCATATTCCTAATATACTGTACTTCTTTAATCTATTTATTATGTTATTCTTGAATTTAATTACAAGTTTCGAAGCAATTATAATAGAATTAAATATTTAAGATGAAAAAATACATATCTTCTCTTTTATAAAATTTCAAAATTCTTGTTTTAATTTGTTAGATTGTACTGTATATATAATTTTATCGAATTTGAATTATTTAAAAATATATGTTTCGATATTTGTGGGAAAAATACTGGATTAAGGTAACTTATTTATATAAACGGATTCTATAAATATATGATTTTGCAGTCATTACTTATATATGTATTTAACAAAGAAAAGTGATTAAAATATTCTTTAAAGATAATAATTCATACGCACACTCGAAATATTTTACTTACAAATATACATGTAAGTTGGCTGAGTAGTGTACCCAATTAGTGCACGTAAAATAATCTACATAAATATTACACAACTTTGTCATTTTGTTACATTCTTGTTATCAAATCTGGTATTCTGTTATCAATAGCATTCACTTTACATAGACTTTACAACGTATATTATTACTTCAACTGCTTCCTACGCACTGAGTAGTTTCACTAACATATTGTTTCTTTTTCTAAAGCGCAATTCTCGCTAATGGCTACAAATTCTTTCGAGCGCTAAATTATAGTCAGATTCGTAATTTCTACATTTTAGTCGAATCTATCCAATATGTCTTAAATTACCATTACACGTATACAATACGAAAGTCATGCCTGCTCACAGAAGAACTAAAGTAAGAGAAAAGTTAGGTAAAATGCAGATTCTTTTATTTTTTTTATCTATGGTCTTAATCATGTGCACTTAGCTACCAAAACTTTTCGAATTTTTCATGAACGTACCTTAAATTGCTTCAATTTTACATTTGCTTTCGTGCTTGTAATCATCTTCTTCCATTTCGCATGTTCTTCGTTTCTTCTAAAGTTCTCGTATATTCTTTTCTTATTTTCTCAACCGTATTCCTGGCTACTCAATATTACTGTTTGCACATACAACAATTTTTTCTAAAGAAGTCATCAGGCCAACAATGTCTTTGCTATTATTCTGCCTAAATTATCATGGAGTTTATGCAAACATTTTATAACAATTTTATTCAGTTTTCCATAGTCAAGTCACTAGTGCCGTACCAAAGCTAAATATTGCTCGCAACTATATCGTTATATATAAATGAATCAACTCATTTTTTATATGTTCATTCTTCCAAACGCTGCGCGTTTTTTGTGCTCTAAGGTACACGTTTCATCACTTTGTGCTTCGAATGGAGGATGGAACCTTTAATTATTCCCGGCGAAAATCGTTTAACAAAAAGGCTATTACATGTATCTTCTGCGATTCTTAGCCGTTACACGTTTCTTTCATCTCCTCGCGTCGCCTCTCCCCTTTCTCTACCATCGCGTTTTCTTTACCACAAACGACTGGCACGCAATACCTTAGGTGTACACGCATTGCATTGTGCTGTGAGTTTATGCATGGTATTTGTGTTAAGCACGCGTACGCCGGCATGTGCATGCACGGCCCCCGAAGACGAGTTTCGGAAGTATCATATCTTCAATCGGCCCCCCCTCAACGTGCGCCCCCGCCCTCCATCAATGGTTCCTTTTATGCTTTGTTGGATTGTACGCAATCTGTACCTACGTGGCTTAAGACAGTACCGATTAAACCTAAGCGTTTGAAATCAGGTTCCACCTATCCTCCCGTGTTTTCCTCTCAGACTGCACCGAAATTATATTAGTTTAAAAACAATGCGCGTGATCAGGGTGTTACACGTCGCTTGTAATAGAAATTTCGCTTTTAACTATGTCCTCGTTAAAACAACATCGGAGAACATTTTGTTGCCTCTTGTTGTTGCGTGTTCCAAGACGTTTCCAACCAGCATCTTATTTACAAAGCACTCTATAATGTCAAATTTTGTTTCATATGAAAGCTAAGGAACTTACAGGAAAATTCAGCAACAAGCGGTGAATTTTTCAAGGTATATGTAATATTAACAAAAAAGTTGCTCGATGTTGTTTCAACGAAATTTGCTTCTAAATACGTACACTGAAAAACATAAGGGTTAAAGCAATGTGGAGGCAGAAAATTAGTATTTGTAGCTTTACAATATTCATGAACGTATTTATAATATTTGATGTATTGCCCCCCCCCTCTTTCATTTACCACCAACGTGATCATTATATCAATAACAAAAATAAAACAAATATTCTACAATGTCGCTTGTTCTACAAAATCTGATCCTAAATTATCACAAATGAGTTCTTCTTTTTGTTGGTAGTTGACATCTTTTTTTGAACGTTCATAGATCAGTGTCTCATAGTAGGAACAGCTTAAAATCTCATATTTTGAACATCTTTTTAGATTAATCTGGAAACAGCTTGTTAATGTTTCATGCGAATAGTAAAAGAATTAGTTGATAATATTAAAACTCCAAGTTAATGATGAAATTCATTGAATAACTTGTCTTTAATGGTGTGCAGAGGTTCGGTGTATATGACTGTAAAAGCTCGAAAGAATAAAAAAACAAACTGAGCGAGGTTTTTTCGAAACAGTTGCTTGCGTGTTAATACCAATCTTATATAAAGGCTGCTACGACATTTCACTACTTCCTTATGGAGATTCTCTGGGGTTTTATATGTAGTACATATCTCATATTCAGTACGTTTACTCTAACACGATATTTCCACGGAAAGATTTATAAACTTCGAAAGGGACTTTACAAATACGGCGCTCCATGTTAGAAAATTTATAAAGATCTATCAAGAAGAAGTAAACAGAAGAAATGATAAATACTTTAAGAAAATGGTAACCTTGAAATAAAGAAAATGTAGAAGGAAGCATAGAAAAATGATATTCAAAAATGATATATAAAAGTGCTTAGCAATTATGAAATAGACGAAAATTGGTGTAGTTTATTTAATACTAATACCATTTTAATAATAATAATTTCTACAGTGTATTCAAATTAAGGGTAACGTTGAATAATGTAAATGATAATATCAAATTTTAACTATGCTACTTTTCTTAATTTTTAGAATCTATCCCTACTCTCCGTATAGATCTTTATTATTATAATCTTTCATGGAAAAAAGGAAATAATGTACTTATATATTTCACATTATTTTTGACGTTAAAAAATTCTTATGATAAAGTAACTACAGTTCTGACATGTTAAGCAAATTGTTTCATTACAGAATTATAATTTTTAAATTAAAACTCAGTGAGAGATTAAAATGAATAGGGAAGGAAACATTCAAGATTAGCTGTTAGGATTATTTACTCTATAATAAAGGAGCTGCATTAATGAAATCGTGATCATATTAATCAAGCACTCACATTCACTCGTTCATATAGGCACCGAAGACATATCGTAATAGTGGCTTGTCGTTCTAATTGCATTAACCAAATTAAATTATTGCATTGTTATGTTGCAAATTGTCTGAGAAGGGAAATATGAAAAGCAGAAGATGTGTACCACTCGATGTTCACACGATTAACTCGTTTAGTGAAGTTGGAGATGTTGAATAAAGTCATCGAGTACCTACTTACTGGGGAGCAGCCGTCTCTCGAGTGGGAGAGACCTTTCCCTCGTGATAGTCACTTCAAGCGAAACGATTTATTTGCGCTCGATGCACGGATGCAATAATACCAAGTATCGCGCGTGCAACGAAATTTTTTCTTTCAGAATCGTGTACATCGCGTGCAAATATATATTTTTGACAACACATCGACGTGTTTTATTCCCTTAGACACGTTTGAAAAATGAATGTGATACACCCTGAAAGATAGTCTGAGTAGCACTCAGTTTCAGTATAATTTATACAAATCCGAATCGAAGTCCGATACACTAGAACCGATTTGTCGTAACTGACGTTACGAAATTGCGCAACTTTTCTTCTCCCTATCGTTCCTAGACGCACTCCAAATGTGACAGTTCTTAGGCAATCGCTGTTCTGCATCCGAATCATTTATTGATCTGGAGAATAGCTGTGAATATCAAACAGTTGAAAACGAGTGAAGGTTTAAACTTTGCTAGTGGGAGTTCTACGATCTGAAAATTTTAAACAAGTGCTTCAATATCCATTCCATTAAACACTTCATACGGTTGTTCATATTGTTTACATTGTTCGAAAATAAGTTTTGTACATTAGTGTACTATGTCTTTTCTCTAATATTTTTTTCTCGTACATTATTGAAGTTCTCTTAATGTTAATTACGACATTATATAAATAAAAATGTATGATCTTATTTAAGAAAACAATAGTGTTCTTAACATCTAAAAACGCATGATGTGTGAAAAGCTGTATTATTGTTAAAAATAAAAGAAATATTGAAGTGGATCGCCCTGTATATTGGTTATATATTTATTATAATTTAATTGTACAGTTGTAATCAATGTAAAATAAGAAACAAATCACTTGTGAATAATATATAATGCACTATACATTGCGAATAAATATTTAGAATTAACGAGTTCTAGTGAAATTTCTTTACTGTTTGTAGTATTATAAAACGTTAGAATGTAAGTGGATTAATTTAAGTGTGAAACAAATTTGTAATGATTTTTACACTTGACAAGATATAATAAAAATAAATATGTTTCATAAACATAGATTAAGAAAGTGATTGTTTCTATATCATAAAAGTGTTGATGAAATTTTATGTAGTTCATATCATTGACAGGAAATTAAATCACAAATAAACACAGTTCTTCCAGTATTATCAAATTCGTTAAAAAACCTCAAGTAACTTACCTAATTGACAGTAAATATTTTCTATTCATTATTTGAGCTTAGTATTAACATTGGTTGAAGAAGTTTAATGCTTCATAACTTGGTGATCTGTCGATCTGTGTTTATTATACAATTCTCTGTTTAATTTGGCAGATGCGACGTACTTCTAAAATTTAGTATGACACTTTTATAATATCTCCTGTTTATTATTTTAATTTACATGTAAACTGTATATAAACATTTTTGTAAGCAATCATTTCGTATTTTTCATATTTTTCATACTTTTCTTTCACAATAGCTTGAATAATGAAGAACAGGTGTTTCGTTTGTAACGACGAGACCATGTTACATCAGGAACTCGTTTTGATATCTTGAAGAAATACTGAGGTATTCAAGCCGTACTTTCCTTTTTTATCTATATTTTCGTAGTTTTATATGTGTTATTAAAATTTATTGCATATATTACTGTCCGAAGTCTTTGCATACATCACATTTATACGACATAATGAACGTATTTTGTCGAATTTATTTTAATGCACTAGTATAAAAGCCCGTAAGTAAGTAAATGAATATATATTACAGTCATTTTGTAAAACACAAATCTAATATATTTATATCCATTTTTATTCGAGGTAGACGTCAATTTTGTATGTAGAACGTTGTAAATTTGAAAAACATATCGATTGATGTATATTAATCATTTTTTATAAATATTAATTACCCTCGAAACAAAATATTTAAATTTATTGTTTCTATCTTAAGAAGTGTAAAATCATTTATAAATCTTGCTTTGAATATAACATTACTTATTGACGCCAATATTTCTTGAATATGTACAATTACATTACAAATTATAATTTAAACAATTTGAGAAATACAAAAATTCCATAACGCAAAGATAATTCTTTTGATTTTGTTTTATTTCGACGACTACTCATCCTACAATATTGTATTTTTGAGAATATTTAACATAATAAAGTCAGCGTACTAGAAGTGTGTGCAAACCAACTGTGTGCAATGAACGCTTATTTCAAAATGGCGTATCCGATCCTGAGATTCTCTGAAGATGTATAATATAAAATAATTGACATGCCATTCTACAGTAATTATTAATTAACTAGTTTTTAGTACTAGTAAAAAGTATTACAGAAGTACAAAATACGCGAGGCTGAGTAACAGGGTCACATGAATTAGATAATAATTTTAATTACTTCTATACTATTATATATAACTCGTGCACTGAATAAACTTCTTTGATTAAAGCTGCGAATCAGTACATGAATAAGACTTCTACCTAAGCGTATGGAAATAAATATATAACAGTTGAACGACTTTACAAAACTGGTTTTTAATAAGCCTGACGGCATTTAACGGTTAGTAGTGATTAATCTCAAACTGTAATTACTGCGCTACTTGACCAATTCACTGATATAAATCAGAAAATCGTGGCTTGCCGGAAGCGGACGGTGGGAGACATTGGGGGAGGGAGGCTGCAAAACGAAATAAAGAGGTCCGTCGAGTACTAACAACGAAATTTTATGATAAAACTTGGTTTACTACCCGCTTACGGTTTACGTTGTTCATCCAAATCCCGAAGAGGGACTCATCGCAAAAAGTTACGACTTCGCCTGTGCACTGGCAGAGTTCACTGTGTACACCAACGTTATTGGAGTTTTACCATTGTTACATAAAAATTCTTCTCGTGTATTCGGAATACGTAAAACTAAAACATACACAGCATCATTTGTGAAATGAAATGTACCAACTTTTAGGTTGGCCATTAACTATTGGATCAAGTCGTAAGTAGTTTCTGTTCTCCTGCTTTGAATGTGTGTCGACCAATAAAATTTCACAATTTAATATAAATATATAGTAGCATTTCCAACCAGTGCCACTGTGAGTAATTTTTACTCGCTTAATCGTATTATCGATTATGTTTAATAAGTCATTTAATTATTCCTTAGTAGTTACTTGACGTTTATAAGAAAAAGTATTTGCGACTTTACGCAACAGTGTAAGTTGATAGGAAACTTTTTAAAAATGGAACGAGTTTTTATACGGGTTGTCATAAACCAATGTAAATTGCATCCGCATAATTCTGTGTTTTATAGTTGAAATGTATAAACATTCAGACACGGTGGAAACATGTAACGAAAGAGAACTCGATAGCGCAGGAGGTAATTATTAGAAGCTTGCGCTGGTAGTCATGAATAAAGTATCGCTAGCATTCTGTCGATACGGTATCTAATTTCGCAACTATGTCACCAGTCGAGTTTATATAGTGTCTCAAGTTCGCTTTGAGAACAACCTGTGCTTGGCAAGTGGATTTGGCACGGATTCACTCGGTTTTTACATTTAATTGTATCAATTATATCATTTATATCTTTGTATTATTTTGGCACCGGTTACAACGGTTGTATTTATAAAGAGAGAACGATAAATGGTGTTGCGAGAAGATAGTCGCGTCATATTTAATTATTTGTATCCAATCTTACTTGACGACATCTCGCAGCCATATTGTTTCGTCTATACAAAATTACACTTCGTAGAATTTACACGCGTCATTCGAAACTTCTTATATAAAGCATTTCGCATTCACGAACAGCTGTATTAGAACAAACAAATACATTATTGGAGCAATTGGTTAAAAATTATGAAACAGTTCAATAAACAAATTACAGAGGAATCGCAACTGTTTCGCATTCCAATATTTTTCAAGTATCAAACAATCTCCAAATTTTTAAACAGCTTCTCCGTAAAATCTTTGAGTATCATAATTTCCCTTACTTTGTATTCAATGAGAAATCACCAGCACTTATGCTGCAGCCTAATATAACTCTCGACCGCCATTATTTTTTTTTCCTTAACGCGTAACGCACGCGCGCACGCGTTCTCCGCAATTCAAATCGCCGCCAGTTATAAACACGTGCGGATTCTTGACAAATTGAACGGGTGACCTTAGGTGGCCGCGGCGCAGGAATACATTGGAAACAATCGGTTTGCATAATCGGGATGTTGAATCGTGTAAATACCAGCTGGCAACAGAATCATCGATCGGAATCAGCAACCGTTTGGCTACAAAGTAGTAGATCGCCGCAGTGATCGAGTGGAACTGGCCACTATCGCTTTCCGTGGTCGCCTGGCAACGTTTTGTCAAGGACTGTACCGGGCAGAAATAGCGGGTCCCTGATCGGATCGTATCTGATTTCGTTGTACCGTAGCATATACACACTTGCGCGAGAAACGCAACGTGCTCAGATTATTACATAGTACAGCAAACACCAACCTTTCGGGTCTCCTCTAGCATTTTCGAGAGCGTAAAATACACTTTGAATACCCGCCATTGAATATCCGTGAATGGGCGCGCATTTACAGTTTACCCGAATTGCAGAAGCACAGCGGATACTATTTCAAAGAGTATAAAGTAAGAATTCTAGTAGTTACTTTTATAAAGATTTATTTTATTTCAGACGATTATTATAACCCATTGAATAATTATATTTGCGAAAAAAGATTGTTCTCTTATATGCTAATGGTTACAAGTGCGAAATATTATAAAAGTGTAAATAATTTTTCATAAATAAGTAATAAGAATACTTATTAAAATATTTGTGGAGGTATACATACATTAGGGAATATCTAAATGTTTCATTGGAATAATATGCAATCAATTAGATGCTAATGTATTTAGTGAATATATAATAAGTGGTAGCTTTTGTTAGATAGTAGAAGTCGGTTGCTGTAACGCAAACAGCGTGCTTGCTTTCGTTCAGCATATATAGAAGGTGTTTCACTTTTTAAAAATAATTATATGCTGTTTTATAACTGGTTCAATAATAAGAAATTAGTTAATATACAAAATCCTATAAAGGATTAAACATCTTTTAATTGTTAAGTTAAAATAAGAAGAAATTTATTCTGAATTCATGTTATTGCCCTACTGGTAGTAATATTTCGTAAAGTATCTAATTGATAAAAACATTTTTCTAACACCTTTCTCATAGGAAATAATAATTTCATTTTAGTGTATTCGTTATGTAGTGATACCAGTACAATAGTGTTATGGAATTGTATGCGTGAAGAATGATTTTACGATACTGAGCGACTAAAATGGTAATTTAGATAGGATTCAGTATTTATTAAAATCATCAACATGGAGAGCAATTATACGAGTATGTCTACACACAACACTTATAATAGTGTTGTCATTAGGGTTTGTGAAACATAAATTTTCATTAAATTTTAATTCTTTATAATATAATAATAATATTACTAGCTATCACTGTTCTTTCTATTATTTTTATTCTTCTTATTATTAAATATTGTTGTTTTTAACACATAGTTACAGAGTCTTGTGTGCTCGTTTATTGCTTATTTTTTCTACTTAGAATGTACGTAAAAGTAAAAAAAAAAGGCCTATCTTATTTTAAGGTATTAAAAGGTATTATTTTATTTTCTTCTACTTAGGAATTGAAATTAAATTATAAAGGAAAAAAACACTCCCACTGTAAATATTTATAAAAATCAATATAACTAGAAATAGTCGGTAGTAGAGCTAATATAGAAATATGGGTTCAATATAAATATTTATAACAACCTTAAACGTTTAAAAAACTCCACGTATGTAAATCGTAGATTTTATTATCTTTTGCATATATGTGTAATTTATTGTACAATCTTTTACATTATTATAATAATTTTATTCAAACCTTCTTCCGATAAAGTGAATGGATATTGTATGTGTTATAATTGAACAAATTATACCGTTACTTCATAATAAAAGGAATAAATGATTTTTATTGAGTACTATATTAAAAGCAATAACTTATTCTCATAATAACTATTCTCAGACGTAATATCTTTAAAATGAAACCAATTTATAAATTAATCTCTGCACTATAACGTACCGTTTAAAACCGTAAGTTTTCTATAAACATGTAGAAATCTACAATTAGCACAGAATAGTATAAAGAATTCTTTACATCTAATTTATTCTATCACTGATCCATAGAGTGCATCTACAAACTTAATTTTGTTGATAAAATGATCGTTCGACGGAAAATATGCGAAAATTACATAAATGTAGCGTGCACTCTTTATCGCAGTAGCTTTCGATCTCCGGTAAATGTTATAATTATAGCCAGTTCTTCTGGTACGATAATCAAGAATTACTGTACAGGTTGCACGACTGGCTTGACATTTTTTTAGTCACAACAAAGTAATATCACGTCCTGAACAAGCTCTTCCTGCAGCTCGGTTTAATGCAAACGCTTTACATAATGGTTTGGTTAAACGATATTGGCCGTACCTTTCGGGGGATATAAATGCAAACGTTTCTTATCAAACTCGTCGGGAACGATAATGATTATCACTCTTAATCTTGATAATGTTAGTGCTTTGAGAGCGGTTACATCCTTTTCAGTGTGTAAGCACTTCCAATAATTCATGGATTCATCATCTCTAAAAACGGCTTATTACGCGTTCGATACTTAAAATTTTCATTCTGGTATCAACTAGAACCAAAAGGACTCGAATTTCTTCCAAACGAATGGACATTTTTATAATAAATCATTAATGTATTATCTTAATGTATTATCTTTCATAATTTCTTTTTATTTTCATGCAATTGGAACATATCTTGTATATCATTTTCAAACATATTTTTAGTACGCGGAGGACCATTATCTATGTTAAAAGAGTTTCTTGTAAATACATTATTGTACTTATAAAAAGGAGAACACATAAAAAGAATGAAAAAAGAAAGTACCTAATCAAATTTTATATACGAAATTCTGTATTCGACAAAACAGAATTTGAAAATAATGTGTATCCTTTATTACTCATTATTTCTACGTTGCTTAATGTTCTTAGAACAAAATACAAATACTGTGCTACTCTACGAAAGCATTTATCACAAGTAGAAGTAGTATGAAATAGAAAGACATACTAGTCACGTGTGTTCAAATGAAACGAAGTCAAACGTATTTTTCTACTTTTTTACACTTAAAATCACATTTTCTTCGATTTTACAAGTAACTACAGAATTTAAAGATTTCCTTTTAAACATTTTCCATGTCATTCAAAGTGGAGAACGTATTTCATTATCCTACATTCTCTGTTACGCGTATGTCACTTTTTCCAAGATGATTTTCCAAGAATCCAAATGGATGTTTTATTCATACATTTATAATATGTTTTAATACACCTATATCATTATATAAGTTCAATTATATCTGCTTAAAAAGAGAAAACATCACACTTGCTGCGTAGAATGGTACGACTGACTCGCATTCGTGCAGGCTTGGCTCGTATGTCCGGACCATTTTCGGTAAATGTAGCACGGCTCAAATGAAAGGGATCTCGGCTTATTGTTAACTCAGCACCTGTGTGTTCGGGGACTCTGTTCCACGAACCGCTGAATTCGTTCGGCAAAGAGTTCATTCGTGCTCGGCAGATGATTCCGATGACCCTAAAGATTTGCCGATCCGCGTACGGTGGGAATAATCACGGCTCGTCGACTCGCTCTCGTCAAAAAAATTTTCAGAACCCGTAGGCTTGCCCAAGCATGTACTATAAGAAACGGGCTTTATGGTCAATCGTTTTTTTAGACCGTGGTATGAATTTCTAGTTCATGAAAAAGTGGTGCGGAATGTTGAGCGCAGGTAGTAACTTGTCTTTTGTTTCAAAACTTTCTTCATATAATCTTAATGTGTCGTTCGAAATGTTTCTTAATGTGCAGACAATTCTCGTATAACACGGTTTTCATGTGGCGCAGCTATGTCGGCTGTCCTGTACTAGCAATTCTATGGAAACAGTGTATTTGTACATTAAAAAATATGTCCAGAACATAGAATAACATTTGTTCATTTCAGACCTCGTTTTCGAGAAAGAAACGATTATGTATACTTATATTAATAAAATTATATTATATTATTTATGTTGATACAAGTACGAAATTTAAAATAAATTTTGTTCATTCAAAATTTTGTATTCGAGAACGTGCATGTTATTTTGCAGGTGTTCTGACAATGGTTAGTCTATCGGATATAGATTCGATAAATTTTTTTAAACAGTACGTATAAAATGAACAAAACTTTATTATATGTTTTTGATTAATTTTTGTGTATAAAGTCATCCCCTTTCCCCAATTATGAAAATGTCGTGATATAATATTTTTATTTAAAAGGAGGAGATCATTTAAAACAACATTTTAAAAAACTATGTTAGTTTGTATTACGTAATTTAATCAAATTTGTTAAGAGTAAAGAAGCAAATAAAAACAATAGACTTGTTAAAAGTCATTGAGCATAGAAATAATGATACTGTAAAGAAAGTTCATAAGTATTATTATTTTAACAGATACGGTTTTTACAATGCAATTATGAAATTAATATAATGCAGTAGCATGTAGTATCTATGTACCTAAACCTATTTTTTGAACTATTTCTTAGTTTCGTATAGTACCTACGAACATGCAGAATACAGCAAATTTTATAAACGTAATTCTTATGTTTTACTATTTTATTGGATTTACTAGTGAAGTAATAGTCATTTAATAATAATTTCATAAGCAATTGTTTTATCATTAACTTTCATGGTTCCGTTATTACAAAACATGCTCTTCTAAATTTAAATGTGATCTCTACTGTTAAATATAAAAAAATTCTTTTATTAACTTTTTTTTGAACTCAACAGAACACTAACCGGTACGATAGTTTTGAATTCCATTTTTGTGCCTATTATTTATACTATGAAAGTCGATTTTAAAATGAACTTCAGTTTATTTGCGGTAGGTTTATCGCTAGTTTATAGTGCACGGCTTAATATTTATTCTGGAGGATTAACTCAACAATTATGATAAGACGTGTAGTAATCATATAAAACGTAATGACATATCTTCTGTTAGAAACGCATATTTTCTGTTATAGTAAATATGTTATAACTCTTACAACCAACAGTTTTTCTAAATACAGCAAAATTCCTAACATAAAGTTTGTGTGACATGTAACGAGGACCTACACAGTGAGACCAATTAATTGTCGAAAATATCCGATCTATACGTATTATTTGAAATAATAAAATACTTAGCAAATACTTGATTTGTACTCATATATACTCGTATATACTTCCCTTTTTTGAGATACACTTATTTGTTAACTTCATTCATGTAATTAATTGCTCTCATTATTTAATATTTTCGCTGGAAATAAGCAGTGCGTAACTAACAGATATAACCGGTACCCAAAACGATGCGTACAAGGCACAGATATGCCAAAGGGACCATCAGAACAAGTCCAACTTCCATAATAATTATCCCGTAACCGTTCTCTTTATCGAGCTGTTATACAAATCCAATGGCGAATTATACAGAAACATTCTTTTGTAAATATTCCAAAAATCACACGCCTCTAATATTCCATAATGCTCAGTCAAGAAATCCAGCTATACTAAAAGAATCTCTCGATAGCATCTCTTATGTCGTACTTCCCGCACACAGCTTCTCCACGATAAAGTCCCGAGCCGATCGCCACGCTTCGCCGAGGAAGAACGTCTCTTCCCTTCTTTTACGCTTCTTTATTCACGTCAGTTTGTATCGTTCAGGATGATCCCCGCGGAAGTGGTTCACGCCGGCCACATATCCCGACGGCAGTCGGCACACATGCACTGCAAATTCTTGCGCGAAGCGCATCGGCGTCCACGCCACGATTTCGCGATTACGCGCGTGTAAATACTAACACGCATGCAACATCGTAAATTGCTTCGTGCCCTGGAACAAAATACCGTATTGCGGTTTATGCGTTCATGTCGCTGTTACATCGAGGTTTTTGCCGGTGCTGCCACCGTCTTGGGTTACAAATTCTGCACCGGTATCTCTTCCCCTCCGGCCTCGCAGCGACATTTTTTTTCCATTTGTCGGCCGCCTGTTTGCGCATTATCCACCCATTCCCCTTCTCCAGAGCTGTTCGACCGTTGATCGTCACGCATTCGATTCGAACCACCCTCAGCCCGCTCTACCCGCCACCCCTAACTCTACAGTCGAACATAAATGACAAATAAACCGGGTAGAACGACGAACCGTGGTAAAACGAACGTACATTGAGCGTCGAGAGTTCAATTATCGACGGCCGTCACGGCCAATAGCCGCTGCAATTTCTTCGGTTTCCCGTGCGCCAAGCGGCCGCTGCGAAACGAGAGATTTTTATCCGCCTGATTTTGAAGAGCCACGTCTGAACTGTCTGCTTCCCGGAGTGAGTGAAGCAACGGCATCGCTGCAAGACAACTTGCAAACCAACTTGGCGCAGGGATTTTAATAAGGCAGGAGAGGGTTTTGGGGAAGGAAAGCGACGGACTCGAGCAAGACCCTTTATACGTACTCTGTCATGTTGAAGAAAAAAACGAAAAGAATATAAAGAGAGGGGGGAAAAGATGGGAGGCGGATCAGAAGTGAGATAAAGGGAGTGAGTAAGGGAAGGAGAAAGAGCTCGCCGGCGAAGAAGGCGGCCGCACGAGAAACACGAGTAAAAAGGGCAATAAGTCCCATAGTGTTTGAAGGTTGCCTTTAGCAGATCGCTGTCTTGTATATGTTGTAAATGGTAATCGTTGCCATTCGATGTATCAAACCCGGCACCGGTCCTTTTACTCGTGGCCGCCGTGCCTCGAGAGTCGGCCACATTAACGCCTCGGTGTTCCTTACGCCAATGGGTGTGCTGCCGATGCTCGGACGGTCGCTGCGCGTTTCTTCGTTGCTCTGCCCCCTCCTATGTCGTGGTTTTCTCTAGTCGATTTAAGGTCGCTTCATACTGTCCATGTTGTAAACGCCACTTAAAATGAGTCGCCACGGGGATGAACATTTCCGCGCGACGCACTGTGGTCAAAGTTAAAGAAGATAATTGTTCGTTTGGTGTAAAATCAATTTTTTCATTTCGATATTTTTCAAACGCAAGTTGCTTTTTAGGTATCTGTCACAGTTGGGAATGACAAAAATAATTAAATTTGTTAGAAATTGTGATTGGAAGAAACATTTAAAGGCCAGCATTTTATGAATACCAGTTTTCAACGAATCCGTTTAATATAATGAGTTCATGTTTGTTTCAAGTTAATAGTATTTGCGTCTATTAAAAATATATCTTGTGTACCAAAACTTAATGTTTTGAATTTATTTAAAGAAATTGAAGTACGATATTTTCAGCACACTTTTCTCTATAAAACCACGAAAGAATCATTTCTCACTTCGTCCCACTTCACAAGTCATTACTGTAAAACGTACCTGCCGCAGAAACCGCAAAAGATATATTTGTTATTTAATTGCAATATAATCACAATTGCTAGGTAGTAAAATCCATTACTTCAAAACTTGCGAAGTATACCATTCATTTGAAACTTGAACAATTAAATTATAGTTCGGGACAACTATACCAATTCCAAAATAGTTTCAGCATTTTTCATTGTTAACCTACACGATTTTTCAGGTACTCCCAATAACCTGACAAAAAGAGGTTTCAAATAAAAGTTAATCGATATTCAATCGTACATAAATTTCAATGTAAAATATTTTTAAAAAATCAAAATTACCTTGATCTCTCGAAAGTTAATATATAGTTTTGAATTCGTAATACTCTAGCTGGTGTTGAGACGAATCCGACGACCTAGCATACTATGTTTCTAAACTTCCAAATAATGTTAAAATATCATTTAACATCTGGATTAGCTGATAAGACCATTCTGTGTGCTGTCCCGTTCCCGGAAACCATAGATCGATTCGGGACCAGCGGATCCCGCTAGAGGTGCTTCGCCGCTGAGGCCGCGACGCGACGCGACGCGTTGCCAGAGACCCGCATAGTGTGAACTGAGCCTAATTCGCCCTCATGCAGTCACATCCAGTGCTTCCACATCGTATGTCTCCACGCCGACAAAGTAGCAATGTTGCAGTCGGTCTTCTTCCACACCATTCATCTTCCTTGGAGCTAAACTCTCCATTCAAAATTACAGTTGGACGAAGATATCGACCATTGGCGTAAGGACCGATGAATATACCACATCCTTCTGCTATTCGTACGTTTTCTTTTTCCGGTTTCTTTCCAGTCGCGAGATAACTGACCTCGTTTAAGATCGATTCCGATTTTACTCGGGTTTATTCCGTGGCGTCGCGCTGCCAGAATTTTATCGGTTCCGTTTTCACAATTATTAAATCTTGTTAGTCGCGCTACCAGCGAACTTTTGAAATGGCAGTGTGCAATGAGTGAATATGTTACTTGTGTTTATTTGAGTTTTCTAAGATTTTTCGCTTCTATTGCATTTAATGTTATCGCGGTGCCTTAGATCACGAGGTGTTATTACGTCGTTACAGTTTCCAAAGACAGACAATTGTATTTAAAAGTAATAGCTTCTGAAGAAATTCGTCGTTTCTTTTAATACTTCCTTTGCTATCAACAGCTAATCGTTTATTTGACAGTATCGTTGATTATTATAAAAAAGATAAGAAAAGAAAAAGAATATAACAAAATAAAATCAAATTAATATTATGGAAAGGTCAACAATACTTTTCGCATTTTCAGGCAATTATTTTTTAATTGTATCACGTCAGGGTACTCTCGGTAATGTATTTTTATCTCTGTGTCATATACTGAGTGACTCGTGTAGTAATTATCTCGAGATGCAGGCGTAAATCAATTAGTACTTCTCCAGTAATAACAGGTTTTTACGAACCACCTGGTTCATTTTACGCCCTCAACAAGAATTAGAATTTGCTTTAACTTCAAGCGGAGGCGGACGCGAAGAATATTCCATCATAACAAAAAATATTTCAGTTTATAATGTTCACCTTTAACAATGTCAATTTATTTCTATTTTCGTATTAAATTTCTTAGTTACTATCAGTGATATAAACAGTGATAAAATATTAACATATTTTGCATGTTCAATAATGAAAAGTTTAGTAATGTATGGTATGATTATAAAATAAAATATAATAGAAGATGATATACTTAATTACACATTGTTGATGGGTAATAAGATGGGTAAAAATCATTTTCATTACGTGAATATTTTTATAAGAGCATTAATATAATAGTATTTGTCTGAGTTTTATGTTGTAAGTAAATATCTAATAAATGTATATTTTTTATGTTGCTTACTGATGACAAAATATTTTCAGTATACTGTCACTTTTGTAATGTATTAAAGATTCGGATTATTTTCTGTAATACTAAATTGAAATCAGAGTATTTTATTTAAACGTAAGAAATTAATATTTTTTAGTGTTTACAATTTTTCACGATAGTAAAATTCTTTGATCTTTCGTTTGTTTCTTTATTGTTAAAATGATTATATATGTTTTAAATAATAACATAAATAATCAGAAACGTTAATACTCATAATTGCCGAAAATGCAAATACCCTTATTGAAGTCTTCCTCATTCTGAATGTTTACTTAAAATATGGTACCGTATGCACCGAACGGATATTATTGTACAAACATTTTTAAAAGTTAATGCATACGAACGCGAAATTGTTATAAACTGTTGGCTCATAAATAAAACAACTTTAAGCTGATATAAGAACATTTCGATCGTATGAATTATGCTTTTCAATTCTCATCAACAGGATTTGTTCAATATTTTAATCTTCTTTATCGCACGGGAACATCTTATTGCACCGCAACTAAAGGTTTTAAGCGAGTTCAACATAAACTCTTAATTTTATAGTATTATAATATTTATCAATTATATTTGTGAAAAGATATCACAACTTTATTTAAAGGAGATTAAACATATTTGGAATTCTTAATAAAATTATCTCTCAGGTTGTTTCTTTGTTCGATGTAAATTTGAATATAAAATTCTGTTGATAATTTATAGCTTCTTAATTATTAATTATTCTTTTTACTATTAAAGCCAGCGGGGGAAGGTAAAAATAAAAAATGTATGAGTACAATCTGATTTTGAAAATGACAAATATTTTCTCTTGGTTTTGTAACTAGTTTATTTAAAATTCAATTTATTTTTCAAATCCTACTTTATACATGTACTG
Organism: Nomia melanderi; assembly: GCF_051020985.1. NCBI lineage: Eukaryota > Metazoa > Arthropoda > Insecta > Hymenoptera > Halictidae > Nomia > Nomia melanderi. The sequence goes on along the minus strand of NC_135006.1, from coordinate 8,966,839 downwards.
AAGTCTACGTTTGTACTATTAGTAAAATATTAATCAATGCTAGAGATTAAGATAACCATGGAGCTCTTACTTAATAAATTTAATTTTATATTTTAGAACAAACCGTACTCACGATATTATTGAAATGTATAGAATGATATAAGTACATTAGTATGAAAGTTTCATAATAAATACTTCGAGATATTAAATATATGCAGCTGAGTATTGTGTTTTATTAACATTTTGAGAAGCGAAAACTAGTATTCGCGTCTTAACGTTTTAATTGTAATTTTAAATATAATACACATAACGCAATTAAATTTTATGTAAATGATATGTTTCATTGTCGAAAGATCATACATTGTATACTGTAATTGTATAATCCATGTATAAACGATGTGAAAAAAGCAATTGTAATTACCGTATGAAAAAAATTTAATTGTTACTTAAGATAAAAATAAATGAAAATATAAGCTATTTAACATTGTAAGTACTATATCATTCAGAAAATGTTATGCTTTCAGTGCAATCAAATTATTCCACTACATTACGTTTTAATTATTTTGAGAAGTGTGAACAGTGCAGATATTTATTGACAGTGCGATAAAGTACTGTGTAGAGGAAATTTTCGGTGTTTTAGGAATGTGAAGTTTGGCAGATGTTGCCGTGAGATAAAGTAAACCATGTGCACAATCCGTTTCATGCATAGAAAATAGAACGTTATGCAATTGCTCCTATATAACCCGTACTTTGTTTCCAGTGACCCAAGCAATAAATCTTAAGCTCAGACCTTCAAGACATTCTTCAGACACATTGCATGCCGATCTTGAAACCGCAGTTTCTTACGTGCCACTTCGTCTTCGTAAAACCACGAAATGCTCGGGTATTATGTTCGACGCAATGCGGACTGCTTCAAGTGGTTTCAAAGATGCTGCCGATTTTCGTCACAGTGCCCGTTATTCTTCGAAACATTTCAATCTATTTCTTACATACTTTCAAGCATTTTTAATGATAGCGATAGTAATCAAATGTGACTAATTGTAAAGAAGACTTTCCGATTTATCGTATCTACTCTAACATATAAATATTAAAGAACAAATTAATTTTAATAAATATCGTATCTGTTATTTAAATTGTTCTTGAATAAATCCTTTCTTTCTTGTAAACTGAAGAATACATTCTGTAAGTATTGTTCAATTAATCGGAGAAAATATCTCAAATTATCTATTCAATAAATTTCTTTTTATTCATATTTACCGATGAGTAATTTTGTCGTGAAATAACAATTAATTACGTGGCTTGATAAAAATGTCACTTGAATGATAAATAATGGCCTTTTTAACGCACTTTGCACAATTGTATGTACAGAATTAACGAAATTCTTACAGTAATTTCTTTTCATTGTCACATACCACCATTACTTGAATTTATTAAATAAAAATTTGATAAGGATCGCGATAATCTTGAAAGTGATTATAATTAGATCTATCTGCCCTATGCTATAAAAGTAAAATCAAGTTGTTGATTATATTATTACGACTGTGGTTGATACACCGTAAAAATTGAAGTAAAACAAAGCGCGGTTCTAGGAAAGTAGCTATCATAGTATATAGTTCCAAGTGTATGTAAGTAGGTAAGGATAATCTAACACAATCAGTGCCAGAAAATTGATCTCTTAAGCCCGACTGTACGTACAACATTGTAACCACAATTTGCCCTTTTATCTTGGCTGCGATCAGTTAACCAGGATTATGCACCGGTTTCCCCCTTTCTGGTTCCACCGCAGGATAATCTTCGGTCGATCGAGCCGCAGAATAGCTCGGGAGCAACGTTACCGGCGATTGACGAAAAAATCTTTATTGGTTTGCTTCTCTTATGCGTGTATTTCATACTCGCAAGGATTTTGTTTCTTTCGTCGTTTTTCTACGTGGCCCCTTACCATCCCTTCTTCTTGTTCGCGCACAATAATCTAGGAGATTTTTGTTTCGAAACTCGATTGTGGGAAAAAGCTTTTTACCTCGATAAACCTGTTCCATATGCCGCCATCATGTTTTTCGTTTTCTCAAGTACTACAACGCAGCACTCCTCCTTTTTCCTCTGTGCTATAGTCCCGAAAGCTTTCGCTTCTGCTACTAGGAGTTCATAGCGTGATAGGTTGTAGAACATTAGAGACTCTTGTATCCGAACTGCTACAAGAATATACGTATATAGACAAAAAAAATTTATATTAATTTATGTATAATTGATCGGACACTTTTCTTATATGAAATTTCATTTATTGAATCTGTTAACCGGGAGAATGAATCAATCCTTTATAGTCGTTTGTGTGTTTTGTGTATCTTCCGTCTTCTTGTTTATTGAAAATTCGGAAGAATTTATTAATATAAAAATGAATTCGAATAATAAATGCTTGGACACTGAGGTATTTTGTTGCAGCTGATAACTTAGAGATTGTCTATATATTAATTATCATAATTGTAGTAAATACAGTGTATACCGAAATTATATTTCTACAACAAAATCATAGGTTATAACCAATCGTTCTTTACAGTTGCATGGTTCTCGGTTCCGGCAATGTGCAATTACATAGAGGTATGTCAGGTTTCATTGTCTGTCGATTTACTTTAATTACATAAACGCTTGGATTGAGGAGGTTGAGGAGGAAAGTGAATGACAAGGTTTGTGAGCAAGTAAGCAAGCTTCCTATGCGAAATAATCAAAATGTTTTTCGTTTCAAATTTTGTGTGATTATGTAATGTAAACAGAATTATATATAATAAAAAATAATTTATAGTTTTCTGAAAAGTTCTAAAATTAGAGTACGTTATCACATATAACAAATGTATATTCTTTTAGCACTTGTTCCTATGTATCTGAGAATTTTGCTAACACTATAAATAGTTTCTTAAAATTCTTGTTGTCATGCGTTCTTTTAAACCTAAGAATGTGTTATCATATTATATCATTAGTTATAACTTTTCTTTAACTTGCACCCTTCAGTTAACGTAAATGTTTTCTTCAAATATTTATTAACCTCCTTGTTTTATTAATTGATCAGTTTTTCCACCGACGTTACTAGAAGAATGTGTCATTTTGAGGATTTTAATTTTTCAATATGAAATGTATTTCGTCAACAGAGAAGTGGGTTCTAGAAAAGAGATCTGCTACTTGTCCATATTCATTATTTACTGTTGACATTTCTTTTATGCGCGGTCTTCTAGTTTCATTGTACTTTTTGGCAGCGTGAAAGTTGCGAGTAATGACGCGTGATATATTTTGTTTTCGCACGAGCTCTTCTATTTGTAGTCTAATGGTTACACCCACAATCTCCATTTGTTTTGAAGGGGATTTAAAGCACTCGTTAAATAAACAGGCAGCCGTATAACCTCTAACACTTTTTTATTATAAAAAACTTGCTTTGAGGACAAGATTCCACACGCAGGAGTTAAAACGGCCATTCTGCCTGTTGGAGCATAGATAAATCTCGTAACACTAAGTTTATGAACATTTACTGTACTGTTTATACCATTGTTCCTAGAAAAATTGATGTTCGTTCATTTAAATCTTGGAAATTATAAGTTCAAAAGTAGATAATTAGTATACATATTCGTGTAATTGTATCAATTAAAATCGATGTAAACATTTACGAAATAATGTTTATAAAATTGAATATCCGCCGAACTAACGTATTTCGTAAACTTAGTGTTAAATAAACAGGTATTTCTTCAACAGATCTACGTTAAGTCTACATATATCGAGTCTAGATTAGATTTACCTTCGGTTATGTGAGTTATAATAAGCACAATAACAATAGATTTGTGAGAAACCACAAATAGCTGAATTGTCGAGATATAGGTATCCTTCTCCTTTGTTTAAAAATTTTAGTAACTTTATATTTTAGAACATTTTAAAAGAAAGATTTTTCTCACATTTCTTTACCAAAATAGCACCTTACTTTATTTGTTATACGAGATACATCTATAATCTTTTATTTTTTAAATTTCAAGGTTGGGAAATAATTTTTGTGCTCTAATGGAAGAGAATTAACTTGATAAGAATTCATATCAACACAATATACTTTCAACATAATGAAAAAAGATTAACAAAGAATGCAAATGAATATTTTAAATCAATGAATTAGAAACGACTCTTTCGCAGATTTTCACGAGAATCACATTCGAATATCAACAAACATTTAGTGCTCAGAGCACGACGAATTTCGAATATTAAATTCGAATTCAAACTAATTCAATCTGACCAAATAATGAACAGTGTTCGATTTCGAATTTCAAACACTTCGAGCAGTTAAAGCCACCTAAAGTTTCGTACTCAGAACAGTTTGATTCGTTCCAACTGTTAGAGATATAAATTATTATTCAAACCAGTTCCAACGTTCAAACTCCGAGCAGCTTGTACGTTATTCGCAACTTTAATTCAAATCTTCTCAGGCCCATGGCTTAGTCGGAACAATGAACAATACTCGTAGTAGCTGTTTCCGAAATAACTCGCGCAAAATGTGGGATAGATTTTCTCATTCTCATTCATTCCAGACCCGTTCTGCCCTCGAGGTCGTGCTGTACAATTAAGCTAACGCAAAATTAACTGATGAGCTAAAAATGTTATTCCACTTGCGACGACCTAATAGCAATTCGCGTTTACATATCATATCCGCATAAATATTTGCGGTTACATATGATGTATGCGGAGCGCAAGAGGTCAGCCACACCGCAGGTTATTTTCAGCCCTCGTGCGGCCCGTTCAGCCCTCTCATGGTCGCAAGTGACTTCTTACTGACACGCGTGTCTTCTCTGACACGTTTATGCCCCGTATGCGTACGTGGCACGTTGGAAATGTTTGACCAGCCCCGTGGCGGAATATAAGCAAACGCGAATAGAGCAATGCACCGTTTACGCAGTCGATCTACAACTACCCGTCTATGCGATATGCATGCAACAGATATAGCGTGTATCGGGAAACAACAGGCTGTTGAACGGGACGCTTTCGATTCTTTTTCCATTGTGTTTACACGCGTCGAGAGACAAATGTTACACTTCCGCGGAATATACGACCGTTTACACCTTCCGAGGATACAGATGGTCACTTCCTATACGCGCGGAAGACAGTTATTTTCTGGATAACGGACATTAGGGATTGCTCTCAGATACATGGAATAAACCTTCTTCGAAACCTCGCGATCAAACAAATTGCTATAGTTGCCGTTGCTCTCTCACTCTCATCCGCGTGTGCAATGGTAATCTATGTACCTAGCATTTTTAATTTTTGATATAGTTGGTGCAACGATCGTGGGGCAACGAAGAGTGTTGCAACCCAATGATTCTAACGAGGAAAATTCAAATTTTACAAAGGGAGAAAATTACTGCATCTTTTTGAAAAGTTTCCCAGGGTTTGGAAATTTGTGGATTTACTTAGGATTTTAATGAAAAAAATGATACCCTTTTTTCGGAATTATTATAAATAATTATTTGGTCAAACATCATTAATTAACTTATTCGGATAATGTACATTATTATACTATTTTAAATTATAACAAAAATTGTAACAGTCAACGAGGAAGAAAGAATGGTATAAATGAATTAGTCAGTGCACTGTTGATGAAGTACCAATATCTAAATTTTTGGAAGCTGTTTCGAGAGACAGAATCGATAAATCTATCTGTTTTCAAATTTGAAAACAATTAATCTTTAACAATCTGAAATGTTTCTCATTTTTATGAAGCTCTAAGATTGTACTCGCATAAGATTTAACAATTATACCCGTTGAGCGTGTATGACTTGCAACGTGATTTTGTTACGTGAGCTGATATTCGTAAGTGATCTGTATTACATATTTAATTTCAAGATAGAACGATGCTCACGTTTCGAAAATGAATTCAGTTCTCTTTGCATACATATATGATGATACAATTATCAACGCCATTACACGCCGCGGTCACACGAGCGTTTTCATAATAGACGCCACGACGGACGTCGTTTTTGACGGATGTTGTGGCTAGCAGTCACAGAAGTGTTGATTTTATCGTTCGCAACTGAGAAACAGTTCTCACATTAATAAACGATAGACATCCGTACGAACAAGATTACAATTTTGATTTATTTTCTCATCGCTGCTATTACATTGAGTATCTACATAAAAGAACAACATTGATGCAAGTTTATATAGAACATATTTAAATATAATTAATAAATATGCTTGTTTTCCATTGTTTTTTAAAATTGACTTATAATAAAATGTTGTGCAATGGTAGACGTTAAATACCTCATTTTCAACATTATTTCGCATTAGAATAATTCAGAACGATAATAATGTATAACGCGAGAATCACTCACAATTCCGAAAAATTGATAATTTACAACGAGAGATACACAGTTCGCAAAAATAAGGTATTCGTCTTTTAGCAAAATTATTTATTAAAATACTAATGCGAGCAAACACAAAAATCAGGGTTATTTGATGAGGAGTCGAAACTAATTACTTTTCGAGAGCAGAGGTTTATTTCGCGGTCACCCGTTGTTAAACTTCTCTTCTTAATTACTGACTCGTTTATGCGAATATCTTTTCCCAATCGACGAAACGAAGATCGAACGAGCCGGGTATGGATTACTTTTGCTCATCGAGGGCCTGGCACATTGTGCCTAGGAATAGTTTACGTAGGACGTAAGCTTTTCAGAGCAATCATGTAATGCGAGCAGGAGAAACACGCGAGCCGGGTAAATAAAAACGGTGTGTAGCAGGGGGGAATGGGAAAAACAAAGAAAAAGGTATGGAAATTTTAGCACAGGAAAGCCACGCCAGGTCGAGACGTATAAAAGCGTTGCGTCGTCTTAGCTACGGTATATTTCTGCGCTATATAAGCAATACAATCTTTAGTTTATGCTTGGGACGCCGCAGTTAAACGTTGCGAAGACTTTTATAGGTCTATACGCGAATTCCCATACTTATGCCGATTACGACGCCCGGCGTGTTTCTACTTAAACTCAGATACACACGTATCTGCACGCGCGTCTCCGTGTTGCCGTTTCTTGTATCGCTCCAGTGGGAAAGACATTTGTGCTCCGCGCCACGAGATAGATGGCCCTAGCTGCCGGATAACGAAGTGTTAACCCTTAACCGGTAGCGTGTATTTTACGGGATGATTAAAAGCTCATGGCTTCCAGTCGTTATCTTGACAAAGACCATTCTGACGCCTGGCAATCGTAATACTGCACCTTCAATTAATCATATTCATGGAAGACTCACGGGGAAATTAAAATGAATATATATTTGCAATAAAGAGGGTAAACACGTGCTTTTTCATCTGGGATGAATAATCTTCATTATTCGACCAACGGGAATGAAGCAGCATAAATTGTTATTCTTATTATGCGTGGGAAACAATTACATTTTCGCACTATCGGAAACTGGGTTTTAGTATTTGGTACTGAAACGTTCATTTCTATGTTAACGTTTTACTTAAATAAGAGTGACTGTTTAATTAGTTTACATTTTCTACATTTTATACCTTTATCTCATACAGATAATTTTTGTAATACATTTTCAGTCTGATTGAATATTTTCTTCGAAGAATGTGTTGTGGAATACGACTTCCTTTTTATAATTATTATTAATATCATGTATTATAGCAAATTGAATTTATTAAAGTGTAGTACTGAGACATTTAGAAACTAATCTACAGAAATAACGTTCGATTTAATTTATATGGAAATTAAAGCGTTAGAAATCAAAACAACTAGTAAAAGTTATTTTTACTCATTCTATGAAACTGGTTGATAACGTAGAAAAATATTATGTATTTTATTTGAATACCTGTTTATATTATTTTATCTACTTTTTGTTGATTATTCAGCTATTTAGGAGGATCCGTGTTATAACAGTACTACTGTTCGTTCAGTATCTGACACTCGGATAAGAGATCGGTTTATTTTCTGTCATCAAATCGAGTACAAATTAAATGCACATGTTAATCCTTCCATGGCAGGGTCATAAAAACTCCTGTTCGCATCTTTCAGCCAACGTCAACCGTCAAATTTCGCGTAACACAGCAGCAGCGACAAGCGAAAGTCGTGTGCCGTGAAATATCCTCCGCCTGACAGCTGTAATTTTGAGACACATGTCATGGCACAAACAAATTAAGAACAGAGAATACGACAGTTTGTTGGCTTCTATAAATATCTTATCTGCTACATTCACTTTACCATCAGTTATCGTTTCTTTGGAAATTGTATCATAGAAAATGTTATTGTCAAAATAAAATAATCCACAGTCCTGTTCAATTTATTTTCAACGTCAATTAACATGCGCTGAGAGTTTAGGAATTAATTAACATTAATTAACATTAATCAACTATGGGCCAATAAAGTTCATTTAGATTTCAAATTTCTACTGGAATTTTTTTTCATATTTAACATGTAATTAATAACTTTGAAACACTGCTACAGATAAAAGATAATTTCAAGACAACTCAAGTGCAAGAGACTTACTAGTATTTAAATTTTCCCACTTACATTAGAACAATCTTTTCGTGCAACGTAATTGTCAAACCCGTCCACGCACGAATAACCTTTTCAATAAACCCTTTTTGCAGGCTTATAGACTTTGGTAATTGATAAATAAAACGAAAAAACATTGTTCATGATAACGCATAATAAGTTATTGGATCGAACACTTTTCAATCTCCCCAAATGAAAACGCTTTCTTTACAATTCAGCACTTATATCGATACGCAACGCGGTTCCGTGCGAAGAGAAACCTGCTCGACAAATCGGAATTCATTCGTGATAAATCACAGAGTTATAAAATACAAGTAAACGTGACGTGCTTGCAACAAAACGACACGTGGAAAGATGTTCAGATCGGAACGCAGGAAGTCCACTTAATTTTCAACACTCGGTCTCTGTTTCATGTCTGTAATTAATGACGCACTTATCGTAATCACTCAATGCGATGTTTATGCAGTTATCGGCCGTCACTCTTTCGAATTGCAATAATTTAGCAGCAATTACTTAAACGCCGATGCGCCGATTTCTTGCGCGAAGAAAAAGAAGTTCCGGCCGCGCGGCGGCGTTTTCTTCGTGCGCACCGGTAATTGCGCAGACAGCTCGCCGTTTTTCCGTCCACAATGTTTCTTACTTTCACATTTTGTACGAATTAAAATACGGCCCGAGGTGATCGGCGTCGGAGCATGGGCGGTTCGTCAATTTTTTTTCGGGCCCCGTAGAATGTTTCCGGCGCTCGTAAAAAGAGCCAGAGACACCATTATCTAGCATCAGGTTTTCCCCCTAATATCGGTGGCTACGGCAATTAAATTAAATTCCAAATTCTGCGCTACCGGAGTAACACGGGAATTCCTGACGTGTCCGTGTAATGTACGCGCGCGTCGCGTGTGCGTGCACGTGTGCGTGGCGTTCCCTGGTGTTTCTCTGAAACACAAGGGCGCGCAAAAACGTGTATATCATTTCGGCTTGTGGAACGATCGAACGGAGAAAGCCGCGATGTTCCCGATGCGCGCTGGTCAATTAACCGAGTCCCGATATGTACATGAACTTCATTATTGTATCGCCCTCGAATTACGTCTTTCGTGCAGATGCTCTTATTACGGGAACCTCCTTTTTTCGGTTATTTTTCTCCTCGCATTTAGCTTTACCAACAATTTTTAATGTATCTTGCTCTACGTGCAACGACTGTTACATGCCCCATGAAAATTTGGAATACCTCTCGCTACATTGACTACTGTTATTCAATATTTTATTAATACGGCGGTATGTACAGGGTGTCTCGAAAACACATGTTCACTGTTTCGACGATTGTAACTGTGATCTTTATGCGAAGTGTATTGAAGATTTATAAATTATGTTAGCTTGCAGATGATACTAAAACTGTAAACGCTACTAATTTTTTCAACGATAAATTATTTATTTTTCCAGATAAATGTGTAATTTTTCTTTGTTTCGTTGTAGTTTTTCGAGTATACACTTTACTGTTTGATTTTATTGCGCGTGCAAGAAGAGACTTTTCAAACTAAATTCCACGGTTAACGGATTAAAGGAGATACGTGTAGAATCTTTCGAGCTGTCTTAGGTGCTTAAGATGTGTATATATTTTTTTTAGACGCCCTATGGAAATTGAGATTATTTATTATTTAATGCTGAAACGATACATCTGTGTTTAGAATCTGTTGGGATACAACTATTGTATATAAGAAGTTTTATTACATTTGTAATCTACAATTTTAAACTTTTTTATTGATTATCTATGCAGTGATTAGTTACTGGAACACTTGCTTCGATTTTAGTGATTTATTCTTTTTTTTCTGAAAATTGCTTGAAGATATCTAATGGCACTAAAATAATTTTATAGAATTCGTTATCAAGTACCGGACCATTATACAACGAGGAAAATTCAATTAAAAAAATACGAAGGAACGCTTAAATTCCTACATAATATTCTAATTTAGTATATAAAGCCATGGAATATTAATCAAATCAGAATTATTAAATGTAGTTATTTAAATTTCCGTCATAAATTTTTGTAATATTATACAGTTTTGTCATTGTGTGTTAGTCGTAGTGGTTACTGAACTAAGTAAAAGAAATGACATATTATTCCTAATTATTACTATTAGTCGCTCACTCTATAAATTACAGTTTTGATATGCTCCGGCTATCATAATTTAAAACTCCATTAATTTTAAATGCAATTATTTTAGGTATTGTATATCAAGATTCTGTAATTTCCGTCACAATTCGTCATCTTCTCCAGTAAGTCCAACTCATACATATGTGTATACATCACTCTGCCAGTTGCCACGGCAAACGTCTGATTTTCTGTACATGATATTATGCCTGAGGCAGTCCCATGACTCTGCAATTATAGGTACGTATCACCAGTAATTCGCGAAATCGATGATCTTCCGATTACGGGGAGAAAATGCCGGGTCGTGGATCGAACAGCTTCATTCTTCCAATAAAATATATTTGAACAAAGAATATGATTGATTGCTATGCCATTTATCCTCTCTTGCTTTCAAAGTAAATATCATTTATGGTTTATTTTGCCTTAAAGCTTTAAATTTCACACATAAATTTACTATTTTCAATTAGCAATTTTTATTATTTCATAATTCCTTTATTTTTTTCTTATTTTTTATCGCATTATGGATAAGACATGATTCATTTTTTTTTATACAACATGTACTCATTTATTATGTTGTCGTGTTTATTATCGTTTCACGCCATCTATCTTACTAAGCGAACAAACCTCGCAATGACGAAAAATATTTCTTACAGAAATATATTTTACTCATTTTCAGTGTAATCCCAGTAAGAATACAATCAAAATCCATATAATACAATTCATTGTTACGTACTACGACGTTGCAAAATTCACCACGTCATTGTACCCGTCTCGGACTTGAGCTTCGCACCGAGTAACGGAGAATGGTACCGCCCTCTGACAAGTCGAATGAAATACGCAAAAATCAAGAACCAATATATTGTTTAATTACTCACTTTCGCGTGCCGATGCGATCGTGTTGCATGTCTTCAGGACTGTAACGAGCAATCGCTGGTATCCGGTTTTTGGCACTATTATCTTCACTCCAGTTTTGGTAGCACAGTTTCGCACAGTGTACTGCAATTTTCTCATTTTCAATTTTTATATATCGCAGACTAAACTTTCGAGAACTGAATGGTGGCCTCGAACAAGAGTTTATGTTACATTTACCATATTCCGAGATATCGCAGTTTATAGTTATACCGTTACTCGATACGCTGCGCGCATTGTTCGGATAATTTCTGATAACATAGACACTTATTTCGCTGAAACATTCAATAGAACAGTAGTTATATATTTGATTTCAATAAAATGACTGAAAATAATTTAGAGCAATAGTTAAACAACATCTTCGTAGAAAGTAATATATGCACCAAACGTTTCATGTAAGCCGTAAAATTAATGATCGTCACCATATAATATATTACGACATATGTCCTTTGTTGATAATTTTGAAATGCACGAGGTGTTCTTTTTTTACTAGTTTACATGAACCACCGATGAAATGCATTCAACTCGAATAGACTAGAAAAACATTCTACTATTAGTACTATAATAGTACTTACTATTAACTCCGTGTCGACCAAAATGCAACATAGACACTTGTTCGCGGTTACCGTTTAACTAAGTGCGATTCTGAGGCCACAACACGTGTAATGTATTGTGTATAGAAAATATTGTAGCGAGAAAATGGAAAAGAAAAATTTAATGAATATATTCCATTAGTTAGTGGGTTCTATAAATTTGGAAATAGAGATGCTGTTACTAATAAATTTGTTGACAAATACCGATAACTTATTACTTTTGTTATAAACAGTCGCTTGTAGTGGATTCTTATATTTATAAGGAATTATAAGAAATATTACGATTACTTTAGTTATAAACAGTCACTTATATTGGAAATTAACATTTCATTTCAGATAAAATAATTTTGGTGAATGAACTTGCGAAAGAAATCACTGAACCACCTGCAATTGTTGCAATCGTGAAAATATAGCAACAAACATGTGATTTTAATTTGAAATTGAGACTGCTTTTGAATTTGGGAAAGGTAGAATAGATTGTATGCCACTGATCTTAAGAATGCTAATAAATGAATAAATTTTTAGAAATTCTGTGACTTGCTTCTCGATTATATCCAAATTTCAACGTTTTTAATGATTATTTTAAGAGAAGAATATAATTAATACATGTAAAGGCAACGATACACGAAAGTGCATGTATCACATTATTTTCGAACATTGCTTCTGTTCAATTTAATCTGGTACATCATCACGTTCGATCAAAAAAAAAGAAGGAGCAAAAATTTCGAAATTACTACATTTACGTATAACCAAACAATTAGGTACATATTCGTTCTATTTCTTCTTTTTTCTGCGATGTGAAACGATCCCCTGTTCCTGGTAAGTATAGCCAAGAAATTTAAGTCACGTTGAGAACTCATTTAGCTACCGTGATATTAATCGTCATCATGCACATACACAGCAGATCGTGTTTTGCTATTATCGTTTCAGGGACCACAGAACGTATGGAGTGTATGTAACTCTATAATCTCTGGACCAGTTTGATTCATATTCTAAATGACCATAATTATTGTGATGGACGTCAAATTTTGGAAGTCAAATTATTCAAAGTATTTTTACATACATTTAATTAGAAATAAATGTTCGCTGGGTAAGATTTATTACTTATTCAATCCATGGAATATTATATAAAATCAAGACATTAAATTAATATTATCGTCATTAAATTTATAATATTTGTACAAATCTTTCTTACACCTTTCTTATTACAAACCTAAGAACCTGTAACACGCCTGACAAATTCTTTAACTTTTTGAACAACATTTCTCGGTGAAATATGAATTATTTTATATTTTGTAAATGACAAATTAGCGAATTACATTAATTAAAGTCTCAATAAAATCTCAATAAAATCTCAAAGTAAACTAAGACCAAATATAATATATATTCTATTAAAACTTATAGTTTTCTAATGCTACGTACTGTTTTATAACTAAATACAATTTTATTATAAAAATAAACGCATTGAGATTAAAAAGAATTAAAAAGAATTTTAAAGTGGATATTCAATATACTTACCCTGTTCTTTCATTCTTAAGTATGAAAACTCTTAATTGAAATTTTGTAACATCTGATGTTGATAAGATATACAAGTGCAGTGGATAACATAAAAATGGTTTACTAATTTCTCATCGTAGACTTTTCAAAATCATGGTTAAATTCAGTATGTAGCATGCATTTTACAGAGATCGACAGATAATATCGTTGACGGGAACAAAACAGCAATCTCACCTCACGATACGAGAGGCCTAATCTGAAATACACTTATCATCTTCATAAATTGCTTCATAAAATAATTAATTCACTTTAACCTGTTTAATGGGCTCTCGATCATATGGAGAAAGCAACAGAGCATACCTTGCCGCAAATGGTGAACCACTTAACACTTTTGGGCATCAGTAACTTTTCTTTGCTTCTTCTTACAGGTAGGGAAGTAGATCGCGATTCAAGATATCAGGAGGTTGATGCTAGTTTGTTTTTTGGGATAATCGTACTTCTTTTAAATTAGAAGCAGAAATGCAGTTCATTTTCTCTTAACTTTATATTTTTCTATTAATAATAACCAAAAAGTTGCAAAGTGGGCGATTTTAAACGGAATTGAATTTTTGAAACTTTTTAAGAATTAAATTTCAAACCTACATATGATTTCAAAGTGACGCTATATGGGTTTCAAGGAAACAATTTATTTTCTTAAGTTATCCATAAATCCATATATATAATAAAGTTAAATAGTAAGGTTATAGATAATTTAATGAACTTTAACAAACCTCCTATTTGATTTAAAACTTGATAAGCACAATATCTGATGCCACAACAAGCAAGCTTCTGTTTTATTTCCAATTTTATAAGGTAGTACATGTAAAGATGTATATTTTCACAAATATCATCATTTAATAATCGCGTTATACTACAACTACAACTACTATTACGTAACTATACGTAATATTTCACAAATAGAATCAGGGATCTCTATGACGCCGCCTTGAAAAAATACACGAAGATCGGAATAAGACATTATACCTCTGGTTACAAAAACAGTCTAAATGGATATTTTCCTTTACGTCCGCGAACTGTATTTGTGCTGTTTTTCTCGTTTAGAGCTGATTGTGAACGTTTAAACGTTTACAGGCATACATACATTACTTTTCAATTCCGTTTAATCGTTTGGTTACGGCCGAACAAACGCAATCGTGTTGCCCGTTTGGTCAGCTAAAATTGCGACGAGCGCGATCGTGTCCGGCACGTATTTCCTTAGAAATTATAACACTTATTTTGCGTTATAGTTAAAAACAGCATTCAATTCTAGTATATTCAGAGTGAACTTCATAAATGGAATCACATAAATGTCTTCGGTATTTATGGGTGTATGAAAAAACTGTTTACTATATCCTAAACAGTTTTTTACTCTTGCACTAGAGATTTTACGTGGTCAACGCTCCATATGTATAGTCCTAATAAAATTGAATGACAATTTCTTAAGATCTTTACATAAATGGTGATTCCAAGTTTCACTAATAAATTCAATATTACATAGATATCGGATTTACATCGATAAATGTAAGCGACACGTCGAAGTGCATAGGTACAGTGTTTACTCCGCGATTCGCGTTTTTCTGATAACCTTGCAATAAAGTATTTATCGACTTTTTATCGAATAGTATTCTAGTCTTATTTTTATTTGTAGAACACGCTGGCGATGTTTTCGCCGACAAGACGTTCTGTATAAGAACGCAAATGAAATTTGCGTCGTTTAGCACTTTGACGACCGTGTTTTTCATTGTAAAATTTATTTCCTGCCGTTAATATTCTTTTCGGAACCTTTAATGTGGTGTTTATGGAAGTAAATTTGTATATTGTTTAGAAACTAACAAAACTATCATTATTTCTAGTGCAGAGTATAAATATTCCTATTAACATTCGCAACAATAAATAAATAATATAGTTCATTATTATTAAATAATTAGAGTAATTATATATTATCACTATTATAAAATATATTATTTATTTATTATTAACAAATATTTTCGATTAGACACAATGTGTTCAAAATAAGCAGTTTAATTTAGTATGATAGTTCTAAGAATAACAAGATCAGCTTTCGCGTGATATCGGCCGATAACCGCAGGTTAAGGGCAGTCACGCATGCCTGAAATTCATCGTCAATCATGCAATCATTTAAAAAAAATAAGTTAACATGTTGTCTATTCTTTCACACATACATGTATAATACAATGCTTCGTTTATACATAGAAACTAATTTTTATTTTCGTTAATCATTCTAACTTTTTCTATTTAAGTTATCGTAAACTTAGACGTAGATTATAAATGTCCATTCTCAGATACATTTGCAAAAGAACTGATAAATCGTCGAACCTTCCGTTCATCAAAATAAAAAAAAATTGCTAATCATCATATAATGCATTAGTATATTCCTATACAAAAAGAAGAAACAATTTAAGTTGAAAAGTGTTATTCATCACTTATTGATAGCAAAACTAATAGCTAAGTGCATATAATAATAATGATAACAAACAATTAATCATAAATTAAAGTTATTATAAATTAAATTATAATATAAAGATAACAAACTACTTATTTTTAAATAAAGAAGTTGCTGAAGGAGAGGCCATTATATATAAAACCAATACAGACTCTGCCTACAATATAGTAATGCTCGCTTAAATTTCATAATTTCGGGTCCCTGCGTAGAATTTACGCAAGCAGAAAAAACAGGAGGAAGATATTTTCACCCAGGAACTGACTCGAGCACAGAGAGATTAAAATTAATCCAAACATGATGGAAATCGGATTAGCTTTATCGACTTAATGTAATTAACGAAATTAAAGGTTCATTTCCTCTAAATCGATAAAACTAGACCGACGCACGTCGTATTTGTTCTCATTTTAATCAGACAAATTTCAGCAATCCGTCGGTACTACATTTGGGAAGGTAAGGTTAAAATTACTGCAATTGAAATTTTCTCCATTGTTGCGTATATTTGACGTGTGTGGCATCGCTTTTGAAGTCTCGCGCCTCGACCCTTGATGCTCGACGAACTACGTCTATCCCGTTTCTGTTCACTGTATTCATTTTCTATCCCTGTCTACTGAGATCACTACACTGAGCCCGAGACAGTGAGTAGTGGGGGAAGAGTAGGGCTGATACCGTGGAATTTAGCCGAGCAGATTTCTGTCGAATTTAAGCGAGCCTCACTTATAATCATTTTCATACTCCTGTTGTTTAACCGACAAAATATCATTTTCCCTGCTAAGATATGTAATAAATATATCAAAGAAACATCAAACGGGTATTTAATATTTCGAAAGTCGACAAACGGTATAAGATCTTGATGCCTGCGTGTTTCATACTATTAGATTCGATATCATAATTGGCAGGCCTGAATCGCTAAGCAACGATTCGATATTATCACGATCATTGGTCATAGTATTCAGTCGGCTATAAGTCAGAATTCGACTATAGCTTCGTCCGTGTGTAGTACGTAAAAAAAGTACATCAAGTGAGTCGTGTGTATAAGCCGTGCATAGTAACCAAAGACCTCGATGGGCGTGAATGGTTTAATTCGGCCCGGAGGCGATCGAACCCAAGCTACCTGGTCTGGACTAGCACGTTATGGTGCTGGCAAAATTTTACAAGAAACACCGCTCGTTCACCTCGACAGGGAGGGTAAATGTCACGAGAGTATCCTTTAGAAGCCGTTAAGCGGCGAGTTAAATAACGCGCACCTTGGAAACAGTGAGACGATCGGTTGCTACTCCAGGGCCTCCGGTCCCTGTAAATTGTCGCTCTCCAATCAGTGTTACTCCGAAATCATTGTATTTAGACAATTACTAGAAAGAAGCATTGATAAAATAATTTTCCGGAACCATGACTGCAAATAAGAATAGCTTATCGTACGCAGGACAATAAATTTACCATTGACATTATGCTGGAACTCATGTCTAGTACAGAATATATCAGTCATCTGATTCCTTTTCCAGATATATGTTCGAGATAATTGATAGTTTATTGGGAATCTTCATTTGAATTATGTTAAGATATTTACTGTAATTTTATAACAATGTTTATTTGATGTTAATTAGTTTTAATATTTCAGTGTTATATATATTGAATAATATATTTTAACAATATATAATCCGTTGTTAAGGTATTAGATATTAAAACTATCAGACAAGTCATAATGTATTTCAAATATTTCTCTTATGATGAATTAAATTAAAAGCGTCCTTTTGTGGATATTTGTTAAATACAATATGTATAGTAGTTACAACAAAGGAGTAGAAATAGATAAAATGTAGAAGAATGTAAAATACGTATATTTAAGACTCTTGTGACTCGGGTATTATCTAATAAAATCATCATATAATAAGGGTTAAAACAGATTAGAGTAATATTTAATAAATTTTGTAAATTTTTATCTGACTTAATTAGAGACAATAATTTATTCCGAATTAAATTTTCAATTTACAAATAAGAAGTTCGAAATGTGTGGAAGTATGTACATGTCGAAACTGTAAATAATTTGTCGTTGGCATATCAGCTGCACCAATAAACTATAGAACCTAGAGAACGGTAGCTATAAAAATAACGACTTTCTCATAAAATAACGAGATCTTAAATGTTCTATTCATATTAGATTGTAAACTGTTCTTGAAGCTTGTTGTACTTCATTACTAGTCGTTTTTTTTCATTCATACACTATTGTTTTAAAGGAAACATGGGAGTACCATTATTTTACAATATTTTACTTTAATGTTTTAAACCATTAACAACCAAACAAAAATATTTTTTTGAAACATCAGATAATATCGTACTTATATCTTGTACTTGTATCTTATCGCTGAACGATAAATAATTTACATTAAATAATGAGTATCAGTTTATTTAAATAATGTGAAATTCGTACGAACGAGTTCCCAATTGCTTTTACCACTTTAATGATTACCTAACTTTCCGTAATAAAGATTTTAATCCGGGAATATTGAGGATATCCGAATTATTTAAAGTCATTTTACCTACACGACTCTTAATGCAGTTTTCGTTTCTCCCTTTTCGCGCTTCGTTCCCCTGGGAATCAGGTTGTCTACCACTGAAAGCTATACGGAGAGGCCTCGATACGCCATCCTGGCATCATGAGTCAAATATGGAAATGAATACTTTTTTGCCGCGGATCTGGCATTTTCTAAATTGTTAGTTCCATAGTTATCTGCGCGTGACTGAATTATTATACGCTCAGCTGAGCAAAGGTAAGCCCGCGAGTATCGTGCGATCCTCGCGCTACTACGATATAAATTTCCATCACGTGCTGTCGCCCAGCGACACTACATGGCCACACGCTCGCAAATTACCGAATTATCGAGCCAATTAACGGAATACCGGCGTAGTAACGGCTGGTCGTCTTTGGAGGCCGAGTCCGCATTATTAGACGAGTCTTGGTTGTTTCATAAATTTTAATGCAACTTGATTATGGTATGCACACGCACACATGCTCCCGTTTTTATTTGAGAATAGTATTTTAATTTATGGTATAATGATACGGGCCAAGAATCTTCTAGCATGTTTCTTTTCTTTCCATACGATTCGAGGAAAACATATTATGTTACCGATAATGTTCAATCGATACATGAGAGTAACATAAATGTGCTCAGTTATCGTGTATGACTACCAGACCAATTTTCTTAGGGACTGTACAGATTCAGATACGTAAAAATGTGATTAAAAACAATTTTTTGATGGTAATATTTTTTAACTATATTTTCTACGAATTTTAGAGAAATACCTCCTAAAAGTGGAGAAGATATAGCTGTCAATAACTGATTTCAGTCAGTTGTCAGATACGCGATTTTTTGAAATTGTTCGATTTCCTTTAAATAATTTAAATTATTGGAACATTGCCAAAAATAAACGCATTAAACATGTTCGAAGAGAAATACAAGTTTTAAGTTTATTCTGAAAATTCATTTCAATTAATTATTAAGTTAAAATTATCCTTGCATCATTCTTGATGATACGCATTTTCTATGTATGTGAAAAACACACAATGTTACTTTCAATTTATGGTTCGTTATAAAATTTTAGGGAATTCTTTAAAAATTAAACTTAGAGAATATCTTGTTTAAACTCTCAGACTTCTGAGAATCGTTGAAATAAAGATTAAAAAGACAATCTCAGTTTAGAAGACTACCAGGATTTTGGGAGTCGGACAATGCTTCTCACTAGTGAAAGCTGACAATTGTTCGCCAGTGTATGTTAATGTACGCCAGTGTTCATTGCTACCACCCATTGCCTTCAATTATTTCGTTATGAATTATATGACATTAGTACCTAACAAATCTAGTCGATCGGACATTTTTTATTTTTTATTTTTTCAATACATATTCTGTAGGACCATTGCTGTTATTGAGAGTAATTGTTGTGTGACAATTGTCTACTTTTGTAATCGTTTATTTCACGGAAACATAAATATCTTAATCTCTTCAAAACAGATAGACACTTTTTAACGATGATAAAACTAGATTTCTAATTATGGGACATGGAATTAGTTAAATTTTATTATGAGAAATTATGTTGCAATTTGTTACTTTCATTTGTATATATAATATATATGATATATATGTTTTGCGCATTACTCTAGTATATATACTTAAATATTCGTGTATTTATGTTTTAGAAATTGCACGTATTAAAATGCAAATACGTTAATACACGTATGCCCGGATATTGAAACGCATAATTACTCCAGTATTAAGATGACTGATTTTAAATGTCTTAATACACATACCTGTTTAATACATATCCAAACTACTATACATTATGATTTAAATATAAATTACATTATGTTAAAAGTAAAAGGACAACTAAAGATTAGTATTTAATTGAACAGTAATATTTATCGTAAATATTTTAATACAAGTGACAGAAATATTTCATTTATATCTCTTCTACTATATTTAATATTTAGATTAAATAGGTAGAAATTTTTAGTATTATTACTTTTAATATCTAATTTTTAATATTAGAGTAGATAGAAAAATTATAAGATTATAGTACAATAATATTACTAAAATGTTATTGTTTTCTATTGCGATTGGTATTATTCATTCTACGAACAAACTTCGCAATTCAGTGCAAATGTAACAAGTTAAAATAAGTAATGAAACTTTTATACGTCTGTTTTACTGTTAGAAAATTATACCTATAAAGATGCAAGACTTTCTTGACGAAAATGGGAACAGAGGCGATGTATCCAAATGATTTCGAATTACTCCAACGGTCGTGTGTTACTCTCACTATATAATTTAACGAATTCATAAATATACTCTTTAAACCCAATACATATTGTTAGAATTGACTATGATCATCCAGTTCTTCTATTCGTTACGAATTGTTGTTTCCACAATCGTCTTGAATGTAAATGTAATGATTTCTGAAGCAATTCTGTTGATTTTTACGAAGCTAGGTAAGAGAAAGTTTATTTTCATTAATTTGAGTAGAGTACATCTTTTATTTGATAGTATTTTTGCCCATTAGATTATTGTTTGAAATAAATAAAATGATCATTTCCTGAGTTTGGAAATAAAAAAAAATTAATTGTTGGAAACTTGAGTTTAACGTCCGGGATATAAATTTGATTCTTAAACAATGATAACTGAAATAAATGTTGTATTAAAGCGATTATATTTTGTTTTAACGCGTTCAAACAATTTAAAATTTTCAAAGAATTCAAAAAACTTTTTTAGGTACATTCTTTGAAGAAACCTACTTTATCGAAAGGGTTATAAGTTTTCGGTAACTGTCACTAGAAGAATATCTGGCGCACTTTCATGAACGTGCAGTTGTTGATACTCTTCTGAAATTATCGTGTATTTAATAGTATTTGATTTATTTATGTTATACACTTTTTATATTAAAAATAATGTAAAATGTATTCCTATTTTGTAATTGATTAAAATGTTGAAACAAAGATTATAAGATGTATGGGATGCGTACGTCACATTTAAAAATTAACGTTTTCTTTTTAATTGTATTTGTTTACTAGATTATAAATGATTTGAAGTGTTTTCAATAAAAGTATTTTCTTTTCAATATATCACTGGTAAGTTAATCTAACAACATAGTGGAAATTTATGCATGATAGTAAGATGATTAGTACTCTTAACCTATATCTTTCACACTTTTTTCATCTTTTTTATTTTAATACAAATTTCTTATCTTTTTGACATTCTGTAATGAGCTTCTAGCATATTTCTAATTTGTGTGTTATAGATCCTCTCCGATTATGAATCCTGATATTCAACAAAAGATCCTAAAGTTTGAAACATTTGTCAATGATGTACTGAAAGAAGATCTTGCTAAAATTGAGAAAAAGCTTGACTTTAAAAATGCAGAGGTTACTGAGTTTCTTCAGTTGAAATCTATAATTACTGCTATTCAGAGTAATGGCTTCGATGAGAGTGGTTTTAAAACCCAAGTAAATGTTGGACAAAATTTTTTTATTGAAGCACATGTTCCTGATGCATCTATGATCCTCTTGGATGTTGGTTTAGGGAACTTTGTAGAATTTACTTTACAAGATGCGTTAGCAGTTATCAATGTGCGAATCAAATTATTGCAACAGCAGATTGCACATTTTCGAAAAGAGGCTGCCAAAACGCAAGCCCACATAAAGTTAATTCTTCTTGGAATAAGAGAATTACAAGGTTTCAAAGACTAGTTGTATGTTGATAATATCATACGTGTAATGTACATATGACTCATCTAATTAGTTTCCTGTTTATGTAAATATATGAGCAGTTTCTATTTGACCTTAACTTTTTATTTATTAAATGTAATAATTTAAATGTTCTACCTCTGTTAACAATGTATTAACGGTATACCGCGTGTTTGCGCAATCGCATATGATGGAAGTAAAAAACAGACACAGAAATTTTAATAAAATAATAGTCATCATAATAGTCAAATAAGTTTTTGGATTTAAGATTCTAAAAAATGGAACCTTTATGAAAAAATTTCATTTTGTATTTGCAATTTACTTTTACACGAAGAATCGTCACTTGTTCGATTGTATTACGATTTCAGAAGTACATATAACTATGTATCTTACATTAGTATAACGAATCATTTAAGAAATAATTGAAGTGTAGGTTGTTACAATATATAATTCTACAACCTAGTCCTTGTACATAATTTTACGGCAACGATCTGTACATGTTAAACCGTAATTAATAAATAACTCCTACCCTTTTCTCTAAAACTCTGTTGCTTTTCTTCTCCCCACTAACATTGTTTTGCATAATTTACTAATGTGTCTTAACTTAATGCGAACTGTTCAATGTGCCCCATTAATTTCCTAGTTCGATCGTCGAGCTTTTGTTTCCTCGTTAAGTGTAATTGTGCGAATTTGCGAGGACCTTGTGCTCTGCTTATATACGATAGAGGTCAACCGTGAGCGGATCAGTACGTTCTTTCCTTCGTGCGGTTTTCTCGTTTTCTCAGCGCTTTTACGCGCGAAACGTAATTTTGATGTCGGATTGGCGCAGTATACCATGCGTGGAAAAGCACAAAGAGTTCCTCCAGAAACTTCTTACGGTCTTAATCGATTGCACCTTCGAAAGCGTGTCCCATAAAAATCCTGTATCGAGATGGAGAGAACCGGCTCACCTGCGGGACATTATAAAGTTTGATGTGCAAGACGGGCCACGGAATCAGAATAATCTCTTGGAAATCGCTGATAAAGTTTTCAAATACAGCATTAAAACTGGACATCCATACTTCATGAACCAATTATTCTCTGGGTGAGATTATATTCAGAATGCAATTATCGATTTGAAATTATTGAGTTTTTTTTAATATTATAATAGTAAAAACAAAGAGTGAAAAAGGAATTTAAGAAAGAAAATACTCCAGTACATCCTGTACTTTTTAATACTCCAAGTTCATAAATAACATTTGAATCTGCACTAATCATTTAGATACTTTTTATGTACATTCTTTATTAACCGTTTTCATTATATCAATAGTCCCGTTGTTCTTTTTGCATAATTTAAAACAAATTTTAACAGTTTTTTTTTGTTGGTATTAGTAAACATATTTTTCTCGAGAGTCCTTTTATTCTTTTTAACACTTCCATTATTTTTGGTATAGAATACTTAAAATATTTTTAAATACTTTTAAAGTATAGAATACTTAAAATATTTTTGCTTTCTAGAAGTAAATTTGTTAGTTTTGTATAATATTACAATTTTCATAATAATTCTGTAAAAGAGTTTGCACTTTCAATTTTCTGACTGTTTTGAATTTTTCATAAATAAATTTTGTATATAAGTACTAGTCGTTGATCAGTTTAGTGAAGATATGATCAAATGGAATAATTTGTTGAAGGTACCAATTCAGGTACAATAATTTAATATTTTTTTCTCGAAAACGTATTTATGAATAGTCTTATAAGTAATTTACGATTATAATTATACAATTTTTATAGTAAAACTTCATGTACAAATCTTATCTAAATTTATATTGAATAATTGTATTATTGTACAATGTATTAAGGAAAGTTTTATACCATTTACAAGTAAACACTTTTGTAATACATCAATGCTTAAAATATTATATGTATGCGGTAAAATGTATGAAATTCTTTTAAAATTAAATACATTTCTCTTTTTGCATGGAAATAATTATTTAAGTGTTATGTAAAATAAAAAATAGTAATGGTACATACAAATGTATTGTTATTATTTCTGGCAGATTAGATCTGAGAAGTTTTCGAGGCAGATCTAAGTCTTATTTTTATGCTAACCATAAATACCATTTAAAAAAAAAAATCTGGCACGAGAAAATATTCTTGTATAAATAATCTAATTGTAATATTCTTTACATGAAATGACAAGGGTTACTGAACATTAATAGTTATACTCTATACATGAAAAAGAATGTTTTTTAATGTTTCTCTTCTTTGTGTATTTTGATATTGTGATCTTTTAATATTTTGAAATATTTCTATTCAATTTTAATAACTATTTTGTCTACACCTTTTGTATATTTCTTCTTTTGTTTTAAAGAAATCTTAGGAAGATCTTTTATCCACAGTTATTTTTTCTATATTTTATTCTTCTTATCGACTGTCCAATTTTTTTCCTTTTCTTACATGTATTTTCACTTTTCTATTTCTGACAAATTAAAAACTTCATTATGGTCTTTTCTGCGCTGATACTTTTTCACATTATTTCTTTTCATTCATTTTCCTCTTGCCCTTTTTTCTGTTTTTTTATATGTCCTTCACTTTAAGTTCTTCTACTTCTTTATTCAATTTTTCTATTTCCCTATTTTCTACTGGAACATTTTTTCCATAATTAGTTAGTCGTAAGACTAATTAAATTTCCAGTGAATTATTGCTATTTTATAAATAGCATTATTTTCTTGTACACCATTATTTGAACAATTCTATGTAATATAGATTGGATCCCTATGGTTTAGCCGGGCAATGGCTCACCGATGTATTAAACTGTTCGGTGTACACTTACGAGGTGGCACCGGTTTTAACATTAATGGAGAAGACTGTAATTACGAAGTTGCTGAGTATGTTTTATAAGGAAGAAAACGGTGATACAATTGGAGACGGTCTTTTTAGTCCAGGTGGTTCTTTCTCTAATGGCATCGCTATTAATTTAGCACGATTTTGGTTTAGAAAGACAACGCGAAGTGTAAGTACTTTGTGCGAAAGTTATTTCGACACGACTTAAAAATCACATTAATCAAGAAAGAATTTTAAAAATATTTAATTTCATTATTATATAATAATTGTTGATATCTTAGTATATAAGGTGTCAGAGAAAGAATTTCAACAAAAAAGTTTTAATACAATTTGTTTCATTTTTGTTTAGTAATTCAATAATGATTTATTGAAATATGAAGCCAAAGTTTTGAAACCATTCGGTAACTATTCAATATTCGGGAAAAGTGTTTTAAATCGAACTTACTCCATTTCGAAAGTGATATTTTGAACAGTCCAGAACATAAATGTTGTCCAAGTAAAGATGCTTTCAAAATCTCAAAGCGGCGTTTGTTGCTTATAAATGGCATCGCCCATTGTTTTTTAGTTAAACGCATATCCATTGTGGAATGAGTTCATTGATCTGAAATATATGACTCTTCCAAGATCATTCAAAGATATTTACGATTGAGTGATGTCTAGCCGTTCTGAGTGCTTAGACAATGTACCTTTTGTATTCGAAAAGACTTCGGGTATCAATACATTATTCTCTTTCTGGATAAAAATGGCATTACTTGTAGTATATGCATCACATTTGTGACAATGTCAACAAATGTTTGTGATGAGATTAATATACGTATTGGAAATGGAAATTTCAAGTGCTCATAAATGCTTTAGTTTCATGTCAATTGTTTCGAAACTTGAAAAATGTAGCTAAGTCGAGAACAAAATATTATTTTCATAAAAATTAAATGAAAACAATAGTATTCAAATTTTAATTTACCCTAGTGTTTCATGTCTTAAATATGATATATACATATTGGTATGTTTACATTTATATTAATGTTAATCTTAATTTTAGAGTACACGTATATCATCTTCGAATTTAGTGCTCTTCACATCCGAAGATGCGCATTATTCGGTTTCGAAATGGGGTAACTTATGCGATGTAGAAGTTATTCTTATAAAAACCGATAGTTATGGTAGAATGGACATTAACGATTTGAGGGCCAATATAATTCAAGAACAAAAGAAAGGAAATTATCCTTTTTCTGTTTCTGCCACAGCGGGTAAGTTAAAGAACAGTACGAATTGTTATGCTGACGTAAAAGATACAACATAAAAGTAGTAATATTTTTTTTTTTTTTTAGGAACAACAGTGTTGGGTGCCTTTGATCCATTGGTTGACATTGCTGATATTTGTCAGGAATTTAATATGTGGTTGCATGTTGATGCTGCCTGGGGAGGTGGTTTAATATTTAGTAAAAAATACAATGCCCTATTGAGAGGAATAGAAAGATCAGATTCTATTTTGTTTAATCCACATAAATTACTAGCTGTCCCTCAACAATGCTCTCTGCTTCTAACTAGGCATCCAAATATTTTGAAAGAAGCACATTCCAAGCAGGCTTCATATCTTTTCCAAAAAGACAAATTTTACTCTACAGATTTAGATGTTGGAGACAAGTACTTGCAGTGTGGACGTAGACCAGATGTATTGAAATTTTGGTTCATGTGGCAGGCTAAGGTAATGTTGTATATAAATAAGGTATTTAATTTAATGTATTTCTGCTTGAAAAGAATTTCTTGGCTTATAGAAATAAGAAAGCAGAAAATGTTTTCTGTGAAATAATGCTCCTTTCTTAAGTATCTTCTATACAAAGTGCTCAGAACGTAAGATAAGACTTACTTGCATGACATAAAGGTTCTCCTATCCCCTTGTTAATCTCAAAGTGTTAACCACTTATGCAAATTTGTAGAAAACTAGCCTTGATAGCATTTTTTCCCCCGATCTTCCTTTAATTGTGCACCTTGTACTTTGTGGCTTAAGCTGCAGCTGCAGTGCATTCCGTAGAAGTTAAGGGTCTGTATGCCATATTTCAAGTGTTTACCAATATACTTATGAATACATTATCTTCCCCTGGTAGGAATGAAGAATGTTCAAACTCCACCTATGCATTGGATTTTCAAGATCATGAAAGAAGCTTTAGAAATTCTTAAAAGGGTTTGCCGATAACAGTGCTTTTAGATTTGGTGCATTCAAAGTTCCTATCTTCCTGCCAAACATTTCCATATTAAATAATTATAAACACAACAAATTAGTTTTAAATGGTTTATTTCAGAGTGTATTTTTAAATCATTTGCATGAGAAAAATATTTATATAGTACCTATATACGTTAAACTTGTACAATCAGTTCTTTTAGGTAATTCCTCATTATTGAACACATTAAAAGAAATATATTAATGCTTAAAATTGTAAAATAAATTGAGAATTTAATTAAAAGGTAAACAATTGTTTTCAAGTATATACCTACTGTGATGATAAATTTTTGATTCACTAATATAGAGGTTACCATCAAAACTGACATAGATTATATTGTGGTCAATTATGATTAGTTGGACAGAAATTCCAAGCACTTTTATGTTCCTTTATTAGCAAGATATTGTCAGTCATAATTGCTGGTACAGTGAATAACGTTATTTTCACAAGTTTCTTTGTATAATATTCTTTTCTATCATTGTACTATGAGATATATTTCCTTCCAATATTCCATGATAGCATTAAGTAACTTACACTATAAATATTACTCTTTATAATAGTAGATTTGAAAAATTTTAAAACTTGCAATGGTTATTAGTAATAGTATGCGAATTATGTAGAATAATGTTATAATTTATAGTATTTCTAAAAAATTTTCTGATTTAAAAGTTGTACTAAGATATCAGCATATGTTTCATTAATTTAATTAGAAAAAAAATCTACAGTGAGAACAGAATGCCGATTATGCTACTTTATAACAGTATTTGAAGACAAAATCAGCTTCTACGGATATTTGTTCGTTTTTCGACAATTAAATGTTATCATTTAAATGTTATTACAATTTTGTTTCAGGGTACATCGGGGTTTGAAAAGCATGTTGACCACTTGATGACATTGTCAGCTCTTTTTAGAGAAGAAGTAGAAACAAGAGATGCCTTTGAATTGGTAGTAGATTCGTGTTTTATAAACGTTTGTTTTTGGTTCATACCGCCATCTTTGAGAAATCAGCATTCGTTGTACAATTATAAAGAACGAATAAATGAAGTAAGTAAAATATTATTAATAAATCAAAAGAAAAACGAGGATAATGTTGATTGAATCAAGAAATATAATTTCTTCAAATCGTGAAATGAATAAAACAATTTAAATTTATATATAAAATTCTTAAGTCGCATGTTTCCTTTTTTCTATTTGATGTGGTAAGAAATGTCTAATATTAACAATTACAGCAAATGCTATTGACATTTATGAATCAATAATTCAATTAAGCTTGATTTCCACAAAATATGCTCATAGTAATATATTTACTTCTTTAATCAAAAAATTGCAAATTGGTTTTCATGTTATGCCTTCAACAGGTCACTTATATTCTGCAGATTTTTAAAAACCTTATCTAAATAAATTTATTAGAAGTATATTTTTAAATATACAGAAAAGTAGGGGCACATCCATATATAGTTTATATTTTAAAATTAATTATGCTTTTCACATTTTATCAATTAGTTAAAACATTATTATGTTGGTGATGGATACAGTAGAAAACAATATTAACATTTGTAGATATTTATGTTTCTTCCAGTTATCGACTGTAGATACATTATGTTGTCGATAAATTAACTGCCCTCTTTACTGGTAGTTGGTCCACAACAGACTATGCATACCAAATGTATTTCTTTAGAAAAATTAATTAACTTAGAAGGATTAATCGTTGAAAAATTAGATTTTTAAATTGTTATTTTTATGCAGGTTGCTCCAAAATTAAAGGAGAAGATGGTGAAAAGGGGCAGTTTAATGATTAACTACCAACCGCTCCATGAGAAACCAAACTTTTTTCGATTCGTAGTTCAAAATTCAGGGGTAGATATACAAGATATTCATTATGTTTTTAATGAGTTGGAAAATCTTGGAGAATCCATGTGACTTTCTATATGACGTACAAAACTACATATATATTGTATGTACCTTAATATAAAGAAATCAATCAACGATACATAACTTGTGAAAATATAAACAAAATTCGTGATTGTATTATTGAAATTGTATTGTCACTTTTTTTTTCATCTCCCTTTCCAGATCAATCTTTCTAACCAATTAATTAACTCAAAATAATTAATGACAAATATTCATATGCTTGCATTTAACCCTTTGCGGGCAAATGTTGATACTTTGCGGGGTTAAACTTTTATGTTTGTAATGTTAAGTTGGAAACGAATCATTGCACTGTTCGGACAGCAAGGGATTAGTATGTAGTTTCTTTATTCTATTCGGTGATGTAATTTGCGTTCGGTGATGTAATTTGTTGGAATTTGCTGAAGTTTTTGTGTACTTTAAAGAATCTTTGTTCGAAAAGGGTTGGCAACATTAAAGTTAGCTTAGAAAATTCCAACCGAATTTTTATTAATAAAAGAAAAGGTAGACATCGTATTTTATTATGAAAGCAGACAGAGTAATACGTTTTAATTTTACAATAAACGTATTTTTTAAACTTCATTTGTAAATTACTGAGGAATCGAAGATTTCGTTATTATATACTTTTCCTCTTTTAAAATGAAAGAAGTAGGTTATACTTCATTATCTCCTCAGATAAAATAGAAATCAGAATTTTTTAAAATATTATAAAACTTTTAATTCTCAATACGATTCTTCAATCATTAGAATTAAAAAAGTTACTGACTAGTGCCGTTTGCACTTTCTTTTTAATATAAAAAATGTACATAGGCGGTATATAACTACATGCTATATGTTTAAAGATAATACTGAAAAAACATTGTGAAATTACCTATTGAATTGTTTATTTGAATCATTACGATTTGTTTGATAAATGAATGTATTTTATCAAATGTGAAAAGAATTAATGACGTAAAATAAAAACTTAATTTCATGATAATTTTCTATCACATTAATTTTCATTTTGGAAAGCATATTCATTTTCTAATTTTAAAAAATTTGTATTATATATTTTATACGTTACGAATTAAACAGGTGAAATGTATCAGAAAAAAGATGTGAGTTACATTGTATGTAGTTTTATATTTGGTTCTATATAAAGGTTTTAATCAATTCTTAGCGAAAGAAATAACGAATTCCAACCACGAAAATCAATTCGTCTGGGTTAACTAGGCGAAACCTAGCAGACAGTTGATCTGATTAGGAGAGGGACCGGCACTAAATTTCTGATGCCAAGGTACGAAGTCAATTCGTGACTACGTTCGTCGCAGAGCCCGCGGCGTCGCGACGTACCTGCCGTCTAATCCTGGCACAAGTGACAGCATATAGAGAAGCCCTATATATATATGTATATATATCTATAGA
Source organism: Nomia melanderi (assembly GCF_051020985.1). Lineage (NCBI taxonomy): Eukaryota > Metazoa > Arthropoda > Insecta > Hymenoptera > Halictidae > Nomia > Nomia melanderi. The sequence continues at coordinate 8,936,125 of NC_135006.1, read as the reverse complement.
ACTGCGTTCGTTCTATGTAGAACATAATGATTTGCAACCGCCATTGTATCCCAATCTATCGTAAGTAAGCGTTTTTTGAAGCTATTTTTTAATAAATCGCTTACGATTCACTGAATGAACGTATTGTGCGAACGCAGTATATGTATCACTTTAAAATATGATTCATATTTTAGAAACAACAGGTGAGTTTATTATCTAATTATTTGTAAACCATAGTGTTTCAATTAAACTGATTTCGACGACTGTTTAGTGGAGAATAAATATAATATTTGTCAGGAAAGAAAAGATTGATTTATTCTTGGAACGAAAAATGCTTGGCAGAAGCAGTTCGTTCATGGTTTCTAAGAAAAACTTTATCATACTTTTATAATTCCGTCCTGGGCAATCACAATATTTTCTTTTTCTGTATTTACCTCTACACGTTGGATTATTCGAGGAAATGAGATTACTACGACACGTTAGTCGACTTTACAACACTTACTACATTTTTGTGGCTTTTTACATTTTTATTGTTCAATCAACTTGTTTTCTATATTGACATCATATAAATAGAATGAACATAACGTTGATTTACAAAAATCATGATTACGGGTATATTTCTTTTCATGTACTTTATGATATTGTTGACTGAAGTGATAAATACGAAGTATTATATCTTGATATACTTTTCAAAAGTCTGTATAATGAAAATTGGTGACAGAAGTACTCACTTTAAGCAATATCTGATAAAATGTTTTTGCACGTGATATGTATAATATTTATTGTCGTAAATATCAATTTTTTAGCTTGAATTTTTAAGTGTATAAAATGACTTAATTTGAATGTTTCGTAATGTCAAACCAACAGTTCTTTCATAAGAACGTAATATAACTTCAATTTTATTAATTTCCTCTTCTTTGATAATCTGTAGTACTTTATCAAAACATTTGTGTAGATTTGTTTAAGAAATGTATTTGTAAATAAAATATAAATAATTTTCCTTCTAATTGTTTATTTAAAATACCCTTACTGTTCGCACGTTTAATTATTCTTCATTTCTATAACATCATACTAATTACTGTATGTTAGCGACATCTATGAAGTCTTAAGTCAATGGATGCTGCAATTCTTTGTTTAAAAAAACAAGAAACATTTACTTACTTATTACAATAAAATTATTTCAAGTATTAATACTTAATAAAATTTTTAAGTTTGACAATACATTTATAATTACATTTATTTCGTAATGGAATATTATTTTTCAATTTTTAATATTATGGAGTGTGTCCTTTATAAAACTTATTTGCATTAACAGAATTTTTATCAGTTTAATAATATTCTAAAGCTATGAAATTATAATTTGTTTTCTCCATAATGCCTATTTAATCGAACATTATATATTGAAAAATTCACTATTTAGATTTGAAATGTGATAAGATGTAATGAAAGATGAAGTAGTTTGATATTAAGAGACTAACGATCGGAAACCATTGTGTTTGTCTGAAATAGGTCTATCGCAGTTCTAACAAAAGTTTCAGTGACCCGTATTCTGATAAGAGACGCAATAGCGATCGTTTCATACGTGTTGGTATACATGTAGGTAGATATTCTCATCAAAAGTCAGTTGTATTTCGCAGTAACCTGTTCGTAAGATCTTTAAAAATATTTAAATATATAACAAAACTACTCAGAAAAATAGTATTAAATAGGCCATTTTAAAAAGTAAGTAAAATAATGTGTAAGAACGAAGTATTTAAAAAATTAGATATAAAATATTAACGTGTCAAGGTTCTTTTTGTGACTTAATCAATAACTGAATTGTTTCTATAAAATAGAAATATGGTTTATCGATTATTTGTAGTGTGGTTTTAGTAGTTTTTAAAGATTTCGTAAAATTAATTTTTTCTATAGAAAATGTTCTTTCATAATCGTGTATGTAAATACTAATTATTCAAATATATACAAATTATAATTACTTTTATATATAATAAACGATATATTTTCTTTTTATATTGTATAATATCATTCGGTGTTTTGTTTAATAAAATACCAGACTTTAATAATACCAGAAAAATATTGTACACGTGAATAATTCACTGTGCAATTAAACATGACAATGGATATGGTTCAATGCTTTCATGCATAGCCATAGAAAATGAAATCGTTCATTAACATCATTAATACAATAATGTACCATCATAAAGTTCCATGGATTTTAGTTTGAAAGGTATTTTTACCACTCGAATTTGCATCTTGATCATGGTAAGCCGTGTTAATGAAACACTTAATATTTAATTGCCTGTATCACTGAATTTGACAAACAATTCGAAACGTGCGAATGCGCAATTAATTACAAAAACACAGGTAACGATTATGGTAATTGAATGGTATTTGTGATTAGCAAAAGTCATGAAACTCTATTTTACAATGACCTGTAAATTGCAGAATTGAACGAACCCGCATTAACATAATACCGCCGTGACAGTTCGGTTAAACATGCCAATGGTATTCTCATCACGTAACCATTTTGTTTTAACAAAGTTATAGGGAATAGTATAATTGAATTTTGATTATCAGTTCTACATTTTCTACTTAAAAGTATATACGAAATTAATTTTAGATATTGCAAATATATAAATTAAAGAAATTTTACGGACGTTTGTTTTTGATTGTATAGGGGTATAGTTTATTTTTCAGAAAGTATATTTCTTTTGTATTATTAAACCACATATCACACTTTCGAGTTTTTATTAATATACACAACTGACAAGAGTAAATGAGCATAATTTTTAAAAACGGAATAGGAGGAAAAACATAATTTATAAGATTCTTCTATCTTATATTTACTTTTATAAACTCTGAAAACGATCAGAAGGAAATAACAGTCAGTTAGAGCAATCTGACATATTTGTTCATAGTGCATGTCAACTTCAGATATATGTATATATACATATAATATTTAAGAGTTAAATTTGTATTTATGTTCATTAAGTAAGTAACAGTAAACATGAAACTGCCTAAAATACTCTCATCATTGTATTGCTTATAATTATAATAATTTTAAAAAACGTCTAATTTATTTGTAACTTCAGTAACTATTAATACCGATCATTTAATTATTTATGACTAATGTGGTCATGTACATTATGACACACAGTGATTTCTATTAAAGCATTTAACTGATTAAAACTTTTATTTTGTATTAGAAATAATAAAGGAATAGAATTTAATAGAATAAATAGTAAGTCTGAGTCAATCCCAATTTAATAAAATATTTATAAACATCCCATTTCACGTAACGATCTGCATTCCATCAATCGTCACTATCCTAACATGTACATGCTTGTTCTACTTAAAAAAACTGAATTTATTAGAAATTCTGTAGACGTAATTAAACTGTTTTTCTGAAGCTTTGAAGACACCTGAAACTTTTTACAAAAAATTGAGGATGGGCAATCAAAATAATACAATAATTAATTTTGTAAAATTTGATTCGAACTATATTTACAGTGTCACATCAAGATTAGTCGTATTTTATACTAAATGTATAAAATACTTTAGTGTACAGGTCTTGAACATGTTTTCTTTATCGTATTAAGATGGGGTGTGCGAGAAACCCTTTACAGGGAACTATGCTGGTGTGTTACGTTCCTGCCCCCGAGTCACTGCTAGGGGTGCTTGCCCTGCAGATGAACTTAGACAGTAGGTTGCTGCCGTGAAAGACGGTGTTAACGTCGATAGCTACTATTCAAATCGTTCAGTAACCCGAATGTCAGTCGATATCTGTAAATTCGATGGCCAGGATGAACAAGGTCTTCCAATTCACGTGTCGCAGGTATGTTTCTGTTTTATTCCTTCCAGCGTTTTGATAATTACTTTCGCTTTAGTGTAAGTACATCAATTTGTAAAAAACAATTTTGCATTTACTGATCAGAAAAAAGTTCTATTTTCTGTATTTTTCTATTTTCTTTGCATAATTCTTGAAGAAAATCGATATATTATAGCGTTTTCCATTTCATATCTTTTACGTTCAATTAAAGTATCGTTTCATTGTTGTGTTAGAATAATATTTTCAGTTAATCATTTATGTACTTAAAAGAAAACTGCTCTCCACTTATGTTAACCACGATACGCAAACTGTCTTCTTTTTAATGATATCATGTTGTGTTTGATAAATATTGTGTACATTGAAAATTAATTTTTTTTTATTTAAAAATGTCAAAGGATTACATCTATAAGTAGTAGCAACACTCACCGATATTTTTTTCAGTTTCTTGTTCCTTGCGGAATGGGATATAAAGTTCTTAATTTACAGTTTCCTTTCGACACGAACAGTTTTTTCGTATTCCAAACGTTAGTAGAGAATCAATATTAGTCCAGTATCTTCGACGTCTTTCAAAGCAATCTAGCAAATTATTAAGTTGAACACGGATTTTCAGTGGAAGAACTGAAACAAACTTTCATTCTGTAGAACTTCGAAGTAAAATGAAACGATGGATATTAAGGATTGTGGAAACATCCTGCGAAAAATCTGTTTGTTTGCCTGTTCGACTTTACTTACAGTAGGTTCTTTAAAGTTTGCAGTTTGAGGTACTTCATAACGAATACCATAAGATTTCAGAATTTATTGGACTTTGTATCTAGAACAATACGACGATTTTGTTTGAATCATTTAAAAAATACATTTTTATGATACTACTTGAACAAAATTATTGTAATTAGTGTATACTTTTTTATTGCGACGGAAATTATGAAGCAGCAAACTTTGAGAAATATATTTCGTTCCATTAAAGTTTAAATGAATGATATTATTAGAATTTTTTATCTTTTAGAATTTGTTAATTGTATGAATGATTTCGTGATTACGAACGTAAATGCTTTTTCAAAATCGACTTCCAAACCGTTTAAGGAAAGAATTAACATTAATGAATTGCACATCGTTGACAGTAAAAAATTTTTAATTCTTAGCTGATTTATTTTTACATTACCTTTTCTTTGTGATCTACTTTTCTCTTTTATTCTTACAAACATTATTTATATGGATTTATTCAAATAATTCAGCGAATGATTTCTTCACTCTTTAAAGAACGTGGGACTCCTGGAAACGTATCGATACATTATGGAGGATGCAGCAGGTAATTGATGTTAATAATTATTAATTAAGCTTATTTCAGTTGGTATTATTGTGTTTGTATAATGTTTTATCAAAAATTAATGAGAAATGTGGTACAAGAAGTAAGAAGAAATGTATTACAAATAATATGGACCATGTTTCATATTTTTAATTTTATATTTTAGTGATTTGTTTGTACATGAATAGATTCAGTAATCCAACTATAATTTCTATGTAAATGTAAAAGTTTGAAATTTATCTTCCAAAGGAAGAAAAATTTGGATTTTTTTATTGAAAAAATCTATAATTATTCCGTATTTTTATTTATTCCTAATTATTAGAGCAAAAATTCTAGGAATCCGAGGAGGAAAGGATAAACCATTACTGTTTGTTAAAATAATTAAAAAATCAGATGATTTAGTAGAAGAAAGCTTCTAATAGACTTATTAAAGATAGAAATACTGTGAACAAATGTGTTTTGTAACTTGGTCGATGAATACTCAATGCAGAACAATGAACGTTTAGCCTACATGTTATTGATTTCTTTTTTCCGAAACGGCGGATATCGTAATTATTCAAATGTTTTCGTACGGTAGTATATTCTGCATATTTTCCGCGTAGTTTCAAACCTATGCGCGCATGAATATTAGCGTCATAATAATAAAGAATTAATTGAAAACCAGTGAAACATCGCAATGCATAAGAGAATTAAAGAGACAATAATTATCTGAATAGAACGTTTTATTTGTCTTTCTCCGATTTCTTTTTCAGATCCCCGAGTAGCGGACTGGTTTTTAATGGGTAGCCCAGTTCCATTGTTAGGAATTATATCCCTTTACCTCGCGTTTGTTCTCCGTCTCGGTCCACTTTATATGAAGAACCGAAAGCCGTTCAACTTGAACAAGCTCATGATATTTTATAACATTTTTATGGCGACCGCAAGCGCTGCCGTATTTTATGGGGTAAGGATAGTAAGGACAACTTCATGTCGGTTTAATTATTAAGGACAGCAGTTTCGACTTCTGTACAGAACATTCGGGATGACAGAGATATTGTAAGCTATCTACCACATTACGAGCCAACTAAAATTGAACATTCACTCTTTATACTTTGTAACAAATTCAGCTGAGCCAGCATTCGATATATGGACATATAATAATGTAATCCTTCCAAGATAGGTATTTCTTTTTTTATCATTTATCGTTATTTCTTTTACGTATTATCTGGTAAAATTGTTGGTCTTTATAGCTACCCATACAAATCAATGTTTAGTTGTGATTGTGAATACTTACAAACAAGTTATGATGAGAATTACGTTCAGTCCTATGTGTCGTTTACTCATTTACTTTCGTTGATCATTTTATTACCTGATTCTTTGAAATCTCGAAAATGTTTTCAACTTTTAGACTAATTATATTTGTTCAGAAATATTTTGATAACAAATTAATGAACGATTTGGTAAAATGTTTATAACGTTAACAATTAAATAAAACAAACAACTGGATGCTAGTGAGTTAGTAAAAAGTAAAAAAAATATTTACTTTTACCAACATATTTTTATGTTCGACAATTTTATAAAACATGGACTATTAAAAGTGTCTTTTGGATTGAATTCAACAATGTTTCAAAAATTTAATTTGTATTAAACGAAGCATGACAATTTTCTGTCACTAAATGGAAAGAAATATTATTTATAAAACGAAAAATCTATGTTTCGAATAATCAAAAAAATTTAGGTATAATCCTAATGAATTTGAATTTTAATTAAGACAATATTGACAAATAATATTTTAACAAATACTGAATAAAATAATACAAAATAAAGACGTGTAAGGAGCAAATGAAATATGAAAGATTCTAATTTCGTATTTACTTCCAAAGAAGTTAACATACTATTACTTTAATACAAGAAAAGTTTCGCATCCAAGTTTCCATAATAAAATATGTCGAGTACTTCTGGACTTCTAAGAGTAAAGGGTTATTTTTTCACACTAGTCACAGTTTTAATAAAAAAGCACTTTTACATTCACAACTAATACACTGACAAAGAGGATGACGAAACATATTGATGTTAGAATTATTATTTGTTTATTAACAATGTTTTAAATAATAAGTTAAGACTTATAATTGATAATTTCAGAACAACATTGCGATATCAGGAATTTCTATACCTGTAAAATTATCTTGCCTAGATATTCTAAACAGTGAACAAATGACGGTAGCCACTGTTACTGAATGCGGTTTGCTATTTCGATAGAAATTTGAACACCTATATGTATTTCCATTCAATTCACTTGGAAAAGTTCAAGCTCTTTTGTATTCGATGTTTATTTACGACATTTTACAATATCAATATTCTTGACTCAATATTTCATCATTACACTTTTGTTATCGTTTAAACGTTCAATTCTGAAAGCAGATAACATTTTTATTTTTCTTCCTGTCAGAAATATTATATGTATTGGGAATAATGAAAACTTATATTACTAAATATAATTTAATTTGATGGTACATAAAGAAATAAATATTAATGAAATTTCTATGAATAAATTGAATTTAAATAATGCCAAATTATGGATGCCAATTAATGGAAGCAATTAAGAAATTTTGTATTACGAAAACCCTAATTTGTTGAAAACCAAAAATAATCGAACTTATTTTGAATCATCGGCTTTCAGCAATAGTTAAAGTGTTTTACACATTTGATGATATAAATATGTACGTTTCAACTGTTTGCCTTCCGGTTTCTTTAGCCACTGTATTCTAGAATTATACCGTAATTAATATTTCACTAGAGAAGAAGGAAATTCTAGTAGAAACCTTGTACATTTAAAGCGGAAAAGTACTTTTCTATTTCGACTGTGGAAGCGTTAACAGTGTTCTTGTTTATTCAATTAAGATTGAAAACTTCTTCATAAGTCTTGCTCGATATTATCAAGTAAAGTTAATACTTCGCACAACTTAATACTTACCACAAAAAATCGTTTTTACATTTACTATTCTACCTAACAATTATAAACTTTCCAGCTTCTTACGTCTGGCTTTACCACGAAATTTTCTTTAGGATGTGAAATTCATGTTGTTTCGCATGATGCTGAATCATATCGCGTAAGTAGTGAACATAGTTGATAGAAACATATATATTATACGCATAGAATTTATAACTTAAGAATCAGACAAATGCAATTTGTGTCATTTCTACCAGATGGCGCGATGGATATGGAGGCTTTTAATATTAAAACTTTTCGAGCTGGGCGATACAGTAATTTTCATCCTCAGAAAAAAATTCAATCAAGCAACCTTCCTTCACATTTACCATCACACTTCTACCGTTCTCCTTTCATGGATAACGTGCAAATTTGTGCCAGGTAAATCAATATTTTTCATAAACAAACTTTGTTTAAATTTAATTTCCATAGAATTATACTATTTCCATTTCTCCATGTCGTTTTAGTTTTCCTTTAATTTATCCTTTAATTTTACATCCCCTGTTTAGTGTTATTCCTTAAATGTATTCGAAGTCAAGTTATTTGATCAACAGATTTGAAATAAAATAGAAAGAAAAAAGGAGAAAATAACTAAAAGCATCATTAAAGTTTCCTACACACAAATTTGTTATCTCTTTCTTTGAATTTCACTTGGCCACCGAAATTTCATTTCAGCCGTGAGTTGACAATATTTTCTGAATGAAAATCGCATTATTTTCAGGTGGCATGTGGACGTTCCCGATTATGCCAAACTGTATAGTGCACGTGATTATGTACACCTACTATCTCCTTGCTTGCTTGGGCCCAGGAATGCAAAAGAGGATCGCACCTTGGAAACAATACATTACAGGATTACAAATGGTACGTTTCCATTTTGTATCTGACTTCACTATCTCCCGGCGCAGCGCGTACAGTACGGAACGCATATATTGTCGTGCCGTGCGTTGCGCTGACTGAATTGCCGTGCTGGGAGCGTTATTCGCTCATTTCACCGTACACGCGCCCGCGCATCGCGTAATCGTAAAATTACATTCCGTTGCACGGCGAATTTTTCGAAAGGGAATTGCTATTGACGTTTGGCCGCTACGGCCGGGAAACACGGTTAAAGGAAATTAATCTGGACCAATAACGGATTGCGATGAGAAACAACGGGCAATGAATGACTTTTCGACGAAACGAAGTTACCGGTAGCGATTGCTGTACTTTTCAAGAGATGACAATAATCTGTTCTGCGGTGAAATATTTGTAATGGTATAATTTTCGGATAAACACGTTGCTGGAAAATGTGCGACACGTAAAGATCTTTGATAACAAAGTAGGTGCTACTAAAAGCATGACAATGTTTTGCCGTTAAATGGAACGAAGCGATTTCGTGAATTTTTCGTTTGATCCTGTGTTCCAGTAGAAATTTTAGAAATGATTAAAAACGATAAGTAAAGAACGTTAGTCTTTTACATATAAAAATATTAGAAGATATAATATGGTTCATCGTTTTTAGCGAGAGAAGAAACTTTTGTGCAATTATTTAGGTTATTTACTGCTGTGTAGTTTTCAACACAATGAAAGTTATTATTGTGTTTATAGGAAATTAATTTAAAAATATAAATTATTTTAATTTTAATAGCTTTTTATTGCCAATGATGAAGATAATTTTGATTGTTTATTTTACGAAACATCCTGTACATAAATATTTCTATTAATTGAAAAAGTAGGATACACCAGTTTAAAAATGAATAACTTAATCTTTCCAAAAAACTTATTGATCCCAAAAACGGTCAGACATTCAATAAGTTTCACGTAGCTGACAGCTACAACGAAATTGTTCTTTATGCTTTCACTGGCTTGCCAGGAATTGCAGATGAAACGCATGCAGTCGTAAAACATAAATGCCAAAAGGTACACGGAAACAATGTTTTTTATTGAGGTGCCCTGAAACAACGAGAATAAATCAGATTTTCGGAACAGTTCTTTCATTTCAACTCAAACATACGATTCCGCGTTACTCGCTGTGATTTAGTTAATGACGCTGTTAATATAACAGTTATTGAGATTCTATTATTAAAGAAGAGTTCAAAATAAATATTATTTAATGTGTTAGTAATATATGCACATGACGCATCTGTTTTTATTGACTACTATTTATATCAAAAAAACAGAAATGACAGTGAATATAATTTTTTATTGCACTATATATACTTGTAAACTTTTATTTATAAACTTTCGAAAACCAATGTTCTAGAAAGTAATATTTGACAGAGTTTATTTTAAATAAGGTATACACAGCAAAGAAGAAAAATTTAAATGGAAAGTGACATATTAATTTCAAAATATCTGCCGGCCAATTAATATTTTACAGAATAATAAAATGATCGCCATATTATAAAGTCTATACTATTTCATTATTAATAACTTCATTCATTTAAGCAACGTTAAAGCACACTGTTAATCAAGACATAATTTATAATCACGTTGCAAATATTAGGAAAAATATATCTTAGCGCCCTTTATGTTAATCACAATTAAAAAGGTTCGTATTCATACCATAATCAGCTCATATGAAATTGACTATTAAACTATTTAGTAAATTTTACTAAAACGTAATTTTCTCAATTTATCAGCTTACCACATAACTCTAAACAAAACAGTTTAAAAACTTAAGAGTCTAACCACTACAAAACAAACTAACGAGACTTCATGGAAACTAGTAATTTCTTCAATTCATCGGCTTACCTTCGCCAGAAATTTATAAACGCTACACGTGCAACAATACAGAAACGAAAGTATACCATTCAAATAATTCCTTTTGCGCTGTAAACTCTGGAAAACTGTATAGAGAACGGTTGAACGTTCGGTTATCGAATCACCGTGCAAAAGATGCAATATGCTTCGGAGTGCACATGAAACACACAACGTCGAGCAAATGTGTGCATCACTCGATCTGGAATGCGAATATTAGGTCATATTCGCGAATCGTCCTTCCTAACTCGATAACCAGGTTTCCGCGAAAGCTGAAGAGGTCGTAAGTACCGGACGGAAAATTATAGACGGAGTCCGCAGGCGCGGCGATTCGATTTCGGGTTTGAATCCTGGGAGAAACAACAGCGAAATGAAATGACGCCGGAGAAATCGGGCAAAGAGGTGCAGGTATACAACCAGGAAGAACGACAACAGCACGGTTTTTAATTACATAATCCGTCTCCAGAGAACTTTTAGTTCTGGCGAAATATCGACAGGACGATTTATCGGATTACTTGGACATTTAATTTCAAGCAAAACGTTTACACTATGCAAACTGAAATGGCCGGATGAAGAGGACAACGGCAGAGTAAAATGTCGTCTCGTATACAACGAGGAAAGAGCTTAATAAGCCTACCTGCATGAAGAGTGTTGCATCCATTTCGTATTGTTCCTGTGAAGCAGATATTTTTTTTTGGCTTACATTCTACCTTTGCTACGTCTTTGACACTAGATTTACGGAACCCGTCAATTTGGCGGATATTGATTTTTCTAAACATTTTTTAGTAACGTTTTCAGTTGCTTTTGATTCGTGCAACTATGTGAATACGCGTTGCAATACTCTGGTATTAAAGCTACAATTCTCGCGACCTATATAGACGAGCACGTAGTTTTCTAGGAACAATGGAATAAAGTGTAGAATAAACGTCCGTAAACCTAGTATTAAATATTACGTTTTAAGAATTGGTTATGTCATTTAATTGTTTCGATTAATGCAATTTATATGTGACTATAAAGATATTCGTGTAATTTATATGTAATTACGAAGTTATTAATGTAATTTATAAGATAGGTAATAAAGTAATGTAATTTATAGAAAATAGAGTTGTTGCTTCATCGTGAGAATTTGAATCATATTACAATATTATATGTATTGATTTTCTAATATTTTAAGTTCTATGTTCTGTGTGAACAATCTTGGATGTTTTCCGTTGCTTTGAGTATATTCGCGAAATATAATGAAGTTAGAAGAGTATATGTATTTAGAAAGTACAAGGAAAGAAATATCTTCGAGAATTTTGTTTCATTTCATTAACTTTTTATAAAGATGTTTCGAAAAATCAAACTGAGAGATTATTTAATAGTTATTAAAATTAGTCTTTAACAGTTACTGCAAGCAACACAAAATCACAAGCGCAGAATATCTGTAGAAATTGTAACTGTCTGAAACACGAGCAATACAACGTTCATTGTAAATGTGTTCTTTTGTGGTTGCAGATCCAATTCGTTATTATGATAGGCCACACATGTCAAACTTTGTTTCCATCCTGCGAGCCAAATCGAAAACCGGTGGCTTACATCTACATGTCTCAAATACTTACTATGTTCTACATGTTCTGCGACTACTACAAGAAATCGTATCTCAGAAAAAAGACGCAGTAACAGACTCAATTATTCTATAAACATCGAGGTAAGTAACTCTCCATAACATCGTATTTTTACTCGAATTTCGTGCGAAAAGGAGGGATTAAAACATGCTATCGAAAATGATTGAAAACGAGAAAAACTCTCTTATTCAAAGTAATTAAAGAAGTATCTGAAACTTCCTTAATACCTCAATCAGAATATAATAGAATAAATATGTTAATAGCGAATAAGTGATTAATTTCATCACTTTATAACAATGATCATTTAAAAGAGCTAAAGAAATAATATAAAATGAACGGTTCAAATAAAACGTTCGAAAATGCGAGAAGTAACCAATTCCCATTGAAATATTTATTTAAAAGCAAACATTACCATATAGTCTCACAATATAATTAAAGTTTAATCTGGAAAGCGCACTCATTTTCCAAAGTTTCAATCGTTTCCAGGTCCCTTAAAATGTATTCAATAAAAAGAACTTAGTTTGGCCCCAATAAATCGATTACGTTGTTATTACACGTAAATAATATTACGGTCGAATGGCTCTGCTGGATTTTCCTTGAAGTTTGCCGGCTATAACTTCATTATTGTTCCGAACGTGCAGGTTTTACAACTAATTCATTACCGCGAACGTGTTGATTGCTAGTTTAATTGCAACCCGCTTCATTCATCCGCATATTTGTTATTAATCCCTCGGGGGCTTTATCGATGATTAATTCCATTTGAATGAGCAACCTTTTGTTGGCAGGTAACTGTTTTGGCGAAAACAGCGACCGGACCGCAACAAAGGCCGTAAAAATCGTAAGTTTCAGCTTATTGTCGTGAGATGTTCGTTGACTGTACCGGCCTCGAAAGTCAGCAGCACGCGTGGTCGCATAACGATCATTCCGTGGCAAAAAGAACTCGAGAACGGGAACGATCGCATTGTTGCATACGAGCGATGCGTCTTCCGATATATCGTGCGTGGATGGAAATGCACTGTGGAACAATATCTATCACAGACCGAGGAAACCATTCCATGATAGGAGGATAAAATTTGTGTTTCCAAGTCAGGTTGCGTTTTGTTCGCCGGAATGCTTTTAGTCGAATACTTACTCCATTTCCTTTTTTCCCTCTTCCTCAACCGCGGGCCTGGACTGAAGCGCATCATATTCTGTTTCGCGTGTAATATCGACAACAAGGCGTGGCGATGTGAAATCAGCCACGACCCGGATTTTCCGAAAAAATAGATTCTCTCGATTCTCGAGTCACGGATTTTTGTTTCAGCACCTCCTTTCCTAGGAGTTGATTCTTCTTTGTAAATTCGTGGGATGCTTTGTTGCTGGAATTAATTGAGTAATTGGGATGGAAGCTCTTTATAAACGAAAAACGCATTTTTTTTATATATTTGAATACATTGTTATAATTGGGGGATTAAAGTCTATTTAGATTAGACGTTTAACTGAAGAGTGAAAATGAAAGATTTTTGTGGAAATTAAGTATATTTCTTTTTGATGCATATTAATACGATAACTGAGAAAAAATTTATATATCAATGAGATGCACTTCCCTTGCAGTTAACGTTGCTTCTCAGATGTAGGAAATTTTGTTATGTATTCGGTTGAGCCGTGATTAACTTTCCATGTAGTTAACGAAAATGTAATAGATAATGAATAAAGGTAAATAGTGGCCGAATTATTTTATTTTATGGAAAATTGCTAATTTCAATAATAAAGAGAAGATATACGGTAGATAGAAGAAGATTGATAATTGTTTTAGATAGAAAAGTAGTCAGAAAAGAAAAGTGAAAGTTATTTGTAGCTGAACTGAATACCTAATTAATTTATTTAAGGAGAATACGTGTACGGCGAGTGTTTTAAAATATAAATATGTTACTTCCAGTTTTGCATTTTGTTAAATTAAAACTATACGAATTGTACATTCTCATGTTTATATAGATGGAAATCATAGTGTATTTAGTTTTTGATAAATCTTTATTCAGTTGGTATTTAGAATAGAATAATTTCAGTATTTAAAAGTCGTCAGTTAAAATATGTGAAGTATTTCAAATAGAATAGTACATGTATAGTTTTTTTCCAAAGTTATTTATAAATATTATACAAAAGAACAATATGAGAGTTTTTAAAGCAACATATTCTTTAATACCATATAAGTTGTATGGCAATAAAGTATTTAAAAAATATTATTGTGACATTATAAAATTTACAGAAATGTCTGAAGTAGAACTGCGTTAGGTAAAAATCGAAGAATATTGTTTAATAATGTATTATTAAATGTTAAATAGACAGCTTTTGTCACATAAATTTGACAAACGTGTAAATAGGAACGTATCACTGTCTCATTATGTGAACCTTAGCAAAATCATTGAGTTAAAATCACTAAGTTAAAATAAATTTTATAATGGACCTAACAGTCGCATAAATAAAGTTACAGTGCCTTTCCGGAGTAAAGAAAAATCTCTCTCTCTTTAAGAACCAATTTCAGTATTATTTGCAAAACTAAAAGTACTCTCCATACGATAGTAGGTTAAAAGCATATCAGGTGTAAACATTAATTCGATTCATTTTAAAATAAATTTCTTTATAAATGAATTATATATTTTTCAGTTTTCGAAATATATGTAATTTGTTTTAATGATTCTATTCCATTTTTGAAACGGGAGTTAAGCATTTCGAAATAGTGGGGACTTGTCTAAATGAAAACCGAATTTATAATTTATTAAATGAGAAGGCGTTAAAAGAATTTCTCCATACTCGTATTCTACATAAGAGCTCCGAGTGGGTCTGTATATAGTAACGTGAGTTCACAGCTGGAATGCACGGCATCGCGTATTTTAACTATTTAAGAACAAGTGTAAAAGTGTTCTCATTTTTGTGACGACAAAGTGAGTTCACGTATGATGGCAGTAATGCGATCCTACCTTACGAATATAAAAGTAGATAAAACGTGAATGTAGTAGAAATAAAAATTTCCAAGTTTAATTATAAGAACATAGGTGTATACACATTATAGTCATTATTATAAGTACTCAAGTAACATTCAACACAAACATTTTATATATGTGCTAGATTAACAGATCAAAATGTTTGTAATAAATTACCACAGAATTATTCCTTGGGTCTATTATTTTTACAAAATCGTCTGTCAATTATTTATTTAAATATTGCTTTCAATATTCATTAAACTGCACTTAAATCCCGCTCATTAAATAAAATACGCCTTAAACATTGAAATGACCTGCCATTACATCTCGAAAATTTAAAACATACTGATTCACACGCATCCTTAAGTCGGTGAAAATGTTTCGCAGCCATAAACCAATGATCTCAAAGTGACGTGAAATATTCCGTTACTAACATTATTACATTATAAGTTGTTTTTAAGCAAATCTCTCACCTTTTGTTGTCACAACGTCCGTACTAAAGAATAATCGTGCACGGTTATGAAAACAGCACGGAAGAAGGTTCAGCAAAAACTCAGTGCCACAGAAAAATAAACAAAGACTATTCAGTTAAAAAATTCAATTAAAAAAATTCAATTTCTTTAATGAAAGTTTATCCTCCAACCAGCGGAAATTCTCACTTGAGCTAGTGTTTGTGTGGCAGCCTATCCCAAAGCCGAGCAGAGAAAGTCGTGGTGGAGCGTAGCGGGTCACGGGTCGGGAGAAATTACAGGATAAATAAACCTGACGTTAATAAAGTCTTATCGGCATGCAACCATGCGTGTCTACTTTAAGCCACGGACGCACTAATCCCCTATGCTAATTTCGGTTGGCCAGGAAAACGGTGGCTCTAATGCCACCCTTTCGGACACGCGTATCCACGAGAGGGGACGCGCGGTCGCCACGCGGAAGATGGCCATTGTGTACGAGCTGGCCACAAAAACGGATATGCATTCAAATTCCGGCACGTTAAAACTCGAACCTCGGAGATGATGCACAAACAGTGAGTCGCCAAAAACAGGATTTTCAAACATTTTTGTTTCCACTCTTTGTATTCGAGAGATGACTCTTAATCATCACTTGGTTTGGTACAATAAAGTTGTATAGTTTAATATTTAATATTAAACATTGTGTAATGCATCTCCTAATGTAAAATATTGAAGTGAAATCGTTTTGTTCCTTATTCTATGCGTGTACTATCGTTAAAGTGGTTTCAATGAACACTACTTATGTCTTCATTACAAAATGTTAAATATTTCTAGCAAAACACTGTAGAGTGCGAAGGGTTGACATTCATCAGATCGACTGCCAAGTATATTTAATATTCTTTTTTCGTTATAACTATTACCATAATTTGTTTTAATTTTCTGATACTCTTTTATGGGTATCGTTAATATGACTGCCACCATTATGAAAACAATATTAACTCACTTTTTTCCATTTATTGACATGATTTAACTACAGGAATACATTTTTGAACATGTTTTGTAGTAATTATATGTTTTATAAATATGAATCGCAATGAAAAAATATGAATGACGAAGCCTTAGAAGAAGATATTTAACCAGTCTTCTGTACAAAGTTATGTCATTTATATATGAATGACGAGGCAGCCAATGTGAATTCTAGAAAGTGGAATAACTGATTTATAAATTAAATAAATTAAATATAATATTAATATAAATTTAATAATAAATGAAATATAAATTAAATCAATTAAATAAGAAAAACATAAATGCTGCAGGAACATTAAAAAAATTCAGGGAAATAAAAGAACGGGAACATTTCAAACGAAAGAAGGGAATTTTCTCCATAAGAAAAATATTCACTTACTGCCATTACAATAAAAAGATAAAAATTTGAACTACACAAATGCTTTGTAAAGAAGTGAGCATTCTTCTGAAATATTCACATGTAAATTATGAAATTTTCCGACGCAATCCCGAGTTTGTACGTTCACCGTAAGAAGAAAAGGAGGTATGCTAAAAACGTGTTTAAAATTTTAACCAGACCAAAGAGTTGCACAGGTCGTTTCGCTCAAAATGTTACCATTTTGCCATTTCCTCGAACTTTCGCGCGCCACTGGTTCTCTAACATCTTCGAAACATCTACCCACAGAAATCCGTAAACAAAATGCACTGCGTCAAGTGATCTTTCCATTACGTCTCGAAAGGTATCATTCGACTGATTAGTAAATGGCCATACGTTGCAAACGTTCTCGCAGCGGCGACTACATGCTGAAGCGCACCATTAAATCGTTCGTTGTAAGATAAAGTGGTATTTTTATGTTGGAACAGGCTGCCGGTCTTATCCCTTTAATTGTGACTCATTAAGCTTTAACGGGAGATTAGCGTTCACCGGATTGAATTAATAATATTTAAAAGTCCAGGAAAGGTCCGCTACACTCCGAGCTCCCGTAATAATACATTCCGTGGCCGCATGCAATACTCACGACTGTGAAAGAAAAAGGAGGAAGGCAGATCTTTCCCTCGCTAAATATACGAGCGGTGGCCGCGCTGGCAGGTTCGCCTCAGCTCGTTGAATTCATTTTTTAAACTTCACGTGGTTTGCTCGTATTCACCGTCTTAAAGTTCTGTTCCTGTTACAAGCCCTGCGATTTGCAAATTTCAGTAGCGCGGAGGAAAGCGCGGCCTCGTGGGTAGCAATTTCTCGGATGTACTGAAGTACAAACGAATTTTTGCTTTAATTGAAACTTGTTTTGTAAATATCGAACATCCCATTCTCGACATCTTTTGTTCACCGGACGCGCGGGTTACGACACGTGCGCGCGTATTTCGGCTGATACTCCGAGCTCCGTATTTCCGTTCCATGTTTTTACGTCTGCTTGGAAATGCCAGTTTCACCGTGCTCAAATGACGACACAAATTTGCACAGTCCTCGTTTTCCACGAAAATAAACACAGCGCCCCCTCCCCAATGGACTTTCTGATTTTCACGCAACGAGAATCTCTTGATTGTTAACGTGCCCTCTCGTTCGCGGGGGAAAAAACACATCATAGGCCGTCGCTGGTTGAACGACGCTGTCGTCGACTAGGCTCGTGCGTTTTGGTTTACGTTTAGGCAACCAACGCCGCTGCTTAATATTTTGGAGTACCACAATAATCAAAAGGACGCCCTATTGAACGTAAAGTGCAGAAGGAACGGAACACAAAGTTTCGCGTTTCGAATTGAAAAATTCAAAAGAGTCGGGCTTGTGAAGCCCGACCTCGTAAACCGCGACATGTTTCGCAAGAATATAAATTCCGCTGCAACGAACCACGGGGATGCTGGAATTGTGCTGTTCGCCCTAGAAATTCCGCGCGTTTTTTATTCGTCGAAAATTTGAATTTTCTATTCGTGTCAATTATGCCTCTGTCGCTCGCGTTCGAGGGCTGTTCCGCGACGCGACCAATATCGCGGAATTTATAAGACAATTGCTGCCGTTCCGTTATTGCGACAGAGCAGGGTATACGATTTCGCGGAGTACAAGATTGTTTAACGAACGAACCGTGTGCGTGTCGCTGGACGGCTGATTAATTATATGAATAATATTTATTTTTTTTAATTATAGTTATATTACGTTCATTAATATTTTAATTAATGTATGTTTTATATTCATATGGTACTTAAATACCAAATTCATTTTGTATGAATATTGATGAAGACTTAATCGAGTTTTCATTTTATTTGTAAATTATGAGGATTAATTTTGATCGCAACGATTAAGGAAAACGTTGGTTTTGATTTTTGAAGAAATATTTCTATTTTATTCAATAACCCCGTTAAACCCCGTCTTCTTTCTAGAATGCATTGTGATTGTTTTAAAATTTGATTTGCAAAACTAAATGCCATTATTAGAAATTTAATCGTGTATTTGCATTACTTATAAATTGGTAATGAAGCTTAAAGTCTTAAACAAAGACGACAATTTCTTAGAGGCATTGCGTTAAATATAATATCATAATTTGAATGCAATAAAAATTACATTAATTACGTTTGAACGACAAAACAGAAATTATAGCGACACGTTCTGTATTCGATACTAAAGAACATCAAAACCAATACCTTCACCGTACTAGTTTGGTTCTCCACTGGTTCTAGGTATACATACCTCCCATAATCGATCATCGAACATTTCCGCGTCTAAGATAGAGTGTCGCAGGTAACCTTACTGATGAGTCCATTAGCAACCCCAGTACGAAACATCCCTCTCTTTATCCTATAGCTTCACACCCACTTTTTCAAGCCCTTGTAGAAATTAAAAATGAGAAATGTTGAATCTTGTTACACGATACGATCTATAATAATGTCTACCTGACGTGACTAGTATTTCTTTCAAAATTGGGAAAAGAAATCAATGAAATACAATAATACTTAATAGTATTATAAAAGTATTTGAATTATAAAAGATATCTCAACTAGAGTATTTCTTTAGTGCGCTTAGTGTGTACTATTTCTAATGAAATATAGATGGACATATTGCATTTTCTATTTCCTATCAATCTTAGTTTTCACTACTTATTACTGTAAAGAAATCAATATAAAGAAAAGAAACATTACAATATACATATTTTCTATGTCGAAACTAGTTTTTTTGTTATTATATTATGTTATAATCAATTATAATTTGCATTTTATGTATGTGTATCACTTTCCACGACATAGCCAACATACAGCGATGCAAAAGAATTCAATGCTTAACGATATATGAATACAAAGAAGCCCATACTTTACTATATGTAATTTATTTTATGTGATCGTCAGTCTACTAATAAATAAATTATAAGTTTCAATACAATGTTATACATTGTTGTCAATTTTGTTTACAATCGAACTGAACAAAATCGAAAATCTAATCGATCAGCTTAGATTCATAATTCTCAAGAACCCGAACCCTCAACTAATCTTTTCGCTCCAAAGAATGTGCATACACGTGCATAAACTATAAGTTTATTTATTATTATATACCTAGTATATATTTATTAGTGTAAAAACTGAAGAAAGACAAAATAAGAATTGCCCTATTTATACCAATATTCATTTTTTCTTCGCAATTATTAAAGAGATAATAATATAATTTCTTTGAAAAAATGTTAAAGAAATTGATTTACTAATACGCAAATCGAATTATAAATCAATTAAAGTCTCGATAGATGCACTTTTGAAGTTGCTACAGAGGAATTTCAAAAAGTCAGTTTAACTGCTTGGTTGTTTTAATGTTGAAATGATTTAAAAAAGAAAGTTCACAAATACCACTCAGTGAAAAGTTACTAGAACTTCGTACAAATGAGTCCGTGATCGACATATGGTAAGTAATTTTCAGAGGCATAATACAAATGAAGAGCATGGTGGAAGACCGCAGTATTTACGTTTGGTCTGAAATATAAAACGTTGCGACGTAGTTCGAATAGGAAACATTCCCGGTGATAGCATGCTGGAATTTATTAACCACCGAGCACGGACTTGAACCCGTTTAGAATTTAATACTAATTTAAAAGAGATTAGTTCCGTATCCGGCACTAGACAAGGATCACTACCCTTTCAGCCAGCCCCTTCGTCCAGGAGCGAATTTCAGGGGCAGTAACCGGGCACAGAAGCCGTGTTCCCATGGGGGAAGCGGCTTACTTAATTGAGCTTAATTTAAATTTAATTTAATTTCCCCTACACTCTCCGCTACCTCCCCGTGCCAGCTCCAACACGCATGTCTTTTCTCATCTTTGGAATCTTTCGAATAAATGTTGATACTGTTGAATTACGAATACCCATTGTCAGCGTTGCTAACGATGAAATACATTGGATTGATTTTCCTTATAAAATATCTATGAATTTTAAAAAATATTGCTCTTTCCATATTAACGTTTAACGATTAGAGTAGACTTGGATTTATAATGAATACTTTTAATTAGAGGTGATTTATATTTGTTAAACGTGATGTAATTGTGATAAATGTGCTTACGAAAGCAGTTATACAAGTGGGACTATAAAATCGTTATCTGGACATAAAAAATGATTACTCTACAGCCTATTTGATTTGCAGTGACAGTTTTGCTTTAAAATGAATAATAAGATTGAAAAATGAGAAAATATATAATTTCATAAAAATATTGAAACTAATCTTTCTGTGCATGATACAGTTACGAGTATGTGAAGTTTACGTTTATATTAAAGTTTACACTTTATTGTATATATTACCTACAGTTATTTCAAAATATACAAAGGAAACCAAAGTTACATATTAATCAATATGTTGATTCTGATAAAAAGATTTTACAAAGTATCGACTACTATCTCGCACAACTGATACTCCGAAAAATCGAACATTACTCTCCTAAATAATACAATAAAATTAAACAAAAATGTTCAATTTACCTTTCGAAATCAATTATTCCGACAGGCGTCGTGTGAAAAATAATAGCGGTCTTACGGATCGATGTAGAAAAATTGCTTCCTGAAAATCGTTTCCTGCCATAAACCCATATGATCCTTTACTCTCCTGTTCGCGGTTTTATATTTCAGCAGACGGGGTGAAGTTTGAAGCGCACCTAACGGCGAATGATTTACTTCGAGTGTAAATCATCGCAGGTTCCCAGAGGTGGCACATCGAAGTCTACCGATGGCGTCCCCGTGTGAATTTCGAGAAACGATTTCGGTCGGAGTTCCTCTCTTCGCGTCTGTGCTGGATATCGAAACCATCCCCTTCGACGTTTTTTTCTTTCTTTTCTTGCGGCCCAGCCCTCTTTCTTCGCGAAGGAATTCATCTCGCGAAAAACTTCGGGAAGTGCCCCTCGGTTGTTCTTCCCTCTCGCGCGCGTTGCTCATAATGTGATTGCCCGCGCAGAAGAGAAAGAAACGGCGTGCCGCGGCTTGAAGGGGGTGGAGACAAGACCGGCAAAGGGTGGGAAAAACCGATTCGTACGAAAACTTTGAATATTTACAGCTAGGGCACGATCCGGCGTGCTCGGGGGCACCCTTTAAAATTTATTAGCGAATATCGATGAAATTCCATTGCGCCATACGATTTAAAGAAGGGAACGCTGCGCTGGTTGGCCCGCTAGGCTAGAAAAATCCCAGGAACAGCACGTCTGACTTAGATATAGGCTTCGCGCGGTGAAAGTTTATCTTATCTTGATATTCGAAGAAGAGAGGGAGAGTGGGAGAGAGGGAGACAGGGCGAGAGGGAGGGAAGAAGAGAGATTGTAATCAATTCCACTAGGTTTAAGAAAATGTTTACTTTCATCGATCTTGAAACCTTGGAACTTCGACAAGGAGGAGAGAAAGATTCGGTATTCCATTTTCCCTTTCATTTTATATTTAGATTGTATGCAATTTATATTGCTTTGTAAGTCGAAAGAGTAGAAAAATGCCGTGGAATTATTATGTATAACGCACAGCTGACTGGTCTTTTTCATCGTACGGCGTTTTTAAAGCAGGCGCGCTCTCCTTTTAATACGCGGCAGAATAAAACATCACTCGGTTAGAAAAACTTCCTCGAATTTTTTTCTTCCCGACTTTTACACATAGATCCCTGAATATTCATCAGTAAAGTACGACGAGAAAGTTCAATCTGCAAGAAGTGGACGACCGACTTCGTTAGGGTCTTCCCTTTTCCAGTTCAAAGTTTCGGGCTTGACTGAAGCTTTGGATAAACTTTGATAAGGTAATATTGTTACCTGGTACCTCGGAAAAACGAATAGCCCTCTACTTTGCCGAAGAACATGTCCGATGTTGCTCCAATGAAGATGGATCAGACATAAAATTAGGAAAATCGTGGGCAAGATGGAAACTTTCGATTATTTTGCCTCCATTCGCGCGGCGGGAGAGATATTTGGTTAACGATAAAGAACTAACTTCACAGGTAATATATGAAAAACGTTTCTAGACTTTTTAATGGTTTACAGTTTCGATTCTTTTTATGAGAGTCTTCAAGTTTTTTCATGATGGTATTTGGTTTTAATATAACCGGTAACTTTAGGTTTTCAAAACATTGTATAGTTAGTGTTATTAATTTATGTGTAAATTTCTGGTGTTTCTAATATTAAAAGAGACGTACGGAGATAATCATATTATATAATTGCTCTATAATATCACTGTAATATACTAATTTTGCGCTTCACATAAAACACAGTATTGCATTGTACATTTGAAACTTCAATTTTCGACAGGTCTAACAGCGTTTATTGTTGCATTTAGGAACATATAAATTTGAACAGTACACACTATTCTTTAGCAGACTATCTTATTCTCTGTACAGTATTCAATTTTAAAAAATTGTTCAATATAACAAAACCCCTAACAAGATAAAGAAACATATTATCGATTTCAATTTCTACAAATCAGTCGATAGAATCCATATCTATTACCTAGACTATGCCAGCGATACCTTATTAATGTTCCTCGCAAAGAATCAAATTTCTCATTTCCATAGACATCTGTCAACAATGGCACGGTAGTATCAAAGTTTCCCAGACGACCGTGATCAATAAAATATTTCCAGATGGTTAAAATACCGTTTACAGCGAAGGGAAAAGAAGAAACAAGTAACAAGGTTTCTCCGATTCTGTTCGCCTCGTATACTGTTTAACAACAGGAGCCTAACGAACTGCCGAGGGGGAGGTAAAACGAGGACTCAAACACCACCGGACACTGTTGCCCTTCCCAACCATGCCCGAACGGGAGATAGAGAACGAACGGAAACGAAGAAGGTGCGACGACTAATCAAGCGGTCCCGCGATTCCTTCTGCAGCTAGTCTGGGTTACAGAGTAACAAATCGCCATTCCGATAAACGGATTACGAGCGGCTACGTGCATCGAACCGAGATTAATTCAGTCACGACCGCGGCACGCTGGCGGGGAGACCTGGTTGGACGATAGCGTTGAAAGAGGACCGAGCAGAAAGAAGAACGACGATGGTTGGAGGGCAAGGGGGGACTACGAAAGAGCATAGTAACAGGAAAGCTTTACCTTATCCGTGGCGTTCCCCGTTGTTTGGAATGGGCAGTCGGGCGGCTCTGAAATGGGAAAGGGGGTGGAAGGAAGTGTCGTTGATGGGGTAGCTAATGAGGGAAAGCGAGGATAATGTCGTTATAATAAGTAGCTGCGGTGGAGAAGGTAAGGTAGTGTTTTATAGCACGAATGGTCCGCGCTCCTAAGGACTCTAAATGTCCTCGCAGACGTTAAGTGACTCGGAGTGGAAGCCAGATAGCGCTTTATTGCTATCCACGAACCCGTCCCGCTGGCCGCGGCGTTTTGTTCTCCTTCGCTTCCGGTGGACCGCGACTACTTATTTTGCCAGCGCACATGGTCGAAGAACACCGTTGTATTACCAGTTTCTTGGATAATTGAGTCACTCGGAAGTCAATGCGGTTAAGCCCAGAAAACAGAACTTGAGAAAATTAATGTTTTTTAATACATTGAACTTGAAATTATTGTACAACATATTCAGAAGCTATAAAAAGGGCTTTCTGGTTTAGAAAAAATGAATTTCATAACGGAAAAGAATATTATTTATTTCGGCCTCAATTCTCGGTGGATCGCGGTGTTTGACACTAAACATACCGGCACTTTACAATAACCTATTTCCACTGTAACGAGTCAAATAATTGATTAGAAAACAAAGTTAAACAAGTTAGGGGATACATTTTTTTTAGTGGAAATGTGAACAAAAAAAAAGAGAAAAATTGAAAGACTGATTAGTCGGGCAGTATAGGAAATGATTTATTTAATATTTTATTTCGCTTGGACTAAAATTATTATTTTATAGTACTGGTATTTCAATAAAACACTTAAATAAGTATATAAATTCTTTATAGTCTAAATATGTTTTTACAACACTTGTCAACTATTATCAATGGAATAGATTTTTGGAAGTAACAATTATAAGTAATATAAAGACTGAACGATAGAAGCATATTATTACATGTGTTTTATTATAATTTTAAACGAACATTTTCGGGTAAGAGTTAAATAAACATTATAATAGTTTAACAGTTTATTATTAAAACAACACGGTTCGTTTACTATAAACGGATAATAATAGTAGCAATGAGCGGGGCGAGAAAGAATAGCTTGGGGTCGCTGGCAACGGAAATTCTTCGGATGAATATGCATGCGTCGTGTATGTGCGACTATGAAAACATTGTTGAAAATGGTCTCTCCCGTTGCATTCTAACTCGATGATTTGTTTCCGCGTTTTACGATGAAAAATTTCCGAAGGGTGTAACCTTTCCCCGTAAATTCCCTCGAAGGAAAAAAAATCGGCGCGAATTTTTATGTCCCGACAGATTTTGTTGTTTTTTGTTTTGGTTTCATCCAAAAAGTTTTACGATTTCGAGGTTTTCTGATATACATCGTGCACGTTAACAGAAAAATCGATATGATTGTTTATTTCAATGCATACGCGCGAATGGACGTCTGACTTGTGTCGGTTTATTCTCCTGTTTGTAACCTTTCAATTCGACAAAAAGGAAACATCGCACAATTTCTATTTAGATCGACATATTTAATAATACATTTGTATATGTTTTAACATATTTTCAGCATAATATTTAATACGCCATTGAAAACAATAAATTTGAAATAAAATGCAAGAATTCTGGTTCATACGCAACAGGTATTTTTGTCAGATAAATTTCATTAATACTTTTACCATGATTTTTATTACATACATGTATTTTATTACTTTCACATGTACTTATTTGCAGGAAATATAGCTTTTACATAATTATCCAATTTAACTTCCATTAAAGTTTAAGTACATTGATATCTGGTGAAACACATTTAGAATACGTGTATAATATCCACTGTCCAATCAGAACAGTGTCAGTTATAACAAAGAGGTTTTAATATTTGTTTCAAACCTAGAGTGAAATGTAAAAGCTTTTGAGATAATTCTCTTAGTGTACATTATTTCCAGTCTTTTAAAAGGTACGAGTTACACATTATGAAGACAGTTTCATGAAACGTTTATAACTCCTCTTTGACCACCGATCTGGTAAGGATTAATTGTGTGCAAAGTTAAAAAGGAAAACCAGCTCCACCAAGTGTTCAATTTACCATAATTAGGCTACAGGTGTTTACATAAACTCCCGTTTTCCACTGTACAAAGTCCGTAGACAGTTTAACCATTAACCACAAAGGAATGCACGTGGGAAATTGACTGAGTCTATTTCCTGTTGAACGCTGCATGGTATGCACCCCACAGGCACAATACGCGGAACGTTAACGCCGACGGTGGCAGTTAAATTCAACCCTTTTGAAAGGGTGAGAAGTCCGACGAAGGTGGTGCATTACCGTCAAATACGTTAGCCGTTTGTTTGGTCGGTAATCTTCCGGAAAGATTTCCCATACTCCGAGAAATGTGCAATCAGAAAATGCACCGACCATCGAGAACGATCGTGAATCCACATGTGCCGGGGAAGAATCGTTTCCAGGACCGTGAGAAAGTAACTTTTGCCGTCACCCGGCGGAAGAAAAATTGCGGACCAATGTCCGATTGAGAGACCCGTATGTTTCAGAGTTCTCGTTCCATCGATCCCCTTTTTCTGCGATCTCTATTTTCATTAGTAATATGACGTCGCTGGATTCGCGTTGATACAAAGAATTTACTGGCAAACATCCAGTAATTTGTAGCTGGAAATTTAAATCCTCACTTCTAACCGTCTCCATTTTATTGTAAATACATTTTTCGAATATCCGGTTTCATGGACTTTAAATAATCCAGCATGCAATTTGGAAACTGCTACCTCTTTTACTCGAGATAATTAAATTTCGAGCAAAATTCGTTACTGTGAGAAGCTTTTGAAGGGAAGGATTCGAAGCAAACCGTTTAAATCTTTCTTTATTTTTTTCGTAGAATGTATTTACTGGAAAATCTGTGAATAGATTAAGCGTGATCATTTTGAAGAAGAAGGTATTCACTAGATGAAAGTGATTCTTAGTGATGGTTTCTTCACGAAATTTTGCGTTTTTGTCTTTTTAAGTGAATACATTTCCTCAATAGAAAATGTGTTATTATTTCAATGAAAAGCTGATATTTTTTGCCTTAGAAATACTTTATGCGACTGATACTTAAAATGTTAATTTTAAATCTTAAGGTACAACACATATACAAGTTATGAAGGAAATTTTTCATTTGCTTTATTTCGCTACTATGGTGTAATTATCGTATAATTCCGTATTGGAGTGATTTCACGTTACACGAAACAAAGAACCCTAAAAGTTAGCATTAAATAAAAATTGTTTGCATATCACAAGAAATAATATGCAATTTATTTTAAAGCAACCGGAACGCAAAATGTTTTCATTTTGTATATAGGATAACATAAAACACAAACACAGGCAAAATAAAAATCTAATCATTCTCAAAATTCCTTAAAATTAAATTCCATCGATATCACCTTTTGCGTATTCATTTAAATTCTTCGTCGGCCAAATTTTCTGCTTCAGAATTTCTATTTTTCTCACACACTAATCTGTTTATTTACTATTTCCTTATGAGAAATCCCGCTTCTATCGTTATTCTTTAGAGATTTCGTTTATACGGTAGTAATAGCATAATTTCCACCTCGTGTTATAAGAGTACCGTGCTATGCAAGGTCCGACTGTACAGAATTGCACGATGGACCGGCAAAGGATACCAGAATCGTACTCGTTTAAACTAGCAGCGAACTAAGAGCAATGACAGGGTCCTTGTGGTTGCGAAGCAGTCCACCTCGGACGATTCAGCATGTCGCACGTATGTAACATAATAGAAAACGGAAGGAAGGTGCGACGAGGCAGAGTAACTGAAGCGAAGGGGCGGAAAGGTAGGGGAGAGCCGCCCATCCTCTTCGTCATTCCCTGGGTTGCCGGAGACAGCCGCAGAAACTTGAGAATTTATGGTTCTGCGGCCTGCGGATTTTCGTTTTCTACCGAACGACCAGTCGTTGGAAATTCCGCGCCCCCGTACGACGACGGCGATGGAGACTCAATTAATATTTATGGGGATAGCTCCATCCCGTTTTGCCGGCTCCCGCTTTCCTCCCCTCTTGTTACCGCCATGACCGCCCTGAATGTTGGAGCCACATTTAAACGAACCGCAGGATTAGTTTAGCTCCGTCGGGCAAAAAGGAATATGCGCCAGTTTACAATCCGATGTACGTTAAGGATCGATTTTAACTATGTAGATTCTCTTAACCCCTTGCCTTGCAATAACGTGTAAGACTCGCGGTGAAAATGTTAAACAGAATTGAACAAACATAGATATTACTTAGGTCTTGTGAATTATAATGAAATATTATTCTTTCGTTATCAATTATTGTACTTTAGAGCTAAAGTGGATGTAGGATACGCTTAGGATTTTTCTCTTTCTTTGTAAAAAAATTATTAATCACAAAGTAGTTGTATCGATCACAGTTGAGGTATAAATTGTAGGCATATAAAATCAGCGAAAATTTAAAGAAACGACATCGTGATATATTAAAGTCACCGAAAACTGAAATACTACTTAATGTTTTATTTAAAAAATTAGTTTTGTGAGCTAAATATAATTTTAAACGAAACTTCCGGCGATACAGAACGTGTTAACCATTTGAGACCAAAACACACCAGTTTAATGGAGTATTGCTAAAACTACTATTATATACGGATAAAGTACAGATTAAAGGTGCGTAAAAATTCAAACTTGTATTGGTTTCAAGCTGAAACCTAAAAATAAATTTTGATAGGATTTTAAAAATCTTTTCTAAATTTTCAATGTAAATCAAACGAATGTTTTAACTTTTGCTGATTGTCTTTTTAAAAACTCTTCGTTTCGAATAATTTAACATAGTTTCCGCTTCTTTCATTGCATCAAAATACGATTAAAAAGAATTTTACTGTACTGTCTGTTGGAGTGATTTTTACAAATGATATTAATATGCACGTTAAGCTATTGTATTTCATTGTACATTTATATGATGAAGTGAAATGAAATGACACTGTCTTTTATTATTTTTCTGAAGACTTTTACAGCAGTCTATCAGGAAAGTCTACCAAAAACTTAACGAAAGAAGAACATTTGTAATTTAGGAAACTTCAATTAAGTTTTTAAATTGCAAGCTTTCTTATACGATAAAAATGATAAACTATAGTGAAAGCATTTGCATTATATGTGATATGTTAAATCATTGTTTACTATATTTATTTTAAATTGGTAATGGCAAGGCGCTTGAACGCAGACTTCAATTATGATTCAATTTGCAGATACAATTTCTGCAATGCTGAGGAAACATTTGATTTTAACGGGTAATTATGCGCGGCAACTTTAATGCCAACTGGAACTTAATTAGCTCGCGTTTCATATTCTGTTTTAGTAATCTTTAATTTCGTCCGTGCGCCTCTCCGATTTAATTATTCTGCTTATGTCACTGATACATTTTACTTGTCTGAAATTATTTCTCGGCTGTAGACTTCATGAAAATGTTTACCGTGATTCCCGCAATAATGGACAGGAGGCTAACGAAAGAAGCGAATATTTATGCGGAGTATACTCTTAAATTCCGGTGAACTCAGTAAACTAATGTAGGCTTTCTCTTTTTGTTTTTATTTCCACGTTATTTTGAAGATAAAACAAAATACTAGATCGTTAAGAATATTTATTTCATTGGATAAATGAAGGATCGATTAATTCGAAGAACACTCATTGTTTTTGAGATTTATTTCAAATATTTAATTTGGTCATAATTTTATTTAGATAACGGAGAAAATATAAAAATAATGAATCAAATTTCATTCGAATAACATTAGCAACCGTGTTAGTAAAGCAATTTATTTATTCACTAATATTATGTTATTTCAATTATTTCTATTATTCGATAAAAATATTCTTCCGGATTAATATAGAAGTGTATAATCTTATGGGACCGCAATATTATTTATTGCGGGTCGCGTGTTAAATGTCTCCTTCTTTCCCAGTCTTCGACAACTTCACCAATAATTTTTCCTCTGCTTAAAAATAAAAATAATTAATGCATAGAATAATTTATTTATTTCAATAATTAATGTATAATAATAACAAATTGTTCACAAATGTTATCGTACACTGAGATAAAAATTAATAAATCTTGTCACTATTTCGTTATAGCTTATTCGATTAAAAGTTCTGTAATTAACAATTAACAAAACCGAATAAAAGTAAGAATTAAAAATATCGTAAGAAGGCAATGCCCCACTAGCCAGTAGATAATGTTCCTAATTTATCAGTTTCACACCCGGAAAATATATTAGAAGGAAAGCTCACGTCGTCGGTTCAAGATAAATATTCAGAACAGTTTCAAGGACCACCGGCCGAACAGGGAAATATCATCCCACGAACTTTTTGATGAATAAGAAATTAAAACTTTAACGAATCCTTGAAACGAATTTCTGATTCTAGCGGTGCTACTCGCGTAATAAGGTTTCCACCCTTTTCTTTCCAGCGCAAACGAGCAGGAGGCCGCTGAATTTAAATAATTTAATACGCCCCTGACGAACTTTTAATTCGTTTCGCTTGATTATTCTCACGTTTTTCTTTGCAGTTGCGAAATTGCGACCCCGCTTTAAATATCCTTCTGGGAAGCGTTATTCAACCGCGGGAATAAAACCAACTTCCGGTTACCGTTTCCTGTCGTTTCGTCGTGCGCACCCGGAGATACGACGCGTAGTCGTGTTTCTTTCACAATTTGCCCGTAATCCCTTCGGAAATGCGTTTGGGAGTAAACTTCAAGGTTCCCATAGGTGGTCGCGTCTTTCTTCTGTTGCCTCCTTGCTTTCTCTTTTTTCATATTTATTAAACCGTGCAGTTAGTGTTCGGTAATTCTAGCAGGAATTGCATTGCGCAGCTACTGCAAAATTGAGAATAAAACTACAAATAGAGGCGGCAGATCTGCGAAAGACCCTGGTTTTCCGAGGGATGCGGTCAATGCTGCTCGGAGACCTGGTTCAGTTATAAACTTCCGCGAGAATGAGAACGAAAATTCCCCGGGTGGAAATAAAAGTAAATTAAAGCGCACGTGGTCGGTTGTTTAAAATGTAACAGCCAATTACGGACCCTCCACCGTTACCAACCCCATCGATCGCGTCAACGATCAAAGTTTCCTTCGGGTTGCTCCACTGATTCTTCACGGAGCTCACCTCTATGTATGCCGTGATAGTTTGCGCCTGTTGCTCGCTGCTGTTCTACACAAATCTCTGCGGTTTTACGCGTGGCATTGTTATCCTGATTTGGCAGTAAATTTTTACCTTGCGCCTGGAGTGTGGATATTTCTACAGTTGCACGTTTTTATGGTCGACGAATAAAGAACTGGCACTTGGACAGAGATTCGTTATATCTTACTTTTATTTGCTATCGTGTTGGTAGAAAGCATGCAGGAGCTTAGGATTTTTTTTCGATGCTATAAAGAATTCTGTATGTGAGTTTCCCCTGTTTTTGTATACATTTCGCACTATTGTATCAGGGAATTATACGTTTTGAGAGAAGTAACAAGTATACTAGAATCACAGACATATGGGATAATAAAATAAGTTGAAATGCAACTGTTAATTTTGAAGAGAGATGGTACAGATAGGGCCATAAGGGTAGGAAGGCCCGGGGAAGTGAATACTTCGTAATACAAGACAATTCATGAGAATGAAAAAGGATAAAAGCCTTTTTGTGCCGAGTATTTAACAGGCGTTTAAGAGTAAATGAACATTCTGCGAGTGTGAATATTTGTGTCACTCTCATTAGTTCACGTTCTGTTGCCATATGGAAAGATGTGTGAAATCGTTACTTTCTAGAAGTAGAATGTGAGAAGTCCTTTTATTGAATTTACTATATTTTATTATCCTAAGTATTTAAATTATTACGTGCATATTTTTTCGAGTACCATTGAATATAAAAATATTTTGAAATGTAAGAATTCACATGTTTATGTCCATGCATAATCATGTTGACATAATTAATAATTCTTAAGTTACGAATATTTATTCATTTATCACCTCGAAATATTTTCAAATAATTATAAAATATGAACTTAAATCAAAGTTAATAAAATATAACAGAAAGTCAATTTTGTTTAACATAAATCATCCTAGATCTATCAGCGGAAGTGGAAGATTTTTTTTAATTTCCATAATCTAGTTATTATTTTTTACGATAGCTCTTCATATGCTATTATGAATGCTTAGAGGCTTTTTTGCAATAAAATACAAACTCCTAATAGTAGTAAATTGCTAATAATATTACCGACAATGAACTTAAATTTACTAATAATACTAGTGAATCGACAATGAAAATTGGCTAATAATCTCACCAGGTTACGACGAAAATTTAGTAATAATACTAGTGAATTACAACGTAAATATACTAATATTACAAGGTTATAGTTCATTGTGCAAGAGATTGTGCTGAGACTTCATGTCAACTAAAGCCTTCTGTCACGCAATGCTTGTTCCATTTAATGAATAATTGAATAAATTAATATCGAAACAGTCCATGTGCAAACGTTCCTACAACCTGCAGCATTTGTCTCCACGTAGAGGGGAGGTAATGCCCTAATGTATCTTGTTTGCCTTTTGAGTTGATCTTCCCACCGTGCAACCTTAAATCTGTATTATCGACAAGAAAGCCCTTCCATTCTCTCTCTTTTACATTTTCCTATTTTCTTCTCTTTGCCTTTTATTTTTCGTTCGAGCTGCCATCGCTATACTCCTGTAAGAGGATCATTCTCGCGTAGTTTTTATCTTCCATTTCGTTCCTGTCCCTTACGCTCCTTTTAAACCAGCCAATTCGCCTCTCGAACGAGAAAGTGGTCTGGGACGAAATGCAGGAAGAGCGTGGAATTATCCGCTTTCTAGCGGATAGCCAGTTATCCAGGGTACGATTACGCTCGAGTTATGTCCGGATGTCCTGCCGACGTCGAGCTCGGCTATCGTCTCTTTTTGCTGGTTGCGAGTGAGGAAATTGTTTCGCTCACGGATACTCCTGAGTACATCCAAGGACAGACGATAATCCAAAATTCTATTTTTTGCCTTCTCCCTTGATCGTTTCGTTCTCGCCTTGGATTATATCCGGACCGAGGAAGAAACGTTACGTGATTCGCCTGTCGACATTCTGTAGTGGAGCTTGTTAATGCTCTTTAAACTTGAAAAAAGTATTTCTGGTAATGAAGTAATGCAATGTTACTAATCTAATAGTTCTATGAAATTATTAATAATATTTTTGCTATCGTTGAAGTAGTCAAAGAGGTCAATAGTGAATTAAGCAGTAATCAAAAAATTACTTCGTTTCTAAGTATTAACAGTAAGTTTCATATCACTATTATCACTAACGATGTTAAAAATTGAAAAATAATATTAAGTACACCATCCTCATAAATTTATTTCCATTACCGTGCCCATTGAATACCACAACTGAATTATAAATAAAACGATAAACGTTCTTCGTATTTCACTTAAAGATATTTCGTCTCGATTCGAATAATGTCATTTACGTTTACGAGTTAAACTTTTTAGAGGAAAGTCAGCGTACATGGCCAATCGTTATTGATGATATGTCCCCTCTATTATTGTATTAGACCCAACTCTGTTTCTACACGATAGCTGTACTGTATTTATAGAAAAATAGAGATTGAAACGTAAAAATCAGTAAAATAATATAATAAACCATATAAAAATCCATATTAGAATTTAGGTGATTGTGTTGAATCAAACAAATTATGTAAAAAGGATGCTCATTTGCTTTCAATTCGCGTTAAGTAAAACTCGTGTAAAAACAGAATTGTGTGTACACTGTATGGCCCAGTCTTAATTTTATTCGAAGCAGAGGTTACGAATTTGTAACGCAGCTCGCCTTTACTTTAAACACACTGGCAGAAGACCAGTTGCAGCATCGTTATCGGTCTTTTTCCGTTCTTTTTAACTTATCGTCTTCTGCCAACGTGCGCTGCGAATATACTCGAGGGGATGAATGTTCGAGTCGATGGCTCTCGATGGTGAAGTGGATGAAGGCCTGCGGTACATAAGTCTGGCCCATTAATCAGTTCGCAAACGGCATTTCGCAAGCTCGGAGGTTGCGACTCGAACTACCGATACCGATATCGGTCGGACTGCCTTTTTTACAATTTATGGAGGCCTGACGAAGGTTGATCTTCTTACGATACGATACCGGGTCCCCGAAAGGTAGTAATTTTTCGACTAGCTCATCGTTATCGATATTCAAAAAATATCGCCGGTTCTACTATCCTTGTCCATTCGTTTTCCATTATCCTCTCGTTTGTCGGTACATTTAACTGTTTCTGTGTCCAGCGGGTAAATAATTTCGTACCGAAGTACTTTGTAACGGTGAGATACGATTCTTACCATTTCTCGTAGAGTAAATATGAAAAAATAAACGATAATGTTGAATCGAATTTATTCGTTGAAACATTGTTTCAGTTTCCCCTATCGTTTAACGAAAATTAGATATCACTACGAGATGTAAGTGTTTCGAAAAATATAAGCTAAACTTGATACTTTTGTATTTTTCGTACTAATACTCGGTTCGATGTTATTACCATTTTTATTAGTTTCACAAATAAATTTGTATGTCCTCGATAAACTACTATTTCAATTCTCACACTACAAACATTTAAAAGCTTCCATCATAGGGAAACATATAAATATTATTATTTTTACTATAACTACATAAGAAAACCTATCTCATCTATAACATTGTTGCTACTGGTAATCCGAACAAATGCTTTAAAAATTAGTATCACCACTCATTACATTTCTATAGTAATACTAAACAACGTAACATATCATATGTAACAATCTTTAATGAATACATTCATTTACTCAAAAAGTGAAAATGTCCCAATGTCCTTTTGCGCTTGAACATTTAGCATTCCATACTAACAACAGATACTATTTCCAACGCTTGGAATCGTTGACAGTTTTATTCGTCGTACGAAAGTGAAATCCGGCAATTTGTTAGTCTCCACGAAATGTTATTCTCTATTGCTTTTTGAAACAGCGGTGCTCTCTTCTTTTTCGTTAGAAGTACCGTCGCGGTTGGGCTTTGCGCCTGGTTTACACGGTCCAGGAGACGGCACGCGGTTCTTTCATCGAGCTCACCCGGGGAATTTGAGCGCTGGCCAATAACCTCGCGGATCTCCAGGTATTATGCGAAGGAGGAACTATTTATTAGGCACGTGGAACCAGGACAGGCATTCCTAATCCGCGAGGCCGCGTAGAAGAGCGCAGCTCGAGCGGACAAGTTGCCATTGTTCCGAAAGCTTGAAACTCCGCGGCCCCGTGGATCCCTCCCTTCTGTTCTCAGACGTGGTCCTTCCATCCCGCTCTTTCAACTAGATTTACCTGGGTCATTGTGTCGCGTTTTCCAAGCGACGGTACCAATATACCAGGATATGAAGCCGACGAGGCTACGCGATAGCACGAGGACCGGTACAAACAGGACCAAAGGTCCCTTCCGCGTTGTTGTTTCGAGGCCACTGGTGTATAACGTCCTCCTCGTTGCCTAATGACGTTCCTAATCTTAGCATTGTCTTCCTGGATACACCGGTATTCTTCAGGTAAACCCCCGAAATGCTGGGTAATTCATCTTACCAAGCCGGCTGACGTATGATCCGTGGATATCAGTTCTATGACGTTAAATGGCGGAATTGCGTCCCCGAGGAGGTCAATATGACGGAATAGTGAATAGGTAAGCGTGTGTACAGTGGAATTTTCGAGCAAGCTGCTTACGCTCGTTCGAGGATGTTTTTATCGTCGCTGGAGCACCTTTTATGTGGAAACGGAAGGACTGTTTCTGAATGGCGGTGTACGGCGAGGAGGACCATCGGGAGTAGCCAGACGTGGATCCACTTGGAAACGTAACATTCGAATAGGGTATTTGTAAGTGCTTTCTGGAAAAAATATGGTAAGGATTCAGGTAAAATGCGATGAAGAAGATATGGTAAATGAGTATAGGTATGAAGTTATAATGATTTCGGGACAGTATCCTTTTCATCTTCTGCGCACGTTGATTTATCTTTTGAGTACTTTGATAGGTAGTTTGTACGTGGATCAGCCGAAGATTCCATTAATTTTCGTTATACCAATTAGTATTTGATTACAATAGAAAACCGTTAATGTTTATAAGTATTAAGATAATCGGAAGAATTATTTATTATATAAATACTTCTTTATTTATTATATTTATTATAGAAATAAACACTTTAGTATACACGTGTATGACGAAGTTTTAAAATCAAAGTTTTTTTCAAGGTTTCTGACACTTTTTTCACATTTTTACACTAAATATTACCTCCTTTATACTATATTCTTGATATATGTACATATGTAATGCTATGAATTTTTCAGCACTTAGTTAATTAAACATTAAAATAAATATTCATAATTTTTACTTGTATATTGTATTTCAAGATATGTTAATTGCGCACCATTTTTATGACTTGTAGGTAAAATGTTGTTTATATAGATTTCAGTTCTATTTATAACTATATTACACTGTATGCTGTACTTACTTTTACAAAAATACATTTTATTTTATTAGCGATAATATTTACATAATCGAAATACTTTTGTTTCAGTTAATATTTAAGTCTGGTATATAAACTATAAAATGCTTTATTAAACATTTATACGACGAACAATACATAATATTCATAAGTATTTAAAAAATTGCAACTGCTGCATTTTTGCAAAATTAGAAAGTGTAGCAGTTAATTATGAATTTTCTTTCAATTAAATCATTTTATAAAATGGAACATTGATAGATAGCTTGTAATCTTCTTTCTAAATGGTCGATCTAATTAAATTTTATCTAATAGCTTCACTCTTTTGTCAACGTTTTTCAAGTCACTCAGTAGTCCGTCTCGTCGACTTCCACGGTCATTTGTCTTCAACGTCCAGCAAGATCAATTATTCTCACGACGGAACTTTCTTTGCGTGGTAACAAACTTCCTTCATTCCACGTTGTTTTTCCACTTCATCTACACGGTTTCTTGTCGTAATTGATTGAATCAAAGCAAACGATCCAATGTTGACGTATTTCACAGAATTCGTTAAAGATTCGTGATTGACTAATATCAAATTTACAATTTTTATAGATTGAAATAATCGAGGGAAATAGATCATTGTTGTTGCCCTAACCGATAATCAAATTTTTAATATTGTAAGCATTAAAATTCAACATTGAATTTGATATTTTGTATCGTTTTTATTTTGACCATTTTTATCAAATGTATTGAAAAATATACCTGACATGAATTTTGTCATACGCAGTATAAAGTCCATTCAATTTTTTTATTACTTAAGTCTTTATAAATGATATTATTAGTCATATGAGGCATTAATAATTACTACATTTTGTTTACAGATACTAAACGTGCGTTAAGTATTCGTAAAGTCATTTACCCAACAAAAGATATTGGTGTAAAAAACAACTGAACTCACTGCAGCTACGAAAATGAGACTCTGTTTGTTTGTACTTTATATCTATACACACGTTCTCATTATGTTACTTTTACGTGTATGCAACTTTTACTTCGTACACGCAATTTACCCGCTAATATATTTTAATTCCAAGAAATTGTAGCTTTCAAGTTGTGGCTATGGTTTGGTGGGCGTTGCCCGAGGGAGGCTAAGTGCTCTAAGTGCTTTCTGGGTATATAAAATGTTTCATAATACGTAGCACATTTTTAGAGGCCTGGTTCTACAAACTAAATTGACAGAAAGAGTTACTATACACATATTGTCTATTAGTTTATTTTTTTGAAATAAAAGTCCACTTGCAACTGAAATGATATATTATTGAAAATTGATATTTTGATTGTCAGTTTCCTTGGAAAGACAAAATTGTAAAATGTTTAAATTTTGTTTGACTGAAATTCGGTGAGCTTGTATAATAGCCACAAATAGTATGAGTACGATAACTCATAAATAAAGGGTGAAAATACTTTCCAATGTTCGACGTCCAATTCGGTACTACTTATGTAATACTAATTCGAAATCAGTTACAAAAGAAAAAAATATGTTTTGAAGAAAATTCAATAGGTTGCGTAAAGTTTTTAAATTACCAAAACATTTTCGAAAATGTATTTAAAAATATTATAAAATGCAATTACACACTATGGTATTTATTAAGTGCGCAATTTTTTTTGTCATTTATAAAACGACTAATGAATTTCTTTATTAATCGTAATATTAATTGTTCTTTATTAATTCTTAATCATTTAAATACATTATATTATTTACACGTGACGGAGTGTACAAAAAGAATTTTGCAGCTTTATTTGCGCAACTTTAATATCTGTTTGTTTCGATACACCTTTGTTGAGTCTTTTCTAGTGTTTTGTGAGTGACGATGCCGTTATAGGAATCTATACGTGTTTTTCCAGCTCGCCTATCGCAGTGTCTATATTTAGCTTCGTAAAATTCCTCTCCGACTTCACGCCTCTGGAGTATGTTTTATAGCTTGTTTTTTTAAAACGTTTTATATTTATTTTTCGGTATAGCAGGACTTTTTATTCCGAATACCTACGTTGTTCATGGCGTGATAAATAATAGGGACTTGGTATTATAGATTAAAGTGTAATTGTCGCTGCACTTGTACGAGGATAGCTGTTACTATTTAAGGAAATAAATTGTAGTAAATAAAATAAAGAAATAAATTTCTATAGTGCACTATACAGTTGTATATAGTTATTTTCTATATATAGTTCTAGATTTTCCCACAGAATTTTGCATTTGATGTTTTTAGTTTTTCCTTTTCGTCAACATTGTCTTGTGGTCTCATCCGTCAATGGTTAGAATTTCAAAGAAAAGTAGCGAATTTTAATTATCTAATTATTTAACATAGTTATTATGTCTATAATGTTCCCTTTATTTATTATAGGATACAAAACAGACCACGAAGAAATCTGTTTTCTTATAAAATTTCTCAAAGATTTTATCGGTTATTTAGTTAGTATTTATTTATTATAAGCGACATGTTTCTCAATTATTATTAATTCCATTTTTTAATTACTTCTTTTAAACAAAAAATCTGCTTTTCAAGAAAGATTCGCAGTCTGGTTATTGTAAATATTAGGTAATAAATGAAAATGTTTCAATAGAGCTAATAGGATCGATAAGGAGGCGGCCTTTTGAATCTGGAATCTTAGTATTTCCTTGCCGTGCACACCGTTTACATAGGCAGTGGAACGTTTATTGGCGTCAACAAAACTTAGCTTGTTCGATTCGTTAATGTTAAGAGCGCGAGTAAGTGCGTCGCCGGCAAAGCCTTCGTTTACTTTAACGTTTCTCATTAGCCTATTAGGAAACTTCAGCTGCTCATTACTCGAACGTCGAGATCTTTGAGAATTGCGTCAAGTTATCTCCTTTGCTTTGTACGGCCGATAAAAAGAATCCTGTTTTCAATTAACTTGTTGACAGTAAAAGTGACGACAAGAGTACTTCTTGATTTTTACTGCAACATATATAATTTAATGAGACGGAAACCGTGTTTAAAAGCAACTGTTATGGACGTAACTAATTCATCTATCACCGTTGCTGTATTTATGTTGTCCGTTTTCCCAATGTTTTTATAAAACACATTATTAACATTTTAGTTTTCATATGCACTGTATATTTCAATTCATATTTATTGCAAATTTTTTAATCTTGCTTCGATATTGCTCTTTAATCCTTATTCTTAATTAAATTATTTGAACATCTGTATCTGCTAATGTAGTAATACAAAATTACAGTTTTCTAAATCTTGCTACTTTTCCTAGGTTTTTAACCCTTTTCTTTTTTTAAAGATATAAATATCTTATTTTCAGTTTATTCTTTAAAACTACAAGTATTTATTGACATATGATTGTTTAATAAAAAGTAAAAAATGATATATTAATTTTGTATACAATCGATATTTAAATAAATCTCTAAAATCATAAGATTATTTCTACAAAAATTCGATATGATCAAGTATTCGCGGATTACAAAAACCAAGGTGCATTACATGCAATTTCTCGACAATGATGACATTATTAATATTAAGAAACAAGGTTACTGAAATTGTATATCTTGTGGCTCACAAAAAGAAGACAATTAGAGGAAAATGATGGAGGGATGTAAAATTTTCAATTAAGGAAGACACGCATCCAGGACGTATTATAGTGGATATAATTAAACGAGGGGTGGTCCGTTTCCTTTGGACGAAATGATCGATGGCCTCCTGTTGTTGAGCAACGTTGCGCACTCGAGGGTCCCAATTAACTATATCTTTATCAGACACAGCCATACCTACGCCGTTGCACGATGTATCATCTTTTTAGTAGTAGCTCGTAACACGAAGTTTCAAGATCGAGCAACGATTTATGCCAGCTCACTCGAAATTTAATCAATTCGCACGTTGCTTCGTTTCGACTACAGGGATTCGACGACGCAGGTGTTTTTATTGAACCATAAAATTTTATTTTATTTTCTATTATAACATTACGGACTTAACAAACGAAGAAACTAATCAAACATATTGTTGTCATATCTATCATTTTAAAGTGTAGTTCTGAAAGAATTTTATTCACGTTTTCTATGAAACAGGAGAGACTGAGATGTTACTAAAAAAATTCATAATTATACTTCTTAAGGTTCATTAGAAAACTGTAAATTTGGAAAAAATATTTGCTGGTTATCGAAATTCTTTTGTTTCATATAATACAGAATCATATATCTAAAATGAAATAATTAAGAGGATCAATATATGCATATTTTTTCGTAATAAAAGGAGTTACATAGCATATTTAATACAGAAAGCGCAGTATTGTTTAAAATAAAAATATTTTATAATTAACAACATCTACTTTTTTCGTCTCTAATTCGGAAGGTAATAAATAATAATCAGAAAAAAGAGTGCATCTGGTTTAGAATAATTAATATGTAATTATGAAACAAAA
Source organism: Nomia melanderi (assembly GCF_051020985.1). Lineage (NCBI taxonomy): Eukaryota > Metazoa > Arthropoda > Insecta > Hymenoptera > Halictidae > Nomia > Nomia melanderi. The sequence goes on along the minus strand of NC_135006.1, from coordinate 8,894,810 downwards.
TGAGAAATATTTACGCGGTTGATAAAATAATTACCCACGATAACACTGAAATATTTGGATCATAGGATGTATAAATCAATTTAGTGATAGGAGCACTTACAATTAGGCCTCGAACACTCAAGAGCAATTAAATTTGCAGTTAGTATCTACTCTACAGTCAGTTTGGAAGCAATCGGTTTGAATCAGATTGTGCTAACTAGTTTTAGAAGCAATCAGGCTTCTATTAATCGGTACAGTGAGTTAGACTACAAGAAGCACTCAGCCTTCAAGAAATGTGGCGATTAACCCGACTCAGTTACATAGTTGAAATACTTTAGCTACTGTCATTGCCAGTTTGGTATGTACGTTATTGTTTGCTGACATAGACCGATTAAATCAGTATCGAGTAAACTGGATTGCATCTATTTTGATTTGCACAGGCAAAGGTGAGGGTTCCTTCTTTTATAAACAATAATTTTATATGAACACTTCAACAGTGGTTCGATTCGTTTATTTTTTGTTATGATTGTAAAAGCATAATCTAAAAATTATGACAGTTTTACGAGACACCATTACATTAACTGAATTATACAAATTGAATTCCTTTTCACTTATACATACTTATAATGTTTTATATAAATTAAACGTTGTTCACATATATTATCTTTACATTTATTTGACACAATCAGTTCTTTCATCTTCATCATCTTTGTCCTGCATGCTTTTCTTGTTCTATTATCTATATCCAGACAAAAGAAAATTTTAAAATGAAAAGTATTAAAGTAAGTATTTTTCAGATTAATCTACACACAAGAAAAATTTCAAAAAATTCGTAACTCTTGCAGTAAAAACTTATTTTTTCGCGTCAGCTTGTAACTCTGATTTCTAATGTTAATAAAGCATGTACGTTAATTTTGACACTAATGCTTTATATTATTACCAATAATAATCCTTTCCACAAGGAAATGTTAACATCTTCGACATCGAATCTTTTTTCCATCTCCCAGATAACATCCTCGAATGAGCTGAAATACGAGATGGATGATTTGAAAAAGTCACTCAACTGGACCGTAAATAACTACTCGATGCTTAAATGTCTGGACATATGGTGACTACGTTGTCGATTATCGAGCGATTTGATGAAGAGCGCCTCGTCGACATACCGGAAGCACGTCGAATGCACGGAGAGTAGATGAAACGAAGAGGGCCGTGCTTCGCCATTTTGAGTCTGTCTAGATGCATGCATTTCAGATTATACACTCGATTCCGGTACCAGCAGTAATCGTTTGGTCAGAGGTGCTTCCGTGACTTGTCACCGGGCACTGCGGAAGACATTTCTGGCTGGTCGCGCACCGTTCGACAATGACGGATAGGCGTGAGCACCGCTGAGGTAATCTAGACTCTATTGCCACTATCAGATCCGCCGATCAGGGCTACTTGCTTCTCTTTGAACCAACCGGGTCAACCGGCCGCAGTGTCAACATGCCGGAAATGCTCCTATAACGGTCCCCTTCATGAGCCACAGACTCTTCTTACCGTCATCCTCTTACAATCTCCTTTCCCGCCCCATTATGGCAACCCAGACGTGTTCCCTGGATTTTTTTTCAATGGATCACGCTGTTGCATCAGCCTATCCATTTTAAGTAAGCTAGCTAAGTATTAGGTTGACTAAAAGGTCTTGTCGTTTTACTTTTTCATACGGTGTTTATATTATAATGTCCTAATGATTGAAAATAGGTAAACTGAAAGGTTACAGAAAATTTTCGAATGAAATTAATTTTCAAATAATATTTTGTGGTTCATCATGGTAGAATGTTAATTTTTGACACTACCACAAATTAATTTGATGCACTTCTTTCAGTACTTTTGTTAGATATTTTCTTTGAAGGATTGTGTTCAGCTTTATTTAGAATATTTTTGAAATTAGAAATTGAACAGTTGGTACTTAGATGACTTTGATTACTTATGATATTTAGGATAATGGAGTAACACAATGTTTCTTATGTTACAATTTAAAATAACGTGAAAAATGAACGAAAGGGTAAATGTTAAATTAAGGATACGAGTTTTTCGGTGAAATTTTTATATTTTTATAAAACATGTTTTTTCAGAAATATTGTAGATATCAGAGACGGTACCACTCAAACGTCTATGTAGTTTTTCAGAAAATCGCGTGGAAAAATAAACAGTTTCAAGTATTCAGCTACTCCACGGTTGTATTTCAACTCGAAAGTTTGTATTTTTCGAACAGTTCATTTTCTATCACTTTGAAATATTTATTTAATACCAATGTAGATACTCTAATTTTTTGACAATTAACAATATTTAAATACTTAAAATAAATCATTAAATGGAAGCACTTGAGATCAAGAGTGGAACAATTGAAAAAATTCTCAACGCGAAAGATTAACGTTAGTGCAGAAGAGAAAAGAAGCAAGGAGAAGGTACGCTTGTACCCAGATGCTGGTGTTTTATCAAGTTGCACACTTCTGAACAAAGGATGAGCAACCGGAGAACTTGCGATGTCTGCGAGCTCGACCGATTCGCTTCGAAGTTTTCTCGACTATCTTGCTTTTTAGTCTCGAGAGACAAGCGATTTGACTCCTGCAAAGTAAATTTCTCAGAAACAGGCAGAAAACGGGGCTTAAAAGACCACTATGATCCTTATTTACGTTGTATAGGCAGACATTTATTCTATAATATCAGAACGGGTAAATTCTGTTACCTATTTCTTGATTAAATAAAACATGGTTTTGGATAGTTTAAGAATTCTCGTAACTTGTTTCCCATTTCTGAATCATCCCTATCGGTTATTCTATGTTTTTAGCAAACACTTAATACGAATGAAGCAGTGAAAGATATTATAAAATGTTTAAATATAGAATATTTTTCAATCTAGAAAAAGTGAAAATATTTACATCACCAATTACAATTACATGTAATATAATTAATGAGTTTTACATAAACGTTTACTTTATTTTAATTCATTGACGATCTCGAATTAGATTACTTAGTATTAAACAGCAAATTTTAAATATTTATATTATATACACATTACCTATATCCTTTGTGAATTTCACGCAACGAAGTTTAAAATATTATTAACAAATTCCTAAATATTCAGTTTAATATTCCCATATCAAACAGTCTAATTTTCCAAACATAGTGCTCTCTTCTCCAAACATTCGAGGTCATTAAAATGACTAATACAAGCGATCATGTATACGAATTATTACAAGAATTTTATATTCTTTTTCATCGCGTTACGATTTTAGAACTATTATCAAACGGACTAACAGTGTCGAGCCAATCACCGGTATACTATCCGGACTCCATGTTCCCCATCGCACGGCCATTGAAACTATCAAATTCCCTTTTAGTCCCTCCCGTCACGTTAGGATCATTCGCTATTTACTTGAACGCGAGGACACCGAAGCGTCATCTCACCGGCAGTAATTCATTTCCCGTTTTTCTGGCTCTAACCCTCTGGATCGTCCGCGGTCCGTGTAAGCCCGAGGCTCGTCCGGGGCGGCCATGTTTGGCGTGACGGGCTCGCGGAGCCGGCTAGCTGGGACGTTCAAGCTCGTCTGGTTATTCATAGAATGAGTAATTCCAGAGCTGGCCCGGTGGACGACGATTCAACGCGGGGACGTTTGTCCGTCATTTGGTTTGCTTCGCTGAACTGGGGCTGGTCCGCTCACCTGCGGGGCGGATAGAGCTTGTCGTATTTGCCATCTCTCTTTGTGACGTTTGCCCTGCTTCATTTCCCACTTTGTTGAACCACGAAGACGATGGGCAAAGTTGGGGCGGGCTGAACACCGGCCAAGGAGATCCTCCTCCGTTGCTGCTGTCGCCGTTGCTACCGCTGCTGCTGCTGCTGCTGCTGCTGATACCCAGGAAGGAGGCGAGGCCCTCGGTGGCGGGTTCGTTTGAAAGAAAATGAGGCTAGCATTTTAATGAGACACTTCCGGGAGTGGCTCGCGAGAGCCCAGCAAATAGATTCACTGATATCCTTCTTTTTTCTGGAAACCCTCCAACGTTCAAATGCCCTGTTTTCATAAGCGGACACGCGAATCGCGTGAATCACTCCGTCTCTTCCTCTTTTGGTCTCTCGTGCCATTTCTCCCGTGCCTTTCACTGTGTCTTAAATGCGTGCCTCTATGTACGCGACCGAACGAATGTCCGCATGCGGCCACCGAGGGTATTCACCGGTTCGCGTGCGCCTCCGAATGCTTTTACGGCTAGCAGCGATAATGATTAATGCGGCCTCTCTCGGCCGGTTGCCTGGAGAAATCGTGTGTATCGGTGGCTCCCGCCGATCTTTGATTTGAAAGCCTCGTGTGACTCTGCCGAGCGCCACTGACGGACTCTGTATGGACTGCGGTGCCTTTTCGATTCCTCATGCCTTTGCGGTCGCTCATTGAGTATTGGATCTTTTAAGGCCGGCACAAATAAACTAATTCTAGTTTTTAATTACCGAGAAACGGCCTGGAGGATTGAGATAATTTCGAACGCGTGCTCTACTTAGCTCTGGCAAACGGTATTTGATCTTCACCAGGCCACCACGGTCAGGTACGTATTCCTTTAACTTTTGGGCATGATGACAGGGTAATAATACTTTGGGTGATTCTGCAGAAAAGTGAAGTTAACGAACGATAATACTTACATTAAATAAAATTGAAAATTATTGAGGATTCAAAATGAAAATAAAGTTACGGTTAGGGTAAGTTGTTTTATTTTAACAAAAGCATGACTACAAATGTGAATTGACATTTTTATTTTAGTTTTCCTTGGTGTTAGTTTGATTAGAATCTGCGGACTATCTTAAGTAGACTTGGTACTTTATATTAGGAAATGTAGTTAAAATCTTTGAATGTAGCATAAGAAAAGGGGCTATTAAAAAGGCTGTAAGTTGTGATAAATATCAGAGAAAAATATATTAGCATATGTAGAAATTTTTCAGTCTTTTATATGTTCAATATAGTTTATTTTCAAAAAAAGTAGGATTTTTAAAATATATTGAATTCACAAGTATTCAAAGGAAACCTGATTTTTGCTATTTATTTATTTTTCTATATTTGTATACGCGATATCAAAAGGTAAATAAACATTTAAACAAGTATCTATACATTCAACATGGTTCTTTAACAGTTTACTGACAAGATTTCCATTCTCGCCCGTTTCGGAATACCAAGTTTATCGCGTGCAAGGCAAACTGAACTGAATAAATTCAATGGAATCAGGATCGTTAAAGAGGATTAAATCACTTTTAGGCCAAAGGAGAAGAATCTAGTCTGCAATCTCGACAAAGGTCGATGCCGCGATTTATTTGATAAATCCATGGGGTGGTTCCTAAATTATTCGTTCACCTCGATTTAGGTAGCCGTGAAGCAATTAAGAATCATGATTAACGACTACCCACGCAACTCCCAAGGAAGTTTGGCCTGGCCAGCGTTCCACCCGACGTTGACGACGGTCCAAACACCTAAATGTATACCGTTGGCTAGAAGTTGCGACTATGGAGGACGCTTAGGGAGCGTCTGTCTTTTCACAACTGCGTGATAAATTTCTACTGCTTTCCAACCATACCTTCTTCTAATTATCTCATTATCAGTATCTATGGTTCTTGCATTAGATATAGCAGACATAAAATACATTTAAATATACTTACAAGGTTATCGGTAAAATGAGAATTTTTATGAATTTATTATAAATGTTTGAATAATGTACAATACAATAAAAATTTTAATAAACACAGGTGCAGATTTAATATTTTTTTCTGAATTAGTGAAAACCTTTATTTTGGTAGAGTTGATTCAGTTTGCGATTCCATTGTATTTTCGATTGAATAAATCTTAAGACTTATCTTAGACCGATCTCCATAATATTTTTGTGAAGAATTAAATAAATGTATTTGCTGGATGTGTTGATAAATGATTGATAAATGATGAAAATGGTTTTATCTTTAATGTTACACTGAAATAAATGTTTCAAACACTTGTCTCACATTTCGTGACTCTTTTATTCGTCAGCACTGTCCTCCCGACATTTGTTTACTCTATTAAATTTTACATTATGCATTGTATTTATTATATATCGTCGCTGTGTACAGTTATTAATTCCATCATTAAATAATCCATTATTACTTTTCAAATAAGCAGATAATACAATTTTACTTAAAACACACAAAAAGCGTTAAAAAACCAGAGCGCATATTTAATATAGTACACACTTTTTATAAAGATTAAATATTGAATTCGATGAAAACAGGAAATAATTATTATGCGTTGATTATATATAATATGATATTGTTAAGACAATAGAACGCAGTTTCCTACAATTTATTAAAATTCTTATGATTGAAGAAATACTGTCTCAACAAAAATCTAGATTATTATTATCGTCAGCCAATGTTAGAAACAGCAAAAGGCAGGAAAGATTAGAAAAGGGTGTAGAAGGTTTACTTAATGAGCAAGAGCAAACTGCGGTACAACTTTAATGGTTTGTTAACTGAGATGGGGGATATCAGACTGTTTGCCCGGCGGAAGCAGGGTCGGATAAGAAGTCATAGAAACTCGGAAATGTAGACGTTTCCTGTTTGTCCAATGGCTTCCCATCTTTATTCCATCTGTAAAGGGACGTTCCTTCAACTGAAACTGGGAATTATGATTCGAGATAGTGTAGCCGTATGCCATGTAAAGGAAGCTGCAATATCTGATAACAGGAAGAATATTCTGTGATAGCAGTATTTGCTGATGGCTTGAGTTGCTTCAAACGTGTTTGCTTCCCCTCATTTTTGTATCATCAGAGGCACGAGTTAATTGAATATTTTTGCAAAGAAATGAATGTTTACTCATAAAGAAATCAAATAGATTTCGATTTTTGATATATTATCGATTGTTTTCGATGACTTTATTCTTCAAGCAGACATAATGGTTTTTTGTATAATATCTCTTAAAATATACAAACAATATTTTAAAAAGTTAAATAGATAACATATCTTTAGCAGTTATGCATGCTGCTAATAAATTACATTCAAACACGTGAAAGAAGTTGATGAAAAATAAGTTCAATAAGAAGTTGATGAAAAAGATTTTATTTTGTAAAAAATAAAGGTAAACCCTGGATAGAATATTACATAAAAATTGGTTTTGTACATGTACGACGTAAACTATTCATCAATGAATCCACCGGAGAGATTGGAATTTGCGAAATTGTATGTAGGTAAACCTATTTCAATTTGAAATAAAACTATATTTACTGGTGAAAGTAACTACAACCTTTATGGACACGGCGAAAAGGAAAAAGCATGGTAGAAAACAGAAAATACGTTCAGTACAGAAAATTGACAAGCGAGTGTTAAACGTGACAGTTTATTTTACTTTGGCAAGGTATAAATGTAACTGGAGAAGTCAGTATATACATGACTGACGGGATTATGAATACATTTATTCATTTAGATATACCAAAACAGAATCTGAAAGTCAATATTGGACAATTAAAAATTTAACATAACTGCACATTTGTTCAGGAAACTGATGTAAAATTTAAATTATTTTTAATTTATTAATGATTTACTAATATTATCACCAGAAAGCTAGGTAACAAGTCAGTTTCAAATCAGAAAGCATTATAATTGCCGAAACGATGGAAATCTCTGATTTGAGCAGGAGATCGTTACACGAAGTGCTAATAAGTTTTAATATAAAATATATTCATTTACAACATTAAACACTTAGTGACTTTAGTATTTCGATATTTGTACAATGTAATAAATATCTCTCATAAATATCCTTACTTACTGAAAAAGAAAAATGTTTGATTCGACTGACATGTTCGACTTTAAAGATTAAGAGTTCTACTATAATTGCGTATAAATATTTTGTACAATAGACATATTATATGAACACTACTGTAGGTCACAGTAGTTTTTAATATATTTTATTGTTTTGAAGAAGATATCATCTATGTAGGTTATGTTAAGGTGATCGGAATTGTGATATAACGAGGTTATAAATAATGTTCCCCGTTTCTTGTGTAATACGTAGCTGAACATTGTCATGCTACAGAATGACTTGCCAAGTTCGCTGCGGGTAAATCCGGTTTTTTCCGCCCTAATTCATTGCTCAAGTGGATGGATTGCTGTTGATAACGTTCTCAATTAACAGTCTGATCAGATTGTAGCAACTCATGATATGCGTCACCCTTAATATCCCGCTACATGCACAATAACACCCTTTTGTTATGAGGGCTGGGTTTCACTTTCAATGTTTAAAATTCATCATGTATAATTCATGATTTTATTCGTTTACGTTTATCGCATAGTGACCATTTTACATTGTGAATTGTTAAATGAAGTATAGAATTGAATATTAATCTGATTAAAAAACGTTAAAGTACCGTTGTGAGCATAAATAAATAAATTAAATTATTGAGAAGAGAACATGTCATTTTTGCCATACGTAATATTTAAGTTTTAATTTCTTACGCATAAATAATTATAAACTATATTGAAAAATATGGATTATATAGATTATATAATGTAAAACAGAATCTGTCAATGATTGAAAGAGATTTCAGACATTTTACCTGTAATTATATAATATTAACATTTCAATATAATTATTAAATAATAATAGTAACAGAAACAATTGGAGAAAGAAATATGAGATCATACCACATTTTCTTCATTTTTCGCCCTTTTCATTTCTAGCCTTTGAATTAGCAGATACCTGAAAAAAGCAAAGTTTTAATTCAATATGTTAAAGTCGAAAGGCTTTATAACTGCTTTAATTACATTTTCAAAGAAACTGCACGCTTTTAATTAAATACAAATGTTTTCTCAGAATCGTAGATTTTAATTAACTGTGATAGAAGTTACTCTGTTCATCAGTTAAAACGTTGCAATGATGAAGAGTGTACATTATTAAATTCCCACCTTCAGCATGAAGTTCTGATTCATACAAAGTTGTTTATATCAAAGGTCTCTAAAGGGTTATTAAATTATAACAAGCAAATGGTTGACATTTTAACTCCTACTTTCTGTAAAAGATGTATAACACTTTGTCTGTGCTCATTTTTAAAGGTTAAGTCTCTACTTTTGGATGTTTGAACTTAGTGTCTTCGAAGACCTGGTATTTTATAAAACAGGATGAGAAATTGAAGTAATTTTTTCTACGAAATTCTACAAATTCAAACAAATTCATAGCATTTAACAAATATCGTTTCATAGTCGTTTTAACATCAGAAAAAACGAGCGTTTCACATAATTAATATGTAATACTTATAAAAAATGTAACAATAGATTTTTTCATACACTGTTTATAGTATTGGAGTGAGATTATTTATTTTCCAAATTATTGCGGATATTTAATGTTTTTAAGATATCAATCATTGGGAATAAGAAAACTGAAACTGACCATTTGAATGAGTAACTTCGTAAACGGAATATAAGTAGTATACAAGTAACAAAGTTCAAAAATCGACAATTTTTCAACTATAAGTTAACGATCCTCTAATTTCGCGGGAAAGTACATTTATGTGGTTCGATTTATGGTGGTTCATCCAGTACAAATCCAGATAGATTGCTATGAAAGATAACATTAATTTTAAGGGGAATCCAGCGAATGTGCTACTGAATCTCTTCAAGACCAGTCGAACTTTGTTTCTTCTTGTTTTTACCAAGATCGATGTAAAAAGGAATCGAGTTCCCGTAGTATATTTCGTTAGTTCAGCAACAAATCGGCGGTAAATCTTTCTCCGTTTTACGGGAAACATCATGGTCAGGTTGGACAGCCACTTTCCAGGCCATGAAATTCCAAACTAAATCCATTTCTAGTTTGCGCGATGCTCTTTGTCCACGTCGACGTTTCAGGCATTATCCGACGGCTACTAACTTCATAACAGGTATCTCCAAATAATTAGGAGCTATTAAAACAATCATAGAGACACCTCAGCCAGACTAATTGCACTCCAGATGTTATTAATAATCCTCAATGTTGACGATATAATTTCGCACCGTTGGCAATTTATCTTAATGAGGTAACAATGCCTTTGTGCGGAACAACCAATTTGAAACTGCGTCAGGACGCAGTTAGAATGCGTGAAATTAATTTAATGTAATGACGGATGGAATCTCCCCTGGACGTTGTTGGAATATTAGGAAACCTTTATCTTGGAATTAAGTTCCAGTACGAGGCTTAAGTTTGAAACCAATATCACTAATTAAATTCCAGGCAAAACTGAGATGATTTAATTAATGTTTGTACTTTAAAAATCCTCATTAGATATTAAGTAATTAGGAAAAATGCCTTTTAATTTCTTAATGTTTCAAGTTTCTGGAAAACGAGCCACCGTAAATCCAAACAGGAACATGAACTGTAATTTAGGAAAGCTGCAAATATTATATGTACAAACTACAGTAAGACATACCAACGTGTCTGGCCACAGTTCAATCTTTCTACTTGCGCTACAGTCGCTGAACTTCTGTAGTTCTAGATTTAAACCTCTTACCTTAAACTTAATACATTTATTACCTTGTCTTAAGTTGATTGCGGTAAGGTTACTGAAAATATTACAAGATTTTACGAAGCATTAAAAGTGAATCAAATTTACTGCATATGTATATATATATATATGAAATCAGCATAAAATTGATATAATGAATAAAAGGTTGTCGTCGTTCGTTTAATATTTACGTTATTCTGTTATTGAAGTTAAGCAAGGCAAGATTAACACGTAAGAAATCAAATTTTAAAAAATAATATACTTAATACCAACGTTTGAAAGATTATCTGTGCATAAATTTTGTCATATGTCAAAATCCATATATTCTATAGGAAAATAATCTTGTTGCAGATTCTTTAATTGATGTGCAGTTCATATTCGTCCATACTAAATGCAATTTCTATTTTTTTTTAAAGTATTAACAAGATAAATCAAAATGCTTTGTCGAGTGACAGTGTATTAATTCAATTTTTAAACAATTTTTCAAAAAGACTTTTAGGTTAAATAAAATCGATAAAGGCAATTTCTATTGCTTCATCGATTGGTAACTTTTAACCTTCTTATAGGTCTGCAATAGATGGAAAGGTAATATTCAATAGAAAATGGAACCCATGAGCATAGATCATTTCGGTGGAAGCAGTCAAATTTCGTATAATAAAAAGCAAATTCGTGAAGCATATGTCCAGGCGTTATCATTACACTGCAGGTTTCTATGCATTTGTAGCTTATACAGGTCTTCCACGACGAATAATATAAAAACTTCCATAAATTTGAAATTTTCCTTACACTGTTCTTAGCTCATTGAAACTATCAATATACGCAATGAAATTCCATTTTATCATAGATTTGCAAATTTGTACCCACAAAATTGTAAATTCGCACAATAATCTAAAGCTATTTTTGGAATTTTCTAGTGTTTTTATCAAATTTAAAAAATAAATTTGATTATTAAAAAAATAATAAAATAATTATTTAAAAAATAATCAATGACTTCCCACCCACTTTGTAGATTTCACACTGATCACTCAAAGCATTTAACGCCAGAATATGTAATCACGACAGTGTGTTGAACGTTATGTAACGTCCAAGAATTTCTCAGGTTGCACCGAAAACACGTTCAAACAAAGAAGGTAAAGGACAATGGGACAGAGTGAGGCGGCACGAAATTTTCAATGAGACATGTAAAGGCATCCCTTTTGGTTCACCGCTCTGGAATTCAATAAGCTGCTTATTCCAGAACGTAATGTGGTAAGCCACGCGGAAAGGTTTACGGTGCCTGCTAGTTTCGGCGCAGTAGTGCCTTAAAAGTAATGTAGGATATAGGGAATGGTTCTCCAGCAGGCAGCGCCACCCTTTTACGATGCACCCTGTAGCAGTTGATAATATCTGGTAAGCCATTGCTTCCGTTTTCCGGGCGAACCCTGTAGCTTATCTTAAACCGGGAAGGCGGACGAGGAACCATACTGAAGATTTAAAGTAAACTGTAGTCGACTATGAGCCACTATGCCTATCCCCACCTCTTTTTCACTCACGGTTTCGCCTTCAACTCGGTCCTTCACGTTCTTCATCTGTTATATATCGTTTCTGCCATGCCTCATAGTTGTCTGAAGGTTACGTACGTCTGTTCCTTTTTGGAACCATTTCTTAGACCTCGATCGAATTATTCGCAAAAGGAAATTTGCTTATGAAGCTATTTATATCCAGAATTAATATAAGATATATTCATATCATTCAAAATTTTATATTAAGAATTTGATAAATAAAATTATAGGAAGGAAAATTTCTTAAAATTTCTTTTTGAAGTTCCTGTTCCCTTTTTATGAAAATTTTATATTTTTGTTTACAGCAATAACTTTTTGTAGGGAATAATGAGTTAAACTTTAAATCAGTTTTTGCTGGAGTAAATTTTTGATATTATTAACGGATTCGATGGTATTTTCAGGAGTTGATTTAATCGGTACATTCTGTATATAGTAAGCAATTTATGAAATATAAATGGAGTGCATTCACATGTACGCGAGAGCGACCACGGAAGAGTTAAGTAATCATATTTTAGCTATTCAATGGACGACACCACATCTGGCACATTGAAAATGAATAATATGTTTATAAAACGAAAAATTGTACGTTTATAATCGTGTTAAGCATTCAATTATTATAACATACTGTCTATACAATGATATAGTTCAATAACAACACTAAGAGATATTGAGATAATATTTCATTTAAATGAGTTTACAAATAAAATTTCGACTTCAGTTTTTATTTACTCCTTTACTTTATTTTAAGTAATATTACTATAATAACATTACATTTGCGAAATAAATGATTGTAACCACTGTTGCTGTATTTAGAATTTAGGTAGGCATTTATATTTGATTTTGTCAACAATGTATCTTTATTATATGAAAAATCATTATCTATTAATTCGTGTTATCTTCTAAAGTAATTAAGTATTGATCGAATCAATTTTTAGGAAAACAAACATCAGGATTTACAAATGAACTTCTCTAATACTATTATTAAAGTAATTATTTGTATTCTTTATTTCTTTATCTCACTTCAAAAACACACGTAACTCTAATCTCTAAAAATAATATTAAAATATAATATTAAAATATTATTTTTTACCTGATCCTCTCAGAATAGAACATTGGAATTTGTATATATACAAATGGAATATATAACTCGAAATATTTCGCTTTTTTAATGCAAATATAAGGACCTTAAATGGGAAAAATATGCGCACTTATTCCGCACATTTTCAAATGCGCAAGACTACGTATACCACAAGGACACCATTCGGAACCTCATTTTCTCAGTACCATTGTCCTTAGTCTCCATCTGCCCTCTTTATTTTCTACTTTGGCGAAATCACGTACGCTAGCCGCGCGCTTTTTCTTTTCCTCCGTTCTCGGCTTTTACGGGACGTTTGTGTATTGTGAAGTCGGCAGTGCACTGAGAATATGTTGGCCTTTGCGTCATCCTGTCGATAATCCGCAAGTAAATGAGATTCTTTTCAGCTGTAATTGAAAACGTCGGGACCGTGACTTCTTAAATTTCATTTATATCAAAAAACAATTATCCTTTGCGCCGTACATTCTGCCTGAGTGTATGTGACTCGCGATCAGTTGAAATTTTCAGGATACATGTACTTTGATTGGAAGATAACTGACAGTGTAATAAGATGGAGCTTACGAGATTTTATCCAGAGATTAAAGCTGAATGCACACGGACGGTTTACGAAAATATGTTATTGAACAATTCAAATCTGTTATTTGAAAATATCGCGGGTGCAACGTTTTGCCGTAAACCACTCGTGTACATTCAACAAGATTGTAACGTTTCGTATTTCATAATAGGTTTTGTTTTGAATTTCTCGATAACTTGTGCAACGTGCACATTGAATTGGAAATGGTAGTTTTATTATTCCTTTTACACGACCAGTTAAGTTCTTTACATACCGATTAAATATTTCTTTAAAGCTGTTATTGAAATGCGCATTTTGAATGAATATTTGTAAGAATAATAAAACGCAAGAAATGTTGAAAAGGCGAAGTAGATAATATTATCATTTTAATTATTTCAAAATTTAATGCCAGAGCACTCGAATGATGCTTTGTGTATACAATTTTCTCTGATTTTTATTCTATGCGCTCAACTATGTACCTACTTTGGCAAATTGGGATTTTGAGAGCGAACGGATCACATTTCATTACTTCGCTTTTATGAACTTCTCATTATGTACATTACCGATGATTTCATCGCAAATTCTTCAAAGGAACTATTCATATAAAATTATCAGAAAATATTTCAATGCTGTTTCCATAAAAATGGAAAATATGCTATACTGTTTAGTTTAATATGAAAATTATCAATATGTCGTATAGTATAATGTGATCCATTTAGTTTGACTACTTCAAATATTTCTATTATTTTAAATAAAATCTTCGTGATACTTCTAGTTTCTAATGTATAGGGACAAAATGTAACTAACAAAGGAGATAATAAAATTAAATTAATCTTTATGACTTCAGAGGGAAGAAATATGTGTTAACATCTCTTTTTAAAAAACCTAATATTGACAATAAAATATAATATTTGTAAACTTTCCTCCTTTTCATTAACTAATTTTTGTTTTAAATCTTTCCTTCGTCATTAAGAATAGTGAAAATATTTTAAATGATCAAAATAATGAGCCACCCGTAAGACAGCTACAATACGCGTATATTATGTCTTCGGTTTTTTTAATATCCTGATAAAACATTTTCAATTTCGCTGTCATATTTTGAAACGAGAAATTTACAGCAGAACACAAACAATAATTATTTGTACTTTATTAACGTATTGTCATTTGCAATTCGGAAATTACACAGTCCCAATTTACAAATTGAAATTTGTTTAACAGGCAATGCTAACAACCAATATTTCATCGCTGAAAGTAGTTGAAAGATATTAATGTTGAATTTTTTCTTTTCAGAACAGCTTTCATCGTGTAAAAGCGTCACGTGGATGGAGAACAATTTATTATCATATGAGATGATTTAATGTCTTCAAAGGAAAAAAGATGATAAATTCTATGGGATCAAGAATCTTTTTATAAGAAGTCTAGAACGTAATGTTGCTTTATTTTGTTTCCTGTTATAACCATATTTTACTTCCTCCCTGCAATGACAAGTTCACATTAGTTCGTTAAAAATGCACTTCCTCTCCCAACATGCTAAATAGTATCGTATATATTCCTAAATCGATTAATTTTTAATAGATGCCAAACATTTTACAAAGTAACTGCATCTACTTTTAAAATCTAGAACCCGCCTATATGCAGTGTATACATAGTTATCCATACAACACAATAATTTAAAAATAGATACCTTACGAAAACCTTATTATTTATTTTTAAATTGCATTAATCATTACTTACTTTCTATATCAACATTTCTTTCGCCGTTAAGCTAGGACCAGCAAATTTGGAATTGTTTCATTGTTCAGTAACCTCTATTGAATCGAACCCTAAAGGATCATACCCACGAGCAACGGCTTGAGTACTCAAGTAGGGCACACGCAGGCCGCTAGTCACGAAAGGGTTGAATGCGCAGACCGTATTGTACGACGTCCGCCGCATATGAAAGTGTTCGGAAAATCTGGAAATTCTCCGGCGGTCCGGGAACGACGCTTAGGATTTTAATGTCCCCTTTGTCCTTGAATCGGCGGTCCACGAGTTTCGTCATTAAGCGGCGGCCGCAATTAATATCTGTCATGAATGTGTTTCAAGTCGAAACTCCCTTCAAAAGGAACCCTGACGCGTTGGGCTAAGCGGGCAGCCTTCGGGGGCGAAGGAAACAACCAGCCTCTTCTTGCAGCCGGCCGAAGTTTACTATTTGCATAACTAAACTATTCCAGCAGCGGTGCATGCTGTTGGCGCTGTTTAGTACGGATGCAGGCACTTTCTCAGTCGAGTACAAAGTCAGTGAATGTACATGTACATGGATAGAGGTGCACGCGAGGCCATACAAATTCCCGGCAGTTTAGATTCAACCCTTTACCTCCGTCACCCGTGCCTTTCTTCTCCGCGGAGCGACGGTAAATTGCGTGAACTACACGCCAACCGCTTAGTTTGGCAATGCGCGTATTAAGCATAGCATTACGTTGAAGACCTTGAGCACAAAATTGCTCTACCGACCGGGCCGGGTGGGGAAGTTTATTGTAAATCTGTGACAAACTCGATAAAGCGGTTGACGAATGAAGGATTCGGCGAGCTCCGTACAGTGCTGCTTGAAAGTTTCGGGATTGCTTGATCGAGAAGATCAACACTCGGGAGAGGTATATCCTGTAATGGAAAAAATGTAAATGAATATTTGAAGTTTTGTGGAAATTTGTGATATGGTGTTACAGGCTAATAGATGAGGGAGAAGTCCGTGGTAAAATGGGAAGCTTAGAATTGTTGATCCATAGATATTTAGGTAATACTAGGTTTACGGAACGCGTCAATTTGACGCATATTGAATTTTCTGAACATTACTCGGTAAACGTTTATATCTATTTATATCTGTTTTAAATCTTCAAATTTCCAAGAACCAAACGAACGAACATCAATTGTTCTAGGAACAATTACATAAATCATACAATAAACGTCAAACCTAGTATTAAAATTGAGGTTTCAGATATCTCTAGGTTCGTTTTGTAGAAGTAATTTCTGTTCTTCTTGATAAGGGTTTTATTGTAGGAAAGTAATTATATGATAATAATGTAGAGTATTGTAGTACTTACTGTATATAAAAATAATTCTAATGTCTATAAGGTTTATGAATTATAGAGGAAAATAATAAAATATGTTGTGTTTCATCAGCGAAATTTCTTAATACGCTGGTGACCCAAAAATGTCACTCTTGCGATCTTATGTATGTCCCGTTACACTGTAAACATTGTTCACTTATAGACTTTAGCGTACAATTTTTAGATGAGCGGTACTTGAAAATTTCATAAAGCTGTGTTTACTTTTAATTTGCGAAATATAAGATGCTTGACAGCAGATGAGAAAATTATGGCGCCGTTAATTCCATTTTCGATGGATACTTGAAGCTTGAAAAATGATTATTAAGAACATTCTATGAAGAATGATTAAGTTTATTAAAGAAGGTAAAGCTACTACTTTTAAGAGAAGTCACGCGAAGTAGGAGGTTGCAGTTTTGAGAGAGACGAAGAAAGTTCCCACTAAATAGTATTCTCCTTCTGTACAATAAATAAGAAAAATATTTCATAATATCACTTATTTATTAATTTATTAATTTCTGTAAATGCAAGAGTAATTTACTGTGACACTACAATGTTTCTTTACCGCAAACACGACGTTTTCTTTATTTCAATGTGTATCGCCTATAGTACTCGTGTTAACTCAAACGAATTAATCAAAACAGAAGAATGGTTAAAATTCGTTAGAAGGAAGTTTCACTCCACAAATTTCAAGGACTTAAGTTTTCTTTTGAATTTGATAAATCGTTTACGTATTAACACTCGGTCAAAAGACCATGGAAATTTTGAAACATTACCAAAGGTATGGATCCCGAAGTGTTACGCAAGATTTCTCGGAAAAAGGTCATCTTGTATCATGCATTCGTTGGCGAAGAAATTATTCCGTAATGTAGCAATCAAATTCCCATAAGGCACAGCGGTAATTTCAACACGAACGTTCGTGCTCAATTGCATGCGATCGTAGGGCGCCATTAAAGATACACCTGAAAATCAACCTTCTTTCTACGAAGCCTCGGTTCGATCGGTCGCAGTGAAATAAAATTCAACGTCAAAGTTTCCCGACGTATAACTAAACGGTTTTATTGGCCGCATTTTGCAGGCGTTATAAACTGCTCGCAGCGTCGGAAAGATTGTGAGGTGGGGAACAGCAGCTTTTGTTTCGCGCGGCCCGGTTCATTATAACAGGGTCGAACGGTTATCTTTCAAGGCATTCGACGTCGTCGGCGAAAGCTCGGAAGACAATGTCGGATATTGGGCCGCGAATCTAACGACGCCGAAGATCCAGCATCCCTTCTCATCTTTCATTTCTCAGGCTTCTTGTAATCTTAGCGAGTACGTCGAACGAACTGGAAACGACGAGGGAGGAGATAACGAATGCTTTCAGCTACTCATTTCAAGGACGTGATTTTTAGATAGGAGATAAATGTGCAGTGCTCGGTTATAATAAGAACCCACAATAGTGCGGAATAAATAATATGAATAATGATTTGTTTGTATGAAAAAGTGTATAGTATGTGCTTTTAATAACTAATGATAGTATTACCATTATGTCTACTACTAATAATAATGATAATAGTTGTAATAGTAGCAACTATAATGATAGTAATGACAATCTCATTTAATGAAAAATGTAATAATAGTGGAAACAACAGTAACCACTATAATAGTAATACTAGTAACAACAGTAATCTATCAGTATACTATAATGTTAATAGCAGTAATAATAACAATAGTAAGAATATTAACAACAATAATGTTAACATGCTGATAACAGTATATATGAACGGCGATACTTTTAAGCGTAAAATAAACTTTTTTTACTGAAAACTTTTTTTATACACCATCGCGTCAGTTATTTTTATTTATATAAGAGATAGAAAATATATTTGAATTACTTTCCAATATTTATTTGACACTCACCCATTGTTTGAAACGATAACGTGCATTTATGTAGCTTCACGATAATCTGCACGGTAGCAGTTTTAATTATGCCTCTTCATTTAACGCAATCCCAGGATGTTATGTATGAAAGCTTCGCATTGTCGTGAGTGAAATATAATGAAGAAAAAATAGATGCATTGTCGGTTCTTGTAAAACGCAGGACTCTTGCATTGGAAAGGAAGGGTGTGGGCGCATGCTGAAATGAATGGTAATTGGAGTATTTTAAAACTCATCACCATCATTTTCTGCGATTCATACGTTGTGGCTACGGCTTGTACGTTTTATCCGAGCCATTCGCGCTAATGAATGACTCGTTCCACGGCTAAATTTGTTTTAAATGCCCGATCGCCGTGAATTTTCCTCGGTATACGATCAAAACAACATTTACACGCGAGCGCGGGCGAGCGACGACGCGAGAACGTCGGTCGATTTTGAAAAATCATTTCATACTTTTATAAGCGTGCCCGTTTTATTCGCGAACGCGATGCCGTCAAATTAATATGAATCCTGTAAAATACTCCGTGTGTTGGTGACACTACACTTCATCGGTTTCATCGGATGAACACGATCAATCATTTACAATTCGAATCTTTGATTACCTCTCGGTGAGTGATCGATACAGTGGAAATTCTGCATATAGGGCAAGTGAATGAAATTGCTTTTATTATATTGTTGTGTTTAAAATAATTCACGTGTACACGCATGAATGTATGTATGACAATTGTACAGCAAAAGCTCTGTTTATAAAAGGTTGATTTACTGTATTCAGAAACCATCGGGATTGTCAATTACTATTAATGTAAAAAGTGGTTTGTACTAATTAGATAATGTAATGTAACGATTGAAAATCATTTGTAAATGCATTTTAATATATTTCAAAATTAAGGTCCTCGAAATTTTAAATCTAAAAGTTTCAACTAATTTAATTTAATCTTTTTACCATTGCATCTTAATGCTTTTGCAGATCGTAATTGTAGATTGATTACTGCGTTATCATTACTTTTATAAATTATGCGTAGGATGTATCATTTATAATTTGTATATATTGTAGATAAGCTGTATATGCAATACAGATACATATATATGTTGGATTCCTATTATCAGAACTGATAAGTTTTTATAAACTATTACATACATGAACCACTTAATTACATAAATTGTCGTGGTCTCCGTTTTGCTGATATAAACAGAGTTTTACTGTAAATACCATCTAATAAAAAGATATATATATTTATAAAAAGAAATACATATATGAAGAATAATTAAATAGGCCTCTGTGAAAGATTCAATATGTCATTAATTCCTTGTCCTATGATTTCTATCGTAACTATGTTCAATAACATTACTTTATTGTTGATAATTTAGTAGAAAAAAAAAGAATTTTATACTCATTCCGTATCTACGTTTACCCTACAAGTTAAAGATTGGTAGTAGACAAATAACATTTAATTTATATTAAAAATAAGTAACCAACATTTGATTTGTCAAATTCAATTTAAAATTCTCATGGCGTGTCTACCGCGATGTAGCAGGAGAAGGGTGTAGAAACAATTGAAGAATATATATATTCTCCTACTACATTCCCTTCTATATTTTATATATATAAACTAAATGTAATCGAGCCATCTCACCCGCAAAGCTATTTCACCTGGAATGACCCTAGCTAGGGAGAATCTAATTCCTAGCAGGACAAAAGTCAGTCCGATCAGAAACCATTACGTAACCTTTCTTTTTTCTCTCCTTTTGTCGGTCACCCTGGAAACGTGCTTTCTGTCGGGCCGTTTACATCAGTAATAAACGTCCAACGTTTCGATGTTGAGTCGCGTTGCTTCGCCGATTTTAATTTCAATTTCAAGCATAAATCTGTTGAGGCGTTTACAGTCGCAAAATCATAAAACTCCGCGGGACGAGCAACGTCATAAATTTAATATGAAACTTCCATAAAGCATAAACATAAACGGAAGCACGAGGAGGCGTAGGGGTCGACTGAGCAGGGCGGGAATTGGCGCTGATCGTCGTAGGAGGGGTGCAACCGTGTAGGGCGGAAGTTTCGAATTGACGGTGAAGAGTGATAATAGCAGGCTAGGTTGCACTGTTATTTCGTATGCTGCGCAGGAAAGGGGTGGGCTGGTTGACAGTGGCGTTGAGAAGTTGTTTTGGAAATTAAAATTCGAGCGACGGGATATTTAATGTCGCGTCTCTAAACATCGAGACGGCTACACGCCCTTCCAGTTGCATTGTCATTTTATATGTCACGATTCGTGGTATTCCGTGTCCGTTGCTTGAACCCTGTTAACCCCTTGTTCTATAATATCTTTCAGAACTGTGCTTGACGAAATTAATTTATTGTTAATCATTTATTACAACGAGACAAAAATTGTATATTCATTTTATGTCTACGTTTTCTCTAGGGGTTAATGATTGATAATATGAAAATAACATTTAATTTATCACGAGGCTGAAATGATATTATGGGGTAAGGGGTTATCAACGATAAAGGAGATAATATGAAATTGGTTTTACATAAATAAAGTTCTTAGTATAAGTGTGTAAGTTGTCTATTTTCCCGGAGACATCACTTAACGACTTCTGTTCTTCATAACTGTAAAATGACATTTAATTTTGTAATATACCTTTGAGTGTATGGTAGAACCTCGATTATTCGACTTAATCGGGCGACTAATGGTTTAGATAAATTAAAGCTTGAGAAAGAATTTTTTAAACGTATTTGTGAATCATTCAGTTCCAATTTAGCTAAGACTTTTAACATATGCTAAGATTGTGAAAGTTACTTTAAAATGCTTTCCTATGTTTTAATTAAAAACTATTAATACGTATCCTAAGTTTGTTACTTTGAAATAAATAGAAGTATAAAAATACGCGTGTTTTCAATTTATAGTCTACGAGTCAAACGTTTAGTTACAGAGCAGCACTGATTCAAGTTCCATTATTTAAGGTTAAACGTGTCTACGCGCAGTAGGTAATTTACAAGTAATGTTCAGTAACGGATGAGAACCGAACACCCACCTTGTACACCGTCAGCGAATCGAGACAACGCGCGGTTGGAGCACAGAAGTTTTTAATTTATTCAGAAGCTATCGAGCCCTTTCCCAACGAGGAGGAAAAAAGTTGCTGTTCACGCGCGGCTGATGCGGTAGCGCAAACTGAACGAAATTTCTGTGTCACGTAAGCCACTTCCTGTTACAAAGTGCTCGCAGTTTCACGAGCATCGTTGCGTCCCGACGGTGGAAGTCCGCCAAAAACAGTCCTCAAAGAGGAACCGGGCGTTTTTACGAGGCGAAAATCTAAGCGCTGACACGAAATGGATAGGAAAAAGGGGGATGGTACTAAGATGGGTTCCGAAGGAGGAACGAGAAAGTTCCCGTCGACGCGTACACCAGTGCATCTTTTACGTGTGTTCTAAAATGTCGGTCTGCTTAATGCGACGTGAAACCGACCGTGGAAAACGGGCGTTGCGAGTTAATTCCCTCGCGTGTCGTTTTACCTCGTTTTTCCCGATTTTCTCTCTTCCCTCTACCTTCCACCACACCCACGCCCCCCCGCCAGCAACGTTCAACGTTTTTTCCTATTTGTTCCTCTTCCCTCTTTTTTACTCCAACGTGAGAATTATTCCGACTCGATGAACGTGCGCAGGGATAATCAGATTTATCGACCGAGACAATGAAGTATACCGAGGAAATAGCACTGTCCACTTTCCATTCGGTTCGACTGGTCGTGCTCTATTTGGTTTGCGTTTACCGTCGGTCTCTTCATGCTCCGAATTTTTCTTCGGTCTACGAGTAACGTGAACTCACAAAGAAACCAGGCGAATGTCGTTTTTTTCTGGTCACGTTAATCAATTACGAATGCTTCGCCTGAATCGTAATTTGCGACGACGAGATCGACGCTCGCGCGGAAATTTGCGACACCGTTGGTTACGGGTCGAGGTTTATTCAGATCTGCAAAGATCTGCTGTTCTAACATGTGTAGATATAAAACATATACGATAGAATTATGTTATGAATACTTATTCTTAGCCACAAACTAGCATTCTTTTAAAAAAGTAGGATTTCGTATTCCTCCAACAAATACATGGTTTCTGTAGATTTTCATTCGCTGAACGTGATTTTGTAAATCTTTTTTCTTAATCATTTTTTAGTTTTGAAGATACAGTAAAACCCTGACTAACGTTTAAAATATGCCCCAAAAAACAGAACGTTAAATGAAAGAGCATTACCTAGTTTTTTAAACTTCCTTATAATCTACCTTTAGTGGTAGAAATCAGTTTTGAACTTTAACGCAAATGACTTTTAAATTTGAAACTGAGATTAGTCCTTTTAAATTGAGTACACAAAAATTTATAAGTACCATGTATTGAATGTTAGAATAAATAAAAAAAGTTAACATTTATTAGATATTAACATTCCTATCATTTTTATATTTTTGCTAGTTTTCGATCGACTTCTTGTAACTTGTTAACTTTAAAACACGATAAATATATCTTCACTAATTTTCTCTGAATTTTATTGTTTAACCCTTATCACTCCAAGAATAACATATAATGATTGCCAGTCGCTCCAAATAAGTTTTGTTCATTTCAAAGTGGAAATTCAATTATGAATGTTGGGTGAGCATAAAATAATATCACCAAACAGGAAATTAATTCATACATATTTTAATATTGCGATTGGTTTTTATGTATCCGCGATTGCCGGTTGGAGTAATAAGGATTAAAGTTGATCATGTTGAAAAATAAAAGTATTCATACATTCCACATATTATGAAACGTCCTCTACATTGATATTGATCATTTTCCAGGAACCTATTCTAATTGTAAGTTCTTCAATTTATTGTTTCATGTTTCTGTGCCAGCATTATGGCACAGTACGGTATCGCCATACAATTGCTTCATTTTCCCAATGCGAAGAAAGCCCGTTTTCACCCTTCTCTATTTCACCCCTCCCGTATGAGAGGGACTAATGTTATTTGATGCTGGAGTCTACTATTTACCTCTAGCGCGTGACCCCAGACAAAATCAGTTGCACCTCACGGGGTCAGGTTTGCTTCCGAAGCGGTGTCACAGAGTATCCTTACATAGACGAAACTTCAGAACTTTTGATGACGGTCTCACCAAATTGTGTAGCGTAGAGATACTACTCACATACAGAGTCGCCATTCCCCCCCGAAAAGTAGAACTGTATAACCGTAAACGTTCGAATGAAAATCATTTCTCAAATTCAAAAAAATTCCATTTTTTCACTTTTGAATGAACATTTTATTCGAATCTTTAGAGCGTATAAAATCACGCTGTAAAAAGTTACCGTTTTCCTCTAATTTTACCATTATCCTTCGCAACCTAGTTCACCCATCGATACAGCCAGTTTCTATAGAGCTACATTCACGGTGGCACTTACTTAGGTGCCTAAGCGCGCGAGCCCAGAAACTGGAAAAAGCTCGGAGTTTCGCTCGGGCGAAGTTCCTCCTGCGGTGAAACTCCGACTCGAAACGCCGTTACACAACCTTTACGCGGCACGGACTCGCCTCACTAGCACCCAAGTGAACCTTCTCCGCGACTGTGCTGTATTGCATAATATATCATTTATATTTCGCTGCCTGTGGATGCCGTAACAGGTTCAAGGGCCGATGTGAACGTCGGGACTGAAACGATTTTCTTCGAAATCACCGGGGCTCGTTGTAAGGCTTCGGTCTTCGCGTCAACGGATCCCATTAATTAAGACCGCCAAGCGTCAATTAATTACCTCGGAATTATATCGTCTCCCAAGCGACGGCGATCTCTCCTTTTTCTTTCGTTCGTGCCGCGGACAAAACGTCCATTTATTTATTCTGTCCCTTTTATTTCATATTTTTTATCTCCTCTGCTTTTTTCCGTGTTTTCGTTCCACGGAAAATTCCACGGAGCTGACGTCATTTCATTTTCCATTTCACCTTTTACACGTGGCGAGCGCGTTACCGATATTCCGGTGTGCAATACGCCGTCAGATATTTCCTAGAATTCCAGGAGGCATTATTTTTCATTGTACCTTTCGATGCAAATAATCTCTGTCGGATTTCACTTTATTTATCGCAAATAAAATGAAGCATAATCCATGGACGTGTGTTCCCGCGCGCGAGCACCGAGTTAGCGCAGGAAGCACGGCTTTATCAGAGGTTCCGATAAAACGAGAAAAAGAGGGTGAGCTGGTGAAGAGGAACGGGGCGGGGCGGAAAAAGAAATGAAAAAAAAAGAGAGATCGGGGTGGGACAACTGTGATTATCGATCCCCCGCAAACAGAAAGATCTCAATGGTCCATTTGAGTTCGTGATCGTTATGCGGATGCTAGGGATAACGCGTTCGCAAACACCGGCTGGACACGGTGTACCTATTCGAATAAACTGCTTCGTGTCCTAGATAATTTGTCACTGCGAAATCCGCGGGGATTATTTGTCGAGCTAATAATGTGGGTCCACTGTCCCTGCTCGCTGTGCAAACAATAAAATCAGCGAAAATGCGCCTACAACGAGTAATTGCACGTGCTAGTATCCGTACACTCGCATCTACCCCTATAATAATCAATGAAAATGAGGGAAATTATATCGACGCGGCACGACGTCCGAACAGCGAATATCTCTATAACTTTGACAGGCCATCAATACGCGTTATTAAATAACGAGCGGGAACATGGCGGCGCGTTTCGTGTCATGCGCCAACGGAAAAAGAATATTGTATAATGGTTTGTTTGACGACTAGTATATAAAGGATATTAAATGAAACATGAAGTAGATAGATTTTCAACCATAAAGAGTGGAAGGTTGTAAAATTTTAAGCGTATTTGATGATAATACTGTAAATTAACCGTAACTCTCTGATACAAACGGTTTCTAATAGTAAGTATCGTGAAAACACGAAAATTGGTATTATTATATTGGTATAATTGGACAAATATTTCAATGTTTCGATTAATGTTTAATTGGTAATACAATATCTTTTTAGATAATATTCGGGTGACCTCTTGTCATATTCATTTACGAAATATGCTTTAGCGATTTGCCATCAAAACACTGGTATCGTTGTGTATATTGCACCGTAAAGAAGTAAAGTAAATTTTCAAAATTATATTTTTCCCGTGAAATGCTGACGGTCGTATTCTGTGATTAAAGATAAAAAAGAATGTTATATGAGTATAAAATAGAATGCTAATCAATGCGGAGGGAAGGTTTATGAAATGAGAATTTAAAAATAAATAATTTCAAACTATATAATGCGACACATTTGACAGTGTAATATATAATATTTGAGAACATCAAATGCTTCTTCAGTCTATGAGCTGCGGTTTGTTTTATCTCTGCCTCAAACTGAATTCTACGGACTGGACCTTATGAAAAAATAATTTTATTGATTAAAATTATCACACGTATATTAACACCTGTACTGTCAGATCATTTAATCTTGAATGTATCAGCTTTCAACAATACCTGTAGTATTTGTAACAAGTATTTTCCTCTAGTATATTTGTCTTTAACATCATCGGAATCAATATATAAGTCACAGAACTGCAAACGTGTTTGAAGCAATAGAAAAATGAAGTGTGCACTGTAAAAATAGGAAATTTAATGGTCTACACTTTTTTCAAATTTATGGTTACGTCCAATAAAGCAGGAATGCCTCAAGTAATTCCTTCGCGAGCATGATCTACTTTCAATGCTCGCAAGCCGAGCAGACCGTCACGCGAAGAGCCTAGCCATAAAGGGTGGAAATAGTTCTTCAAGTTGAGGTTTAAAAATATGCTTATTTAAAGAGTAATTCACTCTCATAGTTTTACGCTGAGAAGAATTACGCAAAGGTATCAACTTATCCAAATCAAGACCAGTAAAACTGTACTCACGTAATCTCGCAAGGAATTTATAGTATTGATTACCATTAAAAGAAACAAATTAAAGATAAATCATGGTTTTGGCGTTTTTGGTAACAAATTCAAAGTATGCGCTGAAATGATTCATCGAACGATAAGAATCGATAAAATTATCCACATTACGCACGGAAATCATAAAAGCAGCATAACATGAGCAAGCGTTGATTTCAAACAGGAAAAATTATAATTTTAAGGAGTACAAATTTGTCACATTCATTAAGCATAGAATATCATAATAAATGAACTGTTTCTCACAGTTTGAATTGCACGAGACGATTTCATTCTGAAAATATTCTGAAATTAGTACGTATATTTTAACGCAACATCCCCAGAACGAGAATAACGCTAGAAAATAAAAATCATATTACACAAAATATGAAGCTGGCCAAATAGCCTTGTCATTCCACTTTACTATGTAGCGTTTATATTGTAATATATTCCTAAATACTGCGAACAGGTAAACTAAAGAACAATAGAAGGCATTCGAATAAAATATACTACCTATAGTACAAAGAAATTTCATTTAAACTTCATTAAAAATTCCGATGAGACACTTTGGCCAATTTATTACTTAGCACTCCTCGGCATTATCAAGTACATTGCGTTTCCCGACAGACTAATTGAAGTTGAATTTTATTCAAAAGTGTCGCACGATAGGCCTTCGGCTGAGCCAGCGTTTTCCGTCGATAACGTCGATCCGTTTTCTCTTGACCGAATCGGATTATTTTCATACGTTATTCATGTTTTCCCGCCGCAACAATTGCAGCGGAGGATCTGGACATTCATAATAGATACGTGCAACACTATTGTGTAATTCATGCTAATTCGAGATTACGCCGTTATACGCGTTCCGCCCTTCGTACGGAGATACAGGGCCACATAAACTTCCGCATTAAATGATGCAATTAACCGAACTTGAACGCGGTATTCAATATGCGTGTCAGTCAGACGGCGGTGCCGTATAAAGAAAAATATAACGAAAATAGAACAATAAGGAAGAAAGATTAATATAGAAACGAGCGCGAGGAATCGTTTATTCGTGAATTTGTTCCGACCGAATTCGAATGGCAGTTGATAAATCGGCCAGTGCAAATATTTTTTTTCGATGAACCATCAATATCTATTTTTCAACGGGTGTTTAAATATTTCACGCTCAGGCGACGCGAGTAATTCATTGTGATTTGCTGCGATTCTCGTTGTAATACTCACACTCTACTAACAACTATAGTTTTTCAGTTATTTGATTTGTCTTTCAATTTCAATATTGAAATGAATTTTCCAAAGGGGAGTTTAAAATTCAGTTGTCAGCAATATTCAATGGCGATGCGTTATCGATTTATATTCATTATAAACCAGTATAAAATATCAAGCAATTGAAACAAAAAGGTGATACCTTTTGTGCCATGGAAACTCGGTTGTTTGAACATCTGTTATCTAAACGATACCACTTCAGTAAGCCTTGATATAACATATAATCTGAAGTGCATTTTACCAGAGTACACTATGCTGAAAATGGAAACCAAAAATAATTACGTTAATAATATATTTTAATGCGTATTTCAAACGAGATTTTCGTCAATCACAAATAAAAGGAAAAAGCAATGTAAAATGTTAGCCATATATTATATGTGATTCTTGAAATATGATCAATATTCTCTTTTATGTAGTATTTTTTTTATTATAAAAGAAATTCACACTAAAATTACAATTATTCCTTTCTAAAATGTTAAATCTGAAATTATAGATATTACTCTCTAGTGAATTAACCATTGCGCGCACTCGTTTAAAATTATCCTTACTCAGATTTGAAGCAATAGATAAAGTAATTTGTTGCAGGTAACAAATTATTATTTAGACGAACAAGAATTCAGTCATCCAATTACTCGAGAAAGACATTTATTCAAAAGTCCAACTGTAAAACTGATGTAAGCAGAACAAAATTTCCCCTCGATATTAACATGAACGCTGTTTTCTTAGTTTTCCTTGCAAGCGCACGTTTGTACAGTACTTTATAAATGTTTAATTCAAAGTTACGTCTGGAATATTAACATTTATTTGCCTCGGAGAATGATGATTTTTAGAGCACACGACGAGTCGAGACTGGAGTGGCCAATACCTGTTCTAGTGCTTTTCAACCTTCTGCTAAGTTGCCCTTCTCCCGTTCGTTGTCTTGCACTCAACCTGCTTTCCGACCTCGCCACTTGGCCAAGCTTCTTTCTTCCACCGATTAAGATTACCCACGTAAACATACTCGAGAGGGATAGCTTGTGTATGTAGTGAAGTATTAACTGTATTCACTTGACCTTTCGTCGAGTGTCGATCAACTGTACCGCGGCCCTCCATTTTGTCGACCGATCAATTGTCTTTTCGACGCTGACGGAAGGGGTAGGAGGGACGTGTAAACTGCTCAAGGGATGAACAAGAAATCGATGCTGCTAAGGGAGCTCGCTGCCCTAATTTCTCGCTCGTTGCTCGTTCTCGAGGTAAAAAAAAAAACGGGATTAAATTCTTGTCAACAATTGTTACCGGAAATTCTCGCCGGTCGAGCCGTTCCATCGCTTTCAGCACAAAGCGTTTGTAACGCTGTTCCGTCGTGGAACAAGGGGCCCTTCGGGATACCGAGGACCGCGGCACGTCGATACACGGTTCTGGTTTATGACACGGGCGCAAACACGATCGAGCGTTCGGGACAGTTGATCCGGGGCCCGGCTTCGGCCATTGTGCAAGTCAGCCTCGCATTTTCTGTCCCGTACAAAAATCGCCCCTGTCATAAAGCAGACGAATTCTCGCGCAGCGACGAGGATTACCCGCGGCCATGGGTACGCGCCCGTACTTAGGTAGGCATGTACACATGGGCCCACGTAACGGGTTTTCCTTCGTTGTCTCACCAAATGCACGCGCAACAGCGAGGACTACCTGCGGACAAGGGTGCGTACTCGCATCGGGGTACACCCTTGCACGTTCGTCAAGGTAGCGGTATTTTCTCGCTGTTGCCAAATGTATTTTTTACTCGAAACTTCGTCGATCTCTTGTTCCCACTTCGTCAGCATCCCCTTCCGTACATCCGAAGGAGGGGCAAGAAAGTTGACTTGTGGGTGCAAGAGTTCCGACGAAGAGTAGTTATTCACGAACACTCGCAACGAACACTCGCAACGAACACTCGCAACGAACACTCGCAACGAACACTCGCAACGAACACTCGCAACGAACACTCGCAACGAACACTCGCAACGAACACTCGCAACGAACACTCGTAACGAACACTCGTAACGAACACTCGTAACGAACACTCGCTAACATCTACAAGAACGTCTGACATTCGAACATCGTCTTGCTCCATCGGTCGAGCCATCGCAAGATATTCGCACCACTGCTTCACCACCGGATCCAGGTGCCCAAAATTAATTTGGCGGGCACTCATACGAATAAAGCGAAACGCGTCAACGGACGAATCCACGTTTAGCTTCACGAAATTATACATGGTCCTTCGAGCCGGATCCGCGGTCTACGGGAGTGCAGTGCGCATATCATAATTCGAATCGAAGACGTTCGCATCATCGCATCAACAAGGGAGCATCAGAAGAGAAGCAGAGGATCATCCGAACAAGGACCTCATCGAACAGCAGCTGCCGAACAACACCAGCCGACAACCTGCCGACATCGCTGCCGCAATCCAAGGACATCACCAGCCTTCAACCCTGAGACGAGACCACGATATCTATTTGAAGGTAGGCTCGTTACTTGAGATTGCCAAGTCACTAGACACCAGTCCTTGCTAATTCCCATCGATCATCACTCTCTTTAATTCATCCTCTCCTATCTCGATCAACAATGGCGACGGTATCTTCGAACGCGAACAGCCACACAAACGAACAACGCATACGCGAATTAAAACAACAAAGACGCGCATTCAAGGGTCAAATCACGAAGTTCCGCGAGTATTTGGGACGGGTTGAGAATACCCCAAAGGATCTGTATAAACTCCGGGACAGAATACATCGAATGAGAAACCAATTCGACTCTTTCAACAAAATACAAGACGAACTCGCGGTCATAGATAATTATGACGAAGCCGAAGCGGAACGTGACAATACTACAGATCAATTCGACGACGTCATAGCAGAAGCGGACGTCCTATTTGACACGCTCAAAAAGGACGCCGCACCTTCTACAAGCGATGCATCGACGAAATCTCCGGCATCCCCGACAACATGTTCCATTCCGGTCAATCTACCGAAGATTGATTTGCCAAAATTCGACGGCCGAATAGAAGCCTGGATAACATTCAAGGATGCGTTCCAAACGCTCATCCACAAACAACCCGGTTTATCAAAAATTCAGAAACTAAATTATCTCAGGTTATCTTTAAATGGAAGGGCCGCGGACGCGATCGGCGCATTTTCAATAACCGAAGACAATTATGATGCCGCGTGGACCCACCTAAACGAAATTTATAACAATAAGCGGGTACTCATTCTCCGGCACACTGCGCTCCTCCGCGACACCCCCGCGATGAACGACGATTCATCGGAATCGATTCGCGACCTCGTCAACCACATGCAAACGCACGTCCGGTCATTGCAAGCCCTCGGTCGCAAATTATCCGACGACGACATCGGCAATGATTTTCTCTGTAGCGTCGTCATATCAAAAATGGGCTGGGAAACCCGCAAGGCGTGGGAACGAACCCTCAAAAACACGGACGCACCAAGAATCGGGGACATTTTCACATTTTTGCATCTCGCGTCCCACCAATCGAAAGAGTACGGACCAACATGCGCACCACGACAAAGACAGAACCATACGAACGAGACCATCACGAAACCGCGACCAATGACGCGGTCGCAATACAGCCAACGATCACCACGTCCTCATACACCCCACGCCACTCAAGCTCAACGGCATCAAACGTACGCGATGACACTATCGGCCAATCCGCAGCGAAGAACGCCGACCTCGACACCGCGATCGTCTCCGCCAGTAACTCCTCGATCGTCTCCGCCGTCGACACCTCGATCGTCACCGCCATCGTCGCCTAGATTACGTCGCCGACAAGGGTCGAAATCATCCTTAACGAGTTCACCCGGGAACTCGACGGCGCGTTGCGAAGTGTGTCAAGACACACACCCGATTTATCTATGCGCGAAATTCACGGAAATGCCGGTGAAGAAACGAATTGAGACAGCGCGAAAAAACAAACTATGCCTCAATTGTCTAAGGAGGGGCCATAAGACGGAGGATTGTCGAGCCGGGTCTTGCCGCGTTTGTAAAGGGGGGCACAACACGAAGCTGCACCGCGATGCAGACGTCCATAGGAAATGACGCCAACACAAACCCAACCGCCGCGAGACCCAGCACGTTCTCACGGCCTCCGCATTCGATACTCCCACTGACAACATCCTGACTACCGCGATCGTACACGTTCTGGACCACGATCAAAACCCAGTCGAATGCAGGACATTAATCGACACCTGCTCCAGCGCGAACTTCATGACGGAAAACTTCGCCGCGAAATTGAATCTCCCGTCACAAAAGCATATAGCCACAATAGAAACTTTAAATCAATTCAACACGATCACAAATAGACTCGTCGCGACCACCGTTAGATCCAGAATTTCAAATTTTCAACGCAGACTCACGTTCTTCACCATTCCGCGAATTTCGGGACCCACACCGGATCGTCAGATCAATCGCGCGATGCTTCGCATTCCTGGAAACATTAGATTAGCGGATCCACACTTCCATCGATCAGGAAGTGTGGATATGCTCATCGGCACCGGGCCGTCACTCGCGTGCCTCAGCATCGGGCAGGTAGATCTCTCCCCGCACAGCGGATCCGAATTGATCCTCCAAAAAACGCAATTCGGATGGATCATCGGGGGGAGCGTGTCGTCAACGACCACGACGTCACGACCGAGACCACCACGGACGCTGTTTGCCACCCTAAACTTCGACATGAAGAAGTTTTGGGAGGTCGAGGAGGGTCCGCAAACGCGATTCTTGACGTCAGAAGAACAGGAATGCGAAGCTCATTTTACGCAGCACGTTTCACGCGATGATTCGGGACGGTATATCGTAGCGCTACCATTCAATGAGAAGCGGCACAACATTGGAGAATCTCGGTCGCGCGCTCTGAGTCGGCTTCTCTCGTTGCAGCGTAAATTCGAAAAAAATCCCAACTTCAAACGTGAATATTCAGCGGTCATTCGAGAATACCTCGAATTGGGTCATATGGAGCCGATAGAGACTCCCGATGCAAAGGGTTTCTACCTGCCTCACCACGCGGTCATCAAGGAGTCAAGCGACACCACGAAGGTCCGCGTCGTATTCGACGGCTCAGCAAAGTCAAGCACTGGAATTTCGCTAAACGACACCTTGATGACCGGGCCCACCATTCAGGATGACCTTTTTACGCTCCTCATCAGATTTCGGATGCACGCGTACGTTTTAACCGGGGACATCGAAAAAATGTACCGGCAATTTAGGGTCCGACGCGAAGATCGACCATACCATACATCTTGTGGCGCGACGACGAGATATCATACAGAGTCATTCGTTCATTCAAGATTCACAGTCATACAGTAACGACAGTTACACATTCAGTCCATCGTTCGGGACACACAGTTACCACGTTCGTCATCGAGATCGAAGCGATTTTGAACTCCCGTCCATTCATCCCACTTTCCTCCGATCCGAACGATCCCTCCGCATTGTCTCCTGCCCACCTTTTGATTGGCAATTCATTAACGAGCATGCCAGAGACAGATTTCAAGGACACGGCTACCAACCGCCTGTCCCACTGGCAGCACATTCAAAAGGTGAAGCAGGATTTTTGGACTCGGTGGCACAAGGAATACATCCACCACCTCAACGTGCGACAAAAGTGGACTAAGGGGTCGCACCAGATCAAGGAGGGATCCCTCGTAGTCATCAAAGATGACCATCTGCCGCCTCTACAATGGCACCTTGGTCGCATCGAGGCAGTGCATCCAGGGTCAGATGATATCATTCGGACGGTCACCGTACGCACGGTCAACGGCACCTACAAACGAAATGTTAAGCAACTCGCGCTTCTTCCGACGGAGGACAATGCTTAACATCCCAGGGTGGACTGGATCATCCGCGCAGTCCACCGCTTCCACGAGAAGAAGATCGTCCTCTCGTATCATCACGCGAGTTTAGGATTCAGTCTTCGTCGTCAACACGACCCCGTACCGCAAATCGTATATTATCGTATATCGTATTACATTCGCACATTGTCAACACTCGTACGCATCATTGATCGACAGGGTCTCTCAACGGGGGGAGCATGTTCCGTCGTGGAACAAGGGGCCCTTCGGGATACCGAGGACCGCGGCACGTCGATACACGGTTCTGGTTTATGACACGGGCGCAAACACGATCGAGCGTTCGGGACAGTTGATCCGGGGCCCGGCTTCGGCCATTGTGCAAGTCAGCCTCGCATTTTCTGTCCCGTACAAAAATCGCCCCTGTCATAAAGCAGACGAATTCTCGCGCAGCGACGAGGATTACCCGCGGCCATGGGTACGCGCCCGTACTTAGGTAGGCATGTACACATGGGCCCACGTAACGGGTTTTCCTTCGTTGTCTCACCAAATGCACGCGCAACAGCGAGGACTACCTGCGGACAAGGGTGCGTACTCGCATCGGGGTACACCCTTGCACGTTCGTCAAGGTAGCGGTATTTTCTCGCTGTTGCCAAATGTATTTTTTACTCGAAACTTCGTCGATCTCTTGTTCCCACTTCGTCAGCATCCCCTTCCGTACATCCGAAGGAGGGGCAAGAAAGTTGACTTGTGGGTGCAAGAGTTCCGACGAAGAGTAGTTATTCACGAACACTCGCAACGAACACTCGCAACGAACACTCGCAACGAACACTCGCAACGAACACTCGCAACGAACACTCGCAACGAACACTCGCAACGAACACTCGCAACGAACACTCGCAACGAACACTCGTAACGAACACTCGTAACGAACACTCGTAACGAACACTCGCTAACATCTACAAGAACGTCTGACATTCGAACATCGTCTTGCTCCATCGGTCGAGCTATCGCAAGATATTCGCACCACTGCTTCACCACCGGATCCAGGTGCCCAAAATTAATTTGGCGGGCACTCATACGAATAAAGCGAAACGCGTCAACGGACGAATCCACGTTTAGCTTCACGAAATTATACAAACGCGTTAATTTCATTCTATATTTTTCGTTAGCTATCTTGCTTTCGTCTTACTGCTATTCGTCTAAACTGTAATCTAAGTGATTCCAAATGTGAGTTGCGCGTTTCTGAATTATTACTCGAATTCTGCAACGTGTGAACTGTTGATGTTTATGGAATAACTTGATACAAAGAATGAGTGTTAATAGATGTGATTCTATTATCAGGATTCTCCGAGAATGATTTTTATTTGCATAATACTGGGCAATACGAATTATTGGATCATTGTAAAATATTTTCAAAATGATTCCTTGTTCGAATGAAGTAGGAATGTTATGCACACTAATCGGATCCTAATTGCTTTCAATATTTCATTATTGGTGTTTACTTTTCAATCTTCATATTAAAGTTAAGTTAAATAGTAGTTACACGGTTATTTTAATAATGTATGTCTAAAATGTTTGTACAGTAATTCTCATTTATGTAATTAACAAAAGAAGTGTGTTTATTATTCAAACAACATTTTTAATATGTTCATTCAGATTCTAAATTAACTGATCTAGTAATAAATGATTTTAACAATAAGTAGTACCGTACACTTTATTTATCATTTGTGACATTCTGTGCAGCTATCTGCCCTTAAAGTGTGCCAATTAGTTTCACATTAATAAATTTAAGAAAATTTGAATAGGTTTCACTTGAATCTTAATAAACGCATTAATTGTAAATCAATAATAATTTAATCCTACTTTCCTAAAGTTATGTATTATAAAAATTATTATAAACATCTACTCATTATATAAAATATGCCAGAAATATTCATTTTATTAAACATGACACGTTACACGATGTTCGACACGCCGCCGTTAAAAGTAATGAATTGTAAGCATCGTGTTGAGCTGGTACCTATAGTTGTTCGAACGTGAAATGAACCCGCAACTTGATCGTAAACGAAATGAAGCCGGAATTCGGGAAGTGCCGGGGATACCAGAACAGGAAAGGGCCCTAAAGGAAAGGATCTCCAGTTCGGTGCGCTGCTTCGACAGCATCCCGATCTCACGAAGCTGTCTCGAGGGACAGGTGAACATAGAGTCCTTACTCCTGTAACGCTGTTCCGTCGGCTAAGATCTTGCTGAAAGTTCAAGGGTCGACTTAATGGTTCATTTCCTCACGTTATTATCCCCTGCTCCCAAAAGGCCTAAAAATTTTATAAAATCTGTCGTATCAGGGTTTCCATCATATTTGATACTTCAACTTTTTTCTAACTGGTGTACCATATTATACTGATTGATTTACAATGCACCCCCCCCCCCCACACACACACACAAGCATTATAGTACATCAATATATATATTCTTTTTCATAACTTGTTGATTATATTGAATACATAATTACATAGTATAATTCTGTTTGGATTTAAATCAGTTTGTGCGCTTTTCACATCATTATATTAACATTTTAATCAATTTAATCACTTAAATAGTTGCTATGATTTATAATAATTCTTTGTTAACGCTATATAGTATTTCAATTTTTCTTTTATACAATCATGTATCTATCTATTGTATCATGTAACTGATAAAAAAATACGAAAAGATATTTGAATGGACCACCATGTTCATATTTTAATGGGATTTAATTGTTTTAATCTTTGATCGTGATTGATTGTGATGTGAACCTACCATTGCTCGACAGTGTGAATCGAGCGTTTAGTATTCAGTGGCGACAGAGTGTAGAGCTGCTACTTTCTTGAAACTTGGTGGAACAGGACAGTAGAAGTGCAAGACACACACAGCGTCCTCTGTAGATCATATTGAATACGTCCGCTACTATCGGATGATTCTTCACTGACATTACGTACATCGATAATTAGCTGATTGCCGATTGTCAAGAAGATTTAATTCGAACTTTTCGTTATTGACAAATTCAAAATCTCAACTGTGATTTCATCATTATATTCGTCATTCTATTTTGTCATGTGTCGAATAGATAAGTTCATCATTTTCATCAAAAGGGTTAGAAAATTGTTAAAATAAGAAAGCAAACCACATCGGTTAAACCTTTATGAATGTCAATTCTATAATTGAGTAGCATATTTGTCAAAATAATCAAACAAAAGTTGAAGGAACAGATAAAATTATATTATTATTCAAACTTCGAATAATTTGAAAAAACGGAGTTAAAGGAATAGATAAAATGAGATTATTATAAACACTTGAAACAATGAAAAAATATAGTTAGCTTCTTTGACTTGTGTACAGATCAGCTGTGGATACAGAATTGAACAAATGATCGATTAATCTAATGTCACTAGCACTGTCGCTAATAAATGTGTAATATTACTTTATCGCCACTTTGAATTCCCTTCTCCATCCCTTTGGAAACCACCACGCTTATCTCCGGGCCAACGGAAACGGTTACGACTCCCCGAACAAAGAGCATGATTATATAATACGATGGCGGAGAACTCCTGACAAATCTTGGAATCGAATGGCTGCTTTACAGTTATAACCACAAATAGAATTGATTCACCGTGATTTCACTGGAACACGTTCTCAGCAAGCGATGGAGAATTCTGCTCCTTCCATAGAAGTTCACGGCCCTAACTACAGGAACGTGATGTATTATTCGCGAGAAATTTATGCGCCAGTTAGCCGGCGGCTGCCGCGGGACTGGCTTTGTCATCGTGCAGCTTTTTGCCTAGCGCTCGCGCTGGTTTGGTTGTTTTTCCGTATTTCGAACTTAACCGAGCTTGCAAATTAAATACAATTTCTTTGCTAGCGGGAGAGAGAAAAATTGAGCACGCGGTGAAATATGATAAACCCGCATTAACCATTTTCTGGGAATTCCGGGGATTTTATTTACTTTGCATATTTCAGAGTTTCGTTTCGTTTTACGGCGTTTTAGGGAAAACTATCGCAAAATTGGATATCATAAAATGCTTGCGCCACTGGAATGTTGAAAAGATGGCACATGAACGGATAGAGGAGCGTGGAAAGAGCATTTTATTGGGTTCATTCCATTCACTATTTTATTGTAGGAAATAATATGCTAATACAAAAAGATTTCAATGGAATAATCATTTTGCTTTATTACTTAATAAAAATTTCATTTCGATACTTAAACTCTAGATAATTTTAAAATCCTTAAGTAGGTTTCAATACGCGGTAGCCGTGGTGAACCGTAATATGTTCTGAATTCTTTGTGAAATTAGAAACTGGACAATGCATTAAAGAAGTAAATTGTACTTCTGAAGTAAGGACATATTCCTAATTTATTAAAAAGAAATAAAATAATTGTTCAACCGTAGAGAACTAAATCGAGTTTAAGCTCAACGTACAGCTATGACTAAAAACAAAGGAGAAAATAAGATCAATTATTATATTTCAGAATATTTAAATTTATATACTGATCACCGATAATTATAGAATTTTCAAAGAAGAAGTTACAATAGAATAAGTTTCATTTATTAAAAATTTTGTAATACAAGTAACCAGATAACAATGTAAAAAAATGGATACTTGTATAAACACAATAAAGTTGTAATAATGTTGTACGAACTTATCATAGAAATCCGTTTTAAGATTGCTGCAAGACTGTTAAAAGGTTTCAAATCGTTGAATATAAACTAGCGCAAATAAGATTATGGGAAGTCGATAGTAGGTAGCATGGAAGGATATAAAAGAGTATTCTATTACGAAAGACACGAAATTACGATAGGTGGTACTATCTCCGGATCTATGATCGTTACCTGAAATAACAATTTTACTTGAGCCATTCGGATTTGTTACTGAAACTCGATCCTGGTAGATTTACAATTCTGATTTTCACGGGTACTGCAAGAAATTTTACTTACAATTGGATCTATGTTATTTGTATTCTTATTCTCAGAAAATTCGTTAACTTAAGTGCTTTACTTATAATAACGAAGTGCCTCTCCGAAGATACGTTTTTCCAATCAACGAGAACTAAGATGTTTAAGAGATTTTCTGGTTTAGAAATCCCTTTTCAGAGTAATCCAGAGAATTCCTCTTATAAAATTGTTCGAACTTATATACTGAAGATATTTTATAGATATCCTCATGCAGTTTCAATATCGTACAAATTAAATTATCTGTAATCATCAATTATTGTAATTACCTTATCTCGTAATTAGTGATCGTTCCGCTTGTTAGAAATCAATAAAACGATTGAAAGATTAAGAGTCATGGAAAAGTAAGCGAGAAACGAGGACGAAATAAACGAGAAGCAGATATGTTTCACGCGTGCAAAAAGGTTCAAACTGGAAGACGCGCTATTACGATAGAGAAAAATAGAAAGGAATTGAAATGTATTTTATATGGAAAATCATGCTGCGATACATAGCAATCGATACGAGGATGGGGCGATGATTGAAGTGCAGTAGCGCATAGGGCGATTGCCGATGTCAAAGGAAACCGAGGAGTGGCGTCGATAGAGGATCGCTGGAGATATTCGGGCTTTCATATTCTATTTATGCCGTACCTCAGTTACCCGATGCCGTCGCAAACTATGTTCGTAATAGTGGTTTTCAATTTTCGTACATATAGGAACATTATCAAAGAGTCTTTTCTTTGAACCAGCCGATCGTTTGCAACGCGAATAGTCATGACTTGTCTTTGTCGGCACCATTCAAATGCTTTGAAAATTGACATTGGATTTCAATCTAATAACCATTAAATTATGGTTCTCTTTGCTACGCTAACTTAGCGAAATATTTCAAGGAACATCTGACAAAAATGGAAGAATATGATTCTTTATTTAACGTACATATGTAAGTTCTTGGTATTAAATTTATAGATTAAGTTTTGTTTCTTCAGATCTTTTAAAAATTTCGGATATTTAAGGAATAAATTAGCATTATTACAAATTCAAAACTAAATGAATAAATATATTTCACAGTCGATAACTTCCAAATCGATATTTCGTAGTCGTTAACTTACAATCAAATTAATAGTGAGACTCTAAGAATATTGATTTCAATATAGAAATTTGAAAGTGCTGTTAAGCTACACGAAATCAAACTTCAAAAATCACCTAAACCAAGCGGTCAACGGAATCAAATAATCTCCAATTCTCCTGTGTTTTCTGAAAAATGAAATCTCTTAAGCCACCTAACAGAAAAACATGGAATCTCGCAATGCATGTACATGATTCAGTATAAACTGAATTTATTTTCCGGCGCACGTGAGAACATTGTTGTGGGGCCCCGCAGTGGCGGTCGTCATCCTCGTATCTCCATATTGCATTTAAGGGTTTCACGTGGACAAATCGGCGGCCGCGTTTTACAATTTCGAAAATGCGCCGATAATAACGGCATTCGGGAATCATTCTAACCAGTGTGGCACGGCGTTTCGGGCTGCGTAAGCTCGGTTATCCACCAAAGCCATTTCGAGAATGAAGGTACTCATATCGATGAACGTCATTCCTACCGCGTGACAGGATCAACCCCGGGTAACGAATGAACCTGTACGTCGCACGATAACGCCGCGTTAAAGTATTACTATTAGCGTACGCGTTAATACTATGCATGCACGTATTAACAAAGACACGACTTATACACGGCGCTCGGTAACTTCGATCAATCCCCTTGTATTGCGCGAGAACGTGTTTTATTAGCCGAGATATCGTTGAATCATTGTAAAACGCTTTTATCGAATTATTCGCGACCTCAGCGAATGTCGCGGTGTATCTTTGCCTGTCGGACGACAGTTTTATGGTCAGATATAAAGTGATTCTTTTACGAGTACTCGTGGAATGTTTACACCAGCGTGCGGTTGACGTTTTAGTGAGGATACTTTCAATGTATTCATTTGTGGGTTGTCTGATTATGGATTATAAACGGATGAATATACGTTTTAGTATTGCTAATGTAGGTGCGAGATGTATTATAACTAGTAGTTAGACGGATGGAATTCTACGTGAAAAGCTGAGTTGATAATATACAATAAAGTTTCGTGATTTTAAAAATGTTTTCATTCGAGTTTTGTCACTTTGCTAATAGTATCGAAAGAATTTTTTATAGTAAATATGACTAAGTATTAACATTATTTTTATAGTAAGTTTTACGTGTAATTACTATTCATTTGTTAACATATTAGTTGATTTCGTACATTTCATGACATGTTATTGACTTTTTAAATGCAATTGTTGTGACAATACCCATGATAATCTCATGAAACTGAAATAACTTGTATAGTAAAACAGAAAGTGTGTTCATATGTTATGCGAACAGCATGAGTCCTTATAAATTTTTACCGTAATAGGGATAATTCTAATGAAACACTGCGATTATGGAAAGTGAGACTGTATTTATTGGTGTGTGGAGTTGAGATACAGATGCTGAGCTTTTTCGTATGTTTGAATTGAGTTGACTGCGTGAGTGAGTTGTCCTGAGTTTGTTTTGAGACTGAATGCTTGTGACTTGAGACTTGAGATCGACTAATTTGTTTTGAAATTTAAAATGGACTGACTCTTTGTTGAAAGTTGTGCTGATTGACTGATAGCCCAGAGGGAAGATGCAGTAAGGGTAAGTTGGCAGAAACTTCCAGAACTGAGTGAAGTTGAGACAATGTCATTGATTGATGACATTGAGAAGTGATGTGGTGATGTGGTGAGGATGCGTGCGTCACCGATTCCGCGGCGAGCAGGTCCCGTTAGACTGTAGGGGAGTGGGCCTGCTTGTACTGTGGGGGAGTAGGCTCGCACGCAGGGGATGATGCTTGAGCGGCTCTCGGCTACCTGAATTGAGGGTATCCTGCCTTTATCGAAAATAATTGTTGTAGCCAGGAGCAACAACCTCTTGATCTGGAAATCCTGTGCTAAGATTAGCATGCTGGTTGAGTGAAAAAGTTCCTTATGACTCAGGGACGAATTGAGATGCAAGACATTTCCAGCTCGGATTGTGCTCCGTCGCATTAAAAATTGAAAGTTTCAGTGATTAATTCATCTCAATGAGTTGTAAAGCAATGAGAGCATTGAGGTGCCTTTCTGGAAGTCGCGCCGCGAAATAAAGTGACAAATTAAGATTTATCGTAACGGTGTACAAATTGAACAAAATTCAGTTCCCCCAGCATGTCACCGTAAAAATTCAGTTTTAAGCTAGAACGAAGAGTTATGTCACTCATATACTAACGCAACACGGTCAACGCGTTAAAAAGTTTCTACAGTCTATCGGCCTAATCGATCAGGGGCAACGATTTCAATAGTTCCAGCGGTGCTCCGCCCAATTCGCTGTTTATTTCGGCGAACGTGCATGTCGAAATTACGAAGTGATTGTAGGCATAGGCCGATCGATCGTAATCCGACAACGAACTTCTGTATTCGCCGCATAAATCTAGGTTATCTGTAAAGTTGCACTAACCCAAACTATCCTTCTCGTAACCGGGAAGCATCGGCAAACTTGTTATTGTTATTAGCCTCTCGAAACTCATCATGATCTCGCGTCGACGTAATTTTCAGGACACGTCGAGTAGATACCCGCAATTTTGGTCGCTTGTACCGGGTATTATCTCCTATCTACTTTCAGGATAGCTATTTCTGTCTCGTTAACCTGCTACCATCCTTTATTTACCATTCGACGTTCTTCTAAATTCCAAAAATACTGATTAAACCATGAATTTTTTGATGATTGAGTAATTCGCAGTATTGTCCCTCTGTAGGATCGATTGTCGTTTAGCATTGCCCGATTTTCGCTGAGTATTAAAGTCGTCAGCGCGGGAAACAACAATCGCTAAAGACCCAGTACCATCTTCCTTGGTAACGACAGACCAAGCGAGATTAAATTCGAATATTATTGGAATTAACTTTGCCGAAGAATAAACTCTGAATCATATACGCGATAAATGTTCCAAACTTAATTAACGAATACAAATATTATTAATTTCCTCTAATTGAAACTTAATACCATGCAGCACGGTTATTGTTATCAATATTCAATGTCCACAGTAAATATATATTTACAATGGAAATAAAGATTCTCTACCTTTCAGTCAATTAGATACTAATATTGATATAATTTCGAACAAACAGAATGCAATTTCAATGCAAATCGTAAGACAAAGTTAATAAATGAAATTAACAAAATGCATTTATTTGTAATTAACACTTC
This sequence comes from Nomia melanderi, assembly GCF_051020985.1. NCBI lineage: Eukaryota > Metazoa > Arthropoda > Insecta > Hymenoptera > Halictidae > Nomia > Nomia melanderi. The sequence goes on along the minus strand of NC_135006.1, from coordinate 8,851,910 downwards.
ATCCACCGCAAACCTATTAAAATTACGCTGCTTTATAAGGAAGGAAATCAAAACAACATAATAAGATTCCATTGTGCTTTGATTATAAAATTATGGAACTTTACAAGTAAAAACTTACACTTCTACACGATAGAGAACACTGTATCGGTCGTTTGAGAATGGTTGTCCTGATCACGAGCGGTAAATAAAGTGTTAAGTTAGAAATAAAGGTCGAAGTACAACAGTTTGAAACAAACTGACGTGAATATTTTACTACTATGAAGAGAACTTGATACCCTATCGAGCAAACGGGATCAATAGCTAAGTCTATAATCTAAATGGCGCCGGTAAGCGTCAAGCCGCATTCAGATCCATCTTCTGTTTCCGTAGATCAAAGCTCGAGATATTTCACGCCCCCGCGGCAAACAGAATGCTACAATCCTCGAGCCTCTGTACTTCTCATGGCACTGGAAACAGGAGGGAGGAATTGTAGGGGTGTCGTAACGAACCTAGGGGTGCTAATCGTCCGCGCCTTTTTTCCCGCGCGATCTCGATGAAGGAAAAGAAACCGCGCGATTGCGGGGTTGTTCAAGTCCCGCAAGGAACGAACGGAGGACAAAATAATAGCCAGGCCGCTCGACGAAAATGGATGGAAAAGGACAAGCTACCAGAAGTAGCTCTAACGGCCCCTTTCACCGTTTTCGCTTCCTCGTGCAAATTTTAGTGAAATTGTCGTGCACTCCAGACTCTTTCCTTCGAGATGATGGTGAACCCATTCAGCTACCACTCGAAAAACATTCAAGTGCCCATTGTACGAATGCCGGCTGTGCGTCTGTCTGTTCAGGCAGCTTTACCCCGTCGATGCACATAATTCGGATATAACCATCTGGCTGCGGTATCGAGTTAATTGTTGCCGTGGACAACAAAGTCATTCGTTCCAGTTACTTAAAAAACACGTTGAATCAAGAATGTTCTGTGATTCGCGTAAATATTCGTTTAATTTTTCGCAGAGAAATATTATTCATAGGCATTATTAATTACTCGACGGTACAACTATTATTTTATACAACTGTTTATACTCGAAAGTTGACCAAACCGCTCGTACAAATTACTTAGACGATCACTTATGCATCACAAAACGATAAACTACTTAACCCCTCGCCCTATGATTTCTTTCACAACTGTGCTTGATAAAAGTACTTTAACATTCATTACAGAGAAAAAGAATTTAGTATTTGTCCTACTCGCTATATTTACTTCAGACGTTAACGATTGATAGCATAAAAGAAATATTTACTTTATATTTAAATAAAATAAATAACATTTCGGTTCGTCAAATTTAGTTTAAAATTCTCATCGCGAGTCTGACACGATGTAATCCAAAAGCGTTGTTTATAAATAACCGAAATGAAGTAATCAGGCAATAAAAAGTAATCGATACGGCCTATAAAATTTAGAAATTCGAGATTCTAATAGGAAATCGTCCGTGGTGGAGTTTATATTTAGAGTCAACGAACCCGCGCTTGCCGCGCTGAAGCCCGCCGCCAGTTACCGGAACGAAGATTTCTGTTTTTCGTCGTGTTCGATCTCCGTCGACGGGATATTTCATCGGCGGCGCTCTTATCGTTCGTTCGGAACTCCTCAATCTCGTGATAAGGTGTGGGTGTCGCTTGTCGCTGAAAGGAAGAAATCCTAAATTCACCGGAGGCACAGGTGAAGTTCGTCTTTCGAGAGGGTCACGTGGCGCGTCTACCAACGTGCATCGCTAAACACACAAACAGCCGTAACGGCGTATGCGCGCACGCGGTCACGCCGAATAGATCGCGTGCTTGTCGCCCATGAGATTCGCACGGTACTTTCCCCGAGACGTTTACTTTTATCGCCGGTGAGCAGCTTGCACTTCCGTCGTTAATGCCTCGATATGGAAATTCGCGTTAGACGCGGACCGGAAAATAGAGGAACGTCTGACGTATTCGCCGGCTGTGAACGTTAATAAAAGGAAGCCGTTTGTCGTGCCGCGGAACTTTCGCGTGAGAATGTCGGAAGGCTGGGCCGCGACGGGAAAGTTACGGAAGACAGAGGAATTGCACGCAACGACGCTCACAGAAAATGTCAAGTTGACTGCTCGATAGGAAATAAGAAGAAAAAATGTCTGGGCATGGGCTGAGATATGCTTTGACTGAACCGTTCAAGAATTTGCATCTTTATATTCGACATTCTGATTTATTACAGGGCACCGTGGATTCAAGGGAATCGAACACTTTCGTTTTTGTGTGCTCTTCTTTGGTGCAGCGTGGAAGATATATCTGTTAACGCGTTAATTTGTCAGTCACTGACGACCGATGCTTCTGAATTACTTGAAAACAATCGTAACATACAAGATAACCGATGCCGAATGAAAATGTTTAATAATGTAACTAAGTTGATAATAGTGTAATGCAAGGATTATAATGCCAAATAATTAACAATTGTTCCTGCTTTTCGTTACTACAAAAGAATAATTCTACACAAGAGCAGTCAAGATTTTCGTAGCGCTTAACGTGCTGAGGGTAGTTAAGTTGAGTTAAATTTGAAAAAAGGAGGTATGCAGTTAAATGCAACCTGTCGCATCTACTTGGTGATTGTTCTTGCTGTCCAGGCGGTAATAGTGGACGTGGCGTAACACTTTCACACGCCGAATTAACCTTGTGAGAAATAGATGTGATGAAAAAAGGCTTCTCCTTTTCTCGTTCGAAAGTGGACTGTATTTTGTTTAATATTGAGTGAAAGGAATGTGTATATGTTTACAAAGTTAAAGTGTATGTGTGTTGTCCAGTGAGTACAGCGTAATTGTTATGAACTTGTGATGTATGTCTGTCTGTCTGTCATGTCTCTCAATGTTTCTCTATATATATAAAAATACTGAGATAGGGCGGTGTCCTTAGTGACAAATCAGAAGGCTAAAACGCTCGAGGTGTTGCTAGTTATAGTTTTTTAACCTACGCCCACATTACTAGTAGTGAAAGTAGGGGGTACGTTGTCCCTTCTGACCTGCAAAGGTACCGGTGGCTGTGCGCTCAGGGTTTAGGTCGTTGAGCTGCCGTTTTTTTAATGATATGTATCTTAACCAAATAAACCGTGCCGGAACAGTGATATTTTCCTGCATTATTGTTTTTTTATTCTTTCAGTAGTTTATCCTGCTTTAGAAACTTGATCCGCATGTATTAATCATAAGTTTCTACATTGAATGTACTTGGGATGCCTGATTAAATAACTAATGGTAAAGGATATAAGGAGAATGGAAATCTTATAGGAAATGTAATAAACAAATCAATTTATTTCGCAGTTTGTAAAACTGTCTATTCGATAGATAATATGCATAATACTTTGGGTAACTTTGTATGACAAAGTTTTGTCCAATAAATCGCCGAAATACTGTTACTTCTAAAGAAATTTAAATATCAATGTTTCTTAATAAAATTTTCAATAAAAATAGTTTTAAACATGTACTCCTATTGTATCATAGAATATATCAGCATCATTGAACCTGTTGAAATAAATCTTATTATATATAATTATTTAATAAGTTCGTATAAACAAATCTAGAAGATAATTTCATATCTACAGGGTAATTTGAAAAGTCCGCATTTCAACCCATAAGGTAGCAATCTTTAAAACATTTGAAATATTATTGACGTATCGTGATACGATGATATAAAAGCACTGGAACATAGATAAAGTACATTAAAGTTAAATCTAACAATATTGAAAAATGAAAATAATTCAAAACTAGAAGTTGTATGATTTCATTCTCGGTCTTTCGAATTGCCCTTGCATATCTATTTTTTTGTTACAGAGAAACTTTTTTTCATTTAATACTTTCCTTCCCGATGGCCGCGCCACTGTTATTTCTCCGGCACGCACGTTTCAATCACGCTTTCTATTTCAGTTACTCCCCTGAATTCTAAGCAACCCAGTTAAATCGATATCCAGGCCGGCTCGTTACCATTTGATCCCGCAAATTCCGGAGCGACCACATCGGCGCGGCGACCGCCACCGGAGCGGCGCAACAAGAATTTTTTAAGGTTCATGTGGCGTGCACGTTAAACGAATGAAAAACAAGCTTGTGCGGGCGCTGATCTGCCCCGACCGTCGAAAGTATGCTATTCCGCTCGATCTCCGGTCGGTACAATCAGCGTTGATGCTGCTAAACTGGATTTACATGCCATGGGTTTTGGACAGCGGCCAAATTGGCTGCACCTGATTCCGATCGACGTACCCCGGGCGTTACGGTATTTTATACGGCACTGGGGCTGATCCCCATGCTACCCCGGACGTCCAAGTTCGACCGTTTGATTTTACGAGACGAAGTTTCTACCGTGCCCGCAAATGACGGACCTGAGACGATGGTCCAGACACAGCGTCAATTGAGAACGTGCGTTAGACAAAACGGCCAGCCGGTCGTTGTTAAGGATTTCGGTTGATTGTGTTTAAGCTCCTTGGAAATTGGTTGCAATCAAGCTGCCGTACTGTTCAACCCTGCTATGGTTCTCAGTTTATTTGCGAATTCGAAATATTATGCGAAAAGTAGGAGGTCTAATAATAATTTTTTTTTATACTATTGTCAAATTTGAAAGTATACAAAATGGAAACGCGACGAAATTGAAAATTGTAATACTAAGAAAATTAAATGAAAAAAACGATATAACAGATTTCGAAGAATTGATTACTATGGAATATTTCAGAAATTAATTGTGTTAACAATATAACGTACAAAATTAATTATCAGTTGGTACTTAACAGTAATGATGTCTATGTATGCATATATAGCACATTTGAGTTAACCAAACAGAATAAAATGTATCTTATAATAAAATTCCGTACCATTCTACCGTTAATATATTATTGTATTTACGTACATTACTATATTATTTTTAAATACATTAACATCAATAGTTGAACATTTTTTTTCGAAATTCAAATTTGAATAAAAGTCTGCAAACTAAAAGTAAATAAATAAATTTACAACCAAAGCAGTTGATTGTATTTTCTGTCTTCTATAAAATTATTCGTTATTATAGACATGTTCGGAAGTCTTTATTGAAGATATTCCTAGTTATAGAGAAAGTATATGTGTAGGGAAAGAATGGGTGTCGGTGGAAAAAGCGAAGTCTGAAAAGAAAAACAACGTTTTGTCCTGCACCTGCAAGTGTAGTCATCAGTAAAGCTACAGCCGCAATGACCGGTTGTGGAAGGTATACTGTATACTAGCGATGGCAGCTCACTTTGTTCTCCGCGTTAGTAACTCACAGATATCCCCTCCACCATTTTGTGTCTCTTTTGTCGCGCCAAATGCGAACGCGAGAAAAAATATCCGAGTTTCGCCACATAAAGTCCACTTCCACGTGAAAATATTATTGTTATGTATAATAGCAAATAAGTTGTTACTTATTTCAGTCTCTTGTTAAGTACGCACCTAGAGTGATTCACGCCAAGCCTGAAACTCAGTATATGTCCGTTGTTTTTCATCACACTAAAAAATTATTTAAGAAAAAAGTACTTGCTTTAAAGTAATAAATGTTCTGTTAGAAGGATTGTTTTTCAGATGATTTTTGGTAGAGTTGTGTATTTCATAATATTCTATTATTATTTTTCATTATTGTAACATAAAATAAAGTCTATATAAAATAATTGATCTTCAAATGATTTCTGGTAGGGTTATTTATATTATATTATCGTGTATAATAATAAACAATCCTATTACATACATTACATATATTATAAATTTCTTCATTCGAGATTATCGACCCACTATTGTCGGCTATTTCATGTTTCCTTAACTTCTGGTTGTCAATTACAATAAACTTCAATTATCGTTCTTTAGTGCTGCAACATACAAATATACATTGTAAATAATTATATTACCTACGTGGTCTCCTAACACTTAATAATTAATTAGTTTATTTTATTAGAGTGACGGTTTCCACGCAGAATAGAAACATATAGGTTAATGGAACTGCCGATATAGAGCACAGAAGTTAACATTACAGTAAGTACTAATGCACTCAGCGGTCCAATAATTTCTGTCATCCGGATGGCATGCAGTCTAGATGTGAATGGGAAGAATCGTTATAGCTGCAGTCTGTTCTCACAGTTACGGTAAGGTGTCCGCACTGGCCTTTGCGGAATCCTGTAATGGACCTTAGCGATTCACACCGGTAGTCGAATCCAATAGTGGCTACTAATGAAATCAGTGGACTATATGAAATTTCAAATGTCGCGCATACTTTTGCCCAACCCGTAGTACTATTTCAAAACTTAGGATTCTCGACATTAATAAGCACAAAAATTAAAATTTTAATGCATTCATAACGTTCATTTCAACGAGATGGACCTTTTACTTATTTAAAAAAAATTTTGGCAGGTAAAAAGTAAACTACGATTATCCTAATAGCATATCCAGAAAAATTTTGTATAAAATGAAGTTTTATAGCCACTTTGTACTGAAGTTGATATATTTAAAGAAAAAAGGTTTTTTTTCGTAGAGAGTGAAGTTTATATAATTATTCTAACGATGTATTAAATACAATTTGTATAGTAATACTCATTCCTTCAAAACACAGGCAAATAATATTAGAAATGTTTGTCAACGTTTTGATATCACAATATTCATATTAGATTATTATTTAGTTACTTATGTTATTAAATATTTTTATTCAACATCGATTTCCTTATTATAATTGTTCTCAATATAGAAGCTCAGTGACCACCGTGGCAGACAGCGTGTTAATTGCTGTGCACTGGAGTTAATTTCAAATTTTAAAAAGGAACAGGGTAAGCGTGAAAACGGTAAAAACTGAAGCAGTGGGCACAACTGATACATGTACTTACTGTGTGTTATGTTGGCTGGTTTATTGGTTTCTAAGTGTACCAGTTTTTTTTGTTTTGTCAACTTCAACTTCAGACGTGATGATGTAGTAGGATGTATATTCAATTTCAATGAATCCACACGCTCGTATCCAGTAGCTTGACTTGAAGCGTGGCAGCGATGTTACTGCAGCGCAACCGTGCGACCCGACATATCCATTAGCAGGTAATGCTTTGTAAACGGGATTAAGCGTCGCTCGGATACCGCAGTAATTACGTGAAATGGCTAGCCAAAATCCTTCCCCCGTAGCAAATCACGCCGTTGACTACTATTTAATATACCATTGTCTTCGCCGGCACGCCAAGACTGCAGCTGACAGCGTATTGAGGCCTCCTTCCGGTTTCTAGTTTGCAGTTGATTACAACAATTGTTACTTAGCCAATGAAGCTGCATGTGTTACGTTTTGTTCTACTAATTGACTCCTACGCAGTTAGTCACGTATCTGGTTACACATATCTGTATTATTATATATGTATATTTTCTATATTTGTATCAACAATTTTTTCATATTTTTTTGGAAAATGTTGCAAAATCACCCTTGAATTTATTTTTTGGGAGCTTCCACGTTGATTTGCAGTATCAAATAAAAAATTTATACAGAAAATTTGTACGTTGGAATTTGAACCATCATAATCAGTTTTGCTGCTAATGTAAGGATTAAATATGCACAACAGTAACAGATAAAAATAAGAATTTTGGGATCATTAATTCCATGCGAATTATGAGTAATTATTTTTCGATGTAGATATTTTATTTTATTTTTACATTTTAACAGCCATATTATTATTGTAGAATTACTTATAAAATGTGTGTTATTAAAGGTTAATTATTTATTTTCCAACATTTATATCAAATACGCTGTGAAAGTACTCCAACGGCCACATTAACAAAAAGACAGCCGCTGACGTACTTTTAAGACATTTAATATTCTACAGCTGCTTTCCGCTGGTGTGGTTCTATGTTACTTTATATTTACAACGGGTATTCTGGTGAAAATTACGGTTCTTTCATTCAGATTAATAATTATTGCGACGATTTAAAAATAAATCTCGTTGGAAGCATATTATTAAATTTATTATAACATTTTGTTATTAATCGTAAACTCATTACTATTACCGACAAATTATGTTCCAAATTACATTATTTATTTTTTCAACTATGTAGGATTAATTAAACTTATTTTGTTGTCCCCTAAAAAACTCTATTCAGGTAGTTTCAAAGTATTTACCTTAAGCTTACGATTAATAAACATTACATAATTTTTAATAATATCCCATCACGAGAAAAAAAAATATATTTTTTGTAGCTTCATGTTCACTACAAAAATTCAATGTTTATCAGCGCACAATATTTCCCTCGATTCACAGGAACTGATGAAATATTCCTATCCATTAAATAAATGATAACACAATATTATTGGGTTGATGCAAACATCTCGACGCATTTAAACTTTAGATTAATTTAGTAGCCCAACTGTTTTCTGGCTAAACCAAATCTAAGTAAAAACAAAGAAACAAGTGTCCTTTATACACGTTATAATAGTTTCAAAACAGATGTAATTTATTTCGAAGAAAAACGATCTCTTGTTAACCACGCGCGAGAAACGTCAACATTTCTGTATCAATCCACTATAAGGCAAAGAGTTATATAAACATCTATAACTGTTTACAAGCGTAACATATCCCAAAAATATATTTTACATTAATTTTGATTACAATATTAAGAAGTCAGCATTTAACTAAAAATGTTCGAAAATCATATGCGAAATCTAGCTTAACCTCCCGCATGACATAGCCATGAAATAATCACCGTTATCCATATTACCCGTGATTTCCCTCTGATACCGAACTTTCATTTTCCTTGCGCGTGTCCAAAACCCGTAAAATCCGCGGTCATATCGAGTCGAAAAGAAACAAGGGCCGTTTTTCACATGAACGGTACCAACGATGTAAAAGAAATCCTCCCCCAAACTTCCGTTATCAAATTCACATCCAGCGCATTGTTCAGTGTAATCACGGTGAAACGTCGTGGCCGCGGAGTGGCTCGATCAAGATTTCTGATTAAACCGAAAGATTTCGACGGAATCAACGGAAGTGGGAAAGGAAGAATCTCACCGCGAAAGCTAACTGGTCTCTCGAGGGGTGAGGACGGTAGTGGAAGGATCGCAGCGCGAGGGGTCGGTTCGAAGAGAGAAGAGGCAGGGGCGAAGGGGATAGAGCGGTCGTCCCTGAAAGCGGGGTGTCTGCTGAATTCACATCCACCGCTAAGATCTCTTCTGTCGGACGAACGGGGAAAAGAGAAACGGAAAACCGAAGAGCTTGAATTTCTGTAAAAAAGAGAAAGAGTCAGGGGGCTGGCGCGAGGCGAAGACAGGAGGAATCGCGGAGGAGGGGGCTAGGGGCAGGAGAGGAACGGGATGGAAAGTACGCGAAGAGGAAACCGTTGTTGAACAGAAAGAGGAAAGCGAGACGGATACACCGAATGGTCCGGAAAAAGAAGGAGCTCGGGAAGAATAAAGGAGAGATGTTGAAGGAGATAGGAATAGATGTCGGGGCAGATAGAAAGAGAGGAAGGAGAAAGAGAAATAGAGAGACGGAAACGGCGGAAGGGAGGGAGAGTGGGATACAGATAAAGAGAAGGAGAGCGCGAGAGCGTGGAGGGGTAAGCCATTGCCGCATTGCACCCTCGCCAACACGATTTCACCTCTATCGATTCGCGATTCTCCGTGTGTTTTGTGCCGTTGCACTCGGATAACTAGACACTCTCCTTTTGATCACATGTTATTGTACCCAAGACCCTATTATCTCCGCCCAACCCCTTTCTTCTTCTGCTCATTTCTCCAGAACGGTATCAGACCGTCTCGCGTGTTCGCTCAGCACGCCTGGCTGTTTTGTTTACGAAAAAAGCCCTGGTCGTGAGACAATCGCCCGTAGGTTAACCTTCCAGATTCTCGCTCGAGTGGACATCATTATTTTTGTTCGCGCATTAGCGACGTCAGACTGCCTTTTCTCCACCACCGTCGAGTTTCATTCTTGGATCCTCCTCCCCCATATCGTTCGCTCAATCCTTTCCGAGTTCTCCGTCCCGTCTTTCTTCGTCCCCGCGTTCGTTCGCCGGGCGAACCGTTTATTACGCACTCGCGATACGTACAACAGCGGTGAAGTTCGCCTTTAATTAAACCCTCTCTGCTGTTTAATCCCGGATAGAAGCGAACAGCCGGGGATCGGGAGTCGGGGGCAGCGGCATTTGAAAAAGTTCACTCGATTGGAATACGTTCCGAGAGAAATAATGAGAAAAGTTTTTTTCGCTCACGCGAAATTCCGTTGAATCGTTCTGAGATATAATTATGGATGATAAACGCGCAATAAAGGGGGACGCGCGATCTTCGGCCGACGCGAAAAGAGCAGAGCGCGTACCCGTACCCAGCGTATAATCGGACCGGAGATCGGCCGATCGTCGACATAATTTCGCGGAGGCCGCAATTAAATTTGAGCAAACGTTTACGTTTCCCGAGTAATTAACGTTTGATTCAATAACCCCCGGGAATGCTATCAGGGAATGGCATTGTGTCAATGGCGCGATAGACTTCGCGGACTTGCCGCAGCAAGACATTGGACGCGTATTAGTTGATACGCAAACACTTAAATTAAGAGGGTTCTTCCATTTAGAAGTGGCAATAATGAAGATGGTTTTAATGATTTCCTTCTTTCTTTTCGAGGGAACGATGCAATGTGTGTATTGATAGTAGGTGAATTCCACGATGCTGGCTTAGAAAATGATAGTTCCAAGGTAATGGTAAATATTAGAAGGAAATTGAAATATATCTTAAGGTTATGATTTTTAACTAAAATTATATTAAAATTGTTTTATTAAAATACATTAGCTTATAATAATAGAAAAATATTCTGAGAAATGAAAACATTGTTCCAATATAATGGAACCAGAAAAACATTGTTATTAACTATATATTCATACAGAATTCATTAATTAGGGTCTTAATTAGGTTGTACTGTTTATAGTGTTTAATAATCATATGAATTACAATATGTAGTACGCTGAATTAAGTATACTAATATATCAATAAGAAAGGTGTTAATTGAATGTGAAAAAACAACAAATTACGAAATGATTAAGACGAATGTATTCATTAGAGACTTCGCAGATGGAATAAAGTGTTCCTAACATGTTATCTCTAAGTTCAAAGAACATCCTGTAAAGTAGTGAATGAATCAAAAGAACTTCTATCTATTTTAAGTACTTAATAAAAGATGAAAGCATTGAGATAAATGAGTAACTTCACGGCAAGAATTCGGGAAATAATGCTTTTACTAGACAATGGAGCAGCAAAATCAACAATTCATAGACTAGTAACATCATCAGGTCAACAAAAACCATCGTTTGGAGCGAGGAAAGGAAGTTTAATATGGATGAACTAGATGGTTGGAAAAGTAACTGCCACTGTATCCATAAAATAGCACTTATATTTTTAAAATGTCAAAATGGTGGTAGAAGTATAATGGTGTTAGGTGCATTTTGATGGTCTGATAAAGCATTTTTCGTTTTTATTTCGAGGCGAATGAAAGCTAGAGACTACCAGGACATATTTCCAAGCAATTTGTTACTATTTTTACAGCAATTTATTGTTACACCGCACTAGTTTCAACAGGTTAATGTACACATTCACAATGCATCATCGACACCCGAGTAGTCTGTAACAAATCTAATATATGTCACAATTTACCTGCCATACCCTTTTGACCTGAAGCCCATAAAGGATCTATGGGGAATTGTATCTGAACTTTAATTCGAAAAGTTTGTCGAAACGGACTGCAATTTAGCAACGTCGGCCGCTGAAACGTGTGATTACTAATTGTTGAGGAGTAGTAATGGAACAAACTCTAGAAATTTGGTTAGTGCAATGCCAAATATAATATAGAGAGTCACTTCAAGATTACTTTGTGAATTAGTAATAACATAAAATATATTAAAAATAATTAAATTTAAAACTGTTTTTAAGTTATTTTGGTCATTTTGGAAAACAGGTCCGTGTTTTTATAGATATTTGGTTTTATATACTGGATTTTTATTTCTTAACGTGACTCATCATTTTGCGACACACTTGAACTATTTCGCTGCAATTTTTTTCAGCAGACATAGTAGTTTTTTAAGATATGTTACGTTAAATTGTATTAGACAACATATTCCATTTTTAGTAGTGACGTTCTATTCGACGTTTTGCATTTATGTCTCGAGTATTTTCAACTGGTGTACATTGTTCTTTATTCATACTTAAATCGTAATTTAAAGGATACTTCATTAACTGCATATTAAATGGGCCGTAAGAGAAAGTACCACTATGCAAAAATTATAGAAATTGTAGTACTCGTTTTGCGAATAAAACATTAGTATTTTTACTAAAATGTTTAAACGAACTTCACACGTACATATATCTTTTAAACACTCCACCGGAGGGAATTTTGCATCCTGCGACTGTTGGGATTTAGAAAATGCAGTACTTTGCAGCTGTGCAATGTGTTTCAACCTCGTGCCAAGCTTGAATTTGCGCCAAGGAGTTTCGACGTACGGTCAAATGTACGATGGACTCGAGCACGTATTATACGCTCGCACGTTGGGCATAAAGAAGTAGCAAGATCTACGTGACTGTTAATTAATCGTTACATTTGTTTTTATCGTTCCACAATTCGAATCACGAAGTAGTTATACGATTAATAATACTACTATTATTTATTGGAAATACTATTATTTATTGGACAATCATGCATTTAAGGGTTAAATCTGGAAGTAGATCATGAACACACATGCTCTTTCTCGATGACAACTTGCTGAATAGTACATAAGAAAACTTTTCTACCTTATTTGTACTTGGCTAAACCTCTGTTCGCTTCTCTTGTCGTTGAGTTTTCTCTGTCAAAGTGGTGGACATACCAATCGCCGTTCAAAATCCTCGCTCGTCCGTGTGATAGTGCCTATAGGTATGTGAAATGAACTCACAAGCGGTCGAATATTTCGCCGACCTATAATTTATTTAACAAAGGTTCATTGTTTACTTCGTTCGATGGAACGGAGTCGGGACGATAAAGAGAATAAAAACTTAAATAAAGATGGGGTAGGGGAAGCGAAACTCCTTTCTAAGATAAAGGTACTCTGAATAATATCTGAAGCGTCTCCTGTTTTATCAAGCATGTAACAAATGCATTTTACAAGGTACCTCATGATATCTGATATATTTTTCGAGGCTTCGTATACATATTCATACAAATATTCTGTTCATATATTTCTGCTTTCGACCTTATTTTATTTCATTCGCGTGATTTTGGACACAACTTAATTTATACTGATTTCACTAATTAATGTGATAATTAAATTAAAATAAATTAAATTGAATATAATCAATGAAAATGTTTGTCAGTTTGCCTTAATTGATAATAATATTGTTCTGTATTTATGAATATTGAAATTTTACAGTAAATATGTATCTGTAATGATTGTACGTTTTCTTTCTCTACTAAGAAATGATTAACAATTACGTGTTAACAATAATGATTATAGACCACTAGAATCAAAGAGGAAGAGGGACGTTTGATTCAAATTCGTGTCCGAAAAAATAGCTATTTGAATTGAACATGAGAAAACTTTCACGGGACACTGGACTTCAGACATGGCAAATCCTCCTGCGGCTTTTGCGGTTACGTTGTCTCGAGAACCCGGGATTTAGCTTGAATGTTTTCGATACATATACATTTGAGGAGAAAAAGACCGCGTATGTTCCTTCGTGGAACCATTATTTTTCCAACAGCAGTATTAACTGCAGTCAAATGCGAAGCTCAGCTTAGAATGATCACAAATTATTTTCCTTTCGAGCTTGTTTTCTTACAAATATTGTCTTTTAATATGTCTCGGAAATCGTGAGACCAAAACCTTTTCTCGTCAACATTTTACAGTAAACAATTTCTCGTAAACTCGTATTATTCTGATTTGTCTGTTTTAAATTACGATAATCTTATTTAAAAATTCTTGTTATTTTCGAACAATTTTAAGGTAGTTGCTATTGAAAATACATTCAGCTGTAACAGAAATTCAGTAAAACAATAGTAATTTCAATTAAATTTAAATATTGATGAAAACATTATGTTTTTACTTCCCTAGATAACAAATTACGTGAAAATTAATTTTAGGATCAAAAGTTTTTTGCACTTTAAGAAAACTTTAATGAAGATTATCAGACTATAAAATTCATACTTTTATTTCTTAACCGTTATATTTGCAGAACATATGAAGAATTCAATTTGAATATTTCATTTTTGCCAGATGTACCGTCACAGATCCGGCTCGAAGGATCAACAAATGTTACGTAGTAGATCCGGCTCGAAGTACCGAAAAATGCGACGTCGCCCGTACACGAATACTAACGCGGATTAAATTCCTCGGCTGGGGTTGTAAATCCCAGCTTTAACTTTAGGTCTCGTTAATACTCGCGACGCGTCGATTTACAAATTTCTTCAGAAATCGACTGATTCGACTCTGATCTCCGAATGGTTGAGATCAGATCACTAGTTGTAGTTGTCCCGAACGATGGACTGACTACTGTTTGAATGAATGAATGATATCTCGTTACTCCGAACGATTGAGTCTCTGAGAATATCGTCACTCCGAAAGATTGAGTGTAACTGATGTGTCCCGAACGATGGACTGAACGTTGAATGTCGTTACGAATAGTCTCTGAGATATCGTCACTCCGAACGATTGAGCGACTTATGTGTCCCGAACGATAGACTGAACGTTGTGTAATGAGCGAAAATTCTCTCGAGTGCGATCCTGTAGGTGTTTTTATACGACACCTACAGGTTTTGTGTCGAGTGCGCTGATTGGAAAATTGAAAATACCCAATCAGCACATAATTCCAAAAATCGGGGGCGTCTTGGACGACGCCCCTTGGCCAGCCCTCTTGGTGCAAGGGTGAGGGCAATGGCCACGTGCGAGGGATCCTCGAAGATTTGCCGATGCCTTGGAAATTTCCTCCAAGTTGACGCATGGCTGGCGGAACCGTTACGAACGAGGTTCGCGTCGACCCTTCGGAAATTCCCGGTTTATGATATGGTCGGTTGTCTGTACGAACGACGAAAATTCCAAAACTATGGTCTGGACATGTGCGGATTAACTAAATGATTTTCTCATGGTTTAGGGTGCAATTGCCCCTTGTAACTAAAATAAATAAACTGAGTTCGAAAAAAGCTAATCCCGAAAGTAAATTTGTTGGCACGTCCATATCATAAACGAACCTTCGAGGATTTTCTCCGTTTTGTTCCGCGTCGGACGGAACACCAGAGATATAAAAATTTTTATGCCGGCGCAGTGACTGAAATCTCTCCGTTCTGTATATCGGATTTTCTTCTTTTTGCATCATACTAGTAACTATACTCCAAACACTTTAAAATCCAATTTATTTTTCTCCGATCTGTAAACATAATATTAACTAGTACTAACGTAATATAAATATAAAAACAGACTTTACAAACCATATTAGAAACATATGCACACACATGTTTCCACGTTCCTCATTAACTAACGAGTTTACGAGGTCACCATTTTCATTCTCAGCTAAACACAAGTTCGCGTTCCATCGGCAACGAGAGATCGAAGAACGGCCAAGGCAGAGTAGTCGGAAACGAAAATCCTTCGTAGAAAAGCAGCGAAACACAGACCGATGCGTATCGTTTCTCGCGAGAGCGATTCCGAAAACGTCGCGTAAGGAAACTTTCATACGGCACGGTGCGCTCCAGTCGGCAAACAGTTCTGGCATCTTTCGTCGCCGCCCCCGCCTTCGCGTTCCAGCCTTAAAATCGCGGAACTCCCGTTCTGCGGCAGACAGTTCTCAATGTTGGGGATGGCTGGGGGTGTAGGTGGAACGGGGGACATAACAGATACGCCGGAGCGTGCTCATCCAGCGGCGCAGAGCGCGCGCTCGAATTCTCCCAGAAAATTCGTTGAAGGCGTCGAGGTTTACCCACGTAAACGTCTTCATCCCCCTCCACCACCTAGCACCGATGCACGCTCGGATGACCCGTGGGAGCGCACCACTCTAGAATGGAATCAGCCGACTTCAACCGGGTCTAACCACCTTCGGAGCTAGCTCCAACGTTGGCTCCAGACTCGGGCCCGACGCATAACGGAACGGGTACACCGTCGTCGGCGACGAACGTTTCGCGAGCCTGGTTATGACGCCATAAGCAGTTGCCTCGTTGAACTTATTAGAACGCGCGGGAGCTCGGTTGCTGGAGACGAGAGAGGGGGGGGGGGCGGGACAGACTGGGGATGAGTGTGTAGCCGAGTGGGTAGACACCCTCCGCGCGCTTCAACCCACCTCTGCGGCCCCCTTCGCTTTCCACCTGTGTGTGAGCGACCCCTGCCTGCCGCGTGCTTATCCTTGTTTTCTCCGTGGCCTGTTTCTTACGGTCGGAACGGACTACAATGCCGGGGCTAATCCGTTATATACTTTTTGGCAGACCTATTTATGCAGCCGCCATCGCCGCGAAACTTCGCTTTTACTCGCGCAAGAGACGCTGCGGTATGTTTTTCGTTCCTTTTCCTTTTATTTGTTTTTGGAAGATGGTAAATTGCGACGGGGCTTAACGTTCGGGATGAGGACAGCTGAAAGTAGGTAACGAGTCGGCAGCGCGATGGATAATAGCGAGGTTTATCGTGTTATTATACTTTCAAGCTTTAGAGGGCGCGGAGATGTCGCTATATAAGCTTAAGCAGTCGAGCGGTTCGTGCCGGGATGAGTTGTAAAGTCAGCGGGTTATGGGGGTCGTTAAAATGTTTGGCTGACGCGCGGCGTCTGTTACTACTTGGCGCGATCATGATCGTTTATGTTACCGCGGTGTCGCGACGAGACGCGACGAGACGCGATGCGACGCGACGCTTTCGTTTTCCTCTGCAGTCGCGCCGACTGTATATCCCGTGTTTTCCAGCGTTCGCTGTTTGGCGTTCGCGATAATTATCTGGTGGAGAAGTGGAGTTAAGTCGGACTATCTCGTCCACTGATCGATGCAGTAAGCTACTGCCTATACTGAGATCGAGAAGTTTGTTCTACTGATCGAATTAGTGGAGTTATAACGGCAAAAATTGTTTTTGGTGAGGCAGGAACGTTATTAGGGGTGTTTGAAATTAGACTCGATAAATGAGGCAAGATTCAATTTGATTATTTATGTTGTTAATATCTAGGATTTGGGTAATTTTGAGCATGAAATATGACATCCTTGGCTTTTATGAATGTGGGACTAATCGTTTAAGAAATAGTTATTGAACTTATAGATTGATCATATTGTAATAGTACTTAGTTAAACAATTATTTAATAACTCTCTTCTGAATTTTGTATATACATATGTCCAGTAGGAATAGGTTCATTTTGTTTGAAATTAACATGGCATATAAAGAGGAAACAGTTAATTATTTTACGGAAAATAATAAATACGTCTAATCGAAACTGAAGTGTGTAAATAATATTAAAATAGAATAAATATTTGAAATGAAATAAAAACAGTTGAATAATTATTGAAATAAAGTTTCATTTCGATAATACCTGATATTAATTTCTTGTTATGATTCCACGAGTGCCAATCTATTTTTTTAAAAAAGTAATCCATTTCTTATCATTATTTTTGTTTAAATAAAAAAAGTATTGACACTCGTCAAGTGGTTTTCTTAACGTTTCAACTAATGCTTTACTGCTTGCTTATTTTCTTCATGTGGTTTTCTTTCTTGTAGGAGACATAGTTTTTACGTTTACTACATATCCTTATCCATATAACTTTAATAGGATTAAGATTTGGGGGCTGAGACGTAATATACATGCAATCATAACCGTTGCATAATAAAAAGAGTGTTAATCATTTTAATAAGGGGTCATTTATGCCGATAATAGTATAGGATACTTTTGTTCACCTCTCAAAACAGAAATAAACTGCACGATCATTTCTGTTCGAATAATTATGAACTGTCCTGTATATACGTAGCCATAAAGATAAGTATAAACGAAAAGTGTTTTCGTTAATAACTTAATTAGGAACTTGTTTTCGTGTATAACTACCAGTAGATTTTACAACCTGTATTTAGTCAAGAATTACCCATGTACATACATGCACGTGCACTTGACAAACATTTCCACTTACGCGAGTCACAAACGAGATGGCAGACAATAAATGTTTATTCTACCTGCTATTTTAATTTTTAAATGGTTTTTTGATATAGAATACATTTCTGATGATCATATCACATACTTTTAATTTAATTAAATAAGTGGATTATCATAATAACAAATTTTCAAGCTCATGTTTTCGAAAAGGGGGACATAAATCAACATAATTCTCTTCCACATTTTCAATTTTGTTCATCGTTAATTGTTCTCTAAAGATAACACGTATTTTCTTCATTTTAAACTCAAAATTTTCTTTCTGTTTAAAAGAAGAAAAAAGAAAGGAACGACTTTTTCTTCTTATCTTGTATGAATAGCTTCTGCTGTGGGATGAACAAGGCAACTTTGTTATGAAAATGAGAGAACCACTCATGTTACAAGCAGGTTATATTATTTCATATCTGTTGCAGAGAAAACGGATTCAGTCATCTCTACAAAATTGTAACCACGAAAATTACGTCCTCAGTTAGCTGGTAATTGTACAAGATATTCTGTGACCACTGTGAAATAAACTGTAAAATTTTGAAAAATTCTAATAGAATGATGTCAGCAATTCCTTAACAATTTTCGTTCAAATTTCTAGAGGCACACGAAGATTCGAGTAATTGTAATTAACTTCTCAATAACAGAGTAATAAATTGACATTGCGTCAGAGTAGTAGAGTTCGTTCTCGTAATTAACTTGCTGTAAAACAAAACAAACAAGTGCGGTCTGTGCGTGTGCACCGTGACCACAGTGGCTACAATTACCAGATCCTTGTTAGCACGCGTAAACGAGGTCTTCTCATTTCCGGAAAAATATCGTTTGCGAACGCCTGTTTATTGCTTCCGCTTTTCGATGCGAATGAGTGCACCTTTCAATTGATTGATTTTGTCATCAACAATGATCTGTGTAGACCGATTAATTACAGTGGCCGTACGTAATTACTTTCTCTGTACATTAAAACCGATTGAACATGTCGGGTTAAAATACTTTTCATTCGGACACGCGCCACGAGTGTGCGCGCCATCCACGTAAAAATAGTCACGAACATTTCGTACGTAGATATTATCCTCGTAGTTTCAATGGAATAATCTATTTTACAGAAAGCTGTATTTAAAAAATTGTTATTCGAATAATTTCTTTTCAAGTTTCATTAAAAATGAGTCTATGTAAATACTCGATTTCATAATATTACTATATTATATATGTTACATCACCCACTTGTCGATAATTGAATATGCTGAAAGGAATTGACTCAGATTGACAACTAGATTTAATTAGTATAACAAGTGTGTTATGTCTGAAAATTAAATGTATTGCTCCTATATAGTAAATTGGAGTTGCTACTCTATAACTGATGTAATATTTAAGAAATCCATGCAATTATAATAAATACATCGTTCAATTTATAATAAACATATCAATTGAGTAAGTTCGCATAACCAAATATTTCTAAATATTATACGTAAATATTGATGAAACTCACATGCAAATAAATAGATACCATAATATCGTATCTCTCTAGAAACGAAAGTACACTACGAAGTGGGGCACACTCTTCGCAGATTGAATATTAAGTCGCGCCTGAAGATTTATGACACAAGTTGAAGTTCCACAAGTGCACATGGCTGTTTAAAATCTATCGAAATAAATCTCTAAAATTAAAATTTCAAAGACAACACGTTTCAGCCGTTTGCATCATAAACCTCACAGTGTTACAATTTGCGAGAGCAACGTGTACTCGCGCCGCCACGCGTAATTTACACAAATGTCCCTTCTGTTACAGAGAAAGACGCGTAGTCAGAGCGAGGAATGATCAACCGTGACTAGAAGTTTAATTACTCGTCTAATACGTTATCTAGAGAAAACACTTTTCCGAGTGCGTCCCTGACGCAGTAACTATACGCGTTTATGGCGTGGAAGAGGAGTTCGAAGCGGACGGACGATGAAACTGATGGCGGCGCACGGAAGGCAGTATAGAACCGGTTACTGGTTCGGATGTAGGTGGTTGCATAAATGCACATTCGAGCGAACAAACTGTTGGTCTGGCTTGGTAGCGTAGTTTGTCGGAACGCAGAAGCAAGAGCTGGTTGCCTGCGGAAATGGAAGTCCGTTCTGTTTCAACCTTCGTGGTTCCCTTCCTCTCGCCTTCCCTGTCCAACCATTGTCGCACTCTCTGTTTGTCTCATGTTCATAGTATCGTACAGTATCTCTCCTTCTCTTTCTTATTGGAGAATTCTCCGATCCTCTAGGCATTCCATTCACGGAGTGCGGTTTCATACGCTAATCTAAAGGAACCCATTGTTTTGTCAGCTTATAGAGGAGTGAGTGATTTCCCTCCTTGCTAGGTGTTAAATAAACATTGCAACACATATACAAAGTTTGTGTCAGTTTGTCATGATTATTGTTTTATTAGTAAATCACTTGCGTTGCGAATACTATTTTTAACCTCTTGCTTTATAACAACGTGCTAGACTCGTGGTGAAGATTTTAAATAAAATTTAACAAGCATAAACATTACTCGATTCCTTTAATTTCAAATGAAACATTATTCTTCAGTTAACAGTAATTATACTTTAGAACAAACATAGACGTAAAACACATTTAGAGTCTTTCTCTATTTTTCAATAATTTCTTACTAGCAAAGTAGTTATATCAGTCACAATTGAAAAGTAAATCGTAGGGCAAGGGGTTAAATTTAAAAAAGAATGCATACGAAAATTTTTATTCTATAACTGAAATAGATATTGATGATTTCGGAAGATCTAAGAATTACGATCTGATATTAATTTATTTTTATAGTATTAGTCTCTTCAAAGTATATTGTATATTTCTCCAACTTTGTGATTCGTTGCTAGAAATAAGTTATATATTCAAAACATTTAATACTGTTAAGGCGTTCATATAAATCGCGGCAATAAGCACGCGATGAACAAACGAACATCATCTGAGACGCGTTCATCTCATCATCTCCCGCGTATTCTTCGATTGTTTTCTTTATACTTCTCTCGCATCCATGACGTTCCCTCGCGTTAGTCTATAAGTCTGTGTATCGTCGCATGGTCGACTTAACGTTCATCGAGGTTCACCTCCTCGTTAATCTTATCAAATACAAAAATGCTGAAGAGATTAATCTTAATTCAGAACAGTCGCGTTGCGAATAGTAAAATTTAAGACCGGAGGGTCGCACTCTTGTTTATTACGTCTGCTTAGATATTAGATCGGCCGCGTCCCCTATCCGCAAGTTCTGCATCGGCTTACCGAGGCATGTTTGTTGCCAGTCTAAATTAATTTCACGCATAGCTCGTTGTCGCATTCCCTGGAGGCTGGACCGTTGTACGAAAAGTAATATCACTACTCCGAGCAATGGTGGAAGCGTCGGCAGGGTAGCTGTCGCGAACGGGGTACGGACAGTAGAGAAAGAGAAGAATGAACAGTCGATAGAAGAAAGAGGCGAAAAGCATGGCACTGTGTGAAATGAAACTGATTTTATTCGCAATATTTGAAATATTAGGTTGGCCAGACAGTATTGTCGTTTTACTTTTCAATATGACGTTTATATAACTTTTCATTATAAATAAGTAAACTAAAAGGCAATGAAAAGCTTCCAATTAAAATGTGTGAAGCATAGTTCAATGAAGTTTAACGAGTTAAGCGGCAGAAGAATATTCTTAAAATAGTTGGTGCAGCGAACAAAATTTTTATTTACTCATTTCAATTGCAATTAATGTAAATATTGATAATAAATCAGTAATTATATATTATTTTTATTTATGTTCATTTCTTATACAAGTTTATATTTATGCATAGGTTCGTATGAATGTTGCGGATCCATTGGGAATTTTAATAGCGGTTCCTAGGAACCGCTATGGTACTTAACGTGTTAATTTAACACAATGAAATTTTTCTTTAAATTTTTGAGATATTTTAATTTAATAGTTTCATAACTTTAAGAGATTTTTTGGACAATCTAATAAGTACGAAAATTTACTATTACGTCGATGAATCGGAAACTATCCAACCTGTTACAAATTGGAAATATTTTTTATTTACGTGGCTTATAAAACATTTTTAGTGCATGGTCTTATGTGTGTAGGGTATGTTAACGATACAGAAGCATCCCACATACGTAAATTTTTTATGAAAACAAAGATTGGAAGAGTTATTGCTATTTTACAAGTTCAAGTTCTATTTTGAAAAATTAATCGTCGAGGGAAAAAAATTGTTTTTCTTGCAGTTCAAATTCTAATCTACTAAGCGCACAATTAAAAAACATAGTGATATTTTTGACGCAATAATTTTCTTTCGGCAATGTGCCAACATTTTTTCACAGTTTTTACGTGTTTCCTTCAGTTTTTTAAATGTTGCGCAAAATTTATTTTTTAGTCATTTTTTGCATACCGTATTTATACAATTATTTAACTTTATTATTAAGTAAGTGTGATATTAGTAAATTCTGCACAATTTTACTCATTTTTAAATTAATTTTACTAGCTCATATAGGGCTTTATTTCATCTTTTATTAGTCTACATCACCCAAAATTGTGCACGAATATTTACTTTGAAGTGTTTCCTCTCAAAATTATTTGGTTTACGCTACACTTATTTCAGAGTAAAACTTTTTTACGTGCATAAAACTCGTATATAGTATATACTAAAAGTTAAAAGAAAGTAGTAACACTGTTCCTTGTTTTCTTTATTGCGTATGCATGTGTGTACATGTAGCTGTAGTTTAAACAGTGCGTCACTTTAATATCCCGGAAGCTTTAACTTACAAAATGTGGAAAAAAAATGTTCAATTTACATGTATTCTAGAAACATGTATGTCTAGAATGGTTTAATATTTTCGTAACACCCTCTACATACTTTTACAAGAAATACATGTACCGGTTTATGTCATATATTTAAACATAAATAATGTACACATATTTACCTTTGTTTGAAATAGATTTAATTTTAATAATAATTACATGAAGTGGATTTTGAAAAACGACATTTCAAATTGATATATTCCCAATGAAAATGGACATTTGAGTCGTGTGTTATTCGGTTTTAATCAAATGTATTCCCAAACTTTTACTATCCAGTAAATACAACATTTACGTTATAAATATATCAATTTCAAATACTTTTGTTAACCAATGCACATATCAAAATAAAGTCGTAAGTAATTGCAAATTTACTTGCATTCATGGGAAATTCATAAATCCAGCATTTTACAAAATATACACAGTACAAAAAAACATATAAAATATCCACAGCTTTTTATAATATCTCTTAGAGAGAACAGTTTCTCATCCTAATTTTACTTCTCTAATCATATTCTGAAAAATTTGTATTTACATAAAAATCCGCAATCCAGTCATAAGTTAATGGCTTAAGTTATAACCAGACACGGTCAAGGCACTATCGAGCGTTATCAGTACAACCTGATTAAAGAAACAAGAGGAGATTCACGATGAAATTGAATCTCCGTGGCGAGAACGTATCTCGGCCATTTATTTCCGTGCACGAAGGAACGCGTTTCCCTGGCCGTAAACAATTTAATTGTCGTCGGAGATTAATCACCGACAACGAAATTAATAAGGGGAATGCGTTTATTTCTGGTAGGAAGCCGAGCACATAATTAATGAAAAGGATGGGCTTAATGCGTCCTGACAAACCGAGGCTGGTCGCCGCACTCACGACAACGAGCGCCGTGCGGACGATAACTTGGCAGGGGAATTTAGGGGTGAGACCAGTACAATGAAAAATCCGTTGTTGGGCACGGCGATATTAAGGATGATTACGCAAAATGCTTAATAATACCGAGGCGACGCGTCATCGCGTACACTGCCCTCGTATAATATCGTCTGCTCAAGCAGGCGATAAAATTTGCGTGATGTTAGGAACTTATTTTGTGGGAATATTGAACCCCCACGACATCAAGCCACTTGAGTACCGTACTTCTAAAAAGGGAAGGTAGTCCTGAGGGGTATTTTACATTCGCCGATTAAGACATTATGAGTGTTATTTAGGCAAGCAATAATTAACGTGACGATATACTTTATAGCGCGAATGCAGTACTTGAAAGTTCCAAGGTCATTTATCGGTACCAATAATTTGTGAATATAACAAGTTTACTGATATACGGAGATAGAAAAATTCTAATCTATGCATATATTTGATCATTTTGCTCGGATAAGAACGAAAATGTTATGAACACTTTATAGAATGTACCTAATGTTTAATATATTCTCCGAACAATGAAATTCTTTGCTAATAGTTTAAATGTGTAACCCTTGAAAATTATGTAATTTTCCAATTTTAGTTGTTTTTTTTCATAATTCTATATAAAATTTTATCGATATTTTGTTATCACTTCAAGACGGTCTTTCGAAAGTTTTGGAAATAACGAAGAGTTACTATATTATGACATTTTTGTAATATGTATAAATATAATTATTTCCTTGAAAGTCTAATAATAGAACTCTTATGCATTGAAAAGTGATTGAAATTGTTAAAGTTAGTCCATTGCAATATGTCGACGATTTATTTGCAGAGAATCTCGGCCAGTAATATTTCTTGAAATAATGTTGAATTTAATTCCTGAGTTCCCCCTTGAGGGAAAAAACCTGGCGAGCAATGGTCTCGTTAGAAGAACACTGGATATACGCAGTCTCCTCAGAGAGAAAAACATACGACAAAATCGGCTACATGCTGAGCTATTCTCATTAAAAACTTGAAATTTTGTTTAGCTAGTGAATCAATGAAATGCTTTCTGCAATTGTGAGAATGACTGGACATCTTGTGTTCTAATATCTATTCTAAGGAAACTTTAAATAATTTTTGTCCAAACTTTGTTATTATGTTCTGTATTTAAAAATAAGATTGAAATATCACGTAACAAGATACTCTTAAATCCTTCATTAAGAAATTGTAACATAACGTAGAACAATATTTTCATTTAATATAAACAATTGTTATTATGGAAAAATCAACAACATATTATCGAAGATAAATTGGATACACAGATTTCTTAAAAAGGTAGATATTGAAACTGTATACCGTACGATTTATTAATCTCCAGTTTCATCTTTCCTGGAAAATTTAATCTTGATCTTATTAAAACAGAATTTCCGTCTGCAGTTGCATTCCTCTTCGTCGCTTTCAATAGAATCTTCAATAGTTCGCTTGAGTTATTCTCTTCCCGGAATATACGGTTCAATTTTCTAATTGTTTCTCCATAGTCAGCGTTAATTCCGCGAGTGTCAGCACCGCGAATGGGATTCTGTGTAGAATTTGAGACGCAGGGAATAATAATCGGTTTATATGCGCTACGTAAAGCCGTAATTGTTGGGTGAAAGTTCTATCTATAGACCGGACTCTGTGTCGTTAGCAATTGCTAAGCAAAGAGCCTTTTAAATTATGGATCTGGGGTACGGCGTGCGATAACGTGTACGGTCTATCGAGCAATTTATAGGTCAACCTTCTGCATTCTTCAGGTTAAACGCTATCGACGCCGTCGTCAAATATTAATTCCTCTAAATCGTCGGCTATCCCTGCGTAAATACTTGATGTGTCCTTCAACGGTTAACACATTTCTATGCAGTTTTTACGTTTACATGCGGACGATCGTAGGAATTTGATTTGTCTAGAATGAAAGGGCAGAATCGCCGGGAACCCTCCGAAAAGAATGTCAAAGGGCGAAAAAGCTTTTATTCGAATGCATATAACATGATTTCTTTCCGTTTGTTCTTACATTTCGATGGTGCATTGAATGCGCAACGGGATCACGTACGTTTACGTGACCGTACATTTAATGGAACGGTTTCATTGTGCTGTAACGTAACGCAGATAAACTTTATTATTGTACAAACGAAGTAATAGGCGATAATTTTGCTACGAATACCAATGTTCAACAAAGTACAGAATTTTCCTATGGCGATTGCGTAAATGGCGTTTGTCAACTGGAACGAAAATAAGTGGACAATCAGTCGAAATGGGTGTCAATGAAATTTAATCCAAGTAATGTTGTTGGTAGATATTAAATTTTGTTTATTATGTATTCCACGGTGCATATATTACTTGCTCAATAACTGAAATTATTGTTCACATTTCTGGATTAATGAATTACGTTTATTGATTAAGTCAGCCAATTGTGGGGAGACAAATGTAAATAGACATATTATAGAATATTTAATGCTACTAATCAATAGATAATATATAATACTACTGTTGTTTGCCAGAATTACTTTCTCTAAGTGTCGTGCTATCTTATTCATTAATTTTTCAATGTGATTTTCATTGACATGCTTAAATGCTGAATGTAAAACGTCAGTAAAGTTTATTGTGATATCCTTCTTATCCAACGATGCTTCGGAATTCATCAAACTCCATAAATTCTCAATTGAATTTCGATTCGAATTCTGTGCTGGCCATTCAATTAAAGCAAACGACCCCATTACCGAAAGCGTAACAATGTGATCGTTTAAGAGTATACTTCTTTTCCGCCATTCAAAGTAATTTGCATGAGATATTGGTAATTAAGACCATTGGCGATTCTAGTTTCCTAATTAAATCAATTTCATTTTATTAGTTAGAATTTTAAGTTTATTGCAATTGAAATTAGGAAGAAGATGGACAGCAGTGTTGCATAGGATATTGAATGTTTACTTGCTCCACCATTTTATAGTAGGGTAGACCGATGCGAATAAGATTACGGGGCGAAATGGATAAAAATAAGAATATTGGCCATATTTGTTACGTTATTATAGAAATCAACATGTTGACTGCTCATATTACGCCATACACCTTCCCTACACTTAATTCAATATATCTTCAATTGTGTCAAACCGTTATTTGCCACCAGCACGTGTGGCAACGCAACTAATTTTGGCTAGTCCAAAATACGTTATTCAGAATTTCACATTTAAAATAGCAAGCTACGCTTGCAAATTCAAATGTGTTGATTATTACACTGTGGAACAAATTTGAACTTTTTTTGTGTCTTGCAATAACCACTAGGTGATTCTTATAGAGTTCCTTATCCTATATCGAAATCCGAAAACCAAATTGCTGGGTCACGTCCAGTTTTCGAAAAATATGGGTTTTTGTAAAAACGGTCAAATTTTTCAGAGAAACAAATATTACGTGAAAATTAAAAACGAGAGGCAGTTAAAATTTGTCGTAAAAAATAGAGCTAGCACGAAGTTGCTATGCACCGTTGGATTTTGCGGATAAATTTGATACTAATACACATTCAGCTTCAATATCAGTAACAAAAAATTTAATACATTGAAAAATCTTCATTTCATAGGCAAAAAACTGAAAACTGAAAAATATCCATTTCACCTCGGCAATTAAAGCGAATTGGATATTTCTCAATTTTCGTTTATAAAATGAAGATTTTTAAGTTTTAAACCATTTTTTTACTAATATTGAAGTTGAATGTTTACAAATAAGAAATCTATGAAAGAAAATGATGATTCTGAGTTTTAACTATTAGTTTGTCCCCGTTAAATCTGCACTAATCCGTTTCGCCTCGGCCTACTCTATTGTGTTCTTATAAACGTATCAATTTATCCGCATAGTGTAAAAATAAAAACTTAAAAATCAAAACCGACGTGTATGAAATGAACGAGAGAAGAGACAATTGTGTCATTTTATTATAACTAATGTCCATAGTAAATTCACTGACTCGACGATTTAGTAAAAACATTGCTAAGAGGCTTTGAAATTATTCTGTGGCATTAAAAAACAATTAAATCGCGTACCCTGACAGATTTAAAACCGTGTGGCGCTCAAACTGCAGAGCACGTAACAGGGAATGCCCCGCGAGAAATGTTAGAGGAATGGCGTAGTTTTAAAGACGCTCGTAAAATGCAATACCCTGGCCACGCTTCTTAAACTTGAACTTATTTCTTCCCGTAAAAATGCCGTGCGTGAGCAAGGAGGAACGACGTACATTTTGTTACAAGGATTTTTGAGCACGTGATTGTCCACACGCTCACTAGCTACATAACAATTTATTTTAGTACCCTACACGAATGCAAGTGAATAACCATATACAATTATGACAGAAATTGTTGTTTGATTAATTTCTTTTTTGATTAGTCAATTATGAGATAGTGTTGTCATTCTTTATGAAATATAAAGAAGAGAAAAATCTTACATATTAAAAGGTATATAACAATTCATTTATGACAGCTCATATTTGTCTTCTTTTTGCTTTTTAAACAAAAACACGAAGTGATTTTGAAAAATTTTTAATGAAAAATTACAGAATCACGTACTGACAATTTTCCGCGAAAATAAATTTTGTTAATATTTCCTTTATTTACTTGACTAATAATGTTTCATATATATACTTATATATTTCATATATAAGAATAATATCAACATAACATGAAACATCATGAACCTTATAACGAAAGAACTTTTGATTTCGTTTTCTTTCCACTCTTGATTTGATGGTTATACGAGTTCTACTTGCTAGATTTAAACCTCTTTCATAAATGATTATTAAGCGAAGATTTCAAGTTCGTTTTATGAATTATAAAAACGAACTAGATGGTGTTCAATTAAGAGCAATGAGCAATGAATTATATAATCTTATATAAGGATGCCAAATTGAAACAAATAAAACTAGAAGATACTCTACAATGACAATGAACCAAAGATGCTGTCAATTTGATTGACCACTGAAGATTACATATACAAATATGATTAATGTAAAAGATTTCCACTTACTTCACAATTGAACATATTGGATATGTATACATAAATTTTAATAAAAAGTATGAAAAATAATTTACTGCATATATGTCATAATTGGTTACCATAATTATAATAAATTTGTCATAATTGTTGAAGGGTAGCAACCAATTCTCAGAGTCGAGGATCAGAAATATATTCTTTAGTATATTTCAGAAACTATAGAAACCATGGGAAATATATTATTTTCAAAGAGTGTTACCTTAAATTGGGTAATCAGTCACATAAGAATTAAATAAAATTATATATGAGAAAAATGGAAGGTATTTACGTCGCTACCTAATATTTGTAATGCAGAGCCAGCGTTCACTTAATTCCAGGTTTCCGAACTTTATGGCGTGTTCGGTAGTGTGCGTATATAAATGAATTTACTCGTAAAAGACAGACCGACTGAGAAGATTAAGTTTCATTCCTTCTACCGCTGTCAAATTGTGGAACAGGTTGTACTTGGTTTTACACGCTTACGCAGCCCAGGGTACGTTACATTTAAAGTAGTATAAAAGTCATAAACGTCCGTGAGACGAGGGTGAGTGGTGCAACGATTTTCTCACAGTATCCCTGAGGTATTATGGTGGTTTACGAGACCCCCAGATACGTCAAAGATGGTACCGTGTCAAGCACCTATATACTCGTCACGTTTACGAGAACTAGGATTGCACAGTAATTCTATTCATTGATTACTAAAGCCACACTATCACGTTACCTAGTTAAATGTGGTATAATGTGACGTAAAGAATGAAACTTGATACCTTGAATGGATCAGTTGTTTGCCTGTTATCAACTTTACACTAGAACTACCGAGGGTTTAATTCGATTAATATGTAAGCCTTATAAAAATTGTAACAATAGATCTGTTTCAACTTTTTCATATATTCATTATAGTGTTCAAGGGAAAATATTTACTTTTCAGAAAAGTGTCAAAAGTTGATTAATTTATACGACTCCTATAGTAGACTTTATCGCTTATATAATTTAAACACATTTTATATAAAAAGCTTGTTCTAATTATATATTACTAGTTAATGTATTAAGAAATAACTTAAGGAAACACATACAATCTTAAGTTGATAAATTCAACATTAAAATCATAATATATATTACATATTAATGATAATAAATCCCATAATTCTTTTGCGAAGTTTCGAAACTGACAAAATAAAATTAAAACTCTAAGTTAGAATATAAAAGTTGGCCAAAAAAGGTCATTGTGGTAAAAAAGCTCATTATTGTCTAACTTTTCTTTCAGGCGTGACTATTGATGGCTTAATCCATTAAAGTAAGATTCCAAACTCTACCATTTGGTGAAGTTAAATTGTACGAAATAAAATAATATGAGAAAAAAGTACAGAAATCCCAGCTGAGTGAACAGATCGTAAACTACAGTTGCCTGGTAATAAAGTTCCTTAACTTCTCCCTGGATGGTGTTTTAGTTTTAAAAAGTAAGTAAAGATTCGCGTAAATAACCGATGGTTGCTTTAATGTTTCATACAGTAAATATATCTCTCCGGTTCTTGTTTATCAAGTAAGTTTCCCGACTGCTACGATTGTTAATTACACTGTCCTATAAATTTTAACTTTTCTCGTGTAGTCCAATACAAAATCGATTCCTGTTGATTTTCTTGCGTTGAATATGCATCTGATGTACATCTTCGTACGTCATCTTTAATTTTAGGAAAAAATTTATTTTGAACAAAGAAATATCAAAGTTATACCTTTAACAGTTAATTGTGCGTCAGCTTCAAAAGACATATAGATGTTTATTGTACACGTTAATTTCGAAAATTTTTCGAAATAATATCGTTCCTATATATTTTTGTAACTTTTCAAGCATTTAAATACTATGTTTAGGTAATTTTTAACTCAAGCAACACAACAAGTTCACAATTTTAC
Source organism: Nomia melanderi (assembly GCF_051020985.1). Taxonomy (NCBI): domain Eukaryota; kingdom Metazoa; phylum Arthropoda; class Insecta; order Hymenoptera; family Halictidae; genus Nomia; species Nomia melanderi. The sequence goes on along the minus strand of NC_135006.1, from coordinate 8,821,181 downwards.
ATATGTGTAAATAATTATTATAATTATGCAATATTTTAAGTATAAAAATTAATTTATTTTTATGCAATATTTTTTGCTGCGAAACGGCCTCGTAGTGTTTACAGTTAAAGCAACAAATAGTAACGTTGAAAATTTGATTTTTCTCAAATGAAATTTTGTCAGAATTGAGAGTTACATACTATAACTGGATTCATATCCGTATTGAACACACAAAAATCTGTAAAGACTATCCATAGGTTATTGGAATGCGAAATATACAATGGGTAATTGAAGCAAACAGTGTAGAGGTATTGTGGAACTGAATAAATAATAAAAGTCGTATCCAGCGTTTCACTATTCTATAAAATCACGGTAGAATCGTGAACGGAAGTTTGTCACGCGAAAGAAATCACTCTTGGAAAGTTTTCAGCATTTTGCATTACAAAACAAGTGGAGGGAGTTCGACGGAACTCGTAGCAAGGAATACGGTTCCTCGAAGATCGTTAAGCGAGTATTCGCTTGAGATAATAAAGAGAGAATGTTGACTTAAACCGAGAATTCCATTAAATCGAATTAATCCGTATTTACAACGCGTTAGCTGGTCCCTCTCTCGAACTCTGTCATTTATTACTAAAAATAACATCAATAATGTAGGCGTTATCTTGCCCGCGGCGTAATCTCAGCTTTGCAAGCTGAATGATGGACTTTGCGGTGCATACGTTGTGAAACTTTCTGATTCAGTTAGGAAATAATGTGTGCAGAATTACACAGATACGATACAAGGTATCCAGTTTAATCTCGAATAAGGACTGATCCCGAATATATTAGGTTGTTGAATAAGTTCCGTCCACTAAAGGTCTGTCTTATACGAATTTGGTGTTTGAAACTAGTTTATATTGTCAAACTAGTTTGTCATGAGATATTGTATTCTATACGATTCTCAAATTATTGAAATTTAGGCTGATCATAAATTATTACTCATTCTTCAAAGGTAATTAAATTTATAGTTATGAATTGGATCAAGTTATGCAAAATTTATTATTATTTTTAGCTTTATTTTTGTATACAGCGAATCAGAAAAGCATTTATATACCCTATTTTTCTGCGGCATAGAAATATCTATGTACGAATAAATGATAGATTGATAGGAATTAATAACTGTACTTTTATTAATAATCCACTGTATACAGAGATCATGTGATAACAATAATTTTCAATAGTAAGTGATAAAACCATAATACTATATTTGATAACGGACTACGTGTGATTTTGCAATTCATATAATTGTATGTACTGGGTGGAAAGATAGTAGCGCCTTGCTTCAGTGTAACGTTAAGCGTTGGAACAAATTGGATACTATTGTGCGAATGTCTGAAGGGCATACGAGTTGTGTACAGTAAAGTTAAATTTATCGATAGTTAGGTTTCATGTGTTATGTTGCTCTTAGACTGCAATTCATAAACAAATGACGACTTTCAAGACTGCAAACTACAGGTGTGCTTTCTTATTGCAATTTACTCGTCTATTAACTCTCGCCACGTGGCTACCGATTTGTGTAAATTGTAACCTCTGCCCTTCTGACTTAATTTCTGATAAAACTTCGAGAAAGAATCGGGGAATTTTGTGTCAGGTATTGATTTCTAGGAATATTCATATGAAATTTTCAAACGTAGTTTATCCATGCAGTACTGATGTTTCGAGTAATCTCATTATGGCAACGCTAATATTTGGATTTTGAACTCTGTTTTTATTATTTTGTTGTTTTTTAAAGGAATGCTTTCATAGCAGCACAATCGAGCAATATAAAAATCTTTGAAAATTTACATTTTTTTCGTCACTTTACAATTTGTTCAAAGAATATTATTCCACTGCAATGGAATGTTTATTATTTTAATATGCTTTCATATACGCTGGATTTTTTTAGTATTTGTTATTATCGAATAACTCTTTTTCTGTACCGCTGTATTTTTAAGTCTTTTTTTCAATTTTTTTTTATCCAAGCGATCCTTCTACGTCTGGGCCTGACTACAGTCCAATGAAATATTTGAAAAGTGTCCACTTTTTTATCTACCTAGGTGTACGCAGTCTCGTGAAAAGTGTACAATTTTTCACTAATATTTATTTCGTTGAGTTTTTTCTAACTTGGAACAAAGCTATAGTCGGGCTCAATTGCTAGAATCGCTCTATACAGAGACACGTTGTTCAGCATCACTTTGAAATTTTGTGAGCCATCGGACGAGTCCCTCGCGTGTACTTCGTTCACTCTCAATGTGTCTGGTTTTCTATCTTTTCTGGGGTGTAGATATGACAATGTATGCACCTACGATAAAAAAATCCGTCGCGACTAAGTTCTCGTGAATTATTTTGAAATCTCTGTTACAATACGTTTATCATTAGAACTACCGCACTCATCAAAATGCCGGGCTTCAGATTTTGTATTTCAAATTATTGATATCTAGAAAGCGTTAAATATTCGAATTGATTTTAAAAATAAATATTTTCACTATAACGAACATGTAAAGATACTGGAAAATAGTATTGTTACGATTTTTATAAGCTCATCTTCATTGACGCCAATAAAATTTTTAATATATCGATTATAGTTTCACGTGCTTCAGAAATTATAAAGAATGTTTATATATAGGTAAATATAACAAGATAAGAGATATGAAAATTATGAGGTTGGAAATAAATATTGTTAAGCAGGATATGCAATTTAGTTAAATTTATTATTTACAAAAATGTTATTGGATTCATTATAGAATTAGAACAGAAAAAGTTGTAAAGTGTTTAAATCTTCTCAAATATTAAAGTTTTTTATTTACAAATTCTGGTAAGTAATGAAATAATATTTTCGAAGTGGGTGATATGATTTTATGCAAAGTTTGTTTAAGGAGTAAAATGATTTCTTTAAATAACATGGAAAACTTCAAATTATTTTCAATAAAATTCTACTATCTATGTATCCCTTATAAATAGATTATTATTTTTCTTGTGGATTTTATATTTTATTTATTTTCATTATCTCGACTACGATGAGAAAAAGCTAAATAAAATCAAAGATATGTATAAAAAAAGAACTTAATAGATCAGTTTTTACACTAACAATTATAATTACTTTTTTTTATTGTACGATATAGAGATTAGTCGAATTTAATCTTTGAAACATCTGGGAATGTAATATCGTATAGATTTTAAAATATGAAAAACATCAGGAGAGATGCAATTCAGATAAGTAATTATTGGTGTATTGTGCGTGCAGTAGTAGATATTATTTTTCCAATATAAAATTGTAAATTGGCACACAATCGACAGTACGGTAATGATAAATAACATTTAATTATTATAATGTTGGCAATCGGTTGGAATACATTCACACAAATATTTTTTACTCTTTTGTTACTTTTTACGATTTTGTCAGAGAACCACTGCTCCTTTGAATATTTATGAAATGAAACAGTACCGACGTATTAATACATGCATATTGATTGTGCTGTGTCGATGAATTTTTATTATTTATTGTGATCGTGCAATTAGTCGTTATCGTCCCATAATCTACGCACATTATCATAAATAAATAATTAATGTTTCTGTCACGCTTTCATTTATGCAACTAACACGACTGTATCCGAGTTCGGCAAAATATTGAACGACGTGAAGCACGCGGAGCTTATAATGCATAAGCAACATATAAATGATGCAAAAGATTGAACATTTCACAGTAAACTTTTTCTTTTTCTCATATTTTATATGTACAATGAATAAAACTGTAGCATTTTAAAGAAATTTTCAGCAGAAGTATTATTGATCATTACATAAAACATAAGAAAATTAAAATGGACGATCCTACTTCTTTACTTTTTTCCTGTATTCAAAAATCTAAATTAGTTGTAAGAAGAAAGAGAGACTTATATGTTTATGACGATTTAAATGAAGTTTATTTTTATTTATAGGGATCCTACGAATTTTGATAAACGAAAAGAATATACAAAACAAGAGAAGATCTATTTATTATTTTCGTACATATAAACTGATTCCTTAAAATATTTCCAATACACTAAGATATACCTAATTTTCTTCGACTGCGATCAATAAAAAATATGTAATCAGTTCTGTATCACGATTTTATATTAGACTCGTAAATGTTATTTTACCGTAATATTCTGATCATAAGTCTGTTGACTTTGAAAAGTCTTAGTGGTTATAAAAATTACAATTTTATATTATCTTTTTATTTTAATAAATGAGCTTTTTTAATGGACTTAAGTGACTTTCAAAAGAAATGTCTCATATATTTTATGATCATTTTCTTTATGTTGTATAAAGTAGGTCTTAGAACTGTAGTATGAGACAATTCAAAATGGAAAATTAGTGGCTAATCAACTTTTTGCATTGTGCATCGTATATGTGAAGTCAAAATCATGTTAAGTATAGTTTGAATATATTATACTAACTTTCCTTTTAAATTAAGTTTCTGCATATACTGATTCATAACTCTGTCGATCTTGCGTAATAAGCTCACGCCACGTATACACATATACTTCCACAGAGTTAGAAATTTCCCTCCATTTTTCAGTGGTTCGACGCGTTCTCAAATTTCGATGTTCACCGATTTCAAAAGCGATGAAAATATTTTGCAACCGTCGTTAAAAACAGAATTTGATACATACTCTACTATTTCCACAATTTCAGTGCCGTTAAAACTTCTTTTTCGAGTCGTTCTCCAAAACATACCACCGAAACTCGCGTTTGTTATTTGTGTAAATTCACCGATACATCTCACAAGCAATTGTTTCTGGCTCAAATCAATTCAAGTGAGTAAAATTGTCTGTACGATATTCGGAATGATAGCCTTGTGTTTAATAATTTTTTAACGTATTTCTTGTCCTTGCTTTCTGATACGAGTATAAACTCTCTTTCAAGTAAAACGTCTATTCTTGCGAGTTTATGCATCGCTCGATCTTTTCTACTGATAAATTTGTAATTTTGTGAACTTCAACATAAACCAAGCAGAAAGATAGGAAGGATAGCACTTTCAAAAATTGCAGAGAACGGAAGATCGTTCCTGATAGAAGATGAAGAAATGTTTCTCCCTAAGTCGGTCCAAAACCAGATAAAATTCAGTTACTTTTTACCTATATTTTAGCACCAGATAACGCGTTTCTATTTGGAAACAATTCATTCTTTAAATTTTTTGATAAAAACAAACTGAGCTCTAACATTTTCTCGACAACATGCTTTAAATTATTCTCTTTTAGTATTCTTTAATGTTTCTATTTACTGACTTTGATATTTCCTTCCTGTATTAATAATTCAGTAGTTACTTTGATCGATAATGCTTCAACTGTTGTAATATTACAACCATGTTTTCCTTGACATCTGAATTTTCTTGGTCGGAATCATAAAATGCTAGAACTTATGGCCCCGAGAAATCTGACGTAATCGAAGAGTTATTGCACATATATGTATAAGCACTTTATCAGTGTATGCAAGGTTAATGTTACTTGTTCCGGTAACTCACTGAATGCGATGCAAAACTAATTGTTTGAATTTTATTTATAACAATTGAATAGGTAATTATTTTAAACAGTGAACAATTTTTTAAATTCGTTAAAACTGTAAGAAATTATTAATACATATATTACCACCTTAAAATTGATTTTAACAATAAATAATATTTTTCTTCCCAATTATTGTGATCATTATAAAAATCATTATAACTGTGTATTGGAGTTTTTTCTTCATTAAGAACTCGATGAATACAGCTCGCAATTCTCAACTGTTTTTAGCAACTTCTAAAGAGGTAGTCGTCGTGAAAAAACGTATTATAACTTAGAACGGTAAGAACGAAATAGCAGATGGACGAGAATCTTCGTTAATTAAAATTAATTCGACAATCAAGAGAGCTTCGCTTAATCAATCGTCCGGCATGCAAAAGCGACGGGGAGGCAACAAAGACTCTAATGGAAGTTCAGGCAACGACCTTTCTTTTAATACTTATCGTGAAAACAACAATCGATTGCTTCGTAATGAATTAAGATCAGCATCGATCATTCGATAAAAAAAGACCCGATGCCGTTGAATTAGCTTCTCGCTTGTTTTCCTCTTATTTCTTGTGTCAGATACTTTCTACTTTTTCGGTAGACTATCTCTTATCTCTAGAAACAAATCCACGTTACATAGACTATAAGTTCCACTTAGATCAGTGATTTCCAACCGGAGATATGTATGGTTTAAAAAACCAATTTGACAATTGAATTGAGATCGGTTGAATATGTTTCGATAAAAAAAGTGATATTTTTTACCCGAAATACAGGAATACTTGAATTTGATAGGTACACTCCTTTAGCCGCTCACTATTTACTGGTGAACGTAGTGCGTGCTTGCAGTGACTGGAAAAATGACGCGCGCGAGGGAAATATAACATATATGAATCAATTCCACCGGGCGGAAAGATTTCGCCGAAAATCGAGGACATCACGCGTAAGGGGCAGACAAAACGAGTTGCGAACAGCAGGCTAATTTTCCCCGGAGAGGGATTAACCTCTCGCGAGGGGGAATAGTCCGTAGAGAAGTGTCAGGGATGGGGGGCAGGAAAGACGAAGAGGATCTTAAGGAAGAGACTCTTACTAGTGGTAGGTACACGTAAGAAGAGCTTGCGGTCTTGAGAGCCTAAAGATGGTGACGGTGGAGAAGAGCCGGTGGTTGAAGAATAGCGGGCACACGGCTTGCTTCTGGAACGTTTCGTACTGCTATCAGCTACTTTGCATTTCGTTGTTATTCAGAAATAGTCACAAACCGTACCGTCTCGTAGCCCGTTGCTTTTCCGCTGTATCTGTTCCCTCATTTCTCGCCTGTTTCTCATCCTCGTCCACCCGTCTTCCGAGGCTCTTCTTACCCAACGAGATGTTTTATTAATGAAAATGAGGAAGCTTCTTATATTTTCCTTGAATCCCCGCTCCACACCTACAGTACAATTCTTGTTCTCTCACCTTCCTTTGTTCGTACCTTTCTACCTTTTATTCTTATCGTTTTATGTATCGCTGTGGTATTTCCTTACGTCATTGCTATCTCTTTTCCATCTGACGTTGTCTCGTGTAACCGAAGGGTATAAACTGTCATGGTATCGGTGCCCGCTTTCGAAGCAATTTAGAATGACCTGTTATTTTCTGCAGCATTTGCGAAAAACTGAAATTAGTGGGGCCTAAAATTCTGTTAATTGTATTTATTACCTTTTCCAAATTTACATCGCTTCTTCCACCTTATAATTGGAAACATAGAGATCACTGATTATTTATAGGAATAAAGTACTGTCGATATACAGTTAATTTCAACTCGTTTGTGTGTATTATATTTATGGCGGGTCTGTGAAATTTTTGTAGTTCTATCTGACTTTTCGTGGGATTAATTCTGAGGAAAATATAGTTTTTCCATTCTTATGTGTGAATATTGAAGTATTAACGTATATGAGTTTACGAATATTACTGTGACTACCGATGACTACTGTTATTATTAATGACTACTACTGAATAACAGTGGGAACAAAATTTTCCAGCTTTCAGTTGCAGTGTTTTTGGCAAGAACTCATCAACTTTCTTACAATAATGCATCATCCATCTGTTTTGAATCTGAAATTACATTTACCACATGTATTATTCGCCTATAACACGCATCATTTCCTACAACCTTAACCCCTTCTCCTACGATTTAATTTCGCAGTTGCACTTATTAGAAGTATTTATCGTTAATAGTGCACTAGTAAAATACAAAATTCTATGCTCTTTCTATATCTAGGTTTACTCTGCACCATAAAAATCGCTAATAAGGGGAATAATGTTTCACTTGAACTCAAAAGAACCGAATGACATTTATATTATATTAGTGAAACCGTATTAGAAATCTTTGCTACGAATCTGACACGATGTTGTAAGACAAAGGGTTCAACTATCCCCAAGCCACAATCTTTCAGTCTCATAAATCACAGTACCGAGAGACGTTTAAGCAGCTTCCAGCAAATTTCCACCCTTCACAAAATACCCTACCTTCTCTCTTAGCACTTGCAAAGTTTCAAAATCACGAATATTCGCATCTGAGTCTGACAGTGGGCCATACGTATCCGACGAAAAATCGGCGAGATAAATAATAACAATAACGTCCCCGGAACCACGGTTGGAAGCTTGCTCGCTTTCGGCGAACTTTTCCGTAGGAATTGCCAGTAACTTCCGCGCGCGTCGACACGGCCGCGATACACATCCATCGAAACGCCCGGGGACCATATAGAAATGCAGATGTCGGAAATTACGCAGCGGGGGAGTAGTAACTGGAACGGTCCAAGTCCGAAGAAAAAATTCACGGATCGGTTATAGACAAGTCGGAAGGAGGGTCTGTCAGTCGCAGCTATAACCCGCTGGCTAAGTGACTCGGCTGAGGGTGGGTGTGGGGTGGCTTGATGGTGCGCGGGAAAGCTAGTCTACCCCGGTTTTCTTTCTTCTTCGTCCCGCGGAGGACAAACCAGTGTGGTATCCTAGCAGAAAAGGCACGGTACTCTTCGTATTTGTCACTCGATGCTAAGGGGTTGTCGGCTTGTCGCCACATAACTCTTCGGATGCCACATGCCGTAACTTGGACCCTGACTTTGTCCCGTCTTGCTCTTCTCCTTTCTTGCTCCCTTCATTCTCTTCCTCTCATCCTCCTCTGTATTCCCTGCGCCATAAGTGTTTTTATCTTCCTCGATTTTCTTCTCCTTCCCGTCTTTTTCTTGCCGCGCGCGGCCCTTCGGTCGTGACACGAGGTTCCAGGACACCGTTGAAATTTACATTCGACCCAGAATACCTCGTGCTGTCGGGACGAGGCGCGATTTGTTTCGTTCCACCGGCCTGTACACGAGCTGCTTTTAACCCGTCCGTACCACTGTTGATCCACGTTATGGAGAATTTATGCGACGCTTAAGCCTTCACCGGGACCCAGTGGGCGAGGGGCGGACAAGTTGGCAGCGACTCGTGTTCGAGGACATACGAAATATTGCGGTCATTGATAGCTCACGGTTCGACTCGTTTCCTTGTTCGACTCGTGTTCAGTACTCCTGTTCCGAACGCAGTCGAGTCTTTCGTGCCCTGTTTCCTGCGTTTCGCGGTAAAGTGGCGGCGCATGCTGTACTTATAAGGAAACTTCGGTGACTCGGGAATTCCGATTGTTTTGAAGCTTTGTAAGTTTGTAGGAACAAAACGTTGGTAAGTTTATAGGAACAAAACACAAAACACAATGCATCATCAAGTGTACGATTAAAAATGGAAGGTTTAGTTACCATCGCATCATCAATTATCTGGATAGATATTTTTGTTTGATTTTATATTGAAAATGTTACTCTACTTTCAGTGTGTTCATAAATTTTAACAATAAGTAATTTCCATTGAACGTGCAAGTATTCAAACATCACACATTTGCAAAAAACATTCATTATCCTTTTACTATAACTACATATACCATTATTATTACTTCAATATTTCCAAAACCTAACAGTCAGTGAAATACTTACATGAATATTTTCATTAGCGTAGTTTAAAGCTAAAAAACCGCCGAAAATATAAATAGCATTCAAACGTTGCTTTCAAACCTTACTACATCCACAATTCTATGTAATGATGTTTTTAATTTTACAAAATTTTAAAGATGCCTTTAAGGTTATATACTGTCTAAAGAACTTAAACAGCGTAAAAATATCGATTTTTTTAAATCTCAAGAGTGAAATCACCTCTTAAACAATTCGTGAATCAATATTCTTCGCTAATCATGGTAGAGGTAATCAATCTCTCATGCCGATCCAGGTTTTCGAGCCGGGACTCATGAGAACGTGCGGGTTCTGTGGATCACTACTGAAGCGATTAAAAAGCCTAACTGCTGTAATCAGAGAGATTAAGACTGGTTTTAAGGGGATTATAGTTGAATACCGGTGCGTCCTAGCAGATTGGATCTCGATGTTTAGGGTGAATGGGTTCATTCGGCGGCTGGAAACCGTGACGCAGATGATCGACGTAGCACGAAAACGGTTTCTTGCGCGAGCCAAGACTCACTGAAAATCGTTGGATACCAGCCCAAGGGATATGACAGATATACCAAGATGCGAGAGATAGAAAATCTCGAGGGCAAGGATTTCGAGAAATCGAAAATGACAAATTCGATCTGCGCGGTTATTCCGTATTCGCCTACTCGGGAAAGGTGGGTGAATTTACCCTCGGAAATTTGGTTCGAGCTTCTTTCATTTCACGGTGGTCGAATATATTCGCCGCGGAATAGCCGAGGAATTGATTTTACTGTTCCAATCAACGCTTGTCGGACTGATTTCGATTAAAATCATATGATTTCATCGTGAAGTTAAACTGTTTCTACCAATTCCCGGTATCTGCCAGCTTTTCCTCTGTGCTTGCTGCATTTGACATTGAACGGAGCGTGAAGAACCGAGGATACGAAATTTCTGTGACTGTATTTCCCCGATATTTATTTCGATTCTCGAAAAACTTTCTCGCAATAAAAATTTCATTCGTTTTAAGTTGATCAAACGGTTCTCGTGTGGTTTGCTTTTATCGGGAAACTTGTGGGACAGTGATACTTTTGAAATAGACCGGCGACGGTGGAGAGAAGTTACGGGGATTCCGTTCGAACAAAAAATACATTTTTCGTGACTCTTTATTCGCAAAAAGACGTTCACCGAGAGAAAATTGATAGCGCTCTTTGTAAATCTCTACAAGCTTGTAAGCTTTTCTGTTTACAACAGAAGATAGATATGGACAGATAAATCAAGAGGAACTAAAAGCACAGACTTCAGTTCTTTGCTTTACTACCATAAATCATTTACACTTTGCTTTCTTGAAGGATAGGAAATTCGGTGGATACATGTACCAAACTGCCTGCTCTTACACTCCAACAAATCAAACTTAAAATTTCTAATATCTTCTGCGATTTGTGACGACAAATCGAAAAACATCGAGCTATGTTCAAAATTTTGGAAATGTAGGTAGATTTTCGGCTAAATTCGAATGTTGAATAACTTTTATAATATGTAAAGCCCCTGCTTTGCAAAAATTAATTAATAAAGGCATGGAATAAAGTATAACATATTTTCAAAGTAAATATGAGTTTATACTAAAGGTTTAAATCTTATTAGAACATTATTAATATTATCTGTACTAAATGTCTAATTATGGAAAATGATTAATAACGAAGCAATTTTTGTGAATGTAATTATGAAAGAAATCGTCAAACGGGGTTGACAGAAATGGTAGCTATTCGTATGTTAGTGAATTTCGTTCAAAATGTTTGGTGAAATCTAAAAGATAAAACTTTGGTCCACATTTAACAAAAGACATTGATTGTATTACATGAAAACGAGATTAGCTTTTAAAATTCTGTAATGCAGTAAGTACTTTTGAATATACGATATTATGAAGTTCAAGATTACTCGGTAGTGAAAAGGTAACGGTTAATAAAGATTCTATATCTATCGTAACCGACGTTAAATAAAGGAAATTGCGAACCGTACCTACCTTATTGAAAGTCTCGATTGCAATTATGGAGTTAACTAGTAACCACTAAACCTTCAAAGCTCGTAGAAAGCGGGTTAATCTACTCGGAAGCAGTATACAAGTGACACAAGGACATAATTGTATTTGACAGAGTTAGTAACCCTAAGTCTAGACAGATTTGGCTGTTATATGGGAGAGAGGTCACCTAAATCAATGTTGTCCCCTCACATGTTGTAGACTCCCTTCATGTCCTCTGACTCAGCAATCGGTGACAGATGACAATGACAGCAGTAAAAGATAAGGAATTCAAATTTTTGCACCTATACTAAATAATATCATTATTGTTACGGTGATAACCTTATTACTTGTCTATAGACGTCAACACATTATGCAGTTTTATAATCAGAGTATTCTACCTATATCTTCATCATAAACGTGTTACTTGTTTTTGATGATCAACCTAATTTGGTTAGAAAGAGAAAATATTGAATTAATATTGTAATATATAGAACCAAATCGTTTTTTGGAATTTATTTTTCCCAGGATTTCATTTTCGGAAGAAAAAGATTTTCCTTTCCTCGTTCCAAAAACCTCCGTTTCTAACTCTAAATGTTATTTTTAACACACTTACTGCACTTCTTTTGCAAACTTAATTCTAATTTACTTTAGCCTTAACGGATAACTTAAACTATACATTGGCCGTAGATACCAAGCAATTATCGTCCAAAGAGCAAAGGGGGCGAATCAAGAAAGAAGTCCTCGATTCGAAAATGAGAGAAATCAGAGAAGTCTTTGATTAAAAAAGAACAAGATGGAGGAAACCATGACCAGACCAGCCAGAACCACAGTTCCAAGTTACGATGTCCTCGCCTACGGATCAGCGAATGACCACGTGTTAGTACCTGGCTCCCGTTAACTTCCCAATGTTCTGTCCTCAGAACTTACCCGAGGAACGTGGGACGGATGTACAAAGAAATAGGAACCCAGCAAAGGCGGCCACAGGGACGATGGTGCGACCATTGCCCCACGGTGTGCCCATCATAATCTTCAGAACTGACTGATGTGACACATGGCCCGATTCATCTGCATACATGGCTAAATGAATCGGAATGAATGGAGAAACAAGCGAAATAAGTAAATTAAACTAAAAAATAATTATTCGGCATATTTTTACATGGATCGTACAATTTCGTAGCCGATCACTCCAGCTCCATCCTCGATACGAACTACTCTATTGGAGGAGGTTGTTGCGAGGGATCCACTTATATTTTCGAATTTAACCCCTTGCCCTTCAATTTGTTTTTCAGCCACGACTGATACAATAATTTTGCTATTTTGCTATAATTTATTGAAAAATTGAGAAAAATTATAGGTATGTTCTACGTGAATGCTTGCTCTAAAGTATTTTTAATAGAAGACATTACATTTATAATAGAAGAGTAATAAGTAATTCGAATCCAAAAGAATTCAGTAATATTTATAATTATGCAGAATTCGAAAAAACTTTCAGAAGTTAGAAGCGGCCTACCTACAAGGGCTCTTCTTTCATAAAACAAAGTATAATAAAGTAACGTTTACTATATCTATTAACGTAGGTAATATTATCTACTGTGTCAAACGATCGATATTTATTTATATAACTATTGGTATGCAAAAATACAACAAAAACGATTTAATATAATTTCTTATGTCTTCTATATTTTAGTTATTATGAAATTTTGCAAGTGATGTTTATATAAAAGAACAGAATTTACACGCGCAGATGTAAAACGTAAAGAAAAGAGTTATGTTGTATTCAACTGTTCGAAGTGACATAGTAATTAATTTTTGCCTAGAATTATAGAGAATTCAACAAGTAGTGGAGAATCGAAACAGAAAAAATTTAATGATATAGAAAAAAGTGTTTTATTTCTTGGATGAATATTTTTAGATTTTATTGTGATATATTTCGGAGATCGAAACATCAATCCTCGTATGTACGTGATGCAAAATTAAAGTTCCAGTTAAATTCACAGATATATTTAAAAGGGAACCAAAGTCACATGATTCATAGCGATGGCATGTAATTGACCAGAATTTAACCACTGGTGAATGTTTCCCACGAACTTCTGACACTTGCCAGTTCGAAGATAAATATTTTCACTGAACGCGTCAGTAAGAACGCGCAGAAAAACCACAGAATACACAGCACAAAGGAATTCTCATCATATTGTTAAAAACCGAGGAATTTTTTCTCGAATGCCTCCATTGTTTGCGTGAAAGTAGTGGAGAAATGAATTCATTAAAAATTTTGCTAATAATTTTCATAAATTATTTAGTATTTAATACTAATTAAAAATATATTAATTCTATAAAGAATTGTCATATTATATAAAGTAAAGCTTACGATTGATTTCTTATAAAAATGTTAATTGCATTAGAATAATATTCTCTTACTATTTTTTATTTTTCAGGACAGTTGGATTATGAATTCCAATATATTTTATAGTAATACAGGGACCAAAATTCGCTTATAAACTATTGTGCACATTTTTACTTTTAGGAGTAATATTGTAAAACTTAAAATTTGTGGAACAATTGTTCTGTTTTAATATCATCTGTGGTATCATTGTTTTGATCCTTATATTTAATTAATATTTTTTAATGTATAACTAGAAATTAGTGTTAGAAGCTTTTAACTCATTACATTAATGTACAAAATAATATGTATTATAATTGTAAAAATATATAATAAATAATAGTAATTCTTCATGAAAATATAAGGCGACAATCAAGGACAAAAAATTATTGTAGCATTCTTTTGCAAGATATTATCAATTAAAATATACGTCGGACGATAATAAGTTCCCACTCTACGTTATAATTATGCTTCATTTCATTTTAAAAGGATTATACATTATCAAAAAAGAAATTTATTATTATGAGATAAATATATTAAATTGAGAGCTTCTGTAATTATTTTATCGATTTTCTCGATATTCCATTACTTTAGCGAACACACGAGAATTAATTAGAATTTTTTTTAGATTAATGAAGTAGAGGTAAGAGTGAACGGGTACGAGATTTTTTCCCCTCCTAAATGTGATCCATTAGCAAAAAAGTAGGGAGGTTCTTCTGATGCAGAACAGCTAATTGAGAAACTCTGAAGATGGGTGATACGACGGGAACAACGTCAGTGATATCCGCCTAGTTTATTAACATCCACCCTTCAGTGTCCTGCGTCCACGAGTATATTAACCGGTACCATCCCACAATGAGGTTTACCAGTCTCTCGTGTAGATGCACGTGTGCGGGCTTGAACGTGCACGCTCACACTAGTGGTTTGACAAGCAGCGGATAGCTCAACGAACCTGAATGATTCAATCTGACCCTTGAGATAACAAGTTCTTTTCCTCGACGACCATCGCATTCCTTTTATAGATGAATTTTTAAAATTACAATAGGTATGGAAATAACCATGATAGGTTTACTATTCTCGATAACTGAACGAGACGTATATGCAGATTAGTTTATAGAATATTTGACGCTTGGATATTTCGTTGGTAACAGTTGACACACTTGACTAAATGGAAATTTTATATGTATTTTTATGTGTTTCCTTCTGACAGAAGGAGAATTAAATGTGATATAAGGGTAAATAGAAATAAGTATGAAGTAAATGAAATTGTAACTTATGTAATGCAGAAGGGACTAGGAATGTGGTAAAATAGAGAGGAAATAGAGAGAAAATATTAGATCGTAGTATTTTCTTTTACCTTTTGTACATTATTTGACTGAAAAGAAGTTAGTGAATGTTCCAGAGTGTAAGAAGTTGGAAAAATAAGAATAATTATTTGAAAAGTGCAATAAACTTTGTTTAAAGAATTACAAATACATCAACTTTAGTTATTGGATTTTTAGGGGTGGATTCAAGTAAATTTTTTACTTAATTAAATATTTCTGCTGGAAATTTGTATTATTATACGAAATATTAAATTTTTAACTTGTTAGAATAGTTCTGAAAGAAGATATGCAAGTTGTTATTGCCACTATTAAACACAAAACGTTTTGACCCAGTAAAACAGATCATCTCGAGATATTGTCATTTCCATTTCATCATAGCTTCAGGAAATATATTATTATACTAATAAAAGTTACCCGGAAAGCTTATCAAAAAACTTATATTTCGTTTCCAGTAAAATTTAAAATCACGTTATAAGATATTAGGTTGTTTTTCTCACACTCCGCTCGTAGTATTTATTCTAGTAGAAATTTTAAAAAGATGCCAATGTACAAATTCCAAAAAAATTATAGAATGTGATGAAAAATGAAATGAATACTAATATCGAATAAATTACTAAATTTACAAAAGTAAATAGCATTTTAGGGGGTTCAGTTTAAATTTATAGATAAATATTTACTTAAACAAATGTAGAAATATAGGTTTAGATTTATTCATCAAAATTAATATACATAATCGTATAAATTTTACAAACCAATATAATGTTATATAGCATTAGAAGGAAAGACAAGGAACCCGTCATTCTAACGGGTGCAGTTATTCTAGCGTTAATAAAAAAAAAGTAACTTTTGTGACAACCTAATATATTTATCTATCAATCGCACTTCCGAATCGAACCACCACCTTAAAGCGTACCGCAAAATAAAATACTTCCTGCGCGCAGAATTTGTCCGCAGTTTCGCCGTCTCCGCGCTTTTATACAGTATACATACTAGGTATACGATTTCACAGTCAGTCGGGAATTTCACCGTGGCGGTGTGGCTACAACGAGAAATCGTCCGGCTATAACGAAATCGGCGAATCGATCGTTCGGGGGCCG
This sequence comes from Nomia melanderi, assembly GCF_051020985.1. Lineage (NCBI taxonomy): Eukaryota > Metazoa > Arthropoda > Insecta > Hymenoptera > Halictidae > Nomia > Nomia melanderi. The sequence goes on along the minus strand of NC_135006.1, from coordinate 8,804,863 downwards.
TTCGTTTTGTACTCACCCATTTTTGGTGAGCGACGCGCGATGCATCATGGATTTCCATCGAAAGAGATAGCCCGGCCGTCCGTGAACGCGAAAATCAACGATCCGAGGGCAAGAGGCGAAATGAGTTTCCGGAGGCGAACGGCGAAAAACGGCTAATGACGTCAAGCAATCCGGTGGAACGACGTTAGTGGACCGTCGAAAAAAAAACTCCATCACTGGAACCTTCCGTATTTAATAATGGTGTACATCATCCCCCCATCCTCCCCCCCCGTTAGAGGTGATGAATGGTCTTAGGAAAGACGCGCAGTTGCACGAGATTAAGTGGCGGCGATCCAAAAAGTTCCTATTAAAATTTCTCTGATGGGAGCAAAAAAATACACGGATCACGGGGAGGCGTTTGCGGGGACATCACGTGGGAACGGGGTATCATTCGAATATTTCGGAGCGTGAGTGATTTTTTAATCTTTTCGTTACTTTGAGGTTTTTTTAATTCTTTTCTAATTCTGTAATGTCTTTCGAACAATATTTAGTGCTTATTATTACCAAAATATTATTAGAATAAGTAATGTTAAGGAGTACATTATTAAATGAAGAATCTGATTGGGAAAATGGAATTATGACAGAAAATGGTTGTTTTTAAGAAATATTATAGAAAGCACTACGGTCGAATGCATTTATTGTAACTGTGCACTTTGACATTTCCTATGCACGCATAAAAATCTGCGGTTTACTAGTTATTGTCACAAAATAATCACTATTATGGAATGTTCTAAAATGTCGAGTCAAGTTTTACATGATGCGCTTTCTGATTTGTTATTATATACGCTTGCCTCGGCGACAAATGTGTTATTCCAGAGTCGCATGCAACCACAGGAATCGATCACGTGCTGAACATCAAATGAGTGGAAATCAAACGTCATTGAATAGATCGGTCGGCTAATTGAAACTCTCAAATGCTGATGTAAGTTAAATAACAGCATTGATTGGTTCGTCGCGCGGCAACAATGGTTCCTTTGTGAGTGGTGATCGATCATTGCCAACAAGGAATCGTCATAAAACAGGGGTGAGTGTATGTTAATTGTCGAGTGTGCTCGACACGATCAATAACGTAGGACACGTATTACACATAGAATAATTCGCCGATATACATACCGGTGTCCCTGTAATAATCATCGAATCGAAGCATTTTATGCTATCGATTGATATAGTTCCATCGAGATGTTTAAAAGCCTTAATTGGAACATTTCGGTACTCCAATTACATTTGCATTCCTTTGCTTCTAATTAACGGCGGGTCATTTTTGTGGGTGAAACGGTTGTATTAATTTCATTTCTTCCTTTGATTCTCGATTCAATTTGGTGCTAGTGAAATTTATCCTAGATTTTAAAGAGTGCAGAATCATTGCACAACCGAAAGAAACGAAATTCTCTTTACAAAGGTATCTCGTTTTTTTACGTAATGTTTCATTACATTTTATGTAGTTAACTTCTAGAATTTTTCTGAAAATCATAGTAAAATGAAAATTTCATTAGCATTTAGGTTGCTAGATGTTAATGCATGTATAACAAAGTATGTAATGCATAAAATAAGGTAGTGCCCACTTTTCCTTTATTTATTAATTCTTAATCGTATAACTGCTTTATCTCTTATAGACAGTATAAGTACCTCTAAATAAGGATTTATTGTTTCATTGCTAAAATTGTATGCAAAAATTATATGCACACATATTAGGATCATAAATATATTAGGAGCTAAAGTTAACAAAAGTACATAAATTAACTAATTAATTTTGATTATAATATTATTTTCATTTATATGATGCATGTCATACGTGTAGCACAATATTAATCTTTATAAAGGAATTTCTTCATGTTCTTTACGCTATACAAATCCTATGAGTCAGTCTACAGGAAAAAAACGCAATGTGACGCCATCTCGTTGACAAAAATAATGAATCAATTGGTAGGTATCGAATATAAATGTCGTATCGCTCTAAAACCCATTGGCTTGGTAAAAATTTGAATAAACGACGCATATCCGACTGTAATCATTCATGGTTTATACAGAACTTTTTCGATGAAACATTATACATAACTCAGTGACACAAATACTTAAAAAAAGGGAAAAAAGAACAATAGATCATCGTGAATTATATTTCAGTTCAATTTATATCATTGCATCTATTTCGCGACGGAAATATAATTTGCGTTCAAAAAGTGGGGATATCGAAACTAGCAATACATTTTTCATCTTCCACAACTAAATCTGAATTCTTCGATATCAAATTCTTAGTTAAAGCTTGGGAAATCTATATTTATATTTCAATTTAATATTTACACCAGACTGAACGCAGCAATTAGTTACACCCTCAAGAGTAAATGTCTCTAATATTCTCGATCGAATTAACTCCTTGCCTTAGAATGTCGTGTCAGAATCGTGGCAAAGATGTCCAATATTGTTTTACAAATATGAATGTCATTCAGTCCTTCTGGGTTAAATGAAATATTATATTTGTTGTCAACAATTTGTATGGTTTAGAGTACTTCTAGACGTAAGCAGAGCATGGAATTTTCTGTTTATTAGTGATATTTATTATTTATTCTGTTTATTAGTATTCACGACAAACAGTTCTAACAAGTATAACTGCGAAATTAAATCAGGGGGCAACGGATTAATCGCGAGACGCACGGACGTGATTCGATCGTAATAATTATTCTATAAATTATATAAATAATTATAATTATTCAAGATAACAATCTCATACACCGTGATTTTTTCCGCTTGCACGATGAATACTTCGATGCGCATTGCGTCGAGTGCTCTATCTTCTATTGTATCCAATTAAATTAATTTTAGCAGAGCTACGAGCGGAGTGGAAATACCCACGAAATCTTGATGTATTTGCGAAATCACAGTGTGGAACAGCTATACATCTATCAGCATCGAGCTGAGAATTTATTGTAATCCGTCTGGCGTCGAGTATTCTACGAAAATTCTCGAACTTCGAACGGGCTCCGGAGTATTCCGATCCCGGGGAAGTTCGGGAGGCACGAAACTCCGCGGTAAACTCGGCCTTTTCCCTTCGCAGCGTCGAAGTTCTGGCCGGGCCGCGATATTGTTAGAACTTTCTTGCAAGGTATGCCGCAACGAGGCAACCCACCGTCGCCCACTCGAGAACGCGGGACGTTTGCACCTTATATATTAGTACCAACCGCGAATGCTTCTTTAATTGGATGCGGTCGACCATAATTGCAGAACAATGGAACGGAATAGAGGAAAAAAGGAAACACGCGCGTTCCGGTGTTCAGTTCCGCGCGGAACTTTTCGATCACACGGTCCGCGAATAAGGCAATTTCCTATGAACAGGCCACTCGTCTAAACAAACACACCTTCCTATGTTCATTATCTGAGCGCGCTCTGTAATTACGAAGTTGCTTAATTACAATGCAGCTCGCGGTGCAGGGTATCGGGTATCTTTTTTTTCCTTCCTCGAATTGGAAGAATAATATTTGCTTTGTTGTCCTGCGGTCGATGAATCGGCAGGTGTCATGCGAGGCTGTATGAAGTGCAGCTGCGTGGAATTTAGAGAAAAAATGTAGTGTATTGTTAGGAACTAGTTTTGAATGTTATCGAAATGTTTTTTTAAATGTTATTTGGTATTCATATATAATTTTTTAAGGGAGGTTAAAAATCAATTTCATTTTCGTGAATTAAGGTTTCATTGAATTGAATTGAAGAAAATGTACGTATATGTTTTATAAGAGAACCTAGACACTTTTGAACTATATAGAATTGTAAGTAGGCTATTTTCATAAGTGGATTTCTTTGCTGAAATTACGAAAGTGATTAAAAGTGTTGTTGAAAGTACAAATTTTTACGATTAAAATTTTCAGTTAAATTGATTTTCCACTCTAAATATACGACTTACTTGACTGTCCACTCTAAATATTCGGTTAAATTGATTTTGCACTCTTAACTCTGAGGGCTGTTTGTGCATCGTCAGTATGAACGATTGCCAGTAAAAAATGTGTGTCAAATATTATTCATACTTTCAGCTCTGTACGAAATTTCATGCAAATATGTGATTGTCGCTTTACTGTATATCTTTGTTAATCATTTACATAGTAAAAATGATTTAAAATCTGAAATATTTTTAGAATGTTTTTATTTTTAAAATTTATTTCTTACAAATTTAACAAATTTGTCACATTTAAGGAACACTCGATATATCACGTTAATTATAATTGCAATTCTTATTATACCTAATTTATACATTTGCGTATCTGTAAATATGCATATATTTTCGTTTAGTTAGATTTTAATTGAATTTCACAACGGAATATAAGGGTCGTTGACCCTTTCACCCTTCATATTTAAACCACATTATAAAGCTTTATATTATTGTTTATATTAGTGAACAATTTGCATTTACATAAATAGGTATATAATAGATTTTCATCTACAATAATTTCAAAATTATATTTTTATTATAATCATTCTATCATTATTTGATAAGTGTTATATAATTAATTTCTTATTTTTAAATATATTAATTAGGTTCATGTCTTCGGTGCGAAAAATTTTGCTACTAATTTGTTGAATAGATCTGGTTGAAGGATAGCTAGGGTGTGGTTGGAGAGTTTACCGGATGTTTAGGTCTAATCAGGATGGATATGGCGAGGTGATAATGAGGGGTCGCCACCCTTGGGTGCCACGTGGGACCGAATGAAGACAAATAGCCGAGCTCTACATTCACAACCCTGTGTAGCATACTCATCTGTGTTGATGGTCGTTGTTATATTCGATGTCAAGCCCTTGCCATGCTTCATTATAGGTGTTACATAAGCGAGCATCGAAATAAGATTACGAAAGTGTGATTTAACAATGAAACCAATTATGTGACTCTGTTTGAAAAATACTCAAACACAGTTCTATAAATGTATACAACCTTACAATACATTCTTCTTCTTTGTTGTAGAGCTTGAACAATTTGTTTCTTCTACTTTCGTTTACTTTGAAATTTATAATTTTATATATTTCGATTGTTTAATCATTTTTTTACTTATACCTTAAACTCAGACCTTCAACAGAAAGAATTAAATTTAATCTATGTATCATATTTGTAAAGTAAAAATATTTATTAAAATTCTTGTTCTCTTAAATTATTATTTTTGAAAGAAATACTTACTTTTTATATTAATATTGTAAAATATGAGAATAGTATAATGATCGTCTACATATACGAAAATAATATTTATATGATATACAATTAATGATAAATTTACTAAATTTTTCACAATCTTATTTGTTGACTTGCATATAATATATTAAATATTTGAGTGTCATTGATTTTTGTGATCAAATTACATATATATCATTTTAATGCTTTTTAATATACCGCATCTAGAACCGATATAAAAACAAAAATTTCGTAAGGGCGGGCTGCAATAAAAAGTTCTTAAACATGAATATGGGTTTATTTCAAATCCTAATAACATTACTTTAATGCATTTCATTTCCTTAATACAAATCTCAGGCAAGAAGGCAATGCATTTTCTAGTAGATAATAGCGATACAGTTTTCCATGCTCTAAATCCACAGGTCGTTGTGTATGACATGTACGACGATGAACAAAAGGTAGAAGAATTAAAGTCGTGGGAACCGTTCTGTAGTGGTACGAACTCAATGATGATCCTGACAAGAGCGCGTGTAGTAGGAGGGACCGAAAGTAAGGGCGTGTCGAGACTTTTCTTTTTACCCCTGATAAAAACACGTGGTAAACCTGAATAAGGGTGGTTGCCATGGAAGAAGACTCAAATACTTCCCCTTCAAGTCTATATATGTCGTGCGAGCTTATTTGTTGGCCAGTTTTCACATCCAGTGCGATATACAATAACAAATTTTTTTCAACTGACATTCACCTTAACCCCTTAACCTACAATATCGTGTCAGGCTCGTAATGAAAATTTTAAACTGAATGTGAGAGATCTAAGTGTTATTTACTGTTTTTAAGTATAAATTAAATATTACTTTTCTACTATCAATCGTTAACCTTTGGAGTAAATATAGTCGTAGATTAAGCATGACATTTCTCTTTTTCTAATAAATTATTAACGATGAAATAGTTGTATCGATCATAGTTACGAAATAAATCATAAGGCAAGGGATCAACTGATATTAGAATTTTATTTATCTGAACAAAATTTGCATAAGTACTCGATCAAAAGAACTGTAACGAAGTTCCTATTATTTGAACTAGTGCGGAGTGTCATTGTAATTATACGAATACTTTGAATATTATGTTATAAATAATGAAAAACTGTGTAATTTTGTTATTTTTCTTATTTAAATAAATAAATTAGATTATCAGACTTTATTAAATAACTGTTTTGAAGTAATTTTCACATTCGTAATGTATATAATCGCTGTAATACAAAGAATGGGATAAATATGTAATTAAATCTACTCATATGAACGTGAAGTCTGGTTATTCGAATAATAAGTATGTCAGAATTTCTGAGGGATATTAGTAGGTCCCTATTACATGAATAGCGTAATTACATTAATAGTTTCTCCCCCAATGAGATCTGCTGTATTTACAAAAATATTAGTTCTTTAAATTTAATAAAAGATTTGATACAAGAGAATAAAAGAATTCAATATTCAATATCACATTTTATATAATGTAAATTAGACAAGAAATATTGAAATAAAATACTTCGATCCACTGATTCTTGTATTATTTATTAATAGAATCAACAATACAATCAAGTTTTCATTACAAAATAATGATCACATGTAACGAAAAAGCTTTTGAGTGCAAAGGATTAGAAGGGACTACTGTCAACACAAGTAAATTCAATATTATTCAATAGCATGTTGATAACATGAAATTTTACAGAATTCGTCAATACGTTTCTTCATTATCAAACGTTACACTAACCAGCGGTTTCTAACGATCAACGTTCCAAACGTCTATTGTCTGTCACACAAGTAACAGGCTTCCCGTTCGACTCTCCCTTAATTCCCGGCGCTTAATTCCGCGCGTTTTATTGTCATACGACCCGGCCGCCTCGAAAACGGATAAACGCCAGGAAGAATATCTCCGCGTCCCGCAACCGGGAGGCTCTTTATTTCCCGGCATTGTTAAATCTCACGCGGGTACACCTGGAAAAGGGCCCTCGTAACTGCGATTAATCATTCCGCTTTTTCGATCCCTCTCCGCGCGCGTGTCCTCCGCATGGTCGACTGCTTTTTCCAGGTTTCGCCCAGTTTTCACGGAGGACTCGGGTAATTGTTCGGCCGTTGTGTATGAACAACAAGCGCGTCAAAAGCCGGACGAGCCCGGCGGATTCGTTAGGTGAGCATTTAACGAAAACCGACGCAGGGATTCCCCGGACGGTCATCCCCATTCCTCTCTCTCATCACTCTCTCGCCCCCTATGTGTGTATAAGTGTGTATATGTGTGTGGGTGCGTGTTTTTTTGTTTTAACCCGCCGCGTTCATCCTTTTCTTCAGCGGCGCGTACGAAACACCTGTCAGCGTGGCGCGCATGCGCCGAAGTCGTGGGATTTACGTGCTATTTTGTGAGCCGTTTTGTTTCCCTCTGCCCTCCCTTTCGCCGACTCCACTTTCCTCTCTCTACCGCGCGTTGCAACAATACTCCGTTCCGCCTCGCCTCGCCAACCTCCCTTTTTGCTCCAATTTTTTTCCATTTCCTGTTATATCATCCGCGTCGCGTTGATAATCGCGTTCCATCGTAAACGGCCCGAGAGCAAGGAACAGCTGAATCGTGGCGACGATCGAACGATCCCGCGCGGAAGCTTCGTGTTTCTTTTTCCTTCCAACGCGGCGGACGCCGCTGATAGTGGGCGAGCTGTATTCATACTTTGCTACGTCCCCAAGCCATTTGTCCCAGCAAACAATGGCCCGTTTTGGTGTGCCCTCTACACCGGCTGGCGATATCAGAAATCAACCTTCATGTTTTACGGCGAGCCCCTAATTGCGACAATTTATCGGTCACGATTGCGCTACCGTTAATGTGGCAATGCTGCCTGATAAGGCTTGTCGAAGGGTTTTGTGGTCTGTGCTCCGCGTATCTTCGAGAGGCTGAAATATGTAAATATACTGCGTGAATATGTAATGTTTTCATTCATATATGTTTTTTATATATTTGTAATATCTTTTAAAAATTGCTTCTTTGTTTTTCTTGTATTATTAAATATACATGTTGCATGTCTTTTTATGTACGGAGGATAATTTTATTGAACATATTATCGATATGTTGATTTGTTACTTCCTTTGCTGCTCTATGAACATTATTTTCAGCGAGTATAGTGCGTGTATAGTCAGATTTAGCGAAATGAAGTTAGTGGTAGATAATTAATGGGAATTTTATAGAACAATCAGAAATTTTACATATAGATGAAATAGTTTGGAATTAAATTCGATAAAATTGGTAGAATCGATTGTTTAAGAAATTTCTTTAGTATTTGGTACCTTCGGTTGGTTCTGGACAATATACATTATTTAAATGGAACCGTGTCATTTTTATTTATATTGGACAGTATTCAGTAAAGTAATTGCCTGCAAATTTCTTATGCAAGTATTTACATGATATTGTAAGATTTTAAGCAATTAACTCAGTTACTCTCAGTATGAAATATTTTTCTGTCAAAAAACCTTTGATATAATAGTGGATGAAGGCAAATCTTAAAACAACTATGATTATATAATGTATATAAACAGATCTAGTTCTAGAGTTAAGTTTAAGTTAAGTTAAGTTAAGTTTTTAAGTTAAGTTTTTAAGTTAAGTTTTTATGTTATTCTACACAATCTTTACATATTTTAGAGAATATTTTCCTACATTAATAGAATTTACATTCATTTTCATGAATAGAATCAGTATTCATATTTCATTTAAACCTTTTATTGCTCCTTTGAAAGCTGTTCACAGCCTCGAAACTTCGTCCTTAAAGTACTGTTCTTATTCTGAGGTATTAGGAAGCATATCATTTTATCATCGCTTTAAATTTCATTGCCTCAAGCTTTGTCTGATTTACGCCACAGATACCCGTGGTATCGAATAGCCGGATGTATGCTCCCCGGAGCAGTTTCCTCAAATTTAATCGGCGTCATTATACTGACAGTTAATCTCGTTGCATAGTATGGCCGTTTTGGTCGTAAACGTGTAATACTGCGATAAGTGGTCCCACAAACCGGCACTATGAAAGCTAGATCTCTGCCTCTCCGTTTCTCTAACTTTCAGCGTGTTAACGTAAACTTTATGCAAAACAGATACGTAATCGTAATTGCAAAATCAATAACAAAATGTTGAAAAGTGCCTTTAGAAACAGTTCAGATAATCATTACTCACGCTTCCTTTTAACACACCATGAATAGAGTATACAGCATTCGTGCGCATAACAAGGTATTAAACACAATGTTGCTATTGACGTTTATCAATGTTTGTTACTGCATTTTATAGTGAGGCTTACTTGACACATTTCATTGTTCCGTAGTTTAACTGTTACTACTTGCAGTAAGTGGGTTTTCATGGAACAGTCATAGTGACGAATGAGGTAAATGCAATGAAAGGAAACCTTCTGTGAGAATGTGTACACGCACGTGTGGTATAGCACTATGCACAGCGAATGTTGTGTTTAAAGTTTGACTCGCGTGTCAATGGCAAATTCAAATAGCTTGTATTTATGATTCTATTGTATTTCCACGTAGTATGCCTTGCAACGGTGCTACAGTTAATTTGATAAGTACACGGTTAAATACGTCTTACAATTTTGTATTTTTGCTATTCTTTAAGTATTGTTTATTTCAATATTATAAGAAAGGCAAATCACATTTTTTGTAATAAATGTTCATAAAAAAATTAAATTAATAAATAGTTAAACGCTCCAACATATGCATATTTCGCAATTTACAATTTAATATAATGAAATATCATGAATTTTGTAACACGAAGTATGTTTTCTATAATTTTAGAAGGTTTCCATTGTAAAAACAAAATGACTATAAACTCTTGTTTAATGAAAATAATTAAACATTCGGGGAATATTATTAAGAATGGAGAGCTTAATATTTTTTTAATCGAATAAAAAATAGTTGGCTTTTAATTAATACGCTCAACTTATACATCCGCCTAATTATATGTGTAATTCTAAGTTAGACGTGTGATCAGGGGGAGTTATCAAATTCGCAGGAAGTTAGTCACTATTTCCATTATAATTTTGAAGGAAGTGTTATTATCTGAATGCTCAACGGTATCGGGAAATTTTCGAGACTTCTAGCCGCTCGAGCAATTTTGCCAGAAGGAGAAACTTTGAGACCACGTATTGGATAAAATTTCATAACAGTTTCCATTGGGAGAGAATATTGCGAACGAACATTGTGCGAAACAGGTTACAGTGGAAACTCTGCTCGAGATTAGTATGGATAAGTCCGGCGGGAATTTCTTCACTTTTACCACTACTTTATAAGTCTTATCTTGGTATGAAAATTAAAATAATGTAAAATAACGGCACCAAACTTATACAATGTCCGTGCCCAAACATTCTGTAAATAGAATTTGCATTATATGTTTGTGCCGCCTGCTTACTTCAAAAATGTTTTCTATTATGGTTTTCTGCAAGTTTCTGCACTGGTGCATTTTTATGAAACTAAATTCACTTAAAGTTCTTTGTATGGGAATATATATGTATTAGGTATATTCAAATGCCTAAGTGGGATTATTTGTTGTGTCGTCGCCTGTTGTGTTAGAAAATACTTCAGTATTTTACTTGCTTGGAGTGTAAGTTTCAAAGTAAAATGATAGTAGAACAATACTGTATTAAATATCAAACGATATTATGAAAAAATATTTTTAATGAATTTGAAATAAAAGAAAATGTGACAGCTTTTAAAGGACATTTTTTATGCCGATACCTAGTCACAGATTATTGAATATATTTCTCTCATAAAATATTTTTGGTATATATTAGTACTTATGAGCAAGTATATAATGTACTGGATTTCGAAGAAATTTGTGCACGTTATTATAAAAGAATATGAATGGTTTCTAAAAAGAAAGGAAGGTCGACACTTCATTAATTATATATCTTAAATTTTACATTAATAACTATATTTAATTGTGATTATATCACTATATTGTATTATTAGCTTTCTAGCTTATTCTTTCACACTCTCTTTTTAAACATGCAAATAACAGTTCTTGAATTGAATGCTAACTTTACATTGATCAATATAAAAATCTTTTATACCGAATTAGTTTGCGGACACATTAAAAATCATGTACGTACAAGGTCATGAAATTTAAAAAACGAATTTCACATTTAAAATATTTATTTTAAGCATTTTACGATATTTCCACTTCATTTTTATCATACAGGATTTTTCAGTTCGTAATATACGTTTTACATTCCGAATTTTATGAAATCCCGCATAAATATAAACAAGTCTGGTAATTTGCATATAGATCTGCAGTTTGATTATTATACGGTACATTAAGATAAAGAGTTGCTCAAAATATGAACGTTGCTACGACTGTATTTTTAAAACAAACAACAGACCTTTCAGCAAATATTTGTGGCAGAAAAATCGAACTTGACGAAGTTGATGCAGAATTCATTTTTATCGCAATCAGTATTTCCAAGCAGTTGCTCTGTCCTTCCATCGATTGCACGCGTTTTATTTCCCTCAAAGGCGCGTTGGAGATGACGTGATGCGAATGTCGAACGCATCCCGTCAAGTTACGCCGACTTCCGAGTGGTTCAACCTGTTTTATTGATCTTAAAGTGTTTCCACTGCCGGCGATGGCGAAAAAAAGGAGTGAAAAGAAAAAGGAAAAAAAAACGGCCCACCATAACCGTAACTAATGTAAGCTTCTTTCACGGCGGGGAACTCTTTGCCGTAAACTTTTGCGGCGGGCGCGGAGCCACAGAAAGTTTCAGTAACGGCGTACATTTGCACTTGCGTGTTTCTTGCATTTGAATATCGCCGCGGGCATCGTTTCCTTCAAGGTGAATTTATCTCTCTCGAGTATGTGCAGTCGGTTGTGCCGAATGCGTGCGCGCTCCTTGCAACATTGAAAACTAAATCGGCGGAAATCCGGACGAAAAACTTGCCTCACACAATCTCAGGTCTTCGCCAATTCGATTTTCCTAAATCACTTAATAATTCTTCGGAAGCATGTGCAGAAAGATTGCAGCGGTTAAATAATACGAGTCAAAATTTATGGGGAAATATTTGTGTTTCTAACCCTTTGCGCTGGAAAGGTGACTTTCGATCGTTACTCGGTTTGATACAGAAAAATGATAAAGTTCGATATTTAACCAGTTAACTGTGGAATTTAGTTTGAAAAATCTTTCATTGTGTGTGCGATATGGTCAAGCAATGAAGTATATACTCGTGAAATTCAGTGAAAATCAGTTAGAATATATTCTGATGAAAAACTAAAGGAAAAGGAAGAAGAATTACATGTGTATCCGAAAAAGTAACTAATTCATCGTTGGAAAGATTAGTATCATTTCGAGTTTTAAGATGACGTGTATATTCGTCAAACGCAGTAAACTAATTACCACTGAAACTACGTTTAATTCTTTTCTTTAATTCGTTCTTTAATTTATGTGTAATTTCTTATGTGGTTAGTTTAAAAAATGTCGTCTATATTTCATCATAAAATGTTGAACATTTTTTATGAAAAACTTGCATAAGGTTAAATTAAACATTTAAAAAGTAAAGCTACATAAATACTCCTTCAAGTGGTTTATCGACGTTGAAATTTAATCTTCTTGGTTTTTTGGAAACTATTACTACTTGTTTTTATTATAATGAAGCAAAGCAGGGATAAAAGTAACGGCGCGCTATTATGAAAGTAACACGCATTCTTCTTCTTTCCATAAATATTTTCGAGGTATGCGTTTTATACAGTTATGCATATATATTTAATACGTGATACCGATCAATATACAAAACATGTACTGTAATCACGATGATTTTTGTATTTGAATCGTTCAAGTATGTTTCTCCACTTCTTTGCTTATTAATGTTTATAGTCAAATATAATGCTAGTTATAACTTTCTAGGACGTTCTTAGATGATGGTTTTAGAAGTTCTTGTATTTAGTTTCACTAAATTTTGTATATACTGCAAGTTATAGTATTTTAATTCTAAAATTTATGGTTATAGATAAAAATCACATATTACTGCATTATAGGTGGTTTATTTAGTAAACACATTTTGCTACTCCATGTAAAAACCGCAACAACTTTTTTCAGAGAATATTCAAATATATTTCAGTTTGATCCTCAGTCGATTTGTACAATATTTTAGTAAAATTAATAACGAATAATTTTGATCCATATCGGCAATTATTATTTATTAATATTTTTATTTTATAAAAATAGAAAGTTTGAATTTTAATAATATAACCGTGTATTTATAAAAGGACAACGAAAGTATTATATTTGATTACAAAAATTTACATTTTATATCAATTCAGGGATTAGAAATAATCCATTCATGTTCATTAGTAATTCACGAGGGCACTTTGCACGATGTTAATATTGTAATCATTGAAATGGATTGCATCGCTACTAATAGACCAGGTTAGAGAATTTACTCACGGATTCACAGAATTCAGGAGTGCACAGTATACAACTGTATTACACAGATTGAATTTCTTGAGAAGTCCGTGTCTTTATACGTTTCTCGGGGTACGTGTTCGTTGAAACTCGTCGAATATTCGTGGAGAACTGTCCGTCTATTCGTGGAAAACTCGTTAAGTGTTCGTACAGAACTTATCGTTCGTCGCGTGTTCAACAACTTGAAAAAAAATTTTACCTACGCTGGCTGATCTATATTTTTCTCGAAAGTGAACAACAATAATTCTATCAAGCTTAATGATTCATAAAGCGACTATAACTCATTGGACAAATTATGTGTTTACCATTTCATTTTAATACGTTTTTACGTAAAATGATTAGAGAATTCGATTCAGACAAAAAGAGTATACGATTCTAGTTTGAAGATAGATGTAATTTTGAAATTGTATAATGTATCTTCTCTATTACGTCAATGTTCCTCGAAAATGTGGCACCCATTGAACTATTTATATTTTATATTCTTTCTTAATTTTAATATTTTATTAATTTCAATGTAATAACTGCAGTGACTACACAATCAAAGTCTCAAATGTAATTTCTCAAATCCATTTACAATACAAAATTACACACAGAAGTTTAATAACTTAAGATATCTCTAGTAAATTGTAAAAGCATTCACTAAATTATTTATCATACTTGTCTCTTTCTAATTCTTAAATACAACGGTTCTATAACTGACTATAGTGTTTCTTTGTATTTCAACTTTTTAGACACACTGTATAATTTCAAATTTTATGTGAACCAAACACTTCATTCTTAAAAAAGCATTTTCCTGACGATCGACATTCTTCACAAATATCATTTCAAATAAGTGCATGTTTTTGGTTATAAAATATTATAAAACAGGTTCACGCAGTTTCGTCACGTATTTTTTCATTTCCACTTTAGCCGTATATATTTTTATCAATACAAGCACTTGGGCAAGTGAATTAAATAAATAAATAAATATATTCTGCAGTCGTGGTAGTGTGCCTGGCATTGAACGTGAAATATAGACTTGCGCGATCTTTCTCACAATTCAAAGCAATTAATGCAACGATACGATACGATTCCAGCCGAGGCTTTTCTGTGATTTCAGTTGCGACGTTAATGAACGAATTGACATGTAGATGAGCTCACTTCTCCGTCTTGCGTTTATTCTTTTCCCGCAGTCTCCATCGAATTATTGAGATTCATCGAAGTGTGTTCGACACTGTGATCATTCAACGATATTTATTACCGACGTCGTCACCAATGGAAGAAAGTTCACGTAATTCAGTCAAATAATTGCGTCGGAGTCGACACTTAGCTTCATTTCTTTGTTTTACTTACGCAAGAGCGATTCCACCTCGAATCGATTATTTTCTTCGCCGATATCAGGGACTTTGTTCAAATTGGTATATATTATACTTCACGTGGAAATAGTGAGTGCAGGTTACTAGTTTTCTAGCTTCAACATTAACGCAGATCCTTAAAGCTGCTGTTCTCTCGATTTCCATGAAAACTAAACTTTATATTTCTCATTTCATGGTTTACATTTTGTCGACCACAGTTTTTTATTTCGAGATAATTTAATGTTTACTTATCTCGAATTGTACTACAACTAAAAATTTCTAATAAATGACAAATAGTGAATGTGTTATAAATATTTTTCTTTTATGAATTATCAGGTTAATGAAATGGATCGTGTGGTTTCATAAGACGTAATAAGATTATTAGAAGTGGTAAGGGTACGGTGTTAAATTCTCAGTGTTTCATTTGAAGAAAAATCGTAATGCATTTATAAGGAGTAAGAAATTTCAAGTATAAATCACAATAGATTATATTAAAAACTATATTTCCCTTGGTCGGTCGATTTTGTCAGGATCATTTTCAATCTTTTTTTTTTTAATAAGAACGATATACTTGTCCAATAGCAAGCAGCTTACTAGAAGAAAAAGAGAAACCGCAGAATTGAGGAAACTCAGCGCTCGCCACTTCGTTTATTCGACAGGTCTACACTCCGCGACAAAATGATAGGACACTCCTAGATTTTTGGCGTTTCACGAATTCAGTACAATATACAAACATTTTATACGTTTTAACACAAGAATCGTCCTTTGTCCAATAACATGTGACATGACCAGCAGCTGTTTATACTCTTTTCTCTGAATTGAAGCTGTTTCCATCAAAAACGTGTGCGACAAAAAGATAGGACACTAGGTTTGAAAGTATGATAACGGCAAATTTACGATAGTTAATAGACGAATATTGAAGTGGTAAGATCTGTACGTGATTAATTTATATATTGTAATGTTTGTTTAGAGTCAAGTGAAACCTTAAGTCTAGTATTAATCGTAAAATGGGTCAACATTAAATGGGGAAACAGTTATATGAAACAAAAAAGAGAACCATTTTAAACTTAAAAAAAGAATAGTTTAGTGTGGCCAAACGTGCAAAAATTATAAATCGAAGTAGAACTGTGATCATGAATGTCCTTAAAAAAGATGACAATTACGGAAAATTAAAGAGTACAAGAAGGCCAAGTGCTGTTGCTGCTCGAGAAATCCGTGGCATTCTAAGAATTACATCCAATTCAAGACTAACACTATGACAAATTGCAGAAGAAGCCATTGTAAATACAAATGGAAGAAACGTATAACGAATACTTAATAAAGCAAAACACATTCAAAGAAAAAAAATTAAATGGTTGGCCGCCGTTAACACCACTTCATGTAGAGAATGGAATGAACTTTGCTGATGAACACATCAAATGGAAGAAAAAGCGTCGAAATGTCATTTTCATTGATGAAAAGAGATTTAATTTCGATGGGTGGTCTTATTAATTTCACGATTTAAAAGTAAAGTGACGTTGCTAAAGTAAGGCGACAAGCAGGTGGAGGAGGCATTATATTATGGGCATGTATTGGATATCGTGGTAATATCAACATAAGGTTTATCGATCAAAAAATGAATAGTGCCACTTATATAAAACTTATACATGAAGAAATGGAAACGCATGCTGTTCACATTGTTGATGAAAAATTCATTTTTCAATAGGACAATGCAGCTGTCCATACAGCAGGAATCGTTAAAGACTATTTTTTCAGAAATAACAAATATTTTACAATGGCCGACAGGATCTCCAGATCTAAATATAATAGAAAATATTTGATGAGAATTATTGATAGATGAGTTCAATATAGTGATATAGTAACAATGGAGAATAATATCCAACAAATTTATAAAATCATTGTATAAGTCATTGAAAAGAAGGGAAAATAAAGACATTATTAGTTACAAATTAACATAAGATTTTTGTAATGCATTAAAGTTTTTATATAAATTACCAAACGTGTCCTATCATTTTGTCGTACATGTTTCTCATATAAACCGATAAAGTTTAAAGGAAAGGGTGTAAACACCGGCTGACTTTTTCATAAGTTACTGAAGAAAGGATATTTTTTGCATTAGTGCATATAAAATTGTTGAATATTGCATTAAACTTATAAAACGCCAAAAATCTGAGGGTGTCCTATCATTTTGTCGCGGAGTGTACGCTCGTAAGCAAGTGGCACGTTGAGATAAAGTTTAAATCTCTGAAGCAATAAAAACGAATACAGGGACAATATATTGTGCAATTGATTTCTTTTTCTCGTGGTCAGCATTCAACGACGTATCGTCAGTTAAAGGCTCATCTCTATATATCGTTTTTATTATTATCTTTCATTCTTTGAAATGGATTAACATTTATGAACAACATTAAACTGTACTTCGAGAACTTTGCAACCTTTAACGAGTATTTTTTTTTATTGTAAGCACAAGAATCTTGAAAAGTTCTACTTTCATTTTTATGTGATCTTTATTTTAATTACAGTTTTCTCTAACAGTAGTTGATTTATTTAAGATAGATACAATTATCATGAAATAGTGGACGTCACAAAATAATTGTATCATTCACTGAAATTATTTTAAGTTATTTGCTAGCCTCATTTTTTAAGCCTATGAAACAACTATTGAATTAATAATAAGTAATATTCGTACCTAATTCATATGTATATTATGTATTCATTTTATTCATGATTTATATGTATAGGCAGTCAACAAAGTAAATAAATTCCAATCGAAAATTTTAAAAGGACAATTGTTTCTTAAATTTCTAGCTTAATCTTGTTCTACGCTTCAATGATCATACAATTGATGAACATGTGTCTTTAAAATATGTTCCTTTACACGGTTGGTACGTGTGGGAACTGATCCAAAAAGAAAACTTGAGTTCAAAAAAAGACTTCTGTTCACCCTTATCAAGAAGGAACGTGTCAAGAAAAGGTCGACGTAGTGTACATACAATTTGACGAAATGTCTATCCTTTTCTCTTTTGCGTGACAAACAAGGGTACCCTGTTTCCTACGTGTCCCTCAATTTCGCTTTTCTTTCGGGCTTTCCATTTTTCTTGCTTTGTCCACGGACGCCCATTTTACTGCAGCCGACAGTCAACGCCGGCTTATTTTCTCGTTCAACGATATTCTCGCAAGCGTACCTGTGTTGGAATGCTTAACACACATTAAAGAGTCACGTACACGTAATGAATCTAAAATTTTTCTCCTTTCATACATGAATTTAATCTCGTGTCACCTGCGTAAGAATATGAGCAGTTACTGTTAAGTTTTAATTAGAATTTGAAATTAAATATTTTCCTAATTAAAGCGCGAATGTTTATGGATTATTGTATGCTCATCAGAACAAGAAAAAACTTTCATCTATTTATCAGAAGATTTTTTGTGCTGGAAATAATATAAAAATTCTTCTATGTCTACTCGTGTTTCATGAACATGTGTATACCATAAATATATTATACTTCGCGGTTTAGGTATGATATCATGCAATATCTTTTAGGAATTACAAGTTTAGATATACTTCTCGATGATTGTTAAGCTTGTTCATATGCAATCAATTTTGAATATTAAACATTTACTTTGAAAGAGTTATTTGATATTCTTAACCCTTTGCATTCCTAAAGCGCCTCTCAGTCGCTAGTTGATTTGAAGCAGCAAAATTATATAGTTTGATATTTAATATTAAGCTTTGTATAATGCATCAATAGGTGAAATATTGAAACAAAATAATTTTGTTCCCTAGTTTATACGCGATTACCCGTTAAACTAGTTTGGAAACATGTCTTGCGCATCTCATCAGAGAATGTTCAGTATTTTTTGTGAAATACCGCTGAAACTCAAAGGGTTAAAATATGAGAGGGAGCAAAGTTTTTTCATTTATGTACGTATTAAAATTATGTTTGAAAACATTTTTGTAGTATTTTTGAAAGTTACGTAATAATGTTGTTATAAATTAGCGCAGGAAGTTTGGGGTAGTGGCTTCATTTGTTGCCTTTTCCTGGGATTTATTTCTCGAAATGGGTAAATGAGATGGAATTCATACTACGGTAATTATCTTTTTTTGCTCCGTTCCATCGTGATTTGTTTCGAGGATATTTCAGGTAGCATATTCTGAACTGGTGAATATTGCATATCTCTGTTATAGACCATTTAGAGAAATGGTTGTTTATTAAGTATTTGAGTTGACTGATAAATAGCGAAACGTAATCATTATGGATATGTAAATATTTTTTGTTTATGATTTACTTGTTAATGAGATTTGATATTCTATTCTCAAAGGAGAGCTTGCTATTATTCGATACTTGAAATTGTCAAAGTCGTATAAAAATGTAAATTTTTCTGATACCAACGCTTTAATAAATGTTTTTCCATTTAAGTGAATGTTTTGGAAAATATCACAAAGACAACATTTGAATGAGGGGGATTAAGTTACTGTGAGCAGTTTTTCCCCAGAGCAGAAAAGTTTTGAATTTAAAGGGTACTCTCAGACGAGACGTTGTCGTGATGGAGTAGCTATCCATCACTTCGCGAAGGTTCAAGATGTTTTCAGCTTATTTTCCCCGTAATCCTTATAGACTGTGAACTGTACTCGATGACATTCATATTATACAGAAATTTAAAGGAGTACTCGTACACTCAGAATTTTTTAGTACTTCACTCTAAGCAAAAAATATCAGCAACTCTTTTCAAAATAAAAATCTCGCGATTAACCCGTCCTTTTAATTATTTCCTTACTGTTTTCGATGGTTCTACGTACAAAAACATATAGCTTTATGTTATGTATTATACATAAAGAAAAATCATATTAACTTCTAGTAAATATATTAAATATTCTTTCACCAAAACTAAAATTTCATTTTGGGCCATAATAACCTTAACACTCACCTTTAGAATCTTCTATAGTTCAGAATGATTAAAGCCAAGTTCAAAATTCAAAATTCTAGTGTTCATTTAATCCAACGTGTACCTAAACTACAGAAAACAAAACTAACATCACACAAACATTCTCATTCAAATAATAATTAACAGAACGCCGTTATAAGCGAAGCTGTCTCGTTCACTCGATTAACCAATGCAAGAACCTGGTTCTCCAGCACAGCATTATGGTTCAAGTTTCCGTAAGCAATTTTTCCAACGAGCGAGACTTCAGTTTGATCGGGCGCTTGATTTAGGTTGCTCTTCGAGTGGCATGGAGAACGGGGACGAACCGTACGACGTCGTTGTTTCGGTTTATTAATTACATAGGGGTGGTGTGGTCTCGTACACCGGCTGCGAAAAAAAGGGGGCGACTGCGTGATTGGTGAATAAATCGACAGATTAAGCGGGGAAATTCTCCCAGGGGCAACGATAGGAAAGAGAAACGGCTAGGCGAGGGATCGGCGGGGGGTGGTCGAGGTGCGCGGCACGAGCGATGGGGGTGACGGTCGTCAGAGAGACCGATGAGGGCGCGCAAGGGGCCGAAAGGAGATCCGGGCCGCGAGGCAATATTTTCACTTCGTTCTTGTTCCTTCGTTCTCTTTTTCGTCTCTACGGCGTAGTTGACGGTCTCGCCTCTATTCCCCGATTTCACACGTCCCGCTCGCTCCAATCGAAGTCCCGCTGCACGCCAAATGAAAATCTATCGATCACTTTGCCCTGTAGGCGGATTTAATTTAATTTGCGACACAGTTGTCGCACCGAGACCGCCGCGGAGCCGAAGGAAACGCGAAGAAGAGCGGGACAGTTAGTCACCGGTAAACTGATTCTCGTTTAATCCGGCTCGCGGCTGTCGACATTTTCGCGGCGGAGAGGATGCAAGAAGTTCCTTGCGCATTCGGTGGCATGTTGTTCTTGGAGTTTCTTGATTCTCATCAAGTTGGACTTGTGGATCTTTGTGCAAGTTGATATTTTTGAAGAATGTAATTGGGAAAGTGAAATTATGGAAAACGATTTTTTTGTGGGAAATATTGTAAAAAGCACTACGCTTTGGATATTTTTTCCTATCACGTCCATTTTGTACAGTTTACACTTTTATTTTCAAATGTATAAAAATCCGTGTTCCACTCATGAGGCATTAATTGGTAATTCAATTATGCAAAGATTCACGAAGGGAATCATTTGTTGTTGAGCCGTCACGGCTTAATAGAGTCGACACATGCAGAGACTTAAGCTCTTTACAGCACGGGGCAAAAAACGGCTCTTATTGTTTAGTATTTTAACGGTACATCGCAGCAATCATTGGCCTTTGAAATGAAATTCCAAAACTTTCCTTTCACCCGCATGTGGCAGCCAGCGACGGGTTGTAAATGCATATTTCTGACGGGCGACCGAATGGTATCCTAAGGACACTCGGTACCTGGGGTTTGCTTGGAAGAAATTTGTATCCAAGCTAAAAGTCTCTGCATGTCTTAGGTAGCACCCCACCCTCGTTAGACTAGGCGCGCCAAGGGCGCAGCGACGATGAAGACAATACGTTTCGAAAGCCCCTGATTGGGACTTGTCAATTTTGGCGATAACCAATGAGGGTGTTTTCTTAAATTTCGGAGCTGACGATCTTACTCGCAGATTGCCAGCGAAACAGACAACTCAAAACTTTCGAACGATTTATATCATACAAGCGCGTCTTAGTGTTCAGACATAATTGTACACACGAAAAATACAGTCCACTAACGAAGAAGCAAGCGGTCTCATTTAATCAGCTCCAAGTAAGGACGCTGCTGTGAACGCCCAACATATGTTTTGAATAATATATTAAACAGTTTAGGTCCTTTGGTCATTTTTGTGGTTAGATATTTAACTAATTACTTATATTTAACTTTATTATTATTATTTATTTAACTTTAATAATTAGTTAAGAAACTCTTAATTACTAATTCGTAGTACCTGTTAAGTCGTTTTTACTGAAGCAACTGAAGTGTACATATTATAAGGTATTCCTGAATGATTGCCAAACAGTTAAAATGATTTAATTGGCCACACGTAAATTTTATAGAACGAAATTCATTAGATTTTATTATGCGAAGCAAAGTGAATAATGACTGTCATCTTGAGCGACACGAAACAAATTATTTTATGGTACGGTCTTGTATCTTCGAAAACACACGCATGCAGGTATTTGGATTAGGTCTGATAACTACTTTCAGAAGTTACTTTTACTCTCCTGTGTATACGCAGCGTGAGTGTATACTACTATGCTAGAAAGTAGACTGTAGGAAGATATACTGTTAGGGAGTTTCTCTCAAGTCTGAAGCCACTAGTGAGTTCTACGCCCGAGAACGCCGTTTATGGCGATGTATAATCACGTATTATTTGTTACAGAACTCTTCCGTGCATTGTTTGCAACTTTCTTAGATTGAGACAGAAAATTGGATATTTTATAATAAAAATCCTTATTTGAGATTGTGGTGATAAAATTATAATTAAACAATTTGATTACACAATAATGTATTTCGCATAACCTCAAATTTTGTGAAAGTATTCGTACGTTGTTACGGCTGATTTGTATGTTTATATTTACTGTGTATTAATTTAACGATAAAGAATATAATGTAAAAAATGTATTGAAAATCAGAAAGAGATTCATTTTAATTCAACTAAACAGGACATTTAAGCAACATTTCGTTCTATTCTAATTATTTTAGTTTATTAAATAAGTCTACAGAGTGAGAGCTTATCTGAAAATAAATATAACTATTTTTTATATGAATACAGTGAATTATAAATATATTCCCTAGTTACATAAATGAAATTAAATGAAACTAAGTAAAACTAAATGAAAGTAACTTTAATATGGATTTGGTATTTATACAACAAATCGCATACATAGTTATAGATGTTTATGTAAACTACATAGGTTTTACATAAATGTTTTTCTGCGGTTTCTTACCTTAATCTTAATGCACCGTTTTCCATTTTCCATTTTACTTTACAATGTCCTTAATCTTTATTGCGAAATCAAAGATTGTGAGATCAATATTCAATGATACCCTAAAATCAAGGTTTCCTATAAATTGGCTCCTAATATTCAATAGTTGTCTGTGTAGGCAGGTCGATATCGAATTCAATTTTCTCTATTAAATCCAGTAATAGATCCGAGAGGAATTATCAGATCTTCGAACGAGCATATTGAGGATATTATACGCGTACATTTCCACAGGTTGTAAAGTCAGATTATATCCCCTAACGGGTTTGCGGCTCGTATTCCAAGAAAAGGGAAATTTTCCTCTTCCTTGCCAGTAGCAAACATATAACGTTATTCATTTTTGGATTCTCTTTCATGTTATCCGGTGGAAAATTCATGGAAAAGTTCCACATTTCATATTTCGGTACCACGAAAAACAACATTTTTGAATCTAAATTTGAATGTTAATAAAAGTAAAAATATTGCTCATGTCACACATAATTAGCTGTTACATACCTGTATGTCGATATTTTCTGTATTTTTAAAATACGGAGCAAAGAGCTAAAGTATTGCTTCAAAGGTTTTATAGTTTATTCGAATTTCAAATAAAATGAAACATCGTATGTTACAAATAAAAAGAAAATTTGAATGTGCTCTATTCAATTATTGGATTTTTTTGAAGATGAAAGATAAGAAAAATAGATGACAATAAATTCCGCGAGGAAATGAAAATAATTACTTGAGGTATAAAAATGAAATAAAACTAAAAATATTTTTGTATATTATATTTTACTTCGTTTTAGATACAGAGTGTAACTATTTGGGTAGTATAACAGTAAAGCCATTCGTCCAATATGGAAAAAATAGAATATCTGAAGAAAAATTCGTCTGTGTCAAATTTTGTTTTCTACAAAATCAATATTACAGGCCCGTTGTTTGCGAATTGTTTGTAAGCTTTATAAAATTCACACATACATGTTTGTGCATGTCATTCGAAAAATATAACGTTTCGATAACAGCGCTTGTGGATAACGAGAGTTTAAATAAGAGAGATTCGACTACAATGAAACAAATAGGAATATGATAATATAGTTGTAAAGGGAGTATTACAATAGAATATATAATTCAGCATTTAGTAGTAACTATTTTATTTTTATTTTTGCATTTGAAGCATGTAAAATTCATAAATACAATCAATTTCTGTTGTGTTACTTATATACTTCAATTTTCGTGTTATGTGTTTAACCATTATTAGTTATTTCTATTAATATTTATAAATATTATCAGTGTCGTGATACTGCAATGTTTACAATGTATTACGATCTTCCTATGCGAATTGATATAATGAGGCAAGTAGTAAGTAATAAAATAAACACTATCATCGATTTCAATATAAGTAGAAGTACCGTAGAATAGTCAGACATAGAATCAATCAGGAACATACGCCACCATAGAAATATACGTGCATATTTAATAAATGTCGAACTATTAATTTAATTTAAATACAAATCCTATATAACAAAACATATTATCTTATGTTCTAGTTTCTTAATTTTGCAAGGTAACTATGTTTTTAGGTAATTATCAGGTAGTTCCACGGTCTACCTCAATCGTACATCATCTTTAATCTAATTGCATAATAATTATTCAAAACACTAAGAATACACTATAATACTGCATTACTTCATTGTGATTGAAACGTACACCATTTTGAAATTTTTCATTGATTTTCAATTGATATTTAAAGCTGACAATTTTGAATTTAAGAAACAATGGAAAGAGTAGATTTTCGCGAAGAAAAAGGACGATAAATGGCAAACGGAAAGATGGTCCACGGGAAGCGTCCATGCGTTCTTCCGGGTGGAATCGGTGTTTTAAAGCAAATGAGGGAACAGGTTAAAGTCCTTAGAGCGAGAAAGTAATTAAGTTGGCGCCGGCCCTGAAGTCGACGCCGAGGGTGTGGGGAAGCAATGAAATTCGTTATTACCAAGCTTAATGACGCGACTCAAAAATGTTTAATCTACCTGTGCCCATGTCCATGAGCCTCTCTACCATTGACTTCCGCCTCACGATCTTCTAGCAGACAAATATTCAATGGAAACCGTATGTTTCAGTGAGCACGTTTCGCTTGGCGAGAGACCTTTATCTTTTTTCTCCTTTCTTGTGTTATTATACAATGACAAAAAGGTCTTTGGTCTTAGCTCTTACTCTCAGAATTTCATTTACTTTTAATTTCGAGATTGAAATACGCATTCTTGCTATCTTATCAAGGAAGTTGATTACTTCAGTCTTCTATGCTTTGAATAGTAATTCCTTTCAAATATTCAGTAATTATCTCTTTGCTTTTGTTTTTTTCGACATAAATAATTAATTAAGAACAAAGGAGAATTTCATGTCCATTTTTATTCACGTTTACTTCAACGTGAATCGATGAAGAAAATAATATTTAATACTGAACTCAAAAGAATTTAGTGATATTTAGTTTTGTTCACTTCTGTTTGAAGCCTGCCTATCGAATCTGACACGATATTGTATGGTAATATTTAATTATAATAATTATTATTAAGTTTATAGTAAAATATGTGTGAAAATTTGATCTGTTTTAGGTTATTGTTATCGCTACTTGCACATCACTGTTTGCGAGTAATTAAAAAATTAGACTTCAAATCTGTAAATGTCTTTTCCATGGTTTTTTTATACTAGTGATGCTGCGAGATTTAGAATTCTTAAATCACTTTAAAAGTAAATTAGTCTCCTTTTTCGTGTAGAGTGTACCTCATATGTAAGATACACACACACGCGCGCGCATGGCGTATGTGTACATTTCAAAGTGATTAAATTAACGAATATAAAGCAGTAGAATGTCTTTAATGCTACGTGCCGACTTGAGGGTTTTACACTCGAGAGCAACTCTCTAGTAAACACAGGCCAGAGAGCTACTTTCGAAAGTTACGAGAACACGCAACATAAGCTCCGTGGCTTACGTTCCGTAGCATTACTATATACGGCAGAGCTGTTGCTAACCGGATAATTTGGACACCTAACTATTTGGAAATTATCTCAGGGAAAAATATATGAGTGTAGTGTCTGCGAGCAATTTACATTTTTCATGGATAACATTAATTTCCTATGTGGTAACAAATTTCGAAACTGTTACAATATAAAGCACCAGATACCTGGAAATGTCAATCAATTTAATTATTGTATAATAGTTATACTGTATAAAATATAAAATATAAACTGACAGGTGACATTGTTTATTGGACAAATTTATAAGATGAAAGCAACAGTGATTTTGTGATCATACTCACAAATTTTCTCTTATTATTAATAATTTATTCTCAGATTTAATGTTGATAAGTGTAAAATATTATTTCCATTTAAGTTACATCAACTGAGAAATATTCGAACTTGTCAAATTCAATTTAAAACTGTTCAACTATATTTAACATTTTGACTGCCACGTCACCCGAATTCGGGTGACATTCTTTACAGAAACTTGTACATTAATCTTTGATGACGCATCGAACAAACCGAATTTTGTTGGATATATGAGATATAAGAAAGATAGTGGAGCAATTATTAAGAAGAATCATGATTTCTCAGTTTCTGGTTAATAAAAAAAACTGTTTCGAGTGTATGGGAGTTTTGATAAGTATTTACTTGGTAGACAAAGTGTTAATTGTATAGTACGAAACAATGGCTAAATAAGGAGCATCAATGAGAATGTGGCAGCAGTTCTGGCCCTTCGTCAACAGAGGGTCAACACGCCTAAGCCTTTCTCGCTCCTAATCAGTTCAGCGTGAATTTGTATATAAGTAACCGTTGAATTTCTTCTATTCGTTTCGGCGTCTAAGACATGGGTCTATCAGGTTGCCTTACTAAAGGAAGCAGACAGGGTCAGTAGAGTAATAAAACAGAACTGAAAATAGTGTATAAGTAGGTTTTTCTTTTTTATATTTTCCTACATATATCAAGAATAGAATGTGATATTACCGCACCTGAAATAAAAAGTAACCATAGAACGACTGAGTCTAAGTAACACATATTATAATAGTTATAATATGTATAAGACAAGTATATATAATTGGTAGATTAATCTGGAGATAGCGATTACAGAACACTTGAAACGTGTGGTACAAAATGTAGTATAAGAATATATTGTTACCTATATTTTTTGTAAAAATTGATTGTTATTGTAGATAAAATTTATTCATCTACAAATGATTTAAATTAATGAAATTGTCTTATTGACGAGTCTTCTAGACCCCGAATGAAACGCCTCATTCCCTCCCTCCCAAATTTTTCCTATTTCTACCCTTTACAGTAAATCCTAGACCGCTTCCAGAAAAATAATATTAGTCGACGAAAATACATAGTAAACTTAGAAAACTGAGACCGAAAAACGGCAAAGATGAGGGCGAATTGTGAAATACGAGATTGCACATTGTCAGTTAGGAAGTTCCAGAGGAATGACTCCTACTGAAACTCCATGAGTATTTGAACCACATTCGTGAATCTGTCTACACACTATATCAGTACCAAGAAATGAGATTGTACCACAAACCGTTGCTAAATATTATCGAAAATAAAATAATTTCAGACCACATTTATTTTCGCGGGAGGTCGTGATTTATCTACATTCTTTGGAGGTTCCTACTTTCTTATAATTCCGAATGCAATTTGAAAGTAAAAAATAATCGTTCGAATATCTGCTTGCATGATATTTTCCAATTAAACCAATTTTTTAAATTAGGTATTCAAATTTCTACTATTCCAATGAAATTCTAATAATATTGATACCTTAAATGTTACAAAAATCGTAAGCGTTTTACATGACACTTATTCGTTCGTAACAAAGATAAATAGGAACAATTATTAATTATTTGATATTATAGTGCTTACATTACAATATTGTCGACTTATTTACGTTAGTAAACATTTTTATTCAACATCGGTCATCTTACATACTAGAATTGTTTTCAAGCAATTCAGAGGTATCGGTCAGGAGTGACTGTCATGGCCGTCAACGTGTTAAATTGATGTTTTCTTCATTATGAAATTATACTCTTACATATCTTATTTATGTAGAATCATTAAATCATAAAATAATTTAATGTTGGCTTGTTCAGATTCTTCTCGTCATGACTGACTGCAATAACCTCGAATAAAAACATCTCCGAACAGTTCTACAATATTCAGTTACAGGGAGCACTGTGGAATTCTCAAACTATCACTTTCATACTCGCGATTTTCTATTCTATTCACTCTTATCTCTTTGTGTTTTAAAACTTTCTTCTGCCTTCGTAGTTCTATCTGTGCGACTCGATGTATGTACTTATGAACTTATGTCCTGGAATGTCTTGCACAATAAAATACAAACTCATAATATTAATGGATTCGCATTAAAGTTTACGAAAATATACATTTCTGGGTATCGAATAATATATTATATTATATTATATTCTCTAAAAGGCTCTAGAACATAAGGTGTTTCTG
The DNA here is from genome assembly GCF_051020985.1 of Nomia melanderi. Lineage (NCBI taxonomy): Eukaryota > Metazoa > Arthropoda > Insecta > Hymenoptera > Halictidae > Nomia > Nomia melanderi. The sequence goes on along the minus strand of NC_135006.1, from coordinate 8,776,454 downwards.
AAGGAATCAATACATATTAAAGTTTACTTTATAATTATTTTCATATTATTATAATTTCAACGAAAAAATATTAATATAAGTAAAAACATTTGCAGATACGTATAAGAATAAGACTGTTTAAAAGTAGTCATCTTTTTATAGATTATCTAAAACTATGGGTATAAGGGACTATTTGTTCAGATTGTTTACCTTTCTTTTAATAGGGTAGATTTTTTAGTGCAATATGAATTTTTACAAGAAGATTATAGTAAATATTACTATAATTTTTTATGTAAGTACTTTTTTAAATATCAAATTGTGGTACCTTTGTAATTAAATTCTTTCTTAATTATCTCTGCTAAGAAAGAATAAGTCATGTAAAAATCTTATGTTACACTATTATCTAATTAATTACGTCATTAAACATTTCTATTGGAAACTATCTCCTCGTACAATGTAGTTGTTTTTAAACAATTCAAACAAGCCTGGTCATTGATGACCAACGTGGCCGTCAAAATTTTAACTTTAGATCGGTTGTTCGCAATGAAGTCCGGATATCTTAAGACGACGATCATTCAGGTGAATCTTAAAATTGCTACATTCGCAGCAAAATCGTAAGGTTCGAGGAACTATGCTGTGCCGAATAAATTCGAACGACCACGAAAACGGTCGCTGAATGTTTCCCAGGACGCTCGTATATAGGGATTATTCAAATTTTGTGGGACCTTCTATCCTAGGTAACAGCCAGAGTAAAAGGCAAGGGACATCGTGGTCAGCGCGCGCCAACCGAAAATATAAAGCAACGCAATTCCAGGTCGGTTCGAAAAGATTCAGCAAGACAAAAGGTTCTGCTTAGAATTCACTTAGCATGCAGGAAAACATCTCCCATATTTGCTTATTCTCTTAAAAGTTATCTATAATACTTCTATGCTGCTGTAACTATTATTAAAAATCCCTGTGTTGTGATTAATTCATAAATGCATTTCTACCTTTTCTTTTTAAATTTCAAATAATATAAACAAAATAGAGTACAGTAATTCTGGTATCTATCTTATAAAAATTATATAATTTTTTCGATAATTATTTGGTTATATAACAACAACAACAACAACAACAACAACAAAAATGATAATAAAAACAATAGAAATTTCGTGATTGTTACGTGAATATCATTTATAACAAAACTAAACGTTATTTACTAATAACAATTATTAATTATTTAGTAATAAAGTTCCTAATTTGTGTTATTATCTAAGTATTTACGTAAATATTACAAAATTTATTTAAGTTACCTCGTTCGTCTCGCTGCAATTGTTTATAACTACTTGAAAGTGACAGTCATTGGCGACAACGTAACTGACAATTTCTTTGCTATGGTAGAAATGGCCGGCAATATACTGCCACTGAACACTCTTGCTATCACAAACCGATACTATGCCTGCTCCATTGTCGTCGTGAAAATTGAAATAAAAATTTTAATGGAACCTCTATTCGAACGTAACTTTATTTTAATAATGTCCAATCTTAGCGTCAAGCCTCCTGCAGCTTCAACACGTATTTTAGTAACAATCAAGGTTCTAAAACACGTGTTATATTTATAACCTCTATTAACTTTTACAATTGCAAATGTCTTGGATCCTGCACATAGATATGGTTCAGTATATCCTTCCGTGTGATAGAAATGAAATAGATAACTCAATCCTTCAAGCAATCTTTAACAGACGAATTCAAAATTAAAATGCGCGAATAGTGTAAAGGTTCCGATACATGCAATAAGATATGTCCATTATTCATTAAAGTAGTGAATACTTCAATCAAACAGTACATTAATCGTATAACATTAATAAATTATATTTAAGGAAGATTGAGATTAAGTACTGTTAAACTTAGTTGTTAACCGAATAACAAAGTTCGTGACAGGAAAGAGGAGGAAAGGAGAACTGAAAAAGTGCAGCATTGAGGTGATAGATCAGTTGAAGGACAGTTTTACGCCGGAAAGAGTGAAGTTTTATTAGAAAAACGTGTCAGCAACTGACAGTTCAAAGAAATCATTCGCTCGAGACGTTTAATTAACGAGATGACACAAAACGACCGTACGATCGGAGCTGGCAATAGTATAGTTGGCAAAAGCTATACTTCAACGGTATCTCTGTGAACGATCGTTAACCAGGACGAACGGTTGCGTGACTCTCAAATGTCCAACTTCAACTCAAATCATCAGAATTGCCAAGAAACCCACTCTAGAAGCGAAAGAGCACTTGTGGTTTGCGATTTGAGGAAGCAGAGAATGTTTTTAATTGATGAGTAACGAATGCAATCGGGTATTTTTCGGGTCTTTTTTTAATCGGTTCTTCGTGAAATGTTTTGTCTGAATGTAATTTTTGTTTTTAACCGATCGAATGGAGACATATGGATTAGTGCTTTTTTGTGGATAAGTATTATAAAATTAAATGTAGATTGAGAAAAATTAATTCCTCTTTCTGATTTTAAATTTCCTATTTTCTATACGTGTACAGTGGATATTCCACGTTAGCCACATTGCCCCACCTTTTCGGGTATCAACATGCACCAGTAATAATCATGCGCCGAAAGCTGAGCGTTGTGAGTGGAAGAGTCCTCTTCAGTGTTGAACCAAGCTCGGTTTGGCTAACGTGGGACCTCCATTGTATATTATGTTGATCATTATTAGAATTCTAATACAATGCACTTGCGATAAGCACTAGCACGTGGAGTATAGAATGCAGAAAACTTTAAGGAATTTCGAGAGTGATGTTATTTTACTTTCAATTTGGTCAAATTCTTACAAGATTAATGTCTATTTTCAGATAAAAACTGCCGTGATCAAATGAAAATATTCTTATATTTGTATAACTGGACATTTCAGAAGTTCATAAAAATTTAGTTTCAAAATTATTATCGGTTAGTCCTATTGAAATATCATTAGCGAGAACTACTTGTACCCTGATTTATGAAAGAAGATCCCTTGGAGTTAGATCTAACATTTTGCGGTGTTGTCGCGTACTCACGCTTCATCCGTCAACTGATTACTGATCCCATTGCCTGTGTTTTAATCAATGTCTTTCGACTCCTTGTCTTTGAGTCCTTACGAACGTTTTTTCTTTGTTGCACATGTATTGCTATCCTTTCAGCGGTAGTTCTACTTCGACTGTTTCTGTGGCAACAAAACAATATGTCGATGTTTATTGGGGAACGCGGAAGACTCGCGCCGCATCTAATTAATGGCGGATGGCGAGTCGTTGACGAATTCAGGATCTTTTACTTATGCTAAGCGTGAAAGGAAACTTACTTATTTATTCAATAAGACTTCATAACAATGCAGTTTTTATTAATTCACATACGTAACTATTTTTATAAATACTATATAAACTAAACTTTACTATATAGAGTAAAGATATAGTCGTAATTTTTTATATACTCGTAATTTCTTATGGACACATATCAGAATATTTAATAGAATTCGTAATTTTATAGTACAATACAATGTAAATACTAAAATTGTATATATTTGAAAATTATTTTTCAGAAAATTTTTAATCACTAATTTGTAAAGTGCACATTTCGTAACGTGAATAAGTACGATCTAACAATTTTCTTCGTCTTTGAACAAGAAAAGTTAGCGATTTTTCGTTTATTTTAATTATGCACGGTAATAATAAACATAGTAAAAATTAAAAAACCCTTTTCATCATCCACAAAGAACGTAAATATTGTCTAAATACTTACCTCTTTATGATCACATATTTCAAATTGCAATTACAAAATTACCGCAGCCAATTAGCCTACCATGACCCTTTTACAGAAAATATTCGAATAAGAATAATTTCCCAATAGTTTCCCAGGTCTTACCACGTGGAGGTTGCAGCGAGGAGACAAAGGAAGGTGGATGGACACTGAATTCCATCAACCTGCCTTCCCAATTCTAAGTCTTGCTTTAAACTTATTGTTATCGCACTTAAAAATAATCCCACGGCGGCTGTCTTCTTTCTTGAAACTGAAATGATGGGATATCCCACGGTGGATGATCGACGTGTTCTTTCGCTCGCTTAATTCTAACGCAGCTTAGCCGACGTATGACTTACACTATACAATGATCGCAGTATAGGGAGTGAATCAAGGAAGAAGTCCTTGATTCGAGCATCAGGCGAATCGGGGAAGAAGTCCCTGATTCAGCCAGAGCAAAATTGGGGATACAATCTAAATTCTAACAGAGTTTCGCCTTATGAGACTACGCGCAGTTCGCAGATATGCCGAGCAATTATCGGACCAAGAAGCAAAGGGAGCGAATCAAGGAAGAAGTCCTTGATTCGACAACTGGGAAAATCAGAGAAGAAGTCTCTGATTTAAAAAGGAGGGTGACGCGAGCAAACCGCGATCAACCAGTCAGAACCACAGTCCCGAGTTACGATGCTCTTCCTCTTTCGGATCAGCGGACGGACACGTACTCTTCTTAGGCGCCCGTTAACTTCCCAACGTCCGGCCCCGTGGCAAAGCCACAGGACTAGGGGCGGTTTACGAAGAAGTAGGATCCTAGGAAGAGCAATGCCGTGAGTCGTCGGCGCGAGCACCACCCGGCCCACGGTGTGACCGTCTTGATCTTACTCGCGAGTCCAAGCACCGAGATACGTGAACTGCAGAACTGACTGGCGTCACACGGCCCGATGCACTTGCAAACATGGCCAAGTGAACCGGAGAAGATGGAGACAGGCGAAATCAGAGAATGAAGCAAAAGAATAACTACTCGGCATATTTTACACAATTCGCAGCCATTGGCCTAGCCCCATCCTCGACAGGGACTACTCTGTCGGCGATGCTGCCAGTTTCCAGGCCCACCACGTGGAGGTTGCTGCGAGAGGAGACCCAAGGGAGGTGGATGGAAATTCAATTCCATCGACCTCCCGCTCTTATTCTAAACCTTATTTTAAACGCAATTATCGGCTGCGCACTTAAAAATAATCCCACGGCGGCTGTCTTCTTTCTTGAGTCTGAAATGATGGGGTATCCCACGGTGGATGATCGACGTGTTCTTTCGCTCGCTTAATTCTAACGCAGCTTAGCCGACGTATGACTTACACTGTACAATGATCGCAGTATAGGGAGTGAATCAAGGAAGAAGTCCTTGGTTCGAGCATCAGGCGAATCAGGGAAGAAGTCCCTGATTCAGCCAGAGCAAAATTGGGGATACAATCTAAATTCTAACAGAGTTTCGCCTTATGAGACTACGCGCAGGTCGCAGATATGCCGAGCAATTATCGGACCAAGAAGCAAAGGGAACGAATCAAGGAAGAAGTCCTTGATTCGACAACTGGGAAAATCAGAGAAGAAGTCTCTGATTAAAAAAGGAGGGTGACGCGAGCAAACCGCGATCAACCAGTCAGAACCACAGTCCCGAGTTACGATGCTCTTCCTCTTTCGGATCAGCGGACGGACACGTACTCTTCTTAGGCGCCCGTTAACTTCCCAACGACCGGCCCTGAGGCAAAGCCCCAGGACTAGGGGCGGTTTACGAAGAAGTAGGATCCTAGGAAGAGCAATGCCGTGAGTCGTCGGCGCGAGCACCACCCGGCCCACGGTGTGGCCGTCTTGATCTTACTCGCGAGTCCAAGCACCGAGATACGTGAACTGCAGAACTGACTGGCGTCACACGGCCCGATGCACTTGCAAACATGGCCAAGTGAACCGGAGGAGATGGAGACAGGCGAAATCAGAGAATGAAGCTAAAGAATAACTACTCGGCATATTTTACACAATTCGCAGCCATTGGCCTAGCCCCATCCTCGACAGGGAATACTCTGTCGGCGATGCTACTAGTTTCCAGGCCCACCACGTGGAGGTTGCTGCGAGAGGAGACCCAAGGGAGGTGGATGGAAATTCAATTCCATCGACCTCCCGTTCTTATTCTAAACCTTATTTTAAACGCAATTATCGGCTACGCTCTTAAAAATAATCCCACGGCGGCTGTCTTCTTTCTTGAGTCTGAAATGATGGGGTATCCCACGGTGGATGATCGACGTCTTCTTTCGCTCGCTTAATTCTAACGCAACTCAGCCGACGCAAGACTTACACTGTACAATGATCGCAGTATAGGGAGTGAATCAAGGAAGAAGTCCTTGGTTCGAGCATCAGGCGAATCAGGGAAGAAGTCCCTGATTCAGCCAGAGCAAAATTGGGGATACAATCTAAATTCTAACAGAGTTTCGCCTTATGAGACTACGCGCAGGTCGCAGATATGCCGAGCAATTATCGGACCAAGAAGCAAAGGGAACGAATCAAGGAAGAAGTCCTTGATTCGACAACTGGGAAAATCAGAGAAGAAGTCTCTGATTTAAAAAGGAGGGTGACGCGAGCAAACCGCGATCAACCAGTCAGAACCACAGTCCCGAGTTACGATGCTCTTCCTCTTTCGGATCAGCGGACGGACACGTACTCTTCTTAGGCGCCCGTTAACTTCCCAACGTCCGGCCCCGTGGCAAAGCCACAGGACTAGGGGCGGTTTACGAAGAAGTAGGATCCTAGGAAGAGCAATGCCGTGAGTCGTCGGCGCGAGCACCACCCGGCCCACGGTGTGACCGTCTTGATCTTACTCGCGAGTCCAAGCACCGAGATACGTGAACTGCAGAACTGACTGGCGTCACACGGCCCGATGCACTTGCAAACATGGCCAAGTGAACCGGAGAAGATGGAGACAGGCGAAATCAGAGAATGAAGCAAAAGAATAACTACTCGGCATATTTTACACAATTCGCAGCCATTGGCCTAGCCCCATCCTCGACAGGGACTACTCTGTCGGCGATGCTGCCAGTTTCCAGGCCCACCACGTGGAGGTTGCTGCGAGAGGAGACCCAAGGGAGGTGGATGGAAATTCAATTCCATCGACCTCCCGCTCTTATTCTAAACCTTATTTTAAACGCAATTATCGGCTACGCTCTTAAAAATAATCCCACGGCGGCTGTCTTCTTTCTTGAGTCTGAAATGATGGGGTATCCCACGGTGGATGATCGACGTGTTCTTTCGCTCGCTTAATTCTAACGCAGCTTAGCCGACGTATGACTTACACTGTACAATGATCGCAGTATAGGGAGTGAATCAAGGAAGAAGTCCTTGGTTCGAGCATCAGGCGAATCAGGGAAGAAGTCCCTGATTCAGCCAGAGCAAAATTGGGGATACAATCTAAATTCTAACAGAGTTTCGCCTTATGAGACTACGCGCAGGTCGCAGATATGCCGAGCAATTATCGGACCAAGAAGCAAAGGGAACGAATCAAGGAAGAAGTCCTTGATTCGACAACTGGGAAAATCAGAGAAGAAGTCTCTGATTAAAAAAGGAGGGTGACGCGAGCAAACCGCGATCAACCAGTCAGAACCACAGTCCCGAGTTACGATGCTCTTCCTCTTTCGGATCAGCGGACGGACACGTACTCTTCTTAGGCGCCCGTTAACTTCCCAACGACCGGCCCTGAGGCAAAGCCCCAGGACTAGGGGCGGTTTACGAAGAAGTAGGATCCTAGGAAGAGCAATGCCGTGAGTCGTCGGCGCGAGCACCACCCGGCCCACGGTGTGGCCGTCTTGATCTTACTCGCGAGTCCAAGCACCGAGATACGTGAACTGCAGAACTGACTGGCGTCACACGGCCCGATGCACTTGCAAACATGGCCAAGTGAACCGGAGGAGATGGAGACAGGCGAAATCAGAGAATGAAGCTAAAGAATAACTACTCGGCATATTTTACACAATTCGCAGCCATTGGCCTAGCCCCATCCTCGACAGGGAATACTCTGTCGGCGATGCTACTAGTTTCCAGGCCCACCACGTGGAGGTTGCTGCGAGAGGAGACCCAAGGGAGGTGGATGGAAATTCAATTCCATCGACCTCCCGTTCTTATTCTAAACCTTATTTTAAACGCAATTATCGGCTACGCTCTTAAAAATAATCCCACGGCGGCTGTCTTCTTTCTTGAGTCTGAAATGATGGGGTATCCCACGGTGGATGATCGACGTCTTCTTTCGCTCGCTTAATTCTAACGCAACTCAGCCGACGCAAGACTTACACTGTACAATGATCGCAGTATAGGGAGTGAATCAAGGAAGAAGTCCTTGGTTCGAGCATCAGGCGAATCAGGGAAGAAGTCCCTGATTCAGCCAGAGCAAAATTGGGGATACAATCTAAATTCTAACAGAGTTTCGCCTTATGAGACTACGCGCAGGTCGCAGATATGCCGAGCAATTATCGGACCAAGAAGCAAAGGGAACGAATCAAGGAAGAAGTCCTTGATTCGACAACTGGGAAAATCAGAGAAGAAGTCTCTGATTTAAAAAGGAGGGTGACGCGAGCAAACCGCGATCAACCAGTCAGAACCACAGTCCCGAGTTACGATGCTCTTCCTCTTTCGGATCAGCGGACGGACACGTACTCTTCTTAGGCGCCCGTTAACTTCCCAACGTCCGGCCCCGTGGCAAAGCCACAGGACTAGGGGCGGTTTACGAAGAAGTAGGATCCTAGGAAGAGCAATGCCGTGAGTCGTCGGCGCGAGCACCACCCGGCCCACGGTGTGACCGTCTTGATCTTACTCGCGAGTCCAAGCACCGAGATACGTGAACTGCAGAACTGACTGGCGTCACACGGCCCGATGCACTTGCAAACATGGCCAAGTGAACCGGAGAAGATGGAGACAGGCGAAATCAGAGAATGAAGCAAAAGAATAACTACTCGGCATATTTTACACAATTCGCAGCCATTGGCCTAGCCCCATCCTCGACAGGGACTACTCTGTCGGCGATGCTGCCAGTTTCCAGGCCCACCACGTGGAGGTTGCTGCGAGAGGAGACCCAAGGGAGGTGGATGGAAATTCAATTCCATCGACCTCCCGCTCTTATTCTAAACCTTATTTTAAACGCAATTATCGGCTACGCTCTTAAAAATAATCCCACGGCGGCTGTCTTCTTTCTTGAGTCTGAAATGATGGGGTATCCCACGGTGGATGATCGACGTGTTCTTTCGCTCGCTTAATTCTAACGCAGCTTAGCCGACGTATGACTTACACTGTACAATGATCGCAGTATAGGGAGTGAATCAAGGAAGAAGTCCTTGGTTCGAGCATCAGGCGAATCAGGGAAGAAGTCCCTGATTCAGCCAGAGCAAAATTGGGGATACAATCTAAATTCTAACAGAGTTTCGCCTTATGAGACTACGCGCAGGTCGCAGATATGCCGAGCAATTATCGGACCAAGAAGCAAAGGGAACGAATCAAGGAAGAAGTCCTTGATTCGACAACTGGGAAAATCAGAGAAGAAGTCTCTGATTAAAAAAGGAGGGTGACGCGAGCAAACCGCGATCAACCAGTCAGAACCACAGTCCCGAGTTACGATGCTCTTCCTCTTTCGGATCAGCGGACGGACACGTACTCTTCTTAGGCGCCCGTTAACTTCCCAACGACCGGCCCTGAGGCAAAGCCCCAGGACTAGGGGCGGTTTACGAAGAAGTAGGATCCTAGGAAGAGCAATGCCGTGAGTCGTCGGCGCGAGCACCACCCGGCCCACGGTGTGGCCGTCTTGATCTTACTCGCGAGTCCAAGCACCGAGATACGTGAACTGCAGAACTGACTGGCGTCACACGGCCCGATGCACTTGCAAACATGGCCAAGTGAACCGGAGGAGATGGAGACAGGCGAAATCAGAGAATGAAGCTAAAGAATAACTACTCGGCATATTTTACACAATTCGCAGCCATTGGCCTAGCCCCATCCTCGACAGGGAATACTCTGTCGGCGATGCTACTAGTTTCCAGGCCCACCACGTGGAGGTTGCTGCGAGAGGAGACCCAAGGGAGGTGGATGGAAATTCAATTCCATCGACCTCCCGCTCTTATTCTAAACCTTATTTTAAACGCAATTATCGGCTGCGCACTTAAAAATAATCCCACGGCGGCTGTCTTCTTTCTTGAGTCTGAAATGATGGGGTATCCCACGGTGGATGATCGACGTGTTCTTTCGCTCGCTTAATTCTAACGCAGCTTAGCCGACGTATGACTTACACTATACAATGATCGCAGTATAGGGAGTGAATCAAGGAAGAAGTCCTTGATTCGAGCATCAGGCGAATCGGGGAAGAAGTCCCTGATTCAGCCAGAGCAAAATTGGGGATACAATCTAAATTCTAACAGAGTTTCGCCTTATGAGACTACGCGCAGTTCGCAGATATGCCGAGCAATTATCGGACCAAGAAGCAAAGGGAGCGAATCAAGGAAGAAGTCCTTGATTCGACAACTGGGAAAATCAGAGAAGAAGTCTCTGATTTAAAAAGGAGGGTGACGCGAGCAAACCGCGATCAACCAGTCAGAACCACAGTCCCGAGTTACGATGCTCTTCCTCTTTCGGATCAGCGGACGGACACGTACTCTTCTTAGGCGCCCGTTAACTTCCCAACGACCGGCCCTGAGGCAAAGCCCCAGGACTAGGGGCGGTTTACGAAGAAGTAGGATCCTAGGAAGAGCAATGCCGTGAGTCGTCGGCGCGAGCACCACCCGGCCCACGGTGTGGCCGTCTTGATCTTACTCGCGAGTCCAAGCACCGAGATACGTGAACTGCAGAACTGACTGGCGTCACACGGCCCGATGCACTTGCAAACATGGCCAAGTGAACCGGAGGAGATGGAGACAGGCGAAATCAGAGAATGAAGCTAAAGAATAACTACTCGGCATATTTTACACAATTCGCAGCCATTGGCCTAGCCCCATCCTCGACAGGGACTACTCTGTCGGCGATGCTGCCAGTTTCCAGGCCCACCACGTGGAGGTTGCTGCGAGAGGAGACCCAAGGGAGGTGGATGGAAATTCAATTCCATCGACCTCCCGCTCTTATTCTAAACCTTATTTTAAACGCAATTATCGGCTGCGCACTTAAAAATAATCCCACGGCGGCTGTCTTCTTTCTTGAGTCTGAAATGATGGGGTATCCCACGGTGGATGATCGACGTGTTCTTTCGCTCGCTTAATTCTAACGCAGCTTAGCCGACGTATGACTTACACTGTACAATGATCGCAGTATAGGGAGTGAATCAAGGAAGAAGTCCTTGGTTCGAGCATCAGGCGAATCAGGGAAGAAGTCCCTGATTCAGCCAGAGCAAAATTGGGGATACAATCTAAATTCTAACAGAGTTTCGCCTTATGAGACTACGCGCAGGTCGCAGATATGCCGAGCAATTATCGGACCAAGAAGCAAAGGGAACGAATCAAGGAAGAAGTCCTTGATTCGACAACTGGGAAAATCAGAGAAGAAGTCTCTGATTAAAAAAGGAGGGTGACGCGAGCAAACCGCGATCAACCAGTCAGAACCACAGTCCCGAGTTACGATGCTCTTCCTCTTTCGGATCAGCGGACGGACACGTACTCTTCTTAGGCGCCCGTTAACTTCCCAACGACCGGCCCTGAGGCAAAGCCCCAGGACTAGGGGCGGTTTACGAAGAAGTAGGATCCTAGGAAGAGCAATGCCGTGAGTCGTCGGCGCGAGCACCACCCGGCCCACGGTGTGGCCGTCTTGATCTTACTCGCGAGTCCAAGCACCGAGATACGTGAACTGCAGAACTGACTGGCGTCACACGGCCCGATGCACTTGCAAACATGGCCAAGTGAACCGGAGAAGATGGAGACAGGCGAAATCAGAGAATGAAGCAAAAGAATAACTACTCGGCATATTTTACACAATTCGCAGCCATTGGCCTAGCCCCATCCTCGACAGGGACTACTCTGTCGGCGATGCTGCCAGTTTCCAGGCCCACCACGTGGAGGTTGCTGCGAGAGGAGACCCAAGGGAGGTGGATGGAAATTCAATTCCATCGACCTCCCGCTCTTATTCTAAACCTTATTTTAAACGCAATTATCGGCTGCGCACTTAAAAATAATCCCACGGCGGCTGTCTTCTTTCTTGAGTCTGAAATGATGGGGTATCCCACGGTGGATGATCGACGTGTTCTTTCGCTCGCTTAATTCTAACGCAGCTTAGCCGACGTATGACTTACACTGTACAATGATCGCAGTATAGGGAGTGAATCAAGGAAGAAGTCCTTGGTTCGAGCATCAGGCGAATCAGGGAAGAAGTCCCTGATTCAGCCAGAGCAAAATTGGGGATACAATCTAAATTCTAACAGAGTTTCGCCTTATGAGACTACGCGCAGGTCGCAGATATGCCGAGCAATTATCGGACCAAGAAGCAAAGGGAACGAATCAAGGAAGAAGTCCTTGATTCGACAACTGGGAAAATCAGAGAAGAAGTCTCTGATTAAAAAAGGAGGGTGACGCGAGCAAACCGCGATCAACCAGTCAGAACCACAGTCCCGAGTTACGATGCTCTTCCTCTTTCGGATCAGCGGACGGACACGTACTCTTCTTAGGCGCCCGTTAACTTCCCAACGACCGGCCCTGAGGCAAAGCCCCAGGACTAGGGGCGGTTTACGAAGAAGTAGGATCCTAGGAAGAGCAATGCCGTGAGTCGTCGGCGCGAGCACCACCCGGCCCACGGTGTGGCCGTCTTGATCTTACTCGCGAGTCCAAGCACCGAGATACGTGAACTGCAGAACTGACTGGCGTCACACGGCCCGATGCACTTGCAAACATGGCCAAGTGAACCGGAGGAGATGGAGACAGGCGAAATCAGAGAATGAAGCTAAAGAATAACTACTCGGCATATTTTACACAATTCGCAGCCATTGGCCTAGCCCCATCCTCGACAGGGAATACTCTGTCGGCGATGCTACTAGTTTCCAGGCCCACCACGTGGAGGTTGCTGCGAGAGGAGACCCAAGGGAGGTGGATGGAAATTCAATTCCATCGACCTCCCGTTCTTATTCTAAACCTTATTTTAAACGCAATTATCGGCTACGCTCTTAAAAATAATCCCACGGCGGCTGTCTTCTTTCTTGAGTCTGAAATGATGGGGTATCCCACGGTGGATGATCGACGTCTTCTTTCGCTCGCTTAATTCTAACGCAACTCAGCCGACGCAAGACTTACACTGTACAATGATCGCAGTATAGGGAGTGAATCAAGGAAGAAGTCCTTGGTTCGAGCATCAGGCGAATCAGGGAAGAAGTCCCTGATTCAGCCAGAGCAAAATTGGGGATACAATCTAAATTCTAACAGAGTTTCGCCTTATGAGACTACGCGCAGGTCGCAGATATGCCGAGCAATTATCGGACCAAGAAGCAAAGGGAACGAATCAAGGAAGAAGTCCTTGATTCGACAACTGGGAAAATCAGAGAAGAAGTCTCTGATTTAAAAAGGAGGGTGACGCGAGCAAACCGCGATCAACCAGTCAGAACCACAGTCCCGAGTTACGATGCTCTTCCTCTTTCGGATCAGCGGACGGACACGTACTCTTCTTAGGCGCCCGTTAACTTCCCAACGACCGGCCCTGAGGCAAAGCCCCAGGACTAGGGGCGGTTTACGAAGAAGTAGGATCCTAGGAAGAGCAATGCCGTGAGTCGTCGGCGCGAGCACCACCCGGCCCACGGTGTGGCCGTCTTGATCTTACTCGCGAGTCCAAGCACCGAGATACGTGAACTGCAGAACTGACTGGCGTCACACGGCCCGATGCACTTGCAAACATGGCCAAGTGAACCGGAGAAGATGGAGACAGGCGAAATCAGAGAATGAAGCAAAAGAATAACTACTCGGCATATTTTACACAATTCGCAGCCATTGGCCTAGCCCCATCCTCGACAGGGACTACTCTGTCGGCGATGCTGCCAGTTTCCAGGCCCACCACGTGGAGGTTGCTGCGAGAGGAGACCCAAGGGAGGTGGATGGAAATTCAATTCCATCGACCTCCCGTTCTTATTCTAAACCTTATTTTAAACGCAATTATCGGCTACGCTCTTAAAAATAATCCCACGGCGGCTGTCTTCTTTCTTGAGTCTGAAATGATGGGGTATCCCACGGTGGATGATCGACGTCTTCTTTCGCTCGCTTAATTCTAACGCAACTCAGCCGACGCAAGACTTACACTGTACAATGATCGCAGTATAGGGAGTGAATCAAGGAAGAAGTCCTTGGTTCGAGCATCAGGCGAATCAGGGAAGAAGTCCCTGATTCAGCCAGAGCAAAATTGGGGATACAATCTAAATTCTAACAGAGTTTCGCCTTATGAGACTACGCGCAGTTCGCAGATATGCCGAGCAATTATCGGACCAAGAAGCAAAGGGAGCGAATCAAGGAAGAAGTCCTTGATTCGACAACTGGGAAAATCAGAGAAGAAGTCTCTGATTTAAAAAGGAGGGTGACGCGAGCAAACCGCGATCAACCAGTCAGAACCACAGTCCCGAGTTACGATGCTCTTCCTCTTTCGGATCAGCGGACGGACACGTACTCTTCTTAGGCGCCCGTTAACTTCCCAACGTCCGGCCCCGTGGCAAAGCCACAGGACTAGGGGCGGTTTACGAAGAAGTAGGATCCTAGGAAGAGCAATGCCGTGAGTCGTCGGCGCGAGCACCACCCGGCCCACGGTGTGGCCGTCTTGATCTTACTCGCGAGTCCAAGCACCGAGATACGTGAACTGCAGAACTGACTGGCGTCACACGGCCCGATGCACTTGCAAACATGGCCAAGTGAACCGGAGGAGATGGAGACAGGCGAAATCAGAGAATGAAGCTAAAGAATAACTACTCGGCATATTTTACACAATTCGCAGCCATTGGCCTAGCCCCATCCTCGACAGGGAATACTCTGTCGGCGATGCTACTAGTTTCCAGGCCCACCACGTGGAGGTTGCTGCGAGAGGAGACCCAAGGGAGGTGGATGGAAATTCAATTCCATCGACCTCCCGCTCTTATTCTAAACCTTATTTTAAACGCAATTATCGGCTGCGCACTTAAAAATAATCCCACGGCGGCTGTCTTCTTTCTTGAGTCTGAAATGATGGGGTATCCCACGGTGGATGATCGACGTGTTCTTTCGCTCGCTTAATTCTAACGCAGCTTAGCCGACGTATGACTTACACTATACAATGATCGCAGTATAGGGAGTGAATCAAGGAAGAAGTCCTTGGTTCGAGCATCAGGCGAATCAGGGAAGAAGTCCCTGATTCAGCCAGAGCAAAATTGGGGATACAATCTAAATTCTAACAGAGTTTCGCCTTATGAGACTACGCGCAGGTCGCAGATATGCCGAGCAATTATCGGACCAAGAAGCAAAGGGAACGAATCAAGGAAGAAGTCCTTGATTCGACAACTGGGAAAATCAGAGAAGAAGTCTCTGATTAAAAAAGGAGGGTGACGCGAGCAAACCGCGATCAACCAGTCAGAACCACAGTCCCGAGTTACGATGCTCTTCCTCTTTCGGATCAGCGGACGGACACGTACTCTTCTTAGGCGCCCGTTAACTTCCCAACGACCGGCCCTGAGGCAAAGCCCCAGGACTAGGGGCGGTTTACGAAGAAGTAGGATCCTAGGAAGAGCAATGCCGTGAGTCGTCGGCGCGAGCACCACCCGGCCCACGGTGTGGCCGTCTTGATCTTACTCGCGAGTCCAAGCACCGAGATACGTGAACTGCAGAACTGACTGGCGTCACACGGCCCGATGCACTTGCAAACATGGCCAAGTGAACCGGAGGAGATGGAGACAGGCGAAATCAGAGAATGAAGCTAAAGAATAACTACTCGGCATATTTTACACAATTCGCAGCCATTGGCCTAGCCCCATCCTCGACAGGGAATACTCTGTCGGCGATGCTACTAGTTTCCAGGCCCACCACGTGGAGGTTGCTGCGAGAGGAGACCCAAGGGAGGTGGATGGAAATTCAATTCCATCGACCTCCCGCTCTTATTCTAAACCTTATTTTAAACGCAATTATCGGCTGCGCACTTAAAAATAATCCCACGGCGGCTGTCTTCTTTCTTGAGTCTGAAATGATGGGGTATCCCACGGTGGATGATCGACGTGTTCTTTCGCTCGCTTAATTCTAACGCAGCTTAGCCGACGTATGACTTACACTATACAATGATCGCAGTATAGGGAGTGAATCAAGGAAGAAGTCCTTGATTCGAGCATCAGGCGAATCGGGGAAGAAGTCCCTGATTCAGCCAGAGCAAAATTGGGGATACAATCTAAATTCTAACAGAGTTTCGCCTTATGAGACTACGCGCAGTTCGCAGATATGCCGAGCAATTATCGGACCAAGAAGCAAAGGGAGCGAATCAAGGAAGAAGTCCTTGATTCGACAACTGGGAAAATCAGAGAAGAAGTCTCTGATTTAAAAAGGAGGGTGACGCGAGCAAACCGCGATCAACCAGTCAGAACCACAGTCCCGAGTTACGATGCTCTTCCTCTTTCGGATCAGCGGACGGACACGTACTCTTCTTAGGCGCCCGTTAACTTCCCAACGACCGGCCCTGAGGCAAAGCCCCAGGACTAGGGGCGGTTTACGAAGAAGTAGGATCCTAGGAAGAGCAATGCCGTGAGTCGTCGGCGCGAGCACCACCCGGCCCACGGTGTGGCCGTCTTGATCTTACTCGCGAGTCCAAGCACCGAGATACGTGAACTGCAGAACTGACTGGCGTCACACGGCCCGATGCACTTGCAAACATGGCCAAGTGAACCGGAGGAGATGGAGACAGGCGAAATCAGAGAATGAAGCTAAAGAATAACTACTCGGCATATTTTACACAATTCGCAGCCATTGGCCTAGCCCCATCCTCGACAGGGAATACTCTGTCGGCGATGCTACTAGTTTCCAGGCCCACCACGTGGAGGTTGCTGCGAGAGGAGACCCAAGGGAGGTGGATGGAAATTCAATTCCATCGACCTCCCGTTCTTATTCTAAACCTTATTTTAAACGCAATTATCGGCTACGCTCTTAAAAATAATCCCACGGCGGCTGTCTTCTTTCTTGAGTCTGAAATGATGGGGTATCCCACGGTGGATGATCGACGTCTTCTTTCGCTCGCTTAATTCTAACGCAGCTCAGCCGACGCAAGACTTACACTATACAATGATCGCAGTATAGGGAGTGAATCAAGGAAGAAGTCCTTGATTCGAGCATCAGGCGAATCAGGGAAGAAGTCCCTGAAATTGGGGATACAATCTAAATTCTAACAGAGTTTCGCCTTATGAGACTACGCGCAGGTCGCGGACATGCCGAGCAATTATCGGACCAAGAAGCAAAGGGAGCGAATCAAGGAAGAAGTCCTTGATTCGACAACTGGGAAAATCAGAGAAGATGTCTCTGATTTAAAAAGGAGGGTCAATTTTAAAGTAAAATTAGATTAAGTGAAACTTGACTGAAATTAGAGTAAAAGTAGATTAGAATTACTGCTGAAACAAGTGAACTTAAATTAGAAAATCAAGAAGTGTTTGTGTAGTAGCACATGTTGCTACCTGTGACAAAGATTATTACATTGTGATTGTTTTTCAACGGAAATAATGTTAGTGGAGATGAGCCTAAGGTTAGAGAAATTTAAGATCCCAAAGAGACCTACTCTTCGAACTGGAGGGTTGCATGTTAAATGGCTGCTCCTTCTACCTTGACAGAATGCCATCTTCTTAACCTCTCAGTCCTTTCTGCAACAGAAACTGCCTCATTTGATTAGTGGATGAATAGAATTTAGGAAATGTAATCTAAAATGTGGGGTACAATTTTTAAAGTTACCTTTATAATATTCCCTGAAACAGAAACACAGAGGATTAAATAAAAATGAAAGTATATACCATTCTCCCCGTAGAATATCATTTCATATTCTTCTCAAGTATTTCTGCAACAGAAACTTACTTTTTTACATAGTAAATTTTGTTCAATTACGTGAAATTGAATAGTAGGAGGGATGTTTAAAAATTGGGAGTGTCCACTCTGTGTATCATACGTGCTATAAAAAACCCGAGAGTGGACTAATTCATTCGCGACACTAATTTACAGAGTTTACACATATTTCTATAATAAACGCGGGAGGTGCTTTACTGTACGCTGCTATAATTAATAGAATATTCAAAGATCTCGATAAGAATCGCGAAAAGTGTATGATTAATCGCAACGCTGCTTTAGAAATATAATAAAATAAAAACGCGAGGGTTTCAGTATCAATCGCAACTCTAATTTATTTAATATGAAGTGAATAACTCGCGTGCACCAGTTTCATTGTACGCAACGCTACATTTGAGAACATGGGGCAGCCGTTTTGACTGCAAAGAACCACTGTTCGCAGTACCGCAAACTCCGTTTTGGTTCTTATGGTTCCAGCATATTGTTGAGCATTTAATGTAACGCAACTCTAAGACAACGCGAGAAATCATTGTCGCGACACTAAGAACAACGCGATCTATTGATATCGCGACGCTACTTTAATAAATGAACGTGTATCCAATAAATTACGTTCTATCAGATGTGTTTATTCAATCATTCGCAACGCTATCTCAAAATCGAAAGGTACTACGTGCTAGTTAATATAATTGTGCTTTATATTCAATAACATTAATCTCAAGCGATTGATGTTTGTCATACGCAAAGCTATCTTTAAAGCAACTTTAAAAAACAAGTATAAAAATCAATTCTAATGGAAATCGCGATTATATCATTCGCAACTCTAATGCAAACCGTAATGCTTGTCTCGCAACGCTAATTAAAAATCGCGAGATGCTCATTGCTGGACGTTGGGGCGGCTATGGCCAGCCCGATACAACTACGACTACTTTTACTACTACCACCACCATTTCTACTGAAGCTAAAGTGAGTGCAGTGACAAAGTAGTAACATAAAATGACGCTCCATCTCCATGCTAAGATGGAGCGCCATTAGTAGTTGCCCTCTTGAGCGACATTTTGTCGGGGCCTCTTCGGCTTACGCCTCTTCGTTTCTTCGGCAGCCCGCCATTTCTGAAACCCTGAGCCTGCTCGATAGCGAACGGCGAATGACTGGGAAATAGTCATCAACCCTTCGACAGTGCAATCGAGCAGTTTCGAACGTTTCGCCTAATCGAGCCTGATACCGATCGCGACCGCGGTATCTAAGTGGAACTTGAAAAGCCGAGATCAAGGTTGATCAGCAAACGACATGCTCCGTTATGCTATCGACTTTGAACCGATTTTTCAAGTTCCTCCGGCAACTGACCATCGTGCAGAAACGATGGCCAGCACCGGCCCCTGCCTACTTAAATCTAACATTCATTCCAGAGAGTATGCTACCTGCCTGCCTATAGCTATATTTAAAAAAGGGGCAAACCACTCATTCTCACAAACACACATCATTCCACGATTGTCACTGATGCACCCGGGTGCGAAAGAACCTAACGCCTAGACAGAACGTCCCGGAACGTTCGCTGACAACCACATTCATACTCTAGTTTATCAGTCCCTGAAATCAACTGGCAATGGTTAACGATCTTTGAGAAAATATCTTACTTGGCACGAACGATTCATTGAAATTGATATAATTCTACTGTTCTTTATGTCATTCGGTAATGTATGGACCATCAAGGTATTCTAATATATTAACATTCGTACTCTGTTAAGTAATGAAATAAGGAAAAATGTGTATATATTCCATGAATAATTTATTGCAAACATGATATACAGTAACTGGAATATTTACGTATAAAGAGTATTTATGATATTATAAAGTCCGACGAATTTCCACTTCCTAACCACACACACACACAAGTGGATAATACGTCGGGCACGATGCGGTAACCATTGCCAATCGCTCACATGTTTAAATAATAACAATTTCATCATGTCCATTGCTCTCACTCTCCCAAGTAGCACCTGGGCACGTGAGAGAGATCGAGCAACGAACATGGAAACAATATCCTGAAAATCCTAGCTATGAAATCATGTTAGTTTGATTTTTCTATCGGTCTTAGGTTCTTTGATTCTCTATAATGACTATAACTGACTCAAAATTAAGAATTTAATTCTCTAACTTTAGAAATAAATGTGTATATACTAAGAAATAAAGATTTTAATATACTAGTATAATCAAAATTTAATGGAAAAGGAGACTCTAAGTAAAATTTCAATAAGAATGAATCTATTTTAAACTTTTAACACATTTTCAAAAATCAGGTGATCCCTTTATCAAAGCAGCTGTTTCTAATATCAAAAGAATGTATTACAGAGTATTTGCTTCGATTCAGAGATCTACCCGTCGCGAAATGTTTTCTTGTACATTTGCTATCATGTCCAGCGATTAAACAACTTTAACGCGAATAATCAATCATCTTAATCGATTGCATCTTAGTCAAACTTTAAAAATTGAAGACTATACTGAACTTATTGATACAATTAATGTACCACTAAGTTCTCAGTCGTATTATCTTAATATTCAATCTTGAAAATTGCATTATATCTTACATACAAAACTAGAAAATAAAGTAACATAAAAATAAAAGAATTGTTCCTAGTATTTGCAATTAACGTTAAACGCGACGTACAAGAAAACCCTATCCTATCTAACAAATAAACCAAAAAATGCTACTACTCTCGAATATGCCTCGAGAGGCATATCCGAGTTCACTGCACTCGCAAAATCAAAAACTACTAAAGTGGTACCACCAGCCACCGGTGTCGTTACGGACCATTCGTCCTACGACATGATCGGTGACTGGAGTGAAAAATAGAGCATGCGACTCACCGATCGCTGTTTGCAATCGGTACATAGCTTAGGATGGGCCGAGGACCACCGCACATCATGGATCTGCATTGATCTCAATCGGTCAGTAGTGGTCACTAGTGGTCAGTGGTAACCAGGGGTGGAGGTAGTAGTATGCCACTGGTGCCCAGAGGAGTCCAGGAAGTCTCAGGGAGTACCCGGGAGCTCAGGAGTGTCTACTGGTCCTCTCCTATCCTCCCAGTTCAGGTTAGGCCAGTGGTGGTCACTGGTAGCCAGGGGTGGTGGTAGGAGTAGGCCACTGGTGCCCACGGAGGTCCGGGTAGTTCCAGGGAGAGCCAGGGAGCTCAGGAGGCCCAGGAGAACTCTCTGGTCCGGAGTTCCCGAGGAACTGAGCTCCTGCTGCCGAACCTGCTCCTTATAAGGTCGAAGGTGGCCGGGGGTGGTGGTAGGAGTAGGCCACTGGTGCCCAGAGGGGTCCGGGAAGCCCCAGGGAGAACCAGGAGAGCTCAGGAGTGTCTACTGGTCCTCTCCTATCCACCCAGTTCAGGTTAGGCCAGTGGTGGTCACTGGTAGCCAGGGGTGGTGGTAGGAGCAGGCCACTGGTGCCCACAGAGGTCCGGGTAGTTCCAGGGAGAACCAGGGAGCTCAGGAGGCCCAGGAGAACTCTCTGGTCCGGAGTTCCCGAGGAACTGAGCTCCTGCTGCCGAACCTACTCCTTATAAGGGCGAAGGAGGCCGGGGGTGGTGGTAGGAGTAGGCCACTGGTGCCCACAGAGGTCCGGGTAGTTCCAGGGAGAACCAGGGAGCTCAGGAGGCCCAGGAGAACTCTCTGGTCCGGAGTTCCCGAGGAACTGAGCTCCTGCTGCCGAACCTGCTCCTTATAAGGGCGAAGGTGGCCGGGGGTAGTGGTAGGAGTAGGCCACTGGTGCCCACAGAGGTCCGGGTAGTTCCAGGGAGAACCAGGGAGCTCAGGAGGCCCAGGAGAACTCTCTGGTCCGGAGTTCCCGAGGAACTGAGCTCCTGCTGCCGAACCTGCTCCTTATAAGGTCGAAGGTGGCCGGGGGTGGTGGTAGGAGTAGGCCACTGGTGCCCACAAAGGTCCGGGTAGTTCCAGGGAGAACCAGGGAGCTCAGGAGGCCCAGGAGAACTCTCTGGTCCGGAGTTCCCGAGGAACTGAGCTCCTGCTGCCGAACCTGCTCCTTATAAGGTCGAAGGTGGCCGGGGGTGGTGGTAGGAGTAGGCCACTGGTGCCCACAGAGGTCCGGGTAGTTCCAGGGAGAACCAGGGAGCTCAGGAGGCCCAGGAGAACTCTCTGGTCCGGAGTTCCCGAGGAACTGAGCTCCTGCTGCCGAACCTACTCCTTATAAGGGCGAAGGAGGCCGGGGGTGGTGGTAGGAGTAGGCCGCTGGTGCCCACAGAGGTCCGGGTAGTTCCAGGGAGAACCAGGGAGCTCAGGAGGCCCAGGAGAACTCTCTGGTCCGGAGTTCCCGAGGAACTGAGCTCCTGCTGCCGAACCTGCTCCTTATAAGGGCGAAGGTGGCCGGGGGTAGTGGTAGGAGTAGGCCACTGGTGCCCACAGAGGTCCGGGTAGTTCCAGGGAGAACCAGGGAGCTCAGGAGGCCCAGGAGAACACTCTGGTCCGGAGTTCCCGAGGAACTGAGCTCCTGCTGCCGAACCTGCTCCTTATAAGGTCGAAGGTGGCCGGGGGTGGTGGTAGGAGTAGGCCACTGTTGCCCACAGAGGTCCGGGTAGTTCCAGGGAGAACCAGGGAGCTCAGGAGGCCCAGGAGAACTCTCTGGTCCGGAGTTCCCGAGGAACTGAGCTCCTGCTGCCGAACCTGCTCCTTATAAGGTCGAAGGTGGCCGGGGGTGGTGGTAGGAGTAGGCCACTGGTGCCCACAGAGGTCCGGGTAGTTCCAGGGAGAACCAGGGAGCTCAGGAGGCCCAGGAGAACTCTCTGGTCCGGAGTTCCCGAGGAACTGAGATCATGCTGTCGAACCTGCTCCTTATAAGGTCGTAGGTGGCCGGGGGTGGTGGTAGGAGTAGGCCACTGGTGCCCACAGCGGTCCGGGAAGTTCCAGCGAGCACCAGGGGAGCTCAGGAGGCTCAGGAGCCCCAGGAGGCCCAGGAGAACTGTCTGGTCAGGAGTTTCCGAGGAACTGAGGTCCTGCTGCCGAACCTGCTCCTTATAAGGTCGAAGGCCGAACAGCGAGGTACGTGAACTGCAGACCGACCGGCGTCACACGGCCCGATGCACTTGCAAACATGGTCAAGCGAACCGGATATATGGACACGAGCGAAGTGAGAATGAAGCTAAAGAATAACTACTCGGCATATTTCACACAATTCGCAGCTATTGGCCTAGCCCCATCCTCGACAGGGACTACTCTGTCGGCGATGCTGCCAGTTTCCAGGCCCACCACGTGGAGGTTGCTGCGAGAGGAGACCCAAGGGAGGTGGATGGAAATTCAATTCCATCGACCTCCCGTTCTTATTCTAAACCTTATTTTAAACGCAATTATCGGCTACGCTCTTAAAAATAATCCCACGGCGGCTGTCTTCTTTCTTGAGTCTGAAATGATGGGGTATCCCACGGTGGATGATCGACGTCTTCTTTCGCTCGCTTAATTCTAACGCAACTTAGCCGACGCAAGACTTACACTATACAATGATCGCAGTATAGGGTGTGAATCAAGGATGAAGTCCTTGATTCGATCATCAGGCGAATCAGGGAAGAAGTCCCTGATTCAGCCAGAGCAAAATTGGGGATACAATCTAAATTCTAACAGAGTTTCGCCTTATGCGACTACGCGCAGGTCGCAGATATGCCGAGCAATTATCGGACCAAGAAGCAAAGGGAGCGAATCAAGGAAGAAGTCCTTGATTCGACAACTGGGAAAATCAGAGAAGAAGTCTCTGATTTAAAAAGGAGGGTCAATTTTAAAGTAAAATTAGATTAAGTGAAACTTGACTGAAATTAGAGTAAAAGTAGATTAGAATTACTGCTGAAACAAGTGAACTTAAATTAGAAAATCAAGAAGTGTTTGTGTAGTAGCACATGTTGCTACCTGTGACAAAGATTATTACATTGTGATTGTTTTTCAACGGAAATAATGTTAGTGGAGATGAGCCTAAGGTTAGAGAAATTTAAGATCCCAAAGAGACCTACTCTTCGAACTGGAGGGTTGCATGTTAAATGGCTGCTCCTTCTACCTTGACAGAATGCCATCTTCTTAACCTCTCAGTCCTTTCTGCAACAGAAACTGCCTCATTTGATTAGTGGATGAATAGAATTTAGGAAATGTAATCTAAAATGTGGGGTACAATTTTTAAAGTTACCTTTATAATATTCCCTGAAACAGAAACACAGAGGATTAAATAAAAATGAAAGTATATACCATTCTCCCCGTAGAATATCATTTCATATTCCTCTCAAGTATTTCTGCAACAGAAACTTACTTTATTACATAGTAAATTTTGTTCAATTACGTGAAATTGAATAGTAGGAGGGATGTTTAAAAATTGGGAGTGTCCACTCTGTGTATCATACGTGCTATAAAAATCCCGAGAGTGGACTAATTCATTCGCGACACTAATTTACAGAGTTTACACATATTTCTATAATAAACGCGAGAGGTGCTTTACTGTACGCTGCTATAATTAATAGAATATTCAAAGATCTCGATAAGAATCGCGAAAAGTGTATGATTAATCGCAACGCTGCTTTAGAAATATAATAAAATAAAAACGCGAGGGTTTCAGTATCAATCGCAACTCTAATTTATTTAATATGAAGTGAATAACTCGCGTGCACCAGTTTCATTGTACGCAACGCTACATTTGAGAACATGGGGCAGCCGTTTTGACTGCAAAGAACCACTGTTCGCAGTACCGCAAACTCCGTTTTGGTTCTTATGGTTCCAGCATATTGTTGAGCATTTAATGTAACGCAACTCTAAGACAACGCGAGAAATCATTGTCGCGACACTAAGAACAACGCGATCTATTGATATCGCGACGCTACTTTAATAAATGAACGTGTATCTAATAAATTACGTTCTATCAGATGTGTTTATTCAATCATTCGCAACGCTATCTCAAAATCGAAAGGTACTGCGTGCTAGTTAATATAATTGTGCTTTATATTCAATAACATTAAAATCAAGCGATTGATGTTTGTCATACGCAAAGCTATCTTTAAAGCAACTTTAAAAAACAAGTATAAAAATCAATTCTAATGGAAATCGCGATTATATCATTCGCAACTCTAATGCAAACCGTAATGCTTGTCTCGCAACGCTAATTAAAAATCGCGAGATGCTCATTTCTGGACGTTGGAGCGGCTATGGCCAGCCCGATACAACTACGACTACTTTTACTACTACCACCACCATTTCTACTGAAGCTAAAGTGAGTGCAGTGACAAAGTAGTAACATAAAATGACGCTCCATCTCCATGCTAAGATGGAGCGCCATTAGTAGTTGCCCTCTTGAGCGACATTTTGTCGGGGCCTCTTCGGCTTACGCCTCTTCGTTTCTTCGGCAGCCCGCCATTTCTGAAACCCTGAGCCTGCTCGATAGCGAACGGCGAATGACTGGGAAATAGTCATCAACCCTTCGACAGTGCAATCGAGCAGTTTCGAACGTTTCGCCTAATCGAGCCTGATACCGATCGCGACCGCGGTATCTAAGTGGAACTTGAAAAGCCGAGATCAAGGTTGATCAGCAAACGACATGCTCCGTTATGCTATCGACTTTGAACCGATTTTTCAAGTTCCTCCGGCAACTGACCATCGTGCAGAAACGATGGCCAGCACCGGCCCCTGCCTACTTAAATCTAACATTCATTCCAGAGAGTATGCTACCTGCCTGCCTATAGCTATATTTAAAAAAGGGGCAAACCACTCATTCTCACAAACACACATCATTCCACGATTGTCACTGATGCACCCGGGTGCGAAAGAACCTAACGACTAGAGAGAACGTCCCGGGACGTTAGCTAACAACCACATTCATACTCTAGTTTATCAATTCCTGAAATCGACTAGCAATGGCTAACGATCTTTGAGAAAATATTTTACTTGATACGAATAATTCATTGAAAGTAATATAATTCTACTGTTCTTTATGTCATTTGGTAACGTATGGACGATCAAAGTATT
Source organism: Nomia melanderi (assembly GCF_051020985.1). NCBI lineage: Eukaryota > Metazoa > Arthropoda > Insecta > Hymenoptera > Halictidae > Nomia > Nomia melanderi. Next base: position 8,750,715 of record NC_135006.1, on the reverse strand, counting down.
CTAATATGTTAATATTCGTACTCTACTGAGTAAGGGAATAAGGAAAAGTGTGTATATATTCCATAAATAATTTATTTATTTCATTTACAGTAACTGGAATATATACGTATAAAGAACATTTATTATATTATAAAGTCCGACGCATTTCCACTTCCTAACCAAACACACACAAGTGGATAATACGTCGGAAACGATACGTTAGCCATTGCCCATCGCTCACATGTTTAAATAATAACAATTTCATCATGCCCATTGCTCTCACTCAATCAAGTAGCACCTGGGCACGTGAGAGAGATCGAGCAACGAGCATGGAAACAATATCCTGAAAATCCTAGCTATAAAATCATGTTAGTTTTTGATTTTTCTGACGGACTAATGTTCTTTGGTTTTCAACAGTTACTATAATTGACTCAGAATTAAGAATTTAATTCTCTAACTTTATAAATGATAAAACTACTAATATATCAATACTGTAATATGCAAAAAAAGAATAAGAGAGATTGAAATTTAATGGAAAATGAGATTTTAAGTAAAATTTCAATAAGAATGAATCTATTTTAAACTTTTAACACATTTTCAAAAATCCTCGGGTGATCCCTTTGTCGAAGCAGCTGTTTCTAATATTGGAAGAATGTTTTACAAGTATTTGCTTCGATTCAGAGACCTACCCGTCGCGAAATGTTTTCTTGTACGATATTTACTATCATATTTCAGCGAGTAAATTAACTTTAATGCGAATAATCAATCATTTCAATGTATTGTATCTTAGTCGAACTATAGGAACCGAAAACTGGACCGAACCTATTGATACAATTAATGTACCACTAACTTCTCAGTCATATTATCTTAATATTCAATGTTGAAGGTTGTGTTACGTCTTAAGTTACGTTAATTGTAATCCGATAAAAATTCAGAGCATTGTTGCTAATATTTGCAGTTAACGTTAAACGCGACGTACAAGAAAACCCTATCCTATCTAACAAATAAACCAAAAAATGCTACTACTCTCGAATATGCCTCGAGAGGCATATCCGAGTTCACTGCACTCGCAAAATCAAAAACTACTAAAGTGGTACCACCAGCCACCGGTGTCGTTTCGGACCATTCGTCCTACGACATGATCGGTGACTGGAGTTAAAAAGAAAGAGCATGCGACTCACCGATCGCTGTTCGCAATCGGTACGTAGCTTAGGAGAAGCCGAGGACCATTGGCATTCATCAGTACTGGCCACCATGGATCTGCATTACTCTCTACTGATCGGTGGTAGTCAGTACTGGTCACCAGTGCCTCAGAGTGAAGGTAGGAGTAGACCACTGATGCCCAGAGAGGTCCAGGGTAGTCGAGGGTAGTCGAAGATAGCCCATGGTAGACCAGAGAGGTCCAGGGTAGCCGAGGGTAGCCGAGGGTAGACCAGGGTAGACCAGGGTAGACCAGGGTAGACCAGGGTAGGCCAGGGTAGGCCAGGGTAGGCCAGGGTAGGCCAGAGAGGTCCAGGGTAGCCGAGGGTAGACCAGAGAGGTCCAGGGTAGCCGAGGGTAGACCAGAGAGGTCCAGGGTAGCCGAGGGTAGACCAGGGTAGACCAGGGTAGACCAGGGTAGACCAGGGTAGACCAGGGTAGACCAGGGTAGACCAGGGTAGACCAGGGTAGACCAGGGTAGACCAGGGTAGACCACGGTAGCCGAGGGTAGCCCAGGGTAGGCCAGGGTAGGCCAGGGTAGGCCAGGGTAGGCCAGGGTAGGCCAGGGTAGGCCAGGGTAGGCCAGGGTAGGCCAGGGTAGGCCAGGGTAGGCCAGGGTAGGCCAGGGTAGGCCAGGGTAGGCCAGGGTAGGCCAGGGTAGGCCAGGGTAGGCCAGGGTAGGCCAGGGTAGGCCAGGGTAGGCCAGGGTAGGCCAGGGTAGGCCAGGGTAGGCCAGTTCGAGAGTTCGCGAGGAACTGAGCTCCCTGCTGTCAAGACCGTCCTTATATAGTCGAAGATCCCCACCTTACTCGCGACCTCCTTGACGTCAACATAACAAACAATTTCTCGTTCTACCGTTCGCACTCGACGATATTATAGGGACTTTGATTTTTTTATTAACACATTGCGCGTCAGCCCCGCGATAATGGGGGATTTTTAGTCTATTATTTAATTGTTAATCCAACGTTAATGTACCATTTTAGATATGTATAAGACAAACCCAAAGTAACATTACTAAATCGAAATTCTTATTCTTTTACGTAAGTTAGAAATTTCGACTTGATGTTTAAAAATGTATGAATATAATTAGCGACACTCGGGTTTTTAGTAGCTGAAATATGGTCAGCGTACAATGTCTTAACACAATTTTATACAATCTCGCAGCCGATTAGCCTAGCAGCATCCGCAAATAACCGATGAGTGTAACACACTTATTATACAGCAAGGGGTTAGGGCAAAGTATTTCTACGAGATTATCTATCTGTTAGTAACAATATATATTAAGTTGTAGGAAGTATTATAGTGGTCAATCACGTGTGTCTATTTCAGAGTATTCTATTTACAGTGTGTTATGTACAAGTCTGTTACACGACGCGAAAGATAACGACGAACTGTATAACGACGTGAGTAGTGGTTAACTTGTGTCTATCCGAACTCTATCAGTACTTTATCTGAACTGTCCGTGGCTGCCACGGTCTTCACCTTATAAGGAAATTTCCCCTTGCTAAAGAGAAGCTCGATTAGCTTTTCGCCGACTGATAGAAGTCCCGAAAAGAGACTTCCACCAATCAGGTAATTTTATAACTATCCGCCTACTCTTTGAACTCTCAGCGCGTTTCTTCCGAACAGACATAGTTGTTAAAAAGCACTTTTCCTAAATTACTGATGATGATGCAGCAGGGTATCTTCCGGGCCCAGCCTAAGTGCGGCGCACAGCCTTGGGTCTGCGTAACTGGGCTCCTACTTTCGTGGATTGATGAAGTCTGATCTGCAGCCCTTTCAATGATCCAAAATTTATGGCGTCCGCTTGCAGTATTGAGACTGTCATGGGAAAGCCAAATGTCTAAAAATGTTAAAGACTTTTTCTCTAAAACAGCGTCTTACATTGCGCATACCATAAACCTCGCTGAACTCTCGTACGTCGGAAGTTTCTCTTCCGACGCATGGTTAGCCGCTGCAATTCTTACTACACAGAAAACCATGAACACTTTTATATCCTGCTAATGGCAGTAATCGAACGTACGATTCTTTTATGCGCGGAATGTCGCATCCCGGTGTTACTATATAAAGAGGCATTGTCGCATTAATTTCACTGTGAACTGCATTTTTTAACTCGCATTTTCTAAATAGAACTTCAAAGAAACTGATTATACTTTTCTCAGAATTTTAAAGTTATTATTTTAAGGCGAAATAGATAAAATAAAAATTTATTTATCGTTATATTGTTCGAAAGTAGTATTAAAACTGAAACTATAATTTTCTCAATAGTTCAGTTTTTTCTGATCAATATAAAGTAAGAACGAACCGTATATAATTAATATCTTTTGAGATACAAAATATTGTTGCAAGTTCTAAATGCCGAGACGTAAAATATCTTCGATGAATGTATAAATCTATTTTGTCGTGCCACTGAGAGAGTAACTCTACGTCTAGAGGAGAGAAAAGGACACCGTATTCTGTCTCACAATGTAACAACGTTGCACGGTGCGCCCCGACATTTTGCTCTCGCAGTTAGCTTCTCACCGAAATACACGGTCAGAAGCGGCCTACTTTCAAGAGCCCTTTTTATAAAACAAAGTGTAGTTAAATTAACAATCACTCTGTAAAATACAGGAAAACCAAATGGAATTACCATTTCGTAATCTATAGATGTATTTAATATTTGGACTACTTTTTTTGCTCCTTCCTTCTCTCTCATTTCCGTAATTAAAATGATTCCATTTTTGATTTTTCACATATTTCCTAATATCCATCAAAGTCTCCTCCTCGCAGAGCACCGAAACTATTCGTTGAAAAAATTCTCAACATTGAACGTTACTTTTCCCCGAAACAGGGTCAACCTTTTATCATCCCTAAAAGCAAGTAAAATTCAATAAAAGCGTATGCCATAGCTTTCCGTCCCTTTGTCCTAGCATCAAGCTTCATGTATCTTCCTTTCATGAAATATTACCGTCCACGCGAGCTGTATCCCCGGTCCTCCTTTTAACGGCGCCTCGACTGTGACGGAGTCTGTATCTTGATACGATAGTCGTAGCCAGTTAGGATGGTTCTTCACGTAAACCTGTCGCAAATCGTTGCCAACCGGTCCCGACAAGCTACTGCATTTTGTAGGTCAACGCTGGTTCCACCGTGAGGGTGGTTGACAGTTCCCTGAACGGAGGGGCAGGAATGAGCGGCAAAGTGTGAGATAGTCGAGAGCCGGCACGGGTCGTACGTGTCGGGAACAATAGCCCTGAGGGTACACGGCAACCTGATGTCACTTCCTGCGTCGGTGAAACTGCCCTAATTGTCCTCAACTGTACTCACGGACCACCCACGCCATCCCATCCTAACGCTCGCGCTCGCGATGCTTTTCGTTTCTTTCAGTGTCACATTTTCGGACACCTATTTCTAACGCTAAACACGAGCCGCGAGTATCGCGGAACACCGATTACACTAATTAACAGTTTTTTCTGCAGCGCAAGTCGCGCACGGATGGCACTGTTCTTTGCACCGAGTCGACAATTCATTTTCACGTTGCACGAGCGAAATTCTTGTCGCTTTCGTATTTTCTTCATTTTTCTAACACGATTTCATTTGTCTTCGATTCAGCCATGTTTTCATTTCATCAAGGGTAATTTTCAATTTGAGGATAGCGTAGGAATATTGTTACTGGACAATGTATTGTTAGTTTTTCTGTGACATTTCGAATGTTTAAATAAACTGAAGACTGGAGAAGGGTTATGGTTGTTGGAATCTGTCAGATGTGAATGCTAATGTTAATCCTCTGTGATATTCTGTAGCATTGGAAGTACATAAGTTACTTTAGTTTTATTTCATTTCTTAGTCATGATGTGGATAATCTGTTTTATTTCTGTTATTCATTTGCGTCTAAGGATTTTGTTTATAGCAATCTGTAATTATTCTTCGTCAAATTTAAGTGAGTCTTATACGAATTTGTTTTGAAGTGATTGTAGTAATTCATTGGTACGAATGTTATCGTTTTCCTTTGTTTACGTGTCTCGATGCACGAAAAGAAAGTATAATATAATAATTTAAGAGTTGATGTCTATTGTTCTTGACTAATGCATCTTTTTTTAATACGTTCGTGTTGCTAGTTTCGTTTATTCTGCAGTATAATAGCTTTGAAATATGGAAACTAGAGCGTCGATCAATAAATTTAAACGAATAAAAATAAGGAAGATTACTGGTTGTCAGTTGAAATATGGCTCGAACGAAGAGCTACCAATATTATTTGCGATATCGTGCGGATATTATTAATGACGGTGCCATTAACGAATCTCTGGCAGATAAAAGAATGTTAAGTTAAAAAAAATTCTTCAAAAGGTGTGAAAACTTTTTGAATTCTGTTTACGATAAACGGGTCATTGTAAAATATCAGTGTGTAACATGAAATGTACCAAATTAAAATGTTCCACATAAAATGTCCGTTTCTTTTTACTTCAAATTCAATCTATTTTACGATTCTTTGAATATAATATTTCTTTTCTTTTTAACTTCGAATATTGTACCCTAGTATAACTTCAAAAATTCAAACCATTGTTTTCATATCCAAATGCTTAAAGATTATAAGTTTATTACTCAGCTACGTACAGAAATTTATCTTTGTTAGTTTTACATTACATAACCATTTTTACGTGTATAAAACAATCGATTTATAAAGATTTAACGCTTCCACTGCTGTGTTAGTAATATATATATGGCATAGAATTAGCAGTTAACTTTTATGAAGATATATAGATAGTGAATGAAATTTTGTTACAATCTACAGATTGTAAGGTTAAACGGTAGTATTACGATAAATCTTGACATTTCAGTTTCCGATTCATTCAATCAATTGCTTCGATTTATAGAGTTTTAATGGATGTCTCAGCAGTACACGTGTTAATCAAGATACATATGTGTACCAATAATAAAATGAAATACACAGTAGTGGTCATAGAAATTGCTCTACTCAAAGAATTTCAAAAAATTCGATTCTCCTTATAGAAAACATAATGTATTGCAATGAATTATTTAACAATTTCAAATAAATATCTGTACTAAATTTTCAAATGACACATATTTTACATTTCACACTGTATTTATTATAATCAACATAATTCTGTAATTCTCATTTCATCTGAAACCATTATAATTATTGTTTAATTTTTAGTTTCTGATATATTATAATTAGCATCAGAATTTTCAAGTGTTTTTCATTTGTACATTTTCTATTCATTTTTACTTCGTTTATTTATCTAACAAGTTTATATTTTGGTTACTTGTAGTGTTAACAGTATCAGGATAATGAATTAATGAATTTCTTACGGTAAAGACAAAATTTGTTTTAATTGCATTGGAGCACTAAACTAGCTCTAAACCGCAGCGGTTTTTTGGACAATAACTATCGTCTATGTCACGTAGCACCTGATAAATGCTTTTGAGATAACAAGGAGTCTAATCAAAGGAGGACAATAGGTGTTGCCTATCTTGCGTCGGGGTGAATTTTGCTGCCGTTTCGCGCCATAATACGATATTCATGAGCCGATTATGACAGCACGTAGCCGTATAAGTAGGACACGGTGATGAGTTATTAACTTCCATAATCTACCAGAAGACCGTACGATGAGGGAGGACATTGTCAGTCGTCCGGTGCACGTCGATTACGGATTAGCATCCAGAATTCATTCAAAGAAGGCACGTAATTAATTCGTAAGGATTTTCCCTGCTTAGCTCAAGTGGTTCGTTAGAAATTCAATTACAATTTCCAGAATTATTGCTTCGAATTTACGGATGTTAATGATCCTTCAAAGTTAGGATATTATACGCCTGTTTTAGGTACATATTTATACATGACTTATCGTTGTTAGAATTAAAAAAGGTATTAATTAATTGTTAAATATAAATATGAAAAATAAATATAAATTTAACTATTATTTTTTAGTTGAAAATAAATTTTTATAACGGTCATATAAAACGCATGTTAGAATGAAAAATTATATTCTGAATATTGTTTTGTCAAACGTATACTTTCTTAAAAATCTCGAAATTTTTTAAGTTTCGGACATTAAATCTGATAAAGAATAATACAAATGTTTCAGAAAATAAAATAATTTATTTCGTCAGAAACAACATTGACGGATTAATCGAAATATCGTTTGCAATTCTACAGTCGGATCATCCTTTTGCGAATAATTCATGCGTTTTATATATATAGAGGTGGATACATTAATAATCATTACTCCTACCACAACATTCAATAAAATAATGAATGCTTCTTTATTTATCTGCTACTGTAAATCCTATTAGTAGATAAACAAACAATATATTCTTAAGCAATATTTCATGGAATTCACAATAATGAAAAATTAAACTCGACTATAAAAAGTCCACGTAATAGCCACATTAGTGAAAAACTATAAACCATAATATCGGTGGGAAGTTAACTCTTCGCAGTCGAATGCCGTTATAACGATGACTTCGAGCTTTCATATCTGAAATCGAAAGCTGTAAATAAATCATTTCGTTATTCAAATAATTCTCCTTTTCTTTTCTACTGTTTCAGACTTCGCTTCATTTTCAGTTCTTTATGGGAAAAGTTTATAAAAGTTCCAAAAATGCTTGTCCGGAAAAGGGTTAATAATCCGTGAAAAAAAGCATTTATATCTTTCCAGTAATCATAGAAAGAAGAAATCCGAACCGGGTCTTCTTGATCTATCTGGTAGTTTCGGTGCTAAAGCGTCCTTTCAGTTGCATTCCGCTGACCCGACGTCAGCAACCCTCGACAGGTACGATTCGTGTCGATCTTAGTTCCCCGAAATGTGCCATTTGAAGCTCTATACGTTTATATCTACCCCGGCGTCGAAGTTAAGGCCCTTTTTACGCTTCACATCTGGCCTCGAGAATGCGGCGGCGTCATGAAAACGGGTAACTGAATTCGTAAGTCTCGCTTCAGTGTTGTTACACCATCGACGTTACAGGATGGGACTTACGAATATACATTTAAAACGCTACTACGTGAAGTTGTACATTCCGCGCGCCATTCCGCGGAGACGTAACAGTTTCATGCGAACATTTTGGTTTATCGTGCTCGTTACAATAAGGTTTCTAGACTTCTGCTCGAATGAAGTTTCGTGTACATCCTTCAGCAAAATAATTGTTCACAGCACTGCAGTATTGTGAGAGTCGAATACAAAAGTTACGCAAGATTATTCGATTTGAAATTTTAGGAACGAAAACTTGGTGGTACGACGACTATTATGAAAGGGAGTAGTTTAGAATATTGTGTACCTAACATAGATTTGGTTATATTATTATAAATTATTTCTTATTTATAAGTAAAAAGTAAAAAGTAAGTAGAAAGTTAAAGTAAGTAAAAAGTTAGATTTAAAAGTGCTATTTCCGGTATAATATTTTATAAAATATATTTTATAATCCGTTGAGGATTGCACGTTGAATATATGATTCGTTTACATAACGCTCTGTGACGAGTACATGAAAAATAAATGTGTGAAATCAGTGTAGAAATAAGTTAAAATGCATTTTAATTTACACTTTCTGTAATTTCAGTCTGCAAAAATAGGTCTTCACTTGTATTGATAATTTAAAAATATGTAAATGAATACGTAAGATAATATTCAAAGTATAATTAGAAGTGTAGTTTCCTATAAAACCTGAAATTAAAATTTAAAGGAATTTGTTTTTATTCGAGCGAACTCAATCAAACGTGAATACATACTTAATGAATATAAAATATTTTACGTAACAAACAATCAAGCAATACATACAATTTTTCTGGTAGAAACATATTTCTCCCCGGGATCACAGAAATTTATCACGAGTTTTGAGGCTGGGCATTCAATTAACTCGAATATATCGTAACTCGTGTATCTGAAACGTGTGAAACAAAACGTCATTGTACTTTCGAGATCGTATCGAACAGTAATCGTGTAATTAAAACACAATAAAAATCGAGATTGACGTACATTGTAATCAACAAATGTTACTAAAATGTTTGTAGAAATTCTATTAAATTTTATAACATGTTCTGTTATATAAAGCGTGCTAAAGTTATGTTAAAATTTAAATGCACAAAATAACGTTCTCAGCAATTCATTAATATCAATTAAAATTTGCTTTATTTTATATGTAAAATAATGTGTATGTTAATTCCCTGTACGTAGTTAACCTCTTGCCTCATAATGTGTGAGCCACACGATGAAAATTTCTATTTCAGTTTAATAAAAATCAATAATATTTTGTTGCGCATATAATCGGTGCTTTATCTTTAAAGTAAACGTATATTCAACACAAATAGAAAATTTCACATCTAGAGTCACAAAGAAAATCGTGTGACAATGGGTCAACTCATATGCCATTAAGTATATAAAAAATTTATGGAAGTTCAATACTAGAACTACTGAATATTGAATACGACTGATATGTACCTATTATGAAAATTATAACAATACATTTTTTAAAATTCTAGCTGTTATTTATCACAATATACAAGTGAAATTACTAATTCTCCAAATAATTTCGATGTTTGACACTTTTATGATATTGCTGCGTTATAAGTATTAACCAAAGTGATCGATCCAACTACTTTGTCATTACTAATTTATTGAAAACAAGAGAAAAATCTAATCTTATTCTATGTCAACGCGTGCTTTAAGGCATAACCATTGATAACAGAGTAATAATATGTAATTTGCATTCAAACAAATTGAATAATGATTATGTTCGTTAAATTGTATTTAAAATCTCCACCACGAATCTGACACGATATTTTAAGGCAAGGAGTTAATACATTATAGTATATATGTTACGGTAAATGTGATTAAATCGGTGATTATGTATAATTATCGGTTATTATATATAATCACCACTAAGTTTGGAAAATGTAATGAAGTCTGGAATATTTATCAAGTTAACCGGCGGGTTTATGTAATTCCCAACTCGTAATATTATACATATTAATATATCACATCTTTTATTCAATCATCCCTTAATGACCACATCGTTCAAACCATTTTCAAATCATAAGGATCAATTCATCCCCGCAAGGCATTACAGTGCTGCCTGGGTGTATCGCAACAACACCACTACCTGCGAAATAGCAAAAGTAAAACCACTTATTTTACTGGTACGGTAACTCCAGATTGAATTCAAATGTTTCTTCCACACGAACATTACCACACTTGCACATAACTCGTACGATTCAAAAACCCCTTCACCCGAATCAATAATTATACTAATCGATCTTTAAGACATCATTGCGCGAACTCAGACGCGCCGAAAGAGCGCTGGGAATTTTATGCGATACTTCGCGTCGGTATTAATAGAAAACCATTAACTTGGCCATACATCAGGGGCTTGTTAAAGTAAAGTATCGCGATAAATTCGGTTAGTCTCGAGAGACGCGATTACGTGGCTCTTCGGGAGTCTCACGCGGTCGTAAGATAGACTCCGAGTATAAATGGAGACGGTTTGAAATATCCCCGAGTATGTTTGCCGAATGACCCATCCGAGATTTCCTTAGTGGACTTCGCCGTGGGCCAGCCGTCGGTTCCTTTTTGCATTTTGAAATGGAACTGTGCGGAGAGCAGATAACTGGATGAAAGGATATTGAATCTAGCGGGAGTCATGTCCACGCATTCGCCGGGATGAGCAGGGAGAGAGAGAATGGCGGAGGCCGAAGAAAGGACTGCGGAAAACATTCCTATCGTAAGACAGAAAAATGTTTTGATTCCGCGACGTCGACAGATTTTTCTTTCCACGGTCCCTCTCGAGACGCTGGTAAATATCTTTAAGATTCCGTGTCGCAATATGGGAGTTTCAACCGTCTGTACGTTTTTATGGTCTCCGCCGCGACGGAATATTGCCTGGACGTTTGGGACATTCAACGTTCGGGTCGATATACTTTTGTCTAATACGCATAATGGATGGTACTCACCGTTTTCAAGGCAAGTGTATTTATTGTGCGTTTGTAAGGAAATTGCTTTTTTATGTGATTAATCTGTGCAATTCGATGAAGTCGTTAAGTAGATTGTATATTCTAAGTGGTATATGATTAATTAAAAATCAAAGTAATTTGAGAATGCTGATTTTGACTGCAATGTAACGTTCTGCAGTGAAAATAATTACATATTTTAAGTATTCCATTATGGAATATTAAAATTTAAAGAAATCGCAATGAAAATGTTGGTAATACGTAAACAAGTTCGACTATTCGATACGAAGACATTAATTTAATAGCGGTTTCCACAATTTTGTGTTTCAATGAGATGGACATTTAAAATTAAACTACATTCGATATTTGAAGTGTAGTTAACTGGTACTCATAAATAAATACACAGATTTTTTGTTTTAAAATCGATATTGTTTTAACCGTACAAAATGAATAAAAATTGTGCACTGTACTCGAGATTTTACGGTGACGTGAAAACGGTTACTATAAAGTGGAGGCTGATCAGACGTGACATCTATGTATGTGAGTATGTACAATTTAGGTACTGTGTATGCAGGTTTACATTGCGATTTATCTAGAGAAACTAAAATGAATTTCTGGTCTCCGTATATTTTTTACCTACTTTTCCCGTACGCCGTTGAGCAATTTCATTTAAAAAAGACCAATTTAGCCACTTTGGAACGACACTTACGTTTATGAGAAAATTAAAGCCTCGCAGTGAGACACGGACGAACAGTGAACTACCGTCGGGATCGCTACAGGCTTCATCGCTACTTACAGTAATTAAACGTGCAGTGTCACGTAATGGTTCGACTTTAATTATGCTGACAACGAACGCATCCTTTTGATCAGTTTCTTTCTGAGCAAGGATCCTCGAGGAAGGCAACGAATCCGAGAATTTGTACCCGAACAAGTAGAGCCGCTTACATTTGACTTGTCTCTATTTTTGCCTTTTCTATTTTGCCCCTTTTCGATCCGCCTCTGCCAGTTCTCCTCGAAATTTGTTTGATCAACGAATTAATTCGCTGGTTTGTGTTACTTTTCGATATCAACTATTTAAGTTGCTTTCAAGTTTAAATAAGTCCGATCTTCACGTCGCGAATAATAAGAGAAACGAAACTGACAAATGGTTCCGAGCTTATTACATAGTAATCTTGTTTACGAGATTTCGTTTTACTCAATTTGCTTATGGAATTTAGTCACATATAAAATCGCATTAATCTGCAATATTATTTTTGTCGTAGAAGTATTAACAATTTGTTTTTGTCGTCATTGATCTGTTGATCGAAAATGTTATTATTGTAAATGTTTCATCTTCATGGTCTAACATGAGCTTCATACAAATTTTATATACATCTTTTATTCTTTACAAATTCTCCTTTGTTATATACTAATACTTTGGTACGTTCTGTATAATGTTTTTAATCTTAAGGTTAGTGTAATTAAGTTCGTACAGGGAAAAGATTTATAAGGAATTTTCAATCCCTAGTCAACTTCAATTAATATTTATTTTTAAAATACTTATGTTAAATATATAATATTTATATAAAATTTATATTTGCCATAAATTATTTCAATAATTAGACACAAATGAAAAACAGACTGATCATTTTTATAATACATCAGATATAATATACTTTTACTATTGGTTCATAAAATCTGAATATGAATTAATAAAATTCAAATAATAAAATTCTTTATTTACTAACTTAAAATTCGAAAAAGTACTACTCGGTTACTTTGTTCTTTAAACAGATTTATTTACTGGATATTCATTAGTTCAGTAGTAGTAGTTCAGTTTTTACGTCACCAAGCTAAAAGATGATTGTTCACGTCATCAGCCTAAAACAGACGTAGATGTTTTAAAATATTACTCTGTAGTATGCATTAAATTTTCAGACTTCATCCCGCTTTTATTTGAAATGTATAGAATAATATATTAGGCCTTGGTTATAGATTTTATGAATTCTAATTCAGGTGTTACCATAGTTATATTTATGTTATATATGAATTTATTTATTTAACTGTACGTATGTAACTGTAATATAGAAAATTAAGAACATTCGTACTTTACTATTTCTCAGAAATATTTGGAATTTGTTTCTTTTAACTATATCGCATCCTACTGAAATAAGTTATTAAAACAATGTTGTGGGCAGTAGTTACAATCATATTTTATTAGTATAAATAAAGTATAAAGTATTTTAGCAATTTTACTTTTTTCAACTACTTCAAGTCCTTCTATTGTTTCCAACATTCAAACCAAAAATTAGAAGAAAATCGCTAATACATATCTCGGTAGTTGCAATATATCAGATTTTATCAGAATTTTTATATTTAACTACATTAGAAAAATAGAAAAATTCTCTTTATTTAAGCTGAATTTTTCCTGAATTACACCTTTGTTTATCCTAATGGTAATTCGGGGTTTCTTTTATGAAATAAATCTATTATTTCATTTACATGATGATTAGGTAATGGTTACTTTATTATTTGAACATTCTGTTACAATTTACGCTTGGCTATTCATTTTACTTTAATTTTGCCTCGAAGTGAAACAGATAAACGCTCAGTAATCTAAGGGTTAATCGAACTCATACATTTTATTAAATACCAGAAAGTTTTTGTATCGAGATCAATACAGAAGTTAGTGAACCATAAGAATTCCTGCGATATCATACGACTCATAATTAGCTACGAAGAAAAGTTCACGTCCATCACGTACATTCCATTTAATCAGCTTAGTAATACTCACAACATATCTCTCTACCTCCTTCTCCATCCTCCTCTATCCTTTTAGGAACATTTCCCTGATTTGGTCTGTTTACTTTTCCGCCCTCACAGTGCGGCCTCCAGCTACAAGGAACTGTCAGTAAGAGAGATTCGATAAAGTGAAAGGCAATCGGAATTTCTGGCCTCTATCGGATGCAACCTCTTACGATAGTACCGAAGATTGGACCATCGAAATACGAGGGAAAACAGCAAACGTAAAACGATATTAATTTGCATGTTTAAATGATCTTTCGGCGCGTTTCATTTTACCCGAACGCTCGAGCTTCCAATAGTATTTCAAAAATTGATCAGATGATTGTACAGAATTTCACTATAGATTTTAAATGTATTCATGTAAAGATTAAATTTTCGGTATTGATATAAACGTGGATTAATACATACAAAATAGTCGGGCGCAGAAGCGGAATGATCTAAATGCTGTTTTTCGTAGATACGAAAAACTTATTTAAACCAAGGTTACTTTATTGAAGAAAAATGATAAAAAGAAAAATTTCCTCATATAAAATCTGACTAGCAAAGTCACATTAAGAGTTGATTGTTATCTCCATTTCTTTGAACAAGATTCTATATTTTGAAAGTGATTGTCTTTGCGAGGATCAAATAAAGTTACAATCAAGTTAATGTCATTTAGATCGATTCAACTCGTTCTAAAACAGTGCACCCAAAATTGGACGCCTATTAAAAGGGATTAAAACATTTATCGTATTTTACACGACCGATTGCTTCAATGACATTTCCAAACATAAAAGAGTTATGAAACTTACCTCTAGCTCTATTTTCGTAAACGTAGGTACTCTTTCTCTATATCGAGCAATTCACAACTTTTTGGCGATATATGTATATAGTCTGGTGATAATGGCCAAGGAAACTGCTTGCGTACATACGTTAATGACGCAAATGGGTTATACAGGAACATTCGCCTGTCGTCATTTAATATTTCCATAAGGTTCAACGCCTTTGACTTTGAAGTTCTCAGGGCCTGCAAAAACAAACAAAGTCCTGCGTCACCGTAATCAGCAGCAAAACGCTAATTTACGCGGACCAGGGTGGTGTCTTTTCTTTTCCTCGTAGGTGTTCTTCAAGCCGCGTCATCCCCGAGTCGTGACACTTAAATACGTGTCGGCAGCTAGTACTAGACGCTGAAGAGAAGTTGGTATAAACTATTTCGCGGCGTTGAATACCTCCGAGCCGGAGCTAACGATGCTTCACCGCCCCCTCCATGGAGCCGCGGCATCGGCCTGCAACCCCTCGGAGACTTACGTGTTTATTAAACCTGGCCGGAGCGCGGCAACCTCTGCTACAGCCGACCCTCTTCGTCGGAGTTGCATAAAGGTGTCAGGTACCTGCAGACTTAAATCTGCGTGATTCTTGCCCCAAATTAAGTTTTACGTGTGCATTCTGTTATGGCAGTAACAATATCGTTCCCGAAAAATTCTTTTACCCAATGCTACACATTCGATGAATTTTAACGCAACTGTAATAATGTTCGTCTGATTGTAAATTCATTTGAGTTGCTTTAATATAAACATGAAGGATGGATGCATCTTTGAATGTATTCAGTTTTCAAATATATTGTTTCTTTGCCTCAAATGTACTGTTTTGAATAGTGCGAAACAATCACGTTTTCTCGTATTTTACGAGGAATTACTGTCGTGTAATGTTCAAGATCCTAGCATATTCTTAGTCATAGAATATTCTGGTATGTTCTGTGCTTTAGATTGTATTTTTATGTAGAATTATTAAACACTAAGAAAAATTAAGTATGCAAATAATTTCTAAAACTACTGTTAAGAACCACATTTCTAAGTGATGGAAATATACAAAAATACATACGGGCAGGTTTAATCAAATAGTCAGTACTCCGAGGGCAAATGTTCGTGGAATGATGTCTCTAGTTCCCGCTAATTGCAATACCGCGTTTCAGATTTTTCCTCCGCATCGCATATGCCCTAATTCCTGTGTTTCATACAATTTCAACTATGTGGCAATTCGCAATAACGACTTGGTTCTAATCTCGGACCATTCTATCTGTACGTGGCTGGCTGCGTGTTTAAAGTTCCAGGGAAACATGACTGCGATGTGTAAGCAGAGAAAGGTATGTCACGGACGTGCTGATAAGTACGTACACACAAAGTTCGAGGCGCACGCTCGCGAACCGCGAAGCGTAACAGTTTCAATGAATACTCGATGCACGGAATTTCTGCGAACGCGTGTCTTCCTGTACGGAAGAATAACGGTATGTGGGTTTTCGTGACACTGATCGATGATCGGCAGTTAGTCTCTGTTCTGATGTATCTTCCCGTGCACTGCTCTGAGGAACCTACGGCAACGATCATTACTATCTGACGTACACTCCTTTATTAACACTAAGTTTACGGGTGTTCATTGAACAGTCTGTTTTATTGCTTCTAGAAAGACTGACGTTAAATCTTGGAAATTCAAGGTTTAAAAATAGGCAATTACGATACATGTTCATGTAATTGCACCAATCAGATTCGATGTAAAGATATAGCAAATAATGTTTATGATATTCAATATACATCAAGTTGTTCGGCCCGTAAATCTAGTGATAAAGAAAGTGGTAAATACACATTACTGCTAAGGAAATAAACGGAAATGAGATCTGTCAATTTTGATGCAACTTTGATAGAAAGTAGTACTTACAAAAATATTTGACATGTAAACTCATCCGATGACTAATGTCGTTTTTCTATGTGCTGACTTTTAGCATAAAAAATTGATAATTGTTGACGTATTGATCATCGTTGTGCATGAACTTTTCCGATTTTTCGACTAAATTATTAATATCATTTGTGAAAAAATTCTGTGATTTTTTATTAAAAACTGTATTAGTTCCGTTTCTCAAGCATTTCAAGGACTAATGAGACTAGAGAAAACATGAGTAATCTTTTTCATAATGCGAATGTTTATAATTTTATAATTTAATATAGTTTTGTAATAAATAATAATATTTTATCTAATATATAATAAGAATCTAAGTACCTACTATTACTAGTAGGTAAATGAATAATGATAAAAATTTTATATTCTTGTGTTTCCAAATCAGAGAAAAAGGATTTTACATATTTTAGGTGTTACAATATTCCGAAAGCCATTTAAATCTCTTCGTTCATAATACATTTCGCTAGGGACGTTAAGCTTCCATGTTTAGCGTAGCGAGAAGTACCAGGAATTAACTACAGGCCTAAAAGTTCGAAAGAAAATAAATTTCACAGCGCGCACAATAACCGAGCAACTTTTTTAACAGAATTATGAACCTAATTTCCTCGTTTTGAGTTAGGCGAGACTGCCGGGGAACAAATAAAAATGTATCAACGTTGTAACTCGAAAAGTTGGTTTCAAACATTCTGAATAATGCTGCACTTCCTCTGCTGAGTCGAGTTTCTAAACAAAGATCAAGCTTTACCGGGTGCTACTCGCAAGTGGAAGCAGAACCGAGGAACACTGTATTTTCGAGTTTCAAATGTTTTTAATCAGTTTACCCTCGATTTCCGTCACACTGATTTTCTGCCTGAATACTAATGATCTCTGTGCAAAGATAGCATGTATAGAAGAGTAAGACATTTCTATGTTAAGAATGGGATATTACTTAATGAATTTAATTATTGGAATCTAAAATGCTCCATCTCGTGCAAGGTGTTCGTTCATGACTACACGACCGAATTATTTCTGCGGTTATTAAAGTGTAATAAAATATAAAAATTATTAGTAGAGAATTACAAGATAGAATAACTATATATCATATCTGTTATTAAGCTTATAAGTCACTTATAATTAAATCGTATTTAAAAAACGCCTAGTATTTAAATAACGTTACGGTTACAAGTTAAATGAAAAGGAGGATGACAAGGATAATTTACACACAGTAGAAATTGATCATGGAATATTAAACAATGAAAATTTTAGTGTGATTTAAAGAAGCTTTGGATCTGCATTCAAGATCATTCTACAGTCTACCCGAACCCAGAAAATTCAGCTGAAGCTTAAGGGGCTTTAGCAGCTGCACCGTTAAGTATAGGGTGAGTCCCAGGATTCTGGAATATTAATATTTCCTCTTTTCTCTGTGTGGTAATGGCGGTCTAATGAAAAACCTTTGCTATACGGAAATTCTGATAAGTGTATTATGTTTTCACGGCACGGATGGTCAAGCTATTTTCCAACTATGAAAATCAGAAATTTAAACCATTTGGATTAATGTACGTATAAAACATATATGCCATTGAAATTGTTATTTCATTCAAGAAACTTTTCAGTGTTTCACTAATGAAAAACTTTTTCATACGGACAGAGTTTTTAATTCAATTAAACGAAATTCGGTCAGAGTAGAAATGAGTTAAAATGTATATTCATGTCATTACGTCGATTGAAGTCAACATAAATTAATTGAAAATAAAATTTATAATTTCTGTAATGTTAAGCATGAAATCTGGAATCCCATGAATCAGCGATTTCTGTAAATTTTGTATTAAAATATTCTTCAAACTTGACCGTATGCGTCATCGGGAATGACACGCAATTTTCTTTTCAGGAATTTACACGATTTTGTTATAACACAAATTATTTTTCTTTTTTTATAGGATTTGTTTGAATTAACACAAATTACAAATAAAATGTGGTTTTTTCTTTCTTCACGACATGATTTGATTTAATACAATCATCTAAATGCTAACATGAATTTCCATACGATTTATTGTATTATTTTCCTTATTTCTTATGTCTAGAATTAATCTCTATTTTTCTATATGTACAGTATGTTATTTTACATGAAACGCATCTATAGCATAAAAACTGAATTGAGTGTATAAAAAATAGACTAGTAATGTTACCATTGAACAGTTGATATTCATTCGCAGCGAAAACCTGCGGCTGTTTCATTAATAAATTCCTTGCCGAGCGGTCTTTGTTTCGCGGCCGGGTCGTTTAAATTTTTTACTCGGTCGACCAGCAAAAACCGTGGTGGATTTTAAATTATTTGCTGGCTCGTTTAAGGGCGCCGTGTAATCGCGCTTGGCGACCGATGAAGGCAGTTCTCTCTCTGTGAGACAATAAGAAACGAGAAAATTGCAGAAACCTCGGTCGCGGAACGGTCAGGCTCAAAGAATGGGTTGTCCTTTGTTTGTTTTTATGGTGCTGTCACTGCAGGAACGGCTAAAGGGTTCCATAAATGGGGTAATTATTGCTGCTCTTCTTGGCACTGTTTTTGACAGGGAAATGGTACACTCTGTTCTTTCAATGGAATTAAAACTATTTATGATTTCCCGATACTCATTAGCTGTCAAATTTAAAACCAAATGTGCCCATGGTGCAAACACGTTGACCGCCCAATCGGAACTCATCAAATTAATTATACAGTCAAAGCAGTTTTTCTAAGGCAACAAAAACGAAACGGTCAAGATTTTCTACAGAGATTGCTCTAACAATTTTCTTGCGTCTCATAGATTCGGCAAAATTTAGCTCGTTTCATATGTCATCGAGAAAATTGTGTTTTAACATTACAACTACCGTGTATGATTTAAAATGACTGGTTTCAATTTTCTTATTTCGCAATTATTAGTATCTTAAAACCATTAAATGTCCGAAATGATTTTACAAACAAATAGTTTCACTTCAATATTTTAATGAATATTTGAAAGAACCGAAAATAATCTATTGCTATTTATAAGAATTCTAGTACATTAAGAGTGTACGAAAAGTTTTGTAGCCCATAAAACTTAGTTGCTAAATTTCTTGGAAGCTTTTTTCAAAACGATGTCAGAGATTACAGATTACTCGCACGGAAATATCTTATAAAAAAGAAAATGCCAAGTTAGTTATGCGGGCGCCTTATCAAAGAAACTCGAAGTACCTTTTCAACGCGCAGCTTCTTCCGTTCTGTATTTTACGTCTCCGCCTTCGTGTTACTTCTTTGATATCGAAATTAACCGTGAAATTTACTCTTAAAAAATGTGTTCGTGAATTTAAAACCCATTCGAAACAGTGCATTAAGTCGTTAATACGACCACTTAATCAACATATATAAATATATTCATATTATTCAATCAATCTTCATATTAACTATAACAAGATAAAAGTTAAAATGTATACTTCCGTATAACAAACAACAATAATCTCGAAATTTTCAAAAGTATATTTTACACTAAAAGCTTTTAATTTCCACAAAATATTTCCTTTATATTACATAAGTCATAATCAAAGCAAATTTTGTATCATCAAAAATAATAGAACTATTTAGAATAAATATTAATACTGAGTCAAGACTTACCATCACGATGTATCTATAGCAACATTAGCATACCAACATCTTTCTCCCATGTTAATTTTATTCTCGTGGATGCACACCGTTCCGGTGAGAGATCTGTCATTGGATTTATTAATAAAATTTTTCTCCGTTTTATTCTTTCCCTCACTGTCCCTCATAAACCGATGACTCATGGTGAGCAGAGACTCCACCCCGCGCTTTTTCCTTTTCCGTTTCCCTTTATGACGCACTCCTAACCATCCGTGTCCTCTTCTTTCAGTCCTTTATTCAGCCGCCCCTTCTTTCTTCGTGAAATTCTCTCGTTCCACGTTCTCCTTGGTTTATATCTCTTTCCGTCTATTGTTCGGACACCATCTTCTTCATTTACTATGCCCCGAATTTTCTCTCATTTCAACTTCCGACTACCCCTGCCTTCCTCTAGTTTTCATTCCGATTTTCTTCCTGGTCCTGGTTCCCACATACTTTTCCCTGCCCCTTGCTTTTGTTCTCCATTCATCGGGTCCCGAACGGTCCGCGGATGTAAGTGCAGCAAAAATCGGGCTCGCGAGTATCGCAAAACCAGCGCCATTAATTTTAAATTCGAGTAAGTCACCCCTGCGAGGGACAGTGACTAATGATTCGTATAATCGGCCGCGCGCCACGCCAGACGGTCCGGTCGTCTCTTTAAGCCACGAAGAAGCCCTCGGGGAGCCGATCTTGGATGAGAGGTGCCGAGGGTGTGCTTCGTGATTCATAAAGTCTAACTTTTCTCGCGTCCTCCACACCCCCGTGACTCTACCACTCCCGATACCGAGGCGGATCTCTGCCACTTTACGACACCCTCAGTGACTGATTATCATCTATTCGCGTCATGGTCGCGCGAGGTTGTCGGTTCGAAAGGAATTTTAATTAATTCATAAAATCGGACCGGCTGAATTTTGTTGCCGATACGTCACTTTGTTTTCTCAATGTCGTTTCTGATTAATCGCTGTGCAAGATTTTTTTTTGTCTTTGTATTTTATGATTGGAGTAATGCGTCAGACGTTGGTTAACCGGATTAATTACGAGTATATTAAATGTTACTGTAATTCGTCGTAATCGATTGAATAAGAATCATTCTTTACTTTGATATCGGGTCTTTTATAATATCTTTTGTGATTTGAAACATGCTTCGTGGAGATATTTTAATCTGTTTCTTATAGTTTGTAATGTACTTTGAAATTGTTAAGGTTTACTGGAGTAATGATTTGTATTTACTTGAAGTGCGTTTTTGAAAAATGTGTATATTCGCAAAATTTTACTAAGTGAGTAGATAAATTGTACATAAGTAATATTAAACAACGTCTCGTGGGTAAGAGATATTATAACAAAAGATAGTAAATATCAAAATAATAGGTAATAAATAATTCTTTACAATATACCTTTGAAAAGAATTGTTTTTACATTTTGTCTAATCTCATACTTTTGTGAAACGTTTTATTATTTCCCGAAAAAGTTCCCATGGATAAGCAAGATTCGTACAATTACTTTCATCCGCAAAATAAAAGAATCCATACCTCCATTTCCTTCTGAATTCCCTGTATCAAAATATCACAAACTCATCCATACATATGCACTTACCTGTCGCGCTGAAACATTCATGCACTTGTTTTTAAACCCTGTTCCACATATAGAACAAGCACTACAATCTCCACTTGCACAGCCCACATAATCCGCCCTTCTATGCATCGAAGCTTCATTTTCGCTCGGCTTACAAGATCGTTAGCGATTTGTTATTTAAGCCTCGTAAAATTACTGCAACGTAAATTAGCCGTGCGCGCTTGCGCTCGCGGTTGAGCTTGAATATGATAAGCCCGGGTTGTCCACGCTCGGCCAAGAAGTGGAGCAGATTCCGATGTTTATTGTGCCCGTAAAAAGCTAAAGCCGGCCTACCGTTATATCTTGGGCTCTTGTAGTTCCCTCGTGTCGCGAAAGTTAGCGGCCGCGTTAGCCCCGGCTCGTCGCAAATCAGGTTAAACTAAGCAACTAGTTTTATCTCTCTGCCTCGGTACGGGGTGCTGCCTCGCCGTCGTATCTCCTGGCCCAGCGGAAAATCTGCAGAGCCGTCGCGCCGCACCGCGCAGCGGCATCTGTAAGTGCGTCGTTCGAGGCTACCAACTATTCGGGACGCAAGTTTGTATTTAATCGCCCGTTTCTCAGGGTAACACTTTCATAACCTCCGAGCCGGGCAACAAACTCTCGCGGAAATGAGCCGGCGAAACTCCGATAAGTCGTAAGAAATACGTAACTCGACTCTAGTTCACCGGCTTCCTCTCAACCCCTCCGGGGAGGGAGTTGGTCGCTTTCGAAACGCACAACACACCGCCGCCTCGGCCCGTCCGTTCCGCATAAAACTTATCCATCGAACGATTTGCCGGCATTATCGAATTTGCATGAATCCATCAGCGCTCGGGACTTCCGGAGTTGAATCGGGCACGGTCTCGTGCGCGCCTCGCGCCGACCCTTCACGGCACGCCGGCTGAATTGGTAAGCCGATCGAAGGAGGTCACAGACAGCCCGCGCGACGTAAGGGTGCCATTTACATGGAAAGCGGCGACGAAGGTTCGAGTCGAGGTTTTATACTTTTGTGAATACCGACACCGTTCTTGAAACGGAACGGCCGTCTTGTAACCGCAGAGATGCGTGAATGCGGTTCGGACACGCTGCTCGGAGAGATTTGGCTGACGCGGATGTTTTCGCGGGAAACCGTGGGACACCTTGTTTTGTTTTTTTGGTAATTTCACTTTTGATATTTTATTCTATTTATGTAACATTTATTGTGTGTAAGGAATTTTTTGCAAATGATAGTGTATAAATGGATGTAATTTAAATGAATGTGGATTCTTATGGTTGCTACGTTATGTTTACTTAACCTCTTACTCTATGATTCAAATTCGCAGTTGCATTTGTTAGAACTATTTATTGTTGATAATGTACTAGTAAAACAAAAAATTCCATTCCCTTTCTGTGTTTAAACTTACCATACAAGTTACCAAAAGAAATACAATGTTCCATTTGAACTCAAAAGAACTGAATGAAATTTATGTTTGTTAAACAATATTTGAAATCTTCGCTATGAATTTGACGTGATATTATAAGGCAAGCGGTTAATTACATAAGCATTCTTTAAATGTAAATATATGATTTATCTCTAAACCACTGTTATATATTAGTACTGTTTTCTGTTTGGTAATAATTATTCATTCAGTTTTAGAAATATTTTACAAGCAGATAGTAAATATATTACCAATACTTGAAAATGCAATACGCATCTATAGTATTTTATTTCATTTAAAAAAAATAAAAAACATTTTCACATCCAAAAGAAATATGTAGAATTATTCGTTATTGCAAGCATTATAATTATAAGAATATGTATAACACATCAATATAGCCACATAAAATAGCCTTCACTTTTCAAATATTACTCATTGCATGTGCTCTATTTTACTTTCTCAACTAGACACATAAAATTAGAATTATAAAGTAACAGTTTAAATTTCATTGGAGAGAAGGGAATATACTATGCAATTTACGTCTAAAATTTCACGCTTCTCACAAGCTTGTCGGGTGACCGACTATTAAACGATGTCGCGGAAAGGTATCGCTAATTAAGGTAATTAAGTACACGACAGCAATTGGTTAGCATCCCGTCGTTATTTGCTCGGAACACGACGAAACAATTATGAAGTGGTACGTATATCATTGGGTACTTGAATATTCAATGAATCGTGTTATTAACTCCTTCTTGTGTTGCCTGACGTCACCACATGGGTTGGCGACGCGTCACTCTTTGAACTATTTATCATGGTTAACGTACCGGAAACGAGCACGTCATACGATTTGCATGTGCATGAAACTGCGGAATTGCCCCAGGAAATAGTAAAATATTTTAGAAAAATATAATAGTTTCACAACTGAATGTACTAAATTTAAAGTTAACTAACATATTACAATAGAACGTTTAATGATTATATAAGTAATTTAACATATTAATTCGAAATGTATATCTTCAAAATATAAATTTTCTTTAGTTTTCACGGAACTAAAACCAAATTGGTCGGTTTAAACTTCGTTCAATATTTTAACCCTTTGTACTGAAAAAGCCACTTTCAATCGTCACATGCGATGCAGTACAATTAAAAAACGTGATGCTCAATACTGAATTTTGTATAATATATTAATAAATAAATCTGTCTCACAATTTAAGCATGATTTTTTTATGTTAATTGTAAAGAATGTCATCTATGTATCACCAACAAATTGACTATTATTCATTTCAATTGAACAGAGAAACGGGGTTCATACTTCGCTCCATTTACTCTTCCAAACTGGTAGCATTTAATCTCATTAACAAACGTTTCCTCTATTGGAGACGATATGTGGTAGATTCCGTTTGACACTGTGTATTATACACGCAGACACGACACGTCAACAAAACAATTCACGATTCCGAAATTACGAGTTCAGGATCGCATTAATTACACCCTTGCAAATTAATGAGATGTAATTAATATTCGTTTAACCGCTTTAGATGTTTGACCTACAAAAGTGACTTATGCAAATGCGGTGTTTATAATAGTCGTTATGTAAATACTGTAACCGGGGATAAGTGGAGTTATGAATGTATTTGACAGTAAAATTAATGGCAATAAATAAATTGTAATTGGAATGCCTTTAAAATAGTATATTATCATTTCCTTACTTATTGAAACTTTTAAAAGAGAAGAGAAGTTTTTCATTGATGCTTATTATTAAATTCCTATTCTGGGAAATATGAAGCTCCACTTTTACCTGACGTGTCACTGTGTCAAATATAAAAACGATTCCGAACGACTGAAACCCATCTCAGCTTTTTCTGTCAATAACTTTATTACCTTCAAATATTTGGTGCCCAGAATAATCAACGTTTTTGTTCTATATAATGCAATTTAGGTTAATACCGAAGGTTTCCAGCATTTTTAAATATGAGGTATTTAAATACTGAACAAAAATATTAATCAAGATAAATCTTCATTGCAAATCAAACGAAAATATTAACATCTCCACAATTAGAAATTAAAAATAAAAATGAAACAAATTCAATTTATAAATTTCTTTTCAAAATCTTAACAACTTTGAGTCTTCGCAGTCAAATGCTACCGTAATGGCGACTTCATACTTAAAAGCTGCAAACGAACAATTTAATGATTCAAATAACGACAGATTTATACGCGGTTCCTTTTACCCACTATTCAAGACTTCAATGCATAATTCACTTCCTTATAGATACAGTTTTTAGAAGTGCAAATTTTCGTCCACGAAAGGTTAACCCTTCGCACTCAACAATATTCTTCATAAACATTCATTAGTTTCTAACGAAATACCCGTGATATTTCTTGCAGCGTAAACTAAATTCATAAATTAAGAAACCTAACTATTTTACTTCAACATTTTCTGTATTAACACCGCATACAAAGTTGAATATTAACCGTTTGCACGCGAGATGTGACTCTCAGTCACCATACGATTTGATATACGAAAATCATAAAGTCTTACATATAATATTAAACTTCTTATAATCCATGAATAATTTGTTTCTTAACTTATGTATATTCCCTCATTCAATTCGTTTTAAAGGATATCGTCTATAACTCATTGAATACTGTTGAATATTTCTAGTGAAAGACTTCCGAGTGCAAAGGGTTAAATTTCAAATTTTACAATTTCGGTGTTCGAATGAAACGGTAAGCTCTGGAGTGTAAATGGTTAATACGTAATCTACTCTTGAAAAAATAAGCTTCTACAGAACTACCGAAAGTCACACGAAGTCGCCAGAGCACGCGAAGGATGTTAATAAACCAGAGTTATGAGGTTCGGTCTCGCCGGACCAATCTCACTTCCCCCAATAATTCTAGCTCTGTCGGGCGATAAACGGTCGCGGTGGCCGGTCGCAAGCAAGGTACGGCGAGACTTCCGGCGCGTGTACGATCGCCCGCGTGCCGCGTGTGCGCGCGCGAACACGCTGTAACGATAACGTCGAAATAAAAGTTCCCGGGGCATCTGTAGTCGGGGGGCGGAGTGAAGATAGCCCCAGGACTCGGGGCAACGAAGCAGCGTGGCGTCGTAATTCCCCTGACTGGGACGGCGCGCGTCGATGTAACCGGGTCATACACATGTGCACACGTACGGGGGAACATCCTGCGGATCGCAGTTAAAAGCACGACCTATAAATCACCGTGGCGAAGGAGACGAGAACGGAGAAACAGATGTAGACCGCAAATGGCCGGACGTATAGTCGAGCATAAAGGTGGGACGAGGAAAGGGGCAGAAGAAAGCGAGGCGAGTACTGAGGGGCGGATCATACACGGCGGATTATAAAGCGGGTTGACCACCGGTTTGTTGCTGCGCTCGTTGTTTTGAAACGTGCAATTCGTTAGGACGCGTACAAAAGGACTTTGGGGAAGGAGTACAGGGTATACTAGTGCACTGCTGGGGGAGGGGGCTTTCGGGAATGAATTTTGCGTTTGAGAACGACAAAAAGAGTTAGTATAGGGTAATTCCGGATGAGCTCTGTAGTTTAAATGGCTCGGTCTGATTAACACTGTTAAATATTTTCAATTTTTTTAGTGGTATGGTGAATCTTGTGCAAAGATCTATTTAACTGTTCTTTTTATATAGGTATATTTATGATTATAGATATATCTAGAGAACAGCCTGGAGGACAGTTTTATTGTTTTCACGGGAAAGATATTCTGGTAAGAGGATCACTCGATGGTCTGAAACACCTTGTATATTGACATGCGTTATGAAAACAGGTTTCATTTCTCTTACGAAGACTAGGACATTTCGAAAGAATTAATATTTTCTGCAAGAAGTGTACGAAGGGCGTGTTTTTACGGTTATTCCTGCTGTACCAAAGGTGTTCTTTATAACACAATGAATCATTTTTTATACTATATACTAATGTTATTTATGTTTACTGATACATATACCTTATGCTTCTCGTAAAATGATGTTTTTGTATAAATATTACAACTGCCACTTTTGTATCACTATAAAAATACAATTATACATATCGATAGACTGAATAATAATAGAGTTTAACTTAACGTGATTGTTCTCTATATCATATGTATTTCCTGTAATATATATGTATAATATTATATTACAATTTGCAATGTAGAACAGAAATCGTAACATAATAATACAAGAGATCCATCAGCAACCAATGGTTCAAAAGAAGTGAATGACCGATAGGGTTGATGAAGTTTCTATTCCGTGCTATCTGGGAAATTCTTGAAATTCCGAGATACATTGTCGTATTTATTCTAGCAGTCGATTTCCCTTTATGCCATGAAAGGATCGCGCGTTTTAAATTTGATTGTTATTTGCTTATCGCATTCATGCGCTCATAGGAGGACGTGCAACTGCCGCTTGAGCGACCATCCTGCAAATATACGAGTCGGGGGATGATTTGAAACTTCAAAGACGCTATCGACGACAGTGTAACAGCCGACTGCATGTCTTGTGAGATCCTATGATTTCGAGAGTTCTCTCGCCCGATTCCTGTAATATTGTCGAAATTGAACATTTCTGCAATACGTGGTCTCGTAAACAGTAATAAAGCGCAACGGACAAACGGATCGTCTTATAGGCGTATTGTTTTACTAACGGACGCTTATTCCATTGTTTACTTAAATTCGAAATGATACTTCACGTAAGAATCACGAAACTTACTATCGTTAAGCTTTACGAAGTTCCAAATTACTGTATTTCTAAAAAAAACGTTTTGAAAAGTTCACACTTCGGCATGGTCTTCATAATTTTCTCAATATTCTAGTTAGCAATGTGTAATTATAACGAATGTATTGCTAAAAGTAATGAACATGCAGTTGTTACATTCTAATTAACAATTTTGTAGCAGTCATAATCAGGGTACGTATGAGCAATTATAATAGTATTCAAATTAGTTTCCATCTCCTGATGATGAAATTTTTCCTGTGACTCGGTTCGTGACTACAATTTCAAACTTACGATTAATATTGAATATTAGAGTATTATTTCACAGAAAACAAGAATTTCTCATGTGTATAAGTATCACGGTACTTCATTAAACTATAATTAACAAAAACGTTAAAAAATACGTTGAATATTTCTCGATTGAAACATATGAAGTGGAATGAAATTTTCATTTGTTACTATAAAAAGACTAATAAGTCTATCGGTAGAGCTTCAAGCGTTACTCCAAGCGTTAAAATTGAAAAATTTCGTTGTTGTATTAACCTATATTATACATCGTAATTTTCCTTTTGTAAGTAATCATCAATAATACCAACAACACTGACAGATAACAGAATTCTACCATAACGATACAATACACTCACTAGAATGTTCAACTTCCTTTTATCTTCCTTCTGAAAAATGTTAGTACTACCTTCTCTACAAATAATCTTTAATTAGTTACCAAAACTATTCTAGCTTTGTATTAAAATGTAGCTAATTATATCTCTTATACTTTTGCCTCCTGATCTCGCCTCATAGTGCCTAGCCGGCACTTCTACGATCGCGATCGTGAAAACGGCACGGCGCGGCGGTGCCATCTCGATCGCCTCTTACTTGAAACCTACTTCCGTGGCCGCAGAATCAGCGGTATCCGCAGCCGGTTTCGTTAAAATGTCATAACTCATCACTCGCGGAACACGCGGGCGGGTTAATACGTCGACGTGACTGTACGACGACCGTGAAAGTGCACTCAGCACCGCCGAACCTCATGCATAATCATATATTTACAGTAGCGGGGTTAGCGATCCCCCTTCCGCGACGAGTCACCCCTTGAACACAGATGCACGGACATACCATAGACGGAGCACATATGTCGCTGCCACTAGCGTTGCTTTAATTAAATATTTGCATGCAAATACACATACTTCCACGGTGGTACGGAAAACCACGGCGGGGCTACGTGTCACCGATACACCCGCCGTTTTCGTCCTGGTACGAATACGAGTCCCCAGTTCGCAGTTTTCCTACGCCATAAACCCCTTGCACTTCCGAATTGACCTTTTGAATAGATTAATAAGAAGTCAGCGTTCGCGGATACTGTTCTTTTAGCTGAATTTTATGATGGTATTTAATCCTTGGTATGTAGATGGATATTTTTTTATTACGACTTTGTGGATAGAGATGTTTAGGCTTATGCAAACTTTTTACTTACCAATTTTTCTAAATACTTTTTCAGACTTGCCTCTGAGACATGCGTGTAGTTTGTTTTATTATACTGTCGTGTGGCTTTATTTATTTATAACTTTTTGTATCATTGATTCGGAATAGTAGTTTTCTCGAAGTTTTGGAAAAAAATCTTATGTTTCCTTTATGATTTTAGTTGAAAATGTTAGTTGTGTATAAAAGGGTAGGAAGTTAAATAGAGTTTCTGAAAATGCATACACTTAAATGCACTTTAAGGAAAAAAAAATTTTATTGTTTAATTCACGATTGGTATTTTGTAATCTTCATAGTTATAGGTAGATAATAGATGTACGAACAATGAAGTACAAGTTTAATGAAGTGTAGTTTATTCTTTTTATCCCTTAAGCAAGGGATTTGATTTTGTTTATAATTTTTCTAAATTGTTCAAATTGTACATTTGTGGAATATCTGTGATGCTATGGGGTATACGTATCTTCCTTCTTTTATCCTAATACAAATATACGAGGCAGCTCTAGCTGCTCTGCGCTGAATACCCGTATTTTAATTTACCTTGTGTTAATGCAGTCTGCTAATTAAAGGCAGCGGACTAGTGTATACACAAAGAACGCAAATCACATGAAGCGAATGACCACAAGGAATAGAATTGAAGCTCGCGATTAAACTGCACATCTATTTACAAATATAAGCGTTGATATAATGATTAAAAGAAAGTTGGAATCGAATACAAATTTTGTTCTTTTATCAAGTGCTGAATTAGAACTGAAGTAAAATAGAAACATTTATTAAAGAATTAAATTATTTACTGGGTTTCAGACTACCAAAATTAAAATGCGTGCATAAAATTTGCAGGTTAAGTTACTTAAAATTTTAATCTAATAGATTTCCTTTGTTTTATTTCTTTGTTTTGGAAGTTTAAAAAAAAGTTACTTTAAACTAAAAAATATAGGTAATTAAGCTATCTTATAGCTATCTTATAGCTTGCGTATCATTTTTTATATTATCAGCATTTTATATGAATCCTATTATTACATTTATATACTTCGCTTTGTGTAATGAAATATAAAAACATATAGATACAACCAAGGAAGAAAATAACTGTCGTATTTCTTTCTCTAATTAAGAGGTTCATCCGACTACTATTAGTGTGTGAATCGTACAATACAAAAATCACCCGTTTCGCTTCAAAGGACCCTAGCACTATAAAACAATTCGAATAAACAGAGACAAATTTATTTTTAAATCGTCGATCAACACGAGTAAAGTTTACAAAGTTCCTGTTCATTCGAGCACGCCGATGGGTCTAAATTTTCCTTCTTGACATTCTGGTTGCAGCGGTAACGTTACATATTCAATCCTCTGAAACTGTGAACAAGGCAATAGCATGTACCGTGACGCTATATACCGTTGATATCACTGTACGACATACGTTACCATAATCGCATTAAAATACTCACCACTCCCGAATACCAAGTAACTTGTGTAGTAATGCATACATTCGGCAATGACGCGAAACACGTTGCCAAGTTTAATAAACGGACACGTCGATAGAATGAAACCGAAAGACTCGATCTGCTCGGATCAGATCGTGTCACGTGTATCCATGTATCGGCAAACCCGTTCGCATTAGCAAAACAACGACGATGGTTATTGTTCAAAGTGTGTTTTAATTGAACCACTTAACCAAGCCCCATGCTCCCCTAATTTGTATATATTTATCGACGATTAAGCCATTAAGATGTTTCACGTCGACATTAAGCCTTCAAAGTAGTTTATCCCCTTGATAGTTTCTAGCTGCACCGCTGGCACGTTAACCAGGTAAGGTGCAATCCCTTTGAAGCACTAAAACCACTAAATTGCTGGCATCACTGGCAACATTTGCGTTTACTGTCTTCTGGGGCCTTGGGTTCCTACTATCACTTTGCTTGTCAGTGTACGCGCACTTATAACTGATTAAAAACGTATTTAGATTTAATTTTGCACATTTAGAATAGGGGTCGCTCGAGGTTCTTGATACTTGTGTTATTTGATAGAATGTTAGAAATATGATAAGAAGATCGTGGATATTTAGACAAATTAAAATTTGTTAGAATATAGGCAAAAACTGGAATCATGATGGAAAACAATTTATTTAACAAACATAATAAAAAGTAGTATATTTCAGAATTTTATATCTTTTTCGTATCATCCGTGTTCTGTGCAGATTTGCACTTTTAAATTTTCCATAAATGCATAAATGTCTGCTATATAGGAATAAGTAATAATTGCAATATTTAATAATAGTTGAAAGGAATATAGTATAATAATCATATAATATAAATAAATAATTTTCAATAAATTTTAATTATTCGAAAAAAGTTGAACATTTTTCTGAAATTCTCTATAGTCTTAACATATTATGTTACTCTATGTCAGTTTCCTCCTCGTTTTGTATAATGCTCGGCAGTTCAAACGTTAACTATATTTTCAGTTACTAAAGGTTTTTCAATCTAGCATAACACTTTCTACCTATAGTAACGTCGTTCGAAACGCTAATTAGTCGAATTTATTCGCGGATGATACTTGCATCTGAATTTCCGCCAATAACGTTTCTGAATGTTCTTGCGCGACGTAGAACACGATGCGTATTATCTTCGTTCGTAACACTGGGAATATTTGGCTTTTCTTGTACCGGTATTTTCTGCTGACTATTATCGTTTCCTTACTGCATTTCTTGTTGTGCTGTATTAATGGATACACAGAAACACACGTGAAATAACAATCAAATTTAATATCCTACGCGCCGGTAGAAATTTCAGTAAACAAATTTTCAAACTGCATTTCCTTCTGAATGGAATTTCAAACGAGAAAGCTTCGTTTTACATTTTTATGTTATTTGTTCATGTATTCAATTTCAATTTATTTTTTCTATGCAGAAGCACTTATTTCACGATTTTACCATCAGCCATGAGATTTACAGAGAAATCTCAATTTGTGTATATTTCAACAATTTTTTTATTCCGAAACATTTGAGTGTGCATAAATCTTATTGACGGTTGTAATGAATAATACAGATCTCAAGTGTCTCGTTTCCAGCGATGGCAGTAACAGGCCAGATTGAAACTTTATTAACCAAGCGCGCAATTGCTACAGAATGTCTCGTAGCTGGGTTTATGAAGACAAGTTACAGCCTCCCAATGGCGGAATTGTGCGCAAAAAGTGCCGCAAATGCCTCAATTAAGGCGTACTAAATATACTCGATATAATCTGGTTTATTGCGAAAAAGGCGGCTGCGAGCGCTGGAATATAAGCTCTGTACGTGATGCACACCCGACGTAAATCAAGTCAATCGTTTCGACGATGAAGCATCAACCGGTGTTCATTTATTATGTACATTCGTATGAAATTTTCGGCATAACGACGTACATTCATTTTACGTATGTACAATATATCTGGGAAAAGACACGTTACGTGTTTATGCACCGTGTGTAAGAGCTTCTGGATATAAAATGACTGTATCATACTAAAATATCTGGAAACATTTCTCTTTAGTTTTTATGTTTGAAAAAATATCATTCAAATATAAGGTAGATCATTCAGTGATTTTATCATTGCTATACATAGTTTTCAAGCATAAATGATTTCATGCATATTTAATAGAATTTGGAGAATATATATATATAAGTATAAATTTTAATTTGGCTTTAATAGAATAATAGAATTCTGTTATTCACGTATAAAATCGAATGAAATTATCCTGTGATTTAAAACTTTTTCACTTCGCTTCCCTATTATTCCATGATTCGGTTTTTGTATTGTCGGATGGATGAAATGGTTTTTCTGAATCTGACGAAATTAACTTTACGGTAGTTCAGTATCTGAAGTTGGTAAATATGTCAATAAACATTATATTAAAATTATTATATAATTACTACGCCTTTGTTATGTAATACAATATGTATTATACGAATAACATAAATTAAATAACGTAAAATAGAATATAAATCTTCAAGATAATCACAACTAGTAACCAAATACGACTAGTGTTATGTTATTTAGATTTTTTAAACTAAAGAAGTTGCACAACCTATAAAAAGTTCTTTCTTATAATAAAACTTATATTCCGCTTCCCTCCCGTAAAATATAAACTATAAGTTAATGTATCACGTAATATTATTCATGCAATCTACTAAATGGATTATTTCTTAAAATGACATTTCACTTCAGTTTAAGTTATAATATCCTTAATATGTATTTTAATTGTTTAATCTTTAAACCTCTAATTTCCAAAGTCTAAATGCTTCTTTCTAAAACCAATAGCATAAACTGTAGAACAAATGTCCGGAAACCTAATTTCAAATAATACATATAATCATTGTTTTATTTATTTCACTTGCAATACGCTACAACTCCAAAGTCTCCAATACTCAAGACAAACTCTAAATAAAGTTTGAAATTTCCACA
The DNA here is from genome assembly GCF_051020985.1 of Nomia melanderi. Taxonomy (NCBI): domain Eukaryota; kingdom Metazoa; phylum Arthropoda; class Insecta; order Hymenoptera; family Halictidae; genus Nomia; species Nomia melanderi. Next base: position 8,716,864 of record NC_135006.1, on the reverse strand, counting down.
AAATAGCATGTTTCGGGGCAAGAGCTTCGTCTTAGCGAATCGACTAGAAAACTAAAACGGAAAAAGGTATCCGACCAAAGTTAGATCCAAGGGTCGAAAATCGCATTGGATGTCGGATTCGTGACGCGAAACACCGTTTATGCATGCAGCATAAACTAAAACTACCGGTGACATCGGTGATATACCGTCTGTAGACGGTGGACGATGCCGGTTTATTTTCCATTTGCATTCCGCGTTCTGCGCTCGCACGGCGGCCCTCCCAAATTTCTAGCTCGCCAGACCGCTCTGTACGTATCTCGGCGCCATTTACTCTATCTCATTTCCTGATTTTTCTCTTTCGTCCTTTTCTTTTCTACCTTCAGGACACAGGCGTGTCTCCTGCAGCGCAACGAGAAGAGGCGTGCTCTCGTATCTTTCCCTCTCTCGGCGTGTTTTATAAAAGAACAGAGGAATAGCTGGCTTTTAGCTGCTAGCTCGTCCGTGGGCATAAGTGTCGGTAAACGAGGGGTAACTCTTTTTCTCACGCTGCTATTGCTTTACAGCCGTTTTTCCGCTGAGCTTCTAATTCTTCAGGAATTTAAGCAAATTTTTAGTAACCCTGGTAATAATAATATTAAGAGGATAAATATTATATTCAAATGCGAAACCGCGGGTAATAAATGTTTGAGATAGACGGAGGGACAGGGTAATATTAAATTTTTGTAAATATTTAAGAAATGTCATAGCTATTTGTCGGACATTTTCCGATTCCAAGTATTTTTTCAATTATTAGTTAGAGTTTTCATTTGAAACGATGCTCCTTTGGTGAGTTTTTTCAGTTACACTTGTTTTTATAATGTGAAATGTAAGTTTGAAAGTAATATATTTAGCGATTTGTTATTTCATTTTAAATTTTTGAAAAGAGATTACAAATAAATGTAATGTAACAATTTATAAACACACCAAAATGTTAATACATTTGAAATTTCAGATTGAACCGAACACTGCACGAGAGTCGGACTACTCGCTTTCCAAGGACGTTGTTTTCTGAAATAAAAGTGTGATAAATTTAAGTGAGCTCAACGAGCCCCGTTAATCTTCTTCGCGATGGCTCAAGGCTTAGTGTTTCCAGGATTAATTTACAGTGAGTTTCAGCACGTACTAATCTTTCGAGTATGAGATCAGTTTCCTGGGAATTAATTTCCCGGCATTTTAATATTTGGTCGCCGGCTACGTATATCTCTAATAAAGATTTCAAGAGAATTGAGAAGCAAGTTGCCTGCTGTGTTTATCAAGGAAAATAAACTGCAAGTTTTCCGAGCGCTCCGTTTTTCTTGAAACGACGGAACGCTTTTCCTCGGTCGTAACCTTGTGTGATATATCGGAGTGTTCATACACTATAACGTGTCTACGCGCTTTCTCCATTGGTTTACGACCTTCGAAGACTTTGCCTTGATTTATCGCCGCCGATACTTCTGGCGGTAAGTATACGTTTTAATTTTCCTATCTCTTACAAGCTCGACCGCAATTAACCCTGTAAAGACCGAGTTTTAAAATTAACCCCTTTCAGACTTGACATAGATAACATACATTGCATTACTATTATATTTCAATACCTGACAAAATATTGAAGCCGTAATAGGCAACTATACGTACATCCCTTTTTTCAGTCTATTCCTATCAGAAAAGTAGTATACTATCACATTTTATTCGAAATATATGTCATTTCTGGCAGTGCATTGAAATGCAGTTCTTGTTATTATTTAAGTGAACATAATTTCGTACGGAAATCAGTTCTGAAAAAGATAAGGAACTTTTGTGTGCACATATATTTATTTCGAACATTTTTTTTGAGAAATCATACTGTTGCGAAGCTGAAAAGAACTTCGCAATGTCAATTTTAATATTTTGACGAACATGGTAACGCACGCGTGATCGCACTGACCAGCGATTATTATGTAGCTAACATCACGTATGTAGATGTATATTTCGGTTTGACGGTGGAGTTATTTGTTGGAAGTATAATAATATTTCTTATTATGAAACAAATTTATTTTTGCGTTGATAAATGTATTAGATAATAATAATCGAATAATAAACGAATGTATTAGAATACTATGAGCATACTGCATCACATGTACGATCGCCACAGTGAAGAAAACAAACGGCTACAATAATTTTGTTTAAATTTTCTAAACAAAAATAAAATAACAAATTATTCATATTCTACAATTGCTAGATTCGAGGGAACCTTTCTTTACTCTTTTACCATGTTATATCCACACTGGAAATGTTCCTGTCATTATAAACATCGAAGATATTTTATGTATTGCATTTCACTGTTCCAATTTTAAATAATCCGCGCAAAAATTCTTCCTAAAAAACTGGAATTCTCCATTATCATCGAAAATCCGGTCACAGAAATTGAAATACCGCATGAAGTCCCTCAGCCTAATTACGACACGCACATTTACAACAAAAATTCCACAGGACCCATCGATCAAAAAGGGAAAGCTTACGCGGTGTCGACGTCGCCCGCGAAGCCGTTGTCGTACAAGCTAGTTTCACGTATTAATCGCTGATTCGATAAGCATCGCTCGAAAAACACGAACTTCGAAACAAAAGCCATCCACGTAACCGTGCTAATAGTCACGTTCGCGTGTTATTATCGTCTTCCCTTCTGTTTTTTCATTAGAGCGGACCTGCTCATTCGTAGTTTTGATAAAAACATCCGTCGTTCCCTTACTTCCCTTTACGTCTATACCGTTTCCGCTCATTTCATTCCCTTCGTATTATCATTCCTATCTTATTTTCGTATCTCTGTCTCCGATCTTTATCCACCAATACTCTACACTCCGATCTTTGCCGTTTACTAACCACCTTCCCATTTCCTTCTTTATATTTAATCATCTCCTCGTCTCCCAACAATTCTCTTTATCATTGTCCGGATCCCCCTTTTTTTCTCATGATCCCCTTTGCTCTTCGTGGCTCTGAAAATCTTATCTTCATCTGCCTGGACGGCGCTCGTGTCTCTTTATTTTCTTCCCTTTTTCTCTGTGACTACCACTGAAAATCCTTTCCTCAAACCCATCCGTCTCTGTTCCTGGCGTCGCTATCGCTCCCGATCACGGCCATTCCTTTGGAAAAGCGTTCTCGTGTGTGACACTGGCCGCGAACGCGCGATCCATTGATAAAGATGGCGGCTTCCGGCGGCAGACTGGTCAGCCGCAGAAAGTTGATCGCGTGTTCTGCCAGGCGGCATTGCGCCTGTCACTTCTAAAGGCTTAACCCTTCGTGATCGGCACATTTTTCTGGTGGCAGTACCAACTAACCGAAGCAAATTTATATTTTTTAAATCATTTTTCTATACGTGATTTATAATATACACATAAAAGTAGGATTCTCTCTCTCTTGTTCGCGAGTTTCCGAAATAAATAATATTATTTTCAGTTATTAAAGGATTTACTCGTTTCTTTGTTTTTTCTAAGTCAGGAAGTTCTTCTTTTTGTAGCTTCTGAATATGTTGTATAATAATTTCAGAAGCCAAAACATTAAAGTTCTCAGTTTTTGCTTTTTGGATTGAATCGCGTTGGCTTCTGAATGACTCACTTCACGCTCACGTTCATACCAAGGTGCTAACATGATCACTCACAGCACTGCACTCACTTATTTTACTCTCCACATATATATGTATATTAAAAGATGCAGGTTATTTTTTGAAGTTAATGTATCTTGTCGAATACTGTTATAGCGTATGTCAGAAAGAAATAGTAAAAGGATAGTAAAGAATAATAAAAAAAAAAGTCCAGGCTGGTGACACCGACTTCGAGGGCAAATTACAAATGTCGCCACAACCGCGGCACTGATCGCAAAAGGTTAAAAGCGGCTGTCCAACGTATCACGAACTGCTCGCTCCCTTTTTGTAGATTTTTTCTTCTTGTTTCTCGTTCATTGTTCTTCGTTCGTCAAAACATCGTGCTCCTGCTCGCGACGCGACAATCCCGCACGCCGCGGGAACTTGTTACAACAGAGACTCGGTTGTTCGGGCACACCGACGCGCTCTCTCCGATATTGATGCGATTCATCCGGCCCACGTTTTTTTTCTCCCGGTCGTAATTTTTCAGCGATCTATATGTGTGTCAGTTACTGTCTACGGTCAAATATTGGTTGTCACGGTGGCAGGGGGTGAAGTGGTAGAATCGAACGTTCTTACTTGGAGAAAGATAATTTAAGTGTAGGGTAATTCCTGGTAAGATGGTCAGATCTTATTTTGTTTATCAAACGTCTATACTTTTAATTGTTTTTAGTGATGTACTGAATCTTGTACAGAGGCCCATTTAACAATTCTTTTCATATGTATTTATTTTCATTAATATATTTTCTTTTCGTTAGGTATTAACGATATTTACGGTGTAACAGTTCTTTTAGCCTTTCAAGTGCTATCGACCCATGTACGTGCCTGGTAAAAGTCATCGCTGTGGATCACGCACGCACATATGCGTTTTTCGACCTTTTTGATCTCACACGTGCTGCGTGTCATGCTGACAATTATAAGCGTATGAGGCGAATACACGTGTTTCTTAGCATTATTCAATTTGGCGAAACTGAGAACGTACAATTACAACTTGATTACATCTTGTACGAACTAATAGAGTCTAATGATCATCAGACAGCGAGCTGAACGAAAACGTATTCCGTCCATATGCAACATTTCGGCTGAGAATATACAACACTTAAAGGGTTAAAAACAAGTGGATCATCTCTCTCTGACTTACTCTATATAGACTTAACCAGTTAATTGAATTTAATGACCATACACGTCATCTCAAAATTAAAAATGATACTAACCCTTTCAACGATGCGTTATTTATTTTTTCAGATAAATGTATAATTCTTCTTCGTTTTGCTTTAACTTTTTGCTACAATATGTTATAGGTGCATCTGTTATGCGTTTGACGAGTATACACTTATCTGTTTGATTTTATTGCGAGTACAATGAGAGATTTTTGAAACTAAATTACACAGCTAGCAGGTTAATAAATTGTTGGAAAGGGTTCTGTTGCCAGCTTTTGAACGTCATTGAGTTATTTTAAAATGATGCCATAAAATTTAATTAGTGAAAGAAGTTGAACGGAAAAATTGCTCCAAAATGTTTTATGACGGATACATTAGAAACAAGAATATTTAAAATGAAAAATTGCAGAACTATAAATAATATATCGTGTTATGTTTTGTTAAATGCAACGATATGATGATAATAATGTTATTAATGCATATAGTACGTTTGTGAAACAAATATATCTCTAATTCTCTAACTGCAAGATACTCATATGCAAAAAATGCATATGTATAATACAAGGAATGTTTAATAAAGAATTGAAGAGAATATTACTGGAATTTTGTCTACAAAGATTATTCTTTATTTTTCAATTATCCACAGAAAATACTTCGTGTTTTGAAAATTACTTTCTGAGGAAAAAATAGTCTAAATTACATATTTAAAGAAAAAAGTTATAAAATACGAGGACAGTCGTTTAAATACTTCTTCGTGAGTACTTCTAGCAAGAAAAATATGCTGTCCTCTAATATGAATGAACTAAAGACACGAATTTTAATTAATTGAGACGCACGGTTTGTACACCTTTTAATATAATTTCCACGTGACATAAAAATACCCGCTGACATGGATCTGACAAGGTTATTATTAGCACGAACACAAAAGGTTTAAATTGCCCTGTGTATCTGCACTAGAATCGAATAATGGCTGTTTATAACCATGCTGTTAGAGATAATTCATTCTTACAACTTGCCTTTAAGCGCCGTACTTTAGATAACTTCTGTTTAAACACCTCTAGCCTGTCTACACGACGTATTTAAGCATGTCAACATTATGTCACCACTGGAACGCTAACTATTTTATATTATCATCTCCCATCTCCTTTATATACTTTTCGAAGGTTAATTATCTCGTATATTTGCTTGTTTAATAACAAAGGAAATTTGTTTAAAAACGTAATGTAAATGTAAATTTAAATTAATATTAAAAAGCCTCTATATAATCGGAAGTATTAAAGGGAAATTTTCTTAATATTTTTTTATTTTAATATCTTTATTAATTCTTTATACCCTCAGTTTTTATTCATCTTGGTGTAATTTACATTTCCACCTGTAGTTAGTGAAATAATATTTTTCTTCTTTATAAAGTAGTATTATAAAATCTATTGCAGAAATAATCAATAAAGTTAGCATTACAAGTCACAGCACGTATTTCGGTATATTAAGAATTAAAAGATTAAAAGAAACTAAAGGTTTTATAGAATAAAGTAAAAATAGTAGACGAAACTTTTCCCTTTATTTGCCACATTTACGTTTCTGCAGAGTCGTCTTTCTTCGCCACATATTTTTCCATCTTAAGGGAAAGTTTTTGAAAGCCGACATGAAAGAATAAATCATCTCCACCTTCAGCCACTTTTTCACTGTTTTCTAAAACTTCAGTAGACTGTGTAAAATCAATAGACCGTGCATCGTTGCATCGTGTACAGTGGATTTACCTGTTACCACCATTTAAGCAAAGTTTAAAGTGGTATACTTACTTATAAAGTATTTAGACAATTAGTCCGTGCTGTCAGCAAGAAAATGAAATATAAAATCGAACAAATTACGCCGACCCATTTTAATTAACTCACTTATCTTGGATATTTAAAAATGTACTGGTCCTTTCCAGCTAGAAGTAATTTTCCTCTTCAATAATTCTTGACTGTATCAATTATTTCTCTTTCTGAGACGAGAAATATTAATAATATCAGATAAATATTATATAATCATTGTTACAAGTATATAAGTGACATAAAGAAAATTTAGATTTCCCTAAAAGATTGTTTGTATTATTTTTCTGATCTCTTCTTCACTGCGAACAACAATTTTCAATATTTGGCTTCTGCAAAACTAGAAAAACCATTGGCAGTTAGCAGGTTATACCTATACATCAACGGTGTTCCCCTTTTTATTTCGAGAATAAAGTAATTCACAACTTCGTAAATACTTCGTGAATATTATCCGACTTTTATTATATTTTACGTTGTCTGGAATGACTAAATTAACCCTGGGTTCGCGAATTAAAATGATTGACCTCATAAACTCTTAATTCCCCACGAAACATTTAGCGGGACCGCCTTATCTGTTCCTCGTAATCTTTACAAGGATTATAACGGAACCCTTCATATTTCCCCCACAGTCGTGGGCGGATCAATTTTAATCACCCCAGACACGGGACTGTTAACTTGCCGAATGAAGAGCACGTGGCGCCGCGCGAAAATAGAATTCGCAGAAGACAACATCGCGATGAGCCGCCGGCCGGCCGAGATCCTTTCGAACGAATGTTCTGTATGTTTTGACAGTTGCGCCAAATATGTACTTCGCGCCTTCCGCGACGAAATAATTCATCGTTCACTAGAACCAGTAATTTACATTGGGACGATAATATCGTCGACATTGTACGCTTTATGTTTGAAGAATTATGAAAACATGGTTCCTTATAAAGACTCCCTACATAAATATCAACCCCCTGCTGTATAATATATACATGCTACTTTGCTAATTTCAACTTATACCAATTAGAATCAACTCGTTTATTTATTATTCAATATGTTTTTGGGGTCTTTAATTCCAGATAGAAATACCTTCAACTATACATAAAAAGAATCAAACTTTTACTTTCAACGTAAAATTTTGATGAAATAAATAACATTTACTTACTGCTACTGGATGATACATAAAGAGGGTATTAATACGTCTCCCATATACAATGTGATAACGAATAAGACACGTGGTAAAGATTTCTAACTCGATTTAATAAAAATTAATATTATTTATTATGTTACGCATGAATCGAAGTAGAACACTATTGTATTGTTATAAAATGTTTATTTTCAATTTAAATTTATACACTTAGAATAAACAGAAAATTTGTTTGCGTTGTCTTGAATTATCAATAACAAAATTAATTAAGTATGATCAGGAAGGATATCGTATGGCAAGGGGTTAATTGCAATTCTAATTATAGTTGATGGTTAAAGATACATTATCGTGTACGTTTTTTCATATATGAATGAATTACTTCTACTGAAAAATATTTATATGTGTGACAGTACTTCATATTTTTCTTCAATTAGTGCTTATAAACGAACGGCCAAGAAATTGTGAACGTAGAAAAATAAACACACATTGAGTTAACTCAGTTTTGTTCCTTTGGTATAATTAGTAGGAAACGATATAAAAATTATTGATACATGTATAAATATTGAATTAATTTTCTTAAATGTTTCTTCATTCAACTGATACAGAATATACATTAGAAACTTGTACGTTATCTGTCCATTTTTAGAATAAAAATACAATTTTAATATTATTATTTTTACCATAGAATCAAAACTAAAAATTGAAGATTCAACTTGCAAATTGTTGTTGAAATTATTTGTATAATATACATCATAAAATAATTAACAGGAGAATTTAAAGCGTTCAATAATTCAAGAAAAAATTTGAATTTCTAAACATTCACGTTTTCAAAACTAAATACAATATTTTAAAAGTAAATCTTATTTATTTTATTTTCTAGTTACACTTTGTACAGTCAAAATATGTAGATAATAGAGTGCACATATGTAACTATTGAACTGTAATATCAAACTGATATTAAATACACGTATTTTCGATAAACTTAAGAAGTTGTCAGATGAACTATGCATCTCATTCGATGTAATTCTGTTGTAAAGAAAATTGTACTGCTTCAGCCAGCTAGTTTAAAGTAATGGGGTAATATTAATTAAATTAATTTCAGGAAATTAATTAACGTTACTTTTATAATTATTTCACAGTTATTAAGTATTATATTCAAAACATAGTGCTTTACTTCCAAGAAATTACTTTCAGTAGAATTCCGCAGACATACAAGGTTAATAACATTTACTAATGGCTTATCAAGGGTCGTTATCAACACTAATGAAACCGCGTTACACCAAGGAAGCTTAAGTAATTGTAAGTAAGATTGACGCGACCTAAGCGTTAAGAAGGTCAATCGATGGGATTGCAGACCAGTGGAAGTCTCCACGGAGGAATTGATTCTTCCTGAAAATAGTAGTGCAGAGTTTACTGATTCAGTAACTCCCATTTCTCGTGTGATTAGCCGTAATTCATTCTTGTCCGAAGTGAACGTGATTCAATAATTGCGAGAGAGTTAAGCACATCGACAAACTAGGAACTCATTAGCAGAAACGCGAAGTTTGTTCATCCTTTTAGAACAATTTCTCATTATGTTGCAGTAGCTCTTTAAAAACGTACAATCTTGCTTCTCTGAAAATTGATTTCAAATGTCTTGACACTTTGATGATCACGTTTTCTGAAAATTTTTGTTACACGCTGTATGTATACAATGAAACATACTTATTGTTTAGAAACTGATAAAACAACTTCGAATGTGAAATACAATATCTATTTATTCAGAACTGTTATTAACAAATATTTTTGGCTAAGGAATAGTTGAATCACACTTGCATGATATTCATTCTTGTCAAAATGCTAATACAATGTTTATTCAATCTCCTGAAGATAAACCTATAAGAAAATTTAAAAAAAGGTTTGGACATCTAAGAAATAGAATATATTCGAAACGAGAAAGTATTGTATGCTTTTAGAAATAATGAACATTAGGTCCTGTATATAACATATAGATATACGACGGATAATTAGAATATTAAATCCATTTGATGTAGATGAATTTAATTTAATTAGAAAATACATTCTTTACGTTGAATGATCTTTCATACGATTAAATATAATATTCGCGTGTGTATTTTTAATGATATTATAACGTAAGTCACGTTACTAGATATTTCAATTCAATTAATGTACTCAAGATTTTAATTTCTGATTGTATTACTGTAGAAGGTTATTTTAATGTACAAGTAAAATCAGAGATTTGTTGCTGTATTAAGGTCATCTAAAGTAATGGTAACAAACATGATAATTGCATAACATGACGTAAATCTTCTTTTTTAATGTACTTTTTTTAACGATATACTAAAATCGTTTAATTACTGGCAATACGGGTAGAACCCAAAGAAAATTTTCTTGGCTTGAAATATTAAAAATTAAGCATTCGTTATTACTGAGTATTATTAATAATCAATTCAAACATTCGACTATTTACTGTAATTTTTATATTACTACAACACTTTCTCGGAACTTAATGGATATACTTCATTCTCTTCAAATAACAGTAGTTCTCTCCAATTTTCTATTGCGTGATCTTCACCTTTTTGGCCTACTAAATAAATCATTTCGGCGTACATGTTCTCTCCATTCTTTCGCGTGCTTCCTGTCGACTGCCCTATTTCTTCTTTTCTTGGAATTAACTACATGAAACCTGTTACAAAACGACAATGACAATCGAAAGACTTATAGTTACACGGCGGCCTTTGTAATTACTGACGAAGGTATGTGAGAATGACTTTATCGTCCAATGGAGAAAATATTGCAACTTTCTCGACAAAGTGCTGTGTACACGCAGTGTTTCAAAAGACAAATGGATTGAGAATTTTATTTATAAGAGTCAGCAATATAATCTTATATAACACGAAGAATGTTTATTTTTCACTTTTTTATTCAATACCCAGATAGATAGATAATAACATTCTAGATCTAAATATAACAATTAAATAAGCCGAAAGTTTTCCTTTCTGGTTTTTACTATATTTTATTATACTTTGAGATTTCTTATAATTTTACTATACTTTTATTATACTTTTCTATTTGCTATACTTTTACTATATTTCACTATTTACTATACTTTTACCATACTTTACTGTATTTACCATTTACCAGAAAAATATTAGTAGAAAAATAGCGTGAACACTCTGTATATTATTTGTAGTAGACTGGTCATTGACATAGCTAACAGGGACTGGGAAACTAATGGTGACAACCAGGCAGCTCGAAAGGGAGGAAAAAGAGATGTAGGAATAAAACGACCCCTGAACCCTCTTCTAGGGCTAGTCCAGTGGAAGGAGGCTCGATAAATCTTTACGGTGTGAGTAATCTGGCCGAAGGTTCACCAGGATGATAATCAGGGGTGTTGTCCTTAACGATAAGGGCAACTCTCGCATGCGATGCACGGTTTAGTGTCGGCGTAATTCAGGATGAGACCGTACTGCGTGTCCACGAGGAATACCATGACGAATATCCTTTCGGAAAACTGGCCACGCTTTGCTTGCGTAGAATTGTCGTTGCATGGTGGCTGATAAAAGTACCTATTGACATATTTAATGTAATACACTTATGTTCAGAATCATGATAATTGTTTGTGCAGCGATTCTATCGATGCCAACAATGATGCAGGCCATAATAAAACTATATAAACCAGAACAAATTCTTTAAGTAAATGCGATTGAAATTTGTTCCATATCTTCTATTGTGAAACTAGATATATATAGATACAAGTAACTTTAGCGAATGATAATATCATATGTTACGAGTTAGAAAAAATTAATTATTTAAAAGATAGAAGTTAATAATTTTTATTCTTTTTGGAGAATTTTTTAAACTGCTACTACAGTATTGAAAAACATAGTAGTGAATTATAGTTTTAAACTTGATAGTGCCTTTAGCGTAGCAGTTGCAAATAAAAAAATGGGGTGAATTTATAGTTGCTAAATCTTAAAGTTGAATGATGGGGCAGTAATAGGCAATAGTATATTAAGAGTACTTCGTAATTTTATTATTTTGTATATCTATTGAAGGTTTACAGGTATTTCCACAAATAATTAAAATATCTGTATCATCATTTATATTGTATTAGCTTTAATTCGATATTATATAGGATACTAAATAGTTACGTAAGATATTTACATGGGTAACAGTTCCATTTCTCCTTCACATGTAACAATATTGTAATTTAAAATAAATTAACAAAACGCGATAATTTATAGTCCCATTAACATACATTGATACGAAAATCTATTTAAAAATTTCTGTAAGTGCAACAACAAAACTCATCCTGATTTCATACTCACACAAAAATCAACAACGTTCCATTGAATTCAAAGTATCAGGTTGTTGAAGAAATCTCGTTATAATTCTAAATGAAGTCTAAGACAAAATGTCATTTCGTTCAGTTGACCTTTATCGAACTATTGCACATTTTATTCGGAAGCTTCCTATTGCCTTTTGATTTCCATATATGAGCCACTCATTAGTCAAATCGGTTAACTCCACAAAACAAAAAGTGGATAAAAGTGATGCAATAAGTATACATTCATTTCTAAAGCTCTCTTTCAAATAGAAAATTGAATAATCATCATAGGACGTATTCTTCTTCATCATTACAGGTGTAGCTTTAATCTAAAGAATATGTATAATATATAAAATAGGATAACTTTGAATTAATGTTTATTATTATAGCAAGTTCTGCATGGTCAAAAGAATTTCTGTTATTTCGTGATGCTACGCACCTAATAATAAAGAAATTTATTTCAAATATGAAAATCTCGTTTATTCTCACCTGTTTTCGTATTTTCTCGCTCCTTTGAAAAGTTATGCGCTAAGTCTGTATCCATTTCATTTCCCGCAACATCAATTTGTTGTATTAATACGGTGCATTAGTAGCGTGACGACAGACGTTGGTCAAAGCACGAAGCGGGGAACAAAAATTCTCCACGCGACACTTCCTCCGCAAGAGTTCCGTCGCTCTCATTACAAGCCTGTCCTCATCCTTTTGCCGGGTACCGGTTATTAATCACAAGCCACTCGTTGCGCAGCCTCTGAGCCGCGGATGCCCCGGAGTTTGTCAAACGTTTCGTTTAATCCCCGGTGTTGTTCGTGGCTTTACATCTTTGCCGACAAAGGTGGAACTCAGATATAGAAATTGCGTAGGAGGTGAGCTTGAGAAACGGTTCTCCAGGTAGTTTACGACAGGCTTTAAGGTGGAATAACGGAGGTGGCTTGTTGGTTGGCATTGTATCGCCCCGGGGAAGCTTGACTTAAGGATGCTTTGTGTGCCGACAGTACACAATGCAAAATCTGTCATATAGCCCGCAGCCTCGGCTGTGGAAAGGCAACGATAAAAAGGTTGGATCTGATGATTCTGAAATTAGAGATCGCTGGCGCGACGACCCTGTCGAATGAGAACATGCGATACTGCTTCTGTAGGTACCTATCTATTTTTACGGGGTCACGAATCGCTGATACAGATAAAATATTACGTATGCGTACGAAGAATAAAGGTAGAATTGTATTAGAAGGTTCCGTTCATATATTTTGTTGAATAATTACTGCGTATTTGTATTCGTTTTATTATACGTGTATTTTTTATTGTGAATGTTTGTTTTCGAGAAATTGGTGTAATATAGAGATATTCTAAAAATATGAGTATAAATTTGTGTAATAATATGTAAAATAATAATCGTGTAGAAATATATAAATATCGCGTATTATAAGTATAATTATATAATTATATAATATTATATATATAATTATATTTATAATTATATTTATAATTATATAGTTCAATATAAATTCACTGTCAATTTGATTGTATCAATCTTATTGGTGTTTCATTTTTTCTGGTAGTATCATTTTGGATTATCCTGGAATTATTATTTGAGGTTATCTTCAGTCTCATGACAGTATACATACAGGGTTATCCACTTAACTCGGAACGCACGAGTGCACGAAAACAAGCGACACAGAGAACAGAATGACACGCATGGATACTACTACAGTTACATATTCGTTGTTCCTAGAAATTAAGTCTCAGGTGGGTACTTCTAGGAAATATCGAACACTTTTTGTACTGTTTCTGCTAATTTAACCGCAATCAAAACAATAAAATATTTAATGATATATTACAACATTCATACTTCTTTTCACGTGTGTATAATTTTGAAATACTTTGAAATATTAGTCTTAGAGGTATAAAACATTAACGTGCAAATTATTAAACAAAGTTTGAATTATTATTTATTTGAGAAATCTATATATTTCGTATAATCCAAACTTTTCGGAACACCTTGTACAAGACATCTGAATTTAAATTACAATATCATAAATTCAATTTATTGACCATACGTAAATTAGAAAATCGCTTTGATTATTGGCTACTAATTCCATCGTTCTTTCAGATCACATTGAGTCTGCTTTATAATCGTGAATAATTGTATCGGGTTATAATTAATTAATTAATTCTTTGCAATTGAGACTTAACGGAATGCAATTACACGGACACCGACCCAGACTGTCCATACATCAGACGTCTCATATAGGACAGTGCGGTCATATTTATGCTTCGCTTGCTCTCGTACGCTTTCAATCACTTCCAATACCACCACTTCTATGCTCGACATAATTGGAGTTAACCACGAGACAATAAAGATCGAATACCTCTGTATATTGTATATGACATATATGACAGAGGTATTCGATCCTTACATATATATGTTAAATATACAATCAAGCCCCCCACAATTTAAACTTAATTACGTTCAAAAAATTGATAATTACTTAATGGCATTTCTTTGAGAGATTTAGGAAACTGGAATGTACCGAATTTATTAACCATTTGCACTCGAGAATATTTTTCTCAACGAATATTCATTATTTTCTGATGAAATATCAATGATATGTTTTACAAGTAACATAAAGAAATACCTTGCATAAATTAAGTAACAGAACTATTTTATTTCGATGTTCCATGTGTCGATGCATTATATAAAAATTTAATATTGAATTCTAAATTTTATCATTTTCATGGGTCAAATCAAATGGTGACTGAAAGGCGCCTCTCGAGTGCAAAGGGATAATATTTAAATATAATTCTTTTCTTTCATTCTTCGATACAATACAAAAGTGTCTTACAAACATAATTAATCCGAAAGTTTTTAAATTAGATAAAGATTTACTTTCTCGTAATTAATGCGTTCCGTGCTACGGAAGTTTCGGTTATATTTTACTTATGAACTGTATTAATTTTTTTAATAAAATATTAAGTTATATTCAAGTTTTTGGTAACTTTTATATATATTGATATTGTTCCTTTATATTCTCGCTGCTTTTAAAATCAAGAAATATTTAAACTCCCATTATTATTGATTTTCCACGTAATTTATAATATTAACATTACCAAATTACAATCTTCAAAATTCATTTCCCAGTATAAATCTCAGTGACATGAATTAAAAAATGATTCTCCCGATACTTTCTAAATTAAAGAAACATCACGCGTTCCAACTGATTGGCTCTAGTAATTGCTCTCACCTCTTCAATGTTTTAATTCCCGAACATGAGACGCGACACCCTCGTCAACCAGATATTTGATCACCCTCGTCATGGATCCCGCTGGCACGATAATTCTTGCGAAATGCGATTTAATTGCGCATTATTTTCGCGTCCTTCACGGATGGTCCAAGAGCGACAGAGCTCGTCGAGTAGATTTCGAAACAGAAGACGAACGAATCCGCGGCGAATGCGAATGGTTGGTCGACAGACCGCTTGCTCCCGCTTGGGAAATTGATGAAAAGTGGGATTTGACACGAGCGGTCCGCGCTAAGCGGATAACCGGACTGTCTTCCTCGTGGCCGCACTTCTCACTATTTTCGCGTTTGTCCTCGAAATTCCAGCTTAAATTATTGCGTGTACCAGGTTACCACCTCTCGAAGGTGCACACATTCGACCCCGCTAAGCTTCCAATTACCGGAGCTAAATTCAACTCCGTATTGCGACTGCGTGCATCGCTTCGGGATCTCCCTCCCTGTCCACTCGTCTCCTCCGCTAGCTGTCTCCTTCTCTTGTGGCTCCTGGAAGACCCCCTAAAACAGGGGGGGAAAGTAAATTGGAGGATGGTAATCGTACTCGCACAGTTTTCCCTAATTCAGCAAGCTTCCTTCTTGCGGTCTCTGTCTCGCCTAATCGTTTTATCTCTTTCCCACCCTGCCATCAGTGGCTCTGGCCTATCCCATGGCCAGGGTACGAAGCGCGAAATAATGAATGGCTCTTAAGTTTCCACCGGGTCTGAATTTCGCGGACATCGTTCCGGGCTGAGCGGCGCCCCTTGTCCAGGTATCTCCCCTCGGTCCCGGAATATTCATTCGAGACTTCTGAATTGCGCGCAGCCGTTTTAAATCCCTTTGTTACGCGGCAACACTATACATACTGATGACGCGAATTAGGCGTGTGTCGGTTATATGACCACTCGTATACGGCCCGGCCGGATGGCTGGCGGTATGACGGCCCGGGACCCGCCTAGAAGTTTCGGAAAATTTGATAGTATAATTTCCGAAAATTTGTTATTCGAACTGGCCTGGCCTGGCCACCGTTCCTGGCTTAACGTCTTCGCGGTGATGAGCAATCTCAACAGAGTTCGCCTCTTCGTTGGATGTTATCAGTGTTCGTGATTCTATTCTGACTGAATATGAAATGGGATTTTATTTGGACAATTGTTGTTTGTTTCAAATGAGTCGTTGTTTGCTTGCGAAGTATGTATATGTGATTTACCGATTTCTTCTGTGAAGATTGAATAAAATAAGAATAGCTATAGTAAAATTGGGAATATTTTTAATTTAGCAGTGTGTATTGGAAGTTATACAATAGTTAATTTGAATTCATTGAACTTGTTTAAGTTGAGAGTATCTTATTTATTATTAAAGTCGTATGGGCACAGTTAATTTGTTTTTATTTATTAATGGTGTAGAATTAATTATTATATTTTCGATTAACGACATGGTTACAAATAAAAGTTTTCAGAATATAAAATGTATCAAATAAATTCTGTCGAATAGAAAAATTTGTTTCCCTCTATTCTACTCTACTGATAAATAATAATATTCTATTTTACTAATGAATGTAATTTATCATAAATAAATTTATTAGTGTTCTACTAATAAATACTGGTAATAAATACATTCAATTTTATTAATAGATAATAAATAAATTCTACTGAAATGGCGCTGAAATCTGCAGTTTGTAGGATCAGATCATCTTTTCCGTATAATAGGGTTTTGATACATAACTGGCCGGTTGGCGGCGAGAATGGAAGAAGAAGAAGAGGGACAGAATATCTGGGGTGCGTTCAGAAACTTGTGAAATGCGGGGTGAGCAACTATAACTTAGCCTCAGTCGGGGTTAATCGTCGTAATGCCATGATTTAATACCTCGACGAGACGAATATCCTCCATTTCTAGAATTAATGGCAGGATGCACTTTGCAGTGACAAAAGAAAACGGAGATGGAATTGTGAGACATTTGCTCGTAATGGTTAATTTATTGTACGCTAATCCGCCGACCGAATAGAACGCCGATATCTTTTTAGAGTGGAGATTACTTCCTGGATATACGTAAGTGATAGTCATCTTCTGACATATTTATAGAGTTCCCTTATAACGTAAAATATTGAACGAATCAAATTGCTTTGAGTAACTACCTTTATCTAACAATAGCAATGCATTGACGGTTTCACTTCTTCTTGTGTAATTGGTATAGTTGAACTAATTAGTTAAATCAAAGATTCAATTTATCATTCCTTAATTAAATTAATGAAACAATAAATATCTATAACAGTATAAGAATGTATTACATGATAACAATTATATGTTAAGATTTTCCAATTTTCCTTGCAATTGGTTTCCTCGAATTTTATGAACGTCTCAAGAAAAGAAAAGAAATGTAATAATAGATCTGTTTATACCAATACGCGGTTATTAAACTGTCACATTTAAATAAAATAAATAACATGCCATAAATAATAAATCTTTGATAAATAAGGAATAGTTATTTAATAAATGTATAATGAATTATTCAGTAGAAACACATTGACGTCAACTAATTCTTTTTTATTAATAATTGTTCGATATTTATGCCTAAAAATGTGACAACAGCTTAATAACTATTTACATAAGAAAATATGAAAACAATTGAATTTGTTATAATGTATATTGAATTAAAAGAAAGTTCAACATCTTTCTTGAACAAATATTGAAACGCTTCAGTGGACATGGTAGCAGTAGCGGTACACAGTGAAATTTAATCCTGAAGCACGTTTGATCATACTCAGACAGAGCGACGAGGAAAACTTTCTCTTCCTGAAAATGTTCCAACTAGGAGATTTCAGCGTAAGAGAGTTGCTCGAGCACAGATTGACTGTCTCGAAACTCACGCATCTGGTGTGTGCATTGCTGATGTTTTGGTCTTGTAGAAAAATATGCTTTCCATTCAACAATACGTCAAAGATTTTAGAATAAGTACTACTTATTTTAATGGTCATCTTAACTCTTATATTAGCAACCATTTTTATATTTTTAACATACAAATTTTGTTATATTCCCACAAGAATTTGTTTCCATAAAACTTTCTCTATTTTTTAAACACTTATACACCTATTTCTCCTTTGAAACTAATCCATTACAATCACTTGTAAAAAATTGAATTATTCGCGATACGAAATATCTTTAAGTGCATTGATAAAGTATCTACTCTCTTATAAATTCTATTTTCTTTATATTTTTATTTTAGTACATTTATGTTTCTAATTGTTTTAAGACAACGTATTAACTTATTTTGACTGTTCCATCAATTATATGTATGAGTGACGTAGTTCTTGATCGAGACTCAAGATGTTAGTTTCTCCAATGATATATCGAGATAATAAAGTTAAATGAATAATTCTTATAACATATTTTCATTTTTCAATTTTTCTTTCCTTAAATAAATTGCTTTTAATGTTACTACAATTGGTATATGTTTTTGGTTCGACGAACAATTTATTAAGTTTCACATGTACAACTTCCGTTTCAGTTAATCTTTCTGTACCTTTAATTGGTTACCTTTTGACTCCTTGCTTCAGTATTTCCTCCACATTTTTGTATTTTTCTCTCCATTACCGGCGTTTCATGCTTATTTTTTCCTTTCTGAGATACGAAATTGTTAGATATACTTGGATACAAACATCGATTAAAAAGCTATAAGGAATTTAATTATATCTTCGGTATTTTCAGTGTTTTCATTTTTGCTTCAAAGATACAACAAAGTCGAAATAAGGTTGAAAGGTACATGATGTTTTAAAAATTAACGGTACATTTATTTTAAGAAGACACTGAATTAAAACCCGCATCTAATATATAATCTCATGCATACATTTAATTGTGTGTTCACCAACATCTATCTTGCTTATTAATAAATACCCAAATAATTGAAATTTATTTTTCAATTGTAAAATATTCAACAATTTGTTCTTTGCATTTCTCACGAAAAATATCATGTTTTATTTACTCCTTACTGTTATGAAAGGTAAATATCATATATCAGTTAATCAATTATATTGCAATTAGCTTTTCTCAAAATAGTCCATGATGTTATCGATATGTTTTCAATTCCGTCGCAGGAGATCTACAGTCCCAAATGTTCATCGCGTCTTGTGTAATATACTGCGCACATATAAAATTATATATGACTAGCATGAAACTCAAAGGCTTAATCTCAATAGTCCTGTAACAGAGGATTGCTGGTAAATCCTAAGATGGAAGAAGAAAGAAAGGATAATACTCCCGGTAAACAGAGAGCACATTGTTTCTTGCTTCTATAATACGTTCACCAAAGATTCACTCACTTTGGTTTCATCATTCAAATAAAATCCAGTTTAATTATGTTTAAGAGCTTAATCCAACTCCTGAGAACAATTACTGCACAAATCTGGTTTCTAATACTCTACATCAACGATGGAGAATGTAATTACTTTGATGAACCAGATATTTCGCGAGATTAAGTAACTAATTAATTAGTTTCACCTCAGTTTATACTATTTATTCTTTATAGAGTATTTATAGATAAATGTTAATTCCAATTTTTGACAGATGTTTTATGTGTGTATAGTTGATGTAATACTTTGAGAAGTTAAAGATTAACAATTCCACTGTTTTAAACAAGAAGGTGTTCTGTCGAATATTTTTGAGCTAAATGATTACCCGAACCCACAAGTAACATTCACGTATAATCAACGAGATTTATATTACTTAAGCAATATAAGATGTTATTTAATAATCTTGTTGCGCCATAAGTACTTGAGTTGTTCGATATCGCTGAGCGTAGTTTGAGAGCGCTTAAAAATTAATATTCAGCAGTTGATAATGAGTTTCAACGAGAAAAAAATGATTTACTTCCTCTGTGCTCGAAGTAGATCGTGTTAAATTAGACTTATTTTGCATATTTTGAGATAAAAAGGATATACAGTATGAGAGCGTTCTCAATGCCGTGACTGGGTCACTCGTGTAGCGGTGGGAACGTATGAATCGCAGCACTATTGGTGGTGAGAATAATGTACAAAGCTTTAATTAAACTGCAACAATTGATTTTACCACAGATAAAATTGATTGTATATAAAAATATTGACTATTATGTCACATGATAGTGCTTGTCTGACTATACTTTCTGTCTAATACTTGTTAATTTTAATTAAAAGGGATAATCCAAAGTAAATCGTTGAGTTTAAAAAAAAAATAAAATTAGTAAAATTCATAAAAGAATTAGCTCAGGATTAATACAAGCATTCGGCGTATATTCTTTTCACATTGTATATTTAATATTCATATAAGAGAGACTGTTTATTTTCACTGTTTATTTGTAATATTCAAAATAGAAAGTACAATATTCTCCACATTTCCAACGTTGAAATATTTACTCAACCAATAATTATTATGAAACGCCATTAGCACTATTAATGAATCTTAACAAAGGAAACTCAGTAATAGATACTGTTGCGCTGGGCGGGTCCTGAGGTGCTCGACCGCGACATAATTATTTACAATGTTCTTTATACACTTATATTTAAAATTTCATACAAATATTGCACAATGTAGTCTATGGTTCGACACGTCCTTTCTCGTCAACGTTCGCTCGAAGACTACTCGCTTGTCTTCGTTTACTCTGACCAACTCCTTAGCGACCAGTTTATTTCAACCCCCTTCAGATCCTAAGGGTTGGTTCAGCCGTGCGTACTGGAGGGACGAGTTCGATACATCACAACCTCGTCAGTTCGATGTATCGCAACAATACATTATATGTAAATGATGAAAGTTAAATTGTACTCAAACGTGCATAGACAAGATCAACTTTCAATTGAATAAACACGTGACATGAACTGTACATTTTGTAGAATTTATTAATTGCATAAATATATGCAAAAACACATCACTATTGTAATAATAAAACGTGTAATTTTCTATAATATTTTTAAATTCAAACTTGTATTATTAGAGATTTTATATTTGTTCTGCATACAAGCTAAAATACGATCAAGATCATATTGAAGGGAAAACAGAAAAGTGAGGACACCGATGTGCAGAAACTGATCTGGAGGAAGCGTTCTGTTGAAAAGTGTTCCTAGAGCAATTTTTTAGATCACCGTGCTGGAGAGAAATACAGACTATCATGATTTTAATCTAGATTCGAACGGAAATGGTAGTAGTCTCCGAATGTATCGCTACGTCAACGTGTCAAAACGGTCCTTTCAGCCGTTTATTTCCGGGAACGGTCAGCGCTTGCCACTTTTTACGTTCGTGTAACCGCGAGAGACAGCATTATTTGGCGAATATATCTTCCTAAACTAAACTAAAAACTTTATTTGGGCGTTTCCTTGTATGCAAGTTTAAATTGAGGTGCATATAGTACGTTAATTCTTTAAATAGTTATTTTCATTATTCGTTCACTGCCTGAAACGATTTAACGTGTAACTATTCCAGTAGATTGCAATTAAAAACACAATCGACAACAACAGAGAAACACAAGGAGTTTCCCTGTCAGTAACAGTAAAGCAAATTTTCTAATTTATATAATTTGATTTAAATAAATTTCCTACAAATAAGTAAACCAAACATACTTCTCCCATTCGCAGGAAATAATTACATTTTTCCCAATATATTAAATCTTCAAACAAAATAAACCTATCTGAATAAACCTATTTATTTCAGGCAGTCTGCATTCAGTTATATAGATGCTCTTCCTCAAATCCACGTTCCTCTTTTTTTCCCCTAAAACGCTGTTTCTATTCACGTATTCATGCCGGCGCACTGTAATTACATTCATTTTATTGGTAGCAATCTTCACGGTAACCCCACCCCCTTTCGGTTTTGAAAGCAACCTGAAAAAACTGATGGCATTTTTACAGCGGTGTGCATCCTCGTCAACTATTCCCGAGCCGCGGCTTCCCTTTGCATTTCTAGCCGTTATTAAAGCACCGAATGGCGACGATGCGGCGCCGTGCCGTGAATAAGGAATTAATTTTCTTTTCCTGAATCCGGATTCCACCGGGTCCAGCAACCACCCTCTGATCCTCCTTGTGATCCTCCGGCGCATCTACCACCCCTTCCCCATCTCTGTTCCTCGCCGACCCTGGATAATCCAATCGCTAATAGGCAAGGAAGCCTCTCATCTTTGTAGTTACAAGCGTAAACTTCATCAGCAGGTTTCAATTACTTTTCTTTTCCACGTTCTCGGTATCCGGCTGCGTCCTCGGGTTCCGGACTTCCCGCCGTTTCGCTGCTCCCATGTCGCATTACCTTCCTCGCACAGGAAATGAGAGTTGCTTTCGTCGTAATGGGCTATTGATCGAACAATGGCGCATTGCTATTCTTGGCGGATACGTAAAGCGTTTAATATGATTATGGTGAAATGTAATTACCGCGGGAGTCCTGCTGGAAAGTCATTTGTGAATTCAATTCTATATCTACGCAAATCGAATTATTCGACGTTTGTTCTTTCGTTTATTCAGCGGTGTGCGGGAGACCATCGAGCAAAAGTGTTTGACCTATGTGTGTTTGTGGATCAAAGCTGAGAAACGAAGATGCTTTGTGGTTATTGTTGTACCTTTATTGTTTAGTTGAATTGTTATCGTTTTTTAAATTGATAAATGCCGTAATATGTAGTTAATTATGGATATACGTATTAACGTAGTTATATAATATAGTAGTATGTAAAACAATGTAGGATGCATATAATTGAACAAATCTGTAATTTGTGTTAATATAAACAAAGAAATAAATTTAGAAAGGGAACGAACGCTCTATTTAAAAAGGTTTTATTGTGTGATAGGTACTTTTCAAAGTACTTAACATCAAGCATCCGTTGAATTAACTATTACCTTTTTATTAAAAAATTAATAATTTGGAATAAAATTTAATCAAAAATTAATAATACTAATAAATATATATTTATGTATTGTACGTATTATATATTTATACAGTGTCTTCTTTGTTTTTTGTTTTCAAATATGATAATTTATTGTAAAAAAGAAAAAAGAATATTGATGATACAGTACTAGTTTTGTGTTTTCAAGAAGTTAACATTAGAAGTGACAATATAGTTAATGATTTACTAAAGCTCCTAATATTTAATATTTATGGTCATTAATTATACAGCTTCATACCTTATTTTTCATAATTCATAAATCCTTTCTGAATACAACCTACTACAATTTTTTTGTTCTTTCGTCACGTGTGTGCACGCAACTGAACCGGAATAATGTTCTTTTCTCTTCATCCTGGCCACTATAAAAAAGAATTTACGAGTTCGATACACGTTCCTGATTATGTTGGATTTGAATTATTTAGTAAAAAAGGAAAAGTGTTGCGTGCTGACTTGCGATTCGTTTCAACTTCTATGTAGAAGACGTACCTGTGTATTTTTCGTGTCACTTATTTATGTTGAAAAGCGAAAGGAACGTACAAGACAAAAGAAAAATATGAAGTAATTATACTTCGTTAAAAATAATTACAGCTTCATTAATCATGTGTCCTTCAATTGATAATGTAAAATAAAATAATTAATTTATTGTTAGTTGCTATTATTTTTTAATGTAATGCAACTATATAACGTGAAGAATATAAAAATGATCTGAAATACAAAATTTTTACTTCAAAGTTAGCTAAAATGTATGGTCTATTCTATCGCTGAATTTGTTTTTAACGTTATGTATAACATTGTATAAATAAACATATATAAATAGTAAATAAAAATTTACAATCATCTTGAAATTCTAGAAATATAACTTAAATTTAGAAATATTAATAGCCGTAAAATAGTCATTCTCAAATTGTTTTCCAAATTTCATTTCAAATTCATTTTTCATGTGCTCAAAAATTATGGGATACTTTGAGTGTCCCATTTTAATCCACGAATACAATTATTTCCGGAATTACTTAATACGTAAAATATGTCTCACGTGCAATTTTTTCTATTTCGATAGGATTTTGACGTAAGTAGGTTGACACTTTTTTAGAGAGAATGATTTGCTGCAAAAATATTATATTAATACAAAAATATTATATGATTAAAACTAGGTGTACCGAATTACTGTCCTCTTAAAACAGAAAAGTTCGCATTTGAAATATTTTTTAATCACTTTATTCACAGCCGTGACATACACGAACTCGAAGGATTTACGAAAGACCGTATTAAACGTTATTAATTTATTTACATTCAGTATTATAATTCATTTCTGCAGCATAAATGAAAAGTGTTTGTTAGGAAACCTTGCATGGTAACAATTTTATATTAATAATCAAATAGAAACACGAGTAATGATTGACTTAAAGTTTGTATATAACGTTGCACAATAAGAAAATTTGTACTTGAAAAGGGCTTAACCCCTTGTCTTATGATTTCTTTCTAAACTGTGGTCGATCTCACTACTTTGTTATTTAATAATTTATTGAAAACAAGAGAAAATTCCAGTTGTATTGTATGTCAACGTGTGCTCTTAGGTATAATCATTGTTAACAGACAAATAGTATGTAATTTATATTCAAACAAATTCTGTAATATTTATGTTTGTTAAATTCTATTTGAAATCTGGATCGCCAGTCTATCAAGATGTTGTAGAGCAAGGGGTTAAATAACTTCGTGAATACTTCCAGGGGTAATTGCACTTACAAATTAAAATGGGATACCCTATTTCCTGGGTGTTTGAAACAAATAGGACATCCTATGTATCATTATTTTACTGCATCACCTGTCTTGAAGAATCAGACAAAAAATCTAACGTTTATTAATCATCGATCCATCAAGCTTCCTAAAAAAGGAATCGATAAGACTGTTCGAAGTGTTCGTTGCTTCAAGTGACTCTCGAATTTTTTACGTGATTTCATCCCCCAGTGAGGGGGACGATTCCTTTGACGGCAATAAATTGCCCCAGAGCATTTTTGGGTGACACCCCAACTGCGATGTCCTGCCGCGTTAGATAAAGACATTCCGACGCCTCAATAACCACAGTCTTGATTCGACTCTCTCTCAAACGACTTTGTTGGATAGAAGATGGTAACGTGCCTTCGCGTCGCAGATATTTACACGTGTCACGTTCGAAACTCTCGGTGTTTCTATTTTAGAAATCGAAATTAGGATCAATTTTTCAAGTTCAACGCATGAAGACACCTGATTCGAGATCTGTGTGCAGAACGCTGCAGCGGTTCTTGCCAGTCATCGTTTAGAATGAACGCCTATGGCAGTTGAGATCTATAGTGGACGAAGAAAGGTATGTACATTCAACTCTTTCGTAGTGGGTTCATATCAAGAAATGACACATTGATGAAATCTAGATCTTTCGAAAGTTTTTTTTAAGTTACAATGTGAGATAAATATTTTACATACGGTCAGAGAATCAAGTTGATTGTTGAAATTGTTTTCGAAATAAGCACGCTGTCTTGAAAAGTAGTTTTAAGTTTTAAGACATGATCTTAGTGTTTTGTATTCATTACTTTTAAGTATATTACAATATGTTAGTTGATAAATACCTACAGTTGCTCATGATGTATGTAAGAAGTAATGATATTTTATATTAAAAATTGTTTTGATTAAGGAAATAATGTATATAAAATTATATTTTCTTTCTCGTGCGAGAGTATAATTGTTTCACAACGCAATTATAATGTTGCACTATAAATAAGAGAAAGCTTCAAGTGAAATGAATTGGCAACGAGTGGAGAACAACTAAGTTGTCAGAATTGTGCAGGGGCGGATTTGATTCTCTGATTATATTTATCAGAAGATTCAATTAACAGTGTCGGTGCGACAAACCCGTTGTCGTGCCTTGCAAGATTGATAGTTTCTTATAAATTAAGGTAAAGAGGAGAATCGATAAAATGATTAATGAAGCCCGGCCTTTTATCTTCGGCCCACGTGTAACTTTCTTCGCGCCTCTCGGCATTAATTCAATGTAATTACACGCTGTTCACCATAATTATTTATTGATCTTGATTGGCAGGCAAGTCACGGTTAATTATTTTAATGAAGATTGATTATTTCTGTAATATTTCTGTATTATCTTAAATACTTTCCAGTTTCTATACTATTTCGTATGGTAGATTAACTCGTGTTAAATGTTACCAGTTACTATGTTTTTGAATAATATTAAACCAAATATCATCCGTATAAATCTTATCTGTTATAACACCATGAAAATAAATAACACATCAATGATGATATTTATATAATAGATAGACGTAAATATGAATAACAGAAAGTAATCAAACTGACAATGTTAGTATACAATAAATTGATCAGAGTGACAATGTATTTAATAAATCAATCAAACTGACAACGAATGTAATGAATTTATAAATCTCAATATATAAATACAATAAATCTTCGATTTTTTAAATTCACTTCTCTCAGGAACGACGCTTTACTTGGAAATAGTGTATTCCGTAATCTGAAGAGATTTTACTACTAAAGTATTGGAAAATTTTAAATATTGGGCCAATGGGATATGTGAAATCAAAGATCGATCGATTTCTTCCTTCAGTATCGGGTGCCAAGAATTTATTTGATCGGGGAATTTTCTCTGTGACAAAATGGAGAGAATCGGAAATCGCGTGGCAAGCCCAGAAAATCGGTCCGGAATTCCTCAGTGTTTGATAGAAGAGAACAATGGAATGCATTCCTCAACCAGGTTCCCCTTTCCTGCTCATTCTTTTAGATAGCGCAGACATGACCCCGAATGACTGACCAGTGAAAGAAATTCTGAAACTAACA
This sequence comes from Nomia melanderi, assembly GCF_051020985.1. Taxonomy (NCBI): domain Eukaryota; kingdom Metazoa; phylum Arthropoda; class Insecta; order Hymenoptera; family Halictidae; genus Nomia; species Nomia melanderi. Next base: position 8,689,825 of record NC_135006.1, on the reverse strand, counting down.
AGGAATACATCCATCATTGGAAATTTCATCTCTTTCCAACTGTATAACAATCGCATGATAAATTTCGACACAGAATTAACAAATAACTAAAAATCCTTTAATACCTACATTTACTTACGTTATAACAATATTTTCTAGACTGCGTGTTAACGCTCCGATGATAATACCTAAGTCTATTTTGATTCAGATTTTCAAAATTTCTCTTTAACTTCTCATCTTTTTCTATTTAAGATCCTAGTCAGTTATGTTAGATTTAACAAAAAGATTAACAAATCTCCTAGAAATAATTTGAAAGAATTGTCTATGAAATTGTGAAAAATGTCAATTTCTTTAATAAATATTCGCTACAATTAAATTTCAAAATATATAAAGTAAATCTTAAAAATCATAGCATGTTATTGTTTTTTTTTTTTGCAGTAATGACTTAAAAACTGTTTTGTCAGCCATTTAGACTCACAGAATAAACAAGATAAAAAGAGAATACTCTTGTAAATGTTACTTTCTTTATTTGCTTCTACCCGTCTTTTATTATTTCATATTATTATATGAATTTTACAATATTTCTTACACAAATATTAATCACACGCAATAAATGTTGTAAGGTCATAAACACAATAAATACAATACAATCTGCATTCTTACCAACATCTAATTTCATCCCCTTAGACTACTACATTATAAACAAAAAGTACATTCACTTCTCTACTCGCCAAGCGTAACTTTCTAAACTCCAATTTCTCCTATAACTCCTAAATCACACTACCATAAATACGAGCCAATGAATATATAAATAAAATGAAACAGCATCGCGAATTTACACTACCACAATACCTGCCGAAGTGCACAACCGCTTAAAATATTAATACTTCGGCATCTGTTTCAATCCCACCTTTCGAAGCGTCAATTAAACATTAACAAATTCCAGGATATCAGCCGACAGACGTCAATAATTTCAATTTCGTCCGAGCGGAATGTGGAAATAACTGATGGTTCGTTCAGTCTATAACCGTCCGTAAATAGTGAATCGTCTTATGATCCTTTCGGCTCGTTGTCAGCGTCCCGCCGTGTCCTGTCGCATCGCGAAGCACGCTCCGCGCCGAAATTAGCCGTATCTCTTGCATAATAACCCAAACTCTCGGTACGTCACGCGACGCGAGAAGCACCGTGCCGTGTCCCCTGTCTTTACAAAATTACCGTTTCGCCGAACGCAGGCGGGACGGTGTTCAGCGATGTTCGACGCTCTCGACGAACGTTCCCTGTCCTCCCCCAGCAGCCCCCTGTCGTTCTTCGTTCTTCCCGCGGCGGTGGTGACGCGAGGCTCCTTCGTCCTACGCTCGAGCTAAGAAGGCAGTCGGGTCGAAACTAAAACTAACTTGTAACCTCGGGTAACTGTGTAACTGCATTACAGCGCGCCACTTGTATAAATTAACTGGAATCTCAAGAAGTAAGTACCCGGAGAGCAAAGCGCTAGTTGACTTGCTAATGCTATTTACTGGCGTGCGAGCGAGAGAACGCAGTGACGTAACACACAGCCGCCAACTGGAAATTGTTCTTCGAAGGTTGCCGGCGCGCGGTGTCCAGCTTCAAACGGCGGCAGCCCTTTTCCCTCTGATTTCCCGGTCCACGGACGTCCACGTGGGTAAAAGTCGCCCCGGCCTTTTCTCTTCCAGCCACCGGACGAAATTCCCCTCGCGCCCACCCCTATATTAACATCCTGGAAAATTAATGCCTCGTTGCGGCTCGACGAACCAAAAGAGGCTCTCCCTTAACGAACTTTCCGGGGATGTGTAACCCTGCCGCACCGCGAAACCCACTGAATACGTGGTTTCTTGGCTCGTACACGGTATCACGGTTTTCAGCGGAGGCTTCTTTATTAACGTTTAGATTAATCAGACCGACTTCTTCGTTTAATGCTGTTGTGTTTCTTTCGACGTGGCCCTTTTTCGTTGGGAATATTAAACGGTTTGTGGTTCAGCTATTAACTTATCTTCTTTGATAAAATGGGAAATAAATGGCCAATTTGAGACTGTGTTTCGGGACCCATTCGTTTACGGTATCATTGTTTTCAGTCGAGGTTTTTTTTAGTAACTCTTGGCACTACGACTATCGGACGAGTCAAATTGATGCACTTCAGAATTTTTATTTTGTATGTATTTAAATTTCGAAAGCGTTTTTTCGAAAGATTGTCAATTAAATTTGTATATTTGTACAGAACAACATTAGGAAACTCTTCGAATCTCAAGAAACGTATTGTTCTAATTTCTGTAGAAAATTGGAAATATGGCACTCTAATTGCTCGGTAGTTTTAGCGTTAACTACCGAGGTGACATAAATTTACGTTACAATCACTGTTTTTTCATGAGACCAACATGGACGTTAAGATACAATGAAGACATGTTATTTCATTTACTTGGTTTTTATTCATTTGGAATTGAACAAAAAGTTAATTTATTTGATATAAATATAGTAGTTTCCTGACTCACAATTTAACTTACGATTAAAAGTAGTATCAGTGTAACAGTCATGGAGAAATATTATCATTCTGAATAAATAATCGAAAGAATTATAGCGTAATAGACGCAGCATAGAAAAGTTGTAAAAGGTACCGACAAACTTTGGTAATGCATGAAACGTGGAATTAGAGCTTCAAGAAACAACAATTACTTAAAACGAATGCACGAAATAGAGAAATGCATGTACGAGGGAATTACTCTCAAACGTCGAGTTCTCGCTTACATTCACTAGAGTAGACTTCTACGAGTTTTACTCTCAAAAGCGAAAGGAACATTTAGCAAAGAGTACTCACAGATCCGTATCCAGCAAAGCGTCAGTTTCAGTGGTGAGTGTGAAAGTGTTAACAAAAAATTTTATTTCCGAAAGCTAAATGTTTCCGAACAAAGTTAACAGGCAAATAGCTGCACAAATTTCACAGTTACTAAGTTGAAAATAGATGCAGGTATTATAAATGTTATTTACACAGATATTTTTATGAGACAGAATCCATTCAATAGTAATTTTATTTCCGAAGATCAACATTTTAATGCACAAATTTTAAATAAATCTTATCATTTGAATACTATTTGTTGGTTCACGTATTCCCTTAACCTCTTGCCCGACAATATCGTGTCAGACACGTGATGAAGATTTTAAACAGAATTTAGCAAGCATAAACGTTAGTCGATTTTTTTGAATCCAGATTAAATATTATTTTTCTGTTATCATTTATTATATTTTAAAGCAAACATAGATATAGAATATGCCTAGAATTTTTCTCTTTTCCCAATAAACGATTAATAACAAACTAATTGTATTGATCATGATTATAATATAAATTATAGGGCAAAAGGTTAATTCTTACGAAATTGTCGAGTTGAAAATGTCGAAATTGAAAACCGCTTTTGTTCGTATTCGGATAGTAAATTTTCCTTTTTATTTTGTATAAGAGGTATATAAATGAAACTGAAATACAACTGATGGTTTTCTACGAAGAATAACCTACACTATTGTTCGAGGAAACAGAAAATAATCGAAAAATAATTCTGCGAGGTCCGTTGAAGTTGATTTTCCCTAAACGTTTCGTATCATCGTATCATTTCTACTTCCGTTTTATGCTCCGTCACGTAGAATTCTCCTCCAATTCCTGCGGAAGCTATTTCCCCGTTTCCTGGAGGCGTTGCGCTATTGACGTGCACACTCGAGTAATTTATCATCCCTACGAATTTCTTCTTCCCTCGTCCGGTGACTAATAGGAACTTAGTTACGGCGCGCTGGCTTAATATCAGTTACGAGTTTCTTCCTGTCCAAATGACCAGCCATGGTCTAAGTGTGCGACCACTTCTCGGGATTTTATGCGATTTTATCGGCGAGCGCTGTTTTCGTGGCAATTTTCAAGATTGATTCAGAGCGATTTTTCCGAGGGTGACGCTTAGCGGCACGCTCGAGGCGACCCGCTTCTCTACGTCAGACCTATGGGAACCACACATCAATCGGGAATTGCCTTTGATGGAAGTTGTAAACGTGGCGATTTGTTTCATTCGAACCACGCTTCTTGTGAGCCGGCTAACGAATACGAATTCTGTTCTCTAGTTCGGAGTTAAATCTTTTTCTACTGGTATACAATGAATAGAGTGATCCACAAAAGTATTAAAAACTGATATACAGTAGAACCTCTGTAACTTGTAAATTTTTTCTACTCTCTTTCGCTTAGACATAAAAACAACTCGAAATTTCAAATATTCAGATCTTGTTTGTAGAAATTTTGTTATTTTATTTCTTTAAATTTTCATAATCTTACATATCGAACCTCTATATATGATTAAAGATAAGTTATTTCATTATTTTTGTCATTGTATACAGTTCAAATTTTATTCGATGTTATTACAGAATGTTATAAATGTAATTAACATATTATATAATTATTATCTTTTGTAATAAGACAGAATTAGAATTTGAAAACAGTAATATAAATAAGAACAAATGCGGTTGTACTAAATGTTTGCAACTGATTAATACGTTTACCACCACAGTCGCATATTTGCAACGATCGCAATCTTGTGCTATATTAAAAGAAGGACAACCAAAATTACATGTATTATTATTTAACGTTCAGAGACATGAAACTGTATGCTAGGAGGACATTAATACAAGGAGGACATTTATTATTCAAGAACACCTGACTAATACTTACAATGTAAAAGAACGAAATAATTTTATTGCCAAGTGTCAATATCGTCGTAAAAGTCAATCTCGAAGAGCCGTTTTAGCCTGTTAACTGTGAAATTTAATTAAAAAATCTCTCGTTTTGCTCACAATAAAATAAAGAAATTAAGTGTGTACTCGTCAAACGCAGGACGAATGCACCTGAGGTATATCTTCATGAAAAACCAAAGTGAAACAAAGAAGAATTACATGTTTGTCTGAAAAAATTAACGAATTCACCGTTGAAAGGATTAGTGTTGTTTCAGGCTTTAAGATAACGTGTATATTCGTCAAACGCATTCAAACTGATTAATAAAATTCCCATTGCAAAAAGAATTTGTATGCGCAGCTCCAAATGGAATCCATAATAGACGTTATAGAGTGACATGATTGACATTGTCTCGTTGGTCGTTCATAATTTTCTAACCTTCTGGTAGGAAGGCCACGTTGGGACTAGCCATTATTCTATGTCCCGTTTTCAACGAACGGCTTGCATTTAAACTGCACTTGACTATACTCGTCGGCACTTACCAGGCCGATGTACACCTTGTAGATACACGCGACGTTTCAGCAGCTCGTTTCGTTAACACGTACCAGGGAACGGGCGAACACATTTAGACTCGAGGAATGAATCCTTGGCTCGCACTTCAGCCCAAAGACGCAAATTGCACCAGGCAGCGCCGAAGCTACAGCGATTCACATGGAACAACGTCATTGTAGCGTCTGAATTTCTCCCCGTCAGCCGTTAATTACGCGTTAATTGACTGGGTGAAGACCTTTTCGAAGCTCGTTAACTTGCGGTTGCACGGGGAACATTATTTATTGTAACTGATGGATCTCGCGAAATGTATTTTCTACCGTTTTGTACACGCTCTCGTTCATGGAACTTTTTCGAATGCGTTCGTTACCAGTTTACCTGATATTACTGAGTTAACGACTTCACGCGCGTTGCTTTTAATGAAATGTTTTAATTTACGAATTTAAATCACGTTCCACGTGACTTTATACAATGTGTCTAGATATTTAAGAACAATGGTATACATAAATTGCTTTTGAAATTTTGGAAGCTTTTTAACTGAGGATTTCTTTGAATATATTTGTTCATACAATGCTTATGTTTTATCACTGTTATATTTATTCGCGTTTTCGGTAATTAACAGCACCATTGATTTCGCTGTTTGAGTTTTCATTATAAAATAAGTACAGGTTTTAAGCTGCATACCAAAATCAAATATTTTATTCAGCTGTATAATCATATGATATCAATTCGATTAATAGAAAATTCTAACATTTCGAATGGAATACAGAATATCTATCTGTTTGGCACATCATTGACTGTCGTACATTCTACATACGAATATTACACGTGGGTTCGCTAATACTTTCTTGATGAAAATTCAAAGTTTACCACTTTCGTGTATCGCATCTTGCTCTGAGCTGCTCTTACCTCATTTGTGTTCACTACCGCTAAGCACGATCCGTTTGCGTCTCTGAGGAAATGAGCATATACAAGACAGGAGTGGCTCAGGAGTATATAATACACGGAACACTGCAGAATCGATGAACTTTAGATTTTGACCTAAAAGTAGTTGATGCATTCGATTATACGGTTGATCTGATATGAACGTATATTTTTTTACAGCATTGATCTCATTTTTACTTACTGTGACAAATTAAAAGAAACTATGCTATTTTGTTAAAGTACCACAAATAAGACGATAAACATCTGTTTAAGTTTTCTGAACTTTTAATTTATGCAATGTATTTTACAATTAAATAACATCCATCTGAGGATTAATTGTAATATAGTGTTGCAACAATGAATCGGAAAATGCACTGGTATATCTGAAAACACGTAACAGAACTAAAATTTTAATCTAATTTTGATAAAGTCTTTTTTGTTTGAAATGTTAAATGAAGTTTCAAAAATTCCCAATTTATGGAACTAAACTATGATTACCTTCTGTGTGCAAAATGTATGAAATCCTATAACAAAATATCCATTCAAATCATTTCGTATAATTATCTTTCTGTTACGATTAAATTTATTGTCAGCAATATATTGCAAGCTAATAATGGATTTATAAGATTAAATTATCATATTGCTGCTTGCAAATTGTAGGATTTAATTAAATCTGAGTCTTTGTTTATATGATTTCAACAATACGTAGTAAATTACATAGTAGCATTTTAATTAATTATTATGTTCAAATTACTGAAACGTATTTTTTAATAACATACATTCTACGAATTGCGGCGACTAATCATCGTACAATAAAGTATTTTAAACTTTCCTCGCATACAATACATTGTATATTCAGCAACTAAAAGATAAATGAGAAGATAATCAAATTATCTTCTGAAATAAATTAATTACACTTTAACTGACACAAAACCTTTCTCCATTTAATAAAGTTAAACATAAATCGTGAGAAGCTTTCTCATAACTATTATGAAAATTTACAAAACAATTCAACACTATATATACATATAAGAAGTGCCCGGGGTCCACTATACGGCTCGTAGTCACGACCCTGCATAGCTGTGACCGGCGAGCGATGGCCGTGTAGCGCGAAAGTTCCGTGCACGCGCTCTTCGCAGACATTTTCTTACCCTGTTCCAAAGAAAAACCGATCTCACGCTTCCCGCGGGGAGTTCCTCTTCAGAAATGTCTGCAAAATCCAATGGCGCATAGCAAATTTGTGCTAGCCAACCTACTTTTCGTATAAATGTAACAGAAGTGCATACAAATTACGAGCATCTACCCTTTTTTAAATTTTGATCATCATTTACAAACATTTAATGACATGCGAAATTCAAAATTTTTATAGCTACGTATTCAGGCTAGTCTTTATTTTCTGTGACAAATTTTAACTGCCTATTGTTTTTAGTTTTCACGTAACACTTGGTTTTCTGAAGAATTCGACCGTTTTTATTAAAACCCAGTTTTTTCGAAAACTGAACATGACCCAGCAATTTGGTTCTCGGATTCGCATTTAGAATAAGGAACTCTATAAGGACCACGTAGTGGCTGTTCAAAAACAAAAATCGTGTTCCACGGTGTTATCAAACGACTTAAGTGTATAAAAAGACACGATGCACAATGGGGTATTTGCCCGATTTGGGCGGCCAAATTGTAATGGTTCTTTTCGCGCGCAAAATACGACGAGCAGTAGACGACCAGCGATGCTTCTGGACAGCGCACGTTTTCCATGCCGCGGAAGAACGCCGCGTGCGTTTTGTTTTTAGGCAGTCGTAAGTCGCTTTATGTGAACGTTTGAGGCGTTGAGATTCTTCCCTTATGTTTGCTGCAACTGTTTAAATGTATTTACCATCGTTCTGTTACTTTATGTTTAATTAATCTCTTTTAAAAATTTCACTCAAACCGAAAAATTGTTGCTGTTTGAGATAGCTGAATATACGAGGAACAATGCCCTACAAATTTTCTAATCCTCGGAGCACTCGGAAAGTGTTGAGCTATCCCGAAAGTTAGGGATTTTTCGACTACGCATTTTACTCTTAAAATTTCTCGCACTTTCCATGTTATGGAAAAGTTGTACAAATTTTTCTTCAGTATCAAAATTTTCAGGTATGTATATACTCTACATTTAATAGTTCATTGCCTTTCTGCCATGAATCTTCATATAAATATCGACATTTTAACACAGCTAATACATCACTGATATTTCATACAATTGTACAACTTCACGAATGATTTTCTCATAGATTAAGATGCGCCTCGACGTTTTTTCAAGCACAGTTGCATTCAGTAAGAACTTGACATTATGATGCAAAAATGAAATCTTCCAGACACGTTCGCCTTTTCGTTCTAGTGCGATTTATTTACCGCGGTGCGTCGCAAATCGAGGCAACTCGGCTCCCGCTTGCTAGGCCCATCGCATTTATTGAGATCTTAATTGATTTATAATTCAGTTTGCGTATTTCCAAATCAATTTCATTACTCATTTCCCAGGGAAGCGTTCCCTTTTAATAATTGCGAAAGAAGAATTTAGCAATGGGTCATTTTTACCCATTTGGTGGTTCCAGTGTTAACGAATATCCAACCGAACGCTAAGATTGGGCTTCCTCTACCGCGCGATCGCGGAAAATTACTCGTGAAATTACGTCAGACACGAAGTTGTTACCGCAGATTGCTACGATGCGAGTGACAGTCCTTAACTTTTCATTCACGCGGAAACTTCAATCTAAACTTTTCTTCTCTCGTTCCCGTCCTCCTCCCCTTCGCCAACCGCTCCATCTCTCGATGCACTCTCTCCGACGTCGTGACCGCGAGGCATCTCGGATGCACGGCATTTTCGGCGAGACTTTCCGCGGAAAGTCATCTTCGATGGCTCGTTTCCGTTCCGGCCTGTTCGCAGATCGAAACTTCAAGCGGCCACTCGTTGGCAACCCTCTTTGGCGACGGGCTAGGGCTCGCCGACGAGGCAGATCGACGAGTGGCTGCGCGTTGCACGCCGGATGAATTCTGGACAACGAGAGCTACGGAACCGCTCGTAAAAAATGATCCTGGCCGGTCGTAAAAATGGAACGAGCCGGAACGAGCTGGCCCTCGGGCTACTCCCGCCCGAGCGCGTACCCTTCCACGGACTTCGGGGAAACACCCGGAGCCGACTTTACGCGAAGCTGCGGATGAGAGATGTAAGCGTCGCCGATGCGAACGGATCCGCGGGAGAACCTGCTCGGCCGGATTACACAAGTCTTCCGTCGGAACGGAAACTCCTTCGAATAAACTCTTGCTCGCTGAGTTGTTCCTTAAGAGGGCGAAATCGAGCGTCAGCGTATCTTGGAGGTTTTTAACGCTTGCAGATTTGATGTTTCTGCAAAATTCTGTTCATTTACTTAATAACCAGGGATTAAAAACTGTTATGTTATTGGTTTCGGTTCCTGAAACAGTTATGGCAAACCGAAATAAGTCATATCTGTTATTCGGTTCATCAGTTTCGGTTCTGAAACGGTTCTGTAAGTGTTATTTTTCAGTTCTTCATTTCGATTCTTCATAACTGTTTCCAGAATCGAAAAATAACAGTTATAGAACTGTTTCAGAACCAATAGTATAACCGATAGAAACTGATCTATAACAGTTTCAAACCATAATTTTCCGAACTTTTTAATCCCTGCTAATATCAACGGATTGGTACTCTACGAATCACGGGTAATGATATTATTTCGAATAAATGGTACTCTACTTTTTTGATTACGTAGGTGTTCCGTTGAAACGGGAACTCCTTCGAATAAATCCTTGCTCGCTGAAGTGTTCCTTAAGAAGGCGAAATCGAGCGTGCACTGGCGTGCCTTGGGTATTTTTAACCCGTACAAACCTCATGTTTATAGAAAACTCTGCTCATTTATTTAACAACTTGGCGCTACTATTCAATGGAACATTGGTAATAACATTATTTCGAATAGAATGGCAATAGTATACTATTTTTCTGATTATATAGGTTTTCCGGCGGAATGGAAACTATTTCTGATGAAGTATATATTTTACAAAAGAGGCAGATTACAGATTATACTATCGACCAGAGGCCACGCAAAGGAACGCGTCTATAACAACTCAACAACGAAACAAAGAAGAAACGCGGGAGCGAACGCGTCGCAGATGAATTATTTTTGTCGGTGGAGTTTTCCCTGTTACTGTTTTACTTCAACAATTTCGAATAAACTATACACTGCTTTTTTGATAAAAATGGCTTCCAAGCAACGCTTTATATATGGTTGTTTATCGTAGTTTTAATATTCTACCAGATATTGATATAGTAATATAATGTACATTATAATGTGCGTCAGGTCGAGAAGATGAAATGATTAATTAATGATGAACTGTTCCTATAAATATTCGTATGAATAAGTTCGGTTACAAGAATACCGATGTTTTTTTCTTCTCTTATATTTGCAGTGATATTTTTTTACTCGTTTGATTCGTTTGAATACTTTTTTATTATGGAGATATGTAGGTTTCGAAATGTATTAATTAATCCTGACCTTTCGAAGTGAACTATAGGACATTATAAACTTCGTTTTTCTTTCGCAATGAATTTTTGCTATTTTTTCAGAATCAAATATTTGAGTCAGATTATTGAGGATATTACAATAAACGGTTGCTAAAATGTACAGGAATGAGATATCTGTTTTAGGATTATATTTTACAGAAATATTGAAATAATACTAAAAATTTGATTGAAAACTTTCTAAAAATAATGAAAAATAATAAGTGAAACAATGAAAAAATTCAGTATGTGTAACTCTCAAAGTATTTAGATACAATTCGCTTCCAAACTGGTTTGTAGACTTGTTTTTTATTAAACAGTATATTTTTACATCTTAATAAATGTTAACAATTTCCAAAATATTCAATGTATTTATCTATAATAATTATTATATTATATTTCTAATTTTTATATAGCAAGAAAATTATACATGCATGACACGAATTTTTTTATATCACATAAAAGCTTTTCGATCTGAAATCACGATTGTGTTCATTAAGGTCTCAATTTCTTCGTAAAATGAAACAGTATGAGCTTTTCGTTTTTATTTCAATAAATTTTATATCATCGCATTTACTACTATGTATAATATTTTTGCGCACACGTACTGTCGAACTGAATACAAGTTACAAATCTGATAATCGTAAACCCGAAAGATACGAGGAAATAGTACCATTCCAGTTTCAAAGTTGTAATAAAGTGGTTTTAGATTATAATTTACTGCGTGATATGAAGCATAGATTATACTTTCGAAACTAAACTTGTGCTTTTTCTACTGCACGCGTAACATTAAGTCCGAGGTGGTATCGCGATTCTATAATAGTTACCACGTCCCAGCGTGGTAAAAACTTTGTAAGAAAGTCCGTATTTTATAAGGAAACATTAGACAATAACTTCCTGGCATAAATACACTGTACTATTGACATCAATTAGAAAATCATAAAACTTCGATAATGTACTATTATAAAGAACAACACACAAAATAACCTAAAAGCAATAATAGAAGCAGAAACACTTAGAAAAAATCTGATGTATTTAAAAATTGTTACAATCTATAGGAAATTTAGAACAAAAAGTACCAAATTATTCTTAGAGTGTGAAATTAAGAGTAATTTTTATTAGGTTATTAGAAATATGTGAAATTAAAATTGTATATAAAATTTATTTGTAATTCGAATACAGTGTGGCTTCTTTAAAGAAATATTAATAGAGCATAGTAATAGTACCAGTGAATTTTATACAAATTCTGTGTTTTTGAATAATTATCAATAATATTATATTAAGTATTTAACAAGAATATTATAGTATATTTTTGTATAAGAAAAACTGCACGTAATTTTACATTAATTAGAAAATACTTGTATGCCTTATACTTCAAATAGGAAGATATAATAGTAGAATAGAAAATACAAGTGGTTAAGGTTGAAATATGTTCTCATAATTTTTACAAGGAAAACGTTCTATGGCAAACCGGCGGAACAAAGTATTAATTAAAGATCAGCGATGAAATACGGAAAGTTTACACATCCGAAACACATATTAAAATGTAATATTGCGTATAATAATATATAAAAAATTATCGAACAAAGTTTCAACATGGTAGAAATTGATATTTCCCGTTCCTGTTATATTGAATACATTAATCCCGAAAATATTGAACAGTTAAATCAACTCGTTTTTAATTTCTTATTAAAATTACAAAAGTGCACTTGTTGAGATTTGAAACACTTTTATTATTTCCTTATCAGTAATTTTAGAGTAAAACATTTAAAATGATGTCACTTTGACTCCTCTGATGGTTCCAATATTATTGTATGGAGGGTGTATTCGGATATTAGAATTTTCTGTAGATACTTCCATATAGAACACTATAATTTCCTGCACAATTTTTGGTTTATAAATGGGATAACGACGATAAGCGGTTAGGTGGATTCAGGGTTGGAAGCTATTCGGGGTGCCTGGTCCCTGTCGAGCAATCTTTTTAACCATACCCTACGCCGGAGTGTAATAGGAATAGCCACGGCATTTCCCAGTGCGTTCAAACCGGAAAGAACGTTTGAAATTTTACGCCGAAATTTTAATCTACTTAAGTGTAGTTTGATCACGATTTTACTACACGTTACGTTTATAGCGTGAAGATCTTCATTGGTGCTGAGGCGTGAGCAAAAGGTTTACTTAAAAATATGAAAGGAACTTTCTTTGTATGCTCCGCTCTACTCGCTCACTTAACGGCCAGTGGATATTGAAAATGTTTAAAGTGGATGCTGCAAGAATTGCTATTGGATAACTAATACTTTAATTTATTATAAAAATGTAAACAGTATGTTTGGTGTGTGGTTTATGTACAAGGATCGACGTCCTTTTGAATATGACTTGACTGCCCTACTGCATCATGAGAAATGACGAAGTGTTTTCTCGTTTCCGACGTCGACACCTCGTGTTGGGTTGAGTATGAGTTGTCTTTTTGGTTTTACGCCAATCAGCGCATCTTTGCTATTTTTTGGCTAACGCCCTTTAGCCAGCCCCTTTCCGAGCGGGGAGAGGGCAATGTGTGGGGGGAGTCTCGAAAGTTCGCTGGCTTGCGGAGATTTCCTGCACGTTGAAACCTGCCTGAAAGAGACAAAATTCTATGCCTATTGCATGCAATCTAAGTTGACTAAAATAAATGTATGCTGTCGCGACGGTAAATATGTCGGTTGTGGTAAATGAAACTCAAAGGTAGTAAATAAGAATAAACACGAAACTTAACTGCCTGTCCCGTCCATGTCATAAACGAAACTTCGAGAATCTTTTATTAGGGTGTTCCGTATTGGACGGAACAATTGGATGTACAATAATATTAGATTTTTTTAAATTATAGTTAAAATTTTTTGAGAAACCGTTTTATCGGTTTAATTACTAAAATTAAAACTTTTAATTACTTAAAACCGTATTTTAATTACTTTTTAAGGAACCTTTGAAAATTGACCCACAATAATATACTTTGATCCCACTACATAGAGGGTGTTCTAAAAATATACGACTATAGCTTATACACTTATAAATTATTTCAATGAATTTTGAGCCGAGTTGAAATTTTTTGAATTTATATCATTAGGAAACTCATTTTCGATTCCAATGAAGTAACGAATTGCAAGCAGAAATTTGGTTCATTAATTTTTTCGTTCAATTAAGACCAACGCCCGAATGTTGAGTTCATTGACTATATCCCAAGCATACGAACATGTTGCGTGACATTAGTGACAGCGATGTTTAATGTTTGATCAACCCCACGTATCGACAAACGGTGGTCGCTATCAATCATGTTCTTGTTTTTCTTCGTGCCTGTAGCGATAGACTGTCCAGTGTGAGATTCATCTTGAGCGTCAAAAGTTCCCTCTCTGAATCTTTGGAACCACGATGAATCATTCATAACGAATTTGTTAAACAAATCTGCGGCACGTTTTCGTTTCCACGGTAATGAAGAAACATAGTACAAATACATTCAAAATTTTATAGGAAAGATTACAAATGTTGGCGTTATTATTTTACTGGTACTAACTACCGCTAGATATTATTTGTATCATTATTTACTAGTCTTATACGAGTGCATGAAATAAGTACAGTGACAAATGTTACACGTGAAAGTTCTACTTTAAGTAGACATACTTAGCTAGATAAGTGGAAGGTGGTTAAACACTTATGGAAGTAGTGAATATTGCAGAAAATAATGATATGTCGAGTTCCGTGATCTACTTTACGCACAGAGTATCCAATTGCAACCTATAAATACAATATTTATTATTTAAAAATGTCTGAAACGCAATTCCTTCTATTTCGAGAGAACTATAATTTAGTACACTTAGTTTGCCTCTGGGCAGACGTATATAAGAGATACTAGGGTTACTATTTTGTAAACTACAATCATGTAATTTTTTTCATGATCGTTGCAGCATGTTATGTTCTACAAAAAAAAATACCCACGTAAAGAACCCATCAAATCAGAAAACTCGAATTAGGGACATGTTTTAAATAACGAATAATTCCGGAAATAATTCTATCCATAGATGAACATATACACCCCGTACAACACTAGTACAATTAATACCAATACAAAATCGCTCTGCAATCATTTAAAGAAATACATTTTCAATCCGGTAGCGTTATATAGTTATGTATACTCGCCTCAGTGATGGACAATATTTGACGGATTTTCGACTGTCGATTTCACTTGCATCAGAGGATCGATGGAACGCCATCGTACACGCAATCGACGTTCACTTTGACCGGTACACCCGATACGGTCGATATTCTCTCTTGCAACATTCATAGCGTATCCGCAGCGTCCACCGACCGTTTCCACGTGTCACTTTGCAGCCATCGATCCACGATTATTTACGCGCCACTCCGGACATCAGACACTGTCGATTATTCTCAGCCGGAGAAGCAGCGCGCAGTCCCTGAATCATATGTGACCGCCGACTATATTTTACACGCGTCCCACGTCTGCCGCAGTCCGAAAGCTGTTTCTGTCCTCCGTAAACTGAGAAATGAGGTATAGGATTATTATAAACTAGGGACATATTGCTGAAGAGGGAGCAGGAATACGATACCTTCTGGGAAACGTACTCTAACTTTAACGCGTTACATATTGAATAAGCCGCGGAATACAAAGTAGCTGAATAAACTGGTAGCAAGCCGATGACTAATGTTGAAGACAGTTGTAAGTGCTTACCTATAGTTTCTTTCGTATATGCACATGTTGAAAGAAACGAAACGTCTTACGGAATAAGGTATGAGTGTACTGTGAAGATATTAACATTTTGCACTCCTGTAGCTGCTCAGTGGATACTTGATTTAATGCATACAAAATTATAGAATTTAATATTCAATATTAAGCTCTGTATATAATCCATTTATATGTGAAACATTGAAACAGAGAAGACGTTGCTTTCAAATCGTGTCGTCTGTATCCTAACAAAAAATATTGAATGTTTCTAGCGAAATGCTTTTGAAGTGCAAAGGGTTGATTCTTTGATAGTATAATAATAAAGTGAAATAGACAGTGTTAAAGATACACCCAGTTTAGGTAACTTTTATTTCATATAAAGATCGAAAATAAGTGTTCAGAATAATGAATCGCTTCAAATTGCAAGTTTGAGAAATTTTCTATTGGTTTTTTGTTAACTTCAACCTAATTACATTCTCTTCTAACTGAATGGACTTTTGGCTTGAAAGGAGAAGCAGAAGTTTCTTGGATTTTTAGGAATTTCTGGTAGATTGATTTAAAGTTACTTCATACTTTACTATGAATCAGTTTTTCAGTCTTTCTGAATTTTTTCATTTTTTTTCACTGAGAAATATTTTTTATGTAACTTATATACCTTGATTTCATGTTTGATCATACGACTAGTTTCAACAGACATGGTATATATGAAATTTGGTGTTAAATTCTGGTAAATGGGAAGACATATATTACTTATCTTTTGTTTAAACTATGACTTGCGCCAATGTTAAACAACGAATATCTACCATATAATGAAATCAAAATTTAATAAAATTATTCATCAGCGAGGATAACTTACAATTAGAACTAACTTTACCCACAGTTCAGGTTCCACAGTTATACTGATTACAATTCTCTAACAAGGATAAACAGAAAGTGAACGTCTAATTGAAACTGCATCTTTCAATCAAAACCAGCAATCGCGAATGTGGACGGAAGGTTTACTTTGATGTTGTCAGTTGTCTCATATTTGTCTCCTAAGCTAATGTTAAATATACTCACCGGAATGCGTGTAGGCTTGATACTGTCGTATCGGGAGATTAATTAAGACTCCCTTTGAATATTGAACTAAAACAAGATTTGCTGACAAGCGGATTCAATTAAGATCACATTCAATGAAATTTGCAACAAGTATAATAATCCCTGTGTTTCAAACAAATTAAAATTATTCAAAATAATGCTAGGATAAATAACTCAAAGTTTTATATAATTAATGAATTTTCTCTGTAGCGATTTTCCCGGCGAAGTTAAAAGATTGAAATTCGTCAATGTTTTTCCTTCCAAATTATCGAATGATCTCTCGTCCACTTATTTTGGTTCAAAGGTAATTTTACCCTCTTCTTTCGCTATACTCTTAATACATAAGTAGTTTATTTCTAAAAATAATCGTTTCAAATCTGCATGTAAATATCACCTCTGCTAATTTTGGCACTTTTTATCGTCTAGTTGCCACTTCCACTCCTAAGCTAATCGATAGAAAATTTTAAAATTTCAAATAAGATGGAAAACAAACTTATTTATTTTAAATTGAATTCAACATGATCTAGCGTCAAAAAATGAGAAAGTTATATATGTATTATACAAATAGCAATCGTAATTGATAAAAACATCACCAATATCTATAATCACCATTAGATACCATTAAAATTATGATCACCTTTAAATCTTTTAAGCAACATCATGAGAAAGAAACTTTTGACTTGAAAAAAAAGTTTTCATCGCGTAATAGCGCCTTGGAACCAACAAACATTTGCATCAAACGTTCCTTTTCACCTTCAAACCTATACATGTTATGTGTTAGGCTCGTCTCCTATAATTTATCCTGTATTTGCAACAATATGCAAAGGAAACTGAAGAAATCAGTAATGTCCATAGTTACGACAAGTCGAACACCAACTGTCATGAAAATTTTACCGTGCGATTAGAACTATTCAGAGCGTTTAGACGAGGAATACAAATCAGGCTAAACCCGATACTTATATATCACCGTACATTGCATATCGATCTTGCCGAGCTGTGCTTAAAATAATACACGTTTCTGGATAGATTTAATGGGCGGTTTAGGTACGTAAGTGCAGTAGTTTAGCCTACGATTCCATGACCATACCGCGAGCTCGTTAATTATTACAGAACAATACCGTCCATGGATATCGAGTACTTTATAATGTTCGTTTGCATTTGCATACTGGTGTCCCTAAACGTCTAAGGAATCAAGCACAACATTGAACGAAAGTTCTTACGTAAGTATCAGATACCGTGACAATGTTTGTAACGCACTACAGATTTAAATCAGTCATACAATCAGTAATATTACCCTTATCATAACTTTTTAAGTTACCAAAACAGTTAAAAGGAGAATAAAAAAGAAACAAATATATGTTTTATATTTACCTATAATGTTTACCATTACCAATATATGTTTTATTTCTGCATAAAATATAAATATCAGTAATTATTATTTCAGGATTGTCCTTGAATGGTACCAATTATATAACTAAGTAATTTAGTAAGGTAAACATATACAAATAATAATTGTTATTTAACATTAATGTTCGTAAATTCCATAATTTATGTTTGCCATCATCATGCATTATTAAATTTTTTCAAGCGATTATGTGATTCCAGAATTATATGCTATGTCAATTGTTATTTTAGATTTGTATAAATTTCACCAGAATTCGATTTAGTTTAGTTGGCCTGACCTAATCATAGAGACAGTGCCATTTCAGCTATCCACCGACTTACCAGTTCCCTTTTCACGAACCAATTTGGCTGAAGTGGTCACAATCAACTGGGTTTCGTTAATTTGAAGTGTGCTTGGCCAACGAAACAGTAATAAACCCGGGTCAAGGTTCAGTGACAAAATCGAAACTGTTTCATTGACTTGTTTCGTAAAGATTCAGTCCAAAACGAAATATTCTTAACCTAAAGAGGAGTTAATAAATAAACACAATTATTTCAAAAACATGTCCATTATTTCAAAGATTCAATATTACACATTTTTTTATTCACTTGCTAACAGTTTTAAGTAGCTTTATGAAGGAAATGAATCACGTTACGAAATGAAGTAATAAAATTATTCTTTGAGGGATACAAATTTTCATTTGTCTGCAGTAGAAAATGACAAAAATGTTTTGTTCCTTATATATTAATTACCTGTTATGCACAGGTAAATTAAAAATTGTTATTTCTGAGCAAATTTTATGGTATAAAAAGCAATGCGATCGCATTTAAGAAAAGTTTCGAATTACCAAAACAGTGTAATACATTCAGCAGTTATCGTAAGCGGCTCATGCATTTTCGAAACATTTAATTTATAGTTGAGTGTAAAAATATGAATGGATGATATCTAAAAGAAAGGAAAACGAGTATAGGCTATTCTTAACGGTTGAATAATTTGTATACATGTACATATGTTAACTTATGTAAGTTTCTGTTTAGTATTCACTCTATAGGTTCGAACTATTTAAGGAAACATTTATATAGATAACGATTGAGTGTTTATTATTTAAAGCACATAATTAAAATATCAATGAAAAATCAATTCGAACGTGTTTTGTTTAATTTATATTATTTTTTAAGTATTTGTCCAGTTTTTTAATACATTGGCTTCCGCCATTTTTTCCCATTTTTTAACATATGTTGCACAAGTTACATGTTTCGAGTACTTTTTATCAATTTTGGCAGCCAATATGTTAATATGTTAATACGTGTCTGCCATCACTGATTTAGTGGCAAGGATTTTTTATGATATCACGCGACCGTGATATAAAAGTACATAAAAATAATCGAGAACTTGTAAAATATAACTATGAACATTATTTCATAGAATAATCAATGGGGAGAACACGAGATGCATAACTCAATTTCTCCACACTCGGCGTGTTGGAATAACCGAATTAACACAGTCATAAAACAAAATTGCTGTAAGTAATACATCATTATCATTAAAAGTACCGTGTGACTTTAGTTACTATATCTTTATAAAAATAATTACATTTATTGAGATTTTGCATGGCTATTATTACAACCTATATACACAAGTGAAACCAATAATTTCTCACAAAACCGTCTTTATGATTTCAACAATAAAAAAAGAATAAATTATACATAGTCTCGGTACTTTTATCATTAAGAATATTCTCAGACAACCAAATGAAACACAATTACATAGCAAACGTAGTAAGTACAAAAGGTTCGAAACACATTCAGAAAATAATCTTGACCAGTCATTAAAAAAACCAATTATGTGTCTCTGTGACTTCAATTTATCTGAGGTATTACGTTCACAAAAATTCGTGTTTATACCCGTGTGGAAATGATCAGATTACAATGTTTGAGTGTATTGTAATTACATGACGTACTCGCAAGCATCGCGGTTGACAGTTCGAAGTGCAAGGAAAGGGTGGACGAACGGTGGATGTAGAGTAGGTCGTCTTAACAGCCCCAGAGACACGCCTGGCAGATAGAATAATAGGGTATGCTAGCGTCCTTGGTTAGTTCCTGTTAGCTAGACCGAAGGTGCACAATGTATGCAAACTCCGTAGTGTCCCGGGATTCTCTGAAAATGCTCGAATTACCCATCCAATAGAACGCACCCCTTCTTCCTTGTCAGGCTGATTCCGCGAGCTTCTTTGTAACGAATTATAATGAAAGATCGTGATACACTCGTGCACATCCAAAAATAGAATGAAGTAACGTGTGTACATAGAAGCGGGGCACTATTACGATTGATAATATTGGTTTAACCTTTTATAGCTTCATGGGTCAGAACAAGAATATTTCTGATCCGAAATAAATTGAAAGAAGAGACCTAAAAAATTGGCAATCAAATTTTGTTCAGATGAGTATTTAATTGTGCTGATGTTAATGGAATTTAAGTTTTTAATATTACATTGATATGTCGAATTGAAGAATGTTATAAATCATTTTCATTTATGAAAATCATCGAATCGTCATGTTATCGATCACAATAGCTTGGACTATATCGGATAAGTCATGAATCGGGTGTCATGATATTTTAGATGGTTTCGATTATTTGTATACATGATATCTCACGTGATGTCTGTTTATTAGAGGTTGGAATTCATTTTTAAAAGAAACTTCCTGTCTACTCATGAACCTGTCATACATCGTTCAAGTATTATGACAAAATATTATAATATAAGTATTCATAAAAAAACCATTTAAACAGTTAGCTCATTTTACTACAATCATTATCAAAATTATATTTCAAAATAAATCTACAATTTTGATTGTATGTCCTAGTTATTACATAAATGAAATATTTTCTTTTTAAGCAAATTTGTTTGTTATACAAATCAGGAAGCCAATTGTAATTTGTTGTAATGTATTGGAGGATACTAAAAATTCAAAAATGTTACATGAAATTGTTGTACTCACCCGATTAAATGAAATTTTACTCACCTCGATAACTGTGGTAGACATTCGATTAAGAACTTGCCACTTGATACGATGAACGGAATTTCATTCGATTCCACATTCAATTAGAGATTATTTGATTTATATTATTTTGAAGTTAATTTCACAACAATAAAAGTTGTAAAATGCACGAGAAGTGTTCTTATTTTTCTGTTATCCGAATTTTAATATCAATCGGTAATAAAATAAAAAAAATGTATATATGCACTAGATTGAATTTCTTGCAAATAGAACTGATTCTTGTATACCATGTTCCACTGTATGCACATTGACGCCTTAACATGTAAAAAAAAAACAAAAAATCTATGAAGAAAGTAAAACGCGAGAAAAATAACACACGTGACAAAATAAATTTGTATTCAAATTGTACGTCATACATACATAAAAAATATTAGACTGATTTTCAAAAACATACAACAATGGTTATATCAAAAAATTATTCGTAGAACGCGAAGGAGACGTTACACGTCACAAATAAAGTAAAAAACACAAAATTCATACACAAAATAAATCTTCATTAATATTAAAAGAATATTTAACAGAAATATTGTAGTACACCGATGTTAGATAAAAAAAATGGTTAAATAGGTCGTCGAATCCGTCCCATCCAATTTTTCTAAGTATAAATCCATAGAAGTTTCTTGAAATAGGATACAGTGTTCGTTTTTCCAAAAATTCATTGCAAACACCGCAAAAGATTTATTTACGTAAAACTTTGTGTATAACATATTGATTGGAGTCACACAAAATTTATAGAAACCAAACAGAATATTCACTCTCGTCGCAACACTTATCAAATGTAAATTCAATATTAGTTTACCATTTCACAATCTAAATTTTCCTTAAAAAAACATTTAATTACATAATTATCCATTGCCAATAACAATTTAAATGTTTAGAAATAATAATATTTGAATTCCGTACAATAGTAACAATTTGCTTATTCCAGCACAATTATTCACAAATAATCATTCTCCGAAAGACATTAAATTCGATCAGAAAGAAGGATAGAGCGTTCGAAAACTTCTTCATCGTATGAAAACAATCGTAAATTGGAGGCGGGCCGTATTCGCTAACCCGGGCTTACAATGAAACAGAAAAGGACAGGGTTAGTCGCGTCCCTTATATCTTACACCGTCTGAAATTGAAACTCCCCCGAATCGGGCGTGAAATGGGTCTGGTGATCGCGTGTTTGGCGGCCGGATCAAATTTTCATGGGACTTTCGCCGGCGTTGATACACGCGGTGCACTAAGATTTCCTTCACGTCCGGAATGGGGGAGGCGAAACGCCGTTGGTCAATGCTATCGCGTCGCTCGAATTCGGGTCACGTGCGACCGAAATTTCGGCGCCTCGTTCCGTACGTTTCCCTCATCTCTTAATAGAGTGGATCGTGGTAGGGAAAGGTGGGACGAAGAATTGGGCAAGGCTCGTTTCTGTAAAACGGATGAAACGCATTCTCTTTATTTCTTTACGCCATCGAGTACTTATCTTACGTGACCGAAACAATCTTTCTCGTCCCTTTTTTAACGTGACTTTTAGTGAATGAAATTCGGACATTGGTGGCTACACACTAGGACCAGGCAGTCTCGCCTATTTACAATAGATCTTTGTACAAAAACTAATCTCATATAAACAGTTAAAACACACGCGTCCGCGCCAAGCCCGTTCCGCGAGCGGAAACGGGGACTCGGTGTACCTGACCGTGTTCGTTAATTCGGCGACGTTGTTTTGTCAAATCGTTTGCCCGTCCTTGTAATCCTGACTGCCGCGCCCTTTCCCGTTTCTCGCGAACGTGGCTGAACTCTATTATAAAAATCTCCCGACGGTAAGAGACCGGAACCATCGAACGGAATTTCCGTCGCCTTCGAATGCGCTCCGTTAACCACCGAGCGAGTTTATCTACCCTTTCTCTCGATCTCACGCTCTGTTCCTTTATAAGCGTCAACGTTTCATTAACTCCGCGGCTAACTCGCGGCGTCCGCGTATCCAATTTTACGCTGCGCCGGAACCAGGCTCAATATCTCGATACGGGTCCGCGTTTCCGTCGCGATCACCCGGAGCTATTTTTCAGTTTTGTACATAGCGGAAGTTCGCAGTCGTTTCACAGAAGGGATCGGGGTGCTGAAACGTTGAACGTTTCCGCGTCAATCGTAGGAAGACGCCACTCGCGATCACGACGCGCGGGAAATCGGACACGTTCCCGGATCTCGGATGTCGAAACGGTGACCGATTCCATTCGATCCTCACTATCAGCGATCGACGCGAACATCCACGGTGTCGTTCGAATTCGCCGGCCGGCGATCGCGGCCCGGATTTATATACAACTCTCTTGTATCCGGTTCGAGCGTGTCACCACTTCCGGCTGATGAAACTTGCCCTGCGCGGAGATCGACGATGATACTGGCCTCTGAGGCATCGACGAGAGCCCTTTGCTCGACCTCTGCAGACTGTAGTACACCTGAAATCAATTGAATCTCTAACTCGGACGTGGTCATTTCATAACTGTTTGGTGTTTTCGGTGAAATTGTTTTTGGCCGATGAAATGAAAATAAGAATACAGCGAGACATCGTTTAATCAGTTAACTGCGTTCGACGAGTATACACGTCATCTTAAAATACGAAATGCCACTAATTTGTTCAACGATCAATTATTTATTTGTTCGGATAAATGTGTAGTTCTTCTTCGTTTTGCTTTAGTTTTTTGTTAAAATATGTTATAGATGCATTTGCTCTATGTTTGACGAGTATATATTTTATTATTTAACTTTATTGCGTGCACAATGAAAACTTTTTCAAATTGAATTCCGCAGTTAATTAGTCACATATCAAAGCTTTGATTATTTTGTTCTATCAAACTAAGCAATGATCAAAAGTCACCTCTCGAGCCAAAGGGTAAATAACACAAATATTTCCATATTGTTGACTCGTATTATTTTACTGCGCGCACAATCAGAGATTTTTTAAACTAAATTCCACAGTTCACTGGTGAACCCTTTGGACTCGATAATCTATTCGTAGGTGCCTCATGGTTTCAGATGGAAAAGTTGTGAAATTTGATATTCAGTAAGATATTTTTTGTAATGTAATTGGATAGGAATATTGATTATTTCTATTTGTATTTAATAGAGTCAAAAGTTTGATGATGTTTTACTGAAAAATTATGAATTTATCTAGCAAGGAAACTTTCAAGTGCATAGGTTTAACACTACCCTAATTAATGTCCTTCTTTAAGCCTTAAGATTTGTTTCCGAAATATACGAAAGTTCTACATATTCTGTAACTCGATATAATATGGTTCTTGTTGTTGTTGTTGTTGTTGTTGTTGTTGTTGTTGTTTAATAGATTTTTTATCTTTTCTAAGTGGACTTAAGCCACTCTCAAAATAAATGATATATATATGTACTAAGATGATTTTATTTAACGTCAGTTTATTTAACCCTTCGTGTTTTAATAACATGACTTAAACGATTTTAATTAGGGTGTTACTAGGATTAATGAAACTGTAATCGGTGGTAATGAACAAATAATCAATTATGTGTGAAATTATCGTGTCGTATTAGTATTATTTTCTTTTGTTTTTTTTTGTAAATGAACTATTAGCAGGTGCATCATCCGCATTAATAGTCTTCGTTGCAAGATGCTTAATATATTTTTGAGTGATAGAAAATCGAGTTTTCATTAATATTTTGTGCACTCGAGGGTATTACAAGAAAAAGTTGTTTCCTAAAATAAAATAGATCATGAGTCATATTTTTGCAGCTATAAAAAAATAAATAATTAAACAAAATTCAAATCACAAGTATAAAGTAATGTTAAAAATTTAATAAATGAAAAATAAGATACAATTATATTGTAATATCGAATAAATTCTTTAAACTCCAAAACATCGTTCCAATTAAACGTTTTCCAAAGTTTCAATAATTTCTTAACAATATTCTAGATTTACTTCAGTTGTCATAAGTATCCTAATACTTTTCAACGAAATTTGCATGCATCATAACCTCTGAAAAAAAGTCCTTCGAAATAATTTCACTTGAATACTACAATAAATACACGATGAAACAGAGAAAAAGCCTATTGTCACAATTTTTATAAGAATTACATATAAATCATATTAAACATTCAATAATTCTAGTACCAAGTTATCGGGAAAACCAAAAGAAATCAATATATCGTCCACATCATCATAAAATATTTCCTTAGCACGATCGAGAACAAAATTCCTAAAAAACAACGCTAACGATACCGACGCGCACGGTAAATTCCAATTTCCTTGAACAATAAAAACGAAACCTGAAGGCACGGCGGACCGTTACAGACGCATCGATATTATGAATATTGCAAATTCGCGGCCGCATTAATAATGGAGGAAGCGGAGGCGTGAGGATGACGGGAAGAATAATCAAATACCGCGAGCTCGCGAAATTCCGTTGAAACAAAAACACCGGAACAAAAACATCGAAAGCGAATAGCGGCGAGCGGGTCAGTTAACCGGGCGCAGCGCCGTGAAATAGAAAAGAACGACGGTGTGTGGGTGAGTGGGGGACAAAGGTGGAGGGGCGGCGAGGGAAGGCAATTCGGTATTAAAATTATTCAAACATTTAATGGAACGCGACTAGCGTCGAAGGAAAACGGAACCCCGAGTTCGAGACGAGAGTTACGCGCATCGGGACTGGCCCTCTCGAATTATCGAGAAAACTTCGACGTAATTAAACTCGCGGAAGCGCAGATAACCCAAGGCTTCACTAAACCGGAAAAGTTAAAGTGGAAGACTGCCGCATATTAAAGCGACCTCGTCTTGGCTCGTATCCCATTCCCTTCGTCTTCGGAACTTCGAATATTTAAAACAACCTTGTCGATGTACTGATGCGGAGGGGCGGTGGCGGGATCAAGGCCCGTTAGAATGGTCAGGGACGTGAAGAGGGGCAGACCGACGAGGCGAAGTCGTAGCAAACGAGGGGAGGTCGATTATATTACTTCCTCCGGCGAAAAAACGAACGGGATTTTCCTGCTGAATATTGTACCACGATTTTATCGATCGTTCATTCCAGTAATTCGCTGTTTTCCCTTCGATGTCCTCGCCTGCCCAATCCACGGGACCCCGGGACCCCGTCACCCTCTGTCCGCGGCAAAGGGAACCGTTAATTGCGTCTCATTAATCAAATCGCGTCGACTAAATATACCCGGCACGTTAGATACCAAAGAAAAAGGAGATAGATTAAATTTACAGACGGTAATGAGTTTACGAGGCTAATTATCGAGATGATTTATACGCCCTCGTGATTCTGTATCGGGTCATCTGTAAATAGTAGGGTGAAAGGGAAAGATGATGATCAGTAGATAGCAGGTCTTTATGCAAATTCAAATTTTTAGAAGTGCGGTTGGGAAAATGGAATTACAATGGAAAACGATTTTTGTTAAGGTACATCGTAAAAGGAGTTATACTTTGGATATTTCATGTGGTTTTTTCGTATCGTGTGTATACTATATAATTCTGGGTTCTTAAACATTTTATAGATGCAAAAAATTCCGCAGTGTAGTAATCAATAAACAGTGCTTGGTGTGCGTGTATCATACATTTTTAATCCTTTTTTTATTTGAGTAGGGGCCTTTGAATTTGAATATATAGTATCCGAATATTTCGTTGTTTGAATGAAGTACCTTTGGGCTGTAGATTCTCCGTTTACAGAAATGTGTATGTTGATTAATGTATAGCGTGCAGTGAGTCGAAAAAATATTTTCTCATAATAGCTTTATACTATTTTTTAGTAGTTTATCGTACGTGAAGATTTGTTTATTTAAAAACGTTATTTTAGTAAAGCAAAGAAAATGTACGCTCCATTATCAAAGCTATATAATTAATTATCATTTGTATAGAACAATAAAAGAGGTTATATATATGTAAACTATCATAAGTACTCATGTATTTCAATAATCTGTTAGTGAGTAAAATTTTGTAAGATTATTGTTAAGATAATAATAATGGAACAGTCGAACAAAACAAAGTATTATTAATGTATAGAGAAAGGTTTCGGTTCATTTTTTATTTTCTTAGTGATTTGATAAACAAATAAATATTTGATGGGGGTATTTTATGCATTTATAATTGTATAAAAGGAATTCGTTTTATTAACAGTATAATATTTTCTTTAAAAAAATATAGATTGAAGTAATAGATTCTATTATTAAAGAAAATATATCATTGATCGAAATTTTGAAATCGAAAATGCAGTGACGATACTAAAACAAAATCAAAATATTCATAGATGAATTTAAACGTGTTATCTGTATACAGCCAGAAATAAGTATATAAGTAACTTATAACAACCCTTCATGCATAAATATGAGTTAGTTGATTTACAGTCTCGATTTCGAGTGTAGTGAATTCTCGATATTCCGAATACGGATTACTGTCGATTTCCGATTACACGGACATCGATCCTATGATTTCCAATTATCCAAATGTATGGGATGATTCATCACAAAACCAACTCCCCATTATCTTCTTCACGATAGAGATACGAAACAGTGACAAAAATAAATGTTTCAATGGAATATTCAGTGACCATGTATTTTTGTATGAAAATAATTTTTTATTCTACATTAAAATATTAATTACAGATACTAAATCTTGTAATGTTCTCGCCGATTAACGCGAACAGTGCGATGCTATAGAAAGTACAATTTATTACAATGCAAAGTCTTTATACGAAAAGAAACTATATAAGAAACGACTAATGAATGAACAATACGGCAGTTGATAATAAACGTGAAATGTAATTTTGGAAATTATATACTAGAAGCATATTTTAGTTATCACAAAACATGGACAAACGTTAACACAAATATTGAGATAATAGAAAACAGTATAAAACATGAATTTGTTTCTGGATGTTGCCGAGATAAATAAACATTGCTCAAATTTAAAATTATTTCATTATCAAAATGTTTTACTTATTCTTAGATTGTTTCGTTATTATTCCACGCAATCGATATTTTATTGTATTAGTAATTCACATTTATATAAAGCAAATAAGAGTAGAAAATTAACGTAATAATTCGAAAATCCATTTTGAAATGTTTAGATTTTTAGAACTTTCACTTCTTCGTAACAAACTTTAATAGTTTAAAGTAAAGTTCGAATTAAAGTTTACTTAACCTTTTGCCCTACGATTCATTTCTCAATTATGATCGATACAACTACTTTGCCATTAACAATTTATTAAGAAAAAGAAACAAATTATACGCATATTTTATATTAATCTTTGCTCCGAGGTATAATTATTGATAACAGAAGAATATTTCATTTGAATTGAAAAGAACTAAGTAATATTCATGTTTGTTCAATTCTGTTTAAACTCTTCACCATGAATCTCACACGTTATTATAAGGTTAAAGTCATTTTAGAATGTTCAATTTCCCGAAGTGAAGAGAGTTTTGTAACTTACATTTTGGTTGTTACGCTGGTTGTATGCATCCATCGCCATCTGCTTGAAGTCTGCCATAGTGGGTGCATGGTTATAAGTGTTCGACTGAGGAATATGGTTCTGGGGATAATTTATGGTCGGCGTTGGCAGGCAGTCGCTCAATATTGGGTCCGAGGGCAGATCCAATCCATGTTGCACGATGGGTCTCTTCTCTGGCGAGATCGCGTCGTCTATGACCCGATCCTTCTTTCTTCTTTGCGGGGGTGTCTTGTATATCGGTGTGTACGTTAGGGGTCTTCGCTCTGCGAACAGATTTGACGAAGCCATGCAAAGATTTACATTCGCTAAGAAGATTACCCGATTAAATCTAGACGAGAGCGGTCTTTATACGGGAACAATAAATAGAACATTTATAACACGCGGTCTTTATTCGATATCCCAATGGGGATGCGTGTACTCGGTTCGGATTTCTGGATTTAACTTTTGTTCGTCCCGAGGTGAGTGGTTTGAAGGGGAATTTAGAAATATACGGTTCTTTCGGCATGGTGATTAACTGTGCCTACAAATCGAAAAATTTTTTTCTATACAAATGAAACTATTTGATATTCTTTTATGCAA
Organism: Nomia melanderi; assembly: GCF_051020985.1. Taxonomy (NCBI): domain Eukaryota; kingdom Metazoa; phylum Arthropoda; class Insecta; order Hymenoptera; family Halictidae; genus Nomia; species Nomia melanderi. The sequence continues at coordinate 8,660,866 of NC_135006.1, read as the reverse complement.
ACGAAACTGTTTTCACGCGAAGTAGTACATAAAAGGATTAAATGTCATTTATATTAAAATATAGAGCAGTGCGCGTACTACCTCGAAGACAAATAAACAAAAATAATTCAAAGCCACTACTTTCTTCTACTAAAGTGTTAAATAAAAAGTTCCTATGTACTAACTAATTTATGTTAACCCAAAAATAACGTGGTAATAAAAAAAAATAATACCACAACGTCCAGTCAACGAAATCAAATCAGCATAATACACGGTCAAAGCAAGCTTTACCAAAATCCAACTTCCCTCCGAAAACACAAGCAATCATAACCACAAAAGCTGTTCACGCGAAACGCGCCCCGTAATTCTCCTTCCGCACGATCTCACGTGAAACGTCCACTCGCGTGATTCGATTACCAAGCAACAGGGAAGGCGCGCAATTAAATTAAATAACCAATAAAATCGCGGGTAACGAAAAGAAGAGATTAAAGTATCGCATGCCCTATTCGGGCAACTTTTCATCGCGATAAACGTAGATAAGTGGTAACGGCGCAGTATGTAGAAAAGAAAAAGAGGGGGCGGAGGAAGGGAGGGAGAGAGGGGGATGGAGGGAGAGAGAGAGAGAGACCGTGTACACGTAGACCGTAATTTGGTGCACGTTTCGAACAATCGGAAACTCGTAGACTCACCATACTCGTTGGGTATGATGTCTGGATCGATGTCATCGACCGCTTGCTTGGTCTGAGGGTGTATCGGGGTGGTTGCACCTGCATTAGGTGGCTCGCACACGATGGGAGCGTGCTTTGGACTTCCGGGCCGGCCGTTCGAGTGCTTCCGGTAGAGTGCCGCCAGGATTCCAGCTACGGCCAGGGCCAAAAGAGTTGCCGTAGCTGCCAGACCCAACAGCAATGGGCTCAGCATCGATGCGTCCGTGGTGCCTGTTACGACGCAACAATGCAAAATGCTTGATCAACCGGAACTTCCATCCAGCTACCTATCTGCTGTGCCTCTCCCGCTCGCCTTACGCTTTCGTTTCTGCTTCTCGATTATTGTGGTGTATTATATATCGTTTATCCCCCCACGACATACCCAAACCATTCCGCGTCTCTGGACTTCGCGGGTTTTATTGTTAGGCGCTGCTGAATTTATCATTCACCCACTATTGTTATCTTTCGCCGTCCATTCTCCGACCGGTCACATTAGTTCGCTTCATTGTTCGTTCGGAGCCCTATCCGCTTTTAACATATTCAACAGTGTTTCGTTGTTTCATCTTTTCCCCGCGCGCTTTCCATTATACCGGTGTATTGGTTTTTGTTGCCATTTAAATTTTCCCCGACATTCTTCGGGCAAAATGCTTATCGGTTTTGGATGAATGGAGACGCGTCTGGGTGGCGCGAGATGCTCGAGCGAAGGAGGTCGCGAAATTCTGCGGTAGATATTGTTCGATGAATAATGAAATGAAGCTCGAACCTGCGCGGAGTTTGGTATTGTCTGTTTATCATTTGATGGTTGGTGGTCGGATGTAGGGGCAAGGCGCGTATTTCGTGATGCGTTTTGTTTGTAGCTCTGATTAGTTACGTGTAACCGTATTGGCGAAAAGCAAATAAGTATGGGAAATAAGATGAGGAAAGATGAAGGTTGATCGATTAGACCAGTACTCATAGTTGTCAAGTGATGGACGGAGAATAATAACTAAGAGTTTTTGAATTATACAAATTTTCGTTATATTAATGTATGTTTATCGTTTAATATAGTTTTTTAATTCGCTTGTTGTTGTAAATATTATTGGTACACCAAATCTTGATTTCAGCAGAATTTGCTTAACTCGTCAAGAGGTTTACGCACTTTTGAAAACAAAGATATACCGTCCCTCTATTCTAGAATGCAGTGTCTGCAAAATACACTAGTAAAAAATTGATGAAGTAAAAGGATGTGGAGCAGGTATAGGTACATAGACACTTTACTGAGTGTCCTGTATGGGCGGTAAAAAGGATTTTCTTTACTGATCATATTTCCTTCACAAACGAGGGGGAATTGGGATTTACAAGCAGTGGTAAAAAGAAAAAAATGTTAAGATAGCAGAAGAATTACTCTATAACTTGGAATAGATGATTAATAGCATGTACAAATTATTTATCAAAGATTTTTTAAGATAGAATATATGATACCCCAAATACCAAAAGAAATATATAATTCAAATGTTTGAACTTAAAGGCAAGGTCAAAGAACTAAAAGGTGAAAATATTTTTAGCTATGAAAAATTGGAAGCCCAACGAAAAATTGCATTGTTATCTTTAAATAAGTAATATGAGGTGAATATTAAAATATTCAAGTGTAAAAAGTGTCTTAGAATAGATGATGCGATTGAACATGAAATATACAATGTAGCACAGTTATTTCAAAAACGGAAATCAAATTTTCTCCTTTGTGGTCCAGTTGTCGAGAAAATGGAATTCAAAAATTCGTCGAGTATACGCGCATTAGTATGTACGAGAAGTAGAAACGGTAAATCATGAACGAACACGTTAACGGATTTCTATTCAAGAGCATGCGTACTCAATGATTTGATAAACTCGATTTTCTCCAAACGAAGCTTTAAATGAATAAATGTTGTTTCCCCTTTTCAATTTTTCTTATAAAACCACTTCTTGAATGCTTGTATCAGCCCTGAGACGCTTTCTACATCATCCATTACGCATCGAATTTCTAATAAAAGGAAGGCTACTTTTTCAACGAGTTTATCCATCGTTCGATAATCAAAAAGAAAATATTCTTTAATATCCATATTCATATCTCCTTTAACGATTTCTCCTTTTCATACTTATTCATCGCGAAATTCTTTCATTTACTTTGACTATGTGTATACTGTCCAAACGTATTTGATCATTTTCATTTCATGCGAAATATAGAAAGTTATTGTAGAAATGAAACTGTCCAATATAACTTTTATCGGTGTGTTTTTCTCTATGGCCATATAATCTTAATAATTAATATTGCAAGTAATATTCACCATTAGTTATTGTAAATAACAAGTGACTCGACGTTCTATCCATTTATAACTAGAGACTAAAATAAACAAAAACAGTTATGGATTCGCGTAAGAAGCTTGCAACAAGATTCACAAATAGACATTAAACAAACTTATTTTCAAACTCCACTTTCTCGAAAACAAGCAACTCGAGACATCTTACGAAATAAGTCACACAAAATTATCATTATTGATTTTCAATTGTACACCGTGTCCACGGCTATTAGTCGCATTCAACAAGTTAATTTGCAGCAAAAATTTGATTCTTGTCGTGTACTTTTTATCGCGCGCGCTTGTCTCATTGATGTATGGCTGAGCAAGGGAACATTGATGCCAAGCAGGTCAGGTTAATATGCAGGACGATAATTAACGAAGGTATGTCAATTATGACGCTATTACGGTTCAGCCGATGTATATAATTAGATAAACGTTCTTGCATCGACTCCTCTCAATATGTGTCGCGCCTGCTGCCTGTTCGCGGCAGCGCTTTGACTGTCTGAGCACGTGGAAGCGTGCGGGTGCGTGAATGCGGACGCGCGAAAGCGTATGCATGCACCACTGCAGGGGATGAATCGTAAATCAGCCGTTAGGAGCCGCAGTCGCTTTGGGCTTTAATCGGGGTAAAGCTAGCCGACGTCGCGCGTTGTAAATTTTGGCCGGCGCATAACCGTTGTAAATTATTGAAACCGATTTTTGACCCGAGCCCCTCCGCCATCGTCGGCCCGCGTTGCAAATTCCGATGCCGATCGTTAATTGACGCCCGTGCGGGCACGCGTTTGTTTGACGAGTATTAATAAGGATGTTTGGTTTCCATGCGCGCGTTCATTCGTTGGCCAGCCATTCATTGGGATGAGAATTTTTGCTAAATACCGATACGCGAACACCGATACGGATAATTATTTGGTTGCCTTATAATTGGCACGATGTTATTGTAATGTATCGGCTGAGTCACATGAAAAGAGAACATAAGATATATACTTGTGTTGTGACACGGAAAAAGTTCTAAGATTTCTATTATATATTATTATATATGTATTTTATTATACGTTTTTATTAATTGAATGAATATTTGTCTCGGAGAGATGTAAGTTCTAAGAAAACTAATATTCAATTTAAAACAATGAATATTCTGAACAAGTTATAGTTGTCTTAAAGGAATGAAAATTTTAAGGAAACTAATGTTTCCTTTAAAGAAACGAAAATTCTGAGAAAATTATAGTTCCCTGAAAGGAGTGAACATTTTGAGGACACTAATATTTGCTTGAAACAAATGAAAACCTTTCCTATTTAGAAAATTCTTATTTGATTTAAAATGTAAAATATTAAGGCAAAAGGAATTTTTTGCTCATATTCGCTTTTCCGAAATTTTGCTTGTTGATCGCTAGGTACATTGTGTTATGACTATCACTCTTCTAACATAAATACTTTTCGGTCTCAACTTTCGCCTGTGCGTTCGTTCCTCTGACAGGGAAATTCTGGGTGCAACACACATTTAGGTGCACAAATCATAGTAATATATATTATACCAATTAAAAGTTTAACTGTGTTAGGAAGCTGTTCCCAGTTAATTCCTACGCTACTATCAACCATGTGCAAACTAACTCTGTGGTATTAATTTATCAACGAGCCGTGGCTATCTCGTCTAAGGGGTGAATCGCAAGTACATAACCACCCTAATCGTGAGCTCCGCACTGAAATGCTTTAATAAAAAAAGAAGTATGACTGTCGCGAGTTTCAAGTTAATAACCGCAGAATGATTAAGCTTGTAAACTGTTTAGATGAATTTGACACATGAGTGAACCCTCGTTAACACCGCACCTTAATTACATGTCAAGTTAGATTGGAATTTAGTTCGCATAATATTCACCAAACAATTGCATAAACAATGTACGTTTATAATATTCTAAACTCTTTTGGATCGATTTTATTCATGACAATACTGAAAAGGTTTCTGTATATATACAGGATGTTTAAATATGCGTGGAAAAAATTATTAAGCGTGATTCTATAAGTAAAAATAAAGTAAACATTAAAGGAACTGTAACTGAAACATAATTTACCTTGTGCTGCACATTTTTTTATCTTTGATCACACTTTAGATATAATTAAAATTGTTTATCTAATATGAGAACAGATATATCGATTAGATTACTGATTTTATATAAACACTGTATTTCTCCTGTATTCATTTTCCAATGTATGAAAGAAAATTTCGATTTTTCAGTCATTTTTCATCATCTGACCACATACTTGATTGATCAAGACCTATCAAGACCTTTTACGTCGCATTATGCGAAAATATAAAAGTTCAGGAAAAATACAGTTCTAAGCAATAAACAAAAATTATGTATAATTCACTCCTGGGGATCCTAATTTGTATGGTTTCGCAATTTCTCAAAAAATTTATCGATTTTATTTCACGCAGTTTTCAAACGTGCTTGATGAACAAAAAAGCACGATGAATACGAAATTTTCGCGAAAATGAGAAAAACAGCACTAAAACTACCCGCGGTCAATCAAACGCGGGCAATAAAGCGCGAACGTTTATAGAATGCGGCACTCTAGTAATTTTTCCACGTATCACATTAAGCATTCTGATGCTTGCGCCTCTGTCGTTTATTTTTATAGTAATTATAATCTACGATCGTTTGAAGATAAATTTGGTCTTTCAATTAAAAGCACCAGTGCATAAAACATTTTATTTTTCCAATAAATGATAAACAATGAGAGATTCAGCTCGAAGAATATAATACCTACTTTATATTCAATTCAGAATTCTCTTTGTTCGAAAACTAATGTATATTCTGTTGTCACGAATTTGTTCGCAAATCACATATATGTGTACTGTAATGATAACTAAAGAAGTTTTATTAAAAATTCTAGCTATTCATATTCATAATTACAATGTCTTAAAAAAAATTATTATTAGTTATGTATTTATCGTCTTAAATCGCAGACTATATAATTATCTTATACTACGTGAGTCGTTACGAAATATTACAACTATAATTATTAGAAAGATATGAAATAAGATTATTCGTAAACACAAAATTCTTGTCACAATTTCAACGAACTTGATACATTTAATTATAAATTTAAATGACAGAAAATATTTGTTTACGCCGTTAGTTATGTTTCGTCGCTTCTATGTACAAGTTTTAATATTACTTTACAAAGAACGAATTTCAGGTATTTTCACGGAAACCGCCAGCTTGTCATTATGGCCGCGTTAGAATTCTAGGAAAAGTAATTATCAACAAGGTCCTGTAAGTATACGAATGAAATGTAATGCAAAAGGAGGATCCAGGAAACCGTGGCGCACGAATAATCGGAGTAAGTTCGCTGTTCATCGAGTTGCTGTCGCATACATGGGTAAATTCCACTCCCCGCCTTCCGTGTGCAATTAATAGGAACGTGGCTGTACTATATTTTTAACAACCACGCGGAAGAAATGCGAAATTGCTATGAATAGAAATTTCGCGATGCGGCTCAATGAGGTTGCCACACTATGGAACATTTAACCACAGTATTCTGCTGAATTCAATTAAATGCCGTTGCAACAGTAGCACAGAAACGTTTCCCTGCGTAATTTATTTATGTAATACCAAGTATAATCGTTCGGCCAAACGTTGTTTCGTTCGTTTCAAATTAAATGTTTCTAATGAAATCAAGCTGTTTCTTCGCAATATTTCAAAATGTCAATTGTAATACTGACATTTATGCTAGTATATTAATTTTTGAAGATAAAATTCACCAGTCAACTAAATTAACCTTCTTAAACGTCAATTTTCTGAAAATAGCGTTCAAAAAGTATTTCCTAAGTATACTGTGACACCCATGTTCAGACATGCAAACAGAAAAGTAAATAGAAAACTGTTAAGGTAATTTTATTAAATAAAAATATATTAAAAAACGCTAAATAAACGTAACGTTCATAAGGACAATCATTCGATTGAAAGAGATCCAAAGAAAACCAGCACAGTTAACCCCTTGCCCTATGATTTCTTTCCCAATTGCGCTCAACAGAAATATTTTATTGTTCATAATTCATTATAAAAAGAGGAAAGTTTTACAATTATTCTATATTTACCCTTACCTAGAAACATAACAATTAATAATAGAAAAATAATATTCAATTCGGACTTGTAAGAATTAAATGACATTTATATTTGTTAAATTCTGTTTGAAATCTTCGTCACGATTCTGCCACGATATTGTAGGGCAAGGGCTTAGTACGTCAAGTAGTGAAAGGAACCAAGTAACCAGTGTCTGATCGAAGCAGATCCGGTGTAAACCGCGTAAGTCTGAAAAATCCGATTGTAGGTTATCGAACTAACGAGCGCGCTAGAAAAAAGAATGAGTTGAACCGATAGGTAAAATTTAATTCAGGTGTTGCATCTCTCCAATCGCCCATATTCGACAATACCAGGAATCGTCGAAATTAAAAAAAAAGCTAAGGGTGGGAAGCTGTAAATCTTCTGTTATCTTCCGTGCCGTTGGAGACCGCACCACCGCGAAATCCCCGTGCCGGACGAGTGTCTAGGGAGCGTTCGTGGTACTCGTTAAAGTTTGATTAGATTTTGATTGTGGGTTGAAAGAGGACCAATTTAAACTCCAACTCGCGAATCGACCTGCGGCGAAATAGAAAATAAAAAGAGGTCGAAATAGAAACAGAGAAGAGACGACTGAACAGTGTCAGCGACCAGTAGTCGTTGCGTCTTGGATGGATGCTCCGTCCGAGCCAGGATTTACGGGGGAAAAGCAGAGAAAGCTAGGTCCCCGCTGTTTTTCTTCCGAAACGATGTGCAGACAGTTGTTTATACCTGGATATGTCCCCCGTATCGTCTGTAATTAAACTTTTTGCGCCGTGAAATTGGTTGCTCGTCGGCGCTGTCCCTTCTGGCCGGCCTGCGCGGCGCCGGAACACGCTCGACAGGAGATTAATCGATCACCGTGGAAAATGGTGAAACCGAAATTGCCGAGGCATAAAGAAGAAAATATGGCAATTTGACTGGCTCGCTCTCAATTCTCGCCGCTGATAAACTCGCGCATTACGCGAGGAAGAGGAGTGTTCGGATATCCGCGTAACCGTGCACAATACACCGGCGATTGATCTGAATCGCGATTCCTACGAATCGTAGAACATTTTACGGTTGCGGTTTTTCGCGCAGGCAGCGGCGACGATTCGATCGGAAACGTTTGATGCTTTTAACATCTCTATGCCTCGCTCGGAGCTTTTTTTTTTCTGGCGCACCCTTTTGTTCGCTTCGCCATGACGCCGGCGGAACGTACCGTTCCGCCTATTGTTTCGCGTTCTATAGACACCGCGGATTTTTATATAAATACGAATTTTCGGTGGGTACATTAGTTTGTGAAAATTGGAATTGGATTTATGTTTGCTTCTTTTATTAACCAGATAACTACGTTTGACGAGTATACACGTCATCTTAAAACTTTAAATGATATTCATTCTTTCAACGATGAATTCCTTATTTTTCCTTGTAAACATGTAATCCTTCTTTGTTCTGCATTGGTTTTTCACTAAACTATACCCTAGGTGCATTCGTCCTGCGTTTGAAGAGCACATGCTTTATGTTTTGATTTTATTCCGCGCAGGACGAGAGATGTTTCAAACTAAATTTCACAGTTAAGAGGTTAAGCTTTATTTAGGTTGAAGGGGGTAGTTGTCTCGTTAGATTGGATTAAAAATAGAATTAGCAATGACACCTATGTATCTATGGATTCGACTGGATAAAACTATAATCATATTAAAAAGAAAAGTAGATTTCAATCTTCATGACAATATTTATAAAATGAGTTAATGTAATTGCTCATTACATCCGATTGTACCAAACAGACATTGTGTTTACTTATTGTCATAGTTAAATAAAACTAATACAATATTTCATTATAAAACCAACAAATTGAATTAAGTTTTAAAATCCGTAGCCTGAATATTAGATTATTTGAACCGTTGAATTTGAATTGTTCTATAAAATAAGTAGGCCTTTAATTTAATTTCAGTCTAAATGTTTAATTCTAGAAAAAATATAAAAATTTTATTATAATATGAATACAAAGATTGTAATTCGGAAAACTTCTTTCGTTTTTTATTTTAATGCTATTTCAATACGGTTAGTCAATTACATATAGATTATGTTGTAATGTTACACTTGTATGTTCAATGAATACACTTAATAAATTAACGAAATCGAACTAATTTTCATTAGTAACACTAAGATTATAATTGAAATTAATGTGAGTGTAGCGTTACAGCTAGAATATTAAAAAAACGTGCAATTGGTAATTAATACAAAAATATTAGAAGAAGATTTTTTAATCGCTCTGCTTTATTTTCATGTAACATTATACGAGACATACGCAGTTACCTAATATTTACAGAAAAATATCATTAAAGAAGTGTGACTTAACGGTATGCAAGTTCAACTATAAAATAGGATCTCGAGACTCGCGTCTGAAATATTCCCATTGGTGGTCCAAACATACTCAACCGGCTTAAATACGTTCCGTGGACTATTTGCGTAGAAACTCGCGAGCTGCGCTAGCTACCGCCCTACTACTAATTGTGGCAGGAACTGAAGCAAATAATGAAGGAATGACAGGAACAGGTAACGCCACGTCAACTCTTGCCAAATATTGATACACCTTGCTGCCACGTTGCCAGTTACGACGGGAAATTCGTTGCAAAGACAACACACTGTGCTGGGACTTGCCTTTTATAGTGGAAATAACCGACTAATAACCGAATAATAACACCCGTCAAATTCTTAGCACAGCCACTCGTTGCTCGGGTGACAGAAATGTTACGTGTTAAATGTTAAATGTTGAACAGAAAATTTACTTTTGAACCTGAATTAATTAAATTATATCTATTTCTCTTAGTGAATATGATTATATAAGTATACTTATAACACAATTTTTTAAATACAGTGAATTCTAAGTACAGTGTTTTAAATGGTTAAAAATGATATAAAGTATTTTTAAAAGAAATAATTAAATATTGTTAAGATAACAGACAGTTGTAATAGTTCAGAAAATAAATACTAAACTTAGCATAAATCGCTAAATTCAAATATCTAATAGGAATTGTAAAAATTGTACGATTTAACTTCCATTTTTAAATAGCTTATGTAATAGACGAATAATTAAAAAATTGTGATTACTTCAATGCAAAACATAACACCACCACAGATAACAGATAACCATTTGCAATGAATACCAGTCAAAATGGATAATTTCAATTTTCATATTTTACAATTATTGATATCTTAAAAATATTAAATATCCGAAATGATGTTGAAAATAAACAATCTTCCTTGAACATTGTAATGAATATTTGAAGAAACCGAAAGTATCTGCTCATGCAATTTTTATAAAGATTCCATGTTAATCGTATTAAATGCTCGTTAGTTCTATTATTAAAATACGAATAATTAACGAATAGCCAAGAAACATTGTCCGCCATTTGTAAATAATACACAACATCGCTGCGAGTAATTAGTTTCGATAAATAGAAGAATTCCGACAACGTTAACTAGTTGATTCCTCATTAAAATTTTATTATCTCGAAATGAATGAAGAGCGACAGTAAATAACGCGGAGAAACTAGTCGGGGATTTTAAGTGAATAGCTCCTCGTCCTTTATGAGTGCTGTTCTCGAGAATGGAATTTGAATGCACTTAAGACACCCTCCTATCGTGACGCCGTGTTGACCGTGCACTTTGTTCCGGTTGCATAAACAATGCAGGCGCAACGGCGGTGAAACAAAAACGAGTGGACAGTTGCATCCTTCTGCCACACGGAAAGTCGCGAAGTGCGCGGCACTTGAAATCATTATGCGGACGCTTCGGTGGGTGACAGGTGCCAACTGTCATACGAGCTATCTGTCAACACTCCGACTGAAACAAAATTTCTGGGCTCTGGCATGGCAGACGCGTTCGGAACGCAACGTCCCGTGAATCAAAAGACAGGACTGAAGAAGAACAGTAGATTTACATAGCGTCGCTGTTTCGCTACGTGGCTGTGCGGAATTCTTGTCTAGAATAATTTCGTGTAACAAATGGAAAATTAAGGAATATTTTCATGCGGCATTTCTAGAGTGAAAGACTGGAGTAGCTAGAAACTAGAGTGAAAATTCTTATATGATCGATGAAAGAATCGTTTGATTTAATGTTTGTTAAAGTAGACATAAGGTTCATAATCGATAGAAACATAGTTACTAACATTTTAAATAGTTAACTCATAAGTGTTATTATAATTATGTAAATAATTATTAATAAATTTTATTTGTGTTATTGTACCTATAGAGACTGCACACTTTTGTAAGATCCTACGTTTTCGATTTATTTACATTTTCTTCTAAATAAACATAAAAGATATTGTTGTTTATTAAAAACTTAACTGACTTAGAATAATGAATAATCAAATGTTTATTAAGTCTCGAAAAAACTTGTTTTTGTGTTTAAAAAACGTTTGATTTGTCAGGACTATGTAGACCCCCGTGTCTGACTGTTCTTAATTTCTTCTACTTAAGTATATTTCTGTTGATAAATATTGATTGTAACACAGTATTTTATTTTCCCTTATAATTGAATATAAATGACTATAGTAGATACAAAATAATCAATAAATTACAAACAGTGTTGCATTACTATTAGGGTTTATTATAGACAGAAATAGTCAGTAGTTAACTGACGCATTAATGAGTCCTATTCAAACACTTAGATGGTCAATGAAGAAACATCATTTTCATATTTCGTACACAACTTTTTATATTTCAGCCGTCAGAATTTTAGTCTTGCAAGTTACGTGTCTTCAATGAATTATAGTGAAATCATTTAAACAACAATTGACGAATTTGTCATTACTTTTAGAGTTTCAAAAATTAAGATTAAATTTGGCAATGAATAATGAATAACATAATGGCATCGTTAATGGAACTTTCATTAATTTTGAATGAACCTCTACACGCGCAATATCCAGCACCTTCCCGATTCTATCGCAGTTCTGTCAATCCTTCTCCCTATCCTAATCGTTGTCTCTGAGCGACCTGATTCTTCCTCTTTCCTTTCGCATTCTTATCCTTCACGGTGGAAAGGGGGAAAGGGTTAGGAATCGATCCAACTAAGAAGATAGGAAAACAACACGATGCTTCTGCTAAAGGATACTCCGTTCTTGCGCGGAGTTTCGAAGTCGTCGAATCTGCCGGAACTTTTCCGTGTTCTAAACTGGCCGGAAGTACACCACGTACGACTGGGCTAGCCTTAAGGCAGCCGAGACAATTCGTCCTAAATCGAAGCAATCTCGCGGAAACCTGAAACCAATTTCGGAAGAATTGCATTCTAAAACCATCCGCGTGCCGGCTTCGAACCAAACAACCGACCGTCGTGCATACGATCGTGACGTTGATCTAACTGAATGTTGAAACTTGTCGGAAAGTTTGCGGTCGATGTCGATATACGTGTTGGTCAACGAGAGAAACGAATCTCATAGGTGTATTTCAATGTTTCCACTTGTATCTGATTACTTATTTTACAACTAAAGATCTCGTAGAAATTTCAAGGACATTGATAGGCTTCAATGGGGTACAGACATTTCGATGGGCAAAAGATCGATTTTTTAAAAATACCATTATTTTATAGCAACTTTTCGTAACCCGTTGCTTTACGGTTACTTTTGACACTCTTTTCCATCAGTATTAATTCGTTAAAAACGATACAAAATTCAGATTTTACCGTGAGTTTTCATTTACTTTTAATATTGAATATTAATAACAAAAAGATACTATATTTTGATTGCAATACAGTTAACAATATTAGTGTTTTTTAAAGCGATACAAATGTTTACTACAAATGTTACTTCCACTTACAAATCAACGGATTAACTGTACACTTTTTTGTTTCATTAGTATCTAAGTACACTTAAATACAAATTCAACAACTTATGAAATGAACAGCTGACTATGAAAGATTTTCTAGGTACTGGGAATACCGATTCATACATTACACGGAACAATAGTTGCCTCGATGTTAAATTAAGGAAAATAGTCCAAATTTTGTCAGTTATCTTTAATTGCTTCGAATTTGAAATTCATTTTGAAATAGATGATTTTAATTTTAATTATTTCAAACTTATAACAAATACAACATAAATAAAATATGAAAGTTAGAATACTCTTTCGAAAATAAAGGACTCTATAGTTGTTGCAATAATCAATAATAAATAATATAGCATTGTAAATAAAATTTGATAATATGAAAGACACATAAAAACACACATAACAATTTTATTGTAACATATTATAACATGTGTTCCTTCAATTCTTAAGAAAAACATTCGAAAAGTTATCCTAAAACCAGGCTCAGAAAACCCACATAACTTTTTCTTCATAACTGTATTTATTACTTAGCAAAGCAAGGTGGAGGGAGACTTTAGGGATGAGTCAGTAGGACAGGGCGAATGCCCTTCTCCCCCTACTTATATATCTTTCCACCCTTGCCTATGTATCCTCCACTTCCTCACATTCTCCCTTCTATTCCTAACCCTTCTCTTCTTACCCTCGTTCCCTTAACTCTTTATTGACCATCTTCGCTTGTCCTACCCTTCACTACTGATGCAACCTTAAAACAATTTACTCTCATTGGCTAAGCTATAAATGTTATACGAAGCGTATAAAATTGGAAACTCTAATTCTTTATACGCTTAATAATATTACTAGTAATAATGTAATAAATTTTGATAATGTTAACGCTAATGATATTAACACTTTGAAGGATTTTTTGATAAGGCTTTATTCATGTGAGCTGTTCGTCGCTCAATTAATATTGCGCGTTCATGTATTTAATTTAACAATCTTTTCAAGTCTTAGAAGATGGCTATGAACATTTATGTATCTTGTTTATAACTGTTTTAACTAATAATTTAGTCATAGCTCGAAAATATGTTCCCAATGATTTTAAAAAGCCATTGTCAAACGTGAAATCTCTCTGAGCACTGTCCTCAAGTTTTATGTAAACAGTTCGATATTTTTTAAATCAATATTTACACGTCCTCACTTCAAGAGTATTAGAAACATACTTTACGTACGTTATTGGCTGCTACAGTCAGAGAATTTTCTTCTTTATATTCATAGAGCATGTAATGCCTCAGATAAATTTTATGCATTTACATTTTAATGCATGCAAATGAATTTCACTAATGTAACACTCGAAATTTTTGTAAAATTATATCTTTTCAGCTGTGTAGTAGAATAAGCGGAAGTAAATGACCTGCTAAAAAAGTTGTCATAAAATATTATTTAATAAATTTAAACCCACTTATGCATGCAAAGATCTTAGATTACAACCTAATGTTTTTCTGAGATTTTCAGAGAATCCATGACTTAACCGATTTGCATCATTAACGCCTATGTGCGCTCGATTTACTTCGGAGCCATTTCTCATCAAGTCAATCACTTTTTGCCAGGGATGTCAGAGATTTTGTTCAAAGTGAAATATGATACTGTCTATGTGAAATTAGGGAAGGATAAATCATTACCTTATAAATTTGGATTTCTTTAAAAAATAAAACCATATAAATTTTTCTACTTTTGCTTGTCCGCCTGAAAACAGGAAATATTTCTAAATTTTTAGTTGTAAATAACAAATTAAAATTCGTTTTATCTATAGACATATTTTTTCCTCGCTAAAATGTGTTTGCTTACGTTTAATTTCCTGAACCTCTTGCGTGGCGTAATTTAAAACTCTTACGAAATTGAATTGGATGCTAGTCTTGTAAAACAAGTTCCCAACTAACTAACTTTTTTTCTAATTTTGACACGATTAAAACTTTCAAGAAACTGGAAGTAAGTTACGAGAAAGTTGAAGAATCTTTCTTTCAAAAATTTAGGAGACTATGCGAGGCGAAACTTTTCTGCTTTGATATCAGAAATTATAATATTCGAACCGTCAGATCCATTACGGACAGAACACTCACTCAAAACTTCAGTGGAGTTCATAGATCGATTTCATTATAAGAAGAAAACCACTTATAAATATAGATTGATGTAGTACAGCGAACCATGAATTTAAAATATTCCGACTTTATGAATAAATATTATATACAAGCTTAGCAGTATGTGTAATTATATCCGTATTATTAGTTATTTCTCATACACAATGTATTTTTGCATAATCGATATCCAGTAAGTTAAAATACCTTCTGCTAACCAACATTATTACAGTATTTCAATTTATTTTCAACATTGACGAAAGATAACACAAACAGCAAGGGAAGAATAATTAAGGTGAATTCAACGCTAAATTTTACGTGTAATTTATTTTTATATTATTCATATTGTATATTTCAATTTCACTTTCATTAACCAATAATTGTTATTGCATTCCTACATATCTCATTTACCTTAAAAACACGATAAAATTTATTTTTGGGTAAGCGATACTCTGTTTTTAACTTGCTTTTAATTGACAGTTAGTACTATACTGCTACATTTCTCATTTATTGTAAAAATAATAAAATTTATTTTCATGTATTCCGGTACCCAATATATTTCAACGTATGTTTCATTAAGTAATACGTATCATAATATTCCACCATTTATTTTCCATATTAAAAAAACACAATATAGCAAACATATATTAAAAATAATCTAACACACTATATACTATGAAAATCTTGAACATTTTATATAACACTTATTCTTATGTGGCAAAAATAAGTAGGCACAATTACTAATTATTTGGCATCACAATCATTATATTACGCTTTTATAAACTAACTGACATTATTAAATATTTTCATTCAACATCAGTTATTTTTGATATTATAATTGTTTTCAAGCAATTCAGACTGTTTGTCATCAGTGATTGCAATGGCATTTACGTAAACATGAGAACAACCAAGCGTAATATAATTAATATATGATCCTAATAAAAATTCTAACAATACATTTTTTCACCTTCTCCATATATTCTTTATAACATTCAAATGAAGCTAGTCGTTTAAAAAATCATTTAGGACGTTTAACACTCTCAAGATATCAATAACTACAAAACAAGGAAACAGATAATAAACGACCATCAACCGACAAATACGTAATAAGAATGATTTATTTATCACACATGACACGAGTATTTACACGCAACATCCTCCGGAATTTCCGCAGAAAATTCGTCTTTCACGGTCTCCATAGGGGAACAGCAAGAAGCGCGGAAAAGAGGAAAGCAGAAGAAAAAAACACGAAAGAAGAATAACTATTTATCACCTCCTTTTCGTTCCCTCATCTCAAATATCTTATCTCCTTTTTTTCGTGCTCACGGTTTTTCTCAGGTCTCCCCTTTCCCGTTATCTCTTCCTCGTCAGCGCCCGCTCGGCGCTAGGCTCGCGCTTAAAAAAGAAGCAGCCTTATTTCTTATTTCGCAATTCGCGGGACCGGTCGGGTCTAACAAAGAGCCGAGGACACGTTGCCCCGTCAGGAATAAGGGAAGGAGCCTTACCCCGTGCTTAATTTTCCTAATGGATTAGCCGGTGATCATTCAACGGCCACCGCCGCGAAATGGAAAACCGGCTGGGAAACTGTAATTCTCTTCGAGCTTCGCCTCCGTCGCCGCCTTTCATTCGCCGCGTTCATTTTCTTGCACCGTCGCGTTACGCCGTGTCGGGTCACCGTTTTTCTTTTCCCGTTCGCCCGACAGAAGGAACTTCTGCCGCCGATGGAGCTCGGAGCCCGTCTCCTTCGGCCGCAATTCAAGCTCACGCCCGGTGTCCCCGCGGCCGAGAACCGACCCGTTTCGGATCTCTGCTTTTCTGAGCACATCCCGTCGTTTTGCGCCTTCGCCTCGATTCGCGGCAGTGGATACGGGCGTCGCTCCGCGTTGGTTCTATCATTTGTTTTTCGTCCCCCTTGGAATTACGCCGCGTCTCTCGAGTGTCTTCCCTTCACTCGATTTGCCGGATATTTGGCAGGATACGTCGCAGACGACAGACCCAGACGTCCTTGAATACAATTGTAAGGTGTTGCCTGGGATTCGGAGATGAAACATCGGTGCTTTTGATTGTGAGGGTTTTAGCCTTTACAGTCGGGAAGAGACTTGTGGCGGTAGACATAGAGGTTATCCGCCAACACGCCTTATTAGGCCTTCCCCGCTAGTAGCTCCTTTCCATGAAATTGTATAATATATCATTCCGTTAAGCCTACTTCCACTCGTTCTGGCGTCTAAGACACTGGTCTACCAGAATGCCTTGCTAACGAGTCCACCGGTAGACTCCGGAGGAAACGCTTTGCTCTCTTCTAATCTTTTCTAGTTACACCCATATGATTTATTTCTGAATTGGGATCGATCTGACTACTTTGTTATTAATAATTTATTGGAAATAGGAGAAATTTCTAGCTTTATTTTATGTCAACGTCTGCTTTAAGGCAGAATAATTAATAGCAGAGGAGTAATATGTACTTTGCATTCATGCAGCTGAAGTTTGATGTTTAATATTGAACTTTGTATAATTTATTAATATGCGGAATATTGAAATGGAATGACATTTTCCAGATAATATAAGGGTCCACGGGAATCTATAATCGGATCTTGTCTGCACACAGATTTTTAACCTTTATTTTATTATTTTATGATATGAACAATAAATTGTAAGAAAAAGTGAGTTTTATCAACTTGAAGGCTGAAGCGACTTATGCGAGGTACGGCGAGAGTTAAATTAGTTTCAAGAAATGTCATTTACACTCACTGGAAAATGTTGAATATTTTTAGTGACTAACTTTCGAGCGCAAAGAGTTAGCGCGTAATTTGAAATCTATTAAACCATTATTTTCGAATTGTCTGTTTAACATTATTTGTCTGCAACAGTAGACTTCTTTTATTAACTTGTGGGCGATGTAGTTATTTCAAATAAACAATCAAGTAGAAATATAAAACGAGTTTTTTCATTTACAATCTCGTTTCCTACGAAAGCCATTTTAAAAATGTGTCAACCTTATTTAACTAAACGATAGAAGAATTCAAACTCATTGTTTCAAACAAGATTTCAAATAAAATATTCTTTATTTTCGTTACTTATTTTCATATACAAAATATTCCTTTGCCAAACATACTAAATATTATACATAAGTACCGACAAACATTCAAGCTTGATTTTCTCAAAAGCGAAAACCCAAATAAAACCACTTAAATATTAAGAAATAAACATATTTTATATGTTTGACTTTTCTATTTAGAATCACATCTATTCCATCTGAATTATAAATTACGCCCAGTACGTTCCAAATATCTTCCAACATATTCAGCTTCGTAAAATATTCTCCGAATCGATATTTGTTCATTAACTCACGATTCCCAAATCGGATCTACCTCTTTGTCCCCAAAATCGGTCACGGGACATCAGAGTTCCTCGTATGAAAGGTTTCCGATGCTATTGATCCTTGCACAATCGAGGAGAAGAAGATCCTGGCAAATGTATTTTCACGAGTAACCCTCAAAGAATTAGCTCTTCTCGGATCACTTCCTCGCGCGGCGACTTTTATACGCGTGGGATAAAAGCTTTGACAAAAATACAAGCACCTCGAAGGAATAGGGGCATTGATCGCGCGAAGAAAGTCGGCACAAAGGGCCCGCGCCGCGTCTTTCTGGGTGAACTGACCTCGATGATGTTCCATCAAACACGGACAAAGCGGAAAGGCCGCAAATTGGTCGCACCGGCCGACCGGCCTGCCGGGCTGTCATTCGGGCAAATCAGCGCTGCGAGCTTGCGGTCGTCAAATCAATATTTGCAGCTCGCCACCCCCGCACGCTGGTCAGGTTGTTGTGCAAAGTCAGACGTGCTGGAATTAGATAAGAAGGAGCGAGGCGGCGGGAACGAAAAGGCAAGAGGATAGGTCAGATAGCGGCTTTGGGACTCCTTATGGTTGATCGCCCTGGAAATCGTGCGGTAAACTGAATTAACCCACTGCCCTCCCGCGGCTGTGTGTTATCAATAACTTTCCATCGTGTCAAACATGTCGTTTAGGGTAAGGTTGATTGTGAACATTATTCCATACCGACGACGATAATAAAAAGCCTTTCGTTTTAGCGATTTCGCTAGTACAATAATACTTGTATTTATATTGGATTCAGTTCTTCAAAAGTTCGCCACGAATCCCACTCAGTATTACAAGCCATAGGGTTAACTGCTAGCCGTATGATATCTTTTACATCTGTACTCGATAAAATATATACAAAGAATAAACAAATAAGGACGAAAAATAAATACCATTTAGATTTGCCGAATTCGACTGAAAATTTTCATCACGAGTCCTGATATTGTAGGAGAAGCTGTTAATACATACATATCGCAAAATTCATTACAATAAATATACTTCTGCACCAATGGCACCTACCTCTTCCACAATTTCTCCGCTGCACGAACACTCCCGTCCACCTGTGCCGTATTCAAAGAAACCCGATACATTCCCTACCGGTTCCCAAGCAAACCGTAATAGCGTACACGTATAGCTCGCCGTAACTAGTTCGGAAATAACCAAGCCGAGTATGAATGGACGTTCGAACGGGAAGTGTTGGTATTTAACATAAACGGCTCGTTTCAAGGGGTGCAGGAGGATTGGTGGCCGTGGAAGAGCATTGAAAGCCGGTGAAACAGTCTCGACACATGAACATAGGAAGATATAGGTGTTCGTTGATTGAGAGTAATCTGTTTTGTTAATTGCAAGGTCCGCAGAGTTCGATACCTGCGGTTGCGTCGCGCTGCGTTCAGCGTTACAAGCCGGGGCCCACGTCTCTCCTTCGGTTCCGCGCACGCGAGCAGCTGGCTACGGCCCCGACCACATCCAAGTTCCCTTATGGGGGTTGGTAGGAGCGACGGGGTGGCGGAGGTTCGGTGACGGGATGGGTTTGAGGGTCGGTTAACCGACTAATTGCAGTACTGACGCGTCCGCACGGACTATTTGCGCAATTGCAATCATATCCACCGTCCTTGTGTCACCTATCACGGGCATAATAGGCGTGGTCGAAGTTTGCTGCGAACAGCCACGCGCGAGCCGTGTTAATTGACCGTCAAAAACGGGGTTCAGCGTTTTTTCTGCCGGCCATATCATTTTTCAAAAGCCAACCGACCGCCGCCGGCGCGTTGTGTCACCATTGTGCGGACTCTTGACGGGGGTAGACATTGCCAGCCCCCATTCGTTTTTTATTAAATGAATTTCAACAACGCATGGAATGAAACTGCATTTCGCACGCATGACGTTCACTTGGTTCCGTACTTTATTTTTTTAATTGCCGGGCTTTTCGCGCTTTGTTATGTGCGTATACGATTCTATGCCTTTGTTTTTGTTTAGTAGTTAAAGTTAACGTCAACTGCTCGTGTGGATTACTGCTAGCGGTGATATGCCTTGTGTTTGTTATATGCAGCTGCACGAGTGTTTATCTACCATTATTGACGGTTTTGTTTGTGTTATTTATGTTGTGTGTTCACCTATATTTTTGTATGTATATTCATACTTCCATTCCATTGAAATAAAATCTCTAACAAAGGTTAGTAAAGATTTTATTTTTAGTGGAATGAGTTCATTGATGAAGGAATTATAAAATAATCGAGTAGCTTAGATTGAGTAAATATAAATTTTTATCAAAGTCTGCTTTATGCATGTATATTCTTTTATTTATTTTATTATATTCATTGAATTTAGTAGATACGTACTTTTTTAATGTATACGCTGTCGATCTTATACTATATCACTATGAAAATTAACTCTGTAAAACGCTGACGAATGTCTCATAATACAAGTCACGATAAAAAGAATAACAATGAAATTGAAAATGTATTCATCTCAAATATAGCTGCACAGCACGTATAATGAAATATTGCGAACGATTGGACACAGGTTTTTCGACGGTATAAAACTAGGGTAGTTGTGACTGCATGTCAGTCTAAGGAACAAAGAATTCCGATAACATTAATCAACATAGCCTTTAACGAAGAATAATGATCCGAAAAGAGAATCCATTCGAGGTCCAAGAGGTCCGATATTCAATATGAAGACCTGGATTTCTTCTCCAATTATATCTTCCAATTTATTGCTCATCCCAATCAGTAACTACTTCCTTCATCGGACAGAGCTTGTGATTGAGAAACGGTATCACGGCCGGGACTTTTCTTCCCTTTTCTTCTGTTTTTATCAATGGCAAGAAGTTTCGTTCCGCGAACGTCCTAGTTTTCGCAAGCTTTTTTTCTCCTTTAGCTTAAGAGATAATACGAAAATAATCATCGTCGCTAACGAGAAAACTTCATGACACCTCCCAGAACTCGATAATATAAATAACTTAGTGCCAGGTGAAATAATGCATCGTGAATAAAAAGTTTCATTCATCTTGTTTTATGTCTTCTTGTTTCTGTATGTCTCGATGAATGAGAATATTTTAACGAAAGCAACGAATATGAATCTGTCAAACGTTATGAAACATTTTTCAAAAACTTGTAAAAAATCGTAATGAGTTTTGTATTATTAATTATAACTTATCGAAAACATTATTAAGCGTTTTTTGAAACCATAAAAGAACATTTTTCTAAGTCCTATCATTTCTAGAATGTAAATAATTTTCAACATTAGTGATTAACGTCGTTAACAAAAAAGGATTCAATTTATTAACATTAGATATGATCTGCTCATTTGTTTCCCGACGAGTAATCATCTAAAATTAAAGGAGTTTCATAAATGCACTTATAACTTTCGAAGAAGAAATTTCAATAAGTACAAAATTGTTATTTGAATACTTCATAATATTCTATTAAAGTTGTAAAAAAATGAAGAAAATATTATAAAGCCATTGCTCTCTGTAAAATAAATCAATATGGGTACTTATTCTTCGAGAGATCACAAACTGTAAGGAACCCTTAAATCCTTACTTTATGAATTTGTTGATATTTATATTGACAAAAATGATTTCTGCGTAAAAACATATTCCATGTTAGCTGTACATGTATATTTATTTTCAAGATCGAATATTTATATTAATAAAATCATAAAAATGCCTTTGATCATTATGAATTGTATAATGAATCAAATATTGAATTTAATAATAAATACTCATACCTAAATTCAATTCAATTTTCGTCATAATTCAGATATCATTTCGTAAGGAATTAATAAAACAATTGTTATGTATCTTCTAAAATCATTATTAAGTTTATTAAGTTTGATTCAAAATCTCCATCATGCATCACAGTTTAGCAACGGAGCAATGAAATTAGAAAAAATGTTTCACCTCAGACGATTTAATTTTATTCGCCACCCTGGCACAAATTCTAACACGAATTTCCACATGGCTTATTTTATTACTTTTCTAATTTCTTAGATGTAGAACCAATCTCTACTATTCCATAAACACAGTATATCCTTTCACGCGAATTGTTCTGCGCGGAATGCATTTATCATGTAATAACAGAATTGAGGGCATTCACCTCAGTGTATTTACATTTGTCGGATACGCGAATCCGTCTCGAACGACTCCCTGTTCTTAATGAATGGTAGACACTGTCGGAAATGTTCATGGAAATCCGCCTAACGACTGTGTCTCTTATCGACAAGCTAATTTAGCATCCGTCAAACGCGTCAGTTAAAATACCAGTCATATTAGAAAGTCAATGCACTCACCGGTCGTGTACATGGCGACACCTTTCAGGGTCACTGGCTCGAGAATGGCAGGATCGCTCCTCCCCTTCGCATTAATCGCGTACAAAAAAAGTCGATAACTTCTTCCCGTGGCTAGACCCGCGACCTCGAAACTCGGTCCGTTCGAGTTGACAGGCACGGTTTTGTTCAGCAAAATCGGCCCGCCGTCTTCATCGGCGACGACCTCCAGTTGATAGCTGAAAATCGGAAGACCGCCGTCGTAACCTTCCAAGCAACGCACCAGCAGCCCGGTGCCAGATTTCGCGCTGAGTTCTTCCGCGTCCAATGGCGCTGACATCTCTGTCACACTACAGTTGTGGAGAGAGTATGGCCGACCCGCCGCTATTACCTGCGAAATCGAACAGTTACATTTAAATATCGTATTAATCTTTAACACGCTGACTGCCATGAAAATTTCGACCGCTTTGTAATACTTATTCTTTTAGAATAGAGGCGAATTGTGTTAGAAATACTTATTAATGAATTGTTATTACAGTACTCATATTACACAATTATTAAATTACTTAATTAGGAAATATTTTTATTCGACATAAATTTTCTTGTTGTAATTGTTCGAGAACAATCTGGAAGCTCCGGACAACGGTGACCACTATGGCAGCCAACGCGTTGACAGTCGACAATTTTCTATTTTAGCAACAAACACTTTAGCAACCGTCTGAGAAGAGAAATATAACCATAACTTTTGTTATTAACTTTAATTAAATTCTTTTGATAAATTTCATTGAAAATTATACTTTACAAAAGCGAGAAAGGAGTTTAATAAATCGCGAATATCCTCAGTTCAAGATTGACTAAATAACAAAAGGAAAATAAACAAAATAAATGACAATGCGTTATTAAGAGAAAAGTGGGAGATCTCCCCATTCGGTTGGCTAAGTGTTAACTCTTTATGAACGAGACTGTCTTAAATGTCTGTCATTTCTTTTCATACAAAATTGAATTATTCATCGAAGTCTTAAGTACTAAAACCAAAAACCACACGTCAATCTCTCGTTAGTTGAACAATTAAGATATTCACTTGCAGTTTCCAATATTAGATATGGAAGCTTGAAGTCTCCATTACGCCGACATTCGACTGCAGAGTTGACACTCTATTTACGGAACGGGCCACTTTGACTCATATTGAATTTTATAAACATTATTTGGTAAGCGTTTGAATGGATTTTGATTGATGCAATTACGCGAATGTGTTTCCTAATAATAGATTTTTTAACATCTAGTTTCCTAAATCCAAATGAATGAACATCATACAACATGAATAGAAAAATAATCATTGTAGCTTCGAATTTCTCAGTGTATTATCACAATAATTTTTTTTACACGATAAAGTAATAGGGTATTAACATTAGATGATCAATGGTAGAAATATTATTAATAAAATAAAATTTTATTTCAAATATTTCTCTAACACGTGTGTTACGATGTTAAGCTACTATTTTTTTTATTTTTTTTAAATATGCCAGTGCGTGAAACATTCTGCTATTCAGAATTTAACTAATAGTTAGTACTTGTATACTTATTTGCGTAAATTCCAGCATGAGTGTGGTCGTTGCTGTACGTAACTGCGCTTAGATTGAATACATCAATGTAGCTATCACGAGGTATTGTGTTGACTGAATTAATTGATGAAGCTTGATTCATAGGATTGATTGAGGCTGATACGTGTCATTACTGAAACACTTATTAGCATAAATGCGGGGTCTACTGACAGAGAAGGGGATTAGGCAGATTTAACGCTTATCATCAATAAGTTAGTTTATTCCTGATTGGTTGGAAAATGCTTAAGACTTGCCAGCTATAAGGTGTAAAGGGTTAAAATTTGTTAGATTTATATGAAGAATGTAATTCTTTTAAAAAATTATGTTATTATATGAAATTGTTCATTGTTAATTACTATCATCGATTGAAGCATCGATTTAGAAGAATTATTTTTGCACACAATTCGGATAAATGATTGTTGTACTAGAAACAATAAAAATGGCTATAGATCAATTGATTCATAGCTAGCTTTATTTTAAAATGGAAGGATTCTTTTTTATATTGAATTCAGCTACATATTTCTTTGGAGATTAGTTGCTGAACACTACGCTTCCAGAGATATCCATTTTTATGGTATTCAACCATTTCAATACCCTTCTTTTCAATTGCGATGTTGTATGAATATGTAACAAACAGTCTTTACTTTGGTGAATTTGTTCAGTGTATTATAAATGCACGTATATTGTTGTACGGAAACAAATAAATATGTGCAGTGTATTGTGAAGTACTAAATTGATTTAATCTGTACCATAAATCTACAACACTGTTTGAAATAAAAACACAAAATAAAAATAACTACAAAAGATGTTCGATTGAAGAAATGATTAGTAATAACGATCTGGTTGCTTCAAGCAACAAACTTCTCAATTAGTAAAAGTGGTGCACGTTTAAAGAATTATTGGTTAAAATTTATCAATATTTTAGCAATTCTATTTGCATTAGTGTAAATATTTTATCATATTTGCATTTCACATACACTAATTGATTAGTGAAAATTGCTGTATGTTAGTAAGATCATTTATGTAAATATGTATCGAAAGAGAATATTGCCACCTTTTGAGCACAGTTTAATAAAACATTATATACAGAAAAATCTGTTCTCTATTATCTACAATTTATTTGAAAAGTTTAAGATTAATGACCAGTGATAAAGTTAAAGGCGAAATGAAATAAGTAATTTTATAAAATCGTATTTTACGTTATGTTTCGTTGGTATAATAACTTAATTATCTTAAAAATTGTATACTTCACTTTATTTCAAACAAAACGCAAAATACAAAAGAAACGTAATCGTACAACAAGAAATGTGGGGAAGCTACAATATTAAGGAATACAAGCATGCTTTAAACGTTGATCAACGAAACAGTTAACAACTCATGAAGATGAAAATTGAAGAGGAAAATAAATATCAAAATCAGGAAAGCAGGATACATATCAGCGTTAAAGAATAACACATATAGCAAAGAAACACTACAAAAGCAAATAAAATATTAGGTTCGTTAAATGTTGAATTTTTTAAAGAAATTCAAAAACTAGTTTCATGTCGTTAAATGATACTGTATTGTAACAGAAGTACTGCGTTAAAAAGAAAAATGACAAGTTTTCTAATGTATTCTGTCATTTTTCCGGGCTTGTAGTGTAATTTTGTTTCCTTGCATTACTAACAATACCGTTCCCGCGCCACGACAGCTGAAGTCACATATCAAGTTTTATTTCCCTCGGTTCGTTCGTTCAGAAAATATCACTCAAGTTTAGTCACTCACACCGGTACACAAGCATCACGGTGTAAATGGTGAAAACGTGTTGATGCCCGGAACGTGTTTGTCAGTCGAGAACTCAGAGTTGTATTTTTACATCTTCCCTCAAATAAAAGTTACGCACAGGAAGCGGAATAGTAAATACACGGATCAAAATGTATAGAATACAGATCGCGAAACGTTAATGAAGAAAACTTTTATCATTATTTAAATGGCTTTCCTAAAATTATAATGCTACTCTTACAAAATGCTTAAACAACAACCATATATTCTTTTTGTATAACAGCATAGAAATTAATTGTTTGGGAATAATTTTTCGTTAGTACGTAATAAACTAATTGTTGCAGAAGACAAGTGAAGTAAGTATTCATGTAATCATTGTCTGGTTTAATTGTATCTTAAGTAAAATATTTCTGTAGGAAATTTATACAGTTTGAATATTATTTCATTTATATATTTTTGTAATTAATACCTCTAGCTATGAAATGTAAATGTGCATTTAACCAAATAGCGAATAAAGGAAATTCTTCAATCCGTGTGACAGTTATTATCAATATGATTTTCATTAATACTAATAATGCTAATCGAAACGTATTATTCACACATATTCCTAATTGTAAATTGTAATTTATTTTGTTTAAATACGCTTTCGAATGTAATGATGTAATTATTTTGTGATAGCCATGTTCTGCTTTTATATAAAAATTGAAGAAGATAATGATTCCTACAATATTTTATTTCGAATTATTTTTAAATAATGCAATAAAATAACTCAATTACAGTGGGCTAATTGCAAGTTACGAAACAATCCTTGATAATAGAAAAATTAACTTCACACAAAAAATTTACTTCCTAACCAAATTTTAGATACTGCCATTCAGTATTTGACACACATATAAATGTCATCTAATTATTCTCTACATTCACATAGTTTGCATTCCAAATCCTAATTACTTGAAATAGCATTTTTAAACTCATTGTCAGTCTAATTTCCAACAGTTCATACAAAGAAAATACGAAAGTTAATTGAACGTCTCAAAATAGTAATGGTCCAACTCCTATTTCCGAGTTTTCGAGAACAAATTTTTGTGTGTATTATTCTTGACTCAATTAAACACTAATATCACAATTACTAATAGGAATAATCAGTAGTACATCACATCATTAATAAAATTGCAATATTAATATCTAATTAATGCAATAACATTTCAGAAACGCTTTTATTCCCAGGAACTCAGAAAAAATATTTATACCAGTATTATTTCAAACCGCTCAATTATGAAAATAAGAAAACATAAATCGATCAAATAATGTAATGAGAGTGTTTCTTCGGACAATAGTGAACATGATTAGACATGAAAATTGAAAGAATTGCAAGCGAAGAGAGTAGCGTGGTAACTGATGCGAATTAAAGGGAGCGCGTTTACCTGAAACAGGCACGGTGCTCGTTGCTTGCCAACCTGGTTGCTCGCCCAGCACGCCACTGTGCCGTAGTCCATTTCCGTTGCAGGCGTATAGTTTAGCTTGGATCCGTGGAATTGTTGGTACTCTTTCAGGCTTTCGGCAACGGACGGTGTCCCGAGCGCTGGCACGTGAGAGTAACGAGAATGAGGAACCTCCACCAGCTCGCCGGAATTATTGAATGTCCAGTGGAAAGTCAACGGTGCTGGATGACTCTCCACGGAACACACCAACGATACGGTTTCCTGCTTCAGGGCGCCGACAACCACCTCGCTTTTACCTTCCTTGCACACAGGGGTGTCTGTAATCATTGTATTCCATCCTGTCAGAATGCTTTAAACATCTTGTGACGAAATTTATTGATAAATTAGGGATTTCTTTCTATTAGAAATCAATTTAATAGGTGTATTTTATCTGGAATAATACTGTGAATATGTTTTTTAATAATAATATATTTTTCATTTGTAGTGGTAGCAACTTTTTGAAGAAATTTATTGTTAGATTCAAGATTTCTTTTTATTAGAAATCAATTTATTAGGTACATTTTATTTAAAATAAAACTGTGAATGTGTTTTTTGTTAACATCTTTCTTATTCCTAGAGACAGTTTTTCCAGGAAATTCGTTGATCGATTAAAGATTTCTTTTTAATAGAAACCAATTTAATTTATTCTATACCATCCTTATTTATAGAGGTTTAGGATTTCTTTTTACTAAAGATCGGTCTAGTATCTTTTATATAGAATGAAAGTATCTATTTTTTTTCTTGATAATAATTCTTGAATTGTAGAGGTATGTGCAAAGGAACAGAAAAAATTAAAAAATATTTATGTAAGGTATGGGATGTTAAGACAATGAGAATAAGTAATTAAAATATTTAGCTATAAATTGTAATTAAAGTCAGAAATTAGTAATTAACATTCAACGTTTTTAATTAGAAATTATATTAACAAGTTTATTAACAATTAATGATTCTAGTTAATTATGATAAGATTAATAATGATTAAATTAATGATAATTTTTTACAATTTATGTTTGAGAATCTTTGTATATGTAACACGCGTATATTTGGATAGTGTACACTGAAACGTGTCTGACCATATTCCGCTATTTCTACTAGCAATGATCACAAATGGAACAGAAGACAAACTCTAGCAACTGAACTGGATTACAATTTTGTTTCAAACTAATCTCGGAGGAAAATTCTATAGAACTTCATTTGCAAAATTCTATGATGCCATTTACTTAATTAGTTTGATCTCTTAAATGATGTAAAACTTATGAGGTAAATCTTATACAATGGACAAATTACATAAGTAATCATTTTCATATTTTTTAAAATAACAATAAAAGTAATTTTTCACATAGGAAATTATTATTTCATAGTGTAACGACGTAATGTTATTTAAATTAATTTGCAACTTTTGAGAACATTAATTTAAAGGATACAATAAATTTCTAATTCATAACATTAATATTTATACTGATGTTTTACTTATCTTCTTACTTTACTTCAAATTATCAAAGTAAGTTTATAAAGTCTATTTCAAAAATAGAATAGTTATAGATCACGACTTCCTTAGTTCATGATTTCTCATGATATATATAATATTCCCTGTCTACCATAAAATATTACAGTATGTTAGTGCTATGTTCCTGTGTTACTTAGTCTAGGAAACTGTGACAATAGTATACTGGGAGCAATTCATTACATACTATCATGTGTATTATATCACTGTAACAAAGGATAAATAAGCAGAAGCTGGCTCCCTCTACTCATTTTACACAGATTTTAGATTTGATAGCTCGTAGAAAAACGATAAAAGAAAAGATTTAAAATTAAATATATGTAAAAGGATTTCTTTTGCATTTTTTGTTTATTTTTATTTGTATACAGAAGAGCTTAGTCTCTCTATTTAAGAATTTTCTTCTATCGTATAACTATGGGCTGCTTATATATATATACATATTTATTTAACGAAAGGCTAAAAACAGTATTATTCATGTAATAATTACACCATCTTCATTATACTCATTATCTTTTTCTTATACTACACAACACCTTTTATTTGAATAAAATAACAGAATCTCTTTAAAAATTTCAATTGCTATGTTAAACTAAAAGGTATTAATTTATTTAATATAACACCGCTTTATAATATCGTATCATATTCGTGGTGAAGGTTAAAATTGAACAAACATAAGTATTACCCAATCGTTCTGAATTCAAATAAAATATTAGCTTCCGGCTATCAATTATTATATTTTGTTGTAGATCAAACATAGATATATAATATGCCCATAATTTTTCTTTTCTTCCCATGAATTATTAACGAGAAAGTAGTTGCATCATAGTTGAGTAAGAAATCATAGAGTTCCATCGCTGCGTGAAGTCGAACTAAATTTCAGTTCAGATTAAAATTAGTTCCGTAAACGGAAGCAGCGGGAGGATCACAATTTCTGCGGGAAGTGAACGAAGGGAAGGTGGTTGCGCCGGAGAAATTGGCTTAATACTCGAATGCGATCTGGCGTCATAAAACGGAAGAAGAAGGTTGACACCGTTCAACGCGCGGTACGTTCTATCGATCGTCTAATAGGAAATTCTCCTGACAGCGGTATTTGCTGTAGGCCACGGCGCACGGAAATTCCAAATGGCACGGGAGATGATTTACGGCGGAAGCAAGGGATCACGGAACAGCTTCGTTTCAATCTGATGCGTTTGATGCACTACCGAATTAATTACTAATACGAGAAGTCAGCGAAACGATGGCCCACGTCGGCAGACATCGACGTATCGCCCGGGATCGAGTCTGTCGATTGGAAAATTCGGTATCTGTCAGAACACCCATTAGTAAGTTCGCTATACTGGATGGTGGATGTTAATTAGCAGCCGTCCTTAACCTTGAATCTTTGATCTTAATGAAATTTTGATCGAGGCTGGAGTACCACACCTTTTGGACTATGTTTATGGTTGCAGAGTTAAAGCAAGTCAAAGGTAAAATAGAAAACGTACCTCATTAAATATTTCATATTAATACAAATTAAAATGATTACATTGAAATTAATATAAAAAATTGAAATAGTAAAATTTGGAAATTTTTGTCAATGAACAATAGTCTTTAAGTAAATTCCATAATAAATATTTCCAAATATATTATCAAATACTATCAAATACTAAATTGAATGTAAAGTAGAAATCGTGAGTAACAAAAACGAAATGACGTTCACATCACATTCCTTTTGATACTTTATGCTTTGTTACACGTTGAATCGTTGCATACACCAGAAATGCAAACTTAATATTTCAATAACACATCCGCCGAAATGAAATCCTATTCACCTTTATTTCTTAGTAATACTACTCCGCACGATCAGTTACGACAACAATAATATCCGAAGTCCTCAAGGATTAAAATTAATACACCACGATTCAACGGTTCAATTACCGGCGCTCGGCGCAAGATTTTCACATTAGAACGAAAATCTTCTCTCATTCAGCAGCGAAAGTAATTGTTCCAGTCGAGGATGAGGCAGGAGTTCAATCTTTGAAATTCTTGAATGCCTCGGCGGGGATCAGTGTCAGTGAAGTACGAAAGGAACGTCGAGAGTGGAGTGAGGAGCGTTGGGGGGAGGAGGAGGGGGGACTTAAAACATTACGATGGTTTCGCGGTTCCCTTTAGTTTAGCGCATCTCCGCCGTCCCCTCTTCCAGCTTAGCACATTGCCAGGCTGCGTTCACCTACACATGAATATTCAGCTACGCTTTACATACATTGAATATGCATCGGAGTCCTTCCTTCCCTCTTAGGTCATTTACAAGATGCAGATACGCCAGGCTACCACCAGGAGTACTAACCATTCTAATAGAATAACTCCTGCTGTATGTTTTACAGAAAACTACCCGCCCTATCCTCCCCATCTCCCACGGCGCCCCTTCGCAGCCGTTTCTACCGGCGATCCCGTGGCGATGGCGGCGGAGCACCCTTCATGCCCAATTCCCGGTACGCGCACTCGGTTGCTACTTGCCATCGATTAAGTAATTATCGAGGTCTCGAGGTGAGAGCTGGCAAATTAGAGAATTGGCCCGGGAATATCAACCTCGAACTGCAATTCTATTCGCGGGCCTCTTCCGTTGTTCTTGTGATTAACGAGTGCCGGAATAACGGGGCGCCGCGATTAAACAAGCCGGACGCTTTTGTGTCGGCCCGCCGAGGAAAGTGGCCTTCGATGTTATTTTAATCAATTTTGATAAAGAAAGAAGGGAGAAGGAATGGTCTTTGTTTTTTTTTTTTAAGGTTCTCGCTAATTATTCTGGTTGAATGTGATTTTAATGATAGTTGGAATGAGATGTCGTTCGTTGTAGCTTGTGTTTAGATTGTCTATGAATTGTTTTATTACGACGAATATGAGCATTTAGTTAGGTTTTATTATTATTTGCTGTCGCTAAGTGGAATAATAATTTATAAGACAATAAGGAACTTTCGTTTGATATATACCTTTTACTCAAGTTTGAGTGCATCTTTCGTTAGCTATAGAGTTATGGATGCACGTAATAAGTAAATATGCATTTTATTTGATATAACTATAGAATTTAGTTCATTATGATCAAAATAAAGAATTTTATGCTTCAATGGAACAAAAAGATTTAACAGAAAATAGAACTATCAATTCTGTTGAACTGAGATGTTTTAACGTGTGGGTAACGTGTAAATTAATGTTTGTGCACTTTTTATGAAGTATGCATTCAGAGAAGGAAACAAATATTACCTGTAGCTTGTCTATGAAATGTTAAATCAATATACTTTTTATTTTCGAATAAAATTGATTCATACCATTCACGGGGAATGAATTATACAACAAAGTTGTATAATACTAATGAATAATAAGTATAATGAATTATTAACATAAAATATGCATACTCACACATTATTTGAAGTTTCACCGGATTACTCTCTGTCCTCCCCTCGCTATTTGCAGCAAGGCAAGTATAATCTCCAGCAGAGTAACGTGTGATGCCTTGAAGAACCAAAGAGTAATCGCTCAACACTATACCCGCAGTGGCATTATTCTTCAACTCTTTCCCCTGAAACAGACAGTGCAATTTTATGATGCAAGTCTGTTTTTTCATCTGCAGGTAGCAGTAGGTGCTTGACCTAACCCATGAACAAAGAAAGCACCCCAAGTTTTCAAGTTATCTTGACATCTTTCAACGCTGCAGGATAGAGAAATAACTCCAATCACTCTAATTATCTTAGTTATTT
The DNA here is from genome assembly GCF_051020985.1 of Nomia melanderi. NCBI lineage: Eukaryota > Metazoa > Arthropoda > Insecta > Hymenoptera > Halictidae > Nomia > Nomia melanderi. The sequence continues at coordinate 8,628,133 of NC_135006.1, read as the reverse complement.
GTAGAGATTTAACCTTAGATCACAGAACTATATCATTTTCACTAATATTTTAAATTATTAGTCGGAAATTATAATAGGAACAGAAAGCTTGACACTTCTTTTCAAAATTAATAATACAGAAAATTATAAATAGAATAGACTATACAACAATATTATAAAATAAACTACATAAATAGCATACAATTTCTATTTTGATGAGAAATGAGTAATAGGGTTATGAGAAAGCTTTGAGACAAATAATACATACTCTTTAATGAAACATAAATTGCAGATTTTCTGTAATTAATAGCTTTTAAGAACTTCCGTAAAATATTCCAACAGAATTCAAATTTGAATACAATTCCATACGTTTGTGGTTGACATGTTTTGAAATTTCTGAATCTATTAATGTAGAAAGCGAAATTTTACTCTATGTTAGTTACTCTAAATTTGTTTATAAAAATGTAAAATCGTTTGTAACGTACTTGTTTAAAACTAAATATTCTTATAAATATACGACACTAGAGTGACGTAAGGAAAATTATATAAAAAACTCACATCTTTGAACCAGGCCAGTTTGTACACTTTTGGATTGGCTCTAACCGAACAATCAAAATATACGTCATCGCCCTCTTTGATATCATCTGGATTCAAGGTCTCGCCCATCTTGAGAGTAACCAGTGGCTGATATTGCACGTCCAGTCTCCACTTATCTTCCAAAGCGCTGTTCGGAATGGAAGGGTTCTCGGCACGACAGGTCAGATACTTGCCATCGTCGTCGATACTTGGCACGAAGCTCAGGACACTCAGAGTTTGATTGTTCTCCAACACGTACTGCCAATGACATATGATCTCCACATAAATTATTACTGAATAGATATTTAACACTAGAACTACCGTACCAATCTGAACGAGTGGTTTCTGTTTTCTTGTTTTACAATTATAGAGAGCATAAAAGCGTTAAATGCCAAAAGTCTGTTAGAAATTAATGGTTTCACTTACAGAATATAATGAATATTAGCAGAAATTTAAAGAAATATATTTTTATAATTTTTATTGATATTAAGATTAATGTAAATTAATGTAAAAATTAATTTATATTAAATTCTCAGTAGTTCTAGTGTTAACATGTTGAATGTTATATAAATTTTCTGCATTTTATCTAATCAATGTCAAAAATCTATATGAATATTGAAATTTGATCAGTTGAATTTAACCAATTAAGCTATGACTTGATATACGTGTACAAAGTAAGGTATATATTTGCTCAGGTCATTCATTACAAATTCAGAGAATGAAAAAATGTTCACTATCAACATATTCTTACGTTTATTTGTTACTTCCCTGCATAATCTAAACATTTGCAACCACTGAACGTGAGATAAATATGACTTATGGTTATTAAGGGTCGACAGATTGCTTCCGTTGTGGTAAAATTTTCATAACATAATGACTGACTAACGATTCAAGACATATACAATATTTATGAGTCTCATTCAGGATATTACTTTTTTTAATAAAAATATTTATGTGGCGCTCCATGATTAATATACTGCAAGATACGAATTATTGATGCAAATGATTTAAAGTTTCCTATGTGTCGTCAAGAATATTGCATCAACGTCACCGTCTAATAACAAATAAATTTCTTTCTCGAAATGTAAGAAAGAAGGGAACGCAATGACCAACTCTCTTACAGTTATTTCTTCATCTTTCAGGTAACGAACTTGATTCACATTGAGTTGTAAACTAGTACATTGCAACTGACGAGGTTTTAACAGTTTGACGGTCACACATTTAATACTTTGTCCTTTCTTTTATAACTACGCTGACTGGAATTAATTTGACACCAGTAATTTATTGGAACCAAAGACGGGTTATATGTTCATTTACATCTACGTTTACCTTAAACAATATTTATTTATGTAATGCTAAGAATTCGTATCATATAGTCTCTTTCTACATATACATTCAATTATGGTATTAACAGCTAGCTATTTACAGAATCAAGTAATATTCATGTGATATTTACTGATAATGCGTACACAATTACTTGTGCATTGCCTATTCATCTATTACTGTGCATTTCTGTTTGCATTGACATTAATTGGCATTAAGGGTAATATCGCTGTTGCGGCACGGTTTATTTGGTTAAGATACATATCATAAAAAAACGGCAACTCAACGACCTAAACCCCGAGCGCACAACCACCGGTACCTTTGCAGGTCAGAAGGGACGACGTACCCCCTACCTCCACTACTAGTAATGTGAGCGTAGGTTAAAAAACGGCAATTAGCAACACCTCGAGCATTTTAGCCTTCTGATTTGTCACTAAGGACACCGCCCCATAGTATTTTTATATATATATATAGAGACATTGAGAGACAGACCAGACAGACAGACATAATCACAAGTTCATACTAATCACGCTGTACTCACTGGACAACACACACACTGTAACTTTGTATACACATACACATTCCTTTCACTCAATATTCAACAAATACAGTCCACTTTCGAACGAGAAAAGGAGAAGCCTTTTTTCATCACATCTATTTCAGACAAGGTTACTTCGGCATGTGAAAGTGTTACGCCACGTTCACTAATACTGCCTGGACAGCGTGCACGAACAATCGCGTTGCCTACTTTATATGCGACAATTCAATATTATAAACTGATTGTTACAAGATACTGTATTAATTACAATGGATCGCTACTGGGTCTATTTTCGACTAATGATCATATTGTTCAAACAATTGCAGTTGATAATTCAATAATCAAGTTTAACATTTCATACTGTGTTTTTAAATTAATTTGACACATGTTAGCGAAGGTAATGCTACCAATAATATTCTTATTAATTCGAATGCTATTAATAGCTTCAAGTTACTATTTCAACAATAGACGTAGATATATGTGTACTGAAACATTTTGTGACATTTTTGTCATATTATTAATTGTTTCTATTATTGATTAAAATAATATAATTAAATCCAAAGAACAATATTGTATTCTTTATGAACATAGCAATTACCATGAAGTTTATCTAAAATTTGAAGCATATTAACACTTCGCCAGCTTGAAACTAATATTTATTACTATTACAACATACTCATGTTTTGAAATCTGAATCTGACTAACAATATTTCTCAATAATAAAATTAAAGAAATATTTTATTATGTAGTTCAAATAACGATGGTTTTATTAGTTTTATTAGTTCATAGACAGTGAGTACATTTGTTTGTATACAAGAATTTTTAAAAAATGTCAACAGTGGTTGACCAATTTTACGATAATTTTTTATTATCATTACACCAATGGACAAATATATGTGATTTCCACGTATCAAACTATACCTGACGCATAACGAACCGTATCAGTCATGTATAATGATAGGAATTCATATGGAGTGTTAGCCTTTGTGAACATAAAGGTATTTACTATAGTAATAATCCGTAACGAAAGGCTTAATGACTAGTTGCACAGTAAATGGAGTTTACCACCGGAGAATTTAAATTATAATCCAAGATTCTCCGCGAATCGGTAAAATCAATAAAAGAATAAAAAAATTTGGTTTAATTAAGAATTTTATTATGAGGCATATTAAATTAAACCTTTATTACAAATCGCGTTATAAATTTACCGTTTACACCATTATATTGTACTGTCCGTTAATATTATTCATTCATGAAGAATTAATGAAGAAAATAAATATATAATGATCGAAATAAAGAAGCCGTTTAAGTTTAATTGGGAAAGATTCAATAATGAGTCGCAGTAGGTAAGTGCTTCGAAGTGGAAGAAGTATTACTGTTTGCTGTTGAATTTAATCACGAAGCAGATTTACTGTCACGCGATCCGTACTTTGCCAGGTAATAGGTTACAATTATTAGCACGTAAGCTTAATAATTTATGCATGTCAACTAATAAAAGTGCCTATGCGTCGGTACAATTAATGAAAACCTCTATACATCTCTATGCATAATAATGAACTTATAAAATGAGTGCGTGTGTAATTTATAAATATACAACAAATAAATCATTCACTTTTATTGATGTTAGTATTAAAAACTTGAACGATCCAGTGTTTCTCATATACAAGTCTGCATTAGGTAATTGAACTGTGGAGAGGTAGATGTCACGCGTCGACAAATTAGACACACAATACATATGGGGTGAACGATCTATAATGAGACTGATGTACGAGGAGTAGATGGGGTGTGACACGCACGCATGTGTTGTAAAATCCGGATAGGGGTCACAGTGATATGAAGGAAAACACTAAATAACTTGGCTCTATTTCATTTTAATGAATTATTTAAAAGATGTAAATAAATTATATGCTTCGTCTAAAATGTTGCTTAATTTGTTGCCTCTTGATATTTTCGAACATCAATAGTGTAAGTCGAGAAGGAATAAATTTTATACAGAAAATCAGACTGAAATATGCTTTCATTTGACGTATTTGAATCAAAATAATGAAAATTGAAAATTTGTAAATTGCGCTTCAGAAAATAAAATAAGTATAATGTATCAGTTTTCGTAATATTATCAGTTTTCAAATGAAAAGATCATTTCTTTAATAAAAATCAATTCAATTGTTGCCGTCAATAGTCTGAGCTTTTCATACGACTGAAAACTTTATAAATGTAAATTCCCCTGTACAAACAGAAAATGTCCAATTAATTTCCCTAAGCTAATTATCGTTAATCAGCTGTGTTTAATGGAAAAAGATTCTTTCAAGTTTTACAAGTTTCACCTTAAAAACATTAATCGTTCATTTCAACATTCCAAATTCATTTTTCGTTAGACAAATGTGACTCATGCTCTACTCCCCAATATCACGTTTCATTAAAACCACAACACTCCTTACTCCGCGTTACCTAAAGCATATTTCCTCAATCACATTCACAAAAGACAAAATAAACTCCAGAACACTCCTTCCACACTCTTCATGCGAAAGCGCGAAGTGTTCGGTCCCTTACAAAATTTCAATAATCGAAATTCGAATCGTTTCGAGATTAACGTCTCGAAAATTCAATCAAACCGTGTAGGGACGAATTGATTCGGCCCCGGTTATATACCGAGCACGAAACGAAACTACCTCAACAATTTGTCACACGTTTAATATGAAAATCAATTCGACGGTCGTACGCATTGCTACAGAAGAGAGATGAGGAAATAAAGGGACTGAACGAGATTAACGATTTTTCGAGATTTATGATGCAGTGGCGCGGAATTGAGGAAAATGGAGGGCGACAGGGGTAGGAGAGGTTGGTACTGGCTCGGTGACTATCACCCCCCCACCTGCCCTCAACCTGCCATCAACCTGCCCTCCTGTCATCCCGCCCCGCCAACCCCCCTTTCTGTTTCTCTTTATCTCGATCTCTAACCTTCCGTTTCCGCGATGTCATTTTAATGATAGCGCCACCAGGCATACATATCAGGGGGGGGGGGGGGAGAACCACGTATCCACATCAGTATCGCGAATACGATGAATGGAACTAACGGTTCGTCAGGATGAATGTCGCATCATGAATCCCTCCTCGACTTTCCCACCCCTCGTTCCTTCTTTCTTTCTCTTTACCTCTCTTTCTCTGTTCGTCCCGCGGCTCTTTGATTTTCGATGTTACCTACTCTGCCGTTCGCGTTTCGTCCCTCTCGCTGGTCCGCCTGTTCCTCCCTCATTTCAGCTTTCCCTCCCGCCCGCCTGTAAGCTTCGCTGCATACCGCTTTCGGTTCGCTTCGTTGGGACGCGATCGAATTTCCCGATAAAGCTCTTCGGACAGTCCAACAGTATCGTCAATATATCCTACTGGGAGATTGTATACGGACTACCGTCACCGATTACGTCGGTGGATGTGTGCAAAGGCCGAAAGTTATCCACGCAGAAACACCGGAGACCTTTCCCGAGAGCAGTGCAAAATAAATCAAATCGTTTCTAGCTCTCTATCATCCTCCCCACTCCCTCTTTATAATGTTATTTAGGACGAGTTTAAATTCGCGACGGTGGAGAACGAAACTCGTTATCCGAACTAAAATCTGTTAAAGGTATATGAGAAAGTAAAGCTCATATATAAATCGCAGGATTTTAGCTCGCTGTATAACTTTCTGCCTGTTAATCGCTTCTATTTTTGATACGGATGTAGCTAATGCTGATTGAGTTTGAGGATTATTAAACCTTCACGGACCAGTGCTGCAATATACGCGGCACGACTGGTTTATTTATTATGTATGTCGAATACCGCGTTTATTGCGACATTATTTTTGTGATTCGTTATTGTATTTTGATTTAAGGTGTCAAGTCCTGTGTCGATCCCCTGTAGATATTTGATATTATTTTAGTATAAACATAATATAAAATTCAAATAGATACAAACCAAGAGACTAATTTCATTAATTTCCCAACTGAAAGGTTCTAGTAGCTTGAAACAATGGACGCAGGACTGTTGAAAGCGTATTTCAAATTAGTCGCGCTTCAAGCAATTAATTTTCTTTCCACTGGAAATTATTGGATAGCCGATAATTGAGTTCCATTGTTTTCGAATTTTCCTTGCTCGAACCAATTCAAAAGCATAGATACAGGTAGGAACAAGTGCTAGAGAATATAGGAAGTGGAATTTTGTTTTTTGGTCCGTGCAATTACGAAGATAATGTCAATCGGAACTTTCGGAAAAAAAACTTATCGATATAACTGTAGAAAAAGTAGAAGGTGAGGTCTTTTGTAATTTATCGACAGCGCGTAAAAAGCAACTGAAGTGCGTGTTCTGTAGATTCGTCAAGGAACTCGCTTTCTCCCTCTGTCACCTCGAAAGAAAGTGTCAGGCCTGGTCGATCGAAACGAGAACGGGAAAAGCACCGTAAAGCCATGTCGGTTGAAGGAAAAATGAAATAACTGCATTGCTGCAACCGACCGGTGAATCGTCCTGAACTACGGAAACACGAAGGGCAACGATTTTCAAGAATTTTCTTTGAAATTATGCCACCATCTGCGCCGGTATTTACTTTTCCCACTTCAATATAATTCTAGACGTAAAATCGTAACTTCGTATCAATGAAAATTGGAATTATTGATTTATTGGATAAAATTTTCGCTTCTTCAAACTTAATTATTCTTCTATATCTATTTTTTTTTTAATATAAAAACTAGAGAGTGATGAAACTACACGAAAGAAATGTTTATTAAATACAAGAACACGTGAAAATCATAATGTATTATTAGCTGTTGAAATATCGTGATACTGTGAAGTAATGAATAATGTATTCATTACGCGTTCATTTAACATAATTAGACCTTAATAACTCAATATATAGTGTTAACCCATCAATACATTCATTTAAGATCTATGGAAACATGTTCTGAAAAGTCAACGTTTTTATACTTTTATATTTATTATGAATACGGGTAGATGTGCTTTAAGGGAATATTTTATACTGTTTTTCAATTTATTTTTTGATACGCGATGAACGCTTTTTCGATTACAACACCAATATAAGAGGAACAGTATATATGATTTTGTATTCAATGATTCTATAATGTTAATCGAAAGTTTTATTTTTGATTGAAATTTTTACTTGTAACCTTGTATGTCATTTGCAATGACACTACAGTATTGGAATTCCTATTGGAACTGGAGTTTTTCATTTAAAAATTTTGTACGTAACAATTTTGTAAAACAAATATTTGTAGTCCCTCGCTGAAAACTGGGAACAATAAATATTGGCCCAAAGTTTGTCCAAGTGTGTTTCCTAAAATCTGAGTTTTTTGTTTCAGCAAGAGTGAAGAGAAATTATTTAATTGGCGCATATGAAACTGCGGATGGCAGGAGTGTAATATTTCGTTTGTGCTGGGTATATGTTAAGCGCAGTCAAAGCGATTAATTTAAAGACAACAGAACGTAATCATTTTTAAAGAAATTAAAACGAAATTTGCCGCTTGCTTTAATAAAATGGAAGAATGTAACCTTTTGTATGATTACGCTAAGACTCGAATTACTCAAATGACTTCATACAAAAGGTACAATGAATTATATTAAATTCCGGTTCGTTGGTCACGTTCTCTGAACCTTCTTTTAACGTGATTTCATTTCATTTGAGAATTAAATAACTTGTTCAGTGTTGTATGATCCGGAAATGATGCAAATGTAATGAACTCGTTATGATTATCTGTGATATTAAAGGTCATCAACGTTTATCACAGACACATAAAGTACGTAAGTACATCACCATTTATTAAATAGCTAGACACCAATAGTATGATTATTTTAGTAAAATTAATAACTGTGACTTTTTATGACAAATGTAGTTTCCCACTTTCATCTTTCGTTTTGTCACGAACAGTAACATATTTCATATTAACAGAATGAAAGTTACGAAATGTTAGGTCCATCTTTTAGCAAATGATAAAATAACATCATCTTTTATCGGAAAAATGTGTTAAATTGACACAGGCAACGGATAAGGGTTAAATAATGTTTGATTGTGCAGGATTTACAAAAATTCGACAACAAACTTTATATAATTTAATAGAATAAATTTGTACGTTCAATAAGTAAAACGTGTTATAATTTTGGACTCATCCATCTTATACTTTTTAACGTTTTAGATATATGTATGCTTTATTTTACAGAAAATGTCAATCGATGTACCATCATTAAAGGTACATTATATTTCTCTTACTTTGTTCACTATTCAGCCAATTCCTACAGGATTGCAATACGCTTCATTAGAAGAAAATAATTCAACTACTTTATTACGTCATACCATAGTGTATATTTTTTAATCGTCTTCCTGTTGCAATATTTCGATTAATAAAATGTTTACCAAATAACAGTTATCCTTCAGCAAATAGGGCATCAGTTTTTCTTTAAAGTGTTACATGTAGATGTAACTAATACTTTTGAAATCAAAAATTTATTTATGCACTCTACTTCTACAACAATTACAGAAACGTATTTGCGTGTCACTGATACGTTAATTTCACGTGGACCACTTCACTTTGACTAGACACAACTTAAACAGTACTGTATCTACTGTTCAGGTAGGTAAAGTTTAGCTGAATCGTTTCAGTTGTCTCATGACACAACGTTCACAAAATGAAATTACTTTAACCTTATTGCCAGGACTTACACTCTGCGCCATTTTCTTAATCTCTTTGTTCGCCTTCCACCATGTAATTACCGCTTCTGGTCTGGAACCACTTGTCCTGCACTCCACCTCGTAGTTCTTGTTAGCGGATACTCGAGACTCCTTCGTCAAAATCTGTACGAACAGCGGCTTCACTGTAAAAAGAAACGGATCGTGTTCCGTTTATAAGTTCGATAAGAAACAACAACGAAGATGGCAACGCTGTTTACGTCGACAGCTGCAAGTTCCACGATTCTCTGTTCTAATATATAACTATTTGATAATTCCCGAGACTCTTTCTTAGCAAATACTTCTATTTTCTCCCCTTTTGATTGAGTAATTAACGCTCGACTAATAGTGTTATATATATGTAACTTCTTATTCGTAATCGAATTATATTTGAGTAACGAGCAAAGTTATTGAAGTGTAGCTTAATTTTTATATTAATGTTCTTTCTTTGCCGGAAAGGAAGAGTTAACATCTATTTTTATAATTTTATATTACCAACATTTTAATCTCGTAATAATGTTAAATACATATTGAAGTTTTATCATTCATAGTAAAATGTCTACAACAATGATAACTAGAAAAAACAAAAACAGAATGCACATGGTATTGTCAGTCACGAAAATGCTATATAAAATATAATTCAATTGCTCTCTTATGTGTAAAGATTTATAAATGTTCTATAAATATTTCTTTTTTGATACACTTACTAGGATAAATTGTTTTCTTATGCTCTTCTCACATTTTCATTTTTATGCCGTTTCAGTTCAACTTAATATCCTTCATTCAAAATCATTCCATGTTTATAGTGCTACAAGTTGTCAAATGCATCTCGATGACAACTAGTACATTGCATTATAAAAAGTGAACGCGAATATGAATGATTTCGAAACAATTTTTCTGCACTACATAATGCCTACCCATATTTTCAACTTTTTCTCACTCTTAACACAAACGATAGTGATTCGGAATCCAATACGTTACGACACCCTGTACGCACAGTGAATTTTCAATATATCTAACACCAAAACTACCACACCTGTCAAAATGGCGGATTTCAGTTTTTTTATTTCGCGATTACTGATATCTTAAGGATGTTAAATATTCGAAATAGCAAAAAATAAATAGTTTCACTTGAATACTATAATGAATCTACGAAGAAACCGGATAAAATTTATTATTACAATTCTCATAACGATTACATATTGATCATATTAACCAATTAACTGCGTTTGACAAGTATACACGTCATCCTAAAGCTTGAAATGATACTAATTCTTCAATGATGAATTCTTTATTTCTTCAGATAAACATGTAATTCTTCTTTGCTTTGCTTTGGTTTTATCATTAAAATATACCTAGGTGCATTTGTCCTGCGTTTGACAAGTATTTACATACTTCTTTTTTTTTATTTTATTGCGAACGAGAGATTTTTTATACTAAATTCCACAGTTAACAGGTTAAACGCTCGGCAATTCTAATGTTACCTTTTTAAGTTTCCTACATTTTCTTGTATAAAACAAGTTGTACGCAGTAGCTCGTGATGTTTTGATGAGAGATCGCTAAGAATGTCAAAAGGAGGAGGAATTGTTGTGCAATGGAGTAGCATCGCGTCAGGTCATAAAATAATTTGATTTGTGTGATGAAGAATAGAGGTACAAGAAGTTGTAGAAGCAAAGAAGTGGTGGAGCAAGGGGTGAATGGCGTGTGTATTAAAATCTCGTAAGAATTCCTAACTTGTCGTAGATCGTTATAAAGCGCATTATATGCTCAACTTTCACCTACTTACAAAAACAAATTTTCCCTCTGAACAACTTAACTTTAACTAACTTATGTGAACACCGCCACTTTCGAACTTATCCTCTTTACCTCCGCAGTTCGTGAAAACTGCAAATTATTCCGTTGAAGCTTCGCCCCGTTTTCGTCCTCCGGATAAAACGACTCGCTCCGAGTGTCTATGAGACGGGAATGTCTAATTTCGCGAGGAACGAACGCCGATGAGAAGCATTTAGAGAACAGGGTAAGTTTCCGTAAACTCTATAAGAGTATTGTGTTTGTGTTCTGAAAATATTACATTTTAGTAACACCTAGTAAGGTAGATTAATCTATGTCTTCTCTTTTGATACAATTATACGAAGACAACAAACATCTATTTACAGAGATTTCAGCTGCGATGCGAGATGTGAGTGGGTGTTTTTAAATAAATTCCAAGTATTTGCTTTTTCAATTTTCAAGCTTTCAAACTTCGAAATTATCCAATTTTCAGGCTTTCAAACTTTAAACTTTTCAAACTTTCAATTTTTTCGAGAAATTGAAAATTTTGTAATATATGTGTATATGTAAAGTTCAGATGTTTAACTGATTTCTGTATTCCTCCAAAGTTCACATTTGTAGATTCTAACAAAGGGCACATAAAGAATTGATATCTATTATCTGTTTTGTCTTGATATTCATAGATTTTTCGAACACAAAAATTTGACTGTAATTACACTAGCGACTTTTAACACAGGGTTTTGCCTGGCGAACGGCGGAGAATATTGAATTTCCTATTAATGTCATCGCTTGTGCGTTACCTGCGGAAATTCATAGGTTGGAACGTATACATCTGTCATGGTCAACACATATATCTAGTGCCTGTCCACATCCATCAGCTATAAATCGTGGATCGTCTATTGATTGCAATTATTGCGTGCGATATTAGACTGCCTTAATCACGAAATGGAATAAGGTATGTCCTACAACCTATGTTTAATAGAGTGTCGCTTAGTACATTAAATTAATCCTTAATTTTTCCAAATCACTATTATGTATATTCAATACTTCTGTAAATTTATATGTATTTTCTTCACGCTGCATCTGAAGATTTTCAAGAAAACATACTATTGTCGAAATACTAATGTTATTTGAATATATTTGACTAATTTTTCCAACAGAAATTTGTTATGTAAATTGTATTTACAGTTTTCCCATCATGTTACTGACGATTTTATAAAGAATGTCATCGTAACTACTGCTGTTTAACGTCTTTGTTCTGATTCGCAAGAACTATTTTGTTATATATAGTGTTTTTCTTTTTCGTAGGGTATTATAATTTGATCTTAACACATTGCTCACTGTCTATGAATAAAACGGATTTATACATAAGACTAGACAGTTTAGAAATAAGTAAACTAAAATAAAACTTAAAACATTACTTTGTTTATAGATTAATCGTGATTACTAAACACGGTATATGGAAGCTAAGGTAACAAAACTGTTTTGAAAATACTTGTCACAAGAATTAATATTTAAAATGATAAAATATTAAAAAACAAGGTATTAAGTATTTAAGACTCAGAAAATTGATTTATAGACTGCTGGTTAATAAACACTGATGATGTAAAGCTTATTAATTAGCTGCCAGTAAGTAATGTGTTAATAATCCAGGTAATTCTACAGTACTGTCAACACTTTGAAATCAAAGTTAACTTTCATGGAAATATAGGAATTCTCGTGCAACACCCTATAAATTCCCGATGTCCGTTTGGTATCGCATTTGTTGAATAATTGCGTTTGAAGTGCTTTGGTGGAGAACCAAGAAAATTCATGTTTTGTTCGATGCGAACCACGTGTGACCGATCGCCCGTAGTCCGGATATTTTTTCCAGAAAAAAAGACCACGTAATCCGTACCTCCCAACCGGCACCGAAAAAATAGCGAGAGCGCATAGTTACTTTATGAACTGTAAGAAAAAAGTAGTTGAAAATGTAAATCAAATGAAACGGAAAGCAGTAGAACGTTATAAAATTAATTTGATTCCTATGGTAAGCGGTAACAACAAAACTAATCTATGTATAATTTATTAAACACGTAACACAAAGTCATCATTCAAGATCACGGTTTCGAACGCTTAAATAAAAATTCCAATCCCTGTTATATTTATGCATTCTGTTATTTGTAAAAAGATAAATATACTCACATATATACCATTCATTTATTTATATATGAAAACTATTATGTTTATATCTTTACCATTAGAAAGTCGAGTAAATACTGTGAAATATATTTGGTTTATCTGAATAATTGTGCTGTATATAAAAGAGAACATGAAGTAAAATATTACCAATAATAGCCTTACTTCACTTACATATCTGAAACTATTATTAACTGTTTCGTTATTGGTTTTAGCACCATAAGTTTCAGCACATTTTCACAAAAACCGATTATAAATCCCGCACTGACACGTAGTAGCAATCTTCTAACCATAATTTGACTAGAGAACAGTTACAGTATTACCCTTGATTCACGTGACACCATTCTGCAATCATCGCCTAATTTATAATTACGTTACGACTTTCCATGTGATCAGTAATACAGAAAGCGCTTAATAAAACTAATATTCTCGTTAATGAATAATATTCATATAACGATATCTATTCATGATGAAAACCAGTTTCTCCCTTCTTCCGAAGAATACAAAATTCAGAGTAGCAACTATGCCTGCAAGGGATCGTAATATTATAAATCCTACTGGCCGTTCATCCGCGTCCATTTCGTTCCCCGCTCCTTCGGCAAAATTTAATAACGATCGAGACCGAAAACAAAAGCCCAGTAGTATCTGCTACGATCTGTAATACCATGTTGCCCATCGTACAGGCTGCCTCGTAAATTCCAGCGCACGCTTATGCGCCGCCGCAACCAGCCACTTGTACAACCCCTAATTGCCATTAGCCAGTAGCCACTTCTCTGAAATTGGTTCCTCCGTTCCGTTTCGTGGCCTATCCGCTACACTGTGCACCAATACACTGATCCTTCTTGACCTCCCTTCAACTTCAGCCCCGGCGCCCCCCAATCCCTTTCATCTTATGTTCGTCGGATACATACATACGTACGTATACGCTCGTATATTCGCGTTTCTAAAGATCTTCATTCCTGGAAATGGATGATCCTTTGTACACTAAACGGAATTTCCTACGGCCCGGAAAGAGGGAGCACGATTAGAAGACCGATTTCAAACGGCGCGGCGCGGCTAATAGCTTAAAATTGGACGGAAACTGGTTCACCACGATTGTATATACATTGCTTGCCCCTAATAATTCTATTGGACGACGACTTAAGAAACAATTGTGCAGATTCGGGTACGCGAGACTGCAATAGTTTATTCACGTGATCATTTATTTTTATCGTGCACGTCTACCGATATAATAATTCTTTAATTTTGTGTAATAGTGTATATTCATTATGTTTAAAAAATAACGTTTCGTTATTGCGTTCAACATATTCACAAAAAAAAAGTACAGAATTGGTTTCTACATAAATAAATGTGGTACATTTCTGAAAAATGCACCACTCAAAGTGTTAAAACATATTCATTTTAATACGTACTGTTAATGTTGTAGAAAATACGATTTAATTGATTATACGAATGGTCGCTGAATGTTAATCCCTTGCTCTACAATATTGTATTCGGATCGGGGTGAAGATTTCAAATAGAATCGAACGAATCTAAATATCACTTAATTTTTCCAAGTCCGAATTGAATACTATTTTCCTATTATTAATTGTAATGCATCTGAGTAAACGTAGAAATAGAATAAGTATATAGAATAAAATATCTCTGTTCAGCACAGTTGAGAAAAAAGTCATAGGACAAGGAGTTGAATGCAGCACGGCATAGCAAAATATTGAAATGACTGTCAGAAAATGCAGATTGAAGACCACCGATTGTAACTTTCAATTACTCTTGGACGTCTTAGAAATTCTGCGCAAAAATCATAAAAGTTCGTTTCGTGCGAAACATGTCAGAAACACATATCAAGCTTCGATAAGAACGACAAAACTGGAGTCAGAGAGTGTATCGTTTGGAGCACGAAGCATCGCGTGTCGCAACAAGCGTGATCACGCCTTCTTGCCTTTCGAGAAACGAAAAAACATTGACCGCACTATCTCCGATCAATTAGAAGAAAAATCTGATGGAGGGCACCGCCTGAATGACCGTCTCGAAATTTATCGAATACTGTGTGGCTAAAAGCTTTTCAATCAGAACTCTGACTCCTTGTCGTGTCACATACAAGAAAGTAATTTCCTTTACGCTTCGTTTTCGAGTACTTTGACAGTACCATGAGTACGTAATCATGTTTGTATACGAAGCAAACGGCAGAAATATTCTTCGAGAATTAAAATTATAAGTGAACAATTTAGTGATGAGTAGATGAAAAAGGTATCCCAGTCGTTTCTTTGTATGTTTTTCATTTCATACATTATAAATGCATTAATAATTATCCAATTAGAAAATATCAACACCACATTACTTTCGACATGGTAAATCAATTTATTAAATTTATAAGTTGTGTTAATTCGGTGCTAAGAGAAACTGAAGTACTTATTGAATCGTTAGCAGTAATAAACATACAGGAGTGGAAATACTATATGTGACCGTATATACTGAAATCAAATTAAATTATCTGGAAAATGCAATGAACATCATAAGACAAATAAAACAGTAATAGACGGACTACATAAATAGATACTTAGATGGACTCTACGTGTTTTCAATTTATATGCTTACTTAAAAATTAATTTAATTTTATTAGCGTTATGTTAATTAGCGTCATATGAAAATAAATAAATATATATGTACGTAAAAACTGAGTAGTCAAATATAATAATAAAATTCCATAATCATTAATCTATATTGTACTATATACACTAAATATCTGCGAAAAAATACCTAATACGAAATAAAATAATTAATAGAATGTACATCAGAATAATCACGGAATATCAGAGGGTAAAATATATGTTCACAATAATTACTATCAAAATTAATATATTTATGCAAGCTCATTAAACACTTTGTTGCATTTCATACAACGATAACACATAACTTCTATAATTTTTCACTTATTATTCATTACATTTACTATATCTTTTCCAATAACATTGAATCACAACTTTCCTTACTTCCTATATTTATACTAAATCTGTATCTATGTTTTTACCTATCCGTGAATTGTTCTTTGAACTCGAGAGAACTGTCTATGTACTTCATTATTAAATATTCAATACCCACCGTCTATAGTTCGCTACAGTTGCACGTGCAATTACGAAGTGTATTTTTTCCAGTGAATCCGCGGTGGGATTTATTCGGCATCAATATTAACCGAGGTGTATAAGCATCGCACGTGATGAACTTATAGACTCGCAATGATACGGCGGCGATTTCCATTAACATGAGTTAACAATCGGAATCATGAATCAACGCACTTGCACAGCGAACGCCACTCGAGTCCCTTCCAGATTGCCGTGCGTGTGTATCGTAACGGCCGACTTTTTCTATTGGAATAATTCCTCGCAAATCGGCGCGCATTCTGCCCTGTCCTACGTTTAAAAGCCTTCCTGGCCACGCACTTCCTTTCAGAACACTGAACGGCCAGCTCAGCGCCCCTTAAAACTGACTTTAAGCTAACCTGAATTATAAGCCCGATAAAAACGAGTTGCGTTGACCCGAATGGACACGTCGAGACCTGACTGCTTGACCAGAATCGACTTTTAAAATCTCGAGATAAATATTCATGTTCGGTTTAGACGGGTTGTATTCATTTTTAACCAGTTAACTGTCTTTTATGACTATACATGTCATCTTGAAGCTTAAAATGGCACCAATTCTTATTAATTTGCTGGTACGAGTAATCTGACTTCACCCCTTATCCTGTGCTTTCTTGGGCTATGCTTATAACTGTTTGATCGTTAATAATTTATAAGAATGGAAGAAGAATTCTATGTTTGTCCTATGTCCATATTTACTCTTATGATTATCGATTAATCCTAATCGGACCACGATATAACCTTGAGTCACATTTGAATTTTTACTTACATTTTTTGATTATTTCATATTGCATTTCCAAAAGCTTTTTTGGGCTTTTAAAATTTGGGTTCTATAAACAAAAACAATAACTTTTTAATAATTCCTTTTATTCTCATAAGTGACTAAGAGTCACATCGTGGTATGATTCGTTATAAAAACACGTGGTACGATTAGGGTTAATAGTGCGAAAGTAGCATTTAATTTCGATTCAAATGAATATAATAACATTTACATATATTAATCCCTGTTTGAAATTTTCGACAATAGTCTGATACGATACTGTACAAGAAGTTAAGTTAACTGGTGAAGTTAGAATTTGAAGCTTTCTGACGTCAATCTTTGAAAGTTACTATAAATGAAACATCAACCTAGGTAAATATTTTGGGCGCTTATAAAAACTTTCAGTAGTAATCTCAAAATCTATCGAGTTTATAGAACAGTCAACAAAAATTTGAATATATTATTCTGTTTCTTAATTTTTGACATTGTATGAGTGTAATGTGCCGTTTCTTCTTATTTTTATGTCACTCATATACATAATTCGTGAAATAAAGAAATTCCTCTTAACGAAAAGTCCCTTTTTGTAAATTTCAAACGTCATTAACTGTTTATATACATATAATATCTATATTCATTTTTGTTTACCAAACATTATTACTCCAATGAATTCGGATGTTAATTTGGGACTTTTTGATGGTTCATTTCTCCGTACTTCGATTGATTTAACCTCTTTATGAATACACTCTCCGCAATACGTACAGCTACTAACGAGTACGAATGAAAGAAAATGATAATAATTTATCAAAAAATTGGATTATCAATTCGTATCGTGGCAAAAAGTTTAAACTGAATTTAATAAATCTGAATGTTATCTAACATAAATTAAATATTACTTTTGTATCATCAATCGTTATTCTTTTGAGTAAACGTAGATGTAGAATAAGTATCAACATTTTTTTCTTTTTCTAATAATTTATTGACGATAAAGTAGTTGTATAAATCATAGGGCAGGGGGTTAATACAATTTGTCAAGCAAAATAATAGTTGTATTATCAGAAAGGTGACTCATTACGGTGGTTGTCACTTACGAGTAAATATTATGAGTGAACGTCTGCATAGTCGCGGATGTTTGGCGCGTGTTCACGTTTGCACGGACGTGTCACTCATACGTGAATGCACATATTAGCCGGGCGCGCGAATTAGCGGCGCCAGAATTCGCGACACCTATTAATTGTATAACGGCTGTTTATGGTCAGTCTTTAAACCTTAATTGGCAGCGCGTCACGTAAATTGGCCGAGTATTAAAAGGGCAATTATTTGTTAAACTGTCGCCTGTAAATCGGCCCGATACCGTTAACGCGATACGTGTTTTCCGTGGAACATATTCGAGATGCCTATAACGTGACCTGTTTTACTTTTGCGATCGTATCGCGTGCTATCGATCCGAAGGGAATTTAATGCCGTCGCTCTGAATCTTGTAGAATCGTTTTAATCGGCCGCTTAATGCCCACGGCTGGCAAGGAAGCTTTCAAAAATCAATTTCGAGATAACAAGCAGGACGTGGATTTTAATCAATAGTCCTTTGTCAGCCGAGTTTAACGACGTTGCAAATATCATCAGCGCATCTCCCGACCGATTGGCAAACTAAAATAATTGAGCAGTCGTATATTGCATGAATACGATTTTATGACGTGTCTCAAGAGACAAGTTATTGATTTAGGTTATAATTCGTGCCGTATACGATGGAAGTTTAAACAATGGTATTCAATTAAGGAACAACAATAATAAAAATGTTTAAGTTCGTCTATATTAACCCGTTGCCGTATAATACTGAATGTGGTCCGCGGTGAAGAATTTCAATCGAGTTTAATGCACATAAATATTATTCAGTTCAAACTGGTTAAGAACGAACACTACATTTTCTTTGCAATTATTTACTCTTCATGGTCAATTTATTTGCGTGACAAATGTTTAATTCCTCTTCCAGGGGTTGCTACTTTCGAATTAGTAATCACGCAGCAACTGCGTCATGCACCAGATCCACTGACGTTACCAGTATAACAGGAGTACCAGTGGATTATAAATTGTTGAATAACGAAAGAGAAAAATCGATGCATAAAGCTTCATTCCGTAACAAGTTATCGGATAATCCGATCTACAATTGTAGAGCCCGGATTCAATGAAAATTTGATTAAACTCAATCGCGGAAGCTCACCGATGGAACACGAAAAAAAAATTGTGCTTCATCCAGTGGGTACATTCACGCAAGAAAAAGGAAACACAAAAAGTGCAGCCATCGTGACCGTCAGGATACCTATCGCTTAAAATTGAAATGCAGGAACTAATGCGAGGCGAGCAATTAAGCGCGAATTTATCAACGACCATCCTCGCAGAACCGTGATCGTGATTGCTTATTATTATTTGTTTGATTGAATAAAACTTGTTACAGCCCGGAGTGGCACGAATTAATAGGCAACTCCCGAGAGATCGTACGAAATTGTACGCGCATGTGCACGCCTCCCAACAAAGCTCCGTGTGCCCGTGCCGAAATTGACAAACCGTGAATAGGTCATGCTTATAGATTCAAGTTTATTTCTGATCGTTCTTCAACGCGGACTAATCAAACGTCAGGGGTTTAATTGTTCCCAGATGGCTGAACTGAAACGTTCGTCTAATGAGAATTGTCGGGATTAATCTAAATAGAAGAGGATAATTGATTTTCGAACGAGCGCAAACCCTATTCGATTTAACACTAACTGTACCGGGACTTTGTATATACTCATTTCTATCGTAACCAGTCGAATGGTTGGCTACAAAAGAAAGGTAAACAATTTATATAATACATTTTTTTATATGAAGTTAAATGAACAAAAGGAAACGAAAAATTTTGAATGAAGTTTTAAAACCGGTCATTTGACCGATTTGAGCCACGGTAGTGTTAATGAAGCAGGGAGGAAATTCGGAATCGATTAATAGGATTGCATTAGTCCGATCCGAGTATACATTCATTATCACACTCTTGAATTTGATAAACGGATTGGTATAGTTGGGTATTTTGTATGGATATTAGAGGCGAAGCATCTTGTTTGTAATACGTTGATTTATACGGTATTACTCACTTAGCAGTAATTAATTAGAAGTAGATTTATGAAACCTGTCAATTTAACGGATTTCGGATTTCGTAAATATAATTTTTTAAAAATTGCTTTTTACTTTTACTAATGTAATGATATGAATGGGAGTGTATTCTAATTCGTTACCTTTTCTATAGATGCAGTATATCTATTGTTTTGAAAACAATAGCTTCGTACTAAAGCTTACAATCAATTCTAGTAAATCTACTAGTACAAATAATATTTAACCTCCGAATTTTATCTATATCCTTCATGTTTTGTAAATTTACTTATCAATACATCACTGAAATTCTTTGGCTATTACATTATACCATCATCAAATTATTGTTCACCTTATAAAGTTTCTAAACAATTACGTGCGCATGGAAGTGACGCAGTTCTAAAAAAGTAATCGCTATGCTAAATCTTGACTTTTCAATTTCCGATTCATTTACTATGAAACATGTTCTTATTTCGATACTATTAAACAACATAACGATTCATCGTCTGAACATTCATCCAGACCATTCACAATACTAACGCTATCGTAAACTATATCATGCCCTCTCGTGCTTCGCTATAAACATAAAAATGATGCCATTAACTTGTTCTCCTTGGATGGTATCATTTATGGGCTAAATCAATTTCTTCGGCCTTACATTTACGGGTGTCGTTTCGATAGGCAAGGTGTTAATCAGGAAATGATCCGTCAGTGAGTATCTATCTCCACTCGCTTCATCACGCAACTGAATAACCCTCTGACCTCGTATCCACCCTAAACAGCGCGTGAGCGTCTGTGGGTCAACGGACAGGATCAGGCGCCGCGTGTGAACACCACGAACAGCACCTCAAGTACCTAATGGTTTTACGTGTGTTTACATTATCGTTATCGTCCGATTTGAGTAGTTTCCACCTCCCGACCCCCGTCTATGGTTTCCAACCCTTGTCTTACAGCCGCAACTCCGAGTCCTTGGGAATCGAACATCCACAAGCCAGTCTTTACACAGCCCCCTACGACACTCTGGATGCATTCTTTCTAAACACCTTAGGCTAGGTTTATCTAACCTGTAGTCCAGGACGGTTGTGAATGCACCCCAATAAAAAATCATTGACAAAATTGTCAACAAATTGTTGACCGGTCCCATTAGCTATTCCAGCTTTTGCAAAGCAAGGTAACATAGAATATTGCAAAATATTGAAAGTTGTATAAAAGATATGTCCAAAGTTTCATTTCAATTCATGATGTGTAAATAAAGTATATTAAAGTTGATTTAGACTGTTTCGGTTCTATATTTAATTAGGGAATAAGAACCGGTGACATGGGATAGCTTCTACGCAAAATTGCCGATCAACAATGTGTTAATTTATGTGTGATCCATAAAAACCCGTCTTCTTCTAATGAGGCTTAGGCAAGCTAAAATGTTGGACAGTCTTACCTTAGACCATATACACTAATAGAGCCAATCTGTGTGCAGTAGGACCACGTATAATGCAGTACTCCTGGATACTTACGCCTCTCACATTAGCTGCATCGGTCTTAAGTTTAAAAGTGCAGAGGGGCAAGGGTATTCTTCCACTCATGACGCTCGGGCCTCGGCGCGCACCAATAATGAGCATGCGTCCAAAGCCGAGTGTCATGAGTGGAAGAGTTCCCTTGCCTCTCTGTATTTTTAAACCGATGGCTAATGGAGCTAACGCCGAAGGCGGAGTGTAGGAGAACCTCCCTAATCCGAACACATCGTGAGACAAAACTCTTTGAATAATAGAGGATCACCAATCACCTCTACCTCGCGATTTTATTTGTTCCGATAGAAGTTAATTATTATTAATTATTAAGTTTATCTACATATTTGATTCTTTTTTGCTTTCAACGTATAAAATCTTATTTACTCTCAGTTATACGAACGTGTACATATTCTGAAGTAAACATTGTGCTATTGCTTCCGTATATCACGATTTAAAAAATAATAAATAAAAATAAAGGTACCGATAAAAAAGAGATTCTTTATAAGGAAATAACACTAGTAGACCCAGTAGGGAATGAACAACAAACAAATATTGAAGTTGCAAAAATTTGACTATATAAAGTATCGTTCTTTGTTTCGTATAACGCGAAATCCCTATAACCCGGAACCTATCTGTCTCGTTATAGTAGGTCTTATTGCATACTCGTGTACGAATCGAAAAAAAGCCAAGATATCGAGAGAAAGATTCCACATGTGATGTCACAAGATAAGTCAACGTAGTGGATTCTCTTTGAAGCGTAAAACGTAAACTGATGCTGTGATTTAAATAACCCAATATTTTGTTTATGTGTACTTCCTCGTTTTGTTGGGCTGATTATACACGAGTATTGTGACATCGCCAGTCGCACATTCTTCGCCCCGTACACCTGGACAACAGGGAGGCGTGTGAAACAACGTAGAAGCTCGTTATGGTGCGTTTACACTAATGATGTACAGCCTTTTGTGCATAAAGGGCCGCATGCGATATCACGTTGTATGAATATCAAACAACAACTCTTAAGCAAAAAATAAATGGGCTCAAGAGCAAACTAGATACAGTTGAACTACGTTTATAAGTATTCATTAGAGGAAAAACTGTTCTCTGGCATAAAAAAATATAAGCATTTTTACTGCTGATAGTATAATATATGAAGTGTCCATATAAGTGAAACGGTTAATTACATACTTATGAAATTTTCGTTCAAAAACGTGCACTCCAGATAATTTGATTGCTTACACATTAATTTCTTACACTCACAAGTATTTCACTAAAAATATTTTAACTTTCTCTAATAAGATATAAATCCCATTGCTTAAAACCAACTTACATAGAAATCACGCAAAAATTAACAAACAAATCTATTTTATCTCTACACATTTCCTGTATCGATGCATTATACAAAGCTTAGTATTAAATATCAAACTTACATCGTATCGAGCCAAGTAACGGCTAACAATAAGTATCACTTTTAGAGTGCGAGGCGTTAAATTTGTCAGGATTCAATGATTTTCAGCAATCGTTTATAAAATTAAACAAGCATCGTTTACCGAGAATGGACGAATGGTCGTTTGGACTTTAATTTGATCGGTGGCGGGGGTCGAACGAGCATTCGTTCGATTGGTGTAAATGCACCATAAGCCGCACGCTCGCCCGTCACTTCTATCGACCGACAACCCCTGGAACACGGAACACCACGCAACAACTCCCCCGGGAACACGGCACCGGTGCCGGAGGCCAGGAGGCACGCGATCCACTGATCCGTCTTGCGAGAGGCGCTACCGTTATCTTCAACGGGCAATCTTGAGCAGACGACTAATAGGTTCAGCGCGTGAACACCTTGTCCCGTCAGGACCACGTGAAAAGGCGTTCACCGGCTACGTGACCCGCTCGCTCGGGGCCTCCGCGAAATCGTCGTGGAGAATTGTTTAACCGCGATGGTAGATAGAACGATAACTCTACCAGGCTGATTCGCGTTACGCTGGACTAGGTTAAACGGACCACAAATCGCGCGGCGCGTTTTATTTCGAAGCACAGTCTTCTTTTCTCCAAGTTTTGCTGTGATTATTTGAAATTGCAGTTGAAATTTGTTCGCGCGATCTCTTTCATACAAAGTCCAAACCAGCTGTTACCCGACGGTTGTCGAATTAAGTGAACCCGAAGTTTCAGGAGATGTTGTGGTCTGGCGTGATGGCGTGATGGCGCCTTTGAAGTAGTCTTCGAAATGATTTTCTTTTTCAAGTGTTACATGGTCGTAGGTGCGTGCACTATTGCCTGTGTGTTACTGCGTGCTTGATTGGTTCGAAGGAAATATACATTGTGATGTAATTGCAAGTATTTAAAAAATCTGACTGGAGAATTGTATTTTCATTCGCGATTATTTTAGAAAAATGGAGAATTATGTGTGCAGTGAACTCGGTACGATTGAAGTACATTTATAGAATACAGATGTTGAAAAGTAGAAAAGAATTTCGGAAACTGATTATAAGAAGTTTTAGCTGAAAATAATCATTGGTTGCTACCAAATTCATTGTTTAATATTTTGCGTTTATTAACTTAACTGCTTGATGACTTGTGAACGAGACTATACATACTTTAATCTTTTATATTGTATTTTACGTATATTTTCATGTATCTATCGCGATACACTTTTAAATTTCCGTCATATAAAATCACCATTGTAATTTCTATAACTATAAAATAAAAATTCTAAAATGATTCAATTTAATTTGTAATTCTAGTACTAACTATATAATACTAATGTCTGCGTCTAATATTAATGTCAACGTCTCCAGCACGATGCGTTACTATTTCTGCTCATACTGATCCATATTACAAGCGCCACTGTTCACGTCATAACTCTGAGGAATTTTCTACCATTAATGACTTGGAAACACAATCCAAACTATAATTTCGATACCCTTCACATTCATCTTGCTTTGGCCTATAAAACCATTGCTTAAGGTATTTGTTGCCCGTTTTAGAACAACTTGTATCTAGCGGAAAGTGGAGACTTTCGCATTCTCTTTCGCACAGAGAAATTAATCTTCGGTAATATGGAAATTCTACTGTGACATGAGAACATGAGAAGGTCTCTGTCCACATATAAATTCTCGACACAGAGTCTTTCTTAATAGGACTTCGCTGGCGCCATGCATACTTGCATCTGAAACCGTTGAAAACCAAACTGTCTGTCGCGAGTCATGTGCGTAAGACTCGCTTAGAATGTGACCCGTGCGTTGATCCGACTCAGGAGCAACTGGTTTCTGCATAATTTTATTGCGAAACTCTCGACGGGAACCACTGATCATAAGAAACACTGTGTGCTACGGCAATACTTTCCACTTTGCGTTACCGATGTCACGATCCTGACCACTTACAATTTACCGTGCAAGTGTTGTACCTTACATTTTAACGACTTTCATATATCAAGCGTACAATAGTGGCACGTGGATAAATGGAATCGATGCGAATAAAACGTTTTTACGAATAGAGAAGCGTAGCTATTATTAACGCATTCGAGGTCGATAACGTAGTACTACGTCATTTTTTTCATTTTTTTGTAAGAATACTAACAGAAAAGTCTTACGTCATTTTTCATTTCCCGTATCATTTGTTTTTTTAGAAGAATGATATTAATGCATTTTATATTTTTGTTGGAAGTATGCCGCTTAATCCCACGACCTTTTAAAATTTGTAACTAAGCGTTGACAACGTAGTTCAGTTATATATTTTTAATATTTATACACATTTGAATAGTAAATTCTTGCAGTTTTCAGCTATAAACGTTGGGAAATTATGTGCGCAAATGTGTTAAACTTTGATCAGAGAAATAATGAATATTTGTATGTTTAATAGAAATAAGTTTTATGGCTATATATAACGTTGCAAAAGAGAGTTTTATTAAAATATCTAATGTTTCTGAAACGATGAAGATCGCACAAATAATGAAGATAATATTTTTTGAGAAATATGTTGCCTTTAAATTTTCAGAGTTGAGCTCCATTTGAATCATTTCGAATACATGTATGTTTATCTAAAATAATTCGACAAATAAATAAAAACTGTAAAATGATAAGCATTTACTTATTATTGTAATAACGCTGAAAATCATGTGACAGTATGTAACAATAAATGTGAATTACATTAACAAACTTTTTAATATCCTGCAAATTATTCAGATATTCCCTTCATGAATTATCGACTACGTTATACCTTTAAATATTTCATATTGAATAAAAAATTAACAAACATTGTCGGAAAAGGGTGCTTCAAGTAGAATTTTAATAAAAAATGAAAGAATCTTTACTGCGTCGGTGAAAAGGGTATCAATGAGATGAGAAAGAGTTTCCGAACAGAAGAGTGATACTTCCTCCATGAATTTAAAGTTTCATATTGAATATCGATCTTCCAATGAGTATCCGTCTGAAGCAGGTAATGAATTAATGGGACGATCTAATATTGAAAAGGTTCCATTTTATCATTGGTAAATATAATTTCAAGTATATAGTAATGCAGTTATTAAAAATGTGAAAATAATTCACGGAAATATGGAAATAAAGATAATGAAGGAAATATCTTTATGGGTAATTTTAGAATAGAAATACCTACAATAGGTCAATGTTACTGAATTTATTCTTCCATAACTCATTAGCATTTCCCTCGTACACTCTACCTTCCTCCAATCTCATTTTCATATACGATTAAATTTTGCTATTCCGAGAATAAAAGCAGGACCATCCTTAACATAATTCATAAGTGAATATTTAAACAGCTACAATTTTGCATTTAACTATTCAAAACATAAGATAAAATACAATATAATTTTCCGTTCATAGTTTCAGTGGATTTAATATAATACAAAAAATGATGACAGTTTGTTATAATATTTATTTTATTCATTTTATGAATGTCTTTACAAACTATAAGTTGATAAGGATTTATAGTTCAATAACGTAACGTATGATTGATAATAATTTTAAAAACGCCTATCTTGTTTTAACTTCAAACTGTAATTATAAATACATACTAATGTAATGCCACGTTTTACTTCCATCGTGTAAATTAATTAAGAAATATATTTCACAGTTCTATACATAAAATTAGTTATTTTAAATTCCGACGAATTTATTTAAAATAAACGTATTAATAATTCAAGCACAGTCTCTATTTCATCGTTTTTCATTTAAATCATTAATAGAATCACAGGAAATCTTGATTATTTGCAAGTAAGTCTTCAGTTTTAGTTTTATACTGCGAGGTATGAAACAATTATCGCTGAGTTACTGCGAGTAGATCGCTTAATTTCTTAGAGTGTACAGAACTCCAAGCAGCGAAGAGATTAAGGTAACAACGTCGTTACATTGTGCGATAGAAAAAGAAAATCCAAGAAGGATTTGGAAAGATGGGAATAAAAGAAGGTCTCCAGAGATAAAGATAGTACATTAGGAATTACGTTCGTGACCTAAATTTTGTGAAAAGATTGACGTTAAAATACGTAGTCCACAGCTAGTGCAGTCACTACGTTCCCGAAAACTTAAAAATTCTATTGCAACTATCTTTAAGCTTGACAATTTGTTACAAATTGTATTGCATTATCGATTCTCTTAAGTTTATTATACTCTTCAGAACAAAAGGAAATATTTCAGCAGAACTGAATCTGTATTAATTTTTCTAGTGGAATTAAAAATTATCCGATCATCATTAATATCTAATTACTCATTTACAAATATGATATTAATTTTTGTATAATGCTTGGGACAATTTTCTGTATATTTTAATATTATACTTCCGTGCGCCAGAAGCGGAACGTTCGATGAAGAAACGTTACGTTATCAAACATTTAATTTCTGTTTAAGTTTTAACTTGTATAATTTTATGACTAATAATTTTTTGTATCGATTTTGTAAATAAACAGTTAATGTTTCACTGTCAATAGAAAAAGATTAATTAGTATCGCAATGACTGGTTCAATTTATTATTTTCCTGATACACCCACAATTCCCCCATTCTCCCCTATTTATTGAAAAACATCTAATAACTTTTCATGTTAATTTCGTAATTTAATAGTCAATGCTTTATTCCCAACAAAAAAATATTAATTAGTATTGAAATAATTCGTTCAGTTTACTATTTTCCTAAAATATTCACAATTCCCTCACAGTCCCCTACTTATGATAGA
Source organism: Nomia melanderi (assembly GCF_051020985.1). Lineage (NCBI taxonomy): Eukaryota > Metazoa > Arthropoda > Insecta > Hymenoptera > Halictidae > Nomia > Nomia melanderi. The sequence continues at coordinate 8,600,378 of NC_135006.1, read as the reverse complement.
ATAAATCCGAGAAATCTGTGATTACTTACGATTCACGTCCAAGATGACCACTCTCGTCAGCGGTGAGACCAAGTTGGTGTTGCTGGCTTCACAGATCAACCGAGTCTTGAGGTGTTGCCGGCCAACTTCAGGGTAACACAAGTGGTTAACCGTTCGCCCTGACTGGGTGTTGTACTCGTAGTACTCGTCTATCACGGTGTTCTCGAGGTACCACGTCAGCTTCGGGGGCGGCCTGCCACCTTCTACCTCGCAAATCAGGTTCACGTCACTTCCCTCGTTGTAGGGTTCCTCTATCCTTGAGATATTCCTCGTCGTCGCGTCCCGTATCACCGGCTTCGACGGAGGCACTGTGCGAACAGCGTGCATGATTGAATCACCGGAAATATGGATTGATTATTTGTCTGCTGGATGAGAATAGGATGATCTATGCGCGCGACTAACGATGCCGGTGATTTACAGGTGAAAGATTGATTAGCGCCAATTGAATCCCGATGGTCTGAATGATTTACCATTTCCTGAATACTCTTTTCATCGGTCGCGACGATTACACGCGAATGAAACCATAGATAAAACTGGGGAACGGTGATGGATTTATGGACAATGTACCGGGTGATCCATATGAAATTATTTTCTAGCGTTATAAAAGAATGACTGAAGTAAATTCGTGAATTTAAGTGTATTTTTTATATTAATTATAATTGGCTATAGTGTTGGAATTCAAGATGGTGCGTTATTATCGAAAAGCTTTTATCACTGCAATGCACATTTCATAGATTTATAGATTCTATTAGACACAATTAAATGTAAACTATATTAGGAATAGATTGTTCATGTCGCTGATGACTAAGTGCAGTTAATATAAGAATGTTTAATTACTTCAAATTATAGAAAATAAAAACGCAACTGAAATACAAGATATGTTACAGTCTCCTGTTTTATGTTTTTTACAATTAGTTTATTATTTATATATTAATATTATTGGTTAGAATATTGTTTTCAGTGAGAAAACAAAGATCATTAAACCAAATGTACGATAAAGTATTTTTGAGAGATAATGGGAATGTATTTTAGAATTCACAATCAAATTCTCTTGCATTCAAGAATGTAACAGAATTCATAATACTCTCTAGAGAATGGGTGTTATATGCACACCATAGAGAATTTTAAATAATTTGAATCTTGTACTTCATCTCGAATGCTCTTTGTTTGCAATGTATAGCCGATATTCTACATTAAACATTTCTCCTTCGTCTATAGAATCACTTATTATCATGATAAATTGAAATAAATTGTCTATTTCACATACTTATTAATAATAATACAAAATTTATACATATTAGAAAGCAAAGTTAATCTAATATCTGTAAGTTTATGGTCTTAAAAATTTGAAATGTTTTTTTTATAACTTTTGTAAGTACTGCTAGCTGATACATTTATTTTTTATACTACATTCTTAAATTTATGTCAGTAAACCAATATACGCAACATACGCGAAGAAGGAACTTGAACAAAATATATTAACTGCAAAAAATACGGTCATATTTTTTAAAAAGGAAACCATGGACAAATAATCTGTACCTACACGCGCATGGTCACAAAACCATATAGTTAAAATCCGGTGAATACATGACGAAATCAAGAAATCTATTTCTGAGTACACTTTTACGATATCCACCAATTATACAATATAATACTTGAATGTAGTAAGCTTCAATTACTTTTTTTCAATTGAATTCACGCACTATAAATGTATCGTGTTCGATGTGAACATTTTTACAAAGCACAGAAAATTAGTTTCTACATGGAAGGAATCAATTTTCATTTCGCCCCCGTTTTCGTGACGCGAAAATTTAAATATCGTTATTTATGCATCGATTTCAGGGAAATGAAAAAGTTGAATGTATGTAATTCATTGAGTATAATGAATAAAAGATTCACTGCTCACCTATAACAGTCAAATTCATCTTTTGCTTCCTTGTCGGTGAATTCTTGAAGTCCACTCGGCACCGATAGATCCCTTCATCTTTAGATTCCAATCGATCGATGCTGAGGTGAGCGGGATTCGACGCTGTGATAAAAAAAGCTCTTGGTCCCAGTGCCGCTGGCGACGACCAAAGGCGAGCCTTGCTAAACTGTCGACCTTCCCGGACATCGAAGCTGAAAACATTTGATAAACTGCATTTTTAACAGCGTCGAACTAATCGGAGTTACTTATGCATTTATGGTAGATTTGAAAGTACTAAACTGTACAAAATGTATAAAATTTAGAAATATATATAAAATTTGCAAAACATAAAGCATTATACATTGTTCATTAGAAAAAACTGTTTTATATCGTAATTCTGTTTGTTCTAATTATATTCTTAAAATTTTGAATTTGTATAAAAATCCAATATTTATTATAATATCTTATTACTATTATTTATGATATTTACTAATAGTATTATTATTAACTTACACTGTTAATATCTATTTGTATAGTTACTACTGCAATGTATATTAGCACACAATGAAAATGTGTTTTCAATAGACATATTTAAAATGTAAAACAGAAGTATTTAAAGAACCATAAAAATACATGGTGTATTATTTTAGAAATTCTGGAATATATATGTGATAATAAATGCACTAAGAAAAATGTGAGCAAAATAGAAACTTCTATTTAAGATAAATAATATTTCATTGAAACAAATTTTCATATTTGTAATATCTAATTAATTTAAATGATCACATTAGCCACCATGTGTCCATTTGCAAGCTTTTGTTCATTTTATTTCACTAAAAAAGACTAATGAAGGTATATGATATTTATTGAAGTATCAAAACATTAATGTTAAAAGTATACGCCTTGTCCATTAATTTATATCTCAATTATCAATATATTTATTAATATATAAAAGTTTGTAAGTGTTCGTTAATGTAAAACCAGAATTAAATTCACGGAGCAACAATAGGAACATAAAATGGTCATCGCAAAGGTCAAATGAGTCAACAAATACATCAGACCAAATACAATTTTTACTATAATTTTGTTACGAACATTCATTCCACATCTGAAACTTGACTTAATTAGAAACCCAAAAAGATCAATAATTTTAATAGTCAATGTGCTGTATAAATAAACATAAATAATAAAAATTAAACATATACTTTTAACCGATGATATTCTTATGCAGCTGGTAATGACGTTATTTATTGTATCCTGTTCATTACTTTATATCAACGAGTGCTCGGAAAGAATAATGTAGGAGTGGTTTCATTGTCTCAAACTAAGTTTCATTGCCTCAACGATTGCAATCAATTGATCGAATCAGATATTCTCTTTCTCCTTCATATATCATGGTTGTGTACGGGCAAGCCTAATTGATTGCACATTGTGCCGCAGTTGCAATTAATATGTAGTTACGATGAAAAACTGGCCGAATTTATGGAGACCGCGAATAAGCCGTGTTAAATTAATTATCCGCGTATTGGTTCTATAATTATATGCCCAGATGCTGTGTATCGTTAATTAACTACCACCCGCTCGTATTCCAGCGGGGATGAAATACATTGATATTACGCTTAATTTTTCTCATTAATACTTCACGAACGTAATTTGTCACGAAGCGCAATTAACTTCTTCACAGATAAGCTTTTAACAGATGGCTCTTTAATAGCAAAATTCTTGGAAAGCTAGGCACACATTTTCATGAAACTGCCACTTGTAATCTCAAAGATCCAACAGATGAAGTTGACAACTCCCTTTCCGGACGTCTCGCGATGTAAACTTTAGTTGATGTCACGTGCAAACTTGAGAATATGCTTACTTGCGCTCTATCAACTTCTCGGTGATTCTCTCTAGAATCTTCCTAATGTCTCTGTTAAAGTATAACACGATGCCTGATCCCAAGACTCTGCAGCATTTAGTTTCACATTCGGAATTTTTTTCCTTTCTTAAGAAAATGAAAAGATTAGTATTACAATTCTTAGGTCCATTTAAGAGTTTGATTTAAATGTCCATATCTTTAATCCTTAGACTATCGAGTCTTCCTCTGTTTCAGTTTGGAGCGAAATTAAGATAACACGAATAAGCAGTCATAAGTGGTAACAATACGTTCGAATGATAGAATAATCTCCTCCTATATATCAAATAATTGATTTATTTCATAAAATGGACTTCAAACTACTATGTGAGTATTAGGATACTAACAGAAATTTATAATGGGGCGTATTATCCCGTTGGTGGTCTAAGGATTAAGTAAAAAATTATTAAATTTTTGATACTTATACGAATATTTAAACAAACTGAATTTTCCAACTTCTTCTTAATGTGAAGTTCAAATTATCCTAAAGTTAATGTTCAAATTATCCTAATTGATTTCACTATATCTCAACAGTTGTTAAATATTCTAATAATTCCACTTCGACAGATATCTCATCGAAATACACATAATAAATCCACTTTCTATTCCCTTTCCATTAATGTCCCATTAATTCAAACAAATCAATTTCCCCTAACATTCCCTTACATTTTTAAAAATACCCCGCCAGGAAATCATATCAAACTACCGGTTATACGCTACGTCGATCGTCATTTACAAGCTCATATCGAATTCACGATCCCATTACCGCGTCACACATAACACCGCATCGATTAGCTCCCGATAGCTACCTGGAGTTCAGGCACGCACGAGGCAAGGCCTTTAATCAGGTCGCGATAGATCTGTTCGGCAAGAAGTGTTAGCCGGCTGGTAATCCGCCGGGATGGAAGGGCAGGGAGCATACATCGGAGTCACCTGGGGAGCCATGCTCCGTGCATGATTGCATATTAACCATCCAGGAGCCGGGAAACAGAAGGCTTCGCGGGGAGAGAACGGGACGGATGTCTTGCTGAGATAGAAAGAGGACGCAGCGCGGCGCGACGGGGTAAAACCAGAAGGGATCCGCGCGATGCGCAGAGGAAAGGGGGAAGAAGGGAACGTGAAAGAAGAGAGAACCGTAGGAGACTGAGTATGGAAGCCGACGGTTCCTCACGAGCGACTAAAAGTTAAATTGCGTTCCACGACTGCACGGGAGTTCGGATTTCCGCTCGTGACTGAGTATTCCCAAAGCTATCCCACTCCCGGCGCCTGCTTCCGCGGCATTGACGTTGAAATACGATTTAATTCTTCCACTTCGCACTTCCAGCAGACGAGGAAAGCGTTTCCGTGACGTGCCGCTCCGCCGTCCGGACGTCCGTATGGCTACCTAGCTCGAGGCTAGCCGCCCTTTGGGCCGCCGTCACACAGCTGCGAACCATCCACCCTGTACATGCCCATACGTTGCCTACCCCTTGCACCAGGATCCGTGGATATAACCGCGGATCGTTCGACCGGCTTTCAACGAACGATAACTCCGCAAAGCGATTTCAGGGGATCGCTCTTCCGGTTACGGATTCGAGCCTAGCTCGGGATCAAGCTCTTTAGCCGCCTCGGAATCTAGAAGATCGACTGGTCCAGATTTACGGAGATTCCCCGGAAGAAAGATCGTGGCTTGGACGATCAGCGAACGGGATGTATGGAGATTCCGGCGATTGATCGGTATTTTCGGTTTCGTTAGAAGACGTAGTTGTGGAATTGTTTAGTGAGACTTGAGAGTCGTCGCGTTAAGTGGAATGCGATAAGTGAATTTTTATGTTAGAAAAGCGTTACATGGTGTATTTATTTTGTTGTCTTATCAATATGGATTGCATTTATTACAGTTATCTACATATGTAGAATTATGTACGTACATATATATTTTAAGATTTTTGATATCGTGAAATATAGTGTCTCAGTTATTAATAGTAAGTTAATTGTTAATATTTATCGATATTGTTAGAAATTTCTATCATATCTGTTGCATGTTTCCGGAATAAAAGGGTTAAGAATAATTTTATGCATTTTTGAAATATAAAAAAAAGTTGCGGGATAATTATTTGATTTCTGTTCATCAACGAGGAATAAGTGTGAATGAATACTGGAATAATAGGCCCACTATTGGATGGAGTTGGATGAACTCAATTTCTAATTTCATTAAAATTTATAGCGAAAACTACAGAAATTCTTCGTTCTAAAGTAAATAAGTCGTCAAAATATTTAGCTTCAACCTGAGAATAAGATATTGAAATAACAGCTTGGAAATTGTACGATAAAACCCGAGAAAATCCTTCTGTATTAAATCCTCATAATTCTTTTATACTAAAACTGGCAGTTACGGATTAATTATTAAGATTCTACACAAACTTTCATTAAGAATGATGGTACCTATCACACACACACACACTAATTTTTGAAATTTTCTCAATGCAATGACTTATACGATCATCTGTCACATCACACGATCTAATAATTTTAATTCGAATTCAGATTCATAAGAATCTCCAACCAACCAAGACTTTTCACTATTCAAAGATATGAAAGAAATTTGCAATCCACTAATTATAGAAATTCTAAATTAAATCGATTCACTTGTCAACAATGTATAGTCCCCAATTCTTCTTAAGTCACTTCTTCTTAAACGAAACCAAGCATTCCCATGTTCTTTAACTTTCAGACTTTTAAGAGAAGATGCAATTAACCCATCCGCGAGAGAGCGGAACTCGGTTTCTTATAATACATGCGATTTAAATCGGAGAACACCGAGCAAAATTGGACGGATTCAATTCTGCGAAACGATGTCCCTTAAGAGTAATCAGGGATGCTATTTAGAAGTAACGAAAATATTACAGAAAATTTCATAAAAGGTCGAGGGCGAGAGAAAACTAAAGGAAAACGTAGATAAGAAGCAGGGGGAATGAGGAAACGAAGGACGAAGGAAGATGGGTCGTGTAAGGAAATGAAGGAGACGAGCCTGTAATCAAGAGAATTGAATGAGCAGGGACTGGTTAGAGCGAAACGTTCAAGTGGCCGAATAAATCGGTGTAATGAGATTACAAATCAGATTAAGTGGAAGTGAAGCTACTGAGACGAGACTCAGGCTGAGAGGGTGACTCTAAAAATGTTAACATCCCAGTTGGCCGAGCTTGCGTTAAGGGATTCAAAATTATGATATCATTATTCCTTTAAGTTTTATGATGTACAGAGAGAACAAATTTACGTGCAAAACATGCCCGTCCTTATCTCTCGTTCGTGTCTGCTCGAGGCCAGAGCACCGTTTCGTTTCGTTGGATTGGCAAAAACATTACTCTCATTTATCAAGCGTAATGGCGATAACAATGGACAGCGTATCTTTCTGAAAGTGTGTGATTTCGTTTTACTTCATTAATTTCTTGCTTCACAAATTTGTAAATTATATCAATCTAGTGATAGAAATGTTAGGTTTTTGTAGTTATTTCAATGTAACTGTGATTTGTAAAATGTTCTGAAATATTTACAAACGAAACGTCAGGGAATTGTTTAAATATTTCTTTATGATTGAATAATAACGATACGTGAAAATAAGTCTTGCAAATATTTTTAAAAATTGTACTACTTCCGTATGTGACAGGGCCGTCTCCGAAAAATCGAGAATGGTAACAAAATGATACCAACAATTAAATTCACATTAGCAACTACCACGGAACAGTGTAACATATCATTTCCTACAACGACTATCAGAAACCTTAAAATTAACAATCTTTTCAATAATATTAAACTAAAATTCACATGATCTACAATTTCACGTATAACAATCTTCAAGGTTAAAACTCAATTCACCTTCTCTAAATAGATCATTCTATTCCTTACATTTCCAAATATCCATTAAAAGCATAGAAACGAATGCAACGATCACAAATAAATAAACGAACAATGAAACAGCAACAGCAAGAACGCAGTCGTACTACCGACTCTACCAAACGATTTCCGTACGATAAGCTCGTTGGTACGTCGCACGATAAATATTTTACACTTAGATCCAAATGTAGGCGGGCGAAACAGGAACTCGTTGAGAAGGTGCACGGTGTGTCTGTCCGACTTGAAATTTAAAGTTTCCCCTCCCGTGTCGAGGATTAAACTACTTTGCAGCCGGAGACAACCTATGCGCCCCGGACCATCCGATTCGCCCCGTCTCGCCAGGTGTGAGGGATGAGATCGGGCGGCGTGGTCCTGAGACGATGCATCGCTATTCCCGAACATATCTTACACTTTATTACATTTCTTAAATATGGCCAGTCCTGCCGACTACCTTTCTTCCTCGTCTTTTCCTCGCGGAGTCTTGCTTCTTCCCGCATTGGCGGGCGTAAAGGAGTTGAAAGTTAGGGGTAGAGCGGTTAGGAGGAGGGAGGACCATTCTATATGCAAAATTTCACGGGCCGCGGAAGCGAATCGGCGAGTTAAGAGCCATATGAAGATCACCGTGGAAAATAACGCGAGAAATTTCTGGCCCAACCCGGGTCCACCACCGCCCGCCATTTTATTTCCACGGAGTAATTTATATTCCCGGATTATCAGGTTCCGAGGGAATTTTAGGCAGTGGCATGGCACCATACGACGCCTTTGTGCCCGTAGCACGTTTCTAAGGGGCCTGATGAATTCAGAGGATGTGGAAGTCCGGGGATTATACGGCGCAAGACGGCGCCAGGGAATTTACTTTCAAGCGTACGCCTCTTCGAGTCGGTCTCTTTGGGTATTAACGCCGGGAACCGTTCAATTTGTTAGCTTCCGATACATTGCTCGTGCAACTGAAATAATTCAGTTACCACTGTTTACGTAATATGAGTTTATTGGACGTCTGACTTGTCTGATGCGTCTCAACGTTTTTCGTTTATTGCAGTTTTCTCGTTCGTTCGTGTGTTATTTTTGTAGATTTCGGAAGCAAACTGATATGTAATTTGTTTGATATGATATTCTATTGGTATATAAAATAATTAAATATTTAATGTTTAATCTCATGAATTATTGCACGCGTTAAGTAATTAATTATTCCTGACAAAGTATAATTGGTCGTTTAATGTACTAAATATTTCGTTATTTAACACATAACTTAATTATTATTGAATATATGAAAGTACTCTGCACTAGTAACGATATGATTTATATGTAAGGAAAGAAGTTACAGATCATAGATTGTTATTTTACAAGTCAGTAACGTGTATAGTAATAGAATTGACTTTTACTGTTGTGATACCTATGATAATATTGTAATAGTCTCTAAACATTACTTGATGGTATTATTTTAAAATTAACAAACCTCGAAAGTTTGGATCAAATATTAACTATTCCAAGAGAGTGAAAAAAGTTTCTCCTTTTTCTTTATTGCATGAACCTCAATTAGTATGATAATTAATCAAAATGATATTTTTATGACGTGACAAAGTGGAAGATTATATATTTTGTAAATGTATTTGAATTCTGCAGTCTGTGATTATTAAGATTAGAAACTTCTGATCACCTACTTGTAAATTGGTTCACCGTTCCCTTCTTTGTACCACAACACCATGCTGACCCCGTCGTTCTCAGTGGAACTAATATCACAAGGAAGCTGAACCTTTTTACCCTCTACACCACTGATTGCGACGATTGGTACTGGAAAACAGAACAATAAAATATATTTAATAAATGCCATGTAATTATTCAATGAGGAAAAGGACAACTTATCCATTATTCTTAATTTCTTTCTTGGAATATAATAATTGTAACCATGTGTTTCTAAATTAAATCTGAATTGTAAAAATATATGTATCTCTCTTAATGAAGAATACTTTAATGTCTTTTAATAAAGAAGATTATAAATAAAAATAAAATTACCTTAATTTTTTAGATATATTTAATCTTTTGTTACAACTTTACACCTTACAATTATTATACCTATAAATTATACGAGGTCCTTTGTCTTTATATTTCAAGACTTCTTGCATACAACTGTAATGCTTTATTGTAAAGAATTTACAATTTTTATATAGGATGCATAGAAATACAATGCTTAACTTGATATTAACTGCGATTATCATATTAATAAGCAATCGTTTATTTCAGGATCACAAATTTCACCTTCTTTTTCGTTTATAAAAGCATTTAATAACTTATACGTTTTTTTTCGAGCAATGTTTGCGTTCTTTAAAGAGTGGCTTTTACTGTTATATCCTAAATGTTTTCACCTAACACTGTTCCAATAAATCAGCTGTTGATAAATCTTGATAAATTAGCTTGATATACTTATGTCCCAAATCATTAAGCTTAATTTATTTCTTTACATAATACTATACATTTTGAAATAGATTAATTTTGTAATTGATTCGATCACATTGTTAGTGTATTTGCCAATTAACATTGTTACATCCCGTAACGGAGAATATCCTCATTTCTCTTATTACACATTTCCAAACATAATTAAATTGCTTTTCAATAATTCCCCTTCAAGTTTCTTCTTTCCGATCGTTAACTGCAATCTTTATAAGTCATTTATAAGAAACTTCCCTTATATTCTATTGATCTATATTCTACATTGTTTTATGAATGCCAAAATGCTCGTATCATTGCCAATTTATCATGTTCAACTATACCTTCTCTAAATTCTAACTTCGAGATGTTATACAATAGAAAGATCATAAAAAAATAAAACTGTTTTAATCCTAGCAATATAGAGGTCCTTATAGCTTCGATGTCAAAAGCTATGTGCAATATCATTTCGAACTACTAGAGTAGAACCTCCCTTATATGAACACCTGTTACACGAACATTCTATTACATGAACATTCTTTTATTTGAACGTTCTATTATACAATCAAATTATAGGTACTTCTTACTGCGATGCACACGTATTGTAACAAAAGTGCTTACAACCCGTATAAATCTATTTGATCAAATTTGTTCACAAATTTGTTCACGTAGTGTATTGTTATATTGCCAAAACATAAACATATACTACTGTCATACACACACGCGCACGTACGCACACACGGTTAAAAACATTATCATAAAGAACGAACAACAAGTCTAGCACAAAAATGCATTATTACAAAGTTAAACAACATAAAAATCCAAAAACATATAAATTTTACTGCAATATGTCTTAACTATTAAATCAAATTGTGAGTTAACCGTTTATCCATCTCACACGTGAAATTATCTTATCTAACCACTACTGTCCCCTAACTAGTTCACTAGAACGCAGATTCCACTGCGCCTACAAAGTCGGGCCGATCTGTATCGCTCGAAGAACCGCAAACTTCCGCAAAAAAGTATTAAATCATCTACGAACGTGCGTGTTGGTAGACCTAATTAACCGCATTCATTTCGCGCGGAACGGTGGGGCTTTCACGCCGGTAGAAATCTTGTCGGAGACACCAAGGCAGAGGTACTCCGCGACGAGGAACGACGACATCCTTTGGGATTAGATCTTATTACAAGGGAATTTAGCGGCGACGTACGCGCTGACGGTTAAGGTCGTGGCTTTCCTAGGTAGCTTAGGTGCCCGCTGTCGGCGTCGTCTTCCCGGTTAGCGGTGTAGATGGTGGTTAACGGTGGTTTGACGTCCTCGCGGCACTGTCTGCTCTATTAGATTTACATGTAGATGGAGTTATCACGTTTTAACGAGCTGCTCGCCCAGCCCCGCCGCCTCTTATCTGCCCGCGGTAACGTGTTTGTCGTCGTCGGCCGAAATCAACGATCGTTCGGAGGACGCCGGAGGACCGATCGCTCCCAAGGATCCCATCGATCATTCCAGTCCCTGCGACCAACGTGTTCAGCCAACCAATCGCAACATCCCACGCTTATTTCCATCTTGGATCGCAAAACGCTGATACTTGTTTCTTTTTTCTTTATTTATTTAACGTCATATCGAGTTCCCAGTCATCAGGGACATGGTCGTCAAATTATTAGATTTATTTCCACAAATGTTTTAAGAAATCCAATCAGCTTGTTTCTGTGTTTTGAAGATTTGTTGCATTTGATTTGGTGATTTGGCTCTGTTGCGTTGAGTTTCCATTTCAGTACATTCTATCAATATGTGTTTTATTGTAAATCTTTTGTTGCGTCTGTCACAAAAAAACGCTGATACTCTTTTCACTGCAACTTCAAAACCTCGACCCGGAATCGGAAAACCGTGTTAGGCCTCTGGAAATGAACAGTTTTGAAAGTTCGTGCCGAAGGTTGAATGAATATCATTGATAGGAGAACTTTCTACGTCACGTTTTGCACTTCGCGACATTTACAAACTGCATTGTCAAGTTTGATTTTGTCCGCCTTCCGCTCGAACTGCGTGGAGATACGTAACGAGTGAAGTTTTTTTTCTCTTGTTTGAAGTGACTCTTTAGTCGTGCTCGTTAATTTGTAATTTGTGTGTAATTTGTTGAAACGTATCGTTTTGTATTGTATCAATGAGTGACATCGTTTTGCTCTAGAATTAACTCCCTAACCGCAATCGTTAATTTGTGATTTCTGTATGGTTTGTTGAAATGTTCTATCTCGGTAAATTTGGGAATTTTTAAGTTTTTGTATCGATATTCTTCGGTGGTTAGTCAATGTAGATTTGAAAATTGGGAGCATAATTAATTTTAGGTACCTCCTTAGCAATTTATTAGTTTTATTGAGTTTATTATGAAACTGTTTATTACGATGTTGGAATTATTAATTAAGTGCATCGTCTTTCGCTTTTTAAGAATACACGTTCTTCGAAAAGATTCTGTTTCATCTGAAACTTCTAACAAAATTATTAAAATGATTGTTTTCTAAACTTTGTCTCAAATGTGATTTCAAAAATAATTAATATTTGAACTCGGTGGACGGTTCATGAGGTACTAATCTTCCAATGGCAACTAGTGGTACTTATAGAGTGAGAAGTAAGGATTTCACACTATATTCTGTTAATCTGTATAGAAATCGTTTTTCATTTCTTACATCTCTCTAAAATGGAGTTTCAAAAACCAGTTTTCCTAATTCATCTTCAAATTTCATATTCACATGTACATAATTTATTATGACTCTTTTCTTTCATTTCGAATAACATTAAATTAAATTGTATCATTAAAACATCATTACAGGTTAATACGAAAAATTCTGATAACTATTTTACATTTTACTTTCCAAATGCTAAAGTTAAATTAGAATATCGCAAATTAAACGACTAAAACCATTTTATTTGCGACGCATTTAATTACCAGCATATACTTCACATACTTGACTAAATCTATAACGGTAGTGAAAGACACAGATCGCAAGAGAAGCGGAAAACGATGTTAACCCTCATGTTCCATTTATAACACGGTTTTCTATAAAACTGCATCGAAATTGAAACCATCTTAACAAAACATGATAAATCATAAGTTTCCATATTCAACTACAAAAAACATCGATATATAAAATTATTTACAAATTCCTATAACATCGGCAAGTACAAATTGCTATATATTTCCTTCAGTCCACTTTAAACAATTAAAAGTCATTTGAACCAGAAATAACATTTACAAATCTTATAATTAAATACGTCAGTCTGTGATATCGGGTTAATTAAAAAACTTAAAAGATAATTGAAGTACAGTTCACAGAATACTACGAATACATACGAAAAAGAAAGAAAACATGTCATATCGTTTATTATTTCTTCTCCACGTTCACCACTAACTGATCAGAAACTCTATTTGATTCGGGTGAGGGCATGAAATTTTTGTTGAGCCGATCAGAAAATGCACACTGGAGAGACATTCGCAGTGACAAGCGCCACGCTCGCCCAGCGCTGAACAATTTCATTTATCACGAGAAAAATGGCGGTTAAACTCCGCGAGCGAGCGAACCATACATTCTCCGGAGATCGAGGGGAGGGCAAAAGCCGCGCAGGGATACGCCTGTAACCAGGCAGAAGATCGGGAGAAACGCTGGAAAATGGAAGGCACCGAGGGTGAATCGCTTCTTCTTTGTCGTCCCCGTCGTTATATCACTTGCGCTCAGCGACAAGAGAGTGTATTAGCGTGGAAAACCGTTCCGAGGTTCGGACGGACCGTCATCCTTGTTAGCACATTTTCCGCGATACCTGTTCACGAGGAATGCCGGATCAGGGGACATTTCACGGCATTGTCGACTAACGTCCAATTAATTTCATGCCACTTATTTACAAACCGCCTGTTACCGCGCTCTTGTTACCGCCACTAACTGTATAATAGATAACATTTCAGATTTCTTTGAGGAAAAAATTGATAAATATGAACATATGATTTTTTTCGTTGAAAGACGCCTTAGTATTTTGTGCCAAGTCGGTGTTAAATACGTATTGACTTTGGGGTAGTGTAGTAGTGGCTAGTATATTTAGAATAATTTTCTTGTGAGATTTTAGAAACCTAATATGTATTATTCATTAATTAGATTGAAATTCAATTGTGATTGAATCTTGAAATAGTATTCTATGTTTCTACACGCTATTTTTACCAAATAGTAATACGTTTTGCAAACGTAATATTAAAAGAAATGTATGGAAGAAATCAATCTGAAAACAATTATACAATAACGTGTACAAATAGACACAAATATTTCAAGTATGGAAAAATCCTTGTCAGATCCCTTATTTACTTATTAGTAGCAAACACAATTATACCCAAATAATAATGTCTCCATTATTCCTGTGTCTAATCCGAATATACATTATCCTAACATTCATCGCACTAAAACATATTTTCAAACAATTGTTTGTAATCGTCTCGAGCGCACCTTCTTCGCGTACCATTAAAACCACGATTGAAACGTCACGGTAGAATTGGAATTAGCGGAGCTGCGGTTAGACTGTGGCACGCCAAGTGAATGGCGTTGTATTTCATTTACTGACAGCGAGCAGCACTGGAATGATAGGCGGAGAAAAATAGGGACAGTTAAATTTACGTGTTCAATAAAAAAGGAAAATAAACGTACACCGCGCACGCTCGCCCTGGGGCGATGATCTTTGGGATTCAAGAACCCGCCCGCGCATTCGAGGAAACGGAAAGATTACTTATTTACGGGCCTGCCAGCGCTGGGAACTGGAGAAGCGGGAAAAAAGGCGGGGGGAACCACGTTGCGTTTGATGTTGCCTCGAATTGGCTAGTTAAGGAGAACGGCCGTTGATGGATTCGTTTTCCGCGTAGAAAAGTTATTTATGAACCTTACGAGTCGCGGCATCGATCCGTACCGAGAACGTCGTGGGCGTTCAGAATTCTTGGGCAACGAGAACAAATTATGCACGCAACACGTCCGCTTGAGAAGGGGGTATTACCATTCGGGGCCGTCGAATTTGAATGATGTACAAAAGAAGAAATTATAATACTCGCGTATTACATGGGCTACCTCTGTTTTTAAGAAATAAAATATTAATAATGTGATATAATATTAAATAAGTACTAACCCAAATGTTGACAGACCTTCGTTTTTAAGAAATAAAATATTAATAATAATAGGAATAGTAATGATGATAATAATGATAAAATATTAATAATCTGTTATAATATTAAACAAATATTGACCAAAATGATAATAGATGTACAGATAATATGTAAGTATCCAAATTACGTTATGTGTAGATCTTCTGGAAAATTCTGTCCGTTTTTGAATTGAATGAAAATAATACAATTTTAATGCATTTATTAATATTTGCTGGATAATATAGTTTCCATCGTTACTAATAACTTCTTTCCAGCGTGATGGTAATTTGTGAATTACAGTTCTGTAGGATGACCTATCTTTGGAAACTTGAGATGACATTATCGGACAGAACTTTTTGGTCATTCTTTATACTTACATGTTTTGTCATATTTCAAGGTGGCATATTGTAATTTTTATGTAATTCTATGTGATTTTTATGTGATTTTTATGTGATTTTTATGTAATTTTCTTTATTGGGTTAAAAATGATTCTTATAGAGCCAATAAAAGAAATATTGGCTGTTAATAATGATATTAGAATCGGTACCGTGCGTGGTCGTCCTTAAAGGGTTAACCGTGGTACAAGACCTTGGACGTTTCTGCAGCAAACTGAAATTAATTTACCGTTGCTCATTCGCAATTGTGGCTTCTATTAGCTAATCACGAGTATCGGCGACTGATCGATCCGATTAATACACTTGACAAACATTGTTAAATACACAGTTTCCTGTAGTTAGTAACTGGTTATTAGTTAGTCATTCAGCGAAGGGAAATACGATTTTACATGAAAATATTAGTCGACAACTATAAAAAGTAAAATAACATTTTTTTCATTCGAAGACTTCGTTATCTAGAAAATCTAAGATGAATATTTCTCAGACATGCGTGCATTGACTAACTCTTGGTTGAATGAAGACAGTATCTGTAATTGGCATGTTTTATATGAGAACATTAGTGAGAAATTTGAAGTGAAATCTTTTTTTAATTAAAGCCTCGTTTCTGAAAAAAGTTGAATTTAAAAGTGTTCTGCAGGTAATTAGTCAAATGCAGGCATGCTTCACGGACTTTCGAACTGAATCTTGCCGAGGAGCAGACATCAAATGAAAACATTTTATTTCATGTATTTTTCAGACAGAATTAAATCTCTCCAATTGCACTATCTGTTGCAGTGTATCCTGTTTAATATTTGAAAATATAAATTCTAGAAGCTTTGTGAGAATTTAGTTTGAAAAACAAGTTGATCGAAATATTGGATTTGATAGTCGTTAAAAAAAGCGCGGATACTGATTAAATAGTTTATTAAGAAAGAGTTGACTTTTTACATTTGAACAAACTAAATCTGTTTAGGTAATTGATTGTTTTGTATAACTGTAAGAAGAGTAACTGTTTTTTTTTTGTATAACAGTGTCGAAAATGAATTTGAGGAACACAAATTTTATTCATTCTCATTAAGTTGATATGAAATACTATTTTTCTGATTTCAACATTTAGGTTAATATAAATTGGTGATAAACATAGAATCTCTTTGTCGTTTAGTAAATTATTCATGATAAAATAATTCCAATGAGTTCGGTTATAAAAAGAATCGTAACACAGGATTTTAGTTTCACATAAATATTTCAAAGTATTTGATCGATTGTACTTCTTTAATTATTTCCTGTTTTGCATTCTTACATTTTAACGCATTACTCCAAAAAATCTATATAATTTTTCATTAATACTATTATTTTCTATATTGCACACGAACATTATTTTCTTCTCATATTCACTGCATTGGTATAATCTTATGTAGGATGTATGTGAAATATTTGAATCGTTGTCAAATCTACCACACTGTGCTGACTTTTTCATAGATATGGAGAAAAACTTGGAAGATGGTTGAAGAACGCAGCTGTTACACCGAATCGAACGTTAAAGTAGAATTTTATTGAATCTTAGCTTCCGACAGTGTTAGCATAAATTCGATTCGAGTAAGAGATAAACTATAAAAATGGAGAATCAATCTTTATTCCAATGAAAATGTACTTGATGTCGCTGAATAGATAATCAATAAAGTGGAATTTTATAGAATAACTGTTTAATTTGTTATTCGAAGAATTAGTAATACAAAATTTTTACATATTATTATACAATGGAAAAGAAAGCAATATTTACCATAGTATTCGAGTACAATATTATATCAGAAAGATATTTTAAAAAAATGCTAGAATACTTCGAAATGTATTGGTTCAGTTTTGCTGCATTTTTCTAAATATCTCCTTTTTAAAACATTAAATGGAAAATGTTTCAAATATTATAATATCCTAAACAGCAGATAATTGAATATAAAATAATGATAAGGTCTGCTTAAAAACATAAATTTTTAAGTCTTCTTCTTCCAATATTCTTAAACAACAATATATTACCTTTTCATTAGAAGATATACTCCGTTTATTTTCCGATTGGCGTATCCTTCAGGACAGTCGTTTTTAGGGGTTGATCAATATTGTGGCTCGACTTTTATCTATGATTTGAAAAAAAGGGTCGAACCGTAAATCTATAGTACTGCTAAATTGGAACGGGAGCGAGCTATCGATTTTTGCTTTTGACTCAGGTGCACTTCAGAGCGCGCCGAGAAGAAACTTCAATTTGTAGTGTCGGTGGCGGAACGAATTTCGCGAAAGAATGGCTCGAGTGGTTTCATCCGGGCGCATCCGCAACGAAATACGAGTTTATTTGATATGGGATTCTTGTCACGAACCGCGGGCAATACTCTGTTGCTCATTGGCTTGGCGTAATTTAAAGCTCATCAATTACGAACCGTATTCCTCCATTCAATCCTGGCTAAAACGAAGCAACGTTAGACAAATTGTCCCGCGTAGAGGGTAATTAAAACTACCCATCCCCCAGCCCTCGCCAGCAACCAGAATCATGGACTAAAAATGTCAAGGGATTCTTAAGTTGCGCTCACCCCACTGTACAATCTAGATTTACGTGGCGATAGATCTTGTTCCCGTATTAGTTATTTCCTGGAATGGTTGTTCTGCGCGCAGTACTATTCTATGATAATTATGAGAGAAACTAAAGCTACTAAGATAATCCGATCCCATTCACATTACTTTAGATTTCCGAATTAGAAGAAAAAAATTCTAAACTTACTCTTGTATTGATTATAATACTACTTTCTATGGACTCGTCAATTTTAAATCGAATGTAACTAAAATGATATTGGAAAGACTAATAGTTTTATAAATATAACGGAATGTAGAGTTAGTGAACTCGTAACTTATTAATATAATTATGTCTGTAACCTTTGTGATTTACTTTAATAGTTATTAATCTAATCCTGTACGTTTAAGTAGCATGCAAAATGCATGGAAAATTCATTATTATCACTCGCACCCTTCATATTGAATTTTTAACATTTTACCTTTGAATCGTACGATCTGAATCATTGACGTTCTTTTAATGTTGTTCTTCTCTTGAACTATTAATGGGATTGTAAAGATGGTGCTCTGTCGAGGTAAGAATGAAAATGTCGCATTCATATGTCTGCCGAGGATATAGTGTTACTACTTGAACTTCACCTCCTTAGAATGTAATTACAGGGATGCTTGAGAGGTTTCATCATTTAAAAACACAATGAATCTTCGAAATTCATTGTCATCTAGTTATTCTCGTAACGAGAAGCTATTATTCAGAATATTTTATAACCTTCCATATCATTTTAAATTTTTCCACGTATATGTGTAGAGTGATAATACTTGTTTCTTCAAAGCGAAGCCAATATTTCCTCTGAAGTATTGAGAAATCTTTCATCTGTTAATCGATATTTATAATCCAACATCAAAACGTAAAATCTAGAGTTAACTGCCTTCATGATTTAAATAAAAATTTCTTAAAACAGCAACCATTTATAACTTAAATATGTTACAACAACGAACGTACCATGTTTAACACTTTGATTAATTAATTTCTTCGATTGTTATTCTAACAAGTGGATATTCCTTCGGGCGTCTAATAATTGGTTCAAGTTACTTTCAAAACATTTAAATGACACAGTGAAACAAATATTATTGAAGAATTATATATTATTCACGGAAGAGCATCACAACAATGGTTATAATCAATGAAAATGCTTCATTAATACATTCAGTAGTGTCTATCATCAGTCGAATACCGGTTGTTTATTTATAAAATGCTGCTCAAATATTAATGGTAATAAACCATAGTTTGCCGAGTGCGTGTACGCGTTCGGACGAAGCTAAATAAGCATCGATCGACGTCGAAAATGTCTGGCAATAACGTGTGTGGGCGGCTACACGATTTGCTCCGATCAAAATTATTGTAATATTCGAGGACAACCGTGACATGAAAACATCGACCACATCCATAAGCACCTAATGAACCGTGGATACGCATTGAGAGAATTTCAATTCCTCCCACAGGATGTTCCTCTCGTCTCACCAATAAATCAGGAAAGATATGACGTAATAACATTAATTAAGTCCAGTCCTATTAATTCCTCAAAATTCATATACGTACTCCAAATATCCTACTTTATTATTTTAACTACAACGAATTATAGGTACGTCAACTTTTATGAATATTGAAGTTTCAATTTCAATGAAAAACAATGTGAATTGAATTATCCTTAGTTTGACAATAATATATTCAAGATTATTTGCGTTTACATTATATATACCGTTTGTTTGATACCGTACAACCTGTACAATTCAGTATTTAATATTTCATTTAAAATAATGACAATAGATTTAATGGATAACACGTGAGCTATCCATATTGATAAGGTTATATTGGGAAAATTAATCTTCCTTTTATTAACTTATATTGTGACTATTATAACCATAATATTAAGTTTTATTTAAAGGACGTAATTGATGAGAATAATATTTTAAACTCGACATTTATATTTTTGGGGTATATTGAAATATTGCGCGGGCAAATTTATAGAAGAAAACGGAACAAGAATGTTCCAACCCCTCGTATCTATTTCCAGTAGCAATGTTTTACACGTGGTACTTGAGGACCAGACCTAGAACGACACCGATACTTCGGGTGTGTTTTGTTCCTCTTTCTTGTATAAACTTGTGCTCGCAATATATCGAAACCCATTCAAAATCGAGTGTATATTTTATAGATTGTTGAAATTCTATCAAAATACCATAGCAAATGATCTGTATACAGAGTGTCCCGAATTTAAATTTTAAAACTTCAGGAGCGTGGTAAGGATCAATAAAGCAAGAGGAAATGTGCTTTAGAGATTTCCTCGTTTTTTATTCGTTTAGGAGAAGATTGTGAAAAAAGAAATATTAATCTTCGTTGATTTACTTACTTATTTATATTTATTTATGCATGTTACTATCTAATTCATGAAGATAGCATTGAAAATGGTAGCATTTTCTTGCGGCAATGCAGTATCGTATCTAACATTGGTTGCTCTAATTGCAACTAGCTATTACACTGGTGATATTTGCTGTACTACACACACGATTCCGTTGTATATGACTCTGTCTCCCAGTTACTCTTTTGATTTGATTGGCATCGTATAAACTTTCTGCTTCAAAGTTCTCCACGTGAACGAAGTTGTCATATCAGTTGATTGGTTTAGCCAATCGATATCTCCTATGGTTATCAGACAATTGGTTTAGCCAAGGTACTATTTTTTCATGTTCATAAATAAATAAGTGAAAAAAATGTAGACGTTTTTGTTTCTATTTGAGCGATTTTCTAAAAATGCAGAAAAAACCAGCAAATCTCCAAGAAAAACTTTTTTTATTAGTTTTTTGATCCTTTGTACATTCCTGAAATTTTGATGTTTAAATTTCGGGCATCTTGTGTATACAGAAGTAGATATTCGACAGTTGTACAGAAAATTAAACAAATTTGTCAAGAAATTATTTTATGTATTACGTAGACTTCTCCATGAAATTTTATAAATTTTGTTGCTGCAAATAATATTATTATGCATCGGATATTCGGTAATTTTAAAAACATGTGATTGTATAAACATAACAGAACGTTTCTCATTGCAACATAAATTCTCAGTGCTAGTTAAGAAATTACTATTTCTCTGTTGTTTACACATTATGTACATTTGTGTAATTAATTGGACCAGGAAGCCATCTTATAGCATATAACTGAAGCCATACACTGGAACAGTAGACGCTATGTATTAAGATCTGCTCTGTTTTAACCATATAACATAAGCATATTACGTATATTGTGTAATTAGTTTCAAACACTCACTTTTATTACAAGTAAAATAAATTAAATTGTCTTCGTAAATTTCTTCGTGAATTATTCATTAGCACTTTCCTACTTCTAAGAGAATTCGAACATCTGCATAATATTGTAAGATAATATTAAATCTGTAATAATCTTGAAATAAACAGCTTTATATTACACAAACATCTTTTATAATACATCTTGTCAACATTCTATGTTCCTAAACCATTATCTATCAGATCACCAACTGTTTCAACGTCACAAGATGCGAGGAGCTAACAAGATACAAAGTATAGTTCTTATTAAGTCGTGTATGAAATTTGTGAAGCCACGTAACAGAATTTCTCTGAAAATGAATAAATAATCCTAAATAATCTTTAGTCGATAATATATGCTAAATGACCAATAGAATATTGATGCCCAGTTAGAGTTCATTTTTATGTACTTTTATAAAGGTGCTTAAAAAGCACCAGTTATATCAGGCTTATTTATGGACACAGTGTTTCACTCAACTCACAAGCTGCCATAGCCTCCATTTGAAGATCATTCATATTTAAAACCGTCACCTTTTGCAGTTTTCAGTACTGCTTCACGCGATAATGGAGTTTTTATACGTGGTACTTTGGAAAAATATGTTCATCGAACCCATTGAAAAGCGATCGAAGGTGCTAAAGTTATAGAAAATTTATCGGAAAGGTTGGCAATTTTTGAGTTAACATAGAGAGTATTACTTTCAATCCTGTCGAATTATCTCAACAGATTATTCTCTATAAGAAGATAAGATGAAAAGATAGAATACAATATCTTTTAATTTGATTGTTTTCTCAAGATTTTCGAAATCATCGAATTTCAATATTCGTCTGTTTACAACTTAACACTTTTATTTTCCATATATATTCGATAATTCGTATATCAAGCACGTTATTAAAATTGACTAAATCGAAGAATAAATATTACAAAAAATTTTTCGTATATTTCCGTCTTACTGTACAGACAAAAATTTGCTCTATATAGGATGATCCCGAAAAAAATCAAGAAAACACAAACCTCAGTCGCATATTTGTTACCTTTATTTTATTTACATTCAACTAAAACTATTAATAAATACAACAAAAAATTTATTTACTTTACAATAATCTCAAATTTACAACAACAAATTGCGGACCAGCAGTAAAAGTTATCTCCACATCAAACCGTTGTATAAAAACAATTTATTTCAGTTTCTACAGAAAGTATAAAAAATGTGAACTGGTATAAATAATAACACTGTACAAATCATAGAAGTAGGTTAAAGAAACTTACGCGATTTATGCGTTTCGAGCGCGACGTTACCCTTTGTGCGGAGAAAAAGAAACCTCTGGGACTATTAAAATAGCGGGTTTTCGAAGAAAAATCCTCTGGCTGGCAAAGACGACTCTATGTTAAGTCCAGATATATTGTGCTCGGTAACGTAGTAGGTAGATTAATGGTTTCTACTGGTACTCCGGGAACCTTTTTATAGGGAAAGGTGGCTCTGCTTGGGATAGAATGCCGCGACGGGCACAGTTTGGGTTCCGCTCAGCCAGTAAAAGTTGTAATTACTGTAAATCGCGATGTAATTGCCGTAGTAATTACCGTGGAGGGAAGTAGGCACCCGGTTCGCGTAAATAAAGCCGTGCTTGCGAGCTTACCTGTGTTCCCCGTAAATTTCAATCGTGAATGTTTCATTTGTTATGGAACCGCTTTAATCGCCTTCTCGTTTCCCCTGCTTCATTGGCGGGTTTAGGGGGAACATAGTTATCTTATCATTCCCTTTTTTTCATAATCACGGAAATATTGTCGAGTATTAACCCTTCGCACTTGAAAGTGCAAAGAAATATATATATTTGGCGCTAGAAGTATTTAACCCTTTGGACTAGAGTTATGACTTTCGGTCACAAGATATATAAAAATGATGAAGAATATATAATAAAACTTAACATTTGAAATAAAATTTTGAAAATCAGTGCAATCTTAAAATATTCCTTCAAATTAGGTTCTTAAAATCGCAATGGCTTCCAACTCCGAAGAAACCTTGAAGAATTAGAAACAATTGATGTAAAGAAATAGATGGCTACATAGGTATAACGAGCAACAAAATATATAATCTACATGTTAAAATAATAAGCCAAAGTTTCCATGTCTAAATTAGTGTCATATCATTTTTATAGACATGTGTCCAGGTGTCAATTAAAAGTAATAAATTTTGTTATGCTTTGAATATTAATAAAATTCTATTATTTAAAAGGAGTACGATATGAAGTTTTCGGTAAAATAAAATTGGAAAATCCATCAAATCAAATAACTTATAAATGATACTTATTGATTATCGTTTTTTAAATTTAAATTCCTCATATTAGTTGGACCTGATTATAGAATAGAAAATACTGTCAATCATAGACTGACGAGATGATCGAGTTTTATTTCAGTGATTTATCCGATGAAATCCTAATCCGCTGCTCTCGAAATTCGAGCTTCAAACTAAAAGCTTTAGTATCTAGTTTCGATTGACCCTTTTTATATAAAATCACCTTCTATATACTTGGATATTTATTATTTATTGCAGTGTATAAGTGTAATAAAAAAGTAACTGCATTTTGAATCAAAATTAGCTTAAATAAAAGTTATTATAAATACTATTATCTGAGTACTATTATTTCAGTATAGTACATATACTTATATAGAACCTATAAACACGTAGAAACAAATCCTTTTAATTTGCTAATAACAGTACAAACTGTTAACAATTAAGCAAACTGAAAACAATTTCATTACGTTGAGTTACAAGAAACGATCCATAAAGATAATTAGCGCAAATTAGAAGACGTCCCCTCATTTTCATAAATTAGTTTCTTTCTTCATTGTTAAAGTTTTCAAGTTGTGTTCGCGCACACATTCTCTAACACAGAATTCAAAGACACCCTATACATAGGTAGTTGTCGCGACTTTATGGATTCCCTTTGACGATCCCCAGCCGGGAATGAAATTATGTATATCTGTGATTTACTTTACTAACTACTCAAAGCCGATTTGCAGAGAGTTGTTACTGTCAAGACGTGTGCTTTTTCCCTTAGAATCGACACGAAAATCCATCTTCCTAATTACTAAGGCTACTTTAAAGTTGCCAACATCATACTTCCAGAACTGAGAGCGTCAGTAAAGTGATTTCAAATTCTTTCTGTATCCCTGTTAGAAACAGCATACAAATCTCCGGTACTTTTCACTTGCAAAGGATTACAAGGAACAGTATTTTTCCCTGGGAATATTCTAGATAATTTATTCAGTATTCTCATGAACTGGATAATATTGTTAAAAAAATTATCGTACGTTTCCGTAAGAGTATTATCTTGGAAAGAGAATAAGACGTGATATTGTAATGAAGTATTCCAGAAGTAGCATGAAATAAAGAAAGTTTCTAAATAGGTTCATAAATATCACTTTTGATCCCATTTGTAATAACATAATTTTAATCAAAATGTACCTTTATTTCAACGAACCCATGAAAGTAAAAATATGTAATTAAATATAGAAGACATTTTAACTTCAACATCTTTTGTTCCTTATCTTTTGGTTGTTCCTTACATTTTTTCTTCGTTAAATTAGTATTTAATGTTGTTAGTTACTAATGACTAACTAAATAATAAGTTAAATCGACTACAAACGAAGATGCTATACTTATAATCAGAAACGCGAATAAACCATTTAATTCTATCAGAATATGATCAAACTTCAGTCGATGTAATATTATCGATAAAGTTTATATATTGTGCTTTTATTTTCTACCAAACAGAAGTATTTTCTTTATATAAATTTCTATTTAATCCTAATAATTACCTCTGTAATACTGTACCAAAATTGTAATCAAACTTTTGTTCTGCAAAATAAGTGTCAAAGAATGCGATAAGAAAATGTTGGAATATGTAACTACTACGATTTCTTTTTTGAAGATTTTTTCACAAAATGTTTCATTCCGAAGTGAGGTTCGCAATTAATAACAGAGTATTGCGCTGTTAATTGCCGTTGTGCGTCACGTTGTAGTCCAGTGACAGTATTGGAGTTAACCGTTCAAACCATGCAGCCGGCTAACCATATAGTAAAAGCAACATTATTAAATTAGCATCAATAAATGAAATGACCAAATCACTTTAATTATGTTGTGTAAACATTTCAAGATTTCCAAACCAAAACTGAACATTATTCGTATATTTATATATTCGGAATAAATATTTGTCGAAGGTGACTAACAAGACGAATTCATATTAATCGAGCAATTTATTTAAATTTATTTGATTGATCTTTTGAATGACAGTAAAAGTAATTTTAAACGTGTATTCTTTAATTTAATGTGTGTGTCTTTAATACGATATGTATGCTAATACTTTTTTTTGTTCCAGTAATTTAATTTACTTAGTTTCTTCTTTAAATCCGTCTCAACTTCGCATGTTGAACGTCACATTTCACTTTTAACGAAATTCCTGGCATCGCGTGTGAAAAGTGATTCATTTCGCATGGAATAACACGAACATTGAACATTATTCTTGTACTTTACTACGCGACAGTGTTAATGTATGTCTCATGTTTTCATAATTACTAATTAAAAATCGCGTAAACTAAATGATATTAAAATACATGGATAAACGTTTGCATCCTTTCCTCTAGAAATAGAAGTCTCATGAATGATAATTACAGTTTATATTCTTAATGTGTTTGAAGGATCTCTTTATTGGCTGTGTCACAGATTACAAGACACATAACGCTTTAGGTTGGCTGGAATGTTTGTTCGTTTTTCCGCTCAATATGGCGTTTGTGTTATAACATATAAATAAATATTATAAATAAATACATACTAGAAGAAAATAGAAATTAATCGAAAGATCAATTGAACAAAAGGGGTAACCAATAGGATAATTTTAATTTAATAAAATAAAGTTTCTCTTCAAATTTCCATCAAATATGTAAGATTTTTAGGTCAACCATGAGAAATTATTGTAAACAGAAATTCTTTTATTATTCACGAACAAATCTTCGTGTTGCTTTATTGCTCATTAACGATATCAAGTTAAACTTATGCGAATTCGCCGCTGCCTACGTAACTTATAAAGAAACATAACTTATCCATAACGCGCGAACAGAAAAGCGTCAGGATATAAATTTCTAATCCAGAAATCCATGAAAAGACCCGCAGATACAAGAGGAAGGAAGTAACGAAATGAAGGACGGCGCCTATTTTTCTCTATTCATCGCTTTATTCGCCAGAAATGTATCTGGAAACGATTTCCCCTTTTCCCCGTCCCGCGCGGCTATCACTAAGAAAGCTTGAATTTCCACGGAAACGCGAAAAGGCGGTGGGCTGAATACTTAAGGCGCCTCTTTATGACATTCCATAGTCGCATCACGAACCGCGTGTCAGTTTCCACCGCGAGTAACAGCTTTCGTATAGAACAGAACAGTTCTGTAGCGAAGCTTTACAGTTCTCGAGTTCCGGCGGAGACATTAATCTCCTGTATGAGTTATGACGCGCGCACGCGCGCGAGCGCGTTCTGGTTCCGATGTGCGTAACCGCGCCAACACGCAGCGGCACTTACTTACGTATTATACGGACACTTATTTTAAGAAACAAAATATTAATAATGTTTCGGCACGGTTTATTTGGGTGCGACACAGCCGTCGGTGCGAGTAGATTTATGGTATGAATAATTGTTAATGAATAATTATGCTCGCTCATGTCTAACATAATATAAGTAAATTTTGGAAGCGTTTTATTGATAGCTGCATTTTACCATCTGGTGTCATAACTGACCAGCAGTTGACATATCATAAAAAACGGCAGCTCAACCACTTGAACCCCGAACGTGCAGCCACTGGTATTCTTGCAGGTCAGAAGAGACGACGTACCCCCTACCTCCACTACAAGTAATGTGGGCGTAGGCTAAAAAATTGTCATCGGTAACACCCCGATCGTTCTGCTTGCCGATTTAACACTAAGGACACCGCCCTACGCCACTATTTTTATATATATAGAGTTACAGATTCACGACCAGGCAGACAGACATGTAGTCAGCATAAGTTAATTACAAATCATGCTGTACTCACTGGACAAACACATACATCAACTATATACAAACATACACACTCATTTCACTCATTATCAATCAACAAATACAGTCCACTTTCAACCGAGAAAAGGAGGAGGCCTTTTTTCATCCCAAGTATTTCACACAAAGTTAATTCGGCGTGTGAAAGTGTTACGCAACGTCCACTAACATTGCCTGGACAGCGTGTAGGAACAAATAATAATGGTAACAATGATGATATTAATAACAAAAATTAAGCAAGTATGGAAACAAGAACGAATCGAAGTAATACCAATGGTCGTAGGAACATTAGGAGTCAATTGAAAGTCCTTCATAGGAGACACAAGAAATGGGAATCAACCTAAACACTCAAAGCACACGGATGTAGTGAAACCAGGTAAAAAAAACCGGGAAAATAAGAGAAGTAATAATAATAATAATAAGAAGAAGAAGAAGAAGAAGAAGAATGTTAATAATAATGATAAGAATAATAAAATATTAACAATATGTAATAATATTAAATAAGTACTAACGCAGACCTAACCCAATTGACCGACCAATACGACTTTCAATTATGAAACAAGAGTAATCCGTGTACTATGTAGGTAAGTAACCACGTAGTACGGCCATATAAATATGCTCACTAATATACAGTTATAAATTTATAATGGCGTACAGAGGGTGTCATAATGTTTAAAATCTACTATGAGGATAGATTCAAGATAAAAGCATGGTACAAGAAGATTATGTAGATGTATTTACATGTGCCATGTTAGCTTTTTATAAAATTTAGATATAAGTTATATTAAGAATTTTAAGCTTTTGTGCTGTAGAAGTATCTCCCATTATCATTCGCTACTTAAAATTTGATACAGTAAAATTATAAAGCTTGATATTTAATATTAAGCTAGGTGTGATACACCGATATCTGAAATATTGAAATAAAATAGTTTTGTTCCTTAGTTTACGTGCGATTTCTCGTTAAATTAATTTCAAAGAGTCTTGTCTACATCTCATCAAGAAATGTTGAATATCACTACTGAAAAGAAGTTGGAGTGCAGAGAGTTAAAATGTTTTTGTTCCAGCAGTAGAATGCATGTGTTTCAATTATGTATATTAGGCTTCAAAGTAGTCTGAAACGCCGAAAACAATACTTATAAATCATTTGGGATGTAAACGTAAAAATTGAATCAAAATTAAAATATAAAAATGTTGAACTTTTATTTCATTCATTTATTTTGAAATCCTTTTTTTTAAATTTTTGAATAGTTGAATGTATTTTTAAATATTTGAAGAATTAAGCTTTCACGAAGAAACAAAATCCTATTATAATCGTATTGTAAGTTTACACATATTTATATACACACAATTTATACCATAATAATTTACAATTATAATAAAGATTAATTTGCCATTTCTTCTTCTAATTCTACTCTTATAATATCTTCTGCGTAGAACGTTCTGTATACTTACGTACGTGGTATAAGCGTAACGCAATTGTCTATCACGATGGTTCGACGCGGCGACAGGTCCCTGAATCTCGAGCCATAAAACGGCACGTGCGACGATGAAATAAGAAGAAATTAATCGGCGACAACAACTAGAACTTGGGGGAAATAAAAATATACCTTCCCCTCTGTCAACGTTGAGCGTACTCCCTCGCATCTACACGTAGGTCGGTTCGTTTTACAGGGCCTCGTAATTTACCGTTTACGACGCGACAGCTCGCCCGTTGTGTTCCGCTCACGGGACGTTTTATCGAATTTAATTAAGCCGCCGCGTTTCCAGATACCCTCGATTTCTGGGGAAACATGAAAGTTGCCGCGGAGAAGCTCATTGTCGCCGACAATTCCCGTCCCCACCGAAAAGTTCCATGGGTAATACTTATTCTTCATAATCTTTGATGAAACGCGAGTGACTCTGATTTGATTAACGCGTTCACACCAGCATCGTATATTTGCGACCATGTTTCATATTTTGTGCAAAGAAAAGTAAATTATATTTACGTGTGTTTTCATTTAATATTGTACCTCATGGTGTAATGTGAAGGAAGTCGAAGAGATTTTTCTTCTTGATTATTATTTATATTTTGCAGAGACGACATATTTGACTTAATAGAATATTGTTACCGCGCAGATTGTTAAGTAAAGAAATGCTGGTAGCGAATGAGTTAACAGAGGCTCGGTTCGTTCTTGTACGAAACTCAATTCTTGTTTTCTATGTAAGATTCATTTCAACGTTATTATTAGTAGTATTAAACATTATTACATATTTGATTTAATTTATTATGCATTATATACAATTTATGATTAATAACTATAATATATATCATTTATTTCATTACATATCTTATATTTTATACTTTATCTATTACTTCTGTTGCCTACCAGCTTGTTGAAGAGATTTTATCATCTTTTTCGATTCTTTTTAAGAGAATCGAATAGTTCGTAACCCGAAAGTATATGTATAAATATTATCGGTATAATAATTTCGTACCGATATAAACAATACTTTAATAATGTTATAAACAGCATTCCATACATATTCTTTGATACAATCTTAACCGACTCGCATAAAATACATTTCCTCCGTTTACATTTTCGTCAGTTTAATACTGAAGTAAAAACACTATCAAATTTAGTTGCCCCTTATATTTGATTGAGCTGTTCGCATTCCTGCTTGAAATAAATACAGAAACATCGGTAGTATAAAGGAAAGTGTCCGAACGCTATAGCGATTTTGCAAGTGTCTGAACAGGTATTTGTTTCCTGGTTAAGTATTAATAAATTGTACGTTTGAAAAGATTACAACGGAAGAGGAACCGATGGAGCTTCGTGGGAGTGGTATGAAGAAAGCTGTAAACAATAAACGTAGCTTAGACAATGGTCAATTAAAGGGATCGTAAAACGATCGAGCTGATTCTACGATCAGAAGCAAACTTTTCTCATAAATCGTAATATTTCCACTCGAATAACCTATAGTGTCGCTCGCACTTGTTTCCAAGATGTACCGATTTTCTTTTATGGGCCGGTAAAAAAGTTCGATGATGAAACCTATCGAACCTCGTCCTTTCTTTTACAGTCTTCTGCCCCCTTGCCTTTTACGACTGACAGCTTTCGCAGAATACGGGGTTCAGGCGAAGGTTTACATCACTTGAATGCCGTTAAGGAGATGCCGAGGAATAAGTTGCTACGATGTGAAACGACCGTCGTGTATATGATTCATATTTTACACATCAAATTCGTTCAATATCAACAAAGTGTGTACAGGGTGTGCTATCTTAACACGTCGACTGCCACGGTGGTTGCCGATGATCGGAGCTTTCGAATTGCTTGAGAACGATTAGAATAAAAAAATTTATGTCAAATAAAGATATTTAGTAATATACGTAGCTAGATAATAGTGTAATGTGAGTATTATGATATTAAATTACTAATCGTTGTTTCTATTATCATGTGTGTTTGTTAGGGAGGAATAAGTATTACCATACAAAACGCTCGAAATTCTTGTAGCAGTCAACGTGTTAATCCACAAATGTAATTATTTTCGGAACCATTTGTTATTTTAAGAATGTCTTGAATATAATTATTTCTGTTTTGATAAATTTTTTATGTAGATAGGTTAGCATATTCAAAACGGAAAAATTGAGTTTGAGACATTTTTTGCATAACGAATAGTTTCGAAGGTAGTTGCATTTATATATTAAAATGGGGCACCCTATATATTTAGAAAAGAAAGTAAAGTTCTGTGACATTGTTAATACTTCTAGATCTTTTTTTTTAGATTCAATCATGACTGAATTTGTTTCAGTTAGAAGAATTATTTTAACAAAATAATATTGATATGAATTAGCGATACCTGGCGAAATACGATTATAGTTGGATGATTAATATTCATGAAGAAAAATTGTTGCTATCACAATTTGTATCGAATAAATATAATATTCATTAAATGAAATATTTATTTAAGGCTATTAACTGAATGAATTCTGTTGTTCAATACCGCATTTGGAAAATGATTATTTATTATCCGCATCAAATTATTCTAATATGCTTATTTGAATAATACGTCTGCATTTATTCGATTAATATGTACAAGTACTAATTTAAATAGTACGAGAAGAATACACGGTAATTCGAAGTTAAATTTCCGATATAACACGCCAGTGCGTATTATTTTGCCGGGCACCAATAATTAATTTAGCAAACACTAACTTTCAGACTCAGTATTCGAAAAGAAATTAATTATAAAAGCCAACATACAAGGAATTTGAAAGGAACATAAATATATGAAAAAGTAATAATACTTCTCATAACCAATAAACAATAACTCCATTCAATTTGTATTCGATTGCCAATTAAACTACTCATTCGAATTAATGTTTTCTTAACCATACATTGTTTAATAAATATCAAATACAATTCTATTAATATAAAATTTCTTTTCATTTTTACTTTTCAATCTTATCCAAATAAATTTTCACCTGCACTTCTTCCAAATACACTTAATTCTGTCTCGACACAATAAATACATCCCGTCTAAAACGATATGCGGCATCTATAAAAGAATAAATTAACTTCGGACCCAAGAAATCAACAAAAAAATACAATAAGTCATAGGCTAATTTTTGTTACAATTTGGATAATTGCGTTAAGTCAAACCGAATCATGTAAAAAGGAATTTAAATATTTTTCTAACTTGTGTCAAATCAAACGAACGGTATAAAAAGAGAAAAATTATTCCTATTCAATCAAAATCGTTCCAGAGGAGATTATGTTCGAGGAATCTTCTCTCAGCACTAAATATTAAAGAGCTAAGAAGCGAATCGTCGCGAATTACTGGTCCTTAAACCAGATCATCGACGCGTGCATTATTCACCTTCCGAAAACTCGACCTGATATTTACGATTCTTGATGGGTATTATCAAGCTGGTCGAGTGGCGATCGAACACAGTGCCGATAATCATTCGGAGATAAAGTCGACTTTCACGGGGCGAATGATTCCTTCAGGGCTGATACGTGGTTTCGTCCCTCGGCGTGCATTGATTTATCGATTAATCGCGATCTCGAATGCTCACGGGCACCGCGCGAATCGCGGAACGTCTCTTGAGAAAAAAGAAGCACGCGCGTCGGCCGCAATTACGTCGTTTCGAGCGTAGCGCAATTATCGGGAGCCTCGCCGCTCGTTATCGAGGGTCCGGGGGAAAGGCGAAATCACTTTGTTGGTTTCGATAGTGAAAAAGTCGCAGTTAATAATTACCGATTCGATCGGGCAAGAGAAAAACGAATAAGATCAGACCACGCCCGGAAATGGGACCCGATGTTTCAGCCCTTCGATTTTTCAATGCTGTAACGAATCTGCATTTTTCGTCCAGGCTGAGAGACCATTGTTCACAATTAAAGTTTCTATACACGTTGCAGTTGCATCGTGAACATGGATACCACGTTTGCCTCACATGGATATTTCGTATTTGAGGATAGGTGTTTCTTTTTTTCCGTTTGTTGTGTTGAAGGTGTTTATTTTTAGAAATTTTAGAAATTTTAGGAATTCTAGCTGGTAAATATTACTAATTAGTAAACATTGAGAAATCAAAGATGAATTTGATAATGTTCTTTATTTGGATGATGATATGGAGTATTAATTAAGTAGTTAATCTTTTTTGTTAGTAATACTAGTAAAACATATGTTTATTTTGTATTTATCTATAAAGAATCATGTAAAAACTGAACATTATTAAATACGTTATGAATTTGATACTATTTGGAACAACGTGTATCTAAATGAAATGTTATCCGACTTGGCTTCCGAGAAAATAGAATTTAAATCGCGAAGCATAGAAGTTTTATGATTAATTCTCTAAAACAGAAAGAAATTCTAGGAACATTATAAATGAAAAACCTGGATAAACCGGAAAAAAATGTCCGAATATTCTGTTTCTGGCGGCTCGCAGTATAGAATATTTGAGGCTTCCAGGTTTAACCACGACTTTTAGCAAAAGTTTTCTCATGTTCCACCAGCAGTACAGGCAGGATTACGAGAGGTCTACCCACTGACCAATGCTAACATATGTTTTCTGGTTGATGTTTATTTAAGTACTCATTTGCTGGGGCAAGGTAGTATTGACTGTTGAGCAAATACACATTGATTAACCAACCGGCCAATGAGGAACTAAAAGTAAAAAGGAGGCAACATTTCAGGTATTTACGATCCTCTGATGCTTTAATACTGTTAATTATTAAACACAACATTCGCAATGTTTAATGGTTTATCGAAATCTACAATTATGAAAATATATCTTCAATAGGTTTTAACATTTCGTTAAAACAAAACTTCCTTGTACAGTTTAAAGCGAAGTGAAAAGTTTTAATCGAAAATAAAATTTAAAAAATTTTCGGTTGACCCAGCCAATTTTTTATTCACTAAAAACGATACAAGACATTTAATGACAATTTTGAATCGATTAATTTTCTTCGCAAAATTGAATTTTCTTAAAGAGCATTTATTAGAACATTGAATGGCGTTAAAGTTTAGAATTTCGTTTCGATTTTTTATAGACACCGAGTATGTATCTAGGAACGTAAAACCGTGTACGGAATAGTCTTTGGTGTCTAGGCTGGCAGGTTTTAACGGCTCGGTACCGTATGCCAGACGCGTGCCAACTTCACCCCTTCCGTTTCCCTTTCATCTGTCTGCGCGTTTGTCTTTCGGCCTCTAGAAGAAGAAGAAGAAGACGTGGAAACAGCTAGCTACTATTTTTCCTCTGTGGTACGCTCTGCTAGCATTTTCCCTTCGAATGCGTCAGATATCTTGCCTATTAAGCCAATCGCCCCTCTTCTGTCTGGAATCGAACGTCTTTCTTCGCTTTCTTCCTACTCGATCAGACATTTGTCTTTCCGTTCTCGTCTTTCGGTGCATTGCGACAGTAAGTCTATGATAGTCGTAAACGCACAATTGCAATTGTCAACAATGCGATCTACAATTCATCTGCTATTTAGATCATGTCAACACCAACACAAACGTTATCCACAGACATGGCCTTTACACGAAGCGAGTGAACTATTCACGTAGATTGTTTGTGGATAACAATGTTGAGCAATACTGCACGAATTAGCATATATTTAGGGTCATTACATAATATAGAAGAATTGATTTTAACCCTAAAATTATCGAGCATTTAATACGAGTAATAAAAATAAAACTTATAATAGTAGATAAAACTTACAATAATAGACTATTTCCAGTTTCTTTAGATATTCGTTATACTATTCAAGTAAAACTATTTATTTTTAAAATCATTTCAAATATTCAATGCTTTGAAGATACCAGTAATTGCGAAACGAAACGACCGAAACTAGTGATTTTGATTGGTACAGTAGTTCTAATGTTAAAAGCTTGAGAAAGATAGAGATGTGACATTTCTTGAACATCTATAATCAAACCAGTATTAGGATATGAAGAGATGCAATATAGAATTACAAGTTTCTATAGTAAAATATCAAAATCCTTTGATACTGTTGTAAACTTTCTTTAATCCTTAAATCAATCCTAAAATACAAATTCTTTCTATAGGCACGGTTATCGAGAAAATAGCCTTTACATAGAACCATCAATTAAAACTTTGCACATCTATAAATATTCCGTATTTTCTTGTCATTTTCTTCTGTATGTTTAAATAATGATGTTGATGATCAATAGCAGCGATAAACCGGCTCAACACGATTGGAAATACCAAAGTATCAGTCTGATGATGGACACATGACACTACATGGAAAACATGACGTAATCGTCGACATGCAATATCCGTTGACATGTATGCAGACTGTCTGTAAACTGTCTATATAGAATGTCTGTAAATGTACACAGGGTTTAACGAAAGCGTTGGAACGGTGGAACAGTCAATGGTTAACTAAGCAAATTTGTAGGATTCATTACTCTAAAGCGACAGGAATCCTAAAGGTATTAACAAATATATTTATAACTGGATTAATAATAAACTAGAAACGTTTTCTAAGAACGGAATGATATGTTCACATTAAATAGTATCTCTTAATATTAACACTAAACGTTCCATGACCAGACAAATGATTGATTTTAAAATTTGATTTAAAATTCTACATTTTCTTCTGCTCATTTAACTTTATATAAATTCTTATATTATCCGATTAATTAGCTTCTCAATTTTTGTCTTTCCTTTTGCTTCTGTTTCCATTAAGAAAACTTTATTGTTTAACTTGATTATCTTTATTTTATAAATATTTGACTAGTTACGGTAGGAATAGTTATATGTACAGTACCGGTACGTTCAGTGTTAAAAAGAAAATAGGCAGATTATGAAAAATTAAAGCTTTAAATTTCAAAGACCTGGAAATATTACTTGTCAATCAACTCTCCCAAGTTAATCGTTTTTATGAATTAATTTTATAGAATGCTGCGTTTAGTTAACCTTTAAAATTTCAATAATATCATGAAGAATATTAGTAACATGGTAATACATTTTCCTCCAAAAATATTCTATGTCACACACCTGTTAATTGAAGGAATGTTTTAATAAAAATAAACTATCATTTAAAATGTTAAGTAACGCCGCTTGAAAGTTATATTAACACCCACAATTTATTTGAGACTCTCGTTATCTTCTTTCCGCATTGTGCACTCGTATTGTTCACCGAACAATGCACTCCGAAATTGCATTCCACTGCGGCCGAAGGATGTACTTTATCTTTGGAACAAATTTGGTAAGAACAAATAACGCTTGTATCAAATATACAGTAAGCTATCAAAAGGATCGACAACTCGAGTTCTATCGTCGAAATCCAAGATAGCCATCGAATGATTTCCAGTAGGGAAATCTCTCTCTTCTCCTTTTATCTGTGCTTCGAGGGAAGTCGAATCTCTAGTTCCTGCAGGATTTCCTTGGACAAGCGTTCCTTTGCTGCCTGGAAAATCGAGAATATATCTCGCAGGTGAGCGCGGGATAACCGCAATAAGAAATTGCATATTTTGATGTGGCAAACTTGTCGACGTATTCGAATTTTTATTTGCTGCAACGCTTGCAGTTTTAAACTCCAATGTAGAAATACTGTGTATCGTTAGAACAGTTTGTATATTTTCGTGCATTTAGTCCGTGTGACCATATAAAATTCTGTTTTTCCTATTTCGACATACATAGTTGCATTTCTATTATATATTTGTGATACGAGCATCAGGGAAAATAATTATTCTTCGTAAGAGAATGAGTAAACACTTTAGAGAAAGAACTTGTTCTTTAATTCTTTAATCTTCTGTCAAATTTTATAAACAGAAATTAAATAAGTGGTTAGTTCCAGTATTAGTATTCTGTATCAAAATACTTGGAATAATGCGCAATTCTGCCGTACAAACAATAAAAATTTGTACTTTATTGTCAAAATTATCATGGCACTACAAGTTAAGGCTCATATCATTAATTTACAGGATATCTTAAATAAAATTGAATTTGAACATTCGATGACCGAAGTATTTATATGTATAATATCTTTTTCAAAAGTGACATTTCTCGAATTGCAATTTTCTCCTGCTGTTCACGGAAAGCAAATAAATTTCCTAAGTCCTTCAACGATTGTTTCCCGGATTTGTTTTATTTTAATTGCGATCCATTTCAGAAATGTATTGTGCATTAGTTGCGAGTATACACGGAGTGGTTCCGTATCCGATTACGTATTCGTTCCCGCTGAAAGGACGTCCGAGATCAAAAGCTCAACTAAAGACTCCCGGGAAAAGGAGCGGAATAGTATCTGCACGGTCGATCTTTAAATATCTCCTTTTCATGCTTGGACCACCCGCAAGACACATCTTATCGGGGCTTGAGAAACCTTCCTTGCCGCTTCTTAAAATATGTATCATATCCATTTCTTACAAATCAGTGGGCACTCGAGACGACGACACGTACTATGACATGGCCACTATATATTAGAATTAATTAATCTGTGAAGCTTAATATTTGAATCTTGATATTACTTTATTAAAACCTTACTATGATTTTAATACTAGAACTACCACAACCATCAAAACAGGGGATTTCAGTTCTCTTATTTCGCAATTATTGATATCTTAAAAATATTAAATGTCCGAATTGATTTTAAAGGTAAATAGTTTTACTTGAATGCTATAATGTACATATAAAGGAACCGAAAGAAATATCTTGTTACAATATTTATAAGAATTACATATTAATCACTATTAAGCACTTGGTAGTTTTAGTGTTTGAAATGAATGATAAATGAAAGTACATGTGTATTTATAAAAAAAAGTAAACATAGAAAAAATATAGAAAGTTTTTTTAGGGAAATTTACAGGAAGTTTTATATAGATGGGTATAATTTTGAAGGTCGGAATATTTTGTTTCAGAAATATACTATATAAATGAGAGTTTTCATCGAGAGAGAATGTTTACCTTTTCCGAGTGAAAATGAACCTTCTATTGACTTTCTATATATTCTATATATTTGCTTGCATATTTTCCAATTTCTTTGCGCATTTTGAAAACTGCTGTAGATTTTTTGTAAATGAAAGATATGGAGCAACTAAATACTTAACATTTAAGAAACATTTTCACTTTAAAGGCTTCAAACTTTTTTCTTATAATTTGCAATTTTGTTGCAAAGCTATGGAGTTTAAAAAGAATAAATCAAAGTTTTACAGTTACAAGAACTTTCTTGGGGACAAAGCGTTATCGTGCTCGTTATAATGGCGTGTGCCAAAGATTGACGCAACAGAGATTGATCCCTAGCCAGAGTTACTGTAAGTTCGAAAAACGTGAATAAAAGAGGATAGCAATAGAAGATGTACAACCCGGCTAAAAGTGAAATTAAAAACACAGAGGTAGACGTTGAGAGAATATCGGAATGTGAATAGCAAATGTGGGCATAGTAATCAGACCCATGAGCATAGGAGAAGTATGGAGAACATTCAGACAGAAAAAGTGAAAAAATAGAAGAAGAAAATAATGATAGAATGCGGTCGTTACAGAAAATAAGTTAGCACATACTCAAATTAATACTTCGCATATAGAAATTGAAAAAATTAAAAAATATGTCGCTCGTCTGTTTTAATTAATTGTTAATATACATTTTATTTAATTACTAATAATATACATGACTTTTTCATGAGTTTTGAGGCTTTTTATTAGCCTCCATATTACAAAATACATGATATCTGTGAAACTGTTGGATTATTTTTTGGTATTAAATGTAAAATTTCCAATTACTGATGAAGTTTAAACGTTCTCGATGCTACATGAATTCATCGAACATCGATAGGTGTAGCGTACAGAGCGTATTCGAAAATAAACTTTTACTTGATATTTTGGCAATTAATCAACTCCATCAGTTGCTTCTAATTGTACTAAAATACTGTGTATTTTTTGAGGATCCGTGTTATAAATTAAACTAATAAAAAAAGTTCCTACGCATTCGTATAAAATTATATTTAATCAATTGATTATGGATTGAATTCTTATGATGCTTATAATGAAATACTGGATTAATCTTTTTTTGTGTTGTTTGTGATTAATCTTATTTTTTTATAACATCGATTTATAATTTACATGATAGCCAGTGTATTAAACCTTTGACTTACGATTTCTTATGTAGCTGTGCTTGATAAATCTACTTCATCGTTAGTAATTTATTATAAAAAGAGAAGAATTTGATACTTGCTTTATGTCTACATTTATTACAGAGGTTAACCATTGATAATAGAAAATTAATACTTAATTTATATTCGAAGGAAGTAAATAACATTTGGATTTGTCAAATTCGGTTACAAATATTCAACTAAATTTTTAATCAAAATGAGTTAAACATACTCCAATGACTGTCATCTTTTATGTTTATTTCCTGATAACCGTGCAGACAAATATATGGTTCAATAAAACTTCGTTTCACAAGGTAATGATCCTTTATACATTATAACTTCATATTCTTGTGTATAAAATATTCTGAAATATCGATTCAAGCAAAAAAAGTATTTTCTTTATTATGTTTATAATACAAAAAATTTAATTACATGAAATATTTGTTAGATGTATCCTCAGGATAACAGAAAAATAAAATTTTACAAAAATAATCTTATAGCGTTAAATTTCCAGCACGTACAACTTTTTACTATCTTAAGTAAACAGAGATGTAACCCATCTCAGTAACATGACTCGCAGTGCATATTAATTGGTATATATAATCTCGCGTACAGTGCATTTACGCAAGAAATAACACCAATAATAAGAACTTACTTTCCGTATATTATCTCTATATGAAGTTCACTTCCGTCGCTTAGAAACCCGGACTTAAGTAAGTTTTTGCAGGAACTACGAGTACACGACGAAGCAAGAAAATTAATGAAAATATAGGTACACTAATATTAATAAGAAAGTGAAGTGAAACTGTGGTAACAGCAAAAAGTCTGAATATTGAGATAACGTGAATGCTGTGTTTAAAACGAGAATTCGTTCGACCAATATGTGTGGATCATTGAAAGAAACTGCCCACAGTTGATACTTCCTGAAGATGATTAAGTTTGTTAATTAGGTAGAGGTCAAGATACACTGGTCCATAGAAGTATCTAAAATTGATATATTTATAATGGAAATGTTTCTTTTTATTTGAGTTTATTTTAAGGTGGTCACATTAACAGTAATTTCATTAGTAACCGCCATTTGGATACATTACTTATTACTTAATAATACTTATTACATAATGATTTATTGCATAATATATTATACTAGTTGTATGAATGACAATACAATATTAACAGAATAGATCTTAATTATAATGAATATATTCATCAGACAGTAGATACTTTAAAAATTTTTATTAAAAAACTGTCGTTCACTAAATGCTATGTCATTTCAAAATCTGTAACTGAGTACTGACAATATAATCCTGTCACATATTTTTTATATTTATACAAATTAGATCACCGGACTGTCGTAGTATTTAGCAATAGAGTTTATAAAATGATATGCGGTCACGAATGTACTAACACTAGAAATAGTGCATTTGTCAAAATGACAGATTTCAGTTTCCTCATTTCGCAATTATTGATATCTTCAAAACGTTAAAAATCCAAAATGATTCTAAAAATAAATAGTTTCACCTGAATATCGTAGTGAATACTCAAGGAAACTGAGGAAAATATATCGTTACCATTTTATATAAAAATTAGAACAATATCTTTCTTGAGATTCGAAAGGTCTCCTAGTCTTGTATCGGTACAAATACACAAATTTCATTGAAAATCTTTTGCGAAAACGCCTTCATAATTTAAATACGTGCAAAATAAATGTTCTGAAGTGAGATAATTTAATTCGCCCGGTAGTTTAATGTTAATTATATTAAATGATCGGTTGATCTAGTGTTCATCAAGAACTATTTCTGCGAAATGTAGAATTATTTCGCGTCACACAAAACTCGTTACCGTACTTCGTAACGCGGTGCTAAAAAATTGAGTTCCATTCTCGTAATCCAAACTTCTTTTACCGAATTTAATGAAACGGCCGAGGTATGATGCGGCCACGTTTATACCGAAACGAGTATGTCTCCAACAAACCATAGATGCCTCGACGAAGATACGGCCTGTATGAAATTTTGAAATCACGTGGCAATAAACTAGTAACGGCTCCCAGCTGCATATTCTACTATCTATCCGAAAAGGAGCATCTCGTGATACCGAGAACGACGGCATCGTTTTATCCAGCCTGAGATTACTTTTTGTTGTTCGAATATAGCGTTGCCAAAAACGTCTTTTGAAAATTACAACATTATTCCGTGAGTGGCTGGGCCAGAATGACAGTAAAGCCGAGCACGCTGTTGGCGTTAAACCTGGTTTAACGAGGGCAACGTATCGAAAACAAAGAAACAGGGTGTTATGTTATGGTTCACGTTTGGAATTCCTAAACTGATTGAGCTTTAACTTGCAATAATGGCAATGCAAATTCTAAGACTTATTATGTCCCCTAATTCAACATTTAGGCAACCACCTAAAAATAATTGCAATTATAACCTTTTTCATTAATTTCAATTGAATTCATTTGACTGATTTTGTTAAAAACTTTGTTTTATAAAAGGGAGGAAGGTATTCGATGAATTGCAAATATCTCTAATGCAAAACTTGCTAAATAATAAAAGAAAAATTTAACAAAGTAAAAGGCACTACGTTGTTAAGGTGGAAGATCTTCTCATTCGGCTGGCTATGTGTTAATATAGAAATGATACAATGAGAATTATAAATCGTAGTGAAGTCATGAAGAAATGAGATTTTGGGAGGATATTTAATGATCTATGTTATCGGTGGAGGGTTA
Organism: Nomia melanderi; assembly: GCF_051020985.1. NCBI lineage: Eukaryota > Metazoa > Arthropoda > Insecta > Hymenoptera > Halictidae > Nomia > Nomia melanderi. The sequence goes on along the minus strand of NC_135006.1, from coordinate 8,558,422 downwards.
ATACAAATAGCTAATGCAAATATATAGTTACTCGCAAAATCCGCTCTAAGCGAAATTTCTTCACACCTCAATCACTGTTGAATCGAAAGTCAGAATTCTAGAAAATTTTTTCATGAAGCAATAAATTAAGTTTTATGTCCTGAGTTATTGACATTCGAAAAATATCGCCTGCCTATAAATTTTCAAGAATAATGAATTCCAACTGTCCGTTTCATAAACCTGACTACATAATAACTTCCGAAAAAATATTGACTTATGATTGAAGTGTGATAATTGATTCGACTGCATATTATTTCTTATGGTCTGCAGTTGTCAGTGTAATTTGCAATTAAAATTGAGCTAATTACCATGGGACCTAATCAGTACTTACAATTAGTAACTTGCAAACGAATAAAAGTTACATTACAATTATTAATCTTAATATGTGATCAGACACGTTTCACCCAACTCTGAAAGGAAGTAGAATGAAAGCAAACGAATATGTGCGCTTTAACGAATAGACTGGTTCACAAAAGTATTTAAAATCTGTAAATATAATATTTCTGTAAATTATACTATTGATTTCTGTAAATATAATTCTCGGGGTACATGCGAGAATAATGAATCGTATTCAAAAGAAGTATTAACTTTTAATAAGGAATTTGTAAATAAATATCCGGTTCTATGCGAATAAAGAATGAAGTATTCACTAGAAACAGTATTCACTGCATTTTCTGGTAAATATTTAAAATTCACATGCATAACATTAACTGGATAATTACTTATTTTAGCATATACTATCAAGTATACTAGTAAAGGGTTATGCATAAGAAATTTAGCATTTGCTTTTACTTATAGATACTTAATATTTATAAACATTCACATTTTTTATGCTGCATTTATTCATCCATTAATTGATCTATACATTTCATTAAAATCAAACAACTCACGTCTGAGATGTCTATTTCCATTATAAATATTGGATCTTCCCATAAATAATGTGGTTCTTTCATATATGTCTATAATAATAGAAAAATTTGTTTGTTTAAAAATTACGACAAACAAAACTTCCCTTAACCCTTACCTCCCTGAATATGTGTTTCTTTGAATATGAATTTTATGAAAAAACTTACGGCTGTGCACTAATGAACTAAAACACATGTACTGACAGCTGATTAACATTTAAGCTAGGCTTAGCTCTTTGGTAATTTAAAATGTTCGTGGTATCTATGTGCACCATTTGGGGCGAAAGGTTAAGTCAAACTGATTCTAATGTACAAAAAGGTAATCTATACATAATGAAAGACAATATATTTCGGACTAAAACAGTTTTGTTTATTTCAATTTCTAAATGAGACATACAAAAGCCATCATTATTTATGAAATGACGATACTCGTATATCGATTTAAAATACTTCCGCAGACCAGTGTATTGCAACAAATATAAGCATTCCTGTAGATTCTGAAAAGTTCCTTTCCTTATTAAGAAACCGATCTTCCCTTTGCATGCCAAAGGCGTTTCTTTTAAAGACCACACTCTTGAAAATCGAGAACCATTGAACGCGTGGTAGAGTAGCCTTCGGTTCATCGAGGATTTCACCTCCGGATGATGCTCCGACGTCAGCTCGGCTTCGAAACTCGGGTTACTTAATTAACGACCCTTCTCTATCCCCTTCGCAGCGTTCTTCACCTTTTTCCCCTCGTTGATTACTCTTTGATCGGGCGCGTGAGACACGGACACGATTTTCAAAGAAAATTTTTAAACGGACGCGGAACGAGTGCCTATCGTCGAGTGGCCTCGTTCCGCCGCCGGAGAAAATTACCCGGAATCGAACCCGCGCGTCGGGCATCGATCCGAGTTGAGCCGAGCCATGGAAAGAAAATCCCAAACGTGGAATGAAACGACGTAGGAACGGGGCAGGGACGCGGGGCGAGTGCTCGGAGAACGGATAAGAAAGACGACTGGGTAAGAAAGGAGCGATTCATCGGAACGGAAAGCGCGAACTTGTAAAAGAATAGCGCGGAACTGGAGATCTCCCGCGAAAACAGCAAAAACTAGACGCCGAGATAAAAGTGGAAAGAAATGGCTGACGCCGGGTAGCAGCCGGATAGGAGCTTAATATTATATTTTTGCGGTCGGCACGGAGATACCATCTGGTTCTTTCTGTTTTTTCTTTAGAAAAGTTGCGAACCGTTGACAGCTTTTTCATACGATACGCAAGAAAACGTATCGGGTCCAATATTGTCCTTCCTGCAGTACATATTTTCTTGGAAAGACATCGCGACAAATGGACTACGAGGAATATTCCGGCTGAAATGAATGGGTACTTCCTTGGAAACCTGTTTGAGTGGTAGGTACTACTGTCTGTGAGGGTCAGGAAATTATGCAGCCTCAGAAATTATTTGTTCCTATGGAAATCAGCGATGCTTGGAGAATGATTCTTTGTAGTTTAAGCTTTATGTTTTTATATTGGAGTTCATTTGCTTTTGGAAAATATTTTTATTATTATTATTATTATTACTAGGCTACAAAGCGATAGATGTGATATGATGATTAAAGAATCATCTGTTATATCGTCATTGCTAGTGTGGTCATAATTAATGGACTCGTATTGTGCAGATCGAGAGTGTAATAATTAACAAATATTTAAAAAGATTTCGAATGGTCTGCGAATGTATAAATGTTGAATTGTTGCGAATGAAAAATATTGTTAACAGTTAAGAGAGTTGAAAAAATAAAATCGAAAGTTCTGAATTTATGAACATCGACGTTCTGAATTGTATTTTATGAACGACAAACTTTTTAATACAATAGTCTACTCGGTTATAAATTGTGATACTGTCTTTTATAAAAAATAAAATCCATCTTACAAAATATTTACTTACCTGTTTCCATTCGATTTATACCATATCGATGTTTTAGAGTCATACCTTTATTGGCATTCTGTAATTCAATCTTCCGAGATAATTGCCAAGGGTACAGAAAACATTTTTATGATCATTGATAAGCTGCTACGTTTTATCTGTCTGAATCTCGCATGTTCATTATTATTCCCCTCTCACTTTTGCTGTCCATAGGTTAATCCCATAGCGCGAAGGTTACAATGATGTTGTGAAGAAACCGAGAAAGTGTGATTATAGGGAGGTAAACTGAATGCTTGTTCCGTTGAGAATATATTGCACATGTACATGTATACATACATTCAATTCGAAAGGATTCTTAATTATCACTTTCGTCTCCTGATTTGCAGTATATGATAATAATGCATAGTTCTTCTAACCGGAGTCAACTATGGATTCTTGTGATATTTACAGGTACAAGTTGTAACTTGTTTAGAAATTATGTTTGTTTTTACGTAAGTAAGAGTTAATAAAACATATCGAGTATATAGAATCTATAACTAAAAAAAAATCAGTTTAGTTAAGACTGAAGGAGAAAATTACAAAATGTGATTTTGTCACTTTTATCATATCATAGAATCAATCATATTGAATATTGTTATAAGCAATCGACACGTACTAAACTACACTACTAACAACAAAATTATTTTTATTCCCACGCATAAATACAACAAAACAGAGAGTTAAAAAATGTACAAATAAACGTTTCTTTACATTGGGATAAATCAACTTAAAATATTAAATAAAAATAATATTTCTAATTTTTGCTCTTCAACACAAAGCTTCCAGTTTTCAGAATCATCATTATAAGAATAATCCCAAAACGCTAGTTAATCGTATCAAAAATTCTGATTAAAGACATCCAATTTTACTTGATACAAATCCTTTCCACCTTATCCACTAACAAACGAGAAGTAAATAAACCAAAAAAAAAACCAATATTCTCATCAGCATCTTTCTTCGCGTACGCCCCAAAAAACACATTAGTTCCACGTTACCGTTTAAAATATCATGAAACGCCCTAGTTGATAAAGTTTCCCGCAGTACTTTGCGTTCGCGAATATCGTTAGCAACACGAGCGGCGCGGAGATGAGCGAAGTGTGAAAGCGTAACTGCGAAAAGTGGGAATTGTGAAGGTGGAAAGAATGCACACCGGGAGAAGAATAAAAATGAATGCGAAGAAAAAGAGGAGTAGGAAGAAGAAGAAGAAGAAGAAGAAGACGAACGAAGATGAAAAAAAGAGCGAGCACGGTCGTGCAGGGGTGGGGATGAAAGTTAAACGAGCAGAGAAAGGACTAAATAGCCCGTTACCGTCGGTCGTGTGTAACTTGCGAGGCTTGACTTACTCGTCTATTAGTCGGCGCGCTGCCGACCCTCCGCCTCGAAACTTCGTTTTAATACGGCCGGCATCGAAGAACGAGAGGAAAGGAAAAGCACCGTCTCCGATGGAACGGTAACAAACCCGGTCCGGAGCGCGGAGCCTTAAGCCTTCTAGTTTCGTCTACGCTCACGGCTTCCTCTCGGCAACTTTTACGGAATTCCTCTCGACGCGATCGTTCCATCGCGAACGGAAGCGCCTTTCGAACCGCGAGCGGAACGACCGGCTCTTCCTCAGTGTAATCTCCTCTCATGCTGATAGCCCGAGAACAAGCAAGGCTTCCTATGGATCCTCTGATGGAAATTTCAGTTGTTTCATTTGTCTCAATAATGTACAGATTAACCTCTAACGCTGTGATTTTTTTTCTGATTCGGATCGCATCCAAAATCTTGACCGTTTTTCCGTAGAATTATTCTTCTGTAGCAAAGAAAGGCAGAAAGAGTTATTAATTATTTATTAATTATTTGGCGTTATTATCCTTGCATCGCAATATTTTCACCTCAGCTACGTTATTAAACATTTTCATTGGACACCAGTTATCTTGCATGTTACGACTGTTTTTAAGTCATTTAGAAGCGTCGGTCATCACTGACTGATATGGCGCTTAACATGTTAAGCGAGGAATTGCTACAATCATTCGTTTAGTAAGGAATATTATTTTGGGTACAAGAACGAATGAAACAGAGAATGCTTGTTTTACTGCTTCTATTGTCCTCAGTTTTTATAGTGTATCTTTGTGTGAATAGTATAATATACGTAGGATATGTTATGATGAAATGATTAATGATTGTAGTCAATTAGAGTATACATATTTTTTTCACCGATTATGAGGTTGATAATTTGGAAGTTAATAGAATTTGTATAGTATGCAACTAATGTGACATAATAAGTTTAAATGTAATGCAATTGGATATATTTTCATATGGGAAAGTGAATGCTAATTTATTACGTATGCTGCATTGCTTAAGTCGATTAAAATTTTATTGCGTTAAATATAATGTATTTAACTCAAAAACCTTTAAGAAAATGTTTTATATTCTAGAGAAATAATAAGAAACGACTGTATTTAAATCAGATGTTGAAAAGATTCCGAAAATAACTGTTTGAAACTGTTATATATCAGTTCGGTTCTTAAAACAGTCGTGAAGAACCGAAATAAACTCAACCGATATACCGAATAATATTTATGTTTTATTTTGGTTCTGTATAATTGTTTCAAGAAACGAAATCGATATCATAACTGTTTTCAATCGCTTATATAATTACTCTTGAAATATCATTAAGTAAACTGTTAAAGAAAAGGTAGCCAGTATAAGAATCCTGGGGGGGGGGGAGGTACCTCGGAAACATTATTGATTATTCTAGAATAAGTATGATTATATTTAACTATTTTGTATGTTAACATACTTTTATAAGTGTAGGTGCATAATGTGAGCGTTAATGCAAAGGGTCTTTTAATTTGCTTCCCCTCTATGACCTTATATAAAAGCAAACATATACGGACTCACGTATTTACTTCACTTAGTTTATTCATTGTAGAAGTAAATGTACTGTAAAGCTTGAATTTTCATGAACGGAGGAGAGTTTTTTCCTTGAATTGATGTGATGAATTATAAGATAAGGGGATAAAAGTTTATACAGCAACGAATATACAGCGGAGATTGATGCAAGCGGCAGAGCATGCTTTTAACCTGGCTAAATTCGCTAAATATTCAACAGTTTACCTAGATTGATGAATTTACATATATAAAAAATTACTGTAGTAGAATTTTTGGAAATTGCAACTCCGAAGCGGATACTTCTTCTGCATAAATGTATTAAGAGCTGGGGGAATAAAAATTTCGATTTATTTACACTTTTAAATTATTTCTTAAATGTATTTAATATATCAGGAAAGTAACATTCGAATTGGATCATTAATTTCACTTTATTAATAATGGAAAATTAGGATGACGATATCTGGATTACTTAAAAATTCAATACTACCTATAAATGTAGTAACAAATTCGATCATGTACGACAGAGCATGGATTCGCTATCGTTTGAACACACAATCATTAAACACAAAATACCTGAATAGATGAACCAGTAACGGTGAATTTAAATCTCCGAAACTTTACAGTATGAAGATATTTTTACAATGAAAGTTACTCAAAGTCAGAATGTAGAACGCAGAATTCTACGAAGACGTGACCAAAAAAAAATTCACAGAAGAAGAGCACAGAAGTTCTGCAAAATATAATTGGATCAGATAAAAAGAACCACTGAAGTAACTTATCTATTTCTGGCAATAGAGATAAATACTTTAAACCATCCTCGCTTGATTCCAAGAAAAGTATACTTAATTTTTTAAATATTTTTGTCACAAATGCCAGACTCAATGGCTTTTTAAATTAATGTATTAGAATTATTATATAAATTTCCCTTATTTAAAAAATTAAATCTAAAACCTCGATTATCCGATGTAATTAGACAATTCTAAGCATCGAGTTCGTGAATAATTAAAACTCTGATTTATTCATATCAGAGAAGAAAAATAGTAACTCGGTTAATCGAGGTCCTACTGAATATATATCTCTAATGAAAGCTCCTATAACATACAGAATAATAAATATACAGATTTAATGTAATTGAAATAAATTAAAAGGAGCAAAGTAACTAGCATACAATGTATTGATGAAAAGAACTATGCGAAACAAAGATGTCCGCACACAGTGAAACTTTGTATATAAAGTTTCGTTGCAATGGACGTATGCACAGCGTGCTGTCCAATGAACTGCCTTGGCTCTATTATTTCGTGCTCGTGCTACGAGGCACGTTCCACGGTTTATTCGGATCCGATAGAGCTCCGAGGACACGATCCCCGGAACATTTCTCCGTGCTTGTCTCGATTCTATTGACCAATCTCATCAGCACGATCACGCGGATACAAATGGAAGCTCCGCCTTTAGCTCGTATTCTTCCATGGCGATTAAGCTTGATGCCCTTTGGACCGGAATTTCAGCCAAACCGTCATGGATTCGATAGATGATGAACTACTTTGCTTCAAAAAAATATAATTCGGTACTTCAAGACACGCGTGCCATCTGTTGCCGCCATTTTGTATTCACTGTAACTCACCAAAATGGCGTCCACTGATCTGGATGAAACTTTGGACGAAAATAGTTTTTATAAAAAGATTAAATAATTGTTCTTTGCTGTCGATAATTAATTATTCGTATCGAAAGAGTGAAAATGATCTGCAATGTTGAGGGTTAGAAAATATATTTAGTTCAATATTTTGGACACTCCTTAACCAGGAATAATATTATAGAAGGGAAATGATGGATTTTTAATAAAGGATCTAGCTGTGTATATAAATCTAAAAAATTTCAAGTCGTTTGAATGGTGTATCGAAAAGCGATTCCTCTTTTATTAATTTTCTTCGTTAAATATTAATTAATTTCCACATAAATACATAAAAATCCACAGTCTATTTATAACTTTAAAGGTCACTTGCCAGTAATCAACATACTTGGGATGTTCATCTTGTCTAGAGGAATTCTGGGGAGCAAGGTAAGACAAAGTCTGGGCGTATTAACCAGACTGAAGACTTCATCGACGTGACCGTTTGACAACCGTAGAAACTTCGATCAACTTCGCTGGCCAATCTCTGACGCACGAATGGCATTTCCACGTAATGCTGTACTGTCTCGACTACCTGCTTTCAGATTAGATCGTGTAACCGAACAACTTTGCGTTCAGAACACTTGGTGGCGATTGAAGTTCTAACTGGAACCAAAGTTCTCGTTACCTTTATTACGGTCGCACCGATGTCATACGAATGAGGTGTAATGGAGGCCACGAAATTTCGGATGTCTTGGTTATGGCAGCTGTTAAAGCTTGCGCAAACCTAGGTCCGTATCGTCATTGGTTCGGCGTAAATGTTTAACAAACGTGGCATCCCCGATTATTAAACATTAAAACTACTGTTGGATGTAATTATAAAAATAAGCAAAAATAGGATTTAGTTGCTTTTAAATCTTGCATTGTTATTGTTAAGGTAAATATTAGAAACAAATATTTAAATATGATTAGGTACATAAAACGAAACTATTTGTTGGTTAAACAAACGAAAACAATGTATAATATTAGATAGGTATAATAGACAAAAGATATTACGAAGGTAAGATAATGTATAAAATACACATAATGTATTGTTAATAATAATTACAAGGAAGGAGGTAGTTCAGTATGAGAAAATAAGTCAAAATATACCATGAAATTTTTATTTTAAAGGTTTCTTTTTAAAAGAATAAAAATTGAAAAATGGAAAGCCAATGAGTTTAAAGACAGAATGATACGTATTTGATGCTTGTTCGGATACACTATGGTTATTGTTAAATTATTAAATAGTAAATTATTTATGTAAAATAGAAGAGCAAAGGTTACAAACATATTACGAAGACTCATTCCTTTATCACTAAACTCTGTACAAGTTCTGCAAAATGACAGTATTTCTCAGATTTCTCTGAAAGAAGTAATACATAAAGATACACACGATCATCTAGAAATTTGCAAACAATTGTCATAAGCATACTAAAGTAAATTAGATTTTCATTATATTAATTATAGTATTTATAACAATTGTATTTTTCTACTTCGTAATTTATTAAATTTACCCTTGCAACTTTTTAATCACAAAGTCTCAGTCTTCCTCATTCCCTCAACAAACAAACAAATGGTCAAACTACTAACCAGCCAACAAGCAAACAATCAACAATTTTATCGATGAACCGCCTAAGTAACAGCAACAACATATTTATTACTGAAAACAATTTCAAATGCAAACATTACATTCTTACGGTGCCAATGAAAATCTAGAGTTCCTCCACGCACGTGTAAATATTCAATATTGTACTTTATTTACAAACTTTATGGGTCGTGCATCGAGACCACCGTATAAGCGGGATTACGTATGCAATCGTTGCGGTAAATATTTTTCCCCAGTTATCTGCTTGACGCCGGCTTCCAGAAAGGGCGAGAAATTGCGGGTAAAAGAGTCGTGGAATTGAATTTAAGGTTTTCACTCGAGGGAGAAAATTTCGTTACTGAATTTACCGGTTCGTAGACGTAATACGTTTCGCAATATTTGCTCAAGCCACTACCTCCCGCAGTATGCCTTCACCCTTTTCCCGCTTCCTTTCTTGTTAGTCCCCCGTAACTCTCTTCGATTCGGTCTTGATACTTGCCCGCGCGAATCATTGCCACGCCATCCCGGTCTTCACCGCCATTTTTCATACCCACCGCCCCGGAATATCTCACTATTTCTCCATTATTCCAACGGTAAATTTCTGCGAGGAAAATGGCACGGAATCTTCGAAGGCGCCGCACTATTCGCGGTGCCAGCAAGCAACGGTGAATTTATTCCTGTCGATAAAGAATGACCAAGACACCGGTGTGTGTGGTCTAATTCATTCTGTTTATTGGATCTCATTCTTTTCTGCGAATATTGGAAAAAAAGAATGGTTTAGCTTGAAAAAGAATGTTATCATGTTCTACTGGCTATATGATTTAGTCTGTTCTTCTGTCACCCTTTAAGGGACCCTCCTGGTCTTTGAATTTCTCTTAAAATTTTTGTGTCATTAAGAATGGACTTTTAAAGTATTTTTATGTAATTTTTGATATTAGGAGGGTTGTGATGTTTTCAAAGATTTACAGAAGATTATTAACGTATCATTAATTGATACTTCGTTACCCATTTATAATTATTTCTTTATTGTAGGTGTTAATTTTTGGGAAAAACATCTATATAGAGTAAATTTTATTAATATGCAAAATGAATTCAATAAGAAAATACATTTTATATGGAAATGTATATTACATGTTCGCTGTAATAATTATATGTTCTTCACTGTCATTATCAACAAACGTTATACCAATATATTTACATATTGAAAAATAATTTTCATCATTTAGCAAGCACATAATACTTAACAGTGTTGTAACTTTTTAAAATATTATAGAAATATAATATTCTTTTCTAGATTCGTACTTAATAGAAAAAAATTTGTTTCATTTTATGTCATAACAAAGAATTTCATTTTCTAAAATGTATAACATTCGAGGTAACGAAAATTATTTGCAAGCTACACGGCTCCAACGTCCAGTGACAAAAAATTCTACCATTTCCAATTTCTCTGGCTGTACAAATTTAACAACATATTGAACCAATATTTTTACTCACCTTTGAAGACTGTTTTTTTCATCATTTCAACATCGCCGATTCTAATAAAAAATATATATGTAAAAATAAAAATATACTGTGTTAATTTAATGTGAAAATTAATTGAAATTGACAGTTTCGTAGGAAATACAAGTAAATATATAGTAATTTCTAATGAAAAACATTCTCTCTTCTGAGTGAATTTAAAGTTTATATAAAATAATCACATGCTGTTAACAGCTATATAAATACTGAATATTAATTTCATTCATTATGGAAAGTAGTAATAAACCTTCAAATAGAACATTACAAAGCATTAATCTTTCACACCAGAAATTCATTTCGTAAGTGATTTTGCGCTGATGAGGAAGTGATCTTCGCTGTAAGCTTCCTGCGACCTGAGCAATTTTCATTATTTGAAAGCCTAGTTACGCTTCACTTCGTTTTCACCGTGGAGGCAGAAGCTACAGCATACTTCTCAAGGAAGGCTTCACCGAAGTTAAGCATTCACTATGCAATTCAACTGAACTTTTTCATGTAATCGTACTTATTAAAATATTTGTAATTGGTCTACAATATGTATTTAAATCTGTAATAAAACGGGAATATTTATTTTATTTACAATGTATGTTATTATTCACGCGAAAATGTACATTTTAATACATTTGCATGAGTGTGATTAATCATACAAAAAAAGAACCGTTAATTCAATAAATGTAACTTTAAAAATAATTGTTAGAAATATTCAAAACCTCCGCCGAACTTTAAAACATTCAATATTTATTTTAAAATCGATAATATTTTTTTGTTTAATTTCAATTTGTGGCTTGTTTTCTGAACTACTTAAAAATGAGATTTATTTGTTTAAAAATATTTACTTCTTTTGAAATAATTTGCTAAATAATCATCCAGTTATAACAATGAAATAATTAAATCAAATTTTTGTAAGAAAATATTTCATTTCATCAGTAGTACTTTACCATTTCCCTGTTTTTATATTCTCCAAAGTACCATTGTTTAGTTATGAAAATTATTATAATAAAGCACAAAAAATATATAAAAACTATGTTATTTTCGTTTATTTAATTGCTAACTGAATCTTTTTTTTTCTTAATTACTGATTATGATTAATTCATAGAATAAAAGACAAATTTTTTAAGAAAAACTTTTAGTTCATCTAACTTAAAACTGTTGCTCTATTGTACAAGATAATGACCAAACGGGCAGTTAATCAATTGTAATTCTTTTTCTTAATTTATTACGGACATTCACATTATTTCATGTAGAAATTAATTCGACGCTTTTTAAGATAAATCTATTATTATTTATAAGATAACCATACAGCCTTTAATCCTCGAAAAATTCGGGAAATTGTTCCATTTTCAAGAAATTGAAGATGTTTGTTTCAAAAACTGCCAGAACAGCTAAATATAATGAGGCAATGAAACCCATAAACAAATAAAATAAAAGCTTCATCATTTACTAAACAGAAAGGCACTAAGTTCACTTCTACGCGAAATATAAGCAAATAACAACAAAAACAGAACAAAGTAGACCCACCAACGATACAAATAATTTGTATACGTCAAAACATTCTCATACTTCAGTAAACAATGCTAACCATTAGACAATCGAATTCTCGTATATTATGTGAAAGGGCAATTTACCTTATGCACTCGTCCAAACAGAAGCCGCGTTTGCGCGCAGAACCGAAATTTAATACGATTTCTGGCAAAGCGATCGGGGATACGTAACAACGATGGGTTGAGAATCAACTTGCATCGACGACCTCCATTTCAGAGGCCAGAACACCTCAATTACTTGGGCTTTCGAGCTTTGCTGATACACGTAAATTACAGATGCGTCCCACGCGGCACCCCCCTGGGGCAGCAAATTCGCATGGTCAATGCTAAGGTGCAAGTACAATGGCGCAAAGCGGGCAGAGAAATTGTACTACCAATGAAATATTCGCTGTCGTCCGGCATCGACCGAAGATTTGTCAAACGGGAATTGATTTAGGTACGGGGGCCTTAATCCTCCGGGGAGCTGGCAGCACCAGTTGGTTTGCCTTAGAATTCGTTCGATTGCCACGCGGCCCGCCGTTTCTACGCAAATAAATTGGGACCTTTATATCGGTCAAAGGACACAGGGCTCATGTTTTATTCCGGTCGTACGAAATCGTATGACGCATCGCAGTAGGCTTCTCGGACGTAAATTTACGATGCCGTTACCAAACAAAATATTGATGAACCGAAATGTTATTTCAAAATCTTAAAGCGATGCGATTGCTCTACATCCCGTGTAGACGGATGTTCCTCAAGAAATTCGGTTGTAAAATTTTATTTCGAACTTTACTTGAGAACGAAATTGTGTTTTGTATTGGACGAATGACTACAGCTTGTAGTGGTAGTGAATTTAATATTGTTTTGGAAAAGGATTTCAATCGATAGTAGGCTATCTATTGTGTGGTTTTTAAATGAAATTGAATTAAAGTGTAATATGCATGAGCAGATGTTGACACGGAAGGAATAAATGAAACTCAACACTCGAGAAACCCGATTTATATGAATCCAGGGACGAGATGAGCAGGACAAAAGCAGGTTACTAATTACATCATATGGTAAAAATTGTTATTACTTTGTAACATGCCGTACGGTGCCTACGTAACACACTTTTTACGAGGTCGTATAATAAATGTTTCTGCGGGTGCATAACGAGGGGCCCTAATTACATTCGGAGCAAGCTTCACCACATTTGGAATCCCAGATTCTCCTAAAACAGATGTGCTTGAGAAATGTTTCTGTTTGTTGTTGGATTACTATGAAATGTAAAATTTGTATTCTGGAAAAATGAAATGAAAGTTGCAGTAAGTGATTTTTAATTAAAAATATTATACATCTAATACATCGAAGTAAATGGTAATGTGACTTCAAACTGCTAACGTAAATTCGTAAATTTATAAACTCGTAAATTGTTATTAGTCGTCATTGAATACGTAAAATTTACATATATCAAGTAATAAAATCGTTGCCGGTTGGAAGTAAAATGAAATAACGCATAACATTGAACAAATTATTCTGTTTGTCTATTTCATATGGTCGTTATTTACAGAAATCCATATCACCATTTTCTGACAACAAGAATTAAACGAAATGTTATTTGTGCCAAAGGCTAACCGTTACACGAAAATCACTGTCGAATGTGTATTTGCATTTCATAAAATTCACAGAAATAAAGCAAATGTAATTGACGAGAAGGTTTTGCCCAAAATGTATTTGTATTTGAATATGTTATTGATTTTAACAACGTTTGTTTGTTGATTATATTTACCTCATTGCTAAGAAATTTTTAAATACAAAAATAACATATTCAAATTAAACTCATGTACAACGACTATAAATATCTGTCCTACGCATATGGAAAATAAAGAAAGCTTAGTAATTTTTTTAAACAATAACCCCAACAGAAATAATTAGACTATTCTAGATGACATGTGTACCCAAAATTATAATTATCATTGTTATTGAAACATTCATTAAGAAGTTCTCAACTGTAAATACAGTATCCATTCTTAAAAAATCACACATAAATGCACACTATTAACTGCACATATTACAATTAGGTGCATATGTATATAATAATCAAATGTTATACATAAATAAGTAACACACTGAACAAACCGAATTGTGTTAGATTTCTAAGATGCAAAAAGATTAACAAAGCATTCACTCTGAAAGGTTTTGACTTTTCATTTTCTATTCTGTCAAAAAAATTGCTTTGATTCTATAAGTAATTTAATGAGTCCAAGTTTGGCGTTCAGCATTCCAATCGAACTGCGACCGATCGACTTTGATTGCTAGAATCGAATCAAGTGAACTGTCCGTAGTTAGATAGGGGACAAATCTCGTAGGATAAATCGTTATAGGCGTTCATCCTCACCATAAACTTCGTCGTTAGGCTAAGAAGAGAAAAGAAATCTATATCGTTAAATTGTTACTCTCGTGTCATGGATGCCGTTTCTTTTTTCCCCATAAATAGGAAGAACACGTCCTCTACCAAACGCGATCACCATTACCTTTATACCGGATTCCATTAACCTTACATACGTGTCCGGGACCACGTACTGTCGGAACAGGGGTAAATACCTTCGGTTAATGGTCCCTTGAATGGGATCGGAAATAGTTGCCATGGAAAGCTTGATACCCAGGGAATAGCTACTAAAATGAATGCGTGTCTGGAAGAACAATTATCACTTGCGCACTTTCAGCGCCTGCTTCTCGTCTCGGAGATTGCCGAAGTTCCTGATAGCCCGCTACGGTTCCGTTTCCTGAGACAATCGCGGTGGTTTAAATCGATTTCGATGCAAACCTCTATATGGTTATGACTTCGAATATTGCTGGTCGATCGTTCGATATCAGCAGTTAAGATTCGTTAAAACTTTTCTTAATAGGTTGGCTGCCTGATGAGTTATTATGTGTTAAGTTTATTCAATCAGTTGCTTCAACTTTAATAGTGTATCTTTAATGAGTAATCATGTAGGTAATTACAATTTCTATAAAGGAAAACTATATTATAGGTATATTGTTTGTTTCAGTGCTAGTAATTAAGTCTCCAATGTATAGCTTTGTTTTATTAGATTATCCAGAAATAAATTGTAGTTGTCAATAGTAAAGTATGTACAGCTTTTCTTACAAAATATTATTAATCTAAAATCGAAGGTGAATAAATAATGAAAGAAAAGATTTTATTTTGTATCCATATTCAATGACTATAACTATGGGTTTCTTTTTATGGAAAAAATATATTCTGTAATACATTTTGTTCTTTAAAAATATAGAACTTTAAGAAGATAATCACGAATGTTTTCAATCTTTGCAGTATATGTATAATGGTTTTATCCACAAACTTTACCCAAATATATGTACACGATCCCCTTTAAGAAGTTAAAGAGCAGGTATAGACGTTCCGATACTAAATGAAAATTTAGTACCTAGAATACTTGATCAAATTAGTATTAGCATAGTACAATTTCAAGCATCTGATTCGTTAGCACAGAATCGATGCAAATTTCGGGAATATTGCTGGAATTAATAGCTGAAAAAGGCGAGAACGGGCAGTTACTGTTTGAATGTACAAGATGATTCATTACGTTAATAAATACTTGATTGTATAATTTTGAGAACGGTTCTTGCAGGTACTTTAAATGAAACGACTGCGCAAGGGTTCGGCGAAATGAGAATTTCGCAGTAAATGCTTGCGGTAAAGGGTTCCACCACAGAAAACCGACAACAGTTACGAGCGGAACGTCTATGTCTTCGGAACAGTTTCCAAAATTAACAATGACGTAATCCCGGTCTTCCGGTTTTCTTGCCAAAAAAGTAACAGCAACGCCATCGAATCGCCACAACACACCTTTTTAGAAATTTCGTTTGTTTCGTGCCAGCCTGGAAATTACTGTTAAGGAAACAATCACTTTAAACATTGCAAATTAAGAACGAATCATGAATTTTTATTTTATTTCATTAAACTACAATTTATTTTAATCGCGATGTTCATTAAAATTACAATAAAACAGAAAGTGTCAATAAAATTAATTCTGAGAGGTATTAAGTCACATATAAATACCGTACTTTGTATTACACTACCTTAAAACTTTTATTAAGCATAACGAGAAAAGAGAATTTATACAATTTTACTAATTCAGTCTCTATTTCATATTAATCACTATTTACAAACTCCAATAAATCAAACGCACCTACTAAATTACCTCTTGCTCTATGATTTATTTCTTAACCATAATGTACAACTACTTTATCGTTAATTATTTATTAGAAAAATAAAAAATTCTGATACTTATTTTATGTCTACGTTTACTCCAAATGGTAACGATTGATAACAGAAAATTACTACGTAACTTGGATTTAAAAAAAATAAATAACACTTAGATGTGTCAAATTCAGTTTAAAATTTTCGTCACGAGTCTGACACGATATTGTCTGACGAGGGATTAATAATACACGAAAAGCCTTGCAATACAAAAAAAGAAACACATCTACAATTAAAATTGTCAATACAACAACACTAATCATTACAAAAATTTGAAAGAAATCATGAAAACCACACCAAAACTGTCGCCCGATGAATCAAACTCAGACGATTAATTTCAACGTAAGTTTCCCAAACTGAAAATCGCCTAGCACGCGCCGAGTTCCACTGTACAGGCGTCACCAATCGCGGATCGCCGCGTCGAAGGCGCGGCAATTCATTATCGGTTGCGCCGCCGGTGAAAATCAGAAAAGTCCGCGCGGCGACCAATCTTGTTATCTCGCGAGGATCGACAACAGCGTGGCTCGCGGAAAGTCGAATTCCCTAGATAACGATACACGCCGCGCGGGGCTGCAGGCCGGTGTCGAGCACTTCGCGATGGCGTGCACACGAGCTGGACATTAATCCAACTGTCCTCTCCTCGGTGAACACCATAAATTACAGGATTCCAATTTCCAGATGGGGCGCGGGGCCGTTGTTATGTTCTCCGGTGCTGCGAACGGGAGAGGCAACAGGAAGCAGCGGTCGGGGGTTGGGCTACTGGAAGAGGAATCCTGTACGTCGGTCATACAGGTTGCGTTTAATTATCCACGGTCCTCGCGGACACTTCTAAGGACGCCGAAGCGGCAACGGGTATTGGATTTCCGGTAGGTAGACGAGTGAAAATCCTGTTACAATTTAATTGTTAATTTACCACCTCGCCTAACCGGTGCCAAGTAGGCCACTCTCTGTAGCTGAGACGAAAACAATAGTCTCCGACGGAGTTCGCCCAAAGACCTCAATTCCTGTGTTCGAGGCGTCTCGCTGAGCCGTAGGTGAATCGGCTACGCGAACACACGCGCGAAACGTTTGCCACTTAAAGGAGAGTTTGATCTCCGGCGAGTTTCAGGCACCAAATCCTGCCCCTTGCCACTCTTCCTCTCATACTATAGCGGGACACGCTATACTCCCCGTGTGTGATACGACCTTAGCGAACACAGTCGTCAAGATTCTCCCGGATGCATTCCTACGGAACTAAAAGCGAATCAATATCTTGTAAAGCGGGACATTATACTGGGGTTAAAGGAAGATGGTTCGAGCGTGTGTACGTAGTTGTGTACGTGCTGTTCGAGATACTGTGTACTCCTGGGTGAAATGTTGTTATTTAAACAATAAACGGTTAGTTTGTCTTAACTGCTTTGATGCTGCGACGACGTTTAGAGTAGTGGCTCAACGTTTGGTATTGTGTAGATACTTTTCATCGTTACGGTTTACGAAAGAAGGTTAACCTGCTAACTGTGGAATTTAGTTTCAAGAATCTCTTGTTTCGCGCGTAATGAAATGAGAAAATTAAGTGTATACTTGTCAAACGCAGGACACATGTACTTAGGGTATATTTGAATGAAAAACTAAAGTAAAATGTTGTTTTGTTCTATTTGTGAAGACTGCGATGATGAGCATTCTTATTAGGTGATTGGATCTCTATAACTTCAATCAGAAAAATAGAAGTTGTTTTAAGTATAATAATATACACCAGAACGAAAAACTAACAATGAATTAATAATTAATGATATGAAATTAATAACTAAATTAATAATTGCGATCTGATTATTTTCCTACAACTGTGTACATTGATTGAGATATATAAAAATTCTGAGATTTTTTAACTTTTGAACGTAAATACGTGTCTCTGTTTAAAATTTATTAATATCCTTTTTAACTCATTGTATAAAAACAATTTTTTCATAAAGATAAAAGCACAAAAAACAAAGATAAATACTTTTTGAAGAAACGAATTTGTTATTAATCATTGAATTTTAATATACAAATTGACTTTACAAATGTTCATATATTCTACTGTATTTGCTGTCGTATCGTTATTAAATAGACTAGAGGTTCCATTCAAACTGTTAAAATATTGACATTATCGATGTAGACTTGTTGTATGTAATATTACAGAATACGCTCAGCCATAATAATTATCATGAATATATATTGAACAAATAGCTAGTTACATAGACTCTAGATCAATTAAAATGATATATTTACAAACTACAGTAGATCCGAATTTCAATGAATTATATCGGAATTTTCTTAATGAACAAAAGATTCAAATAAAACATGCATTCTCTCAACTAATCAATTCAAAAATTAATAAAAATACAACTATTAATATTTACATGTAAGTTATTCATACGGCTGAACTATGTATACTTTTAAAATATACTTCAACTCTTCAAATTACCAGCGAAAAGTTTTTATTCGCTTAATAAATAACAAGAACTTTCATATGGAGAATATAATAAAATTTTCAACTGTACGATGTTGTGTTTTATTTCAAGTATTTACTGCTAATAAATTAGAAATTGGTTCCGTACACACGAACTTGAAGTAGCACGATCGTTACCCGTAGAACTTTGCTGGCAGAGCGTTTACAGAACAGCATCAACCAGTCTCTCCACCTCAAACCACAATTTTCTACGACGTTATTACTACCAACATCACTGTGCTACTGGGAGTACCTTAACCTCTGCCATTTTTCGATTTCATACAGAAAGAATGAATTTTTCTCACTCCCCGAGAGCTTTCCCGACCGTCGATCATTTATTTGTTCTTTTGTTCCTTATTTCGTTTCCGCTATATTCCAAGGTACTTTTCCTTTCTCGCCACACCGAATTTATGAATGAAACTGAAGGATAGTCAGGTTCTTTCTACCTTAATATAAAATATTAGAGTAACAAATTTAAAATTAACAGAATTCCAACTTATTAAATGGTAAATACGAATAAAGAATTTTTTATATTCATAGATATATTCATAAAGAACATGTTTTTTCATCAAGATGCTTGTAAAATTGTATGCGAAAATAAAGATTGTTGCATAAAAATGCATAATACAATAATAAACGAAAATGACTCCACGTTTTCAATGAACAAATATTTTTAATAACTTTTATCTCTCGCCGTATGATTTCAGTAAAAATACCAGACGATGTGTTAAATATTATTTTAGAAGTAATTATTACTGCTTCCACGAAAACAAACATATTTCCTCGTATGATCAATAAAATCAACTTTACAGCCTCGGACTGAATAAAAATCAAGATCGACTCACTTGATTCCAATAATCTGTTATACATTTATATTTATACGCCAATTAATTAAAGAACGGTTCAACTGAACCGTGTATATTTCATATTTCTCTTCTGAGCCATTCCTTTTATACGGTGGAATAATTTCAGATACGTACATAAATCCTGTTACCGTGCTCGTTCCCTACAAAATAAGAATCAGTCGCGTAAATAAACAATCGAGATGATATTTCGCCGACCGACCCCGGCCTCGAATGTTTGCGCCCATGAGGTGCAGTTTAAATACACGGCCGTATGACGAGAAACGTATGCAATGGTGGTTTGCACAGCGCAGTGTCAAAGTTTCTTTCATTAGCATGATTGATGATCCCTTGGCACGTAGCAGCTGGGCATATTTCTTTGCTGTTTTGTATCGAGAAGTCTGAATGAATCCTTTCAAGACGGATTTTACTCTTAACCGTTTCTGTTAGGCATTACTCTATTCGGTATGCGTAGAAAGTGCGGAACATACTATTCTTTATCTATGTATACACATATAGTTTTATGTAAATACATATAGCTGTATTAGAATAGAACAGTGGTCTATCATAGTTACTAATGTTAATAGTCAATATTATTAATAACATTGTAATATTGGTACTTAATCAGTATATAATAATTATTATATTAAGTACTTAGATAATAGTACTTAATTAGTACTTAATTAGTTCAAGAATATTTCATGAAATATTTTTTTCGAGAATTCAGAAATAAGAGTAACATCATTATTATTCTGTGCTACTCATATATACTTAATATGTTCTATACAGTGTGAAAATGTAAATATTTTTTAGTACTTAGTATAAATGTGTTTGGCAAAAATGATACTGGTAATCAACACTATTATTGTGCTGTTTGTATATATAGTATTTCTGATACGATACGAGAGAAGATAGGTGTGTTCAAATGGTTAAAATATGCAATAAGGATTTTTAAAATTAGATTTAAATCTCGTTAGTCATCCATGATGGGATTATATTCGTTGATTTATTACCCAAATATTCTTTTAACTTCGAGATTTACATAAATTTTTCTACATCGTAAATTTTATATTATTTTTCAAATACAAAAGCAGAATTTATAATTGAAATCGTTTTAATCGATAAATTGATTTGTAGACACTATAAAAATTTAATAACAAAGATTAAGTAAATTGTTCTTACGAATCTTGTTTTTAAAGCGATAAATTTCGCGTAAAATAAGATTTAAAATGATGTTTTAAAAGAATGACAATAAGGAAAAAAGAAAAATGAGACAGGGAATTACAGAAATAATAATTATACCGTAGGAAACTTTAAACCGTCTCTACCAAATAACATGTATGTGATCTTAGAAGTAAATAGAAGGACTTAGTTTGGCAAACATTGATCAATTTATCTTGAGAATTTTACGAGTAATTCTGTGTAATGTTATATAATATTCATTAAATATATTTATTCCGCTAACAGTGTTCGTCAAAATCACGTTTTCTACAGACATAACATACTAAAGTTCATTATTTTCACTGCGAATTATGCATTTTCTATCATTGTTTATAATTGTACTGCGAATGTTTCCACTAATTTACGAAGAAGAAAATTAGACAGAATTTCATTCCCTGTACTATGAATTATACTGTGTTCTTAATTACACTGAGGATTTCATACGTTTATGACGAGTGGAGATTTGTAGAAGAAAATGAAATAATAAGTTTAACACAAGTAATGAAGCTTTTGTATTTCTAGTGACTCATCAAATCACTTTGTTGGCAAATAAATTTCCCCTTGATCTTAATCTCTGCAGATAAATTTGTGCAGAACGTATTTGGAATTCATGCAGCACGGTCTCCAAATTTATATCCTTTGTTGTATTGTCAATTCATTGATAACATAAATTACCATTGATTGTCATAGTTAGGCAAAATAATTCGTCAATAAAATGTTCAAAGTAGCAAACTGAACTTAAACGGCAAACCAACTATAAATTAAATGAAACAGTTAGTAACAAATACAATATCCTTCTTTATCCGGAGACAAATAAAAAATGAAGAATAACATTTTCCACATAAAATTTAATTTTAAAGGCAGAGGAATTGGGAAATTTATTTATTTACATATTTCATATTAAGCTCTTTAAACATTCCCTGTTAATTGTAATATAATCGTTATAATACAACTGGCTAACCTAAATACACCACAAAATATAACTTAATTTAACTAAATTTAAAAAATGTTTAATTATTATTATTTGTTTTAAGATTTAGAAACATTTATATTGAAAACGTGTATACGTAAAGGGAAGCAAAGCATTTGGTGTCACTTTAAGTAGAACTACTAAGCAATGGTCAGACGACAACTGTATTAGAAGGCACAAGTGCATGTCAAATTATAAACATAATTTATTTCGCAGTTAGAATTTCATTACAACTATTTATCAATTTTTATTGTTTTTCATAGATAAAATCGACCACTAACAAATCCAATTACTTGTCCTGTACCACAATATGTATCAGTAACATAAACTGAATGTTGATTGTAATAGAAGGACATATCGAACAGAAATAAATAATCCTGCATATTTTCGTAATAAAACATTGAGATCATGTAATAAACCAGATCAATTGGTCGAGGAGATGGACATTCTAATGTGTTAAAAGTTCCTGTAATATTTCATACGCTTATTGTAACAGAAAATATATTGTACAACGAAACATCTCCAAGTATTCACTTTGTTAAAGTACTTTTCCAAGACGCAAATAGCCGAATAAAATTCCGGTGGGAATGTCTATGTTAATGCAATGCCATCTTATTTCACTTTAAAATGCTTGCTGTCGAAGCATATTTTCTCTCGATTTCTAGCACTTGCGTACCTTTTCGAATGATCGACGGGAGGAAAACACTTATTCGATGGCTGTATGGTTCGACATCATCTCTTTTCAAATTCAACCGGATATCTGTTGGCGGTTAGTGAACCGTTACACCAAAATTAATAGATCTTCGGCGCTACCTTTTTCGCCATGGTGAAAGTTGCCTGATACACAACCTCGGTGGCGGTTGCATCGGTTGGCTTTGAAATTTATGACCGCTTTGCGGCTTCCGGTGTCACACGGTGATCTTTCATTGCATCTCTCGCTGGAGTAATACCAAAAAAGAGAGGTTGAGAGAGAAAATTGCGAAAATTTATGCTATAAATTACTTTTAACTAATAGTCCCGCGATGAAATGAACTGTTAAATACATTATTCGAATTTAATGGTAATGCTGTTAACACTATTGTCATCTACGTTAGAATAAAAAATTATAAAACCTATTGCAATTACTACAGTTCAATAATTTCAGGTAACATTATAATGAAGAATTCTTTTTTCAGAGAAGCGATATCAAGGGTGAAAAATTTCTTTATCAATTCTTGGAATTTTTAATCTTCATGGTTGATCCTTCTACTTCGTTTTACTTCTTTATTCATCCTCCGGTTTTCCTTACCAACAAAATGTCAGACGTCTGATGGTAGAGGAAGGACCTGAGATAACTGCGCACGAAGGTAACTCCAAGGGTCTGAGAGTTCGGAAGCCGAGGGATTCAACGGAGCTGGAGGACCGCGAAGACTTATCAGAGATGACGAAGCGCTCCCAGGATGGTCCTTAGCGATTTCTACCAACCACCCTCTACCACAGGGTCAGGCAATTCTACAGGTTTATTCACATTGGGGATATGTTTGCAAATTCTGCTGCGATTAATCAGCTTCATACTTTTTCATTACCTATGATACCGAAGCTTTTAACATACCAAATCTGTATGTCTATGTAAAGGTAGCAAAAGTTTGGTGCTGGATAAAACCACTTTATCGTCAATAATTTTGTAAAATGAAAAGAATTGCTTGCTTATTCTGTGTCTACGTTTACTCTAAAAATTAAAGTTTGATAATAAGTAACCAATACTTCATCACTAGTGTTACACGATATTCAAGAACAAGAGGTTAAATATTTAAGAACATCTGGTAATATACTTTCCCTAGAAACGGTTAGAAATACAGGACTATTACTGTTCTCATTTAGGATGTAGTCGATGGCTCCCAAACTTTGGTACAAGCGTTTTTCAATAAGATAACGAAATAACGAGTGCTCTCTCGGAAAAGTGGTTACAGTTTCCTAGTCGTCGCGTGAGACGAAGAATGCGGTCGTATAGCATGGGGTGCGCTCGGTTTCGGAATTCTGAACATTCTCAAGTCCCGGAATTCCAAGCACTGCGATAAAGGCCGCGCTTCGGTGAATGTTCGGTATGTTTACGATTGCACGACGTTCGTGGACAGAATTTTGTTGCAGAAAGAAAACTGCATGTTCCGGTGATAAGCGACAAGAAATTGTATCCAGTGAAATTCGAGGGAAGACTAAAGCTACGGACACCAGTCACACGAGTAACAACTGGCTGCGCCGGCACTCTGAAGCCCGTTTGGGGAATCTAGTATCAAACGAAACAAATACTTTTGCTCTTCATCGGGTATTCTCGTTTTTACCCCGGTTTCATTGTTTCAACTATTTGGCTCCCTATTTGCTTCCTTCCAATCGTGTCAATAAACACGTTTCTTGTACTCTGTAGATTTCATATTCACTGTTACATCAGTACAGCGAATTCAGAAAGAAATAAAGGAATTTAGAGAATGAAAATTTTAGACAATGGAATGACAACTTCTCGACTTCCGAATAACAATGATACTGATAATTTCTACGTTTATGTTATTATAGAGAATAACACTATTATTAAAATACATCTTATTCATATTTATTTATCTATGTTTATGTATCCATATTGTCAGCAAGTACAGAGGTACTGTAAGTGCGTTTATTATTGTTTGTACTGTAAGTACAAAGGTTACTATTAAAAACAAATAATGAATTCTTTACCGATTTACCGAATATTTGAATAAAGTAATATTTACTGTATAAAGATTATTTTCATTACATTGGAATATGACATTAAAATAATGCTTCACGTTTTACGCCTCAACATGAAATTTATGAGGAAGGTTGTAATTTACACAGTACATAAAATAAAAAATTATATTTTTAATGGTATCTTCCAATTTTCGCTTTCAAATAAAACTGTTTTCTTAATTCCAACGACAAAAATTCCGTTGCATCGGTGTACCGTTTAATTATTTAGATCGGAATACGATTCACAGTTACATACTTCTTCTCCACCTTATATTCTTAGTGACACCGCGCGCAAACGGAAATGCATAGAAGCTTTTCGCAAACTGGAACTGTAAACCCAGAGCTTTTAAATATAATTTAAATCCAGATGCTGTGCATAATTAAAAAATATACTCCGAGCGTCACAGGGTTAGTAAAAAAGAAAACGAACGTTGTACATACATTTCGCAACAAAACACAATTTTTTTCTTGCCGTAGTTGCACACTTAGGACGCCTTTTTCCTCCTTACACAAGATTATACCGTCAAGATTATACTGGCAAGTACGACATTCTGTTTAACGAAACGCCTGGACCGTTCGTGTTCTGTTTTTTTCGTTGTCGTGTTCTTCGCCCGACGAAAAAAGTCCTTTTCCACACGTTCCACATGCCAAATAATATTCAAACGTGTTGTTTGATCTGTTTATGGCTCGACGAGGAAAGGGAAACATGTTTCAGGATTAAAGTGACATTATTCTCGGAGTGCCATTAAATTAATTACTGGTCTTAGTTCTGGCGCCGGTTATTGTGGACACCCAGCTGTTCGCCATTTTAAATCCGCCGCAGCGGAGTACATCCACTGACAGATATTCGAACCGGAGATAGTGTTAACGGTATTGTCGATTACTTTTATCTTGATTCACCGAATACGTACAATTCCACCGTGCAACAATATCACATTTCATATAATCTGTAAATGGATAACGTGATTCCAGATCGATGTTAAACATTCTCAGATAGCTATACAAATACAACGCTATTAATGTGTTCCCAAAAAGCGAAGCCAATGAAACATTACTATAAATAAAATATAAGTTTTTAATATTCTATTGAGGAAAAATCTGTTGAAAATACTGAAACACGTTTTGAATTAGTTTTTAATAATACTTTACCCATGAAGTTTTCTTATAGTGCTATTGAACATGAAATCAGTTTACTTTTATAATATATACAATAGGTTCGTATTCGAATTAAAATGTTCTGTGCCTAATGAAAATAAAAATGGATGTCACAATTTTTCTGGTTTCGAAATTATTGGAAAAGTAGGAGAACTGACCGTTCTTAATTTTACAATGTTAATACAGCTGTAATAAATTTCAGTGTTTTGTAATTTCCTGTCATTTTTCTGACTTCGAAATTGTTTAACCTTTTGCACTCAACAAATCTTTTCACTGTAAATATATATAATTTTCTAATGGAATATCAGAGATGTTTTTCGAAGCTAGCGTAAAGAAAAATCCTATATAAATTAAGGAACATATTCAGTTATCCCATAAATAATGCGACTTTTTATATTTCTTTTATTTTGAAAAATAAAGGTGAATCGATCTTTTC
The DNA here is from genome assembly GCF_051020985.1 of Nomia melanderi. NCBI lineage: Eukaryota > Metazoa > Arthropoda > Insecta > Hymenoptera > Halictidae > Nomia > Nomia melanderi. The sequence continues at coordinate 8,532,306 of NC_135006.1, read as the reverse complement.
CGAGTAATTATAATGTATAGATGGACAATTTATAGATAACGAGGAAGAATGCATTTTAAATCAAAAAGAATTTTCTTTATTTTTATTTTTAAAAATAAAAGAAACAAAATACAACATTATTTATGGGATGACACAATAATTATTTTGTTTCAAGGTTCCATGTGTTAATGCGTTATACAAAATTTGATATTGAATATCCAAGTTTATAATTTCTGTATATCGAATTACATAGCGACTGAAAGTCGCCTTTCGAGTACACAGACAAAAAGAGTATAGAGCTTCAACATCATTAATTCTGCAACTCGTATACGCATGTGGATATAATAAATGTCAGAGCATTTGTAATGTTTTTACGCATATAAAACTACAAAGGAAATTACAATTCTCTGATTATCTTCAGTATATATTCTCTCTCGGCATTAGTAAATATCCGTAGCTAATTCCCGTTTTCGTTATGCACCAACGGAATTGTGCAATAAGGGGATTCAACTAGATGACGACTTTTGAGTAAACAGAATTTAAGTAATATAATATACGAGCGCGCAGTCCACTTAGTGTCGCTCTCGAATTTATGTAAAGCTGCTACAAGAGTATGTTTTGATCAAATTATTTGTACCGTTAATAATTTATTTGTACTCTACAGAAACAGGGTGAGTTTAACAACCTAATTTATTTAGATTAAACAGTGAAAAGTATTTGATTATAAAATGCACATTTTTCGAAAACGAGTGTTAGATGATCAGAAACAAACATCTTTTGTTTATATGTAATACGATACTAATTTTTTTTCTACTTAATCCCTTGTCCTATGATTTATTTCTTAACTACGATCGTTGCAACTACTTTAACGTTAATAGTTTAATAAAAACACAACAAATTTCAATGCTTATTCTATGTCTACGTTTACTCCAAAGGTTAATGATTGATAATAGAAAATTGATATTTAATTTATACTTCAAAAGAGTTAATAGCACTTAAATTTATATCACCTGGCAAGTGACAAGAAGTCTCATCGTTGAAGATATGCATTTTCTAGTTCGAATACTGCATTCCTATTTATTTTAAACGCAAAAAACACGCATATAATTGAGTCGCTTGTTCTAAACGTGTTTATGATGTCCATAAAACGCATCAAACAAGCAATTCATATGTGCACTATAATGAAAATGAATAAATACATATAGTACATTTATACGTTATAAATCAGTTAATCAAATTTATAATTATTATACAATAATAGAATTGTTAGAGGACAAATATTCATGAGTAATGGTAAAATCTAACTGGAAGCTTCATTTTCATTCATAAATACAGTAGTAACTTTTTACTATGGATCGCTAGATGATCTGTTGAGCGAGGATTTAAGACACAAAGTTTTTATAGTCGTGAAAACGGCTAGTTATTAATTGAACTCAAAACGCGCATACTTCGTTTCCTTCATAAATCACAAGTGGGAAAGATGACAGCACCCTTCGACACAAAAATAACATTCCAACATGCGCGAATGTTGCAATTAATATCATCCTCTGTTACAGACGTAGAACGTACGGCTGGCCATATATCACGAAGAATTGCATTAAGAGGAAATTCATACTTTCACTTAACCCGTATTAAATATTAATGAGACATCTTCGGGCGGGAATTACGTCCCTATTTCTTTCCAGGTTTTATAACAACCAAACGAGCAGACTCTCGCCTGTTATCGTAAATAATCATCAGGGTGGCAAGGTGAATGATGGTCCGTCGGCACCTCCGAAACCAGTTTTTTTTTCTTCTCTTAACAAAGTACCGAAAGAAAGATTAATGCATGTTTCGGCAGTGCTGATGTATACACAGATGCGTAGTTATGGAACGCGCGTGACCATTCATCAATTATTATATTGAACAATAATGTGTATTCATGCTCAACGACCATTCATGAGTCAAAACGTCACCACGTTCTTTGGCACTGAAGAAAAAAAGAGTGCGGAAAACTGACGTTAAGAATGGAAAGAATTAATCTTTATGCATTGCTGATAGGAGAGGTCAATTAACGTCTTTCACTTCATAAACATTGCTGACTGAAGATACTAATTGGAAATATAAACAATAGTTAATGAAACTGTTTAAAAATTATTATTTCGAATAGGTGAGTATCGTAAATAGTGTGTTAACTTTAGAAGCTTTTTTACAAATTTCATGATTTGACAATTGGACCACTATTGTTAATTATGTGTATAATCTGGAATTTTTGACAGGTCTAATACTTTTTAATAGAAGAACCTTGTATTGAGTTAGGAAGAAAGTATTGTCAGTTTGTGATTGAACTAGATAGATTGTTACTGAACTCGAAAATCGCGATTAATATGTTCAACTGTGAAAAAAATAATTCTATATGAAAAAATTAGATGGAAAATAGAAGAAAATTTCATTATTTATTATTTCATTATAAAATATAATCAAGTACAAATGGTTGTCGAGCACAGGCATATTTGGCTAACTCTTAAATAATTAAATTACTGCAGTTGATAGGAATAGTACAATCAGCAGAACGTTATGACGTATTCAAATGTAAATAGAACATAAAAAAATTTATTTCAAGCCTTGTTTAAATTATAAATGGCAAATCGAGAATATAACCGCACACAACATTTCAATTAATTCACATTAATTTATGAATTTATTTACGAACACGAAATTTCTCATCAATTCACAGTAACGGACAATTTTAATTAATTTTGTTTCATTTAATTAAGGTACCACAAGCGGTTTGCATATGCGGCTTAGTTTCAGGAATTTGGCAGCATTTAAAGTTTCAATAAACACGCACAAACTGCGCAATGAAAACTACAATTTTTACAGTTTTACATATAAAACGTTCGAAATATTATGTAAATATCCAACATACAATGAATATTTCAATCAATTCTCTAAACACTTTGTCAAATTTAAATAGTGAAAACAGTATGGATATCGTGAACGATATATTTACAATAAACATATAATGAACCACTCGTGCAAATTTGTAACATTTTTCTCCACTATCAACATTATTCTGCATTTTTCATGCTTCCAATTAATATTTTATTTTACTTTATACGAATAATGAATGACACACATAAAAATATTACTATAAACCAAAACTTTTTACTAAATGAAGAGAATACTACGAAGTATAATAATTTATTGCACTAATAGAAGTAAAGCTTGCATCTTATTTTATTTATGTTATACAAATTTTTCAACTATGCAAATAATCATTGAATACAATTTTTAATAAATACTTTACTTTTATAGTGTTACATACCCCTTTTATTTATACATATCTCGTTCTTCTTCCTTTGAATTTTTGTCAATAATTTTTAGTCTCTTAATTTGCCTTTTCTGGGTTGAATTTAGTTTCTTTCATGGCACCGTAATATTTCATAGCTCTTATTTAATTCTGCATTGTTCGTCGTTGCTTTGACGTTCTGAATCATTTTTATACTTCATGCACCTTTGAGAGCGATCTCTCGCGTTTCTCCACCCGGTAGACTTAGTCCACTCGTAATTCTTCAACTAACTGAAACCTATTTATCTCCTAATGGCTTCCCTTTTTTCTTATTTCTCTTTCGTTTGTCCTTCCAATTTCACCTGCTCCTTTTAAAAGCAGTTTGTATTTCACCCCTTTTATTCTTTCTTATATCCACCACGTCCACCATTTCTTCTAGCTTGTTTATTACAAAACACTCCGTATTTCTTACCGGTTTCACCCTATATTTCACACTTATTACACCCTTTCTTCCTTTCTGAAGGTTATTAACTTCGACCTTGCTTTATACTCGCATTATTAACGTGGACGCATATTTTGTTAGATTATTTACAAATATAATCTTAAATATAATCTGTAGATGATTAATGAATACTTTGTAATGTAATGAACATTTGAACGAATGAGTTAAGCATTAAAATACACTAACTTAACGGACGTTTTGTTTCCTTTATTTCATTGATGCATAAGTTCGACAGAATGTAACAAACTTTAGCTTGACCAAAATCTTCTTTCACTTTTGAAGAAGATATTCTAACTTCCGTTTTAGTCGATACAAATTATTATTTTTAAAATTATTATTTAATCATATTGATTATAATTATTACCGAGGAAGTTTGATTTGGTCTATGTATAAGTTCTAATCGATTTATTACTGAAATTATATAAATGTATAATTATTTGAAGTTACTAATGGACTGGTTGTGGATACACCCTAAAACTCAAAAAATCAATACTTTACCTACAAGCAATTATGTAAAGTTGTTTTTCTATAAAATAAATAATATACAGCAAATAAAATATGTACATTTTTAACCCACGCAATTTAATAATTTTCTTCGTAATTATTGCCTGATAAAAATTATTAAAATAAAGCAACCTAAATAAATTTTCTGTTTACTAATCCTTTCTGTCGATACTTATCTGACTCCTTATTTTATTTCTCCAAATCCATAAGTATATAATTTCTATTTCAAAATATACTTATTCTTTGTGATATACATAGATATTTGTTATTATAAATATTTCTAATAATGTACGCACAAAGTCAGAATTATCTTTATTATACATTTCAAATTGCAATCCTGTTTTGTCTAATAACTTGCCAGCATCTATATAAAATCGTTAAAAACCAAATCCATGTAAAATATTTATTTATTAAGCTACTATTATAAACGTTTCAATCTCACATTCGTTTTATTTTACCCTATTAAAATTGCATTTTCCCCTACATATATACATTGAAATTCACACATTGAAAAATCCTGCAGAAGTAAAACAGGTCTCAGAAAACGTTTCTATCGCGCTAAGCTGTTTATCGATAACACTGTTTTCAGAAATAAATTCTCGGCCACTTGGGTCATCACGACATTCTTCTCTCCAGTCCTTCACCTTGTTTCTCTTTTTGCTCCGTTCTTCCTGTCGCCTTTCCTGTCTAATGTCGACCAAGCCAAGGGTAAAAATCTTCGATCGTTGAGAGTAATAACGCAATTTCGGTGGAGAACTCGTAAGTTGCTTTCGAAGCCACTTTCCGGGCGTCTGTCGCGATCCAACTCCAGCGCCAACAGCCGCTATTATTTATGAGGCACGCGTGCCGGGCATACATGTGCATTTCGCGTGTAAAGCCTGTGCATGGATCACGTGTGTACCGCTGAGGAAACGTGAGTCAGAAAGAACCTCGTCTAACCTTACGTAAAGTAGCTTTGCCTATATTCGATATCAATATGCAAAGTACTCACACGGAAATATTTTTCTCGTAATAACTCCGACTAGTTAACTTCCGTATAGGATCAGAGATTGAACAGGTTCCAAAAATAATCGTTTGAACCTATTATATAATGATCCTCACTGAAATAGTCATGGAGTATCGAAATGTAACTGTTATTAAGAAAATTGTTTTTCATCTACACCGATTTTGATTCTGATTCTTCAAAGTCAATATTATATCGGTTCTATACTGGTTTTATAGCTGTCATTTTTTGGTTCTGGTTTTATAGCTGTCAAATTTTAGAACCGAAAATAACAGTTATGAAACGAGACCATAACTAAAACGGATATAGTTCAGAACGGATATATCTTCCTGATATTAGTTATGACTTTATTTCGGTTCTCCGCAACTGTTTCAAGAATAGAACCAATTGTATAACCGTTTTCAACCTTTGGATAAGAATAACATTTACCCAATGACTTCGAGGAAATTGAGTTATCGGATGTGTTAGACGAACCCTTAACACAGAACTGAACAAGGAGGGAAGAAATTAACACTCGTTAAACTATTTATAGAATCCAAGCGATTTTCCTGAAGAAATAGAAGTTGAAAAGTCAACATTCTCCACGGCGATTGCTCTCGTAATTCTTGGGGACGTGCAAAAGTTGGTTGAAGATTAAGATCCAATAATTTTTTAGCAATAGTCACTTCACCTATAAAACAACAAAATGTTGTCCAAATGTAGAGAAAATATTGATATAGAACTTGTAATATAATAAATTTTTTTTATATTTTTGCATAGTGCCATATATATATATATATATATCTGTATAACCTTTCCACTGCCAAGGATTAATAAAATTTATTTAAACACGACGCACTTCATACGCTTATCCCTTCGGTGGCAATATGATTTTTCCTCGACATGACCAGCAATACGGATCTTTTATGGTCAAATTTGATTTTTAAAACCTACTATTGATTGTAAAATTCTGAAGAAATCTTAAGATACTTATTACAGTCCTAATTTAATCCTTTGCGGTCGAATACCGCCATAATGGAAACTTTCTGCTTTGATATCTAAATTACAAACTGCAAATGAATAATTTACTTAGTCAAATAAGTCACTAAATGAGTCATTGATATATCATTTTCTTTTTTTCCAGTACTTAAGATTTCGATAGTATAACTTAGCTTTGTTATGAAAAAGGTTTTCAAGAGTTTAAAAAATTCTCGTCCGTAAAGAATAATATACAAATGGCAATAAAATTAAATACAATACACAGTTTAATATAATATACAATAAAAATGAAAAACTGTGGTAAAGTCACTAAAAGATAACATTTTCATGGAGTCTTTAACACGTTAAGCGTCATGTCGGTCACTGGTGACTAATGCTTCCGAATTGCCTGGAAACAAGTATAGTATACAAGATGACGATGATATTGGATAAACATTTTTAACCCCTTCCCATATGATTTCTTTCTGAACTGTGGATAACCTAACTATTTTGTTATTAATAATTTATTGAAAATAAGAGAAAATTCGAGTCTTATTCTACGTCAACGTGTGCTCTAAAGTATAATCATTGATAACAGAGGAATAGTATGTAATTTGCATTCAAATAAACTGAACAATATTTATGTACGTTAAATTCTAGTTGAAATTTCCATCACGAGTCTGACACGATATTCTAGGGCAAAGGGTTAATACCGTAAACAAGTTGATAATAGTGTAATTCTAGGATTGTGATGCCAAATATTGAATAATTGTTCTTACTTATCTTTGCTGCAAAAGAGTAAGTGTTACTTAAAGCGCTCAAGATTTTCGTGTCACTTAATTTGTTAATGGTCCATACCATCGGCGGAGGTTTAAGATTTTCGTTTCATCTGCGGAACAAACAGCAAAATCAACAAACGCTCTGATCCCTAGATCTAGGACAAAACTATGGGCACAGTCGTCACTGGTTGCATACAACATATGGCGGTTGTGAAAGGGCAGTTGACTTGTGGTTACCATCACACGGGGGATGATACACGACCGAGACGTGCGGTATTCTCAACTCTGCTTGTTCTCCCGCCACCCTCCGAAAAAGGTATCAACCCCTATCCTCCTCACCGGCTCCCTCTCGCGGGACATGGTTTCACGGAAATTCAGCGCGCTCGTTGCTCCGTCTTGGATTCGCGCGTCTGCTTGTCCTATCCGTTTGGGAATTAAATCTACTTAGCCGGCTGTTTTCCTTACAAATTGAGGTTCCCAATGCCAAAGGAGCGACCACATTTCATCGGAATTTTATACCCCGGGGAAACGGATAAACTCCACTGACGGAAAATGAACTGTTTTCACTGTAATGATCCACTTCTAGCGGATTCACTTTCTTTGAATCCGCGGAAGTTAGATTGGGACAGATAAAACATTGTTGCTGTCACTTCCTTGTACTGCGAGAACGAAGAGATGAATAATTAAATACTCCCAAATGTTTCCGTGAAAGTTTAATAGAGGGAGAAAAATGAATTTCGGTGGAATAATGGAGACCGACAATATATGAATGACACTTGTAAATTGCTTTCTTGCATGATTTAAGTTGCAATTTATGTACCAGGATAGGAAACGTGTATTTTCAATAGTATATATATTCCTCCCCCATCACGTTGTGTAATTTTGACGAAAGAATTCTTTCTCGTTTATTCAAAAGTACGTAGGATATAGTACAGTTTGTAAAACAGGATTCTGGTATTAAAATGCAAATCAAACAAAATATTGCTACTTAATATTTAATTTTAACCACTTGTTTAAAATTAAGAAATTGTAGGCATTATAAATACAAATTGGAGGCAGACCTTTGCAAATATGAAAATATTACAATTGGACATTTTTTTAAAGTTTATGAAATATATTCTGACAAAATAACATTACATAAAAGTATAATTTTACAAAATTGAGTAGAAGAACCTCTGAACCTGAGGTAAATAAGTATATAAACACCAGATTCGGTAAATATATACTTCAACAAATATGAAGCATGTAATGCATAACACATGGAAAATATAAAATGGTGTAAAAGAGTATCAGTAGCAACAATCTATAGAATCTAAAATGGCAAGTAAAAATTCCATTGGTTTTTGACGTATTAAGTAGTTCTGATATTACGAACAATAAAAAGAATTATATTATCGTTCCTCAGGAAATACTCGAGACAGTGGAGGAAATGTTATTACTCTTTCTCACCTCCAATTTTTCATCCTAAATATCGACCCGAAGTTTGGCCATCTATTTTAGTTACACCCTGCAGAGGCTCACACCAGAATACTCGGTAATTTCTTCGTGGTTTTCGTGGAATTAATTTTCTGAGTAACGGTGTAAGGGTTTAGGGAATAATTTCTTATATTACGGGAAAGCATTATTAGAATAAATTGATTCGTGCGGTGTTTATTTTTATTACATGGAAGTACTTATAAAGACATCCCTTATGAAATTGGTTTTCGCGGTAATTGAATGGTTTATCGACTTGTTGGAACTGAAACACTTTTAGATTCAATTGAAAGCATATTTGTATTGTTAGTAGGAAGTTATTGTACAAGATGGAATACATAAAAAATATAAAATACAAATTATTCGCGTGAAATATCGTTTTAGAGAAAATACAATCGGAAAATTTATTAGAATTTATTATACTTCATTGACACTACAAAACTAAAACATTTTTAAGGCCAAAAGTATTGCAGTTAATGAAAATTATTATACACATTCATATTCCACGTGTTATCTATTTTTAAAAGTCGAATTCCTTCCGTTTCTGTTAATTAATTCTTCTTATCGTCTATAAGAGAAACAATTGCAGATGTCAAATATTTTCCATTATTTTGAACGAAGCACTTCTTAAATAATTTAGAACATAATCAATAACAAATTGTTTCTTTTGGTTAAAGATTTTATGAATAATACATGTACTATCTATTTATATATCTCATATACTTGTTCAAGATTCAAACCGTAGCTGAGTAATTAAATGTAATACATCTAATGGAAAGTAATTTTCGTTAAAATTCAAATTAAACATTCTGTCGTAATTCGTATTAACAACCATGTTCTCCAACTAATTAAAAATTATGTTTTTAAAAACACTCGAATTTCATACACCTCACATAGCTCGTATAATTTTAAAACTTCTGCGCTATAAAGTTAACAAAAAATGTGCACGGCATGTCACATTTTAATCTATAAATAGAATTATTTCTAGAAGTGTTCGTTATTTAAAAAATGTCTTTCCTTTTTGTAGAGAATGACCTGCTGCATCAACTGAAGCAACAAAGTTACATCTAGGAAACGTCTTACACCCGGAAACTTTGAACACTTCTTAAAGTTACATGATTATACTCGAAAAAATAATAATAAAATTCTTATCTTCCACACGTCTACTTAGAAATAACCTAAGTGTACTAACTTATTGCCTTATGAAAATAGAAAAATTTAACTTGAAACATTCTTAAATAACGAATACCTCCAGAGATAATGGCACTTATATATTAAAACAGAACGCCCTATACATCATTCCAGCACATAACCGTAAAAACCGACCAATCATCTTTTCACGGTGACGAAATCGCGTATAAGAACAATAACGATCATAATTGCACTCCGTCTGCATTAATGCAATATTCAACGGTCAAACGAGGACAGCTAAAATGGCCATGCCACTCTTCCCCGCAGTATCCCGGTATTCATGGAAGCACAGTTATTGCGGCGGTATAATCGAAGCGAGAAAGACCGTAATATAAATCGGAGGCCTTGCTTTCGTCCCGTTGCCAGTCCTTAATCCCGTGGCTCCCCTTTTTCACGCGACTCCCAGCAGCCCCCTTTGCCCCAGAGAACTTTTCATCCGGTCCCTTCTAATATCATTATGCGTCGTCGCATAATAATATCCACAGAAGGGCGGTGTAAATGCACGGATTCCAGCGTCGTCATCGCGATTTCTCGGAGGGAGCTTTTTATAAAAGCCCGGCCCGGCTGGATCGTATTTACCAGGATCGACGGAGTAGCCCGCGATGAAGCTTTGCCGATTCAACGGCTCGTTTCCGTCGCCTCGCGTCGATATGTGTCGACGCACGCATTGTGCCGATGTCCACTTTGAAAACTACAACCCTTAATCTCGACGGAGGCACGCTCGTGAAAAGGAGGAGCTCAACGACTCGGCCTCGGCTAGGCTTTTACCTAATGCCGACCGCGAAGTTTCTACTTGATACCGGGATTCAGTGAATAGCTTATCCGTGCGACGGGTATACGAGTCCTTTAAAGAGGCGATAGACATCCACGATAGTCTTCAGTCGTGGCTTTCTTCGTACGGAGAATACGAAGATTTTATGGTAATTTGATGCATGGTAGTAAATTAACCCGTTCTCCTATAATCAAGTCAGACTCGTGATGAAAATTGTCAACCAGATTCGGCAAATCTAAATGTTATTTATTTATTTTTCATGTAAGTGAAACATTATTTGCGTATTATCAATGTTTAACTTTTAGAGGAAATTTGGATGTAGAATAAGCGTCAAACTCCTTTGTGTTTCTAATAAATTATTAACGATGAAGTAGTTTTATCGAGTACAGTTCTGAAAGAAATCATAGGACAAGGGGTTAATCTCTTGCGTTGAGGGTGTATCACGCACGATGAGATATTTTGTTCCATTCACGGTTGGCGGTACGGTTAAGTCAAATAAGAATTTATTACTATATTAATTAATCTTAATTAATAAAACTTATTCGAGAAAATAGCGAATTGATCAATTCTACTCATAAAATATACTATAACTAATAGCATAAAATGAAAGTATTACTGTAAGTAAATTTGTAAAAATAAAAGTTTCATGTAAATTTGAAGATAAACATTACCTCTAACATGAGACAAACTTCGGTTAAAAATGGTTGTTACGAAGATATTTTATGACAAGGATTTACAAAGTTCAGTTCAACAAACATATTTGATTAGATGAAAATGACATATAATGAATTCGAAAAAAATTATAATATTATTGATGAAGTAATGAGTAAGTTTTCAAACTGATTTCTCATTCTGTTAAAATTTCATGTACAATTGATTACCTTCTGTGAATAAATTAAATCCATGATTATCTAGAATGTATTAGCCAACATTAACAAAATCCGTTGGCTCAAAAGCTACATTAACCCTAGGAAGGAGAACAGCTGCATGTGAAGCGGGCACCAGGTGAATTCTAACCTACATCAGCATGTCTCTTGTCTTACAAAAACGAATTTTTACATAAAAGTGTCCTTCACTTTGTCTAATTTTTCCAATTTCTCCGTAATTGCATAAGTGTTATATTTAAATAATATTATCTTATAACGTACACACTTTGTAATTCTTTTGAACGTAGTTACATATACCTTAAATATAATTATATAGTGTACCTTAAATAAACAAGGAACCATGACGAAAAACATTGTAAACTGTAGTGTACCTAAAATAAAATTGTATCTTATTATATTGTAAATTATTGAATAATATATTTTCCACATTGTTTAATGCAGAATTTTCTGTAATATTTCATTTGTATTCCCTTGCAACATTAAATCATTCATTATAGTATATCGCATCTCTCCAATTTCGCAATTATTCCTTAAAAACATAAATACAATCAGTCTTCGTATATTACTTTATCAGTTAGATTCCGTTACATACAATTTATTAGTCTCTTAGTAATATCATTTATTAGTTTAGTGTAACTAAATTGCTCAAATCATTCATAGCAGAAACTCTATTCATCAGCAAAAAATTACATTTCTCTGAACATCATAAACGGAACAGAAAGAAATACAGTAGAACCTCGATTAACCGAGTCACTGTTGTTCACTATTGTCCTAATTCCCCATAAACTCAATACTTTGAATTCTTGGATTATACCTCAAAATACACACGATCGAATTTTGCAAATATGCTTTGATAAATTCCTTCTTGAACTTTCATTTATTTAGGCTATTGATCGCTCAATGGAACCAGATAATCGAGATTCTACTGTACTACGGAATATGCAAATAAAGTTAAATCAACTCTCCTCAAATATACTTTACTTTTTTTCTATCAATCAGTTCCACTTTCCATCTAACGCAGACCTTTTACACAATCCAAATTACGCGCATTAATTCAATCGTTTACTCCGATATTAAATATTAACCTATTGTTTCATCGTTTACTCAGATATTGAATATACAAGGAATCCAGTATTTCCTGATTCCGATTTTTATTTCAAAACAAAAGACAGTGTGGTTCGGTTGCAAACACGATACCAAACACGAATCAATTTAACGCCCAGCTAAACATGAATAGTAAGCCGTTATAAATTTCACCCAGCGTCGCGTACAGGCTTCCTTGGCTTCTGCATCACGGTGTCATTCCGGCCGGGTACAACTGTAAATACTGCCCTCAACGGAGTTTGCGGGACGTATTTCTCTAACGTATCTCGGCTCAACCAATAATATCGTTGCTCCGAATCTGTCCGCATTAATCAGAGGGGACAGACAGTAATTCCTCGGGATATATAGTTTCGCGTTATGCACCCGGCCGGGGGGCACTGTTTCCGAATTGGTCGACGATAAATAAAGAAAATTGGAAAACTACCGCGGCGTGACGGATGCACAGGTGGAAAGGAACAATGAGGCGCGACAATACCGAATTGATGAGCGAAACGCCGTCAATCGACGTTCCCCGGGCGGACCGGCGCCGGCGACAGCGAAAAACGGGAAGAAACGTTGACAATCCACTCGGACGGTGTAATTGCGGAATTTCCTCCATCGAGTGCGCGCACCCGGAAAAATGGAAAGCTGTTTCGGGGGTGGGACTCCGGATAGATCGAACGAAAATTGAAAAGTCGAGTGTGCTTAATGAATTGTTCACTTCTCGACGATAGTTATATGGGCATTGTACAAACACTTTCGCGCGCCGCACATTCGTTGTTCGAAATTGCGGTGATTTCGATGAATTCCAACATTGTGTCTTTTGTAACTTTTGTTTGCTTCGCGATATCACTCTCTGGGGACCATACCGCATGGACCACGGATTTTTATGCGTTCATGGGGAATTTGAAAACGCAACGTTGTACAGAATGCTCGTGATACGGAAATGTATACAAAACGTTGAAAGTGTCGTACAATAATGTTTATTAGGAATTTTTTCTAGGAATATATTTTTTTTGGAAGCTTTTATTGGGAATATTCGTCAAATTATGAATTTGCATAATAATGCGTATTCTAATAGTGTGTCAGTACGGAAGGAAACAATTAGTTTTAAAGAGCTAGTTGAATAATTATTTAATAATTGCTATTTTGAGAATATATTGCATATATTTGTATTACATTCCAAAGAACAAACATAATTCTAGGAATGAAACATGTTTTAATTTTGTTTCATTTCATATTTAACTATGGACTTTTCATTTATGCGAGGTTATTCCACTCATTTGTGTTTTAGTAACTCGAGATAATGTTATAATTTAAGAGGAATATGAATTTCACCTTTTATGCGTCTTGCTATTATGTTAGAGAGAGCATTCATTTACGTATAACTTAGCCATTGTTCAATAATATTCCCGAATGCATAATGTAGAAGTAAAGTTGTGGAGCTCTTTAGTACTTGTAGGGCATCAGCCTTTATGCCTTCCGAGGAATAAATGTAAAGTATCAGAACGTAAATGATCTTCTCAAATGCAAAGTAGAAGTAGTAACAGTGTTCTATGTTCCAGTGGGAATAATAAATGAATCAAAACTTACTATGTACTTCCATAAAAAGAAAAGACATACATCTGATTTTATAACAGTCGTAGATCATATCCTTTGAATTGTTTAAGCTAAAAATTCGAGCAATGTTTCTATAAAATATTATAAACTTCTGTTATTTCATATTTGGAGTACATATATTAAGTTTTTAATATGCTTCACATAATGGTTCGTATAAGTGAACAAATGAATACTTCGCTACTTCTTAAAGAAAACAATCATGAGCATAACATTAAAAGCGTTCCCATACAAAACTAAAGTACATATTGACATTTTGAACACTATCAAATGGGGAAAATATAAATAATTATATTGTAGTTTAAATTATAATTGAATAATTATAAAATGATAATTTTTTAATGTTATATTTAATTGTATTTTAACACTATTATAGTAATATATTTTCTTTATAATTAATTTATTCTAAATGAAACATACGAACATATTTTATATTACTTATACTTACTAATAACTTATGTGAACATAACAAGCGCTACATTATTTCGTAAGGAACGTACACAATTCATTTATATGTATAACTCTCAGGGGAATCGTACGACCCAATTCAAATCCCTTGCAACAAATGCAATTCCCCAAACTACTTTTTCCTTAACTGAGTCTATTACACGCTTTCCCTTATCATTCCATCGTACCAGTTGGAACTTCGTAAATAATAGTCTTCCTCCATAAACCCCTTATAACGATTCTGCATAGTATACTTTCACGAAATTTCTATCCTGAGACGACTGTAAAGCAGGGGTGGTATGAGAAACAAGATGAATGACTCGTGGCGGTGGAAGCATTTCCATCAGCAAAAGAATCACAAAAGAAATTGCTGGGCGAATATACTCGTACATAAACATGAAAACAATTATCCTTTTATGTTAAACAATAAAATGTATTGTAGTAGAGATTATTCATTATAATTTCTATTAATCCTCTATATCGCGATGGCTATCATATTTGTAGAATTACATTTTCCCAATGAAAAACGATTAATGGAAAAATATGATTTCAAACTTTTTAGTTTTTTCCTCTAATGCACACTCTATGTACTTATACATAACTCAAGCGCTTACAATCTACTATTTAATAGTAAAACAAAAATCTATTTATAAGTTCAGATATAGGATTGAACAAATAATTTTGTTACGAAAACTCTTACAAATCTATGAAAGTTATTTAAGAACTTCATCTTGTCTGACGATCGCCAGAACAATGGAAAACAATTTCAAGATACACATATTGTAGATCAAGAAAATGATTATTTTTTATAAACCATTTTGCTACGGCGGGACTAGCTGTGAAGCTATGCCTCTGTACGGCAAGGTTTGACGCGATCTGCATATTATAACTATACCACTGCGATTTGAGACTGATAAAGTTTTCCACTGTGCAATTACATTAGATTGGACTATCATGTGCACAGCTATCGATGACAGAGAAAGAATTGTGCTGCTATAGCGATATATAGTAGCTAAAGGATGGTACACACGAAAGCCACTATAATCTAATATAGTAGCCAAAAAGTTAACCCTTTGCACTCCGAATTTCTTTTGTATTTTTTCCTCGATAACTCTGTATTATTACGATATTTTATTTGAAATGCATTTAAAAAAATAGATAGCTTGTAGAGAGCAGTATAAACGATTCCTTTACTAATCATGTTGAAAGTAACATAATAATATAATCTATTTTTAAAATATCTTGCCAAAGAAGCACACCTGTGAATAAAACTGATATCGAGTCACGTTTGACATAGGAGTGCAAAGGGTTAAGTAAACGCTTACTTTTTCCTCTTCCTCGATAAACCTGTTCATCCCAATAGATCCACATTTCAGCACAATGCAAATGGGTCAAACGAAACGGATGGTCCGAGCCCATCAGCGGGTCGCGCTCGCAGCCGTGAAAACAATATCGATTCTTGTAATTACAGGATCGTTAAAAGTCTTGCGATCGAATTTCTTGTTAGGGAATTCCTGAAAATTCGGCTGGCCGAACGGCTCCGCCTCTGAGAGTGGTTACCGGCCGTCTACTTCGCCGCTCTCACGGCTATTTCTCTACGCGGCCGCGATTCGGGATAGCGTGCCTGAAACACGAGTCCGATATTATCGTTCGGTCGGCAATTTTGCCCCCGTGGTTACGGTGCAGTATACGAAAACGGGCCGGCGGTCCCGGCAGGTACGATCGATTCCTCGCAGCGGCGACGACGCCCAGCCGAGGTGAACACTCATGATCGCGACGGCACGTTAATTGGCTGACAGTAAATAATGCGTTCACCTGATACGCGCGTTACTTGTGGCAAGGACAGCCAGCGACCGGGAAAATTAATTCCTAGCCCGCGCGCGGCTCAGCGCCGACAGGATGGGTATGCTGAGCCCTCCCACAGTTTTCACTCAACGCATGCCGTTCTGTGTTAGAGTGTGTTTATACTAGGTTCGGATACTTAAAGTTCCAGTTGAGACAAAAATCGTATTTACAGTGTCAAGCACGGAACGTTTTGATTCACTAGACAAAGAGTATTGTCGCTTTTCAGCTTATGTTCGTTAACCTCTTGTCTCAGAATTTATTTCTCAACTGTATTCTATGTCTATGTTTTCTCCGAAGCATAACAATTGATAACAAAAGAATAATATTCTATTTGAATTCACAAAAACTCAGTAATACTTATGTTTGTTAAATTCTGACATATTATTATAAGGCAAGGGGTTGAGGGTGGCTTTACGAGTCTGAACCTTAATCCCTTGTGATTTATTTCTCAACTATGATTGGTACAATTAATTTGTTAGTAATCATTCTTTGAGAACCAGGGAAAAATTTGTTTGAGGTCTTATGGTCAGGAATATTATGAGAAGTGTTCAAAGTTTCCGGGTGGAAGCCGTGTCTATTAGGAATTGTATCCCGACGTTTCACTGGCATTGCAGCTGGCATCACCCCCTGCTTAATAAAATGATATATTGAAATTATAAATTATATATTTACTTGTATTAGAATAATGTAGGATGGTACAACTATGATTTTACACATTTTATTGATTAAAGTTTGTCTTTTATTTAATCTGATTCTGACTGAAGTGAACAATTTTATACTCTAACTATTCTACAAACATGTTGTCAATTCTGATTCAAGAGGATATTTCACATTATCACTCTGACGGTAATTTATCATTTCGTCGCATTTAAATACTACTTAGGATCATTATAATTCACAAGAGGATACCAGCCTGTTTCTACAACTCGGAATTACAATCGCTCTTGTTTCAAAACCATTTCAAAATTTTGATTGTTTCATTTAACGGTTCGCGCGAATTGACCATTACCTTCGCGTTAAATATGTTAAGCGAAATGCGATTCGAGTAATTGCTGAGAGCGTTACAAAATCAACATTCAATATGTGCTACGCGTAATCCATAATTCGCACCATTTAACATTACCGACGACCACTGCTGCAAGTAGTCGCGTTATTAATGTAAAGCACATCCTCCCGAACGAATTATTAATTAATATTAATTCGATGTATTGCTCCACCGTTTAATCGGGTAGTCACTGGCACGAAGTTCGGGCTGATCGAAAATATTAAAACGTTACGCTGCAAAATAAATGTAAGGATCGTTATACTCGACGGATGACACAATTCGTTTTCGCATAAAGTACTACTGTAAAATACAACATTAATGATGATTTTTAAAAATCTGTCAAGTTGTCTTAGATAAGAGGTGTATTTTTCATTATAAGTAAATGATTTCGAACAATAAAGTTATACATTTTATAATTTGAGATTAATACTCGATAAACAATGATCAATAATAACATTGGTAATATAGCCAACTATTTTAAAAAGCCTTGGTTTAAACCATAATGGTCATTTTTTAAATTTCGTGTTCAATCAATAATTAAATGATATTAACCTAATATGTGAATAGCCTTACTTGAAATGTGTTGCGTAATAATTATTGCTACAAATATATTTCGCATAATAATTTACATCATCTCACTTACTGAACAAACAAATTTTATATTCAACGTATCTATTCTTCTTAATCTAAATTTTCAACATTTTTAAATATTACCTAATTATTATTTTACTTTCTATCAAAGTTCACCTGTCAGTGTTATAAGTAAAACAGGACTGGTAATCGAATTTGAAGATTATACATTGGCAAAACACTTTACACGAGCGTGTACTTCTTTTATTCATCAGCGAAGGTAGAATTAACTCATGAAAACGGATTGGAATAATTCAAGGTTATTCCTGATTTACACGCTCGCGGCCCCTGCGTAATAATTCCTACGCCGCACAGCAACCGTACGTCGGATCTTGTAATCAGATTTTCGAAAAATTCGTCGCCTATCACGCCCACGCGAATGGGCTAATGGATTCGCGACGTACGTTCAATTGAAACGCCGCTCTCCAAATTGCGCGTAATCTGATGCAAACGATGATTTATGAGCCGTATGCAAATTGCATAATCCTAGAAAATGTACACATTTTACTTTCCCGACCGAGAGGTGAACAGTGGCGCGTTGCTGTCCGATACGAGTATTTATGCTGTTCAACGTGATCTCGATCCTAACGCTCAGCGAAGGTATGCCGATAACAATCGTCACGTAGGTTAAATAAAAAGTTGCCAATATTATTTGCAATTCAGTGAACCCTCCACGGGGTTGCTGTGTTCAGTCGGTTGAAATATTGAAAAATTTCTTCGTAAAACTCATATATTTCATAAAACTGTAGGAGTGCAATGGAATATAGGAATTTTTATCAACACTGAATCTAATGATATATGAATTTGTTTGTCATATGCATATTTTATACTTTGTGTAAAAGTATCAAAATATTACTTGGATGAAATTTTGCAAGATTCAACTTGAGAAATTAGGCTTGCGAAGAAGAATATTATTTCCTGCCATAGAAATGCACCGAGTGACTTGCAACTAATGATTCAATCTTGAAGAATATGATATTGTATAAAAAAATAATTTAAGAACATACAATACAATTTTTAAATATAAAATCAGTCCCATCTCAATCGTATCACCGGTATATTTACCACACCGCGTATATTAAATAAAATCAGTAAAACTGTAATTAGATTTCATAAGTAAAAATAACATTTCAACTCACCATTCAACAAACTCAAATTCATTTTCTAATCCAATTCAATTTCATCTTCCAAACAAATACCGCGGAACATCACAGACATCAATATATTCTTCTCGATCAATAACATCCACTCAAACAACAACGAATCAAAAGAACGATATATTTTATTAACCCCCAAGTGTACCCAATAAAAAAGCAAGGTAAGTGACATTCGACCGAGATAAACTTCACTGCGCAATTATTGTCCCATTCGGGCAATATGTTCCAGCAGAACGGTGGAAGATATTGCTTCAATAAGCGGATCGTAATTTTGAATATCACCGGGAAACGTAGATAAATGGAGGGACGATCATCTGGTGGCAGTGGCGTGCTCTCGTAGACGTGCCAGTGACGTAATCAAGTTTTCGTAAAACGTTCGTAACCGATCCCAGGCCAACGACGGAGTTCTGCGCGCGTGCGTGCGCTCGTGTATCGTAACGCAAATCGGCGCGTTGTTTCCAAAATCATGCGTAATCTGATGCAAACGATGATTTAACGCCGCTGCTTCGGTGAACGCGTACCGCGCGCGGCCGAAAAGGGAGCCACTAAATGGCTGCCGGCTAGAATGGCGGAGTGACGTTATACCCGGCATTATTTTTCGTTTCGTTCGGCCGTGGCGCCGTTTACAGCGACAGAAATCGCCGTTAATATTGATGAAAGCCGCCGCTGTTACCGCTGTCGAATGCTGACGCCAGTTTCCACCCTTCCCCGTGCTGCGTGGACCGAGCTGCTCACTCTCCCCCGGCTCGCCACCCCGGGGTTGGACGTGCAACTAGTTCATCGTTCTTCTCAAACGAGCGGCACAGACTATGGCCGTTGCACCGCCATCAACGATCCCCCGGACATTCGCCATTGTTTCGTTCTAAATGTTGCGCAGATAGTTTAAGGTCAACTATTCAACACTGTATCTTTTTCCCCGTTTTTTTAAAGGCGCGATCGTTTAGAATACATGAAAATAGGTAATAAACGCGGCGAATTGTTTTTGTTTTACGACTGACTCTTCGTCCTGACTATATCGTTTGTTGAATAAATAATCGGGGGATTTTATGTGGTTCGTAAACGTACAAAGCACGACGAGATACAGCGTTTTATTGAAATTTTTAATGGTTTTCGTATTACCGTCGTAACAACGAGGATGCGGATCACTAGACCAGTGGTTTGTGAACTGGATCATTGAAAATTGAATTTACAGCACGATCGGTGATATAATGTTATTATATTAGATGAAATTTTGTTTGAGATAAATATTGATTAAATCATATTTCCAACGCAAAGTGAAATGAGAAAATTATTAATCGTCATTCAGAAATGCAAATGGGATGCAGAAATTAAACCTTCTTCGTGAATGATAGAACGTAAAACTGTTTCTAGAATATATTACATCTCAAACAATTCAATTTTATCTTCGTTTTCTATTTTTAACTGCTTTAAATACCACCAGTTCACTTAGATGAATGGGAAACCGTCGTCGTTGGAAGTCCCAATAAAAGAATTAGGAATTTAATTTCGTATTCACTTTATTCCTTTGACTCTGTGACAACCAATTACATTAACAAATAAAGAATTCAAGAGAATTTGGTGAACGTTGGAAATTTTCGTTGACTGAACCTTTTACTTTACATAATAAATCTTTTTAAAAATGAATATCTAAAAGAGTAATTACAGTCACCGTGCTTTGTTCTTACCTTATTCTGTAATATATAATGCCATATAATTGCCGACAATTAATAACAAATGTAATACTTGGAAACTACTTATTGTCTACGAATACGGATTGCAATTAAGAAACATCAGCTCTTTTCATTTGTTAGCAATTTGTATCTGGATAAAAAAGAATAAAAATAATGCTTCAGACGTTCGTGTTAAAGGAACTGAAAACTTCAATAAAATTTCTATAAATTAGAAATTCATAAATGTTTAAGAGTAACACCGAAATTCTTCCTCTAAAATTAACAAAATCGGTGTATTCCTGATTTCTACTTTAATACTTTCCTTTATTAGATAAATATTTCTTTTCTTTATCTCGTTGCATAGAAATCTGTTATCAGATAATTTAGGGTTCGTCATCGAGAATTTTCCCAGCTTTCACGCAATATTCATAGCTGTTTAAAAATAAAACGTAAAAGTACTAATCCAATAATGCTGGCTTCCGTGTTGGATGCAGGGCGCACATTAATACGGGATGACCGGGCAAAAACTTCAAACAGGGTTGACAAATGGGCGCCAGGCAGCAAAGTAAAAACCAGCGAACAACGAATTGGAAAAATTTCAACGTTAATGACGGCGATCCATCGACCGGTTCGAATCGGAATCCCAATTTTCATTTCATTAAGAACGAAATTTCAAGTCCGTACAGATCAAGTCTTTTTCACTTGCCGTTCTCCCACATCAACTGTCTGTGACAGGATCATTATTTTTTCATGCATCCGTTCTTTTTCTGATTGTGAAAGTACTTTGGTCGTTAGGTGTTCCGTGTCAGCTTATACAGGTACATTACAATCAAGAATTCACAATATTTCTCGCTTCGCATGGCATTCCTTATATTTATAAATTCATAATTGTTTCAATTGATATTAATTTGTATATTGTATTAACAGAATTATACTACTGCATGTATAAAACTTAGTATAATTAGTATAATGTAGTACAACTTTTAAGTTATATATGTATGTTTTAGTGATACTCATCTAATTTGAATAGTATTTAATACAAAATCGAACATCACGAAGTCGTAGTGAAAATACTAATGTGTAATATAATAAGATGATATGAAAGCCATTTAATATCAATAAGAAGGAATATTTAATAGCAAAATTAGGTAGAAATGAAATGGACGTTGGGAATTATTGAAAATTTTTCAGAAGCGTTATTGATGAAACTTTGAAAGCTTATGCCTTTAGTAAAAGTGAAAAGTTGTCGAGGAATTAAAAAATTGATTGGATGGAGTCACTGATCTTACAAACTGAATTTTTCTTTTATTCTACATTAAACAAAGCTGAGAATTAACTTTGAAATTTAATTCTCGTTAATAATCTTTAAATGTCCGAATTCTTTGAATTTTAGATTTTCAGATCTTCTCCTCGAAATTTGTTATCTCAGACTTAGAAACTTTCACTGATTCGTTTCAAATGAATTAAATCAATTGGAGACGAAGTAATTGAACGCTGTTAATTGAACAAATCACTATCGCAACTATGCTTCAAAAACACGATACTGCATCAAAATATGATTAAAAATGTTTCAAGAAATACAGTATTATCCATATTTACTTTTTGGCCAGACAATTTGCACCAAATTATTGTCTTTCTTTACGAGTCCCTGGGAATTTCTCGCGCGTTCTAATCGTAACCATCATAAAACACAATATTTCTGAATGCTACTTTGAAAACAATTCCTCTTCTTGCAAAACTGCCGCGTGGTACGCTCGGCTAATTCACTTTACAACGAAATTACGGGAGCTTCACGGTGAGTTTGCTTCTTGCGCGACCGCATAATTATTTCATCAAGGTGAAACAGGTCACAGCGACATTCTTACTGGGAAAAGGGGGATTCGCGGTCTGAAAACTTTCACGTACCCTGAATCTACCTGCACGCGAGTAATATTAGATGATGCGTGTTCCTATCCTCTTTTCTCTGACATAAAAGGGAAACACTTTTCCGAAATGCTTAGCTTTCACGCGGCACACACGACGACCTTCGGTTTTCTATACTTCCACGCAACGATCCATCAACGTTTTCGCACTCGGAAAGAGATATACGACGTAGTAAGTCGCAAATATCTCCCTACATCTTGTTTGTGTTCATAAACGTTTACTCGTGAATTACTATAAATGGAGTTCACATAGAGAGCGAGTGGTATCAGACATCAAATCGTGAAGTCATATTGAATCGTGTCAGAATTCGCTATAAAATATGGTTTCTCTGATGAATCAGTAAAGAACAATTCCTGACAAATTAATTAAATATAATATTGTTCATACGATTTAATACAAAACATATTAGAATCAATAGTTGACATTCGATTATGTTCTAATCATTTTCTAATCGTTTGGAAATATGCAATTTTTGCAAAATATAAGTGCATACAAAAAAATGTTATTCACTCTTTGTGTAAATACTGGTTTATATATAAACATATGTAATATTTAATCAAATATTTACGTAAGAAATAGTGTACGTGTGCGCGTTACACCGCGCTGTCAAAATATCGTAGCATCACAATTAGTTGCAAATTCGCAATTTCATATGTGGTTTTATACAAATCAGAAGAATAGTTTAACATTCCATTGATCAATTAAAAAATTCTTTGTCGTAAATGTACAGTAAACGTACTATTAATCTTTGCTTAAATACATGTTTTCCTGTTTTAAGATAGTCCAAAAAGCCTTGTCGCTCTATGTTTCAATGTGACGTTTAAGTTACGTATAAGTATGTTAAAAGAGAACAGAAAGCTTCTGAATAAAATGCAGAAGGCTTCCATAAAGTTCAATTCAACGAGGTAAAATTTTTCTTTGAGCTCGTTCTGTGTAACGCGTTCTGTTTAATATGGCGCACATTTTTAAATACGTTTTTAATGTACAAGGATTACTATGTCTGTAGACTTTACATTACGCATTCACACATATGGATAAGTCCAATAAAGCATCAGATTATTGGAAGAAATACGCAAACGGTATCCGGTTCGTATCGAGTAATTCCAATATTTATTGAAGGCTTCACTTCCTTTTTGCACAAAAACCAACATCTATATTGAATTGTAGCCATTCTATGTGATATTGTTTGACCAGAAATATTTCCACCATTTTAGAGATGTAAATAAAACACTTGCAATGAATAATTTTCAAGTGTATACGTTTGTTGTACCTCCCAGCATAAGTACAAATGAACAATGTTTAACTTTTAATTGCCACTTACACTAGGTTGTTTCAGGAAATGAAAGTATATTAAGAAACAAAAATTTATCCAGTATAAAAACATATTACCAAAAACATCTTTTGTATACTACGAAAATGAAAAATTGTAATTCTTAGAAATTATTTTTGATATTACAATGTTTTATTGATGCACTTATGTGCATATGGAATGTAGACTTCTCAGGAGTTCTAAATGTAATTGTTAAATTAATTTGTTAAGAATGTAGACTCGTCCGTGAATAACAATCTATAATTAAATGATTTCTACCAATTCAGCTGAACCCGTTTTGAACACAAATATCATCAATAAAGGGTTCAAATTCAAAGTTACTATTGATCGAGTTTGCAGACTGATTTGATTGTAGTTGCGATAAGAGAAATGCTATCAGTTCTCCATTCCCTTTGAAGCTTATACGTTTACGAAATTGCTAGAAATTTGATACCACTGGTGTAAAGGGGTTAGAAGAGTCTATTTCATAGATAAAAATGGCTTTCCAATAAAAGTTGTTCTACTTCGAAATTATAGTCTGTTGACGAATTTTTAGTTGCTATAATAATTGCTCCTTTTTTAAGAATTATATTCAATCTAAATACATTAATTATTTATAAATGTTACACAATTTTTTTCAGTATTGTTAAACAACAGAATATAGTAGTTTTCAGTCAAATAAATGCAATAAAGCATATGAAACGCAGAATATGAAAATACTCATATCGAAATATTTCTGGTTCAAAAATTGGAAAACGCAGTTTATATACTTTCCCAAAATTTTCTCTTCAAAAATGCATTGTAAAATTTATAACAGAATAGTTGTAATAAATCAATGTGGTATAATAGTAATTACTTAATAATATTATAAACTGTAAATTATATTATTATACATATAAATTGTAAATTGTAATGTTGACTAACTAACATTTAACGGCTGCATACTCGTATTCTGTTTTAAATGATTCAAAGCACTATGTGTTTAATTTCGCAGTATCGATCATGTTAAACTTGTAAATATTAATTAGACATCAAACGCTGTTTCATTCACGCATGGTCACAAAAATGTATAGAACAAGAATAGAATCTCACAAACATAAGGACCTATACTCCGATACATTGCATACATTAACAAAAGTTTAATACACTGTAAGACTTAACACTTCAACCCCCTATTTCAACTAAATTGGAGTGACACACTTTTTCCTATAGATTTCTACATTAATTTTCACAATGTTATATAAACTGTACAAACATTTATTAAGATCTAGAGAATACAAGAAGATTAACAGACTAATGAGAATCTTGACACGCCATATCTTGATTGAATCTTGATTTTTCTCAGTTTTTAATTCTGTTTTATACATTATTTCCCTTGTACGCGATTTAAACAAGTGCAAATCCAACGATCAATGTGTTGCAAGTAAATTTCGTATTACTGTGTAAAAACCAGTTTTAAGACTAGAACTATCGTATCAGTCAAAATGACTGGTTTCGATTTCTTGTTTCGCAATTATTGATATCTTAAAAGCATTGAATATTCGAAATGATCTTGAAAATAAGTAGTTTCACTCGAATACTATAATGAATGCCTGAAAAAATCGAAAATAATCTATTGTTATAACTTTTATAGAGATCACATATGAATTTTATTAAAGGCTCGGTAGTTCTAGTGTTAATATACCCTATTCCAACAGAAACTATCTACTGTTTATACATCCTATTATTACTAATAGCTTGAACAGCATAACTTCAGGGAGCAAGAGAGTTTTATCCCTTAATCAACTCGCTTGATCCTTCAAATCACTGCAAATGTCGCGAACGGTGCAAACGGAGCTTGAAATAATCCCAGTCCGTGTAATCGTTTCCGGATGAACGACGGCTCGGGGTTGCGAGAACGGAAAGTTTCCGAAGTTGAAAATGTCGAAGCTCAAACTGGATGAACTTCTCACCCCGAGATCTCACCGCGCCGCACCGCCTCTCAGCTGACCAATGCGGCCAAATGCAAGATCAGACTGTTGCTGAAGTTTCTGTTACGACTTAATACGTTACTTCGACTTGTCTGTAAACGGCTGGGCCTAAGTAAACGCGATGCTAAAACTTCGTCTCGGTCCCTTGTCCAGCAAGCGGCGCGGCGGCAACTCGCGAGCAGTGTAAATCCGCTTACCGCAAGCGAAGTGGCTAGTTTATCTTGTTTACACTTGACTGAAACCTGTACTCCGTGAAAGTTTTGAGACCGTCTTGGGTACACCTTTTATATTATTCACAGGGTGCGTTCTGTATTGTGACATGATCGAAAGAAAAGTGATTCCTTGCACTGAAGTAAAGAAAAAATGAGAAATGACATTTTCCACATAAGCATTAATTTTTTACATGGTCTACATTGAAAATGCAGTCTGGATTATATATAAGATATTAATATAAATTTAACACTAAAACTATCAGACAAGTCAGAACGACCTATTCCTGATTTCTGCATTTTGCAATTATTAAAAAAATAACAGATGTTTCTCTGAGAAATTATTCAAGAAATTGATATAGCAATACGCAAACTGAATTATAAATTGATTAAAGTTTCGGTAGATGCACTCTTCAAATTTTCAAAGTCAATTTAAATGCTCGGTAGTTTTAGTGTTAAAAAATACTATTATAAGAAATCTTTGTGCTCAGTGTTAATGATAAAACTATTTTTCGTTGCTATACAAAGTTACATAAGGAGAAATATTTAATTAGAAATATATTTTAATTTACTCGAAGTACTAAACACGAGACAATATTTGTATGTAGTATGGTTTATTTGTCATTAAGCTGTTAATATAATATTTATTTCGCGAAGAATAGTACCATTGAATTCACAGAAAATTGTTGGAATTTAATACCATATATAGGTATGTAATACAAACGAATCTCAGAAGATTCAATTCCGAAAAAATATAATAGTATTCAGTATAAAGCTTTTTTAATCTCTTTTATGTGGCTGGTGTTTCAACTACTCTCCGTTCAAATGAAAAGTTGTGGTAACAATTACATAGGACATTTATGTATATTTATAGTAAGTAGAAATAATAATTATTATGCAAACACGTTGGACAAATATCACTATTTAGTATTTACGTATACCTGTCGGCTATTAATCCTTTGCATCCGGAAGACTTTATCCGTCACTTGGTTTAATACAGCAACTTAAAAGACCAGAGTCGACAGTAACTGTTTTACTAACAGCTATCTTTCCTCTTTAAGTTTTAGATGTTTGAGTTTATAGTCTTTGTACACATTGTAGTATAACATTTGTGTGTGTGTTTAAAACTCTTATTTTAGTTTGCCTTTAGCGGTTATAAAAATGGAGACGATCGATGTAATATAACGACAACGGAAATTGACCTTATGTTATTTAAAAACCATGTTTCTTATTTTATTATTTTATAGAATATCAAGTACAATAACAAACCTTATAGTTCAATATTCGATCTTCTACATATAAAAATATGTTCGTATATTTAGTTTGATAACTTGTACATGATTTACGTGAAACTTAATACAACTTTTAAAGTAAATAGGATTTATATTTAGCTTTGTTAAGTACAATAAAGGTAAATATTGAAACAAATCAAAATTATAATTAATTAGTGTAAACAGTTATATTAATATATTAATATGCTACCCACTAATTAATGTAAATACGATATGCACATCAAATTAACATGTTTAATTAAGTACATATAGGTACGCAATTGTATTAATTGTATTAATTTTTAAACAAGTATTAGATAAGTAAAAATTTCTTATTCAATGACTTTGCCAAAGTCAATAAATGATTCTACATCTTATAAAAACTTCTATCTATCTTTTAAAATACACACTTGGAATTGTTAAGTTC
Organism: Nomia melanderi; assembly: GCF_051020985.1. Lineage (NCBI taxonomy): Eukaryota > Metazoa > Arthropoda > Insecta > Hymenoptera > Halictidae > Nomia > Nomia melanderi. The sequence continues at coordinate 8,504,385 of NC_135006.1, read as the reverse complement.
TCCTTGCCAAAAGGTTGTTAAATGCAGTATGTTAAAATTCATTTTTTAAATAGTGTTTTACATAGAAAAATTTAATTATCTTCAATTCAAACTTATACAGTTAATCTATATAAATAGACCCACTGAAATATCTGTAAAACTATTAATGATACAACAAAATATGTTAGAAGTTTGCTGATTTCATGGGCGATTTAAATAATTCAGCCTGTAGATGGATTCATCTCCTTGTAGGTAGTACACCAAAACACTATAACCACAATGGAAATAATTTCTCTTGCAAAATTAAGTCGACAACGTAGAACGATATTGTTTTATTCAAAACTTAGTTTGAAACAAAATTAATATTCAGAGTTTGTAGATGCATATAGCATAATAAATTTTGCCCCGTACCCTGACCGTGTATGGTCCATATGCATACATACATACAACGCAATATCATTACATTTTTAATATTATAAACACAATCGTACAATAAAAAATACTCTATATTATTTAATTAAAAATTGAAGATTCTTTCTAGTTCTTTTTCAAAAAATCCGAGTACTTCTTATATTTCTACAATTTTCTAAAATTATAAACTTGTAAACAATTTGACACTTGTTTCAAATGAATTCCTTCGTATCGAGGGACAATTATTCTTATTAAAAAGCATGAAATTGTGATAACAACAAAAGATTTCAAGTTTCTTAAATTTAAAATAGAAATTGAACAAAAAGGAAAGGAAAGAATTATTAATTGCAATGTGTGGGTGACATACAAAAAATGTAACGAAAATTTTAGTCTGACTTGTAGATATTAAAACAAACAATAAAATTTGTGTTCTATTGTATGCGTTCAAACAAAGAGCAATTGAATATTTCTACCGTTAATAACATCATTTAATATTTTGATTCTTAAGAATATTTACTGCTACGAAAGATAACATTACATTCAACCTAATCCAAACTCCCTTTCTGAAATGATAATGAAAAATATTTCGAATATATACACTATTGGTCAAAAGTTTGGAACCACTTGATACGTAATGGCACAAATGAAAAATTATATATCTTATAAATATATGAAATAAAATAACAAAAATTATATATCTTTATATTTGACTAATACACATATTTCCATATTCCTTCATCATACACCAAATTTCTCCAATAAAGTTGTTCACAAAAGATGGAGTTTCTTTTAACCGATGCATTGATCCCAAAGTTTTGACAGTGTATGTAATAATTACTCTAATTTTTCTAACAGAGTATTATATTCTTTTATTCGTAATATGACAGCGTTTATCGAGATGAGTTCAACGAGATACAATATCAAGTGGCTCCATTTTATAGAAGGTCATAAGCTCATGAGTGTTTAGGAGGTTAAAGATTACGATGCAGATGAAAATTATAACCACGCTTCCATGACAAACTGCACCACTCAGCATTTAAACAAATGTTTTCACTGAGAATATTACCACAAATACGAACTATTTAGAAAATAATATAAACATAAATAAATAATGTTGGGAATTGTGTTCTGTTCGTGATTGAACAGATTGCAGCAGTACTGTGAACTCATGAGGTCAAATGACAAATGTTATAGGAGCTCTTTCATGGTTGTTTATTTTATCTGACAGACTTTTAAACTAGGTTTGGTTATGTTGGTTGTGAGAGACTCGGTTGTAGTTTCAGCTCTAGTTTCAGCTCTAGATTGAACTAAATCTCGAAAACAAGTTAGAAATAAAGAACAAAACTTTTTCGTTCGAAATTTCATTCGTGAGAAAATTCAATTTGAAATTTGTCGAGTACACCTCCATTTGGTTACTTGCCGACGGAGCATGTTCAAATTTAATTTTTTTGAAAAGTAGGTTACATAATTGAAAAACTGAACGTACATTTTTTTACTTACTTTACACGTGGAGTAAATTCATACAATTTTATCAGCAATATTAAATGAAAGGTTAAATAATTATATGTCTGTATCATAAATATTCTTGATCATTCTTTATCTTAATTTTTTTGGAAACGAAAACTTCAATGAAACAAAATATGGTGTATTATTTCAACTTAGTTCTTAACACCAGATTTATGAGTATTTATTGTACAGTTTATTCTATTTTTCCTAGAAAAATTGCTGTTCGTGTATTAGGTTTTGGAGATTAAGGTTTTAACAATAAATAATTGGGATACAGATTCGTGTAATTGCATCAATCGAAATCGGTGTGAACATGTACAAAATAATGTTTATAAAATTCAGTGTGGAAAAAAAATTCCTTAATTGCCACCCTACTTATAAATCACTCTGCAAAGCTGTACACGACTCTGGAAAATTTGATTTAATTTCGTTGAATTTTATCCTTTAATATAATTTAGCGTATAATATGAACATTTCACGCCAATCCATTAATGTCTAACAGGTAATCGAAAAACAATCTGTTTTAAGTAATCTAGTGTATCTGGATTTTATTAAGTAGTCGGTTAAGTACGCGTTAACTGGCCAAAGAAACGTGCACGTTCGCTTAGCACCCGTAATCTCATTATTTTATAGTCTATAGAACCACATCGTTTGAGAATTTTATAGCTTGACAAATACCAATGAATAACCTTATGAAAAGCACGTATGACGTTTAATTTCACAGGAGGTTTACGGAATTAACGGAATTAAGGAGGTTAACGTATTGAATTTTATAAACATTATTTACAAAATATTTCTGTCAATTATTAGTTTTAAATGTGTATTTTCAAACTTCTGATTTGCAAGATCCAAATGAGCAAACATCAATTTTTCTAGGGACAATAGAATAAACTTTACAATATATGTCCGTAAACATAGTGTTAGAATAAACAAAAGAAGTTTTTCTTTTTTTCTTCTTGAGTGCTATACGTGCAGTGAAAGCGATTTTTTTACAATAAATTACTTATGAGGCAATTTACCGTATTTTACCATTCGTAATTTTATAGTAATTACTTAATCTGATATAAGAATCAATACTATAATTTTTACTTACTTTGTTATTGCATAAATTATGTGGAGAGAAATCTCTTAATGAAAAGAAGCTTAATTATTGCTTTAAATGACCTAGGTTACTACTAATATTATAATATTTCAAACTTTACTACTCTTTATGAAATTTTACAAAAGAATATATATTAACTATTCTTTTCCCATTGTCTCTTAAAGGCAGAAGTAGCTACTAAATTTAATACTTAAGCATTATAATATTTACGCACTTATCTTTATGTATAGAAACTAAATATTCATAGCATCCATTCATACTTTGTTTTATCCAAGATAAACATATACATTTAAGCTTCAAAAACATCAATGAAATATAATTAATTGAGAAGCGCATGAGAAATATAACAAACCTCACTTACTTTTAGTATCATAGAAAATCATTGATATAAACCTGATTCAAGGTCCAAAAAGATTCATCATTATGTAATCATCGAAACGTATTAAATAAAATTTCAGCCGCGAAAAAACTACGATTGTTCAGCGTTCGAAATATTTTAATTAATTAATTCAGGTCAAGAGCGTACACTTCGGAAACGAATAATTGATACGATTTCGCGAACAATGTAATTATATGTCATCCCGAAAAGTTCTGCAATTAAAAGAACACGATGGAAAAGAATGTTGCTAGTTATCGGCTGCCCCCAATAACGTTTCAACAAACAGGTCACTAATTACGCGAGAACATAATGCCTGTTTTGAGCACTGCGACGAGCTGCGTCCTCGTCTTTGCGAATCAGGAACAGCGCGATACGTACTGGTACGTGTGCGACATTAATTAACGACTAATACGTCGTTTCGTTAGCAGAGAAAAGGAAGCCGAGGGTTGCTTCGCGTCGGGGAAGCGGATGTCAAACGTAAATCGGAGCAACGGTTCGACGACTCTTGGGCTCGTCGTCGGAGTACGGAGTTCTCTGTTTATTAACAATTTGCGACTCCTCTTTTTCTTCGACTTCTTTCGCGAGTGAGGTCGTTGTCATGGGAGCACAATGAGTAGTGATGAACTCTGCATCGCGAGTGGCAAGAAGGCAACGACCCCAGCATAGATACTGGGAGACGAGAACATTCGGGGTTGAAGATTAACGAGCAGACAGTGTCAAAATGAATCGTTCAATTCTCGGGGAATTCATGTAACACGGCAAAGATGTTCCGGTAATGCCATTTGTATTAAATATCAATGCTTAAGCGGGGAATCAAATTTCTTTAAATGAAATGTATAAATTCTCCAATATTTTTTGGAGACAAAAGTATACACGTTTTCCAATTGAAATTTTTCACACATTTTTACTGTATTCTCGTTAAGTTTCATCAATTTTTTCAGAAGAATTTATTTAGAAATATAAGTTTATATATTACTCCATGGCATTTAATTATATTAACTATAGAATAATTATATAATACTCCATAGTATTCTAGACGATTTTTAAAATTATGTTGGTATATCATACTAAGCATGTACAATGTTAAAGGTATATTCAGATTATTGAGAAATTAACTTTTTATAACCCAAGTTATTTTTTTAAACTAATATTAATTTTATTCAAATTCCATTTTAAATGGAAATACATACATGTAAATATACTTTCTATACGGAAATGTAATGTGAATACATTGTCATGCAGAAAATTGAGATTGTTATTGTAATTCTCATATTATCACAATACTTCACGTAACGGAATTTCTTTTCATCATTAATTCGTATTATTTTTCTTAAGTCTTGAGTCTGAAATACTTACACTTACTTATTACAAATACTTATATCTACAATACTACATGCGTTTTTTAATTTAAAATTTTCGATAGACACTTCTAAATCTGTATATCAAGCATAAAGTTCTATTATTATCGGAGCAACTTCCAATACATACGTCTCATACTAAAATACAACAAATCGATAACAGATCCCGAATAACGTACCGAACAAATAAGAGTTCATTACCCAAACGATTAATAACAAATACCATATATTTATATAATCTGCTGTAATCCAGAAATACCGAGAGCCTTATCCACCGTTTAAGCACCTTCGGGGTAAATGGCTCAAATAGATAGGAAAGGTGAAAACGGGCAGCCGTAAAAGATGCAACAAAACGACACGTTCCCTTCTCAGAGATTTTCAGTCCATAAAAAGTCGCGAGCCCCTTCAAGCCCGAGATATATCGAGCGCGAAGATAAAAGAAACTCGCCGTCGATACGAGGGAATAAAACGCAACCCTGTTGAGGCGGGGTAGGTGTATAGGTATACGTGTCCGTAAGGGCCGATCGAGCCGGCTCGCGTGATTAACGCGCGCGGGCAGCGCGGTCTAATTAATTGGACTGTTCCAAAAGGCGAATATTAATCGGCCGTATGAGGGCCAGGGTCGGTCTTCACGGATCCCGATTAGAATCTTTCGAGGCGCTTTCCTTCGTGGGGGGAACGATCGAAGGAAAAGCCGCCCGCTGCGAATCCGCGACTGACAACTCGATACGGATCGAGGCACAAAGGGCCAACCGGATAGACGTCCCTCGCAGCCCGCCGCGATTTCTCTTATTCTTGTGTATCACTGCGACTCCCCCTCTCTCTCTCTCCACTCAACCACCCTATCTCTCTCCGTTCTCACTATCTCTTTCTCTCTTTCTGTTGTCGCTTTCTCTGCTCAATATTTCTTTCTCTCTCCTTGTTCTCACTTTCTATCTCTCTTTCACTTTTTATTCTCTGTTTCCCTCTTTCTCTTCTCTCTTTTCACCCTCTATTTCCCTTTCCCAAACTCTTCTTGCTCTATATTTTACTCTCTCTCTCTCTCTCTCTCTTTCTCCCTTCTTATTCTCTCGAAGTCTCTTTTCACTCTATCTTTCTCTATCTCTCTCCTCTTACTCAGTCTTTCTTTTCTACTCCCCCTTGCTCACTGACCCCTGCCGCGCATCTCGCTCGCCATCTCCTTCCTCTCTCTCGCGCTCTTGCATCGAACTCACGTTTCTACTTCTTCACAGGCAATCGTAATACGCGATCAAGAGATCCATGGTTTCTTTCCCTCAATTTTTTTGCCAAACGATACGGGAACGTAGGTTGAAAGCGGACCGGCGTAATGGAACCGGAGATGTATCGCTCCCTCGCGAATAACGAGTTTTATATTTCTAGTCGGTCCCATGGAGTTGAGAAGTTCTAGCAGCGAGATTGAAGCCGGCCGTAAAGGCTAGGGGGCGGGTGCGGGCGGGGGAAACGGAGGGGCAGGAAGGACGGGGGTAATTAGTTGCATTCGAGCTCCGGCTCTCGTAACCGATTTCGTTTTTAATTCACTCGACTGCGCGCATCGCGGTGAGCGCCCGGCTAACAAGGTTAAGTCGGTTCCCGGCATTTTTACGATACAGTTGAAATTGTACGCGGCACTTTCGCCGTGGCGGACGGATGTCGAGCTGACGGCATGTAAAGAATAGGCGAATTCACGGGGCTCACGGTGAGATCTCGGAGGAAAGCGGAATTGTTGAACTCTAGAAGTGAAGAGAATATCGTGGTAATTGTTTCGGATTAATTTTGTGCGATACATTCCGTTTTCCTGTCAATTGTGTGGGATTTATTTGACAGTAGATAAGAAAACTCTATAATAACTTTAGGGAATTAACTCTTTAAGTGGCAAGGTGCAGTATGTCGCTCCTTCATGCAGTTGCGAAAAGTTTCTTTCTGATTTTATTAGTAATAAAGGAAGTCTAACATGCTTTTAGTATTGTATAAACATTTTATTTACTTTAGATTGTAGTTGATCGAAACATACACTTTTGTTTAAAATCATGTATCTTTGTTTAAAATTCTCTAGCATTTCTCGAATATGTATGAAAATTTCCCTTGGTACTCGCAGGGTTAACTGTTAACCCTCTGTGCTCGAAAGCTGACTCATAGTCACCATTTGATGTGATATAGCAAAATTATAAGATGACATGTAATATTAAACATTGTATAATACATCAATATGTGAAATATTTAAGTAAACATCTTTGTTTCTTAATTTATGTGTCTTCCCATTAGTTACTTTATATATTTATGTTTATATATTTGTAGAATATTTCCAGCGAAAAACTTTCAATTGCAAAGGATTATGAAGTTACAGTCTTGAAATTTAATGAACTCAATGCACAATTTAAAATCAATTCATTCTCTCTATTTATACATTTAGATTTGCTCACCTCATTCGTACATACACATGTACATTCATCTGATTCGCACACTTTTTAAAACATTCTATCGTTTCCATGCATTACATACAGTACATACTTCAATTACATTTGAAACATTCTAGAATTATCGGTTTTTTAAAAACTTGATTTTATATAACATGTCATATGGTTCTAGAATCGTCCAAACGTCTCACACACGATATGCATGCGCACTCATTCATCCACACACGGACACCAAAAACCACTGCGCCTACAATAGTTAATGATTATGATGTTACTGATTGTAATTGTAAATTCCAATATGTTTGTGATGGTAATAATATATCTTAAGTTCTATTCTTAAACAACTCAGCCTGTGATTTGTAGGTACACCGAAATTTGTTTCAAAATCTAAGAATATTAAATTCACAGTAAAAACTTTAAATAAAACGGTGCCCCAACTAATTCAATAAAATTATCTACAATTTATATAATTATTACATAAATAAATCTAAAAACTATATAATCAAATAGAGAATAAAATTATCATATTCTATCAACTTAAATCTTCTTAACACATAGGAAAACATTATAAAAGAGTATTGCACGAACGAAGCATAAAAGGTAAAGCGCTTTCAGCACAATTACAACAATCCAATTCACAAAAAGTAACAATTCCAATTTCCGAAGCGAAAAATAATAACGCAATGAGGAACTGCATCGATTGCGATTAGAAGTCCGTTTGCACAGGTTCGATTCGCAGCGGTAGCGGCGCCCCATTGACCTACAAGAAATGATATTGATCTAACCGTGGTTGACTTACACTAACGCGTGCCTATTATTAACTGCTCCCTCCCGCCAGCAAGGGTGTTCTTCTAAGCTAATTACAAAAACAGAGGGGGTAACGTAGAGAGAGGAAGAAAAAAAAGGTGGCCGTGATCTTATCGGTTCGCTCGGCGCGAGAATGAACAAAGCTCGAACGGTGTTCGCCAAATACCAGCGAAGTGAGTAATTACGGTTCAGGCTTGAAAGCGAAGCCAACGGTGGCGAGATCACAAAAGGCTGTCGCTTCATTTGTCACCCAGGCTTATGACTACTTTATGGTAAAACTGTAAGCATCGCATCGGTACATAGAGGGAAAGATGAATTATTGGACAAACAGGGGAAAAACGAAATATTATGTTTCAACGACCACCGCCAGTCGATTCCGACGTTCGTCCACGCGACGAACGAAACACCGTAGAGCAAATAACTGGCGCGGCGCGCGAAAGAAAGTCGAACGTGCTGTGTCATCAATTTAACAGTAAGAGGTGGTCGGATCGCCGATCAGATTGATCGCGAACAAACTCGAGCGTCTTTGACGTTATCGCGTTCATCGTTCGGAAGTTGCGTTTCACGGGCACTCGAACCGACGATTATCTCGGCATAATTTGTTCCATCGAACGTTAGCGATCTCATGCAGCGACGCAATCTAATGCGGATAGAGTTCAACGCAAAGCTCGCGTCTCTCCTTCAATGTGAATGTAACGAAAGCGAACACGTTTTTGACGAGTGAGTCCCACGTTCCACTTCGGGGCTTAATTAAATGTTCATTCAGGATAGATTAGTATCTCTGAAACTGGATATGTAATTAGGACCGCTTGGATCGATATGTTGTATCATGTTAGTACACGAGATATACCAGTCGAATGGTTTCTTTTATATTCAAATTTTCGTTGTGTAATGTATTAAAATTTTTGAAAAGGAATATGAAAGTTCATGTTAAATTACTTGGTTGCTCTTCTTTATTGTTGACCTTTAGAAATTATAGTGAGAACGAACGTGTTAGTGTTATTATTGCTACGTTTATGGCGCAGTATGTGGAAAAATTGATGTGTTCCATGATAGAACTATACTATGCATATATAGGTACAGAAAGGTAATTCAGAAAAGATTATCACTTTCATGCATTATTTGTATTTTTAAGTTGTTACTGGTTTGAGAAATTAATAAATATAGATAATAGTGATTTTTAACCTCTATTAACAATAAAAGGAGAGTTATATATATATCTTTCGTTAGTAAGTCATTTGTTTACGGTTGAAATTCTTTGGCGATTTTCATAACAGTGCATAATGTTAAAGAAGACGTTTTATAAAGTACAACAAATATGTGTATACGAATTAGTAATTTAATATTTCAATCAAAATTCTTACCGTACTGATAAAAAGTATTGTATCCTGAGCGTTTCGCCCATTATAAAATGATACATTTACATAAATGTCAATTCACATCTACAAATATCAACATTTATAATTACATCTACAAGTATTAGAATTCCAATTTCATTCCATGGAAAACATTTCCACACCAACAACGGACCCATCTCTAAACTTAATAATTAGCATAATAAATGATCTCATGAATGTTTCATCACGTTTTCTGTGTACATGAATCTTCATTCTAACGATTGCAAATCAAATTGACTTTCATTAGTCCATATAATCTTTTTTAAAGGAATAATTTAACACTCAGCCATGTTGCAATAGAAACTTTTTTTAACATGATTCTGCTTTAACACAATCACCGAAATTCTATGAAAAATAATTTCTTCATTCGATTTGTAAGAAAATCTTTCACTGGTTTCTTAGGTCTGAAATTATTCGCTATTTTTCTACAGGTAGAGTATATATTCTTTACACAAATTTTTTTACTTTAATTACGTTCACATCTACTATGTCTCATAGTAATTATTGATTTTATTCAATTTTATTCAATATATCCTTTCCTTTCAATAATTTCTTGACTATGTCTATCTTTACAATAGTTCCATCATTACCATACAGTCCTCGTCAATATATTTTATTCTACTGTTAAAACGTGGCTTGCTGAAAAAATTTCAGTATGAGAAAAGACACAAATAAATTTAAACTAATGGTTTTATTGCTTCTCAAAATATTCCCTTTCGACATTAATACATTTTCCATTGCGTTGTGTCAGCACTTTCTAAGCTTAACAATGTGAAGCTTTACGAGAATAGCAAACAACCAAATCACAGCGGTAGAACACACGAATTCCCAAAACTTTTGCAGCAATCTACATAAAAACATAATATACCAATATCATGAGTTTAGAAATATTAACACATTGTTGACCGGCAACTTTACACAGAAGCTATCCTATGTCACCAGTTATTATTCCGTAATTAAATATGAATGTGAAACAATCTAAATAAACTTCCATATACTTTATACGTACATAACAAATAGAAATGATATTTTGGACATATCTTTTATATGACTTTGAATATTTTGCTCTTGCAATATTCTCTATTGCTCTGCATTTTAAGAATTCAAATGATTAATGCAAGTGTAAACACGAAGTAACTTGTGACTGGTCAACAATGTGTTAAAACTAATTGTAAGCTTCAACATAGCTTCTAAATCTTTCATCCACCTGCGAAAAGAAACCTAAAACCAATTGCATACAGCTAAATTTCCAAATGGAATCGCAACTTATTCCAGTCCGCCTTCCAATGAAAGTAACATTGCATAAATTTCATCGCGTCAGAAACATGCGAGATGGAAAACAAACCCATCGGGGGTACACGTTTCAAGAATTACGACATATTCGTGAGCACTTCGGTCGCGTGTGCGCGGTCAGAAAAGCAGACATATTTTCGCAGGAGAGCGTAGATATATGTGTGTATATGCAGTCGTTTTATATCTATTGATAAATGTTTATTCAGCCAAAAAAGATCGATCGTTCGTCTAGAAACGTTCTCCGAAACGAGAACCCGCTTTTCGTGGAGCGATGTTTGCGTCGCTTCCCCTCGACCGTCTATCGTGCTTCCTACGGTTGTTATTCTTCACCGGTAGGCGGGTATTCTTGGTCAACGAGTCATACGCAGAAAAAGCATTTCGCTTTCCCTCGTAAAACATCGCGATGAATTATTTTTCGTGGCGCTTTTACCGGGTTCTCGAACCGACATTTGTTCGTTTCTATTATTAGCTCCTTGCTTTACAATTTCCTTCGCAACTGTGTTTATTCAAACTACTTTGTCGTTAAACTTTAAGTATGGACGTGAGTTTAACCTTTATCTATGAACGTTCGAAAATTACCGATTAATATTAAATATTCTCGTTTGTAGCAACTGATAAACGAATTTAACGTATTTATTTGTTTTTACTTATTTAAATATTTCTAAATAACAATGGTATATAATGAAAATTTCATTGGTTTCAATGCCCACGATATTTTATATAGACGTCTGCGAGACCGCACGTACATACTTAAGATTAACAAATTATCAGAACATTAATATTACATTACTACAAGTATTACTAGAATGTTTACTATAGTACATACTTTTTTATGTTTACCTTACCTTTAATTCGGATTCTAAACCAAAGTGTGACGTTTACATTTGTTAACCTTTTGCACTCCAATTGCTACTCTCAGTGGCCACTTGATTGAATACATACGAAATTATAAAATTTAATATTTAATACTAAGCTTTGTATAATGCATCAGTACGTGAAATATTGACACAAAAACTTTGCTTCTTAATCTATATATGATTTCTCGTTGAATTGGTTTTAAAATATGTTGCCTGTACCTCATCAGAAAATGTTGAATATTTCTAGTCAAATACTTTTTGAGTGAAAAGGTTTTAATTTTTGTCATGTGTCTGTTACGATATAGTGAGGCAGGGCTTAACCCTTTTCACTACAATTTATTTGAGCCCGATAGTACACAGGCAAACAATTTAATTCTTCTTAGTTTCATACACCAATAGATAATTTAGGAACTAACACTTTGGTTGCTCAAACAATCAGCCTTTATTATACAACAACATTTATTTTACAATTATCCATCGTATCACTGTTACTACTATGAATATATGATGATTACTAAAAAGGTAACACTACTAATACGCTTCATGTTCTTGACGAGTGCAGCTCACCATTGTCCTCTTTGACGGAGAAAGCTCACGAGGAGCTGGACTCGTTATTTTAACAGATGGGGACAACCGAGATCATTATTGCCGGTGATCAATAATTTTTCGATGAATTCCAATTCAATACAATCGGTACGTCGCTCGTCATCAAGTTACCAGTGAACGTGCACTTATCGACAGGTAACCTGCATTTTTCAGTCGGCCGCAGCGAACTGTGCTTTATATGGAGCAATATTCACCGGGGAACCGTCTGCGAAATAACCAGCCACTGCGCGTTCAGGATTCGTAATCATTTCTAAATAAATTATTTAACTGTCTGGGACTGACTCAATGGCTATGTATGTTTTATGAAAATATTGACTCTGGTTCTTTTGTGTTGTGGTATGAACAATAGTTTTTAAGAAATAAATGTCCAGTGATTTTTATGTTACGCTCATTTTATTAGGGAGGTAATTTTGCACGCATAGATTTTGACGATTAATCCTAGATCTTGTTATCTGAGTAATATATAGACATTTCGGGAACGGGGATACTAAAATTCAGAATTATATGGTGGAGATTTTCTGTTTCAGTTTAACCTCATGATCTGTGATTTGTCTCGTTGATTAAGTTAGTGAAGATTGTTTTATCGTTAACTTCCATTTACATTCTGATTTTTTAATCGTTATAACCAATGTTACGTTCCATTTACGTAATACCGTTTGCTAATTTATTAAAATCCGTAAGCCTCAAACGCCTTTTATTTTTCACTTGAATCACAATATAATATCCAAAAAACCTTGAACATTGTTTAAATTTTCCTATTTCCCCGTCATTACGTACAGCCAATGAAAATCTTCACACTTTAAACGCCAAAGATGAAATAATGAAAAAAGCAAGAAAACGTCACTTTACATGCCGTTCTCCATTTTGAAAAATAAATGGAAAAGACGCCTCTAAAAACAGCATCCGAAAAAACTCCGTGAATGGTCGAAGTGTCCCGTAAAAGCAACAGAAAAATGTTTCTTCGAGGCATTTGGACGAGCTCCAGTAACCACGCTATCCCCGTGAATGAGACGAAGGTAGAAGGATTGCGCGATATCACAGTAACGCTTGCCCACCCACGCTCTCCCATGGGGAAGTGACAGCCGGCCATGTTAGTTAACGCTACTGGCGTTCGTCGAATATCCGCTATCCGATCTTACCGGAGACTCGTGGGACACACCGTTACACCGTGACCGTTGGAATGACGAATCGTACGAATCGCACGACTGGTAGCGCGACCCAATTTTCCAATGTCATAATCCGACATTAGATAATCCATCCCGGTGATCGGATAATCGAGTGGGAGCCGCCTTCTTCTGGATCCTCGGGGTGCCGACTGGTTTCAAAGGTTTCGCTCTTTTGGGTAATGCACATCAGCTCGTTGGAAACAGAACCATTTTGCCTTTCATCGTGATTTATCCGTCTGTTCCTCTTAATAAGACGCGGGGCCCATCGACCGCGCGTCATCCCGAGTGGACGTTCTGAATTCACTTCACCGTTTCGTCTGTAGCTCAGAACAAGCGCGAAATTGGATCGCTATAATTAATGATCAAATTATGATCAAATACCCTGATTGACGCACGCGCACTTGTATTTCCAGCGAAAGTATCGCGGCTGATCGTTTTATGGTCCTTTTATGCGATTTTTAACAGATGATTCGTTTCGGTGCTGCAATTTTGTCGTCGCGTTCTGCTCGCCCACATGAACAATTTAAACCGTGCGGATGTTCTTCAATGCGCGGCGGTTAAAGGAACAATGGAGACGACAACAATTACAGAGGCAGCATGATGTATTTTACGGAAAATAATTTTTCGTGTGACGGATCGTTTTGGGAAACCGGTTCATTTGTATTATAGGGTTGAGATAAAAGTTAGTGTTTGTTGTGAAAATATGGGAATTCCACGTATGGTACGTATGTATAAATATATTTCAAAATATTGATCGTTTTGAGTGATTGAAGAATTGATGATGGCGAAAAATTAGTTTTTCCACTACAGGAATTTTCAGTTAGTGCATTGTATAATAAATGAGTTTATATAATAAATTTAGAAGCAGTTTTTTTTACAAAACTTCAATAAACAATTTAAATTATTTTGTTTCAATGCGTTGCGCGAAATGAAATTTTTGTGGCTTATCTTAAACTATATATAACAAAGTTCATATCTTAAACTTTGTACGGTAAAATGAAAGTTAAACTTATTTCGACAAAAGCTAATTCCAGAAATCCTGGACGTACCTGTCTGTTTAAATTTGTAAATTGGGAGTGACGCGTCTGCATTTACTCACACCAGCACTTCCGTAGTAATTAACCAATAGAGAAGGGTTTACTCTGTGTCTCAATTCTCGTGTTGTCGCTCCAAGATAATTCAATTAGTCACAACTTTTGAACAATATAGTGAAAGAGCTAATCCTGCCATGTGTACCATGAGATTCCACATACAAGTTTGCACATTTTACAGCATTTGAGCGTAACTTTATATATCGAAATCACACAAATCTAGGATTTAGTAACGTCTTTCAATAATATTTTACAAAAATAATGAGAATGTTGATAAAACAGTAAATTAATAATAAAATAGTAATAAAATATTTTAATAACTTCTTTAAAGAGAAATACCACACAACAATAATAAACAGATATTTTTTTACTAAAATAATAATAAAATATTTTGATAATATATTTTAATAAAAATGTCACAAAGACTATAACGTTTTCGTGAAAAAACTTGTCCCTTCTTTTTTCACAGAGACACGTGATTCCACTCTTGCAAAAGACAGATAACGCACGTAGACATTATTGACACCTGTGCGCAGTTTCACGGATTCAAGACAACGAAAACGCGATAAAGCAATATAGAGGAATGAACGATCACAGAGCAGAGACTCTATCAATAGGTGTGAATAGTGTATCCCTGGCGGGAAAGGATTTCTGTGTATCCGCCCCAGGTCCAATCCGCGGGATCGTCAATAAAATGTTGGATCTCTTAGCCCGAAACATTCAGAAACGTTCTGATATCCTTTGTTGAAGATGAGAACACGTAAAATCACGATGGGATCGCTTTTAAGGAGCCGCTCCGGCACGGCTGTGTTTAGATTTTTATGGAGCTTTACCGGATAATCTCGAGCGAAATACCCCTTTCCCTGACGAATGCCCGCATAAACTGGTAAACACCGATAGCCCTTTTTAAATTGGATTCCCATTCTTAAACTCGAAGCTGCCGGGGATTACCTGGCTACGTCTGGGAAGTCGAGAATCAAAGTAACGCGGCTTTATTACTGTTCGTAAAGGGGAAAGCGATCCCGTTAAATTATCCGGAAAAGAAATTGAAAAAAACGAAACTCGAACATAGTATTGCCATTCTTTCGAAAAGCCAGCATTCTATGGCTATCATAATATAGGGAAATCCGGGGTATAATCTTTGTTCTGTGGAAAACTTTATTCGATCTAAGATGAAGTTAGCGAGGATAATAAGCGCTCTATTTAACGTACCGCATCAATCCATGCATATAAAAGTTAATTGTTGAAGGCATTATATGTACGTATTAGGTTTATGTACACAAGACAATTGGTTTTATAACGATATGCCATGTGATTATATATTTAAAATAAACTTTATTTAATAACATACGGTAGCATTTTAGTCGAATTTTTTTCTTAAATATCTTGCTATTTAAGCATTCTATGAACTGTGCAATGGATATTTTGAATTTCAAAAGTAATAGACAATTGTTATAGATTTTGGACTACTAGATCTGAACCCTGGTCCTGTTTTTCTGTATTATCTTTAGGTTACAAGACAATATATTTGTGCATCAATGTTTAAAAGTGTTTAAAATATTATAGAAATGTGTGAGCCATTTCTAATGTACCCATTTCTCAGAAAATTCTCAAACAATTTGAGACGCTTTTAATTGTGATTGTTTGCAAAAGAGAAAAGAAATAAGGAGGTAATGTGTTTTACCATTTCTTATCTTTCCTTAGTCGTACTTTATATGTGCAACTTTAGTTTAAGCAGCAATATTTAATTAATTTCTTCTTCTGATGCGTACTTATCTAGCATTTTAATGGATTATGGAAGTTTGACGTTTAAAATTATTTTATTGCTCTATAAAGGACATTATAATTCCTCTTTTAAAGTAAGATAAGTTACTTCAGTGAGAAGAGCATAAATTAAAGTTGAAAGTAATAAACTATGTAATTAAGTACATGTTAATAAATGTGGACTAATCACTTTTCTACGGCTGCCCATGAGGACTTAAAATATATAAAACTGGAAACACTCATTCGCAAATATCTTTTGTTAATGGATCCAAGTTCTTTCCTCATGAAATAAATAGTCTCAAACTTCCATACATATATATTTTTCTTTTATCGCACAGAATTTATATTTTTGTTCATTTATGTGTAATCATTCAGTGTTGAGAAAAAGTATGAAAAATAATAAATAAATTCAATTTGATTGTCATGCGCAAATAATGAATAATTAATATATTCGTCATTCACAGATGGTAAAAGAATTGAATTTATTCATTTCCTTGAATAACTTTCGACCAACACTGCATATAATAACATAACAAACGTAAATTGCGTTATTTTGTTTTCAACCAAGTTTATGAACCCAAATAAGAAATAACGAATAGTAAACGACCCGATGTAATCAATCAACTCTATTAAAATTTTTTTTCAATTTTATCGTCAAAATGCTTGATGGACTGTAAACTTTTTACATTTAATATATATTTTCTTATTACTGAATTCAGTATCAAGAAATGACAAAAATTTGTTTGGCTGTGCAAAAGTTGCAATAATGATAAAGATTATTTCAAGAATATACTATTTTAACTATACTACTATCTAATTTATACTACTGCATCATTTTTCTCTATATTTTATTTTGTAGAGTTAACCAATTTGATCAGTGAGTAGCTCAAATAACGAATGAAGGTTCCCTATATGAATAACGAATAATTTGAATAAGAAATAACCAAATAACGACTAGTTACATATTTTTTCTTACTATTCAAATAAAGTTTTATTCGAATAACGTCGAACATTGTAATAATTCGCAGTAATCTCAGCTAAATAGCAGGTACTAGAGACGCCATTATTGACATCAAGTTCGAACGAAGGGAGTTGGCTCATTACGAGTGCTATGTGGCCCTCGAGTGAGCGAATGGGAGGAATTCGAGAAGAAGCACGACGACGGCGGAAACGAGAGGAACAAAACGTCGCGGGGCAATCACAATTCTCGTTTTTCGTGTCGCGATATCGCTCATTTATACGATTCCAGGATCCAGCAGTAATCGCAAGCAGCTCGTTAACGTACTCCTTGATCTGGTCGAGAGATAACTTTCGCACCGATAAAAAGCTAATAATGCCGACCTTTAATAAGCGCCCGTGCATAATTTACCCACGAGAACTCTCCTCGCTTCACCCTCTGTTTGCTTATTTCTGACGATGACGTGTTTTTCCCTAGACTTCGTCGTCCAAAGACCGCTCCCGTTCGACAGACTCGCTGAGAAATTAATTAACGGTATCTCAAGGTTTGCATACATAATTCGGGAAAATTTTTTAGGCGTCGCATCGATGAGTTTTATAATTGAAATTTTCCTTTCAACGTATTTTAAATTGGGAATTCACGCCTGTCTAAATCGATATCATAAAACATTTTCCGAATAACTATGCGCAGTACTTTTTATTGACGGATTTGGTCAAACAATGTTTGCAACTACCTATCGAATTTCCCTGTCATATTTTTATTTCAAATGTTTGTTTCAAAAGGTGTTAAGGTAAATTATATTTCAGAGTAATTCGTATTGGATTGCTTTCAAATGAAGTATGCGGCAATTTGTGTGACACGGAGTTATTTGAAAATTCAGAATTTTGTAAAAACAAATTTATTGATAACTCGAAAAGTTTTGTGTACAGAATTCCATTGTCTTCAGTATATATTAGTTAAATTGTTTTCAGTCCAAAATGTAAACCGTTAGAGATTTCCTTATGGAAAAATAATATTTAATGAAATCTCAAATAATACAACTTAAAATTTACCTTCGAATATAATTAACAATTTTCTTACGCAAATACATATAGACATTTTAAACGAATTTCATCTAAATCCATCATTGTTTTAATTTATTGTAATAAGTAATTAGGTTGAAATTGTAGAATATGACGAGTATAAGTGAACTGTAGAATAGCAGATGTATATGACTACTGTTATAAAAAATAATTTTAAATATTGAAATTTTTGAGCCATTACATAAACCCGGCTTTTAGTTTTAATTGCAGTGTACGATGGAAACAGCAAAAAAATTGTTCAGACATTGTTGTAAAGTAAATATGCACATTTGTATATTTCTGAATATACAACATGCATTACATTTATACACCCTCTATATATATACAATAAACATTACATTACTTTCACAGATTCCTTTTATTCTATAGAAGCAGTAACCAAATTTTATGAAGCACAGAAACCTTTTTATGATATGGAATTAAAATTAAAAAATTATAATTGAATTATTTAAAATAAACGGCAATAAAAAAATATTGTAATAATAAAGACGACCGTTACAGATTTTATCCAAAGACATTTTTTTATCAATTCCTCGATTTCTATCGCGCAGCTAAAAGGACCGTTGATCCAATATTCTTTTTATTAAAACGTAATTGAAATTAAAATCTAATTTCTTACTAAATTATACTCTTTAGATCAATAATTTGCGAAGCCTCTTGTCTCTTTCATCGAAAACGTGGATTAAGAATAAAAACCAATTTCCTTCAATCGTTTAAAAATTGAAACTATGAAAATCAGTTTTTTTAAAAATGCAGTATAATAATTTTAATTACGTCTAAAAAATACCAAATAATCTCACATCATTTACTTTCTATATTTAAATTGTTTTACTATGAAAAGTAATAATACATTGTGAAAACGAACAATTTAAAATGCTAAACATTAACAATTTTCATTCACAAAATTACGAACAAATATGCCTATCAGTAATATCGACATTCCATATCTTCCTCTCCCGTCGCGCAAATAACGATGAAACTATCAGAATACGAAATATTAGCAAAAAGTAAATTGAAAACGTTAGATGAATGCAATGTAATCAGATATATTCGTTTATAAACAGGTTCACAGTGGGTCGACTATTCCTTTAAACCAGGCCGTGCATGCAGCTCGTTATCCGGAGTTAGAGAAACAGGATTGAAGTGCTGAGATTGTGTTACCTGCAATTCAGTTATATCAACAATTGATTGTGAACATACGCGCACGGAAGTCGAAAAAGCGGGCCGCTGCGGAAACTCGTGGCATTACGGTCCACGGCAATGGAATGCTGTTCTGTAAATCACGTTATTAAGACTTGAAATTCTACTGTGTTTTCTCCGATAAATGATTGTCGCAGTCGTATGCTGCGTGTATGTTCGACTTCAACATAAAGCCAATGTAATCGGTTCTACGTTTTTTGTGCTTTCGGAGAAGGAAATAATGGAACAGAAATTATTCGAAAATCAAATTCCAAGATATACTGTGACATAATGATTTAATATGTAATGAAAGTTTATTACTTGTTTGATTGTTTACTGCGTTTTGTAGAAAATTGTAAAAAGTTCCAAGAGCTTTTTCTTTCTTAATCTTATTGTTCCTTATGCCGTAGATACTAATGTAAGTTACATATATAGCATTTCATCGGAAAAAGATTATCATAATTAGAAAAATTAACAGAAATTGTTGTTTTTTTAATTTAGTACTTAGAAAAATAGATTTGTTCTGTTAAGGAATACTCTTGTATGTATAAATAAGTATATACCATATACATATGTTCCATTTTTATCATGATTATACTTCTCTTAATCTCCTTCAATTTATATTAACATTTTTTAAAAGTATACCTTTGCATTTGTGAGAAACACAAGGAAATTGTTGTTACTATAGTGTTCTTGCTTTCTTAATTATATTTTGAATGTGTATGAAAATTGACCACAACAGAATTAAGCTCATATAGTTTGTATTATCATAAGTGATTTATAAAATTTCACAATAAAACAAATCAATGTAAATATTTAAAACTTGAGTTTATTTAACGTTAATGTAATTAAATATTGATTTGGACAAAATCTGACTTTTTAATTTAAAAATTTTGTTTTCAATTTGCTCATTATGTTTATATATTTTTATACATATTTTTAAAATTTTATTATATATATTTTGTTTAATTATGTTCCTATTCTGACCCATGGGATTACAAGTGGTTAAGTATTCGTCATACTGTGGGATGGAAGGTTTCCGTACCTTTTGTCAAGCAACGCACAGGCTATCCCCCTTTCATAATTTGCACATTATCCATTGTTTTCTACCCATCCGCACTTTCAGGCTGCTGCACGGCTATTTCAGACCCCAGCCACATTAAGAGGGGAGTATCATTATAGGAGAGCCATGCCTACCTAACTAACAACTATGGTCTATTCAGCGGGTCTAGTCACTATAGATGAACAAAACATCAACGTGCTAAACGTGTTATAAATACAAAGGCACCAATTATTGGCTTTATCCGATTAATATAACACCGATCTACATAAATGTTCCCATTTAAATGTTACGTACAATATGGTGAAGTGCTTTTACTTGTAATTATTGATCCGAATACGTTAAACCTATTACAGCTGTTATGATTTATAAGTAAATCGTCTGTATAAACGTTCGAATTCAAGTTCGAAGCACTGAAATATTTTATAGGAATATATTTTTCTGTTACTTACTCGTTTCGCGGTTCAGATACAAATTATTATTATCTTCAATATGATATTCCGAGTTTAGTAAATATGAAATTTTCTTAAATATTTGATAAAGCGTTTTCGTATAGACTTTGAATAGAAGTATATGATATGGATGCGTTAAGTATGTAATCAAAACACATGATCTTTTAATGCTTTATTGCAGAATCAAAGTGAATCAAGATATAAATTAACATGTTCGCACGAATAAATATTTAATAAGACAGAAATTTTATAACTAAGATTTATTGCAGTGATTATTCGTATATTCTTCTTATAGTTGGTAAATCTTAGGAAAATATGAATCGCTCAAAATATCACGATGTAAATTAATTTTCGAGTCTCGAAAGAGAATTCTGGCAAATATATATTTACAGGAGGCACAATTTTATAATGAATAACCAATATACAAGTCGAAGCTTTTGTGGTATACTACATTAACCCTTTGCGGACGAAGATACTTTGAAATATACAGTCTTCAATAAATGAAGTTAAATAAAATATCAATTACTTAATTAATAGGAAAAAAGGAAACTACGATCTGATCTTTTGCTGTCAGAGTAATTATATTATTTCTTTGCGACTTAGTCTTCCAAATATGAACACTTCATCTCTCCGAAGTGTCGACAGTCGTCCGCAAAGGGTTAAACTTATATATAATAATTAAAGTGCTGTGAAAAAAGATGAAATAAACTAATTAAAAGTATTAAAGTTATTAGACTACAAATTTTATGTATTTATAACGTTCATACTTAATGTCCTAACAGTCAGAGTATTACAATCTTTAAAATAATGTGACCAGTTTTTTTACTGTATACAAACCAGTGCACTCTATAACTGGAAATCGAGAAGGATATAGTTTTTTACACCAACTTTCATAAATTATCAATAAAAGTCAGTATCTGATTATTTATTATCGCAGGTGTTCACAACATTACTTCAGCAATGAAAATTCCTCAATTCAATTTATTTTATTCAGCATGGGATTATGTCATTATAGTAATAATGAGTTGTTTAAGAAAAAAACCAGAAAATCATGATAAAATTAAACTGAATCTCATATTACCAATATGGGAATAATTCTTCAGATTAAAAGAACTTTATGCCTTGTAGGACAATATTGCAATGAATTCAAATGCGAACAAAAATATTTTATAAAACTAGGATATCATTTATTGTAGGAAAATAAAAGTAAATATTACAATCAGAGTAATGGACTAAGAACACGATTTTAGAGCTATTTTGAGCAAGAGTTTTACGTTCCCAATTAATTAGAAGAGAATGATGATTTTTGGTCATGCTCGTGAAGAAGTTTATGAGAGGTACTCGCGTTGAGGATGTGATAATGATCCTGACTGGCAACACCATAGTTAAGCTAGTATAACGATCCCTTAAACCGGATTAGTTTATTCCTAATATTTTAAACATACAAAATAACATTATAATCCATTTTAACGATAAAACTACGACCAGGAAGTAAAAGCTAGCAACATTTCACCGCAATCACAGTGCAGTTATAAAAGTTTAAAACTCGCTTCATGGGTTGCGTTGCCATTTAGCAATTTCCAACTTCGTGCGCTGCAGGAACTCCAACAGATTTCAAACAATTAATGCTGTCGGTCCTCGAAAATTGTTGTTAGCATATTTTTTGACATGTAGTTAGTTCAAACACTACAATATTTATAATATTTTTCATCTTGAAACCATAAGAATATATAAAATATGGATATTTTATAATTTTGTATGTAAGCGAAGTAAAATAATTCACTGCATCTAAGCTAAAATAATCATTTACTGTTTCTCTTTATATTTTTAAAGAATTTCTCGAATTAGGTAAAATTCTTGGATTCGAAATATTTCAAATACAAAATTGTTTGCAATATGTATTTCTAGTAATATTATATGACAAATCTATTTTATATGAATTCAAACTATATGCAATTATAACGTTATGAACGAATTCTCTTTCTTTAGTTTAAAACTTTACTGTCAATACCATTTTTTGATAATATAATGAGAAGTGTTCCGTCCGATGCGGAACAAAACGACGAAAATCCTCGAAGGTTCGTTTATGATATGGACGTGCCAACAAATTTATTTTCGGGATTAGCTTTTTTCGAATTCAGTTTATTTATTTTAGTTACAAGGGGGCAATTTCACCCTAAACCATGATAAAATCATTTAGTTAATCCGCGCATGTCCAGACAATAGTGTCGCAGTTAGTTACGGCGATGCTCTGGCTCAGTTTCAGATTAGTGATACTGAGCCTGAATGAAATAATGAGTTTTTTGATGAGTTGTAAGTGTATCAATGGTGATACGTTGAGTTGTAGAACTCTTCGTTAGAAATTCCGTCGATATGTGTTGTGGTGGAACTCTTCGTTTGAGACTCCGTGGAGTTCTTGGTTAGACATTCGGCGTTTTGTGCTAAGGTCTACCCTTAAATAGGTTACTGTAAGGGTAGTGTTGGGGGATGAGACACGCGGATTGGTTGTCTCCTAGAGTTATAAGTTTTGGACAGGGAGGAGGCCGTTTTTCCTGATTGGTGACAGTCACCGGAATGTTGACCGCCTCCAAGTCCATCGGTCACCTGCAGGTACCGAGAGTACCTTCGCGTGACGTCATGGAAATTCCTCGTGCCTCGACCGTAGCAAATAAAAAACTGTATGAAGCGCCTTAACCCTAATAAAACATGCAAAGAGTAAATATCTAAAATGTAAAAATGCTAATCCTCGAACAGCATATTTCCTTATTGGAATCAATTATTTAATGATGAAATATAGTTTAATTTTTTATAGATTTTATTAAACAATACGTTATTTAACCAAAAACTGATACTGTATAAAGAATTTTCATTTCGATACAACTAGATGTATCGGCCAACATCTGTGTTTAGATTACTGTAATACACGAGATCTATTGCAATAATATTATTGCTGAGAATAAATTACTAGGTATCTGATAAATTAAGTCCTTTGATTAATATTCGTAACTCCAACACGAGGTAACGTAGAAGCATTAAACACCACCTGACCAGTTCCATTAATTAGCCTGATCGTTCACGCGCTGTAATACCGGGCTTGTAACTAATCAAAGCGTATACAGATAGGCCTTCAGTGATTTGAATATTTCCTTCTTTGGTAAACGATCAACACATCCGAATAATCTTCAAAATAACACGAATTGAAATTTAAATACGATCGACAGAATTAATTATTAAAGTGCTTTAAATCGTAATGGATAGAAACCATATCTTATAGAACGCTTTGATCTTTACTCTTCTATGACAGTTTCAATTATTCTGTTTAGAAATGAATATGTTGTTACTGGCATTTCTTTGCAGAATATAACTTGAATTTTCCGCAATTAGCTTTTATATTCTTAATGTAATTATAATTTAGCATATTTGAGATGTTTGATTTAAATTTTGACAGAATTTCATGGAAGACTTAATTAAGTTTTAATTCAACGTATTATTGAAAATATTATTATTTAGTATTATAATTATAAAAAATTATTAGAAGCAAAATTATCAGGTTATATGCATAGAAAAAAGTTGTTCAAAAAGTTGATTTTTACAATATATTCAAAATCTATCCTAATCAGTGAGAACATATCTTTTAAATAGGTTAACTTTTCAATATTTTGTGAATAATATATTATACCAATTAAATATTGTTTTAATTTATGTTTCATTTTACAAAAATTGACATTACGATTTAAATAATTCTATTATAGCCTCTGTAAATAATTTTGAAAAGTAAATTTGACATTATTTGTTCCTTTTGAGTATGTAATTTGATACTTCGATACTTTCAAACAGGAATTGTTCATTTTCTTTTATTTAATTCAACACAACGGTTAATACTTAGTCAATTTCTAAACAACAATTTTATAGAAGTGTTGCAAGAGATCTGCACAGAAACTATATCGCTGTTTTTTAAAACTTCGAAAAAAATATCACAGTAGAGAATCAGCAAAACAGTTACTTCGCAAGTTATTTCGGTTAATTGTATTTCGATTGTAAAAGAAGTGGTAAAAATATACGACGAAAAACTAAGATTATGATTTCACTAAATACAATGTAATCCAGGAACAGAGCATAGAGTCACTTATATTTCTATTCAAAAGAAAATCGGTAGAAGTGTTTGCACGTGTACGAAAATTATATTCAGATTAACCAGAGACAACCTGAAATTACCTTTTTAAATATTTTTTTTTAAATTCTTTCTCCAAACTTATGAACGGTAGAAATTCCATTACTACACCGTAGAATAATTTCAATATTATACTCTTGCTATACAGTAGAAATAATTTAAATTGTGAATGTTAACATTATTACTATCATTATTATTATTATTGTTATTTCCATTATTGTCATACATTACATTCAATATTACAAACGCGAACACGTTTACAACCAGTATTACATAACCACGATGACTGCCATTATTTTCCCTAAACAAAACCAAATACAAATACACTTAAAATTAACATCAAATATCAAAATTGAAAAGTTCAACTGACACCTGAAAAACCTCTCCGAGCACGAAACAAGACCTCCTTTCTTACACAGACCGCAATGACACGTTCATTTCGTCGATAACAAGGTGCATCGATACGCCGCAGAGATAAATAGACAGATAGGAAACAATGTCTCGCACGAATGTAACGGCGGCGGGGGGACGACGGTCGACGAAGTTTACGGGGTGTAATATGCGCGACAACTTACACAATCTCGGACGGTTTTCACAGTAACGGTACAAAGACACGGGGGTGCAAAGTGAATCGAGTGGAACGAGGGCAAACGCAAGGCTATAGGGCACAATGAGCCGGTGACGAGTTCCGATTTCGAAGAGCAGAATATCTTTTATTAAAATAATAAAGGAATTTCATTAAAGGAGACGTCGTCGGAATGACGGGGGTTGGGGGCGGTAGGAAACGGATTTTTCCGAAGGAACGGAGGAAAAGGATCGGACGGGGAAAGGAATATGACACGGTAGCCGGGGCAAAAAGCGAGCAAGTGTCTCCTCAGCGTCCCAACCCCCTCGTATCCCCTGGTTGCGTGCATTTTTCTCGTACAACCCCCGCCCCCGGCTCACACACTATTTTCTTTCATCTAACGATATCCGGTCGCGTTTAATCCTGCTGACACAGATTAACGAGGATTCTTGACCGTTGTGCATCAATGCCCACTTTGTTTTATGGTGAATTAATGGATGTCTCGCTTGGAATTCTTTCATCCGAGTCACGGAGAGAGAACGTGTTAACGTTGTTGTTACACGTCGGACCGTCCCCGCTCATCTATCAAAGGAAAAAGTTAGCGGCGTTGACGAACGTTCCCACCCCTCCGACTCCCCTTGCCTTCTCGTGCACCAGAGCTTTTTCTAAACAGTCATGCAACACTTTTTTTTCTCACCATCCCCACCTTCCCTTAGTAGCACGGTGAGCTGTTGCACGGTGAAATATGAATGGCCCGAACGCGCGCCGGGATTAATTCGGAAGATGACGGTTCGTTAAAAATGTCCGTTCAACGGAGTTTTTTCTGTTCTCGCATCGTAACCTTCCCGAGCGACGTTCCTGCGTTTAAGTCGCTGCCTTATCGCGTTAGCACTTAATTGCGAATTCATGTTTATGCGTGTTTCTTGCTAATTCTCATTTGTAGTGACAAATGAGCTTTGTATGTGTTATACGATGATAGGGAAAATATGTCCGTGCGTTGTTTGTCTTTAATGTTCGTTTAGTGATTGATCGGAATTAGTGATGATTACAGGATGACTACTACGCGATTGGAATTTTTTATTTTCCTTTAAATTATATAGAAATTGAAATGATGCTGCGTGTTAATTTAGAACTTAAGTGTATGATATATTTGTTAAGACATTTCATTTTAAAACTCAGTCAGTGATTAAAATTTCGATCTAGTTCACAAGTGAACGCAGGGGAAGTGGAAATGTTTACATTGCATTGTATAAATTTGTTTTCTGTTGAAGTTATATTTTAATTTTGTGAAAACTGACGAAGGCGCAACAGCATTACTACTGATACACGTTTTACGAACATTTTATGAAGTAAAAAGAGAAATATTTCAGTAGTGCATTTGAGAAAGTGAAAAGAATTGCAGTCATTTCATCACAAAATATTAGAAATATGAACAGTAATATATAATTGCAACAATATTTGTAAAGTAAAACAATTGGATTATAGTAATATGTCATTAATGTCGGATCCTATAATTAATCCACTATGGTAACTGAAAATAAACTAAATTCCCTTCACAGCAAGCGATATACCAATCCCTTAATCCATTAATTAATTAAAATATCACAACAAACTATTAGTGCAATATAATTGAATACAAATGGACTCGTAACGAGCTAAACTAAATTGGAATTATTTATTCATTGTTAATAACAAAAAGTAATAATAATTAGTAATTATCAAATTTTTTAATATTTGAATGAATGACGTCAGGAGCCAGATATATCTGTTGAGTGGGATTTCGTAAATTAGTAATACGTCAAGGAATCAGGTCAACGCAACTGTCTGCCCTCTGTCTAAGTCCTTACTGAACTTTCCTTAACCTTACAGCCAAGGTGAACCAGACTATTTAAGTCCGGAACTGATTTCAAACATTACAGATAAGTTGAGTTTAGGATTTATCTTACAATTATCACTACGATAAGTCAATATAGCTTGTATATAATCTCCCTTCAAACCAACAAGGTTTTGTAGAAAGTTTCTTGCATATTATTCTCAGGACTCACAAAATCTCTTACGACTTCAGAAATTTTATGAGTTTTCCTTAGCAGATAAATCTTTAGTTTAACCAAAAAAGATAAAGAAATTTCATTAAATTTTTATCTGTAGTTTCAATACCAATTTAATTCTTATTTTAACAATTTCAAGGTTCGAATACACTAAACTCATTGACGTCAGGTGCAAAAACTATTTTTGCTCCTTCGAGAATTTCCTTCGATCATTCTTAGCTACCTTTAACCCTAGAGAAATATTTACGCATTGTGTTTCTCGCGACTTGCCTTACGCTCTTTTCAACTCCGACGTCTTCCTTATCGATTGCGTAACACCATATGAACCAATCTTCAATCAAATCACCCGAGTGAACAGTAAATTTTACCTTCTTAAAAAATACCGCGAACGAATCCCACTCTCCGATATCTATCGTTAACTAGAAACACGAGACTTCCGTAACAGTCCGTATACCCTAACCCCGCCGGCAACCAATTCACTCCTGCCGCTCATTTACACCGCGTCACGGGTAATTCTAAACGAAACCCGAGCAAAACGAAGTAACCCCATTTAACGTTCGTTCCTCGTCAAGTGGCGAACAGTCTAATCAGATAATATAGACATCCACAAAGAATACATTCGCAGGAAAGAAATCTGATCGAAAGAAGAACCCTCCTTACCAATGCACGGTTTACAGTCAGAACGAAAGTTAAAAACTTCCTTACTTTCTCCACGAGCTATAGTATGAAAAATAATTTTGTTGCCCTGAAAGACGAAGCGTATGCATTTACTCTGTGATAAATGTTGCAAGCCTCAACATATAGAGTGCTTGGCCGAAACATATAGAGTTTCTGAAATCGTGGTACAATGGGAACGAGAATTACTCTAACAGAAGCTACAAGAATCAAATGTCACTCAATTACCTTGAGTTGAAAGTAAATACCAATTTTCTATTTTCAATTGTTATGTTCTGAGGTAAAGATAGATATACATGAATTGATAATTTTTCTTTATTCTCTAGTAAATTATCAGCAACAAAGTTATCCCAGCGAGCGCAATTACATCTGACCCTCGATTTACGCGAAAATTCCCCGTAGATTTGTTTTACGAATGAAAATTATATACATGTACCGGTACAAGAGAAAACAAGATATTGGAAAGGAAAGATAGTATAAGTCTTAGAAATACATATTTATTTCATATAACCAAACAAAAGAAATAACAATGACATTTCAGAAAACAAAAGTAATTAATCCCTTTATCTGTGATTTATTTCTTGAATATGATCGATACGACTATTTTATCATTAATAATTTATTATGAAAAGAAAGAATCGTGATGTTTATTCTATGTCTGTGTTTACTTCAAAGGTTAACGATTAATAATAGAAAAGTAATATTTAACTTACATTTAAATAAAATAAATAACACTTCAATTTCCCGAGTTCAGTTTAAAATCTTTATCACGAGTCTGACACGATATTGTAGGTCAAGGGATGAAATCGCTAAAAAGAAAGAGACTCACATAAAAAAGTGCAGCGTAAATCGAGGATTAGGTACGAAAGAAATCATAGGACAGGAGGTTGAACTTCACGTAATGTCTTCTTTTCCTTTCACGCCTTTTGCCCGCTATTCGAGAAGAAGCACCGGTGAAGTTTGTGCGTTTCTGCCATTACAAATGGAACTACGGTCTGCCGCGGGCCGACACGGCGCCCGGTCAAACTTCTCTCTCCTGTTGAAAGCGTGTAACTGTTACCCGAACCCGAGGGATTACCGGTAATCTGCGGTAAGCTAAGGTACGTGAACAGGTACGGGCAACCTGTTTCGGATATGGTTACGAGTAGCCGGCAGCCATTTCGTCGAATCGTTCGAACTCGAGACAATTCACCCCTTCCACCCGCGCCGTCCCCTCGACTGTCTTCCCCCCTCTGATTCTCTTTCGACGCATCCTTCTAGCAGGAACCTTGCCATGGAATTGTTAGCGACCGTTCGTACGAGGTCCAGGCAAATGGGAATGTGTAGGATAATAGTTTCTCTACGAATTAGCGAGAACTTGCAAAATTTCCCGAATCGCCCGGAGAAAGTCGAAGGAACGGCGGGCAAATGGCGGAGGAGAGCTGCGATGCGTAATGGCGGCCGGTTATTGCATTTAATATGCTAAAACACGTCGAGTTGGGGGCCGGATATTTCCGCAACGGCGCGATGCTTCCATGGCACACCGGACGGTTGATTATTGAAATGCAATGTTCCGTCAGACGTTTCGAGATATATCGCAGTATCGTGTTATTGATTAAGCCGCGGCGAATGGTTTTTCTTTTATCCTCCTCCCCTTTTTTCCTCTTCGATATGTCGTCTCTTTCTCCTCGGATGGTTTCGTCGAATGAATCTAACTTACGGAGAAATTCCAATTCGAAGAGAATTTTTGAAGAGAAGTTCGATAAGTGAAATGACATTCTGGGTTGGAATCGAATTGTGATCGCTGCGGGATCGATTGTATGGTTTGGAAGCAATTTTCGATAGATGAGAGTACTGAATGGAATCATCGTTCCGTTTGTTTAGAGAATTATACGGTGGGTATTAAATATTGATCAGCCATATTATTCATTTGGAAGTTATGCCCTGTAGAAGGGACGTCACCGGGGCATCGTTTCTTTGACGAAGATCTGATAATAGAATTAAAACAGGTGAAGCTGATTAAAATGTAATATAATCACGTTTGCGGTGCGCATTGGTAATTCGGCTTTGATACCGGTAAGCAAACCGGTAACGGTGAATGTTAAAATTGGCTTCTAGGTCGGAATGATTCGACGGATCATGAATATGTAACAAATGATGGTGCTTCGGGTTATAATAGTAACGAATATATAAAATTACACCTTCCGCGAAAAATTATTATTCAATTATTCGTTTGAATCGGGATACATTATAAAATTCTTTTTAAATGTGTAATACTCATCTTTTTTTACAACATACAACATTCTGTACTTCGTTCTGCAAAAAGAAATTGTATTTCGTAAGTATAAGTAGGAATAAATGTTGTATGACTGTAAATTTATGTATCTTCTAGCAAGGATACGAAATTACGACGAACTAATTAGTTGATTTGACAACGTGTAAAAATGGAGTAATGATATTTTTTATTATAAATACAAAAACTACATTTGGACGGACCCCATGCAATATTTTATATTTTACATTTTTCAAATAAGAATTACGTATTAAGGTTTGAATTATTATTTTCTTTTTGTTGATGTTATAATCGAGAATGTATTATTGTTAAGAGATACAGAGAAGTATAAGTAATACACAAATAAACGATACTTGCTTCACATTAGATTATTTAGTGTAAATATGATACTCTGAACCTGAATCGATCAGTCATCCACCAAGCAAGAATTATATGCCTGACTCTTGCCGAGTCGTTCTACTTAGAGTACTATCTATAAACGTTCTTAATGACATAGTACAATTTTACTTCTCACAATAACTTTTACGAACTAATAATATCATCTGTTGGAAATAATGTCACATGAATGTAACACTATCCAACATATATTTTATACTTTAATAACCAAAAAATACACATGAACATTGTTTAAACGTGTTCGAATATCTACAACGTTATAAAGGTATATATCATTTTATATACAAGTGTCGATGGAATAATTTTTTTAGATGTTTGTTTTCCTTGCTATAAAAGCATCTATTATTAACAAATTACTTTCCATCTCTCTTTTACATTAACAATCATTTATGAATGCAAAACTGACAGGAAAGGCTTTCCCTTCTTATACCTTTATAAAAAAGAATAAATACTATTAGAGTCAATGGAGTTACAGACATAAATTTGTTTCAAATTTCATTCAAAGAACCTACATGCTTAAATAAAATATAATACATTATTAATTACAATATTGTGTTCAGATTAATAAACAAGTATATACCCAAATACATTCTTTCTACTACGTTCTAAACATAAGCCCAGCATAACGATGCAATTCAGGAAAATGGTTTACTAGGTGAAAATATACAAAGTACCGCTCACGTACATAAACGAATAATTCAGCGAAATTAACCGTTAAAGGGAAACATAACTACTCCTGTCTCGTCCAATACTTCGTTGAATTATACCGCGGGGAAATCGTAACACTCGATTTCAACTTACAAGACGAGTTAATCTTGCGCGCCTCAGACGTGACTGTGCTTCGTGAAAAATTCTTCTTAATAGTTAATGCCGTCCCGGAATTGACCGCGTCAGAGCTGCGGTCAAATAATGAACGTTTCAAACGGCGGACTGAAATATAAATGAAAACTGCCGAATATATACGTATGTGCGTGGCGGACATTTGATTTTCCATGGCGCAGGGAAAAAAGGGTTCGTTAAAATTCCATATAGACGGGTTACGAGTTACTCGCCCGCAGTGTTGGCACATTCAAGTGAGTCAACTTGTTACCTATATTGCAGTTTTGCGGAACGACACCCACGGGTGTGATATTCCGTATTTTCGCGGCTGGTCGCCGAACACCCGCGAGATACGTGGAGGACAAAACGCACTGGTTGCCCAATATAATTGCGTGGCCCGTAATAAATTATAATAATACGTTATATATTACGACTCGCGACATCATTGAACGTCGAAATAGACGTACGCAACGAACGTTCGATGAATCACTGTTACATTACGTGGAATCCGAATAATTTATGCAGTTTGACCGACATTCTGACACGCCCCTGGCAACTTGAATGAGTGAATTACGAAAACGTTTGTCAAAATTCAACGTTCCCGATATTAATGTGTATCCCGTCGATTGAATATTAGCTGGATATACGCAATTATATCGTGCCTTCGGAGTATTGGACTAGATGAGAGGTTATTAAATTAGTTTCCATTTTGAAATGGAAATTTAAAAAAGAAATTTCAGCTTCAAATAAAACGAATAAATTCTCACTTCGGTTTCGATTTAATAAGTCCAAATTGGAAATTAGAGCAAGACCTTTTTGCCGAACTAATATATATTAAATTGTCTGATATATTAATGTCAACTTATATAATGTGTTACGATATAATATATTAGAACTACTTATGTAGTGAAGTTTTTATATTTACCTTCCTGAGAATACATTGAAAATTCCTTCTGGATATTTATACAGAATAATTCTATTATTTTAGAATATTTATGTAATATATTTGTTTTTCTGTCGGAACTGTTAATATAAGGCTCAAACAGCGTTATATATTTATAATGGTACAAATCAATACTTCACTTATTATTGTAAAATATAAATAATTGTAATAAAAACTCGATGAGAGTATATTTTGGAAATTTTATGAAAAACCAAAAAACAGGAAATCTCATATATATTCTTCCTGAAAGGTCATCATTTTAATTTTTTATCATCTAATGCAATTTTAAAAGCAAATAAATTTCAACGTGCTTGTGCGAGCATGCTTCCAAAAATAGTTTAATATCAGATGCAGTTTGGAAAATGTGGAAAATCTGTCGTTTAAACGGGCATCAAAATAATTTATCATTTTTATGAATAATACAGCAACATTTCGTGGCATGATATCGTTACTTGCCGCATAAAGTGCCACTGAAAAGCAAGAACTCTAATTCGTGTCGAGAGAAATTTTAATGGTGCATTCTGCCAGCGACCATGTTCAAATTAAGAGCTCTCTATATGGGACGCATGCCGTTCGATAAACAGAACACGCCATGTCACTTGACCGCCCTCTTATGTTTTATAGTTCCACAATAACTCACTATTTTCATAAAAACCTGTATCAAATGAATGGCACTCGTGATGTCACACGTTCAACATCCATGCTGGTTTTATATTCGAATTTTTCATTGAAAGGAACGTTCCGAGATTCAATGGCAGATACTAGACGCAGATTGCGTTTGAATCTCGATAAAAAATGCCACAACAGGGGACGTATCGTGCAAAGTTGCCGCGAACAGTCGTATGTGCATGTCCATGATTAATCAGAATTCTGTTCCCTTATATGTTCATTAGCATGTACAATATCACACAAAAGTTTGGAACTTTTAATTTATTAGATTAGGAAAACCATAAATTCTTTTCAATTAGAAAAATAAAAATGTATGTTTAAAATTTTATTTATTTCAAATTCGGAGATACTGATACAGAAAAATGGTGGAATTTCACATATTGATCTATATTTATTTTTAATTATCTTTTTGTTCTGTTTTGTGTTCCATTTTCGAAAATAACTTTTTCTCCGACGAAGAATATGGGAATTACGTTATAGGATGTTGTAGAAATATCTAATAAGAAAACATACAATTATAGTTCACACAGCAACAAAATAATTTCAAATAAGAAAATTCTGTACACTGCAGAACTTCTCAAGATAAACGTTATTGCTTGTCGAAGTCTGAACAAACAAGACGGTAACGAATCTCTAGATTTAAATAACCTTTTAATTAATTTAAATACTAGTATTAATTATTCTTTTTCAATAGGCTATTAAGATGAACTGCATTATTCTTTATTTTAAATTCTTTTATAAGTTATAAATGTTAAAGGCGCTACTCAACTATTCAGTGATAGTACATGTCATTAGTAAGAACATACAATACAATTATCATATAAAAACCATTAAGTAGCATTAATGTTATTTGAAACTTTGTAATCATTGAAATTGTTAAATTTTGTAATTGTCACCATGATATTGCTTGTAAATATTCTTTTGGCAATGCAATCCTCGAATATTTTTAATGTACAAAACAGCAAATACACTCAGAAATTGAATTGAGACAATGAGTGTGATTATGTTACAGACACATTCATAAAACTGAAAACAGAAAAAAGATACAAATGAAACGAATAAATTCTCACTTTAGTTTTAATTTAATAAATATCGAGATATATGAAACAATTTTTTCCTTAATTTTCATTATTACATATTAAGGAAAATTAAAATTTTTTTTGGAAATTTAACGTACATATACATTCAGTTATCAGAATATTATCTAAACAAATTTTTCAATTAAAATATTTTAATTTAATTCTATGTCGTATATAATTATGAACACGAAACAATTCGAAATTGTTAATATTTTCCAGTATTTCATGTTTCTATCGTGTAATTATTCACTTGATCATATGTATATTGTCACAAAAATATTTAGATAAATTTGTATCATTTTTAGCACATTAATTAATCGTTACTCTTTATTCCTATTATATTTTCATTTAAATTTAGATTTTTAAGAAAGTTTATTTTAATCACCTTCACAGTCACTACAACACGAGTTAGTCAACGCGTCTGATCGTAACACGATAATACTACTTACCTCAACCAACCTGTACTAGAGCAAGATATATAATTAAATCTCAATAAGAAATTTAACATAGAGCCTTCATATTTCAAATACATGTTTTATGTATAAACAAAATAAATATTTACGTTAGAAATCAACAGATTCTTCAATTTAACAATTGTTATTACTGTATATATTAAAATTCTTTTTAGTAACAGATGTACAAATATATGAAATAATATCTTCAACATTTATTCAGTGTATATATGACATAATTAACGGTCTAGGAAAGATAAATGAGGAATATGAGAGACTGTTTCTACATTGCGAATAAAGAAAAATGTATTATTGAAAAATAAGAAAAATTTATTATAAACCTACAACCTTTTTATGTTAATATTCTGTTTATACTCGACGATTGTTTTTATTGAAATTACTTTACTGAAAATGTTTTCTAATAAGTAAATAATTATTATGACAAAAGAATGATTTGTTCTATCTAATGGAATCGTCCAAGAATCGAATTACTTCAATAGTCGAACACCCTATACATAAAACTAAGCTTCTATATTCCATACCTGCGTCCCCATTTAGGCCACCCCTGAACTCTCTACTGTAGGTATAATGAATTACAGACATCATGAATATTTATTTTTCCCTGCCCAATGAATATTTATATTTTTCTCCAAGAGGGAATCTTATACAAAAAAAATGATCATCAAAATATAAACTTATTTTTACATGATGAATATCTTCCTCTTTATTTTATACCATGAATTACACCCTGTATCAAATCGGAATAAATTTGCATAGGATTGTATCTCTCGTTAATAGCAGATTCATTGATCAACAAAAAAATTCGCAAAAAATCGTAAAATTGACGTCAGGGGATTAATACAAAAATATCGATCCAATGAATTAACATGTTCACTGCCTAACGTACAGCCGTAGAAATTTCATCTTCAAAAATTGATCTTCATCGTAATGTTTATTCTTTAAACCCTTCTGCATATTAATACACTTTGCACGGCACTTATGAATTCATTTTTAAATATACACAAAGAATCGTGTCACCTATTTAATAGATCTCATCGTATCTGTCTGACGCAGCAATCAATGTATTAACTAACAACAATGAGAAATAAGAAAACGAGAAAAAAAATATTAAACAAAAATAATATTCGAATTATCCGCCATTAGTCGTTAATATATAACAGATCGAATTTAAGAGTAGTTAATACATAAATAACGATGTACTTAGTAAGATTTAAATAAAACGAACCAGTGAAACGTGAGTGTACTTGCTTGAACGCGTGGCCGTTAAAGCGTTAGTATAGTCGCAGTAAGAACGAATGGTAAATTGTGTCATGTCACATAATCTAATTCACGTGTTCTGAACTCCTCTTTTCTCAGAGCGTAATTTTATTCAACTTATTCTAAGTTTATACGTGTATACTTGACTTACCCGTGTACATTCAATCCCATAAGAGTTCCTATATACCTACATATTTCAGTCTGATGTCGCTAAAATTCTAAGAAAATACAGGACTTTTATATATTTTAACATAATTTCTGTACATTTCTCTTACTGTGCAACGTGTACCGTTATTCGTGGCCACATGCCTCTTAAAAATATTTTCATACCAAAATTGACATGTACCGTACATGCTACACGCAGTTTTAAATGTGGTAATATATAGTTCTGTTCAACATAATGTACAAATGTATATTCAACGATTAAGTAACAATAATGAGTAATAATTGAAATAAGTACTAATTAATTCAAGTACCTCGATAGATCCAATTAGAGAATAAAATAACTCTTCGTTACTTTTTCCATGCTTTTCTCTGATCAAAGGGAACTCCGACATTAATCAGTCCAACGATACACGTCGGATAAAAATGTTTGAAATTCTGCGTGTCAGTAATGTAACAACCTGTCATTTCGCGGGTTTCGCCGATTCTCGGTTCTAGAACAACTTTACCCGTGTTTCCATTAAGTCGTATACCGAGTGTAGAAGGTGTGTAGAGGAAGGTGGACGGGGTCGCGTGCAAATTATCGTCTTCGTCGAGGACGTGAGAGAGGCTCTCCCCGCTGTTCAGCGCTGCTGCCTTCCGTCCTTCGTGGAATGACAAATGGGCAGCCATTAGGCCGATTTCGTGGTCATTCCGTGGTTCTTCTGCTTCCGAGAGTCACACGCAAAAAATTAATTACCATCAGTATTCGCTGTGCGATGCTAGAATTGCCAGTTTCGAGTGTCATCGCCCTCTTTTGCCGGGCCCGGGCACATAGAGTAACCGTCCCCCGCCCGCGTAAATACATTGAAGCTAAATTTATTACTTGTGGAAAGGACAGTGCCATAATAGCTCGTTTGAGAAATACAAGGAAATTTTTCACGTGCCCGTTTCACGGAAAGTTTCAATATAAAGCGTGGAACCGAGGAATTTTCAACTTCCTGGTAATTAAAACAGTTTCGAAATGTTCCGACTGTTTACAGGGCGAGATTTTAATCGTATGAATTGATCAGGCTATATGATGCACAGAAAATTGACTGTGTTTTCACGATAAAATTGGAACCTATATTTATATCAGAGTTACATTTATATTTCAGTATTTTGTTCAAAATTTCTATTATATTTCTATTATGTTTCAATGTTCTCGTAATATGCCGATTTCGAACACAATGTACCGTTTGAAAAATATTTTTAAGACTACAAATATTCTAACATAAACTGATGTACTTACTATTAAGCTCTACTCATTCTTGTAATATATTCCTATCTTCTTTATTCCTTTGGACAATTGAAGATTTTGAAAGTTACATACTTAGGTGTTAATCTAATAATTAGATACACGCTATGCACTAAAAAGTTGATTAAAGTTGTATTCAATTACAATTCAGATACAAAAAAGATACATAGATATTTACGTAAATTGAGTATATTTAGTCCGTTAAAACTTTAAATTATAAGAAGTATTTTTCAAAAGAAAGTAGTTTAAAAAATTATTTAAAGGCAGAAAAATGTTACAGAATAATACTGAGTCGTCATTATGTGAATGAAACAATTTGTATTGTGATGTAATTTGCGGTTGTATCTCTGAT
This sequence comes from Nomia melanderi, assembly GCF_051020985.1. Classification (NCBI taxonomy): domain Eukaryota; kingdom Metazoa; phylum Arthropoda; class Insecta; order Hymenoptera; family Halictidae; genus Nomia; species Nomia melanderi. Next base: position 8,466,367 of record NC_135006.1, on the reverse strand, counting down.
TAACACACATGAATACTTGCATAGATTGAAAGGTTACGTTCTAGTAAGTATTAACTGTTTCCTATTATATATTATTAGACTGCAGGAGTTTATGCAAGTCCATAACAGACACAGTAAAAATGAAGACTTTCAATAATGTTTAATATTACTTATATATATATTAAAATAACTGCGATGAAATTCTCAACAACAAAATAAAATTCTGTTCCATCATCTTTGTTACTCATAGTATTATTTATATTCTACAAATTGTAGTTAACCATGTCCTATATATGACCAGTTAAGTTTCTGCAAAGAATTCGAAATTCATTGTAAAAGAATTTCTTATGTTTATCAGAAAATTCATGTTAATAAAATCCAAGAAATTATCCACACATTTAATTGGCAATATAACCAAATCAAAACGTTAACTGGCGAAAAAATCACAAATAACTCTTCCGTGTGCGGTTTTCGAAATTACATAGCTAGCATTCAACGTCAGCGTTGCGGTGGTTACCGAGCGATTTCCTAGAAACAACCGTTCCAAATGGAGGCTCCTGCGTTTGCATTGCACTGATGAATGAACGTTCCGAGGTAAAAGTGAAAACCGTTCTGAAACACGTTCGACGTGGAAGAATAGTAACGAAGCGTACAAGCAGTTTTCCCAAGGCAGCAAAGGAGGATAATTAATAAAACAAACTCTATCGCGTGGGATACTAATAGTGGACAAATTAAAAGCCCGGTCCGGTCGTATATTATCGTTTTACGATCATTATAATGCCCATAAATCTATAGCTAAGATATTTCCAAGCTATAAACCATAAACTCCTGAGAGTTTCAATGGCAAAGGAATTAGTAGAAACTATTACTCCGTAATGTTTAAAAATGAATCACAGCATTGAGCAATCTCCTGTCCTAACGGTAAACCCTGTTTGACCGATTACCGCAAAAAATACCGTGAAAATACGAGGCTCCTCTCCGAACTTTTTAATCCGCCGACTGAATGTTAGGATACAAGCTATCATGCCGGAAATTCGTGTAGTTAACATGCACGTACTGTTGTTATTAATTACAATACTCGTGGCTGTGAAAAAAACTAGATATAGTGAAGTTTCGTAGAACACCATTCAACTGAACGTTTTCCAGGTTTCCGTGTGTAAACAAACATAAAAAGTATTAATTAACATGGCCCACGCACGGAAAACTTTTCGGATTTTCATCCTTGCCAGCACCTGTTGAAACGAATGTTGAACACATTCGGTTGAAGTGCGGGAACAACTCTCGATCACACTATTGCGGGACAGTTTTGTAGATGGAACAGGCAATTGTAACTGAAATTATCCGCTTCCAAATGCGATGAAAATGTTTTACTGTCGCACTATGTTTGTTCGTGAATCCCTTTCACTGAGTAGCTCAATGTACCGTTTTTCGTATTAGACATCTACACCATATTTGCGATTATAAAACATGTGTTTCATCTACTAAAAGTATTACTATATATAACTGAGAAAAACATTGCTTCAATGGTTTTGTTAATTTTATTGTAAATATTGTATATCTCTATGTTACAAGCATATGAAATACTGACAGAGGTAGTTTGCCAAATTTTCAATTAGTTTTGGAACAATAATGGGTGAAAGTGGAAAGACTCGAGATCTAAATCAAATGATTAAATTTAAGATCTCGAGTCTTTCCACTTTCACCCATTATTGTACCAAAACTAATTGAAAATTTGGCAAACTACCTCTGTCAGTATTTAAATTTATCAGTACACCAATTTATTAAATTTGATTAAAGAACTATACTTCAGATACAAATTAACTGATTTCAAGATCACGTAATTAATGTGGCATATTTGTTATGTTATTAAATTCGAACTTTTGCACGGTATAGAAACGATGAAAAAAAGTACTCTAAATTAGATGTTTGTAAAGTAAACAGTGGGAGATGTTAAATATTCAAATTTTCGTAAACGCACAATGATAATACGAGAAATATTCCCAAAACTTTCTAGCAATTAAACTTCACTCTACACTGCTTCTTCGCCTGCCGTCTGTAATTAACCCTTTGCACTGGATTTATTCTCAATGTTGTTGGGTGTAAACTTGTATTTATTTTTAGAGAAATGAATGAAAGTAATCTACAGCGGTAAAACTCAACGTTTTATATTTATTTTATTTATTATTATTATTATAAGATGTAATTTTTATAATCTTTTAAAATGTGGTACTGTTTAAAATAATTTCCAACGTTTTATAACAAATCTGTATCGTCATCTCTAGCATGACATACGAGTGCAAAGAGTTAATAGAAATATTTATGTTCCCATTAACATGTACAATTCAATACATACATGTAAACGTCTAACACATGATGTAGCAAAAAATGTAAGGACTACTGATCAAATTTCTATTTTTCATTTAAATTCGCAAACCTCGTAATCGATTAAGTGAACCTTCTGGCTTTACCCTTTCACAGTGTAATCTTACATAATTATCTACAGCTATTATAAATTCAAGAATGAAATACCATTAGCGCAGACATGTTAGGCAAATCCTGTCGCAACGTAGGTTAAGAGATTAATGCCGTAACTACATATTACATTGACGCGTTCGTGAAAACTAGATGATAAAATGGGTCAACGAGTAATGGGGACGCCAATGAAAAGACCGTTTTAATAAATAGAGAACTCTTACAACGAAGTTTTGGAAGTTACATGAGCTTGTACCACGTTATGTATTTTCCGACTTATGACCCAGTCGGGAAGAAAACCAAACTTTCCTATTGAAATTCCATTTTTTCCCCCTCCTCGGCTCGCGCCGAAAATTTCTTTTTCTTTGTCGTTTGACCGTAAATTCAGACGGCGCTTAAAGCAGCGTTTTAATTAAACTAGTTTAACTGTCATTTCAGTCACGCGAGTTAGGCTTGTGCGTGGCGCTCTTAAATCGACGAGGAGGATTTTATTCCTCAGTTTTATTGTCCCTCCATACGGATTGTGAGCTTTAATATTAATTTCGCGGGACAAAAGAATACAGAGCCTATTACGCTCGGCAAACGACAAAGTATTGCCTCGCATTATAAATTCTTATCCGGCTTTGGAGTTCCCTGATACAGGCAGAGTGACTGAATTGAAATTCAACCGAGGATTAAGATGATATTAATCCCGGAGTAGCATCGAATGGCAGCAGTGAAGACTGAAATGAAAATATAGGCTTATTAATTATTGTACGAATAAAATCGAAAATTTCAATTCCTTATCCTGCACACAAGATTTAATTAAATATTTTACGAAGAAGAAAAGCCGATTTTCTAGGCGTACAAAGAAAATCACATTTGCTTTTTATCTCAATGAATTAAAAATTTCTTTTATTACGTACGAATTTATTTGCGAAATATTATTAAATAATCTGGACAGTTTCTGAGGAAAGTATTAGTAAATAATACTATCTCGTGTATAAGTTGTTTAATCTAATTATTTCTTCCACGATAAATTCTTTTGAAGTGACTGCTATAGAAAAAAGATACCTTACCCACTTCCCTAGATCCAATGATGTATCGGTATTCTCGTTTTGATAACTTCCGCCGAATTTAATGAATGAAACAAATGAGTATATCATTGGATTAGAAAGAAAGGAAAACGTTCTCGTTTATACCTGTATACATCTCGGAACAGGTTTGTCTCATAGAAATTCATTCCTTTTATTTTCATGAAAGTGGGAACGGATGCTCGCATGACTTTTTCATCGCGAGTGCAATTACCAACCTGTCACGAGTTTCCAAGAACCGTTTGTGCTCTCTGGCTCGTCGTCTTTATCGATGGGAAAATATGCTCGTAACCGGGTGTATTGTGTAACTCAGGTGTTTATACAACATGATGGAATTCATGTCGGAATCCAGTGTATCATTACGCACTACCACGCATAGCGTGTTAATTAAAAAAACGACGCAAATGTCTCAAAATAAACGTATCAGGCAGACGCAATACGACATTCAATCCAATAAAAGAAATTGCTAATGGTTACCGACGGAATGTTCACAAAGTTCTTTCGCAACGCGATGAATCTTATTCTCACAAATTATTTTATAAATCTGCCGTATAAATAAATTTAATTCTACCTGTCACGCTTCAGCGTTTGTTTGTAACAGCTGTATCCATAGGGTTGCAACAAAATTAAATAGTGTAAGTAAAGAATGTTTGAGATAAAATGTTATTCAGTATTGTTAATATTTACAGCGAGAGAACATGCTGAAAGCTGATTGTTGAAACTAATGAAATGTACTTAACTTGAATTACCATGATTTTCAAGGATAAAAGCATGACGAATAGAAAGTGCTGCATCAGTTATGCGTTAACTGTCACGCGAACTTCGCGCATTTCATATAAGTGTCAAATGTATGATTCGTAGCAGAGATAAATTTTATTAATTAGAATTATTCATTCATTGTACCGTGGAAACACTTTTTCTCTACCATCGACTTAATAATGAAAAACAGAACTGATAAGGAAATGTTTAGGATTCTTTATTTATGATAGATAAGAAATACTAGATTTTTTATTATTCATGTATCAGTTTATTAATGTACATTTACAGTTCATAATCTTACAAGGAGTGATATTGTTAAAAATAATTAATTGAAAAAATATTCTGTAACATACTTTATTGTATGCGAAATTGTATTCATATAAAATTATTTTTGAAAAATTGGCTGTTTTAGCACGATTACAGTGGTGTTTGTAACTTTTAATAATTAAATAATACATTTTTCGCTGTACACTACTGTTTGTGTCGTTAAATAATTTTTAACAAGAAATTTTATACGGTGGCATTCAACTTGTTTGTCAGTTTTAGGCAAATTGATGTTCATCATCGATGATCACAGTGGCAATCAACGTGGTAACACAGTTTGTAGCCCACCCTTCACACAAGAAGAAAGATGATTTTGTATTAAAAGTCTTTAAACCACATTTTACTGTAAACGATTTCATTGTTATCAAATATGATATTAAAGAAATACTTAAAATATAGAAACAAGCATTTAACGTTATAAAAATTTAAACACCTCTTATTGAATTTCTAATATATAGTGTTCCATTTAATTAGGCATCTTAATATTATTTTAATTACTAACTAGCTTTAGTAAAAATATAATATTTAAAATATGAAAAGTACTTATAAAAATAAAGTAAATTTTCATTGAAACATGTTGTTATGAAATAAACATGCAACATAGAATGTTATTATTTATAATTGCAAAACTGAAAATATAGTTGCACATTTTAACTCTGACAATGAAGTACACCGAAACAATTTAGTATTCATCTGCAAATTGGAAAATGATTTTTCTGATTACAGTGTATCTAGATATAAATAGTAATTAATTTGTTAATAAGAATACATTCATTGTAATTATTAATCATATGTTATAAGAAACACGTGTGTCATATTATTTATTAAATTATTGCTTAGAGAATATTCAGGATCAGTAAAAACGCTATGATAATCAAACGGAAAAGTAGATCAATTAACTATTCAATTTCAAAGATAAACATTATTTTCATATTTAATTAGTCGTTCATATATGTGTAATTATAAATGAATAATCAATTTTGAAAAGTGCCTAATTCTTATTGATTTTCAAGGTATAAGTTACATTTTAAGTAGTATATTATGAAATATGCATTATGGATATAATAGGTATTCCCCGATACATATTTTCTCCGCTGTACACAATCTAATCAATTAAAGGAAATTCACTTTCAAGATCGCGGCTTAGGTACAATAAACAAGAAGGTACATTAAGTGTATTATTTATGTATTTTCCGATAATCAATACTGCTATTAATATTAGCTTCTGAATTAATATTAAGACATCATAAGTTGATGCCATTGTTAACGAAACATTTTTGCTATAGTTACCTTATTATCAGTATATTAATGAAACTTTTAATCTGATTAACTTTGCAGACAATTAGAAGATATAATGACAAAGCAACTTTTAAATCAATTTTTTGTTATATATATATATATACATATATAATTATATTACAAATTTTACTTCTTACAATAAACGTATTGACACTTGTATCGCAAACTTTCCGTGCATTAATTTCTTCTTTAAAATTGCAATTCTCCTTCATTTTTTTCTCAAAATACTACACCTAAGAATAAGCATTGCGACACCTCAGAAATATGCTATAAATATTATGGCTGCGAGCTTATGAAATCTCTTCAAATATTAATACCTCAGAGACATAAATCTTATATTTTTGGTAATTCTTATAACTATAATGTAGATTATAACGATTCCGACGAAAAGACATTATGTAAATAATATATTTGATAAATATTTTTATATATTATATTAATGCGAATTATATTTTCCCACTACGAACAATTTATAAAATTACATAAATTCATTGTTATTTATGCTCCTTCAAGAGGAAAGTAAAATTTCGATAATTATAATTTTTGTTAAATAAAACGCAAATCACATGCGATACAATCAATAGCAGCCAATCTGCTGTTTAATTTATTTAAAAGATACTACTAATGACGCTAGTAATTGTCAACATTCTTTGGTGGCTAAAATTTTATTATACAATTCCTGGTTTTATATTATTTATCTGAAGACAAGGAATGCAATTCTATTTTTAAACCGCTAAAGAATGTCTAAAGCTATACTAATTTTGTTTACCGTTCGTTTCAATTACACTTTAAATTCATTATTTTATATTTTCTTATTTCGTTTTAGCAAATAAATTAATATATTTTGCAAGACTAAAATTAAATTCTGATAATGCACAAATATATTTATTAAATACATATTAATTCTTCTTTATCTATTGCCAAGTCACTTCTTCCTCATTTAATTTATATTACGCAAATAACAAATGAAAAAACTCATAATTTTACTTTAAAAAAACAGGATTTAAACTACATGTGTGCCACTAAAAACACGGTATAATTCAGGAGTTATCCGAGACAAATTCTTATCTGTTCCTGTGGCCCATTTGAAAGTCAACTGAATCATAAAACGTAAATTAATTTTTAAAAACTCATACAATTATAAAACCATATTATTCATATCTAAATAATTGTTTTCTTCAACCCCTAACAAAATCAGTAAAAAGTGACTTAAAAAATTTTCACTTTTACCAATTCTATCGCACACTTTATTAACAGTAAAAGTATCTGCTTCTTTAAATAAAAACAAAGTAACGCGTCGGATTTCGTTCAAATATGAACGCAATAATTTAAAAAATTACAATTTATTTCACGGGAAGCTGTTTAGCATTATTTCCCTGAGGGCAACGGTGTTCCATAAGGAAAGTCCGGCACAAAAATCCGCGTAACGAACAACGCAACGATTTGCCTACCTTACTCAGACGCAGCATCTGCATATAAACAATAATAACTATGTACAACTCACTTGGCTGATCCAGATCAGATATCTCCACCTGCGAGTATACCGTGACAATCCCCAACACGAACACCGTGGTTGTAGTCGCGACACTCCACTGGCACCTCCACCACATTTTGTCTCCCTTTCGCGCACTGCACACACCCTCGAATCCTTAGCGTTGCCTCGACCCGACCTAACCTACCGCCGCCGCCCTTTCAGTGGTTACCCAGTCTCGCGACCGTCGTGAACCGGCACTAATTGCAGCCGGTGTTGCTGCAGTCGACACTGTCTTTGTTGTTGTTGTTGTTGCTTCTGCTGTTACTGTTGCTGTTGTCGACGTTGTTGTTGGTGCCGGTGTTGCTGCCGCCGGTACTGCATTGCGCCGCCGTCGTCGACATCGTTTCGCCGGCTTTGCGTCCTCCCAGACGATATCTCCGTTTTCGTTCGCGAACGACCACTTGCCACCTGATCGCTTTAACTGCTCCTAGACGATCCGATGACAATCGCTTCTCCAAACGACCCTGCAGCCTCTATCGTTGATTAGATACTGCTGTGTCAATCGATTCGGCTTCTTCCTGAACACCACACCGATTCAACAGACACGGGAGCGTGTCTCAATTACTCCCGACCTGCGGATTTAATTGCTAACAACAGATTTCCGAAAAATCTTCAACCGTAAATGTCCACCGATCACGGATTGATCTGGATTCAAACTAGCGATACGTTTTAGAACTCACAAATTATTCTTGTAAAACGGCTGGAAAAATCCTCCCACGACGCACTGTCTACTGCCAGTCAGAGAAACCGTGAGGTTTTCGGATTCACAGAGTAGAAAATTATGGAACACACACGTAATAGTTAGAACTTGTTCACGGTTCGAGTTAGGTACCGTTTCGGATTTCTACTCGAACAATCGGGTTTTAGCATACGTTTGGCTACGAGGAAATGAGAGATCTAATATATCAGAGACGATAAGAAAATGGCAGTGTAATCCTGACCGAAGCACGTTTCACGTGTAACTGAAGGAGCACTTCGAACACCATCCGTGGCCTGTCGCGTTCAAAAAGATCGGATGATAGCTAATGTCGGACAGTAACTGGCATCAGGATGGCGTGACATTGGATCGGCGATATGTTTCAATGGAAAGCAAGTTTAGGTAGAGCTCGTTCGCGAAAATTGCCGGTCTCCGGACGGAGTCTAACTTGGCCGCAAGTAACGCTCCGGACACGGCTCTAGTTTACTGCACCACTAGCTCCCAATGAACTTGCCCCTATCTCACGGCTCGTTTACCCGTACTACTGGCCGCGCGTATACGTATTCCAAAAGGCGCAAGAATCATCCATCGGTAGGCGCAATTCAATTCTCGCGCGTCGATATTAATCAGCCGATCAAGCTGCTCCAACGAGCGTCGGCAACCGATAATTATTTTCCTGTCCACCGCTATCGAAAGGTTCGCGCACACTTCACGAACCAATCACGGGACCACCGGTCTCTGCTAATCGAGTTGGAGTAAGGATCTAACTGTTCGATCGCGTCCAAGCGTGCACCAGGTCGCGAACACGTGTACATTCACCGTTCTTCGAATTTCTTCGACAAAAACACTACAGACCAACTGTCCACTGTTTTCGCCGGAGATTTACGCGTTTCATGGTAGACTAATGTACGACACACGTTACACGGTAAAATCCTTTGTCATTGCAGTCCACGTGAAGCATCGGTCATCCTAATTGAACTGGTCATTAGTGGCGATGAAGGTGAATGCGAGAAACGGCGGGGAATGGGTTGACGCGTTCTTGACACTGTTTTAATTCATACACCAGCTAGAGCACCGTGATTACGACCGCAAGCTCGCCGATAACAAACCCCCCATATAATAGAGCCACGTCGAGTCCTGACCCGTGGCGGCTCGGTACTGAACCATTGAGTACCGCGAAGGACCACCGCAGGTCGCTTCGGGCATCTTCGCGGTAGCTCGGCCGACGTCGAGCACGCCGGCTACGTCTGTCTCTGTCTCGGCGCGGCGCGGCCGTTTCAGGCGCTGGATCCACGTCCACCTTTGCTTTCTGCCGGTTTTCCACGGGCGTGCGTTCTTCTGCGGTCCCTTCCTCTCGCTTTCTCTGGTGCGTACCGCCGCGCTGAGATCGCTATGATTTACTGGCGCGGCTAATGAGTCGCTATAATCGCTGCGGTACAGCCAGCACGGAAGATCTTCGAAGGATCGACGGTCCGATCCGGAGAAGGATACTCTTTCTTGGTCTGCTTTTCTTCTCTCTCTTTCTCTGTCCCTTTTTCCTTTTCGGCTCTCTTTGTCCGTTTTAATAAAAGGAGCAATAAGATCTGCAGAATGTAACGCGCTCTGCTCGAATCATTTCCGAGACGTTCCATTTTTATTATCAAATAGCTAGAACCGAACACCTGAACCGGGGAATTTCGACGGGAGGAATTCTTGAGAATTGCCGTGTTACGTAACGAGTTATGAGCCCTAGCCCCGTGCCCCGTGTCTAACGGGTTCAGAAATTAATACGTTTTATGGCTCGAAGGTGGCCGTAATTTTCGCATTTCGCAACAACGTGTGAATTAATTGATATTCGTAATTCGGGATACCATGTCGAGCCGGAAGGCGCATTTAGGGGAAGATTATTGCGGTTTGGAATATTGTCGGTTATGTGCGGCATTGCATGGTATTGCTATTTGCGATTTGTGCGTGTGAGTAATATTATATTTGTAGGGTTTCTTTGGTCGTTTTAATAAAACGGCGGAGAAATTATTTTTCAAGTTTAACGGATTGTGCAAGAAAGAATGACTTTGATCATCTTCGGCTAGATTACATATCGTTTTTAGTCGATTTTGTTTGAACTGCACGTAGCATAGAAATTTATCAAACTTTTTTCATTTGTGTATGTTTTCTATCATTTACACGATGAACAGGGATTTTATTTTGATTCTGTAAATATTACCGAAATAATATTTTATGATCTTTAAAGTTTAATCTAAGTAGAAAGGTAGTAACAGTCGTTAATAAAAATATTGATAACATCAATACAGTTTGATTGTTGTCAAATTAAAATGTAATAATTTTAAATGTAATATTAATATTAAAATAACAAAAATTTAACCATTTTGTTTATTGTCTACACTTTGTAGAATAAAGAAGACATAGAAAAATAAGTAGTTCTTATGAAAAATTAAATTAACCATTTTTAATAAAAAGATCAATGTTTTTGTAATATTCTTCTTTTTGCATAACATTTTCTAAGTCTGTTGTGCTATTAGACGTCATTGTTTTTAAATAACTATTTTTAGTACTTCTTTGGCCCAATACGTGCAATAACAGTTTTATAAAATTATACTTAGAAGATTAGTGGTTCCAAAACATCTGAAAGTTTCTTCGTAGACAACTCTTATTTTGAGAGTTTTAAACGTTTAAAGAAATAACTTTAAACGAAACGCGACCAATGTGCAAGTCGAAAAAGTACATGACCTTTTAAAAGTTCGAAGCACAAGTATTTACATATTATCTAAGATCTGTTGATGTCAATATACATATAAAGAAATAGGTTACATAGAAATCCGTTAGATTGATATTTACTGTTAGCACGTGATTACTTAACGGTTCTTTGAAGTCGTTTCCCTGAAAATCAAGACCTCTATGCTTCACTTTCTCATGTTGTCATAGTTTTTTAAAGAGAATCACCTTCTTCTCACCTCTATCGCCATAACACTTACAAAGCCCATAAAGTTTATGGATTACAACGTATAACTGTATTTATGCTTGTAATTAAGGAATGGGAGCTCGTAAAATGTACATAGATTGAAAAACACTATCTTGTTACCGGGAGCATGATACAGGCAAATTAGATCTAGAAAAAAGAAAAGAAAAATTCTTTCCACATATACAATATGTTCGGATTACTTTAAGAATTTTCAAATAAACTAAATTATACAATACATCTGATATAATACTTTCCATCCGTTAGAAACCAACAAATAAGCATACACGAGATGTACGAACGCTTCGTTCATTATAAATCTCATCAATTAATCCAAAATTCATGATCTTTGAACAGTCATCTCTATACGCATGAGCATACACGTATGCAAATGAACTCATCGCAGGCAGAAAAACAACTGGATGATTTTGAGATTTTAAATACCCAATGAAGCACGGACCAGCTAGTATTGCATCGAAAGTTTATTCTGAACAAATACTTGGTTTCGCTGACATTTAGAGTCCATTCAAAATTAACCGATGCAAACAAACAGTTCGTTTAATCTTTGTAATTTCGCGATACGCGTTATCGCGCAGAGCTCGTCCGAAAGGAGGTGTGTTCGATACACAAAATACATTTCGCCTCGCGACCGGTGTAACTTTAAAGGTCACCGTTACAAATTTAAGCGCGCACCAGTCAAAATGGGGTTAATGAGCATCACGCAACATATGTTTCCAATTGAGAGGGGGACGCTTATTTGCGTCATAAACATGTTCATGAAAACTGATAGTTCGTGCATAGCTGGTGCACGCGCGAGATAACACCCCCTCTGAAACTTCATGACTACGAGAACTCTCTGCGATCGCGATAAATTCCGGCTTTCGTGTTTCCGTCGCTATCGGGAATCGCCTGCAAATCACTTCCTAATCCTCATCGAGTAGGTATCTCCAAAGGTACCCCGTCCCTAAATCCCCTGTGAACGTTCAGGAACATTCTCGGATTAGTTACGTGTGCATCGTTGTTTTCAAAGCTTTCCTAGTGTAACGTCCCGGCGAATCGGAACTCTTCACCGTAGTACATATGTCGAAAGTTGTTTCGTCAAAGGTCAGCCGAACGGTACGAGAAACCAAATCGCCGTTGCCAGTTTTCATAGTTCGCCTCGGTTTACTGTGTGCGTGGCGTGTAAGTCATATAAATTATGCCGTGTATTATATGTGTACACTTGGTCACGGAAATACCCGCCCATTCGTATGTATGATATATTTTACCAATCAGGTTAATGCTTACTATTAAACTGTACTGATTATACTAAATTTTAGTACTGATTGTACTAATCATTTTAAATGACTAAACTATGTATAATTTCTCAATTTGAATGTGTTCAAATTTATGTAACTAAATGTGTAATTAAAAGTAAGTTATATATGAATCAATGTGTATGGCAGTATAAATTATGCTAGATAATTATAACTTTAACTTCCGTTAGATATGTAACATATATTACATAAGTGGATAGAGAAATACCTTTATGAGTGACTATTTATCGATTAAGCAAGTGTATACATCTATATATGTATATATTTGCATCGTTCAAATTGTTCAATTTCCTATTTAGTTTAATATTGTACTCACTGGTTAACAGTTCGCCGATTAGCTCTAATTGGATGGCAATAGCACGGCAGCACAATCGAATTCAGGAGATACAATACAATTCACGAACTGTTAACTGACTGTTAAGGGGTTACGTAAGTGCACGAGTTGGAACGCTAGAGGACACACTTAGCTTTAACTGTTTCTTTGGCAAACACTTCTCCACTTAAAACTAATAACGTTGTTAATGTGATAATAAATTATTAAATACATTACTGGGGTGACGAAATATTATACACACCATGTGAAATATAAAGAGATTTATGGATTTTTTAAGTAGGTGAAATATTTTATATATCTTTCTTCTGTAGTTTATATTTGAAAATATAATTATTCACTGAAAAAATAAAATCTCGTTTTACGAGTTATAAAAGTTACAATGAATATCGCCATGCATGTGAAATTAATGGCTATGCTCATACTAAAAAATGTACATTATTACCATGTATTTAGGTCAGATTTTAAAGGTTTTAGATTTTAGATCAGTTTCCAGGCAACTTTGAATACTTAACTGTATAAACTCATAGCGTTTAACGTTAACTATTATACAATAAATCTATTACAATAATAACAATGTTTTCATTTTTAAAAGATATGGTATCGTTAATCTATCTTCGTTACGTTTGACACTCATATATCCTAATGTTTAGTTTCAATCCAAACTGTTAGGAGCGATTTTAATTTAATAACTTTAGTTGCATATTTTGTAAGTATTATTTCTGAACTGATAATTGTTCGTGTATTCTCGCAAATGCGAAAATTTGTAAACAGCAACAGGCGATCCACAGGTGTAGAAAATTCAATCTAATTTTTTACATAAATTTCAGTAACAAGAAATTTAATGAAAATAAATGATTCAACTGTATATCCTTTTAAGTGGATGTCTCTAAATATGATTTCATTCGTAAACAGAAAAATATGTTATTCACATCTCATGATCGCACCTTCTGGTCCCCTTCATGCTGGCATCAGCACTTTTATTACATTACGGGATTCTAGTTCCCTCTTGCATTCTCATCACTGTCAACTCTTATCCGCGTCGGAAAGATGGAAGCGTGTCGTCAGTGAATAAGACAATCGCATCCACTTCTCTCTATGTTTACCTCAAATAAACTCAACCAGCCGAACATATGATAGAATTATATTGTTAGAATTATATTACAGAATTAAATTATAGAATAAAATGAAATAAAAGATATTGTATATTGTAAAATGCGTATCTTGTAGCACTGAAAAGTTAGGAGTAAGAGCATTATGTATTATGAATGAGTTACATCGGTACTATTAAATTGTAATCTTTATGTTTTGTTTCTATAACATTCACACACTTCTGTCAAGTTTCATCAAGATAACGAAGAAATCAACGAGATATGATAATGTAAAACTACGTTAAGATATGTAAATTCATTATACAAAATTATATTGTATATTTTTATCATTCAAAATTATACTAAAAATTTGTTATGTTTCTCAGTTTAAATAAATAGATACTGTTAATCTAGGAAAACAAAACAGATAAATAAATCGCAAAGATATTCGAGAACTGTCAATTATTTTCAGACTTATAAAATATGAATCAACTTAGGTAAATTAAAATGTATTTTATATTTACATAAAATTGCTTTATTGTTTTATTTGTTACATAAGGTGTTTTACTATTAATAGTGATATAATCGGAAAAGGGCGGATTCTACAGAGAAACTATGAAAACATCTACGTATATATTGTCCGTAATACTCTCCTTTTCTGTGCGTGTTAACAAACAATAAGAGTATCAAATGCACTATTAACTTCGAGGCATGCTGTACTATTCGATCGACTTCGGATTTCATAAAGCCTACTGGAAGCTAATCGCACGAACTCACGGATCGAATGGTGTCAGGTTTAAGAAGTCTAATTTTTATAAAGTGTCGATGCTTGTCGAGAACGAATTGTAATCGGAGACTACGATTGAAGGTGTAGGAGCCAATCTCTGTGATGATTACGTGTGGCTGTGTATGGTGATCTACATTGAATGGTTATCTACATTGAGGTACGCCACGCGATCTTCCACTCGCGTTTTTAATCTGCGAAACGTGAGGACGATGTTTCGCTTCACTTTTCACTCAATCTAAAACATTGTTTTTTTTCTATCGGGAGAAACGGACGAATTGAATACAAGATTTAAGAGTTCAAAGGGAATGGATATTAAATGTTCGAAACGAACAATTTGTATTTATCAGATATTGATAATTCGGACACGATTTATTACTTCTCTTTGGTTCTATTAAATAAAATTAAATTGTTCAGTGAATGTAGTGGTAAGATAAACATAAGAATTCGTTTTACACATCTAGTAAGTATATCCATATATATTTAAACTTAGCTTTTTAGAAATGTTGAACGAAATAAAAAAAATATAGGATAATTCCGGGTCAGATGGATTTCATTTAAATTATCAAATGATTACATTTTCAATTGCTTTTAGTAATGCATTGAATTCTATACAAAGAGTCTATTTATCTATTCTTCTTAAACATATTTGCTTTCACAAATATATTTTTTTGTTAGGTGTCAATGACATTTATGATATAATAGTTCTTTTGAA
Source organism: Nomia melanderi (assembly GCF_051020985.1). Classification (NCBI taxonomy): domain Eukaryota; kingdom Metazoa; phylum Arthropoda; class Insecta; order Hymenoptera; family Halictidae; genus Nomia; species Nomia melanderi. The sequence goes on along the minus strand of NC_135006.1, from coordinate 8,451,037 downwards.
AAAAGTGGACCATCTTCCCTCGACTTACCCATTGTATTCTAATGTAGTGTTTAATTTAATACCATATAAAATATAGTGATACAAACTATAATGCCTGAGTAAGTACTTACATAACGTCTATATATGTAGCATCACATACACTCTCATTAAATACATTCTTTTAACAACATATATATGAATAGTTTATTTTGAAAGTGGCCTAAGTCCATTTTTCAAAAAAATCAACTGAATGGTTGTAACAATTTCAATTCTATATTATTTTCTTCCTTTTTTAACATTCTTTTTTAAATGGACTTAAGTCATTTTTAAAATGAGCGATTCATATGTTATAACGAAGTTTAATCATGTACTAGATTGACATTCCTTATTAATGGTAGTTCATATATTTGATTTATATAAATTTTCTCGATCCACATGCAAGTCGCTGATGTACCTAACAAAGTCAGCCCCCCTTGTACTCGATGACTATGCGAAATACCTGTATTACTGGCTTCTGATCGTACAAACGCACGTTGAACGGTAACATATTGATTCTCAGTTAGGATCTGGATATATACTGATATTAGCCTCATTAATCTTGCGAAGGAGAAACAGTTTCCGTTATGCCACTAATTGACAATGATTATTCACCAAGCGGATACCATTCGCTCCGGATCGAAGTTTTAATCCGTAACTTAAACTCAATGTAACCGTGCATGCATTAATCATAGCACATTCTACAACGACATGTATAATGATCAGATTCAAGTTGGTCGGAAGTAGAAGTTCTATGCATTCTGTGCATAACGTATGCACTAGACTGCGGAACTGTATGTAAATTCAAAATTTTTCAAAATATATTATAATTAAATTTAAAATAATTTTAGTTTGTTATTTCTGAATTTTTTTTATTGCTTCTTTTACTAATTTTTTTTAACTCCTTTACATTCATCGATTTCTCTTTCAATAGAAATTGGAGGTCTACCAGAAATTTCTGTCTGGTTTTACATTAAAAAAAATACGGTTTCAATATATTTTGAAGTTTGTAATTTTATTCCTGGGGGTTTTCCCAAATTTTTGAAACTTTCTTAATATTTCCCATGAATGCATAAACACCATTAATCTAGTTATTACGGTGCAGTAAAGGGAAAAATGTGAAACATTTGCTTTTTATTCAACTACATAAATGGTACACTATAAAGGATTAAAAGTAGTCTGAATACTTAAAATTATGTCGTCATTAATGTTATTGTTCCTTAATTATCGTTTTTGAGTTATATTTACGATTTTAAATGAAAAAGATAATAAAATATAATGGTGCTTATTTATTTTACTACTATTTCTGTATGAAACAGATTACGACAATAATTTGAGGAGGAAATTACGCAACGAGTCCAAGAAATATCATTATAAGGACAGTCTACTCTCAAGTGGTACCTATATGTTTACATAAAAAATTCCAAGTGTGATTGCTACATGCTACCTATAACTGTTTTCTTTTTTTCAATCTCTATTCCCTTTCAGTTTAACTGTCTTACGTGCATTTAGGAATCTTAAATTGGAGAGGATGATAATTCAATCAAAAATATCTTAGCCTTCCAATTAATTATTAGGATAGATAATGTTAAGAAACATGCAGCATTTAAAATGCATACAAATTTTCCTAACACCTACAAACTAAAATAGTTAAATTTGGCAGTCAAGTACTTACGTAATTAACCTTAAAACTCTAGAAAGTAAAACATAATGGTTAGGAATGCGACATATGGCTCTCTTTCCGACAAAAATAAAAAATTTTCTTGACAGCCACTCAGATAAGCTAACGCTATACAAATGCTCCACAGTGAGCTTAATGCAAGGAAGTATTAGAGGTGCCGAAAAACCTTCTCATATTTTGAATCTATGCTAAAAAGTTTCTACAAAGAAGTAATAGAAAAGCTAGTTGCAAAATGGAAATAGGTCATTGATATGATTGATTAAATATGCTTACCTACGTCTGTTATTATTTTCATCGAAGTTTTATAATAAAAACGAAAAGACTTACCAGTAATCCTAACACTAGATTTACGGTCGCTCTTTTTACACTTTATTCTATTATTTCTGGAAATCTACATATTCATTCAAATAGATCACGGAAGTTATTGTTACGTGCAGGTTAAGTATAATGCGTATTCGAGTAATTGCATGAATTAAAATCGACTTGAACTGTTACGAAATAGTGCTTAAAGAACTCAATATCCGTCAAATTGACGGGTTCCGTAAATCTAGTGTTGCTTAACCCTCTGTTAATTACATTCTGTTTCAACTCAGACAGAATAGGCAATTTTTTTTTTATTTTGTACCTGTATACATATTAAGTTTTCGTATGGGAACAGTCGTAAAATGCACTAGATAACATTGTTTACTAATACTTTCTTAGTTATTTCATTACTACATCGACATTTAACCAACTAATTGTGGAATTTATTGAAAAATCTCTCATTGTGCGCGTAATAAGGTCAAATAATAATGTGTACACTCGTCAAACGCAGAGCAAATGCATCTATAATATATCCTAACGAAAAACTAAAATAAAACGAAAAAGAACTACACATTTATCCGAAAAAATAAATAATTTATCGTTGAACAAATTAGTACTATTTTGCGTTTCAAGATGAGGTGTATACTTGCCGAATGCAGTTAACGGGTTAAATATTATAGAATAACAGCCATATATATTTTCGTAATTCACAAAAAATTCATGCAATGTAGGATTGATATTATTCAAAAGTCATTAGGGGTGGTCGTGTTTCAGATTATCATAGATACCGCCTTTGAATGTGAATTCCGAAACGTCGTAACGACGAGTTCGTAATCGGTGACGGCTAGTTTGAATCTCCTCGTGAGCTGCTCAAAGTGTGTCTGGTCGTGATGCAGCCCGCGTTCCGGATCAACGATATTTTACATCGAGTACAGAACCCGCTTTCATGGCATTGCCAGGGGATTGGAACCTGACACCACACCATACATCATGATACACCGTCGAACACCCAGGCTGTTAACCCGAAGCACAAGTTGAATACGACAACAATAATGTTATAGGCTTCCCCGCTCTGTTTTCCGACTTGTCAAATAAACCACGAAGCCCGTCAGTCACATCGTATTTTCGTTCGTGATCGCTTTGTTGCCCCCGTTTTTTTCTTTACCCAACAAACAGGCACACGATCTTTATCACTCGATCTTGCTGCCATTAATGAGAGGACACAACTGCTCGCGGTGCGAACAAATTAATGGTCGCGGATTTTGGGGGTGAAGCAACGTTTACGGATCGACAAACATTTGCGAGAGAAGTTTTCTGCAAAACTACGCTGTGCAGGGTGTTCCACTGTAATCTAGAAATGCAATTATTTACGGGACAATTCGTTATTTAAAAAGTATATCAAATCAATGCGTTCTGTTTTGATAGGTTTTTTGACGTGGATAAGTTAATACCTTTTTGGGGAGAATTGCCTGCTGTATTGATTGATGTAAACATACTATATGATTACAGTTGGAAAAATAGTGGTGATATTCGTAGCTTCTATACATGTCTGTCTAGAGATAAACTGTATGTACTTATTGCTCTCTGAAAACGGAAAAATTACGTTTAAGATGTTTTTTAAATAACGATTAAGGTTACCCTTTTAAGTAATCAAAATAGAATATTCCTTTTTTACGTAGGTACATATGTATATTTACTATTTTTCTGAAGTAAAGACGAAATTCTGTCAAAAAAAATTTGTAATTAATTTTCAAGTTACAATGACCTTGAACTTTTACGCCTCAGCGTATAAAAGTTCAAGTTAACTGATTACTTAATTTTATTCATCACTTTGCCGTGCAAAATGAAATAAATCAACAGAATACCAATATTGATGTGTGACATCAAAGTTACATGGGCCTACAGAGGGTTAAGATGGATATGTTTCGACGAAGAATAAATTATATATGTATTCATTAGTACTTTTACGAATGTAATATGACTCTTTTCTTAAAAACATGATTCAATTGCTTATTATTCATACATTATTATACCTGTAGAAAAGATTGGTAAAAAATGGTAAAAAAAGTAGACTGTTTCAAGTTTTTGTGTTCTGAACTATGTCACTTTTCTTACCTTCGTTCTCGATTAATAAATTAATAAAACTATTTACCAAACACGAAAGCAAAGAAATAATAATTTTTATATAAATACGTATATTGATTTTTTAAAATTAAATAACGTGCAAAGAATAAAGCATGTAAGCATATTCGATTCGTGGCAGCATTTTAATGGTAATGGTAGTGTAAAAGCATATCAAGAGATAAAACGTACAACTTTTACTTTAGCATTATTCTGTACATCTACGTAAAAGCATATTATTCCTCGTCCCAGTTTTTAAAATTGTCCTGTTTAATATATAAAAATTGCACGTGTATCCATCATTTTATTGGAAGCAAGGGAGTTACATGTAAAATTCACGCCGCTTTTATACATAATATATGTTCTTATCGGTTATACAGGGTGCCCTGAACAATGTTACTGGATGTTCTGAAAATTATTTTCATGTGTTTTTCGAAAATCTGTGTAAATGTTAATCATTTGTCCTGGTAATATACTGTCTTAAAAACTGAGAAGTAGAACATATTTTTAATATTTAATTCCTTTCTTTCGTCGAAACAAAACTCGAAATAGAATTTATAAATACTATTCAGTATACCGCACAAAAAATGGTAGAAATAAAATATGGAAAATATGAAAATATCTTAATAACAAAAACAATGAAAATAATAAGAAAATAAAACATTTTTCTTAAAATAAAATATTACTTTAAGGACAATAATATTTTGTCTCAAAAATCGACACAAAATTTTAGGTAACCAAACAGAAGAAAATCTACTAAATAAAATAAATGTATTTTAACATAATAATAATAGTTAAAACTTCTGTATGAAATGCCACGGAAGTTTGAAAACTTTGAAGTTTATCTTTTATTCTAACAGAATATAATTTTGTTCCAGAATAAGAAATATAGAATCCAAAAAGAAATCTTAGTAATTAATTATTTATCACAGTCTACAATATCAAACTGCCAATTTCTTTCAAGCACGTCAGTTATGAACTTGTAAAAACTTAATGACGCAGCTATTCATATTTTCCCTTAATGAACTTTGAATACGCTATACATTTTTAAAAGTGATTTTTATAAGTAAGTTTAGTATACGTTCTGGTATCCCGAACAGAACCATATTTCAACAACATGAAAACTAAAAAGAACTACGTGCAGTTTCGTTCCAAGTTCAGAAAATGGCAAGATATATATATATATATATATATATATACATCTAAAGACGAGGTACCTAATTCAACAGGCGTACTTTTTCTCATTACTTAATTAATGACCACGATATTTCTGCCATGCCGCAGTACGCTCTTCTCTTACACCTACAAACTAAACTTCCGCAAAGATATCCGCGTGAATAATGGTTTCCGTTTCTTCCCGTACCGGGTAGTACTGTATCACAATAATACCTTTCTCTGGGCTAATAAAAGAAAACGTAACCGAGGAAACCTACTGCGGCTTTTATGTGCCGAAACAAAATTCTCGGAGACTCACCTGCACCGTTCGATCATGTGCCCGTTATTAATCGTTTAACGTAGTCTCGCAACTTCGACGCTATTGTCGCCGGTTATTGTCGAAATTGATCAGACAAATCTAAAACTGTTCATTCGAAACCGAGTTCCGATCGACTATGGCTAAATGTAAAGGATTCGATAAATAAAACACATAGTAACACATACGCCACATTTTATGTAACTTTGCATAATCGATCACTCGTCCAGTCGAAAAATGTTTAATGTAAATGAAATATTTTTTTCAAACATTTTTATTAATTTTCAGATAAATAAAAGCTTCGTTTGCTTCAAATTTAATAATCTACAGTAATATACTGTAATACAATAAATACTATAAGTACTGTGTATAATATTATTCATCTAAGTATTACACTACCTGTGTATCAGTTGTAAACAATAGACCTTTAGTTTGTAATATTTACAGCAAAAAGATAAAATTCCTTTGTTATTCTCAATATTAAAATTACACTTTCACTACAATTTAAAAATTCAAAAGTAATGTCAACCAAATATTTAAAACTTTTTTAACTAGATAACTACATTCGACGAGTACACACGTCATCTCTAATTCTTCTTCGTTTTGTTTTAGATTATCGTTAGAATATATTATAGGCGCATTTGCCCTGTCTTTGACGGGTATACACTTTATTGTTTGATTTTATTGCGCGCAGAATGAGAGATTTTTCAAACTAAATTCTACAGTTAACAGATTAACACTAAGACTACTAAACGGGTCAAATGGACCCATTTTAGAATTTTCAGTTTGCAAGTATTTAAATTATGACAAGGCTTCTGCGAAAAATTGTAGAATGAATTTGTGTATTTCTGCAGATACAACAATAAGGGATCCATCAAATCTCGAGAAATATATTGTTTTAATTTTTACAGAAAACTTAAGAAGTAACTCACACCAATTACTCGGTAATTTTAGTGTTAAATCGGCTGAAAAGTTATATGAACAATAGCGAATGTCTTATCGATCGTCTTTTCTACGTGTTGAAAAACACTGGGAGGCCCGTAACAGTTAACGCTAGTTTAGGATGGTCAGTATGTAACACGTGAGAGGGTAAAGAAAGGCCATGTGGAAATTTATGTCCGTATTTACGCCGACTCGATGGCGCTCCCAGTGAAACACGGTAGGAGAATAGTTATTACGATTACTGTGCCGAAGCACAGGCTTCCCGTCTCTGAAGCAGATTTCGTCCTTTTCCTGTTTCTGCTCAAGCTTCTCTTGCATTCCCTTTCCCCCCCTCCTTATTATCCTCTTTTCGTGCTTCTTCTTCTACTTCCCGCGATATCCACTCTGTACCAGCCGCTATTCCTTTTTCCATTATTTTGTTTTTCCCTTTCCGGATGTCCAATTTTGTTTTTCACTCGCAAACGATCCTCGTGGGCACAGAGTTTCCAGCTGGAAAAAATCTCGAGAGATTAGAGGGTATGTAACAAATCTGACGTATAATTCGTTTTGCAAAAAAATGAAAAAGAGATCACAGATGAATTAAACCAGGAGCATTATAATTTTCAAAGCAATTTCCTCGAAATTAATAAGAATATTTTACATAGCTGAGGATGAAAGCAGATAATAAACGTTATAATAAAGTGATTATTTCTTGTAAGTTCTAATTTCAATCCGAATAATGAAAAATTAACTTGTAGTATACATTTAATTCTGTTTTTGCACAATTCGCTTGATTTAACATAAATTAAATAAAAATGTGTTTCCTTTTTACAAAATTTCGTTCGATTTAACGCAAGCATCCAAATTATAACACGACTTTTCATATGGTTTATCGTATTATTTCACAGATTTCTTAAATCTGGCACAGGTCGCCATTTATATCTCTTTACACGGAACGTGTCTATCGTGTAAAAAACAAAATTGTTCGTATGTTACAGTAAAACCCCCTATAACACGATTAAAAAATCGTTGAAAATATGACTATGAAAGTGAAATTTTCACAAGAAACTGACATGAGCAGAGATATATTGAATTTTGTACGGAAACCTATTTAACTATTCCTCTTGTATATTTATTCTCATAAATATATTTTAGTTTTGTTAAGTATCAATAATTTTTACGATATAATATTTCTTTTTAAAACAAGTGGGTCATTTCTCCCTGAACTACTCTAATACAAAATGTGCCAGTATTCAAAAGGGATTCTCACGCGAAATTTGTAAACATGAATTGTACTGTACACTGTTCATGTGCGATTCGAGTTAACTGTTTCAATGCAACTGTATATAAGGACAATAGAGACCATAAGCTGTTCGTTTACTGCTAGCTCGGCGTGTAAAGATCAGAGGGCAAAGAGGTTTAACCCGTTGAGTGGAAATGACTAGTCTTGGCCGCACGTGCTCCCCTCGCGCGAAGATTGACTTTATGCATTATTTTACAAATATGCTATATCGTAACCAAAATAATTTTCTTATTTTCATAAAGAAATTTAATTGAACTTGTAATACTACAATTTCTTTTACAATCTGTATTTATAAAATTGCAACAAAACCAGGTATCGTGAGCAGGAACGTCTGAGTGAGGCAAAGGGTTAAAGATAGAATGGGTCGTGTCATTTTCATTTCTCGGATCGCCAGTCGTCTGCATAATACGTGGTCCGAACGTGAGTTTGCATGGGACGGTGCAGGTGCAACGCAGACGCGAGGAGTTCACGCGAACGCTCCTGATATTCGTAGCACGCCTTGCTGTCCATTATCGTTGTCCGAACACGTTTTTCAAGCTGTGATCGCGGTTCTTTTATTTCACCGTTAAGTCCCCCATCGTATTTCACGGTCATCGAAATAAACACGAATTTTAAGGTTCCTTTACAGATTTTGCATAATCGCCGTAACAATGACGCATTAATATCGGCTTACTCGTAACACGAATTTCTTTGCTTTTCTTTGTGCATATTTTTACCAGCACAGAAATAGGTGATGCATCTACGCTATTCGCCAAGATCGTGTCCTGATCAGTTGTTTTTCTCGTTGATAAAATATACGATATAAAAAAGGGGTATTATGAAATATTGAATATCACATTATACCTTCGTACTGTATGTACCATTATCTATTAATTAGCTTCATTTATATTTTTCTTTGTAACAGTGACATATACTGTTGGGCAGCAAACTTTGTTCATTGTTGTTGTAAATATATTTATATGTGTATTGATCACTTGTAAATACTTTTGTCTGTTTAGTGTTCTGTTTATATAATAAATAATACGTCTAATTATACAGTCGAAATTAAATCCTTTTAATTAAAATTAAAGACTCTGTACTTAATATCTTAATTCTTATATTAAATATCAATTACAATGGCAATCTTGCTGTAATGATAAAATTCCAAGTTGCTCTCTGAATTTCACATATTTAACAATATATTACTACTGTATGTGTTTCTTGCCATCGATTTCAATGAAATTGCAAAAATTCCAAATTGACAAAAACATCGATATCGGCTCTTATTAACATGTATTTATCATTATTAAAAGAAAACATATATTACAACAACATGGAACATTCACACTCGCCGTTTAGGTGCGAGGTATATCGTAGAACCTCACTGGTTTAAATAATAAGGTGTAATCAGCGCATACAAATGTACTGGCTAATAACACGTACAGTTTACACGGCCATAACTTTAACGAATTAATACGAAAAATTTAACACATCTGCTTTATGCCTTCCCATGATATTGAATATTTACAGAGAAAAACGAGTGAGATGCATGGAGAGCTGAAATGTATTCGCAGTGGTACGGTTTCCCCGGCGTATAAAGTCGCATTATTGTTGGAATCACCTATATGCGGTGGCTGTATTTACAGCGCATCGCCAAGGCTTTCGTATTGAAATGAGCACGTAAGTCGACGCTATCTTATCGACGACGTATACATCCATAATGAAGGCTCGAGTTGCGAATATGCACGAGAGCACGAGTGCTTTTTCGTCGTGAGAATAAAAGCTCGCAATAAAGTAGACAACATCCGTTGGATCAACATAATAAAGGCCAGATGGTAGCCGAGGAAAGGTAGATAGTAGAAGCGAAGTTCAGAAAAGTCAGAAACAAGAAGAGGAATCATTCGCTATAGATTTTACGAAGAGGAAACTCACTGGTTGCTTCTACATCATCTTCTCGTTCTGTTCGACTCTTGCCTCTTATTCTAGTTCTTCCTCTCTCCCTCTTGAAGCTTTCCCCTTAAGAAGCAACGACTTGTCCTCGTTACCACGCTGAGAAAACAGATCAAGGGAATGAAAGGGGGAGACGTTTCTTTTGAACCACCGTATTCTCAGAGCCCCAGGGAGAATTAGTCTTGCCTAATATGATTCTCTGCAATCATTGCTGATATCGTTGTCATATTAACCCTCGTGTTCCCTTTACATTCACATTTTCTATATAACAGTGTATCAAAGTTTAAAATTGATCACTGAAACGCGATTACTTGTGACTACATTGACATATACTGACAATAAGTGGGAGAAAATTCTAAGGCTTATGTTTCATGGAAATACAAGATGAAAGAAAAGAGGTAAACGATTAATCTTGTGATTTTGTTTGTGATTTATTGAGACCAAAATTCATTATTAATCATTTGAAAAGCAAGTTGAAACCGCAGTTTGTTTATGTTTGATCATTGATGTTGTTATGCTGAATTATGTTTTAAACATTCTTCTACTTCTTATTCAACGTCCTGTGTATCATGTAAGTATGTGAAATTTATTTACTGATGAGATAAGAAAATATCAGAAGTTAAATATACAAATTATTACGAACTGTGTACAAGGAGTAAATGCTGTCACTGAAGTATATTTGAGATTAATATGTCGTTAGTAATTATTATTATTTTACCAAGAAGTGTTTATCGTAGATAGGAAACTAAATGCGCCCAGAGAGTGGAATTTAATATAAATAAATTGTAATTTAATAAATGTATAGATGTATCCTAACTCAATATTGGATCAGATTCAGATCAATCAATTGAAAAAGATTATTTTATTGTACAAACGTGTAATATAACTAATATTTACGTAAATTAAACATAATTAACAAGTATATCTGGTTTAGTGGAAGTAATATATTCTAATTCACTTATTTTTCTTATCATTAATTATTTACCCCGAAATACTAAACACAGAAAGCTAATCTAATACTAGAGTGAATAAATGCATAATTTCAATTTAAAAAATCCAAATAAAAAATTGAATATATACACGTTTTCAAAAACAATTCCGTATATTTATAAGAATTATATTCAATTATATTCAATTTTAGTCATATTTAAATTATGCGTTTATTATTTGTGATTAGATTGAGGGTTTATTTAGAATATGTTATTTGCTGAAGTTAAATTAAATAAATCCTAAGTACTTCACTCGAAACATTGAGAACTCAGTGCAGAAGATATCAACGAATCTCCTTTAACCAAGGAAGCGGAAATATAAAGTAATAAAGCAGACGGATGATAGGAAGCAAAAAATCTTTATCCCGTGGAAAGAAGTTAGCGGACTGAAGGACAGTAGTCGAGAAAGTTCGAGCAGGCCGTGTCGAAACACTACAGTGGCACGTAAGTTACACCGGCTGAGGGTACAAACTTCAAGCAAGTGGAAGAAAGTAAAGGACCAAACTTGAAAAATCAGTTCGCGACGATGGGAATTAGATCAGTTATTAAAAGTAGTAAAAGGAAACTATTTATTTCCATTAATTCATTGTTTGCAGATGATCACCTCGAACAAAATTTTGCAAAAACACGTTCAATAGTTCGTGTTTCACGCAATCCGATCGTTTAAAAACCAAGAAGGTACGCAGCATGGATGTTACGAGTCGAATACTGAATGAACCGTTCGCCGAAGTTTCATGTTTTAACGGATTCTTCCGAGGATCAGTGTACTCCGATAAATATGCACATGTTTAAAGTGCAGTGACAAACGATGTTACCAATGCTTTTGTAATCATGTGTTACGTTTGTTGTACAAATGCTATATCTCAATATTAATAGATTCGATATCGACATTTGTTTCGTTAACACTAAAACTATCAGATGGGTCATAATGATCCATTCCTGATTTCTTTTTTTTTTGCAATTATTAAAAAGATAACAAATGTTTCTGTGGGAAATTATTAGAGAAATTGATGTAGCAATGCGCAAACTGAATTGGAAACCAGTTTAACTCTGAATAGATACACTCTTGGAGTTTCTATTGAGGCATTTCAAAAAGTCAATTTAACTGCTCGGTAGTTTTAGTGTTAATTGTCCTTATAAGTACAGTACCGTTTCAAATGTTTTGTATCCTCTTTACGTAAATATAAGTGTTTAATTTATCTGTTGAATAACTCATAATAAAATTCACTCAGTTGTTATTAAAAACTCCAAATATATAACATAAATAATAACTACAAGCATAACTTTTTGTAAACAAATTTTTATAACTAAAAAATTCCAGTTCATGTAAATTATTTTTAAGCCTTTAATCTCATTAACTTGTAATCTAATGGAACAGTAAAATTTTTTAGAATAAAAATACAAATTATCTATTAGCTTAGAATCGCAAAACGTTAAACATTAACACATTGTTGTCTAGCCACAAGTTAACTCGTGTTTGCACTTGCATTAGCTATTTCATTTTTGAAACGCAGAGCAACATAGAATATTGCAAAAGCAAAATATTCAAAGTTATATAAAAGATATGTCCAAAGTTTCATTTCAGTTCATTATGTATAAATAAAGTATATTGAAGTTTATTTAGATTGTTTCGCTTTCATATTTAGTTACGGAATAATAACCGGTGACATAGGATAGCATCTGCGTATAATTTCCGGTCAACGATGTGTTAAAGTATTGGAAAGAATGGTAGTATGGCTATTAAATCGTTCCGCCTTGTACTTACAGGAGGCAGTTATTTTACAGAGATGCAGTTATTGCCCACCGTGACGTACGTGGTCAGCGCAATCCAATACAGTATGCCCTACTACGGGAGAGTGTCATGGGGTGGAAGGTTATCACCGGAATGTCCGTAGAGGGAGCAAATTCAAAGGTTAGCCCGCTTGGCAGACCGTTAATTACAGGATAACAAATACCTAGAAACGATCAAAAAGGAGCTATATTTGAAAATCCTAATTAGGTATAAAATTATATTTTACCAAATAATTCTTATTATTCGAAATTATATACAGTTAATAATATATAATTCCTGAAAATTACATGGACAAATTTTAAAACATAATATAGATATAACGGTTAATTTGAGACAGATTTTTAAAACTGAGGTACATACATGTTGTACAAATTTTCTGTAAAAGAAACTGTAAAAGATACGAAAGCTTTTATAATAAATACTGGTTTTTCCCAAACCAGTTATTGTCCTATTTAATCAGTTATATAATTTATATAATTCTATTCCATTGTTTTATCAGCTTTTAAGAGTGATTATATAAATGTAGAAATCGAAGTGAAGTAAGAAATCGACTCAATTTTCTCAGTAATTCAACATAATAACTTATTGTGATAACTTCTTTGAAAACTATTATATTCATGCACATATATAATGCCAAGCACTTGTTTTTCTTGATCCTATTTCTAGTCTCAAAATATTCAAACTTCAAAAACTAATGTTTCCCACTATTTTTGCCCCATTTACATGATTAGTGTATGTATGCGCGGAATTTACTCGGCTATTATCATGAGAGCGCATACATGTGCATATTTGCATTATTAAATAGTGATAGTCGCGAACATATTAAATTATTGGTTAGCGTAAAAGTAATGTAAAATATTAAATAAAAAGGGACAGCTGTAATTGCGACAGTAGCGAAAAGGTACATAGTTCACACATCCACTATCAGCGTTTGTTTCAGCGACAGTTTCCTCAATTTTAATGTTTTATTGAATGCAACCAATCTTCTAAGCAAGATACTAAAAAAATGAGACTAAAACGAACCATCGAGTTCCTAAATATAATACAATATAATATAATTCTTATAAATGTAGGCTTAATTTCCTTTGTTTATATAAAATATAGAATTATGGCTGTTACAAATATGTTAAGCTGCTAGCAGATATGTTAACCCTTTAGTTCCTGGTGGCATCACCTTGAAACCACATATTTCAATATTAGTAAAATGTGAACCAGTCTCAAAGTCATCAGTGTAAAATCAATATAGTAATCACTTTAGTATTGTTATTATAATTACTAACATAATTTTATAAAAATATTTATTTTCGATAAAAATAATAAAATACTTTAACGTATATTGTGAAAACAAACGTATCTACCTTTTTTAAAAGTTTTTATTTGGGACCTAGTCGGTTAAACGAAGCGATCTACAAAATGTAATTATATGTAGATTTAATGAACAAAATTCGGTGATACAAGGACATTTTTCATTTCGTCGTATGAAGTAAATGGGTTAATACCACAATTTCATCTCGACATCCTTAACGTCATCGGAGTTCGGTTACAGTGTCAAAGAAGCAACTGCATGCAGCTTCGTTATCCATCGATCGGGCCATGTTCGGGCCTCATACAGAATATTGGCCCAGATTGTATCAACTCATTTTGCAGTCAATAACGATAATCATCACTGAGGATCTAAATCACCCGGTTCACACCAAACTCTAATATCATTATCGGACATTTCCTTATTTCAGTCGGACACGTCGTTCAATTTTAAGACATTGCAACAGAGGCGCGCATTGTATTCAGCGATTCGGCTCGCTTGCAAGATTACCGTGTCACCCATCAGATAAAAACATAATTAAAGGGTTCGCGTACTGACGCAGTCGCCATGTTTGTCCGTGCCGAGGCTTGGTGTCCAAATAAAATGTTCTTGGTGGAAGAAGGTTATTCAGTGGGAGGATAACGCAACGAACAGTGGTCTTTTCGTTCAATCTAAGTGTTCAATGATATTTTAATATTATTTTATGTTTTAACCCCTTTACACCTGACGCGTATTACACGATTTACTACTTCAATACCTGACAGCATTGCTTTGAGCTAATTTTTATGAGAAAAGTAATATATTATCACATTATATTGGAAATACATGTCATTATTAGTGATGCATTGAATGATAGCTCTTTATTGTTAGGTAAGTGAATATAATTTTGTATGAAAATCAAGTCTGAGTGGGTTAAGAACATCGTACGCTAGGTCGTCGGATTCATCTGCACGCCCTCTACGACATTTCGAATTCAAAAGTACACATTGACTTTTAAAAAATCGAAATTGCCATTCTTTACGCTGAGAAATGGTATTTACAAAACGTTAGTTTTTAACATAAATGCATGTTCTAATCACAATTTTTAACACATTGTTGACCGGTCATGAGTTAACTGTGTTATCATGTCCAAACTTTGTTGACTGATCACAAGTTAACTTGTGTTTACACTAGCATTAACCATTCTAATCTTTGAAATGTAGGAAAATATAGAATATTGCAAAAGCAAAATATTAAAAGTGACATAAAAGATTTACAAAAAGTTGCATTTCAATTCACTATGTATGAATAAAGTATATTGATGTGTATTTTCTCGAATGTAACAGGCATTTAGGAAATAATATATATTTAATAAACAGTTCTACAAGGAAGTTAATTTTTTATCAAATGACCTTCATTTTATCAAATGAATTCTTGGAAGGGTGCACGCAAACAAGAAAGTCGGCAAATTGTAAAACACGCATATTACACACAATATCTGCACCGATTGTAATAATTTATTATCATTGACAGATAGCGACGTGAAAAATTATTGGTTCGAAAACAGCCGAACGATCGCGAGTTCGACGTGAGTGCCCGCATAAAACGCGGATTCGTGCAAACAGTTGAAACCCGTCTCAACTCTGTGCCCTTTCTTTCCTTTGACTTGAACTGGAAAACGTTAAAAGAACGCGACCGGATGTAACGTTACCTTTGATTGCCGCGGTGGCGTATCGCGGCGCCAGCATGCTTTATTTCTTGCAATCCGGCTGTTCACCGTGAATTTCGCGCATGGAAGGTCGTCGTAATGTTTATTACGCGCCGCGCTTTGTTAGTTTGGAATTGTGGTCTGCATTTGTCATGCGTGCAGCGGCGAACGCTCGAGCGGTTAAATTAGAGGCTGCGAGATTTTGAAAACGTCATTAGGATGCTGATGAGCGCCGCGAGGCGTTGAGATGTCCTCTCAGGTTGCTGGAATTGTTATTCGGATGTACATGCGAATTTCAATTTTCAAGACTATTTATTAGGCAGATTGACAAAGGATTTTCGGGAAATAAAATGAACTAAATGTTCTATATAAATACAAAGCCAGTCGAAAGTGCATTCGTTAATTTAATCCTCTAAAAATGTGTGGTACGTAGACTGATCCTATGAGTATTAGCCAATCTGCGATAGATACGCAAAGTGCTTGAGTTGATTGAGTTGGTCATTTCTTTAAAATTGAGGGTATGGAATTGATTCTAGAAAAAAAAGATTTTTTATTCGCTGATAAATGATACAGTGAATGTAATAGTGAAGTAAACTTTGCAGTTACCTTTGCTTTTATAAGCGACTACTTTCTTGTTTACAATACGATAACAATTTTTAAATCAGTTTAATGAGTTGAAATGTCAAGAATTTATACTCGATAAGAAGTCATAAATTAGTGAAATCTCAAGTGGACAGATAGACACGTGTTTCAGTTTCCCATCTAGATAAAGTCTTCTTTATTATAGACTTTAAATCAATGAAAATATTGAAATTGTTGAAAAGGAATAAATACTTCATTATAAATTTAATAACTCCTATAGCATTGAAGAATGGCGAAAAACATATTATTTTTAAAAGTAGGAAAAAAGAACGTTCAATCAACTGTTACCGTTTTTTTAGTAATGACAAATGCACAGAAAATACGAAACATGATGACATCTTTATGTTTCCTGTAATCGATACAACAGCGCACACAAGTTGTTTCCCATTTAAATACAACATCATTGAAAAAAACCAAGATAACCTTTAATTTTCCCACACAACACTAATTGTTCGTTACAAATATAAAAGCGTGTATCAAGATAAACGTGCGATTTTATTCGCAATAATTAATATCTTTCGTCTCGTAATTTTTTTCCTCGCCAACCGACCACATCTAATCAACTTTTACATCGCGCACATTTGCGTCACCAGCGCGGCCTGGAATTTACAATGCAAATAATTCCAAAATTCGTTTTGCCAAAATTACATTTTTACCTTATATTAACCGGTTGTAACGGCTAGGGTCGCGGGCGCCGCTCTGAATGGCCAAGTAATCGTGCACGTGCGTGTGTTCTGGTCGCATATTCACGAACGCGAGCAAATATCCAATGCAGTGCGATACGTCAAAGCTGCCCGCGAGTTATAAATTCGAATCGCGAGCACGACAAAACGGACCGCGCGCTATTTGTAGATTGAATTGCTGATATTAGCGAAAAATTCATTAAACACGTTGGATTTATAGATTATATACCTGCGCGCATTAATAGTGAAGGGGTGGGGAGGGTTGGGGGTTGGACGTGGGTCCGCGATCTCCCCGATCCGGGCTTTTGAAATTCGAAACGAGATAAAGGCCTCCTCGATCTACCTATTCCGATTGTTTAATCTTTATTGCCAGGAAACACCTGATCGTAAATATTGTTATTTAATGGAAGACCGACTGGACCATATTGATCAATATAAAAGATTTATCGGCCCTCTATAAAACAGATCTTACGCCGCCATTATTTCGGTCAAGTGAATATTGATGTTTTGGGGAGAGGCCGACCGTAATGGATAATCCGGTTGCTCGATATTCCTGAAATTTTCCAACAAATGTGAAACGGATGCGGCGCGTACGACTAACAGAGAGACAACGAACCGTCGCGTTGGCCATCGAGTTACGATTCGTTTCTGTCGTCGTTACAATAAAGTCTCGTTTAATCATTGTTTTACTTTCCTGTTTGCTAGCGAAATATTTCAGCGTCAGGTGTAGTAAGGGGGTGGTTCGTACGTTCAACACGGGTATTCTCGAGTTTCATCTAAGCTTAATAGGACAAGATCGCTAATGGATAAGATCGACCGGGCGTCCGCTAACGGCTACCGTATAAGTCGCCTCTCCGAGATTTCGAGCCTCGAGTCACGTTCCTTAATTGTTTTAGCACAATCAGTTACAGTTCGTTGGCTGGTAATTACGCTAGGCGTTCACACCTGGAACACCGTTCTTGTCGAAATTCGTAAACCTTTTTGCCGGGAAATACTGTCTTTTCTGCTGACATTTCGACGATAAGAAACGTGGTCCCAACGATACTCGCGCGTGCATACCCGTGACGAGCAAACATCCGATGCTGCAGCAAAATCGAAGGGGAACTCTGGAAGCACGGTTCGCCGGAGCTTGACGCTTCGGCCATTTCAAAAGGGCGGAGAAATCAATTCCGGTGACCTTCGCCCACCTCCTCGGGGTAAAAGGTGAACGTGACCCTCCCCTGTCCCCCTTCGTGACCGGTCGCTTCTTCCACTGATATCAGAAAAAGGTATTACGATCCCTCGATTGGGTCCGATTGGCCTTTTCATGGGACACTCTATTCGTTCACGATTAAGGGGTTGGGATGATTTAAGGTTAATTTCCAACGGATTACTTCTGACCTCGTTGCTCCTCTCTTTCTCTCTTTGTCTTTTTCTCTTTTTCTTTATCTTCCTCTTTCTTTCTCTCTCTCTCTCTCTCTCTCTCTCTCTTGCTCTTTCTCGCTCTATTCGTTTCATTAGATCCTTTTTTTCTGAATACCCGGTGAATATTTCACCGAGACACTTGTATTGCTATCCCGGGTGTTAGCCACGACGAGAAAGTCAAGAGTCGAGGCCGTCGACCGGATTTGTTGTAATATTAAATTTTTAATAAACGTCCAGCGTCTCGGAGGATTTAAACAGGCAGCGATTTTCGAACAAAAACGGCCGATGGACGAGGTGGCAATTTTCACGAGAAATTTCATTTCAACATCCGGCCGTCGTGTAATTACACCCCGGCTATGGAATGGTGTAGTGCACGGATCTTTAATGATTTAATTCTTCAGGCGAAGCGCACGGTTACGAGTGTTAAAAATAAAAGAGAAAATAATTGAACAGCTTTTCGTTGTACGCGGGATAGGTTTCTTGCTCGCTTACTTCAATTTTAATACAATTTACTGCCTTTAATAATCCAACGTTTTATCGTTGCACTCTTTTTCCAGACTTTTGAACTCGGATATTAGTTAATCAAAGGAAAAGATCGAAAATAATGACACCCCTCTTATGCTATGGCGGTGAATGTGCAATTAGGCCAGTTATTTTAGGGAATTTAAATGGGGGAATTTGCAGTTGCATATAAAGTGTAACGGGATCATTTTTGAGGTCAATCTTTTTTAAATTTTTAATAATAGTAATATTTTTAGAACTGAAGAAAATACAGCGTTTTGAAATGTAATTTCAACGTCAGATAAATATTATCTGACTATTACAAAATACAATTTATTATAACATCATTTAAATGTAATTTATTTCTATTATTCATATTATTAATACTATTGTTATTGTCGTTGATGCTATTATTCTTTATGATCATTCTAATGATAATATTATCCTTTTATAAACAACATAAAAAAATATCCTATTATACGTCCACTGTAACATATTTTAAATTTAGCAGGGAACATTTATTATAATTATACAAACACATACCTGCTATT
Source organism: Nomia melanderi (assembly GCF_051020985.1). Taxonomy (NCBI): domain Eukaryota; kingdom Metazoa; phylum Arthropoda; class Insecta; order Hymenoptera; family Halictidae; genus Nomia; species Nomia melanderi. The sequence goes on along the minus strand of NC_135006.1, from coordinate 8,431,741 downwards.
ACCATTAAAACATTATTCGCGTCATTTTCAACACTGAATCTCGATAAAATAAATTCTCTTACGAAGTCACGATTACACGCAAAAAAATGAATTGCAATTTCATTCAGTTTAACATCTCAATATCACAAAATTGCTATAAACATTTCGCAAATAAAACTACAATTAAATCGTGCTTCTCATGTTAACCCTTTGAACTCAAAATATGTTTCTCAGACACGGCAACAGTTTTCTGGACTAACCACTAAAGATTAAGTGTTATTCATAACGCTGCCTTTAAAACTTTATTTATAAATTTTGCTTCGAAGTCTATCATATATTACAAGCAATAAAGAGCCAAAAAGGTTCGAAATGTTGTATCCAGAAAAAGTTCAAGCTCGCAAGGTTAACACTATACCCTTAGTTAACACATTACTGACCGATCAGGAGTTAATTCGTGTTTGTACATGCATTAGCCATTTAATTTTTTGAAACGCAAGAAATTATAGAATATTGCAAAAGCAAAATTTTCAAGGTTATATGAAAGATATGTCCAAAGTTTCATTTCAATTCATTATGTATAAATAATGTATATTGCAGTTTATTCAGAATATTTCACTTTCATATTTAATTACGAAATAATAATCAGTGACATGGAATAGTTTCTGCGTAAAATTTCCAGTCAACAATGTGTTATAACGCAGTTTTCCGAGTAACCGAACTCGTGCTTTAGTGGTATGGTAAGGTTATTCCGAATTTCTGCTGTGAAAGTTAATCCAGATACACGAATCAGAAGTCAATCTTCGGAAGTTCCTCAGACGTGAGACTATCGCCACGTAACCGAGTCCAGTGCCGCATCGGCGGGGGAAAGGGGACCGGCGAACGGTGAAACGGCAATGCAACGGGTTAAAAGTTGAGTACTCAAGACGTCATTTAGTTGGACATTCCTCTTAAGGTCTTAGGGTCTTGCCGTCTCGTCGTGTATCTCTTCCGCTTCGAGGCATCCCGTCACGATAACCCACGGTGCCAGTATCTGCGAGAAGTTTCATTTTAGGATTACGAGTACTCTCTTCGCAGTAAAGCCTCCGGTCGGTCGATTCTCAGTCGGGAGACCTCGTATTACAAGACGAGACCAGCATCGTAATGAGGGATGAGAATTACAGGTACAGGAACCTCAATGTGGTTCGCCGCAAAACCCTGTCCCGTCGCGATGTTACTCTTCGACCGGCCGCAATCATTGTCCTGTCGAAACCGAAAAAAGTTTTGCGAACCGGCTACGGTTACGTACATTTTCAATTTTCTTCTGTCCCCTCGCAATCTGCTCAAATTTGAATATTATTGCTTAGTGATTCTAGAATAAAAGATTTTAAATAGAAAGGTAATATTTAAATGAGCACATCAATGTAAATAATTGGACCATTTACCAAATCGATTAATACTAAAACACAAAAATTAGAGAAAAGTGATGAAATAATACATTGACGCTTCAAATAGCCTTTTTAATGGAAAATAAAATAAAGAGAATAGAATGTATTTTCCTTTATTATTATAGGCATAATTTTAATCTAACGAATATGTAAAATGCATACAGTAGTATATCATTCAAGAATGTTTATTATTATTACAATTTTTGCATGGTCAAAAGAATGTTTTAAATTATAGCATAAGCGAATAAATTATAGCATCTACTGGTAGTAACAAATAATCATTATTTGAATGACCCGTTGGATTAATAAAGAATCTGTCTAATTATATTAAATAAATATTTATTCGAAACAATTAGAGTAATGTTCTATTCATTATAAACTGTCCCTTCTTTTATCTCACCCTGCGCATAACAAGTTAAATAAAATCAAAGCATATTTAATAAGACGCTGCCAGCCATGGATGCAGCAAAAAAGTCTAACCAATGTTTGAGGAATGTAAGTATCCTCTCGCGTGCAACACGAAAGGCACTCATTGTTGTCACCCTAACAACCGGCCATGAAGAATAACTGTGAAGTACAATTTCAAATGTCCCTGATATTAATATACGACTGGGCTCATTTGTTTCAACGATATATTGCACAAAATCGTAGCCGTTGCCAGTGGCACGTTTGGCCCACAAAAGGGATTAGGTTTGTGTAAAACCTTATACCAGTGTAACCCGTAATAAATAACGGAGACGCCGAAAAAAGCATAACCGCAGTGTGAGGAGGTATTTATTCGAGAGGCGTTTATTTCGATTTCTTTTGTGCACCGACGAGTTAGGTACAAAGATCGTTGATTACACTACAGAGCTGTTCAGCTCTGACATTTATCGTTATACGATTACCTACCGAATCGAAATGTTCCTCGGTCGGCTCATCACAGTAAACACGTTACACTCGTAATGAGGAGTACGTTCTGATTGGACGGTACGAACCAATTTCGTGTCGATTGTCGTCTTACATAGTGTATGTACGTTATTAGCCATAATTTACACCCTTGTGCCATTGCAGTAATTGCTCTGTCGTTCATTATTTCACATTTTTCAACAGAATATTTCATTTTCATTGCAGTAGAACCCTGACATTAAAATTCGCTGCTACATATGGGGCATAATTATCGTAAGACAGCTTTAATGTACTCATTTATTGCGATCAATTAAATGAACTGTTCTTCAGTATATTAGGGGTAATATTTATGAATTACAAAATACTTCAGTACACGTTAAACATATTCCGTCAGTCCTTATTTATATAAAAAATATAAAATATGAAGCAACAATAGAATAATTACCAGTTTCGATTAACAGTAACTAAGAATTTATCGTAGTTAGTAAGAAAGTATCCGATAGAAAGCATTTGTCCAAAAGGTAATGATCCTAAAAAACTCTTGTTTGTCACTTTATTGGCAATTGGACGAAATTTCAAAATTGTTTTTTTTCAGAATATTAAATATACGATAAATATTACGTTTTCCGTTCGTGTTTATGCGAAGAATCGTTTCATGCGTCGCTGTAGAATAGTAATTCCGATATCCCACATAGTTAAAAAGTTTCGACGTTATCAGCTTAGAATAGGAACTTAACAGATTGCCTTTAAGCTAACTTATATCGGAACGACAACAACGTCACTACAATTTCTAACAAGTCTGCGGTCTCACAATTCGCGACAAAGTGCTGTTCTTGTTTCATAGTTCACACTCTGTCGATCGATTGTCTGCACCGACACAGATCGCGGGATCGTCGCTATACATTATTTGAAATCCCCAAATTACTTTCGCTGTATCGACCCAAAACCGCGGATCACAACGTCGTTACCGGATGTCCCCGGTGTTCCTGCTTAATCCAACGTACTCGGTCCTGAATCTCATATAAACTTCTGGAATGACTTATGTATCTTTCGGTAATGTTTCCACGTTACGACTGACACCCTTGCCATTGTCGGAATGCATTACCGGTATCGTATATCATTCTCTTCGAGGACATTCGAATGTATCGGCGGTCAGGAAATCATGGTCAGTATCGTATCCGGCAAAGATTCTGCGCGCTGACGTGGAATTTACATGTCAAGTGGACTCGACATGCATAAGGGGCTACGTATACATGGCAAGTATAACTCTAAGAATTTCCTTAAAAATTCTTTTGATAAATTCTTTAAGAATTTCCAAGGTATTTCTCCTATGGGATTAATTTTTCTATCATTGACAGCGTTTAATTTCGGATATATTTTATAAATAAATTTTGTATATTTCGCTCATGTTTCTATGTAATTTCCTGAACACGTGACGAAATTTTCAAGCATAGCACCTGCTGCGTCAAAAATATTTCTCTTAGCTTTTATTTGAAGATAGGATCAAAAAGAATGTTTTAAAAGTGAATGAATACGACTGGGCTTTAATACAATTGTTCTTTCTTTTAAATTTTGATTTTGAAACAAATTTTAAAGAATAAGTAATTCAATTTCAAAGTATAATTTTTCAGAAAAGTTTTATTAAGTTTCACAAGATAGAGAGGACCATGAATAATATAAAGAAAACCTTATGAAAAAAAGTAGATAGTAATATTAAAACTGATTCTGCAATGTTTTATTGAAATCGAGAAATCTTTATTAATCAAGCAACTGGGAATATTAAAAACACTATCAATAATGATTTTATTATTATTTAAATCTTTGCAGGAAATCTTCCGCATTAGTTACATAAACTTTTATTTTTACTTTGTATCCTTATGCGGCATTGCAATCAATTATTGGTAAGTTCTCCGCACGTAGGCTTGAAAGTCAGCTATTTTGTGATTTGAATAATGGAATGAATGAGGGCGCAAGAGCTGGTGGCGCCTCGCTTTGTCATAGCGTCGAACAGTGGGATGAAATCGGGCATTATGGTGTGAGAGCCCAAGGGGCATACGCGTGGTGAATAGTGGAGCATTGACATCTCACTTACTCGCGGATTTATTCATAGTCATTTGCGAGTTGTATTATCATTGAGCCGTAGTCCTCGAGCGAATAACAACTTCCATTACTACGAGCTACTGGTGTGCCTTCTCACTTTGATTTTTTCGCTCGCTAACTTTGATTTAATTCATATGAACATAACCGCTCTAACAGGCTTAATTGACAAGGATGACGCCGAAAAGGTCAGTTCTTGATAGTTACAATTTCACGAGTTCTGGGAATATTTATAAAACAATGTTGTAGAATATTGGTTAAAAAAAGTCTTGTCGAATAAATATGTTTTCTAAAAGTAGCTTTTGTTAATTATTTAGGTGTATGTAGCCTCATTCGTGCGGGGAATGAGCTGTGATATTATTGATGTTCCCCTCTTATAAAGTATTCTTCGTTTAAACATCGGAAATTGCATTTTGAGTTGCAGTATGCAATAAAATAAATACTAATTTTTATTTTTATAATTTATCTTAAATCAAGTACGTTTGTTCAAACTACATAATTCTATCGCAACTATATACATAGACTTGTTATAGACGAGATTTAAATATTTCAGTTTCTACAAAATTTATTTACGAAGATATAATAACTGTTTTGTTTTTAGTACAATAGATTTATTAAATAATTTATTAAATAATTATATTTATTTCCAGTATTTAGAAACAATAATTCCTATTATCATTTGTTATCAATTCAATATAACAAAACGATTATAATAATAGGGGTATATGCAAACTTCTGTTTATTTTTTCAGCGTAGAATGTGAAAGATATATTCTATATCTTTTTACGTACAAAAATAAAGTTAACTAAGTTTAACAACTTCTCTTCGTACATCAATATATAATTTATTTAAAGTATTTAAATATAGTATTAAATTATTGATTTGCTCTACATGTAGAATAATAACTGGTGATGCGTAGACATTATTTCTGATGTTCCCTACTTGCAGAAACATTACAGCTATAAAATTATTTATGATTTATAGTAGTTACGTAAACAAATATCTTATGATCATTACCTGAAAACAATTTTTATGACATAAGCTTGTTTAAATCGGTGTCAAATTGTGATAAGTCAAATCACGGCAAAGTGTCGTATAGTTATACTACGATCATAACTTGCACATACAAGAGTCACGTGACTGACCTAGATGATCTATTAGTTTGCTTTCGCGCTATATCGCGCTGTTATTGTGGAGGCTAACAGCAGTTATACAGTACTGAATGAAAACTACATTATATAGGAAGAAGTACTTGAAATTATCATTGTGATTTACGTCAATTTTTTTATATATAGTGGTAAAAAGGTTAAAGCTGTATGACTTACAGTATAATATGAAGTGTATCGGACAAGACCGCTCTAACGACCTGTATTTTTTAAAAATAGAAACACACGTTTGTTTCGTAATATGATTGTAACAATTATTTTTTGTTACAAAACTTCATCAGTTTTTATTATTTAGTACCAAGTTGATAGCAAGAACTTGTTATTAACTATATAATATGAAAGAGTGTGTCATCGTTGAATAACAACTTAATAACACTTTATAACAATAAAAAATGAATTATAAATTATCATATTGATTACAAAAATATAATGTGAATAGTTGTCACATTACATACGTTCTGTAAGTAAGGAATAATCCTTTTGCGGTGACTGTTTCGCATAAATGTATGATAGCAATGGGACGTAAATAATTATCGACAATTGATATTTTTTATCGGTAGTTTATAAAATAAAATTACTAATAATATAGAGCAGAAGGTTCGAAAATAAGTGAAACTAATATTTTCTACCAGTACAAAAAAAGTTTCGTGCCCTTTTCATGTTCGTGCGAATATTAAACGAAAATACAGCATGAGAAATATCAATTTTCCTTATACTACGAACATATAACAGTTCCGAATTTTCTGCAACTACACGTTTTATTTTTTAATAATAAAAAGTGGAAAACACAAGTGAAAAAATAAAAGGAAATTGAATGGACTATATTTACATGTCGGTATTCAGTCATTTACATGTTTTAAAATTGTAACAACGCAGTTGTCCAAAAAATCTGTGGGAAAGTAGGTATGCCTTAATACCTCCTAGGATTGTATTTGGTATTCTTCCTAATCTGAAAAAAAATTAATTTCAAATATTAGAATTACATTTTATTCTATCCTTTCCTTAAGTAAGAATTATTTTTATATGATTTACGTCATGTAGAATTTACATGTACGCTACTTATTTACTTGTGTGCTGATACAAGGTAGTCAATTTTTTTTTATAAATGAACAGTTCAGAGTAATAGTGGTCTAACTTCTTCTGAGTCCTCGGGAAGAAAAATCTTTTATGAAATGTTCTTGAATTAATTAAATACTAATATTATAGTTAGGAATGTTAACAATTAACAATAATTAATACCAGAATTACCGAGTGTTTAACGCGATTAATATATAATCCTTATAAAAATTGTAACAATAAATTTTGTTCATGTTGGATATTTAACACTTCTAAGATATAAATAATTGCGAAATAAGGAAGCAGAAACCCGTCATTTCGACGGGTACGGTAGTTCTAGTGTCATTACTACTAATAACATTATAACACTAGTCTCCAATTAAAACAAGAACATTTCAGAAAAGCCTTTTCCCCCAAGAACTCAAAAATAACACTTAGTTCACATAATTCGGAGCCAGTCAAATATTAATCCTACATTATTGAAACCAAAATTCATTTGCTCTAAATCCTTACGAATAGTTCGCGTGAAATACTGTTATTAATACTACGACCCGTATGTTTTTATTGCACTCGATGAGCTATAGCGCCAGGTTATTACATTAAGGAAGTATGCGCGGCTACAACACGTGGTGACGCTGACAGCAGCTCGGTATCCATGTTAATAAGGTGTAATATCGTTATACGCACACTGAATCGCATATGAGACGTCAGTTGATAGAGAATCGCATAATTGAGATGCATCGCCCAGGGCAGGTTTTACAGAACGTGCAGCTGTGGGTTTCTCATTACCGAAATTCGCGGCCGAAACTTTTCGACTTTTACGATTTAAGCCTGTTCTCGATAGTTTCTTTATCCGGCACCTTCTTCAAGAATGATTTATGCCTCGTTGGCGGATATATCGACATTGCGCCTAACATGTTGGTACCGTACCAAAATATATTACCATCATCATACATCACTTCGTGGTGCATATAATACATGAATGCATACCCGTTGCCCATATTTATGCATACTCGTAACACGCAACCTCTAATAATGTCCAAAAAATGTGATCAATCTTCCAAATTTATCCTTCGTTTAACAGGTGGACATTTTCCGACACTATACCAATAATTTCAATCGTGGGGGAACGAACGGGGATGCATGGCAGGCTGATTTCGCATTTGCGAGACCGCTGAAATATTTGTCGAGGATCTCAGATAATTATTCGGTTTCGCGAGATTAAGTGAAACTCTTTTGTTGCAATAGAGATCCTAATACCTATGATACTATAATTACGAATTTATTAACTTTATTGATAAAATTATATAATTCATTGTGTATAATAAGTCATGGCAGTGGTTCAACACAATGTTGACCGATCACGAGTTAACTCGTGTTTGGTCTTGCATTAACTATTTCAATTTTTGAACTGCAGGGCAATATAAAATATTGCAGAAGTAAAATATTCAATGTTATATAGAAGATATGTTCAAAGTTTTATTTCAATTCATTATGTATAAATAAAGTATATCGAAGTTTATTTAGATTGTCTTACTTTCATATTTAATTACTGAATAATAACCAGTGACATTGGGTAGCTTCTGCATAAAATTGCCGGTCAACAATGTGTTAGTACGTACACTGATTAACAAACACTCATCAAAACTACCACACAGTCAAAACAGATGTCTTAATGAAGCAAGGAATAGAAAGTCAAGATTGTCCATAGCAATTAATCTAATGTTCTTCTTATATCTCATATATTTAACGAAATACAGTTCATTCGATACACCGAAAAGAAAATTAATTTTTAAGTTTGTGTAAAATATGGCGTCACCTAGATTTGAGTAAAGTGATGGGCAAAGTATTTATAGACATTTCAGTCTACCATATTGACTGTAACTATACCTATGATTATAATTATGTCGACATATAGAAAAAGTATCATCTCACTTTCGTAATGTTTAGAATAATAAAAATTTGTCGAGATGAATGAATTAAATTTAGTAAATAAATACGTAGTCATTGTAATTTTGTGTAGATACACAGTATATAGTACACTGCAAGTATATTTATTACAGGATCCATTGTTGACACATTGTGTCATGTATAAAAAGTCCATGGGCATAAAAACTGTTTAAGTTAAGGGAAACTACGGGCATTGAGAAACTTAAATCAAGATTTGTTAATTTTCTTCGACCCAACAATAATGAACGAATCGACGGCCAGGAATCCCTTCATTTCAGATTCTATTAACAATTATAATGGAAGTTCCGTAAAAAGGTCGGGTACAATAACAACGGGCCGTTAAATCGATAAGATCGTGCGCTGTACACGAAAGAATAGCAGTTGAAGTATCGATAAAAGTGTGTTTTCTGTTCGGCCGTTTCGGCCAGGACGTATTAAAACCTGACTTCCCATTCAGCTTGAATAAATTTGTTGTAGAAGGAAATAGTATAAACACGATACGATCGTGGACCGCCGGAGTTGAAATCTGAGGTCCTGAAAACTTTCTCACCGTCATTCGCTGACTCTGTTACATCGTTTGCCCCGATTGGATTCATTGTATCCGATATCGTACACTCGTTAATCGAATAGAACCGTGACACAGAATCACAGAGAAAAGTTACGGACCATGTTAATAAAGTAGGAATAATGTAATGTATTACTTCTCATTTGTGTAAGAAATTGTCCGAGTAAAGCAGAGAATTTTATTATTTACTTTACATTGCATAAAAAGATACAAAAGATCTGTCCTTATTAACACTCACGCGTTGGAGTAGGTTGCACGATATGTTACTTCTGGTGGCGGGAAAATTTTCAGAATGTTAGGAATAACAGATATAAAACAGTTTACAGAAGCAACAATCAGCTAAAAGCAGTCCAAACATTTCACTCTGCAGAAACAGACTGCATATTGAATCAGTATGCAAGTAGAATTATATGAGAATAATAAGCTCCCAAGCGTTAATTACTGAAGTACAGATTTTTATGCACTTATGGGAAATTTGATGATATTTGAAATATAAAATATCCAAAGTATAGGTTTTTATAGAATTTAAAAGAAATATGTAATTTTTCATCGTGATCTTATTTTTGTAATTATGTTCGTAACAACTTGAATTCGTATTAAGATCCGCAGTCTATTAATAGTCTATGGATTTGAATATTAGACATCGTATTCAATACAATTATTTTAGTTTTTATTCTTTATCGGTGAATTTTTCGACATTTTTATTTATGGATTTAATACTGTGTAAAATATTTGATAGTGAATTAGATAATAGATTATTTAGTAATTGTAAGAAATAAACAATAAAGAAATACGATATAGAAATTATTTAATATTGAATACAAATTATGCGATTGTGGAGACACATTTTGAAATATATTTTGCAATGTCATATAAATACTTTTTCATAATAAAAAGCCCCTGAATTAGAATATTTGTTTCAAAAGTGAGTAAATAAATTGCTGAAAATCACTAAATTGATTCTATTACAATCTTGAAATTATGTTTCCTTATTGCGCAGCTCCTTCTTTGCAACGAGCGATTTTCAAAAGTTAATTATAAGTAAATATCGTTTAAATTATTTATGTATCACAAACTTATTATCGTAGAGTTTTCATATAATAATTAATTTCTGCTCTCAGTTTATTTATACATTAGGAGCTTTTTAGCGTGCACAAAATCTTTTTAAAAAGATATGTTAAAGCGAGAAATCGCACATACAGATATATCGCCGTATACTAGATCAATAGAATTCTAATCTATCTTGGTCCTTCAGAAACGAGATGTAGATACCTGCAAATTACCTTCGTTATTTTTAATAATTCAAGCGTATTGCTACCATATACGTCGACTAAAATCATTGAACTGCTCATTATGGACAGATAAAACGTTGCTTTGGACATGGAACGTTTTAAACATTCAGAATTCTTTCATCTGCCACAGCAACATGCAGTGGAGGATCAAGTATTTATATAGGTAGAAAAATCTCACGAGATTTGTTTATAGTTGCATTTTGATGAACGTTTTATAATATTTTTATATTAAATATAATATTTTCATAGATAACTTATTAGATGTTTAGATGTTTTTTAAGCAAATCATTTTTCAATGTGAATATATTCATTCTCAAAATCAAAAATATTAAACACTTATACTTTTTCAACAAATTCTATGAATTTTTTATTTCTATGCTTATTTATTATAAAGTCAATTTTTTGAAATATTGAAAAACATATTAAGCAACGCAAAAATTAAGGGACTCCTAACAGATAATGACGTGGTAACTCGAAAGTCATGTTAACGTGGCAGATTCGCTTTATTGAACGAAATATCACCTACTCAATTTATCGTTCTATCCATTTATTACGCCTTGTTCGGTACGTGAAAGCATACCAAAGTAAATTCGCCATAGGGAAAGCATTTGCCATCGCGCAGAGGAAAATGTACTGGAAGATGAAGAAGTACGTGCTCGAAGCAAAGATTCTCGTGGGATAAAGCTGATGCTGTTCTTTCACCTCATACCGTTTTCTTTCATCGTTTAAAATATTTTGTGGATTAAATAACTTTTCCTTGATTTCCCAGAAATTTTTGTCCAGTACTACAGGTTCATACGCACTTTTTCAGCAAAGCTGAAGACTACTGGCTACATACCTTGAATACCAAATAAATTTTCTACGTTCTGTTAGTTATTACAATACTAAGATGGTCCTTTTCATTAAGGTCCCTCATAATAATGAAAACTGGGCGTTATTCAAATTGTTTTGTATAAATATGCGAAATAAATATTTAAGTCGAATAAATTCATCTAGTCGCTCAGATATTATTCATTACTTATAATAGTATATTTTATGAATTTATTCGAATAACAAAGGTGAGTTATTCGAATATAAACTTTATTTTTAATGTTCTGAATTTTCTGTATCATTAGTATTCCATACTTATTGCCAGAGTTTAATCTTAATCAGTAATTCTATGTCAATTAACATTTTCGCGTATCATTACGTTAGAACTCTTTATGTAAATGGCAAAAAGAGCTGCTTTATGGCTATCGATTATTCTAAAAAAGAATAATATATCATTTTCTTTTTATTATATTTATAAATAAGTTTCGAGATTATATCTGTAATTTTCGTTGTTTCAATGAATCAAGTTCGCTGTCGTAAAGATATGAATCGTGAAATGCAATTAACAGAGTTTCGATTGCAGATAAGAAAAGGTTAATTGGAATCGGCAGATGGTCGTATTGAATTCAACAAGTATTCTTTTTTTTTAATATAAATGCCAGGATGCATGCGATAATAGTACACGTCTATTGCGTTGTATCATTTTAAAGTTACATCATGATAAAACGAATCTTTTAATTGTTCTGTGATAATTTAGTATAAAGGAATGAGAATAATTATGTTATAAATTAATATAGGATTATGTACAATAATATTTTAATTTTCTTCCTATTTTTAGTCATTTATATTTCATGAATTAGTATTTCGATTGTGAAAATTATATTCTCAGTGTTACTGACAAAGTGTAGCCACAGTTAACTCAATGAAAAACATCTCTTAACTTATATTTATTGAAAGGCTTTTCCTCTATGTACCTACGTTGCATCTTTTTCCAGTGACTTAAATATTTTCTTCAAGAGCAAACATTTCTCAAAACTTTCTCTGCGGAATCGTGCATGAATTGCTTCAGCTTTTCGGACTTGAACTACGCGGGGAAGTAAGAACTTTCTCGCGAAGTACCAACGGTGACATAAACAGTGGCGTTGCTGTTTGAATAACATTGCTGTCAGTCGGAGAATCTTCATTTTGTAATATGTAAATCAATAATTGTACAAAAAGTACAATATAATTTAAATTATAATACTATTAATTAAGTAAATAAGTTATTACATATCACTTAAAGTAGGGAATTTTTTTAATTGTTATCATTAGACTAAAGGCTTTATGCATATATAAAATAAATATGCAAAACAAACGAATAATTTTAAGAAAATTTAATATCATATTATTTCTATCTAAATAAAATGTTTAGTAATAACATTTACACTCTTTTAAGACAGTCAGTTTATTCATCACGAACCATTTGGAAGTAAAAATAATGTTTAATTGTGTCGTCGAAATATTCGTCGTTGACTCTAGATTTACAGAAAATGTTAATTTGACACATATTGAATTTTATGAATATTATTTTGTAAATGTTTACGCCGATTTCGATTGATGGAATTGCACAGATATGCATCCTAATCATCCACTTTTAAACCTCTACAGTGTAATATATCCGTAAATCTAGTGTTAACACATTCGCGACTAACGTTTGTTTCAATAGCAATGTTCATAGTTACAATATTTCATTAAATATAACAAATTGTCTTTATAAAATAAAAACAAAATTTTTTTTTAAACATCTCGTCAACTTCCTACATGTTACACTATGCATTACGATTTTAGATAAACGTAAACGCGAAAGTAATTTTATTTTTTTTACGCAAGATGTAAAATATTGAATGTCACAAATATGTGATGCTGGTCACGAACGTGTTACACTTATTTACATCACAACAACTTCATTTATAAGTACTAGTACTGGTATCAGTAGTCATATGTTAAGATAAATAGTTATTACGTCGTGTAATATGAAACGTCGGATTTTTCGGTAAAATGGATACCTTATCTGATATTCTAACAGACGTTTATTCAATGAAAATTTGTTCTATTCTAAAAAATTCTGAATGTTTAGGATTAAAACATTCTTAAGATGTCATTATAAACTACTGTTTTGGGTTTATCACGCGGCTCATTTTGCAAAGAAATATCACCGAAATAAAATTTTGCAAATCAACGCTGCACTGTTCTTTCAGTCTCAGTATTGTCCTCAAATGCTTCGTTTATATTTTTAGCGGTTTTTGCAGCATTATTTTCAAGTTTGAATTCATATAAGAAAATTACATAAATGTTGGCGTTGTTCACATTTTCAAAAAATGGTGCAATAAATAGTTATCTTGTACGATTTGGAAAAACGGTTTTGGAATTTTCGTAATAACAACAACAAGAGTACAAACATTGATGAGTAAGACAAATCCGGTATTTCATATTGCACGACCTATTAAAACGTCGACTGATGTTTGATATATTTGGAATATGATGGGGTACGCGATGAGTTTCGAGGCACACAGGTTGTATGACGTCTCATATCGGTTTCCCTTATTCAATTCACTCGTTCTCTTCTCCCTTTTTATATTGACGCTTATAATCTCGACTAAATTGAAGAAAAAAAATATACAAAATGAAGGTATCGTATATTAACTCAGCATTTGTGTCTGTATTCTTCATATACAAGCTTGGAGCTTTTATTAAGTTGTTTGTGTTGAACCAATCTCCCTTCAATTGATTTCTATTATGAATACTTTTTAATTGGGAAGAGAGTAATTAAAAAGGAACAGTGACCAACGAAAGATAGGTTCTGGAAGTATTGAAATAATTATAAACGGAAATTGGAATATTCAGTTTTATTGTGTTCAGGTCTTCTAAGTTCAACATTTGGGCACTGGCTTACTTTTTATTATTTTGAAAACTTTTACAATTTATGCTGAGACAATTTCACAAAAAGGCAAAGATAATTAATTTACTTGATTCAATTCAAATAATTAACTGCTACACTTATTTTAAGAAGATCAAAAGAAATTAATCAATACTATCGTCAGATTTTTGGTCCAAAGAGAATACTATAAAGTACAACAATAGCAATTTTGTTTTACAAAGTTGGAGTACTGCACAGGTTTCAAGATCCAAGATACAAGATTCTTCTTTCACTAACTCTAGTTTTATTCTCTACCATTCAATCAGAAACGTAAGATTCCAAGAATTATCAAAAAGTGATATAACATCTGTTAAAAGTTCAAAAGCTGTCCAGATTTATAAACCTGTTGTTACAAATCTGACGTTATAACATGGAGTGTATTTTTTGCTATTTTTGAGATTAAGGCTTAGTACACGTTTCGTATTTATTTATTGTTTTCAGTTGTTGGTTATTTATTATTATTGTCAGGAATATTCCTAGCATTAATTTATGAATTCAGAGTTCTTTCTGTGTCTCAATATAATTGATTTATCGTAAACACGTTTAAACCCGACACACAGCTGGACGCGAGTGGTGTCGTTACATTTATGCTTTAATCCTTTCCATATGCACATCTTTCTGCTATGATATACTTCGAACTTGAAAGCATTTAAGTCAAGGTAGGCATTGATGAGTCAAAGAAAACCATTCTAAAGAACATTTATTGGTAACGATTATAAAATCGTTTTAGACTTTATGCGATGGAGAAAGTTCAACGTATGAAGCCTATGACTTTTAATCGCCACTCCAAATAAAAACGAATTTTGTAATTATAATAGACGTGAAACTTAGAATTTGAATTTTGTCTATAATTTCTATACAGAACATTGAAGAAATAATAAGAAGAAATGAAAGCGAATGAATAGTTATAAATATATTTTATTTCAGCGTAAAGAATAATATAAAAATATTAAATTCTAATATAAATACTAAATCTAATAAGAATATTAAATTATTAACACGTATGTCTCCCCTATCGGCACTCATCAAATTACTAATACAATCAAGGTAATTTTCCCAAGGAAACAGAAATTAAAAAGTCAAGATGTTTCACAAACATTACTCTCTCAACACTGGTCCACCCAAACGTTCGTTTCATATATCACGGAGAAAACTAATTTTTTTTATACAAAAAGTTTTGTCACCCCTATATGAGTGACGTTACATTCAATGTGACAAATATTAAGTGTTTACTTCTATCTGGAAACAATTATTAAATAATCTTCTGTCAAGTGCTATTCATAGTGACAGTACCATCTTCCAAGTACCATGTTCGTGATCGAAAAAATGTCTTCGAATATTTCCAGTGGACGTTGATGGAAAGTGAAAAATGTGCAAGCAACGTGTTAACACACGCACAAACGAAATCTGTTTATAACCAGTTGCGCGTTGAAACACTCACGAGTAAAATAAATTTCCGTACAGCCGTAATTAAGCACTCGTTGCTGAGAATTGCACCGGGATCGGTGAAAACGTCTTCGAGCACGCCCGCCCGGGTGCTGGGACCTCTCCGCATAATTAAGCCCTTAACATTCCTCGACTCTTCCTCGGCCGTTCGACCGAAGGAATGCAGTTTCGTTTCGGACGTGTCGTTGTATACACCGTAGACAAGGTGGATCCAACCGTTGACACGTGTATTTTCTTTTTCCTCCCCCCAAGACCGATCGTTTTTTCACGAACACCGGACGCCGTTCGATTTCTTGCGCGTCAAATGTGTTCACCTCGAGCCTTTTTGTTCCCCTGCTGCCTTTTTTCTAACATCCAAAAGAAAGCCGATATTCGGGACGAATTCCTGACGTACCCCGAGGAAGAACGAGAGATCGTATGTCATTCCATGGAGAAAAAGTGTATCGCGGTTAACAGGGTAACACAAGTTTGTGGTTACAACAGAAGCAGGTAGTACGGGCGCGCAATGATTGGGTATCTTCCGACCCCAATTTGTTTCGTGGAACGTTATGTGACATGTTTTAAGTGCACCCAATCCAGTTTTTACATGATTTTGATCTAATACGAATTACTTTTTTTCAGACAATTTGATTTGATATAATCTGTTAACTGTGGAATGTAATTTAAAAAATCCCTCGTTTTGCTCGCAATAAAATGAAAAATGAAGAGTGTACTCAAACGCAGTTAATTGGTTAATATGAATTAGAAACTTATTTTTTTTCACGAGTTGGTTTGATTTAATAGTCACCTACAGCCTGACATGAATTCTCATATGTTTAATTGTATTATTTTACTGAATCCTTAGAACTGAATGCAATTTCTATTATTCTATAGGAATAGTATATTTTTTACACCGAATAATTAAGTATTTACTATAATATTATTATATCTTTATTTATAGGTATGGTTTATTGTAGAAATAGAAATAACTAAATATTCTAAAGTAAAATAGATACTGTGTAAATATACATTGTTTAGAATTTCTTATGTCTATTCATAATGTCATCAAGGGCATTCAATTAATTTTTAAATTTAATATACACAAAGGGAATTTGAATTTTAGTTTCTTTTACCTTGTGCACATTTTTATTTGGGAAGATGTAAGTAACGAAATTCAGATATGTTTTTATGTCAGCGTTCCCTTTCCTACAATCAGTAGGTACTTGAATTAATAACGCCATGATGTTTTATACGATAATTTGAAAATCAGATTTACGGTAGTAGAGTAACGAGTGCCCGTAGAAATGTGAATATAAGTTGTAATTCTTTCTAACAAAGTTATGATAAAGAACTTATATTAGATAATATAGCATTTAATATAAAGTAATGAAAGAATCAATTAAAAATGTAACCCAGTTAAATTCTTTCTATTGGCTTTAATGTTCCTTTAACGAAAATACGTTAGCCTATTTCTAAGCACATCAATCACTTTGAAATTTCAAAAAATATGATGATAAATAAAAATCATTTATTGCCGCACAATTTTCTCATAACACATTTTTTCTAAATCATTTTCTTGTGTATTATTACAAGCTATAGAGGTGTAATAGTTTAGATATAAACAATATTTTAGATTCATGTCTTACATGATTAATATTGCATATATAGTATATATTTTAATATGAAAAAGTAATATAAATTTCTACATTGCAAGAAGCTTTCATTAGTCAATTTTGTATTTATATTGTGAAAAATTATAATTGCAGTGTTTGTTTTTTCTTCCGTGTCGAATATCGTTCGATGATGTCACAAAGCGATACGAGTGTCTTTTCCAAGCCATTGCAGTTCAGTATACAGGTCCTCGAAACGGAACTTAATTAAACAAAGTGAATATTGTATCAGTTCTAGACTCGAGTTGGCGTGCACAACTTCATATCGTAATTTTGGTCGCTTTATCTCTGCATCCTTTCAGTTCATATAGCATAGATCCCGATTTCCGAACCTTCGCGAGACCTTTGCGTTTAATCAGGTCGCGCGTCATGAAACTCTATATCGCTCCCGCAGCAACTATCAGAGCGCACCATCGTGTAGTAACGAGTGCGGACTGCCACGGTCTCTAATCTCTGATTTCGACGAAACCTTATCGTGCAATTATCGGGAGAAAACTGAGTCTCGAGGTGAACTGAGAAGAAAACCGAGAACGAAAGAATAGCTGGGTCGAACATCCGGGTAACTATTTCGCAGATACATCAAACGCGTTGAGTTTCAAGCAGAACATGCTATCAGAGTCATTGAAGGTACTATTCAACTAGTTGCAAAATAAAAAAATATATAAAATACACCAAAATTTGTGTTTGATTGATTAATATACTATGTTGTGTGTTTTCAAACACAGTGTTTTATTTAACCTGTTAACTGTGAAATTTAGTTTAAAAAATCTTTCGTTCTGTGCGCAATAAAATGAAACAATGAAATGCGCACTCGTCAAAGGCAAAACGAATGCACCTAGAGTATATTTTAATGAGAAAACAAAGCAAAACAAAGAAGAATTTTATGTTTATTTGAAAAAATAAATAATTCACCGTCGAAAGGATCACGTAGTATCATTTTAAGCTTTAAGATGACGTGTATACTGGTCAAACGCAGTTGACTGGTTGAAGAACGGATTTAGAAAAATGTGTTTCTAATACGAATTGTTTTTCATTTAATGAACGATGAGATTAGATATACTCTTTAAAAAAATTATTTAATTAAGAAGTACGCCAAAATTTAATAATCAAATAATAATTGAAATTTAATAACATAAAGTACTTCTACCGTAAATAATTGTTTCTGTTGTTCCAGGACATAATAGGTATGGTGTGTAAAGGATATCTATATGAATTATAAATGTCAGCGTAAAAATTATATTTTATGATTTCAATTATAGGAGTACAATTCAAGTATTATACTATTTTGTTGTAGTTATAATATTAACGAATACATAAAAAGGGAACCTATTTTATCATTTCACTATCTTTTCTAAATTTTTTTTCCTATTTACAATAGTACATAATAAATATAAACATCGTTTAAATATAAAATATTTATCCTTTTGTATCTTTCTTAGGACCGAGTCTCTTTAACACATTCACGACGGGAGATGTTTCAATATGTTTAGTCATAGATCATAGCAATAGTAATAACGAAACAATGTTGAAATGTATTCTTTTGTTACGTCTCTAGTTTTCTGACTTGCTAATTGTGGGTAAATATAAATAAATAATTTGATAAAGAATTTACTTATTAACGTTGATTTATGTTAATGTTATATATTAGATGTGTATTTACCACCGGTAATATATGCCGGTGTTAACACATACGATAAAGTTTCAAACGAAGGTTGTAAGAAATAACTATTCGAATCGTATCGATGGTGTTTGGTGTACATATGTACTTCATCATCGATTCCTATTATAGCTGGATTTTACTAGCTCTTGTCTGTTTAAATCGTAATGTAGGTTTACTTTAGAACTGTAAACACTTTACGGTGGTCCCTACTGACAAAGGGATGCAGTTAACCAAGTCGGTTCCTTGTCAGTGAAGTTGTGAAAACAGTTCCAGAGCAGACCAGAAGCATTCATCCGTGATGTTAATAATAACAGCGACAAAGGGTACCCAACACGACGTGGTTGCTTTTTGTTCCAAACAGAAAACGGTACCGCCTTGTGGCAGAATCTTTTGTTGGAAAAATGCTGACCCCACTAATATGCAATACTTATTTACATGAAACAAGGGAAACAACGTATTAAATTAGAAGATAATAAACAATAATAATAATAAGTAACTTCAAATTAAAATATTTTGAAAGATTATTAGATATTATTTTGGATAAAATCTTTATTATGAATTTTTATCATAAAGACTGTGTCATCTAGCGATAGATACTTCTTTTTGTTGCTGGCATGCAAGGTATTCCACTTAATCTAATTACTCCAATTACTGCAAATATTTTTTATTAAGGAAAAGAGGAAAGTATCAAATCACATTTATATAATCTGAAGAGGAAAATTTTATAACCATACAAATATTAATGTTCAAGTCATGCGTTTAAAGATTTCAAAGTCATTATATTGTGTGCGCGTGCTTTTTTAATGATGTCATATATTTTTATTTATATATGTAGTAGTTAACTGTCAAACACTTTTAATAATTTACTTGACTAATTCTGAAGCACTTTTGTATTTGAGGGTATAAAAAAAAGATTCAATTTCTGCAGCATGACATGTATAAATGTTATAAAAGAAGAATGTATTAGATCGAGCTTTATTTCATAATAAACAATTGTAGAGCAGTTTGGCAAACTGTAAAAAAACACTCGAATGATCAGATTTTGTCACCTTGGGGCTCATGATGGGAGATCAGAAATTCTTGAATAATTAGGCTTTCCTCGTTACTGCGTCGTGAGTTTAGGGAGTCAACTGTTTTGGGATTGCGTCGTCGGGATTGTTCATTCCCTGTAGAAACACCAACGTTAATGAACGTGCTAATAATAATATTATTCTATTCGTCTCTATAACTAATAAAACCAGTACTACATCGGTAACTTGAAATTTGATGTTTTAAAGGAATTCATAAATTCAAATCTCAATTTAAAATACAAAATGAGAAATTTTGTTTACCAGTAGTTAGTACAAATACTTCTGTTTTATTTGATTCTTATGTATTTGTTTTAAACGTAACAACTAAAAACGTAACTATAAAATATTTTAAATTCAATTAAATTCCTGGTGGAAGAGTTTAAAATAATATAAAGTAGAATAAGAAATATATAAAATTAAATAGGTACATACATATACGTACACGTAATGTTTTCCCAATATTACATATTTAATCCAAATAATCTCTACATGTTGATTAATCTTGAAGTTTACAAAATTTTTGACCCATGCTTTTGCTTCTAAACGTTTTATCAATTGTGTATTCAATGAATCTCTCTCTATCTCCTAAACGCTCGAACGTAGGTATATCTCGTCGTTTGAATGTTCGTCAAAAAATTGCCAACAAGCAGTTTATAGAACTACAAGGATAATATATAGTCCTTTCAATCCTTAATATTTCAGTTCTCAGGGCATAATAACATTTTATATGAATAATATCCCGAATAGCTGATTCTCGTCTGCATAGTGTTTAATAAATGAAGCGGGGATGTAATCAATGATGGAAAACGAATTACGGTTCATTTTCTTAACAGAATTATAGAATTTCAATTGGCAAAGACGCCAGGAAGCATTTAACAGCACATAACGTTATCAATGACAAAGGTGCAGGTATCAATCACAAAGATGCACGCGAATACTGGAGATCGACGAGAATCCACTACGAGGCAATGCTTCGTGTCCGTGTTACCGCGTTCAGAGCTATTGATTACAATCGGTGTACAGATCACTCTGGGAACGAAATTCATACCGCGCGCAGAAACCAGTCCTCACGTGATATCTTGATGAATTCAAAAGAAAGAAAGGACGCAGCTGGTAGCAACGGCTCGAACATTGCGGACATTTTCCATGCCGCGTGAGTTCGGTTATGAGATGTATAAGGTGTTTCGACTAAGGTAAACCACCTATACAAATATCTGCTTTCACTGACGGTGTCATGTTTATCCTCAATTTTGGAAATTCAAGGTCAAATCGTTATATGAGCCGTTTTTTTAACACTAAAACTACGGTTCCAGTCAAAATAACCGATTTGGATTTTTTTGTTCCGCAAATATTGATATGTTCAATATTTGAAATGATCTTGAAAATAAATAGTTTTATTTGAATACTATAATGAATTTCTGAAGAAACTGAAAATAATCTATTGTTATAATTTTTATAGGGATTACAGATTAATTATATTAAGTGCTCGGTAGTTCTAG
The DNA here is from genome assembly GCF_051020985.1 of Nomia melanderi. NCBI lineage: Eukaryota > Metazoa > Arthropoda > Insecta > Hymenoptera > Halictidae > Nomia > Nomia melanderi. Next base: position 8,410,234 of record NC_135006.1, on the reverse strand, counting down.
TGTTAATGTGGTGCAAATCTTTTTTTGGAAAAAAATTAGTTAATAGTAGCTTTAGTGAGATATAGATATTCTGTTTTTATATTTATAATCACATAATCAATGACGCACGATACCCTCATAAATTGATCGAAAGAAGATTAAAGTGGATTAAGTCCATTTGTAGCTAAAAAATCGTGTATTTCGTTTAACAGTATTATTAATTATTATTGTGTAATAAAAATTAACAAGTTTATGATTTTATAAACTTTGCTCGAATTGATTAACATTTACTAATATTTTTAAGTTGATACAAACATGAACCCTTGAATTTTTCAATTTATAAAAACATCAACTTATACCAGTTTAAAAGAATCGGCTCATATGCCTATGCTTGTATTATAACATTAGGTTTACGGACATTTGTTGTACAGTTTCTTCTATTATTTCTAGAAAAATTAATGTTCGTATATTTAAATCTTAGAAATTAGAGGATTAAAAATAGACAATCAAAATCGTCGTAGACGATTATCAAATAATGTTTATAAAATGTATATAAGTGAACATTAACGCTATTTTTTCGGAGTCACTATTTGTTTTGTATCTGTTATATATACAATAAGTAATATTAAATAATGTGTAAATCCAGTTTACTCACTTTTCAGATATAAAGTGAAATTGCAAAAAGGAAACAGTGTAAACATTTTATCTGGACAACGGATATAAAACAGGAATAATGAATAAGATCGAATTTCTGTTCTCTTCTCTCCCTTTATTGCATTTATTCCGGAAGATCTTTTTTTGCACATGTAAAGTGTCAGATAGTAGTTTCGAAAACAAGACAGAAGAATCATAAAAAATACAAGAGTAACGAGTTTACGGTTATTAATCAGATATTTATGAACAATCGATCTATTTGTTTTCCATAACAGTTTTTTCCCTTTAGCTTATTCACTTTGATTTTATATTTATTATTTACTTTCAATCAGATTCCAAATTGAATTATCATGAACCCGTTTTCCTTGCGTTCCTATATAAAAGTTTTTTTCCAAGCTATTTTCAGAAAAAAGAACAAAGGAATGTGGCAGTGAATGCACCGACGCGACGAGATATGATTCAGAGGACCGTGATATAGGTCGGGCATCAGAAACCATAAAAATAAATAGAAAGAAAAATATATCCAATCCGCGAGTTGCGTATTTGGGTCAAGCTCGTTGGAGATCAACATTCCCTGATCCGTAGTCGTATGTGTACGGTTATCAGATTTTTTCCGCCGCGAGAAACTACGACCGCCCGAAATGTTCAGCAAAATTTTCGTAGCCATCGGCTAGGTAATATTTTTTTTTTATTCACCGATCATGATTTGATTCTGCGGATTGATATATATATATGCTCCGAAAAATGTCATGACAGTTATTTGCGATACATCAATATCTGATCAATTAACTGCAGCTATGGGATTCAGTTTCGCTTTGATGTTCCTGATATGTACATCTTTTTCGATTGAAATTGAAGCCTTTACATGAAATCGTTTTGAATCATATCTTCGGAATGTTTATTACGTCGTCTACTTTATGTTAATATTCATGGGATACTTTATACTATACTTTCAATGCAAATATAATGCTATTTATTTTTAAATTCACTGCAAACGAATGTTTTATCTCCTGTCGCCTTCAATAGATAGTAATAATAAAGCTAATCATTTCATAATTGTATACTATTAAGTAACTATTTAATATTATAATGATTTTTAACTACGGACAAGCAATAAGTATCCTTAAAATATCATAGTGTATTACTTATCATACAAAAGTATTGAAATTATTGAGATCATAATGATTTATATCATCTATAAATTAATAGAAGCACCTGGTCATGACATTTCGTATTTTGTTTTACAATTGTTTTGTAAAGAACAATTTATCTGTCTGTAGTGCAATTATAAGATTCGTTTAAAATATTTCCTTGTCCATAAATAAATTACGTTGAGTAAATAATTCATATTAGCCATGGACAATTTCATTTAATACCAGACTGTTGTGACCCGTTAATAACAGTTCTGACTCCTCCGATCGACGTATGATTTTGCATGTCGTTAAGTGTATTAGACAGCAATCTGGAGTTCGAGTGGATGTTATTACAGTCATTATACCTACATAATCATCTAACGGATTAATATAATTCCAATACCTCAAACAATTTAACAAGATTCATTACATAGTTCCAATCGCGCATGCTTATGACATTATTGCATATTCTTTCTGAAACAGTAGTACATTATACTAATAATACTACTACTAATAATAATAATAAAAAAAGTATAATGATATTAATATAGCTATTTTGTATTAAGTATAATAAATTTGAAACATAAAACATGTTTTTTTATTCTTATATGTTCTTAAAGTGACATGTGAATGTAAGACTAAAAATGATGTAGGAAGGGTTAATATTTACTTATTTGTGCTCTATTATATCTAGTACATATTAGTGTATATTTTGGATTGTAGAGGTTCTAATGCATTTATATATTAATAAAATTAGGAACGACAAAACTGTGTATGTAATCATGGATTTATGGTGTAGCTGATTTGTATTATATAGCTATACTTTGAAAACAAGTTTGTATAAGAAAGTTGCATAAATGATAAAGTATCTGTTAATAAAAGATAAATAACGAGCCACAAGTAACTTGTCGTAACTTTATGAAACGTTTTAAATTTTAGTTTACTTTTGTAATTTTATCGTTTGTTAATTCGAATAAAAGATCAAACTTCGACATTAATCACGGATCTCCAAGAGTCTTGCACCTCATTCAACGTTAATCAAATTACAAGGATACTTACTTATTCTAAGAATATAGTAATTATAAGACGGAGAACAGTATTCCCAACTTTAACAATCTAAATGGTGATCAGAAGAAAGTTTTAAATTATTATTTACTTTGATTTATATGCATTAACTATCATCCGACTTTCATTTTCCCAAATTAATTTGTTTCTTGGTCACAAGTTTACATAATATCATATTAAAAAATTAATCGAAAAAATGGATAAATAATTAAATTTCCAAACTGTTTTATTACACATGAAAATAAACAAAATATTTTCATTTGAATGTCGAGTTTCTGTAACTAGTTTTTTTCTGTGAATCTAAATATTCATATGAAATATTTATTTACTGCTCACTTATTTGAAAAAGGAAAATATTAAATTAACCACTTAGAAATAAAAGCACTTAACTTCCAAAGAACAAATTATTTTCCTTTTTTTTTAATTCGATTTTACGATCGCGTTGTTTTCTTTTCGAAACGTTATGTTCTCTCCGTATTTTTGTTAAATAAGTAAATTATACTTACTTTGCAATGGCCATTAAAACATTCGTAGAATAAAAAGCAGGTGCGGATAAATTATTACAGAAACATCTTTAATTTAATAGATTAATATAATCAAAGCTTATAAATAAAATTAAAACACCTTCCAATTATTTTAATTCTATGACTACGCAATAAAGGTAAACAAGGTAAGCAATACATTTTTTTTAGTAGAAACAGAAACAAAGGGAAAGGCCAAAATTGAAAAACTGATTAATCAAATTATATAGAAATTGATATAAAGTTAAATGAACAAAGGAAAGTGCAGAATTTTAAATTCGGTCATTTGTTAGTGTTAAATAATTCCGGTAGGGTTAGTGTCAAAATAATTTCTGAGTATCTATGCACGATAGAACCAAAGATTTTTTCTCAGTTATTTTATCAATTTTCGCAAGATCAATATCAACCTAATTATAAGGTATTTTGATCGTCCTGATTGTTAAACACCCTGCGGCAAATTCTCGAAACTTCAGGCTTTCATAATAGCGATAAAAAATAAGAGAAAACGCTACGTGTCAGAATGGGCTACCCTGTTCACACTATACGTAGAAACGATTATCAAGTGTTCGTGTGCGTGTGTGTAGTTTTGTCCCGTCTTGCTGACGAAAGAAACACTTGATGCATCAAACAAGGGATTAGTTTGAGAGCCAGGTATTTATATTGTTAGACAGCCTCTAACTGTCTACCTGCGGTGAATCGTTTCGCACCAATTAATCTGTCCAGTTATTTGTATGCGTCTGGTAATTCGGGGCCATTGATACGTTCTTTCCTCGTGGTATGTTTTGTGTTCGTTCCGACCGATAAAACAGGACTTTGATTAAGTATCGAACTGTTATTATCTCACGATGGATATTTGTAACTGTCGTTTTACGTTCAGCTCGTGTTCTTAACGTTGCGGCTTTCTTCTTTTATATTGTTTTTTAAAACATGTAAGAAGTTGAATGTGCACGTTGAATGAAATAAATGCAGGGTGTTTGTAATTCATGACACAACCTAAAAGAATGATTCTATATACAAAGATAAGTCGAAAATATAGAACATAATTTTGGCATAGCAAAGAAACATGTCATTATTCCATGTATTTTATTCTTTGTTTCATCTATTATTATTTTTTTTATTTACTTTATTGTATCAGTTATTATATTTGTTCCATACATTTCGTCCAAATTTAGTTGTATTGGAATGCAATTATCGGGCTTTTGGATAAACAATATCAGTTTTGACGATTGTAAAAATGATAATACTGTTTTACTATTATTACTTTATTTAATTATTCGTACAGAGTATTTAATAACTGATGATTTAACTAGGCGGGGAAAATTTTGTATGAAAATATAAGTTGAAAATATACAATAGAATCCTTTCAAATGAGGTTCCTCGTTTGAAAAAGTAAAGATGAAAAACAATATAGTTGTAAACAAAATATTTATAAACTTATTTCTGATGTGATTACTCGTGATTATTAAAAATACCAGAATTTCAAGTGTTTCAATAATTAATATGGATTGTTAACAAAGCTTTCAACAAAATTGTACTGTTTCACGAAAGCAGCTATTTCAATCCAGTTCTTTCTTCAATATTACAAATTTGAAGTTACCTGTTTAAGAAAAAAATGTATGTTACTGAAAATTAAAACAAATAACCTTTTGAAAAAGTTAATGGAAAACAAGGTGACTATAGATGTTATTAATAATTTTAATAATAATTCATTATCCCATTGAAATTTACAATACTCAAAACATTCCTTTTTAAAACCTTAAAAACATTTTATGAAAGAAAACTAAAATATTTCGACTTTACCGTTCGTTTTGGGTTATCTTTAAAACCACATAGTTACGATAATGTCTACATATTTAATTCTAACCTGTTTGTGATATCAACATGGAATCCATTTAGTCGTGCTTAATTAATTCAAGCACGTATAAACAGCCAAACCATTTTTACGGTAAATGAATATTATCTTTATCTCTGATGTTCTATGTACAACTGATTGAACGAGTGGCTGGGTCCAGGTATAGTTTAAATTCATCTATCAATTATGATAAACACATTGATCGACGTGTTTCCAAGAGGTGACGTCGAAGTTGAAGGAATGCAGCTCTTCCCGAATTTATTACCAGAAGACACTCGTAAAATAGGAAATAAGGCTATTATCAACTCACTACTTAGATATTACGTTTACACAATATGTGTAATTTTTTTGTGTGATTAGATACTTACATCTATTCAACGAGAAACGCTTCCTAAGCAAAAAAAATTTGCATTTTATTGCTGCAATCAAGAAATTTCTTAATAATATTGTATAACGTGTAGTTACCTTAATAGTGAAAGTATATGTCTAAACAAAATCCCTTGGAGTATTATTTATATACAGAATAATACAAATATTAGTATTATTATTATTTTTTACTTGGTATAAAGAGGCTCAGTGTTTAATACAATGTGTTCTTGGGGTCGTAAATACACTTTAATGTATCAATTTTGTATAAGTTAGGTACATACATGTGTGACTAGTATTTACGTGCATTTTGTTCATATAATATATTATTAAAATTCTATTATAAATATAACATTTTAGTGTACAAGTAAATACAGTAAAGTACAATGAATAATTAGTGTATACAGTGTATACTATAAAAAGTATAAGCGTTAAAAATTTCATTAAACCTAGTTTTTACAAGAATCAGTGGTATAAATAATCGTATTGATTAAATATACGAGAATTTTCTGCCTCATGGAATAGCAAACAGTAATTTAATTGACGCCTTTAATGGCAACGAGGAAGTTGGAAGCCGACTATTTTTAAATTATCTTCCTTTATTATTAATCGCTCTAAATACAGTTCAAAATATATTCACCTTGCTCTCAAGTTTCGGCAGAATTAAATAAATCAGCATGTCAGATTCTTTCATATCTGAAATATCTCTGAAATATCATTTCATATAAATAATACAGAATCAGTATTTTCGTATTTCGAGGGAATGTCTTTCACTGTAGCAATTAGTTTTCAAACACGAAGTAACTGCAGAATCATAAATTCGAATGATGAATTAATAAATATGAATTAACAAATAGCTATCAATGCGTTAATGATAGCTACTTGTAGTTATACTTTCCAGTGTATTTCAACAAAGCCTAGCAAAATTCCGCTGACTTTTACACTTCAATAAAAATCTGAGGTGATACTCTCGCGAATGTATAACTAATATTCTCCACTGATTCTCATACGTGTCGGTTTCGTTGAATAGAAAGTCAAGTATAACACTACAGACTACACTCTCCGATAGGCAGAGCCTCGTACCGGATTAATGCGTGAATCTACAGTGGGGACGTACAAATTGACACACTCTCCTATAGCTGCAGCTCACTTCGCCTCGCTCAGAAACTACTGTCCGCAGTCGACGTTTATTCTGATCCCCTAGGAACTGAAACAGCAGTGAAGCAAGACGTCCACTCGCGATGAACGTTGACACTTCAGTTTCGATTGACTTCTGTTATTGGCTGACATAAGTCGCATAAACGAAGATCGCAAGTAAAACATAATATGACAAAGTTAAATACAACGATAGAGAATGAAGAGTTTAACACTATGTTTACGAAACGCGTCAATACGACTCGTATTGAATTTTATAAACATTATTTGGTAAATGTTCGGATCGATTTCGATTGTTGCGGGTACGAAAGTATGAATGCTAATTGCCTACTTTTAAACCTCTAATTCCTAAGATGGAAACGAACGAATATCAATTTCTCTCGAAGGATAAACTGTACAAAAGATGTCCGCAAATCTAATATTAAAGGTGTATAGGGGCAAAGGAACTCTTTTACTCACGATGCTCGGGTTGCCTCGGCTTTCGACGTATGGGTAATATTGGCGCGCCGTAATAACAAAGGACGCAAGCGAGATCGAATACGATGAAGTGAGACATAACGATAGAAGACAAAATTTTCTATAGTTCCATCTTCCTCCGTCGCATTCGGTCTCGTTTCCACCCTTTGTTATGGCTGCAAGCCAATAATGACCATGCTTCGAAAGCCGAGGCAGCATCGTGAGTGGAAGAGTCCCCTTGCCCCTGTCCACTTTTAGCTCGTTGGCAGATGAAACTAACGTGAGAGGCGTATACTCCGCGTTGGTCACGAGAAAAGCCTTGAAAGAAATCCGAATCGCTTTGATCAGCTTTCATCTTTTCTCATCTCATTTTCGACACTAATTTGCTATTTGTCAATACGGTTACACATAACCAATCAAAACCACGAATAAAAGCCTTAGCTAGTGATTTCTTTTGCCCCTCTGCACATCCCGGTGCTCTTCTTGTGAACAATGCGAAGTAGTACAATGATAAAGAATGAATATGGGCGTCAAACTTTTTATTTATATTCCACTTTGTCGTGTACTGTTTCATTTGCGAACTTCGTTTAAGCGACTCGGTCGATAACAAAAGTCGGTCGAAACCGAGGTGTCAATGTTCATTGCGAATGGACGTCTTCTCCTTGCCGCACTGCTATTTCAGTTCTTCCAGGATAGAAATAAACCTCGTCTGCGGACAGTACAGAAGGTGCACTTGATCGCGAAACGGCAAGTTGGACACCCCTGGCGTAGACACTCAAACGTTTACGAGACATTTAGCAATAAACTTTGTGTTTTGCACACTAGTGGATAAAGTCTCTTTACTTCCGGTCTATATTAAGCAAAGTCAGCGACGCTCCGCGGTTTCGATTCTTGCTATGACACAATCTCCTTGTTCTATAAAATATAATCGTTTTATAAAAAAACAACGCATCACGATGAACCGTTTTACCGTGATGGGAGTGTCGAAATTGAGATGTCAATCCTTTACACTCGACGATACTTTTCAATATAAAGATGCATTATTTTGTGAGAAAATATCCACTGTATTTTCTACAACTAGCATAAAGGAAAATCTTGCATAAATTAAGGGACAGAACTGTTTTATTTTTCTCAGGTGAAAAGGGTTCAGTAACACATACACTTTTATTATTACAGATTCTTGTAAAATTTAATATTTAATTTTTTTGTGATACATTATTTTAATTCCGTTAATATTGCAAAGGTGTAGATATATGTTGGTTTGTTTTAAAAAAGAACTTTCTATTTAACACAGGAACGATTTATCTCTATTTAACGTAGATTAAGATGGGATGTATCAATAATTAAGAAATCTTACTGTATTCATATCATGAAGTATTTTAAATTTAAATCTCACTGTTTATGAAGTAGTTAACTGTTGCAACACGTGCTCTAGTTTCAATGACCTAGTGACATTTTCTATTTTTCTATTTTGTATAGACGAAGTGCATTCTGAGTAGAAATAATTTTGGCGAATATGTAGCACAATTTATGAAAATTAAGGTTCCAGGGCGTACAGTAATTTATCTTACAAATTACTATTGCTTGAAGAAATATCTGATACTACTTTATTGTCTAAAATTGTTAAAAATAAAATCAGTAACAAAAAATATCTTGTAATTTTTCCTTGCGTATTAATAGATATTAGTAACGGGTATGAAAAAAATGTCCACGAAGCTAAACGTTGTAATAAAAAGTTTAAATTTTCGACTGTCCTTTACCAAACAATTGAACAAATGTGTTTTGCATTAATTGACTATAGCCACCGATTATTTTCTTTACAAAGTCTGATCAAAATGAGTACATTGTATGTTTTCTTTGCAGGCGCAAGCTTCACTCACAGGACATTGTTGTAGCCACTCTCTTATGCCTTTGACCCTGCGTGTAACGAATCTCACAGAAAGCTTTCGCCCGTGAAAGTCCTACTTGAACGTGCCTACCCTAAAGGACATCTATCAGATTCTTAAGATTATTTGTTACTTTGTATGGAAGATCTGCGTTGAACAAAAGAAAATTTATGGGCTCCCTTTACTGCAAGGATAAAATAGAAAAACGATCTACATCATTTTTTCACATAGAAAATTACTAAATTATATTAATTCGAAATTTAGCAAATTTTTTAATGTCCATTTATAGAATTTCGAATATTTATTTCAAGGCGAAACGTCGATTTAATCCCGAATTACTGATGATCTATGGGAGGTTTATCAGCTGTTCTTTCACAGGTTACCTTTCAAATATTTTTTTATCTTTATTATCTTTCAAACCATGAATGGTACAAATTAGTACATTTACATTACACATTAGTACGTCAGCGGATACATAAACCTATTATATAAACGCAATTCGTAATAATTCAAGATTATAATTAGCTGTGCATGAAGTACAATATCATTGATATAATGAAAGAGAAAGATAGGAGTCATGCATAGAATTCACCGATGTCAATCTGCTCTTCCGATATCATGTTTTCGAATACAATCGTCTGTACATATGTTCTTGAGGGCTTAACACTGTTTTGCGCGATTTCGTTTGTTGCGGCTATTCACAACGCAAATGGATCGTATGCGAGGAACAGCGTGGAAGACTCACGCTGTGCTTTTAACTCCCTCCTTTCTTTAAATAAACAACACACCTTGGTTCCACCTTTCGTTCATCCGGCGACTTTCTTTATTCCGCGTTCTTTTCAGTCGACCGGCAGTGAATAATGGCCAGCTTACGCGTGAGAGGAAGCCTCACGCTGGTTGCGCCAGGACGATTTGCAGTTCCTTTTATTTCAACGTCGCCAATTGCAGGTCGTGCACGATATTGTTTTTAAGAGCAGCTGAGAGTATTACGGTCCGGCGTAACGGTCGCCGGCTTACGTTCGCGCAACGCACTATCCCCGGAGACTTATTTGCGAAGTTCAAATTGATACACGCAACGGGGGCTAATTCAACTTTAATTATAGGTTAATTAAAACCGACGGTGTATAACCGCCGTTGGCGGATTTACCGAACGTTCATCGAATATTCCTCTCGTGACCAACTTTTCGAAGAAATTGTTTCGAAATTGTTTCGAAATTACTGTTCGATCTAGTACGATTTTTCGAGCGAAATTGCCGCCGTCATTCGACGCTTAAGCATTTCGGTTGATACAGATTCAAAATCATAACAAGCAGTGGCGATATCCAGAAGATTCTCTAGCCAGCAATTTTACGCAGAAGCTATCCCATATTACCGGTTATTATTCCGTAATTAAGTAGGAAAGTGAAACGATCTAAGTAAACTTCAGTATACTTTTTTTATACTTATTGAATTGAAATGAAACTTTGGACACATCTTTTTTATAACTTTGAATATTTTGTTTTTGCAATATTCCGTATTGCTCTGCGTTTCGAAAATTGAAATGGTTAATGCAAGTGGAAACACGAACTAACTCGTGACCAATCAGCAATTTGTTAATTTCACAGCCTATTTAAAGCCTTTTAACCATTTACTGTGTTTGATGAGTGTACACGGCATTTTAAAGCTTGAAACGATACTAATTCTTTCAACGATGAATTCTTTATTTATTCAGATGAACATGTAATTGTTCTTTGTTTTACTTTGGTTTTTCATTAAAATATACCCTCGGTGCATTCCTGTGTTTGACAGGTACACACTGCACTTTTTCATTTTATTGCGCGCAGAACGAAAGATTTTTCAAACTAAATTCTACAGTTAACGTATTTCCTGGCTTCGCTCCGAAACCCTCAAGTGCAAAGAGTTAACTCAACGACTAAGGCCGCCGCATAATCAAACTCCGAACAGCAGTTAATAAAATACATTTTAATTTGTAAAAAAATAAATCAAAGTTATTTGGAATTTACACCGCTTCTTTTCCACGCAGTCGGACTTCGTGAAATTAATGATCATGACGCATTAGTAATCCGTATCCCTGGTCTTCCGGCGAGATGCGTCCCTCAAACGTGCTCCTTCAATCCGTCCGCGTCATTAATTACATTGCTCGTTTTTTGCGCGGGGTGGGATGGTGCCGCGATATTCGAAGTCGGCAGTTCCACATCGGTAAAACAATTTCTTCCCTCCACGTCATCGTCCCCGAGCGTCGACTGGTTTAATTGCCACACTCTCCAGGATTCTCAGCCACGAAATCTACTTCCTCGTTTCCCCGGTGGACTCGAATGCGCCTCCCATTATACCCTAATGGCATAATAATCTGTATATCCCGCGATATGGTTTCCAATTTCAAGCGCTGATGCAGTCGGGACGCAGCGTGTATACGTATAACAGCTGGCATCCCGACTGCCGGTGAGTTACGATTGCTGCCAAGTAATGGCCACGTGGATGTTTCGGTGGGTGGGAATCCGCTACGTATTCCCCAAACTAGATTCCGCCGCGCCGCGCCCGGCTCGGCCAAGATCGTTTCTCAATTCACCCAAGGAAAATGTAATTCTGCGTTTTCCTCGAGTGGATTTCGAACGAACATCGCGACTAATGGACCACCCGTAATCACTCAATAAGAGCAATTCAAGGAATTGCTCGCCGGACGGCGCCACTCGATAAGTGAATTTAAACACTCGAAAGTTCCGTGTCGATACAATTACACGGAATCAGTTTAATATTACAAAACGCGCTGTTCAAGATTGCTAACCGGCTCACCGCTTCTAATGGATGGATCCCGAGTTTTAAGGCTTCGCGTAACTATAACTTGAACACCGGGGAATTGAGCACTGTGTAAGTGTATCTATTTGCATACGGAGGAATCTGTGTTTTTTAACATCTTTTGAAAGGTACAAGTATTGTCTTTAGTTATAGGTAATATTATGTTTGTTAGAGGTAGTTATAGGCGGGTCGGGAAATCCGTTTATGTTCCACTTTGAAACACAAGTTCTTTAATGTTATTGACATTTAATTGATATATGATTTTTATTTGGAGACATTCTCGTTTTATTATGAATGGTATCATGGGAACTGAGGAAATTTTTTTTTATTCTGTCTCAAATTTTTACTGTATTCTATTAATTTACTCATTAATAATAAAATTAACTTAATTATATGTAACCGGAATAATTATTTCTTAGAATGTAACGAAAGAATAGTTTGGTGGTCAATTCTATCGTGTATTGTGCTTTTCTTATTGCTGTTTTTCATTGTTTCAATATGATTCTTTAAATCACTTTTTCTCTGAATCGGTTAAGTTATTGTACGTCGTAAGATTTCAGTCTTTCTCTTTGCATCGTGTTTACTGTTCCCTGTTGTATCAATGCAAAATTATGCTTGGAAATTCTCTTCTACATTCTTGGAATGGATGTCCTGTTATTACCCAGCTGCATAATAGGACATCGTGCAATCTACCTGAATTTGTGACAAGAGAAATCCTTGGCACTTCCTTGCATGTTAGATGAGATAGTTTCTTATTGTCGTTTCACAATTCTTTCGTCTCCTAAATTCTGTTTTGTAACTTGGAATTAAGTAATTTCATTAGAATGTAAATTTAGATATTACATAGAACAATATCACTTTTGTACATACCTGAAAGAAACATGAAGGTATGAATAAAACTAAAAACAATAACATTTCATTTTATAACTGTTGACGTTATAACTTGTGTATATCGACGTTGTAACTTATATAATTTTCTGTTAAAAAGTAATATAAATATTTAGTTAATGTATATTTATTTAGATAATAATTATTAGTTACTTAGTTACCACGTAGTTAGTACACTATATCCAATAATAATGTAAACATTTAGATACATATGTTATACAAAAATCAAATTGCAGGTTTTCTGCATTTATAGGACTCTCCATCTTTTAAAACTCGATATAGTAAACCATTTATACAAATTTAATTTTCTCTTTTTCAAAATACAATACACAAATTCGTATTGTAAAAAGCATTTCAGTTCGACAGCATATACTGTAGATAAAGTGTTCCACTTTAACCAATAATGCATTTATCTTCAGAACTATTCATTATTTAAAAATGACACGAGGGCATTATATATATAATTTATCTTGCATTAATCAATGCAGCAGGTCATTCTCTAGAAAAAAGTACTAACCCACCTACATCGAAAACTCATTAAAATAGACAAAAATGCATTTGATATATTTGATAAATAAGGAATAGTTTCGGAAATAATGACATTTATAAAATAAAATGGAGCACCCCGTACATGTATGCAATACATGTGTATTCAATCCCGTCTTGAAAAAAACATAATCGCGTTCCAAAATCCTCCAGCCATGTTACGCCCTTTACATCCGCTTAATTAGTGTACATAGTTGTTCTTTCATCAGAATTAGCACTAACGAGGGCTTTTTAAACAATTAATAAACACTTTTCGTCTTGTAAACGAGTCTTGTTCCGCAGCGCGCGGTCGTGTGAACATTCACACCGTGTTCCCCAGCGAGATAGGGGATCAACGAAATTTACAGATTCATCGTTTCGTTTTACAAGACATTAACGTGGTCCGAAATATCTCGTGGCGACACAACCGGCCGTCTGTTTTTCGAAGGGTGTCACGCTAATGAGAAAACCAAACGAGACCCTCTATCGCGGCCGATCGTGAACACTCCCATAGCTCGTAAACGTTTCACAGTTTTACGCAGCGAAGCGTGCCCGCGTCCCCGTCATGGTGAATTTGCAATAAATAGAATACTGCGCGTTCACACATTTAGATGTGTTTAGCTACTATCAGGACGTATTAATAATGAATGCGCGTTGTCGAGAGTATTGGGTCCGTAATGTTTACGCGACCAACGTTGTTTTATCTTTGAGCAGCGTGCTCGCGATAATGCACCGCCGCGCACCCGTACAATATAATATCTGATGAACAATTTTATCCCTTTTACCGTTGCTTATAACCCGACTTTTTTAATATTAAGTTTACGGACGTAGAAAGTTGACGAGGTTTGTTTCATAATTTTATTTTCATTTTATAAAGATGATTTGTTACTTTTTATGAAATATTGTACATAAATAAATAGGTATTGTAGATAAAAATATTTGTATAGTGTGAAAATTATAAAGTTATTTTTCATAATTTTATTTTTATGAACTTTTTATAATATTCTAACAGTATTTAACGTAAACAGTTAAGACGACATGAGGTTTCTATCCCATAATTTACTATTTTATATTTAAGTTCATGTGAATATTATAATTTGATATAATAATCTGTTTGGAAAAAAGTAATCGTACATCATGACTAATTTTTCCAATATTTCAGTTCTAGTGAAATATTAACTTCACTTTTTGTAAAATAAAGAGGTATATTATTTCATTTGTCTTTTAAACTCCATTTTAAATGTAATTCCTTTTGACATATTTTTCAGTATCCACTATAAATAGTTAATCGAACTAGGGATACATATTAATGTTGAAAGTAACATTTTAAAAAATTTTCTTTCAAAAATTCGAAAAACATATCCATTCTCCATTTAATCGATTATTACTAATTCTTCGACTTCAAATGTTGTTATTTATCCTCATATCATAACATTTATTTCACTGCATTTAATATTTCAATTTTTCAATATCAATTTCATATAATAATAATATTTTATTCGTTTAAAAATATAAGATTATTTCAGAACTCCATATTATTGTTTAGATACTTTTCTTTGAACTGTAACCTCTCTTTCTTGCTTCCTGGGACAACATGGACTGTAATTTGTTTAAAAATTTCAGATATTAAATCATAGTTGAATTTTTCGTCATTTTATGTAAAATTGTATATTCTACCAGAGCAGAATGTTTTTATAGAGAATCACATCGCAATTCATTTTATACGTATAATTTTTTTTATCTAAAGATGTTTGTATTATATGTGTAGTTTGTATTGTCGATAGATTTCTTTAAATATTCTTCGCAATTTCGTCACGAGAATTCTGTTTATGAACTGAAATTGTGATAATATTTACTTTTGACAAAGTTATTTTATTCTTTCGTACCGTATTTTTAAATTGATTTTACGTTTTTCGGGTCGTTTACGATAAACCGGAGGAAAATTAATTTATCGAAACAGAAATAAGTTTGGAGATTTATTATTCGACCACATTTCGACAACTGTAATAGTGTATTAATTGTTTTACCTATCTAATATACCAAAACGTTATGTTTGAATTATTATTTAAATTGATTACATAGAATATTAAAAATAATATACTTCAACCTCACATACATATCTATTATGTTAAACACTGGTGTAAGTATAATACAACATGGATCGAACCGAAATTACTTATTTAAGGACTACTATATGAATATTTTCATTCGCATGATGTACATATGGAAGTATTATTCCTTGAATATACAAATAAATAATGCAAATAGAAATTTACTTGACACACGTTTACCAACAAAATAATTTCAATGAACATCGCACCTGCTACAAGTTTACATTTAATTAATGTAAATTTATTTTGTATATTCCTTTCCATTGTTGCAGAGTAAACAGTATACATTACGTAGTATTGATTCAGTGTTATTTCGTACTGTGCATATAATTTTAAGTACAAAATACGTATTTTAATTAGCTTTCGCATCAATTATCAATCATGCCATAAATACGGAGCTTTTTATGTTTCTTTTATTATTAAAAATTGAAGTAAACAACATCTTTTTAAATCTAATTATAACCTGTAGATAAATAATCTATAAATGAAAGAGAATATATTTTAGATTAAACAAAGATTTATTCATCTTTATTCCTAAAAATAAAAAAACTATACAAATACAAAATACAAAACTATACAAAAATATTTATTCTATGTTTTTGACTTATCTTGTCATGTAGAATCAGCATTTCTTGGTTGAACAACCACTTATAGGACGTTGATTATGTATGCAAGTATGTAGTGTGTAAGTACATACGTGTACTACAATCTCGTCGCGCAATCTCTTGGCGAACAAAAACGTCCGCGTGGACGGTACCCTGTGACTCTATCGCAGACATCAAACTGTTCGCGAGGAAGTGCTGTTGTTATTACATAGTTACATATCATTTATTAATTTCCATTACCCTTGCGTCGGTACTTTCAACTATAATCAATAACGACCGGCGAATAACGTGAAACATGATAAATGTTCCTGACGCGACGAAGTTTAGTTAGACAGAAATTATTTGTAGTTCGTTACACGTATCGTGATTCTACTCCCGACACTGCATGCCAAGCGTTACGTTGTGCGCATGTAAATTCAGTTTTATAGCTGCTGAAATGTATTTTCTTTTTAGTAATGATAAATCTTATTTGTATAATTTTTAATTCATTATCGTGCTATTACTAAATGGAACGTTTAATACTGAATAGATACATGTACAAATAAGTAAACAGTGGATGTTTGTGTACATCTAAATTTTTATGGACTGATTTGAACGATTAAAAGACAAGTATAATTCTACTTTGTTTATTATATACCTTCCAAAGGCTATATTTGAAATAGTTCTTGTTACTCTTTATTAAAAATTTGTATTTTAATGTATTTTCATTTGTAAATAGTTCAGTAATAAGAGTAGAATAATGTTATAAGAAAAATTGTATTGCAATTTTCCTTTTCTATATCTAACTGTGATTAAGTTTATAAAACATTTTCGAAAACTGGATTATTTGTTGACTGTTTGAATAAAAATAACGATGGCTAAAAATAATTTGTTAATTAATTTGCTATTCCTTTATAAATTCTGGTAAAAACATTGGACAGTAAATAATGTTTAGAAACGTTCACCATGAATGGTACAACATTGTAAATTGCAGTTTGCAAATTCGTATATTGAAAAACAATTTGGTTAAGTGTTGGAGCATTTACTAAACATTTATAAATGAATGTTCAAGTGTCCGCTAATGATAAACGATATCTCTAATTACACGCATAAACGTGTAAACGGATAATCCAGGGCACTATGGGGAAACGTTCTCTTTTTCACTTACACCGATACAGCACGGTTAACGCGGAAACCGTAACAGCTTTCGATATTCGATTGTCACACGAACTGGTACGAGTTGACATGGGTACGGAAAATAATTAAACCGACGTTCCTCTTTTTTCCTCACTCGCGGCGTAGGGTGAAACAAGTTAAAATGGATGAATTCACCGAATTTTTGTTCGTGCTGTGTGATTCGAGTCGACACGGTGATCTGTGAATACGCTTTCACAGCTCTGAAACAACAACCATTAACCGTCTGCGTGAATCGTAAATTATTTTTAATTCCGGTGAAAATGCGTAAAAGAGAGCAATGTGTATACTTTCATGCATTTAATTTTCATCGTTCCACATTTTTGTATTACCTACCAATATTTCTCTTTCTGTTATCTATAAAAGGTTCAACGATATTTGGTCAATCCTTGACGGTGTTGTGAACAAACGTGTTACCCTTATCTGAAAATGAGAAATTATATAGTCGGTATTTAGATATTTTATCATAAAATAACATTTAATGGATTATTCGAATAATCGAAAGTATAATTGGTTTTTAAATGATTGAAGAATTTTTCTATAAACCACTGAGTGCCAAAATTGGAAAATTTAGTTTTTTCTTATTCTGTAGTATACAATTTAAGCACGATTCTTCTGTTTGTGAGTTGTTAACAATAATACTGACAATATGAAAGGTGATATTATTATGATATAATGATACAATGCATTCAATGTAAGATTAGCTGGCATACCTCTCCTGAAAAATTTGAAATTTGCGACGTACTATTTCTTTAAAAATATTTTTCAATTTCTCTTCTATTGTAGTTGCATAATTAAACAATTCTGATCTGTTTAGGATTACCTATGAATGTTGCACATCAGCCTTGTTTTGTTTTAAAAATCTATTTACCTGTTATATCAATATAATAAATTACTGAACTAGAACAAAAGTATTATTAATTATGACATTCAACGCAATGAATTCTTTTTTTATACCAGTAATACAGACACAATCAATTTAGAATTATTTTATTTTTATAAAAAGTAAGAGATATGATGTACACATTTATAGAAGATCGAACATTATTATAAAATATATGTAGTTCCTCTTAGCAAAATCGTTATGGCTTTTTTCATATCGTTCTCTTTTTAAACCTCTGTTTGCCCGGAAATATATATTACTATATTTTTCCTAGAAAGAAGGAACTTGAGATACGCCGATGATTACAATGTCTGTCCACTCCATTCCAATCATTTCAGACTCATAACCTCTCGAGTGGACAACGACTACCCCTGGCAAAGTGTATTGAATGAAATACAATGGGTATCTGCAATTTCAACGTGGACAACGTTCCCTATAACAGTAAAAGAACATTGAAATAATAATACAGAAGTGAATGTCTTTGGCTGCTTACAAAATACACGATGGAATTGATCATTGTTTCGAAAAAATTTTTAATTATTACTAGGCACAGACAGAATTTTCCGACAACTGTTACCTTGTTTATTCAGAAATATTAAAACTGTTCAAATGAATACTTTATATTTCGTTCATATGTGGTTTTTTATCAGTTTTACGTTCCAATGAGCAATATGTTATTTTATATTTGGTAAACACACATGGATATTTATTATTCTTTGCAAATATCCTTTTTAAATGCAGTCAAACTTTCAAATCATTTCATGTGTACACGGCATCATATTTTATTTTAATTCATATAGAAGTAATTTCTTTGCGAGTTACGTTTACGATTTGACCATCAATATGCTTTAAGCATCCGGTTTTAAAGAATGACCATAATAAAATACCACATATTAGCTGAGTGATTGCATGTAATAAAGCTTTGATACATGGACGTAATATTTTAATATTTACTTAATTGTGATTAATATTCTGCATTGCATTACATGGCGTAAATTAAGAATACATGTATTATTAGGCTTATCTATTCGTTTATTACTAATATATTATACTAATAAATAATATAGGTAGCATCACTATAAACATTATTTAATAAAATAATATCAAGAAAGTATTATAATAATTTTTTAATGTTAATGTTATTGTTTAGTAAACATATAATCTTGCACTCTCGACGTATCAGGAAAGAAATGAATTACAGTAACGCGCAAAGATAATCTTAATTAAATAACGCAATTAATCACAATGAGAATTAATTACTCAGATGTTTGCACAGTCACTTATCTGAACATTGTCAGACGTATACACTATGTACGCTCGTTCTCGGGAAACTAATGTTGTGTGTCCAGCCTGTTAATCGTCAATCTTTGATAATGAACTATTACCATACACCTCCGAGTACCAGCACGATAGTCAGTCAGTCAGTTTAATCGCGATGTTGATAAATAGCGGGTGCCTCTGTGTCCCACAAGAATTTTTACGCGATTGTTAGTGCATTTATTAACGCTGTCAAACGAGTTTGATTATTCGTGTATTCATTATAAAGCTGCTTAATGTGTTTCATGAGTAAAGCAAAAGTAATTGTTTTCAGCCCTTTTACACGCATTCGTACGATGCTATCAATGAAAACCAAATGCAATTCCGTGAAATTTTAACTTTAAAAGTCATCTGGTATCTATACTGCAGGTATTCAGCAATATTCCATGAATTACACAACATCCTCTGAATGAAATGTTAGCATTGGCGCAGCACACAAAGGTAGAAAATGATTTCTACCTGCATAGTTTACCGCAAAAGGAAATCGTTGTTGAATATTTAGAATCTTAGATTTCAGTTTTTGAACGGTGTTAATGTTTTCCGATATTTTTGTGAATGAAGTTATTACCGAGGCAAATAATACATATGAAGCAAAGGAATGTCGGCTTCATGAGAAATTGCGTTTATTACTTTCGAAAATATTCTACATTGGAATTTATTTGAATTAACGTGGAACGTGAGAATTTTTTTGAATGTATAAGATATAAGTGTCCCAATGCAAAGACTCAAAGTATGACCAGCAAATGAATAAATAAACAACTGTAATTAATTTTAAGACAGAGATATTTCTAAGACACTCTTTATTTCACTGCATGTATGTATATTATCCCCTAGCTTTCTGTACACCCTTTATTAAAAACGTGGCTACAGTATCATGTAATTATACGTTAATGATCTGATCTATTTTACAATAAAAAATATCGCTATTTATAACGAGAGTAAATTCTAGAAAAAATTTGGTTTACTAGTCGTTAAGTTTTCTAACCCTCAGGTAATTGATATCTATTTTGTTCTGTAATAGAATTTCTGTTGCATGCTGATTTCAAGAAGGAATTGTATGTTACATGTAGTTCATATCCAATTTTAGCTTTGTAAAGTACCGTTATTAAATAATTAAATATGTTAAAATAACTCCATTGTTTGCCAGTATGTTGATCCCACTCGTCATATTTCAAGTTACACATTCCTAATGCATTAATACTGAAATAGTAAAATATATAAATATAATGATTACAACTCAATTAAAGTAATTCGAGATTTAATATTACAATAATTTTACTTGAATGCTTTATTTTCGAAGTAAAAATCGATGTGAAAGTATTCAAATAATAATGATCCCAAGCAATTTTAAATCTTCACGAAAACAAAAGAAAATTATGTAAAAGAAGGTTTCAAAACGAGTATTCGGATAGTTGGTTGCCAACGGGTGAGTTAAAATAAAATTCCTAAAGGGTGAATTTTCACCGGGAATAGCTTTTAAGAGTTAAAAGTAACATCGCCGTCTCAACGGGAACAGCCGTTACGTTGATCCCACACATCTTGTTTATCGCTGGCTGTTTCTAAGTACATAAAATTCTATCGCGAAAACGGTTATATTCTCGAAAGGTATCGCGACGAAGCCGAGATCATTCAGTAAAATTTCGGCGTTCTATCTTATCATCCGTACCCAAAACTTGTACGTTCATGCTTTCCACTTACCGAAACGTGATGAGAAATCGAGATGGGACGACCTGGCCACCGAGTTTCGAAGCCGGGCTCCCGAGTCGGGGACGTTTCTTACGTCGGTGACAGTCCACCTGGCCCCTGGAGTCCGTGCGACACCTGCGCTGAATCCCCGCGTTTGCGATATGTTCGCGGTTATGACATCATTTATTCGGGGAACACAGAATTTATATGGCGCGAAAACTGCTCGTTGCACGCTACGCCGAGGAAACTGATGTAATTTACGGAACTTACTCTTTCGAGATAGATTTCGCCCGGTCGAAGTACAGTTTCACGGTAGTTGCTAGATTTAAAGAAATCGGCGCAGTCCTTATGTAAAGGAGGGGAATATCGGTTTCACTCTGGGATTGAATTTTTGTTTACCTCACAATTCTATTGACCTTTGTGTATAGACAATTCCTTGGTTAACTGTTTGATAAAAATTCGAACATCCGGATTAGTCAGTTTAATCGGTGTTTTAGACATAAATTTATTTATAAGATACTTTCTCGTTATATATATTTGCTGATTTTAAGTATCTATATCTCACACATACAATATGATCCTGAAAATCCTTTAACACAGTATGTTACAAGCTCTTTTCTCAGACTATTGTGAAAATTGTATATCTGTGCACTTATTTATAAGTATAATATGCGAATGCATTTTAAAGATTAATAATTCCATTGTGTAAACGTTTAAAGATTATATTCGCAGAAACTACAAATACTTTACACGCACGCATCTACATAGAATTGATATAAAAATGATCTTTCTATAATATAATACAATAAAGTACAAAACAGTACAATAAACAGTTAACTCATTGTATCAAATCCAGCATTAAAAAATCCTACATCTTTGGAGCTCTTGATATCCAAACTGTAAATCGATACATTCTATAGAGTCGCGATTGCACTCGAATTCTCGAGAACAAGTTCATCACGGGGCGCCAGGCTAGACAGCCTCTTATCTTCAACAAAAACCAGACCACCCGAAGGTATCCGATGTGCCAGAGGAAAACCGAATTCCGGGGTGCTAGGGTCGGGGCCACTTGTCATTCCGATCGTGCACACATGCGCGCATACAGGCGGTTATCAGTACCCTAGTAAAGATTGAGGAAAGATGTCGAGTGTCTTGTAGGCGGTACAGTTCTAGCCAGAAGGACTGCGGTTCAGCTAACTTCCACACGTGGAGCAAGGTAACACCGAGTAACCTGGAACCAGCTATCCCCAAGCCAGGCTACGCGTGGCTTCGCCGGTTTAGTTTCGAAGTGGCGGTTTCATACGCGCTATATCCTCGATATGAGCAGTTTCCGAGCGCTTGATGCTTACTGGCGCGAACTACAAACCCTCCAAGTGAGCTAGACGTTGCGTAAGAGAGTAAACATCCTCTCTAGCCAGATTCAGTTGAACTTCGAGAAGAGACGAATGGGAAGGCGGAGCTGCTCGAGCCCCCGCGAAAAGTGACGGGGAGCAAAGAGAGCCAGACAGGAGAAAGCCAATTTAACGTCTTACATACGGGGGTCTCATTGAAATGCGGACTCGTACCGGCCCCGGAGAATATGTGAGTATTTCCACCTTAGCCGAATTAGAATACATATCCTATCTCCCGTGTCATCCACGTCGCCCGATCCTTCCCCAGTACGGCCGACTGCCGCTATGCCTTTCCATGGAGGTCTAATTAATTAGCCCATCGCATCGTGCACGCAAACCAGCGGTTCCTGCCCGCTCTCCGCAGAATCACTGAGAAACAAAAGGCCGTGACGATTCGAGGAGATATCTTTGGTTCCTCAAAGAGTCGGCATTGCTGTAGGTCTCGCCGGTGAATGTTGTTCATCCTTTTATGACGATCCTAGTCAAAGGATTTTGCAGTTGGAAAAGCGCTTTTCTTCGGAAGTATAAGAGTACTTAGTACTGATTACGAGATATTGTCAGGGAAGAACTTTATCTGAAGATTTTTGCGTTTTGATTTTAAAGTTTGGGATAACGAATGTTCTTTCTTTAATGATAGATCAGTTTGTTGTTTGTGTTTGATAGGTTTAGTGTGATTTTGTTTCTATTGCTTTGTTTTACATGGTTTCCTAGGTATTTGTGCCATTATATGTTTTATACCCCTTGTTATTCATTTGTTGCAAATTTTTTGAAGAACTTGGTAATGTTATGGATGTCGATTATGGATATCAAATTAGTGCTTCTGTATGTTAAAATGAAATAATATAACCGCGATAAGTAGGTGTATATACTACAATAGTTTTAATTCTTGTTCTAGAAATGTGTGTAGAAATATATGTTTAACAGATTAAGCGCCGCGGAAGTCTTGAGTGTTTTACGTAACACTAATTGTTTTGTAGTAATGATAAATAGGAACAATTATTAATTGTTTGGCATCGTAATTGTTACATTACACTGTTGTCAACTAACTTACGTTATTAAACACTTTCATTTGATATCGGTTACGGTACATATTATAATTATTTTCTAGCAATTCGGAAGTGTCGGTTATCGGTGACTGGCATGGCATTTAATGCTTTAAAATCTATAAAATAGGTTTCACGCATATAGCACACGCGGACAGGTTGAACTTGATACTGTGTTTACGCGATAGTTAAAGTAACACTTACTATCGTTAGAAAGTAATCAGTTTCCCTTCGATCCATCGATCGAAATAGCATAGTACGAAACCATAAATTCAACGTAGTTATACGAAACTATCATGCTTCCAAGATCCTATCTTCTCTGAAATAGCATCACCATCGATTATCGCGGAATGTAATGGGTTAGGTCAGTCCGATTCACAATAAGTGGAATCGATCCAACGGTTAAAAAGGTCGAAAAGGGTAATTTTGTTCGATCGCGGGGTAAAAATAGCAAGCTTCGTGATTGTTCAGGTATTTAATCTGTCTACAGTGCTCAAGCAGCGCAATATCTTTCAACTAAAATTACCAATTCTAAAACTACGTGTACACCTTGTTACAATTCAGTAATAGACGGATTTGAATTTTTCATTTCGAAATAAATTGACTTGCGAGTTTCAAATATTTGAATACCTCTTAGGCATATAAAGACACGAAGATAGAATATTTCGATGAAGTGTTTCAGTACAAAAGTATTTGTATACTTTGCGGTGCAGCCATAGAGTACAGATGTTACATTCCATTACTCATAGATAATGGCCAAAGTATCGATGGCCATAAAATTGTCTTTATATCCTCAAAATATCGATAATCTTGATACATCGATGAGGGTAGTACGTAACTTTAAGCGTCACTAAATTTTTATAAGAAGAACGTTAATAGAAAGTAAGGAACTATACGGTTCTAAAAATAATTTAATACTTCTACCAAATATTTATAAGATAGTATTTTTAGTTCATATAAGTTCACGATTACTAATTATTTCTTAACATTCATTATTCTTCAAAACTACTCAAAAAATACTTAAAAATACTAATATTTCGCATAGATTATTTTTTACACGGTAAATGATCTATTTTTTTATAGTACATAGAGAAAACTTGTAAGAGAATGTTTAACAACTTCCATATCAAAATCAGAGTTAGAGTTAAGTTGTTTCCAACTATGCAATGGGAAACTGTTTGTACAAGTTACAATATACGTTGCTGCAATAATTTTAGAGCATCATACGCTTAAACAACTCTCTCACCCCTTCCCCACCCCCTCTTGTAGCGTACTTAATTTACGACGTACACCACGTGGAATCTCTCTCAATCTCTTTCAGCAACTGTCAGTTAGTCTCTTCTAATTGATATACGATTTAGATACCGCTGAATTAGAAAAACAAGTGTAGAATTTATTACGAAGCAACTTCATAACTTGATAGTAAATATATTAAAAAATGTTGAACATATTCAGATGCATTTTGAAACTTACATTAATAATGAATTATCTGTTCTTCTATTATTAATTTGTTTAGTGAAGTATTTTAAAGGTTTGTGTTACAGATAGACGATAACCATGAACAACGAGGCCAAATGCGAATAACGTTAACGCAAGTGCAATAATATTACACAGAAAAATAATTTTTTATACTGGCATCTAAAAATCTGTAAATTTCTATATGTTGCTTGTAGAAAACAATAACGTTCGAAACCAAAATTTGTTTAGGAAACACGTTTACTAAATGATATTCTGATTTTTTTGCTATAATCAATAGTTACAAGCATTGCTAGTTTTCATTGAAAATAGAAACTATAATTTTACCCATTTATTTAATGATAACGCTATGTGCAATTTCAAAATACCTTCTTTTGTAAATATTTTTAGAATCACTCATTTTTAAAACAAGATTAACGTCAAATAAGTAACTAAATAATAGTAGAACCTAAGAACTGTAATAACAAATTATTAATAATTATTATAATTTTTTTGAAAATATAATATTTTATATTTTTTTGAACAAAATATAATATTTCACCTTGCCAATTTTAGAAAAGTTTTGCAATATTGTTGTATGGTCAACTTTCATTCAGGGAGCAAGTTTCCTTGTACATACAATTGGGTTCGTTTCCACCAGTGCTTTCAGAGCATCATTTTTCACAGTTTTGGGTCTTCCACGCGGTTCATTCTGTAGGGAAAAGTCACCAGACCGAAAATTTTCAAACCAACGCTGCACTTTTCGATCGTTAATAGTGTTCTCTCCAAACGCCTGGTTTATATTGCGTGCAGCCTTTGCAGCATTATTACCAAGTTTATACTCATATAAAAAAATTATACGAATATCGGTTGAATTCATATCGGTATAAAATTTAAAACAAAGAACAAAAGGGAATACTTTTGAGAAAATTTTCTTTGTTGAAATGTGACTCTGGCAATGGACAGTGCGACTATAAACGTGGTTACGCCAAAAATAAAAGCATAACGAAAACAGGGAGACATACGTTCACATGTAAAGAAAAACCGACGTTTCATATGCACCAACCTTATATTAAATTCAGTGTGAAGTCTTCACCAAGAATTCCACACGATATCATAAGACAAGTGGTTAACACTAAAACTACCAGGCAGATCAAAATGACCCATATCTGATTTCTTCTTTTCGCAATTATTAACAGATAACAGGTGTTTCTATAAGAAATTATTAAAGAAATTGATTTAGCGACACGCAAACTGAATTGTAAATCAATCAAATTTCAATAGATGCACTCTTGGAGTTTCTGTAGAGAAATTTCAAAAAGTCAATTTAGCTGCTCAGTAGTTTAGTGTTAAACAGACTCGTGTCGTCTTGTATTTCAAGTCTTGTTTGACACAGAGGACATCTGAGGACGGGGTCACCGGCAATCTGACATCCGATGTCCGATGTTTAAATAGGTTAAACAGTTTCCTTTATGCCTATCATTGAAGATGGTAGCCTTATAACGACGTGAAGGTATTGCTACGAGGTTGAGGGACAACTTCCTGTAGTTTTACCTCACGAATTGCGACAGGGGTATTGCAGAAGTCTCCTGAATCGAATCGCGGCTAGTTCTTGGTGCCTTTCAGGTGACTTATCGTCCCTGTCGACAGGAATTACGAGACCGGCAAGGAGAGACGAAGAGGCACGCGAGGTCTAGAGACAGGACCGATCGATCGATCCGTAGAGCAACAAAACCATTATCTTCTTCGAGCGTTCAAGCGCAAGGTAAACTGTTTCTCTATATTGAAGTAGGACTGTTCCGACGGAAGACACGAGTTTGCCCCTCGACTTTGGTACCGGAGTAAGACGAGCACGCTCCATTCGATCTGTTAGCCGTTTCCGAATCATTGAGATCGATTTAAAGTTTCGGTCTATCGATGGAGTGGAGACCTTCCACCTTGTACATTCAACGGTATGCAAAAATGTTTTTCTACGACCGTGCTGCCTGCCTTCTCTGGACAACTGATTATATTTTTGTAACTGTTAGAATGTGGAGTTCTATGGAATTGTAGATTTTATGGAGTTGCTTTGATCAGCTGCAATTGAACAATTTCTTTAGCCTATCAGTGATTTTGTCAGGTTTTAAATGAAATTGTTATTTTCATTAAGAAATAATGAATTTTAGTCAATGGGAATACTAGGGAATATTATAATAATTATTCATATAATATATAATTATTAATATATTTGTCACTATATTTATTTATGTATATATAATAGGGAATAATAGGGAATTTTATAGGAATAATCTTCTGCTCAAAGTGTATAATGATTCCAAAAGTATTTTAAGTTGTATCAATTTTCATTAACAACATTCTAAAATATATCTTCTCAATGGCGTGCAGAAAATGTGATAATGGGTTGTGGTTCGTTTCTTCTAAAAGAATTGCTGCAAGAAAATTCGAAGAACACGACGTTATGAAGTAATGAAAGTGTCAAAGTATTCTGTTTTCTTTTAGCGCAAGAATTTTTAATGCTTTTCCTCCTGTAATGTTTGTTGGCTTATAGGCACCATCACAGTGCTATATCTGAAAGTAAAATATTACACATTCAAGTGAAACGACCCCTTTATTTCTCGTATTTTACGGTGGAGACAATTTTAAATTTCGCTTGCGTTTCAGTGTCGTTATTTATTCACCTCGGAACGGAAGAATTATATTAACAGTAAATCAAGTAATTTCGTCTCCTCCTGAGATTTAGAGAGCCGGACAAGGGGGAAAGATTCATTTAAAGGCTATAAACAATGGCCGATTGTTTTCGAGGAATGCTCCAGCATAATATTTAGGTTGGCACAGCTTCCAACTGGAAACATCGGTGTTTTTTCTTAATTTCAGCCTGCCTCTTCTCATGAATACGGCGGTTTACTAAGAGCGATACGCCGACGTGAAGCTAAGAAAAGGTTTAGAGAGATTATTTGTACAGGCCGATTCCGGCAGCGCTTTGCATCTGTCGTGGGAAATAGAACATTGAACCCGCGCGCATGTCTATGTTTACTACTGTACTATTAGGGATTCCGTTTCCTCGAATTCATGTCTAATTCACAAACCTAATAAAATTACAATCAAGTAAATCTACAAGGAATTGGAAGGATCACTGTCATTTGATTAAAATGATTTTTTAACAATAAAATACTTATCTTTTAATATCCATTTGACATTAACGAAAAAATAATCTAAATATGAATAATGAAAATTCAAAATATTCAGGAAAAAATATTTTTGTACTTGTTTTTATCCTACAATTAGAATATTTATTTTTTATTATCAACAATTTCAGTGAATTCATCTATAAATTATAGTTATTAATACATTTGTTTAATAATAAGATTTTAAGAGAGAGGATAAGAATTTTAAGGATTTTAATTTATTTTAATTTTACATTATATTATTCGGAATTGTATTTTTAATATTATCTTCATTCGTTCTCATAGTACATAATTACATAATATACATTTTATCAGACAAGTGTCGCGATTTTCATGTGTTCTTATATATAATAACAGCGAAATTATTAGGGCAGCATGTCTTTCTTAATTATAAACATTTTATAGAAGAATGCATTTAAAGTAACCTGTTTCTAACGAGTTTCTTTTTAATGAAATCACAGATAATCGAAGTATACATTAATATTAAATAATACACGCTAATATTTTTTCGTTGTTATACGCCATTCAGTATGATCATTTTCTTTATCGTCAACTGTTCATCTTGAGCTTTAACATATTTGTTTCAATGCTTGGCTTTTTGACAAAGCATTTATATTTTTCGTTACTTACTTTTTGTTCGAAAATTTGTATATTACGTACATACCGTAAAATTTAGTTTTGAAGTTTGCGTTATAGGAATGTCAGGTTGTACATGAAATGCAATGAATATCAATAAATCTAGAAATAAATGTATTTCCGTGCGAATTTTTCAGTTTCTTTTTTTTCTTGTGGCGAATTTAGTATAGAGCAATTACAGTATTTTTGTGAATATTCGTTGTCTATGTGCAAAATTTTTGGTGCACACTCGCTGTATATGCCTGAACTTTTTGATAGATACTCCGTATGTATGCACAAACTTTTTGATGCATACTTGTTATTTATGTGCACCCTGTGCGCCAGATATTTTATGTGCATGTGCGAACATTCTGATGCATACTCTTTACGGATCTAAAAATATAACTCTCACTTTCTATTAGAAATCGAATGCGTTACGCACATTTTTATATTCCGGTATATGTCTCATTCGATAGGTAGATCACGTGTATGTATAGATGCACACATACGTTTTCATATTTCTTTCTACACTTTGCATAAGCTGAATTTTTTCTCCTTGATTTTTGAGAATGACTATAAGCTTTTACTTTCATATTTTTAGAAAACCTTGATCCTTGTTTTCAAATAATTCATAATTAAAATTTTTTAGCAATAATATATGTAATAATTTACATTATACTTTATTAACCCTTAAAAGGTCAGAAGGGTCCATTAAACCCATTTTGATATTTAGGTACGTCTATTCAAACTTTTACTGATCATCAACATTGTTATTTATTGATACACAGGACATTACTGTATTCACGAGAAAAAAACAATAAAATATTTTGCCCTTTGTTTCTTCAATATATTTAAATATAAATTATTTAGAATCTTAATTATCCATAAATTCAGTAACATGTATCCTTAGATGATACCTCAAGATATAGGTTCCCATACGATGTAATGTTAGACCATGCTTCGAGGTATTTCATTTCGAGTTTTCCTTTATCTCAGCTGTTGATCACCTAATTAAAACGGATAACCGAAGTACCACTGCATTAATCACGTACAATAAAAATACTGACTAGTAGTAATATGAACTCTCTAGATAAAAGAATCATTCTTCTTTTAACGAATTGGAAATGATGTTGGTTATCGACAATTAGTGTAACTTGAAAATATTAACCCTTTACACTTGAAGCTTTTTCTCACTGATATTACCAGCAACTCGAAGTAATTTTAATGGAAAACGCATATTAACATACAAATTAATGATACGCGCATGGAAAGAAAAGTCATAGATGTATTTTACTGTTTTTTTTTTATTGATTATAGATGTAAATATTATAATATATTTAATAGCAAAATTTTACAGTTTGTACTGACAAATTTTAAATGGCTCTGTTCCGGAGTCCTCGAGTTCAAAGAGTTAAAACAGCCTGACGTCCTGACAAAAGTTAGCAAAATATTTTCCATCTCTTTCTTCCCATACTTGTTGTTTACGAAAAATAAACACCGGTCAATGATAACATGAACTCTGTGTATAGTTTATTTTGATTCGGCTATAGTGTGCGAAACCGCGTTCGATATCCGTTCGAGAGGTTGAAGGACTAACTTAGCAATGGTTAAGAGGGGCGGGCTATCAACCGCTTTCCGGTTCCGCTGAGTCTGCGAAACTCTGTATGATCTGCAGAATTTTGCAAATCACGTGTGTGACGCCGGCCCCGTACGCTTTTTGCCGATTGAAGCTATTAATTCGGGGGTTTAAACGCACTCGTTCGATCCCTTCAGTTAATTAGGCTTTCATTATGCAAGTCTGTCGTCTCGAGGATCGCTTTAGTGGAATATTTACGAATATCCGATAATAACCTGACTGTGTCACAGACACAAGATTATTATTATGCAGAGAGTGATTAATGAAAATGTCGAATGACAGGATTCTACATTTGCATTTTTGTAATTACGGTTGCTCGTGGAAATTCAAAGTTTTGCTAAAGTTTGTTTTATTAGTATTGAAACCAATTCTGTATTAAAATTTGGCGGAGCTAAGAATGATATTTACTCCATTTTCCATACATCCAGTAAAAATGAAAACTATAGCGCGAAACGAGACATCAGATGTAAACAAATACATGAAGTAGCTTTTAGGCAGCACACAGAGGCGAAATAATTTTAAATCATATTTATATAAATATCAGAAATGTTAATATACTAACAAAACAAAATAAGCAGGAATATAACATAAAACTGACGCAACAAATGAAAATATTGTACAAGAACTGCAAATAGAATGTAACAATTGTGAATCAGATGAAAATTAACAGTATATGATAATGCAAATTATTTGATGTTCTGACGATTGTCAGGTTATTGTGAACTCATGTAAATACATCCCAGAATTTAACAGTTGACTAATATTTGACATCAGTGTCAGTAAATAGAAACGATTGTTGTCTCTGTTATATTTTTTAACATGTGAATATT
The DNA here is from genome assembly GCF_051020985.1 of Nomia melanderi. Lineage (NCBI taxonomy): Eukaryota > Metazoa > Arthropoda > Insecta > Hymenoptera > Halictidae > Nomia > Nomia melanderi. The sequence continues at coordinate 8,379,028 of NC_135006.1, read as the reverse complement.
TCATTTATTCGAGTTCCTCGACTCGTTGAATATACTATAATTCCCAAACTGAATTTCAAATTTTTACCATAGCTCTCAAATGTAGTTCTTGAAGCAGTGCTGTAGTTCCCAAGGCAATCCTGCAGTTCCCAAGATAGTACTGTAGTTCTCAAACTCATACTATAGTTTCCAAAGCGATACTATAGTTTCGAACGTGATACTGTACTTACCAAAGTGACCGTGGGATTCACTCTTGAAAACTACACTGAATGTGTTACTTTAATTATATTCTTTATACATAACAATTTTCGTGAATTAGGTTGACACTACAACTAACGCGCCTATCTAAGTAGCGTTTCACTTTTCTTATTTCGCAAGTATCTGTATTTACTGCATATATAGTATACAATAGTATACACTTCGTCATTTGACTTTATTACGCGCACAATGAGAGACTTTTTAAACTAAATTCTACAGTTAACTGGTCAACTGGTCAGTTAACTGGTTGTAAAATTTCTCATTGTGCGCGTAATAAAATCGAATAATGAAGTGTATACTAGTCAAACGCAGAAAAAATGCATCTATAATATATTCTAATGAAAAACTAAAGCAAAACGAAGAAGAATTACACATTTATGTGAAAAAATAAATAATTTTTCGTTGAAAAATTTAATACCATTTAGCGTTTTAAGATGACGTTTATACTCGTCGAATGCAGTTAACTGGTTAAGGAAGTAATCGCTATTAAAAATCTTGACTCTTCAGTCCCTATTTGATGAGAAAAATAACTTTGATTGTACAAGTAATTTGATGAAGTTTTACTTACAAACATATTTAAGGTTTCAGTTTGCACATTTCGCAATTACCGATTCTCAAAAGTATTAAATATCCAAAATTATTTTAAAAATATTAGAGTAGATTCAAGTAGTTTCACTGGAATGCTATAACAAATATACGGGGAAATTAAAAAAATGTATTATTATATTTTTTATAAGGACAACATATTAATTATATTAAACGCTCAGTACTTTTAATGTTAAAAAACGTGACACTATATGTAAATTCATAATCTGATTGCAAATATTTTACCAAGAGTCCTTGTATCGTACAGCATACAGATACAATCTGATCGTAAAATCAATAAAGTAAAGTCGTGACATATAAAACGTCTACATTTATGGACAAGAATAAATGTGTTCGCACAGCTTTTTCATCGAGTTATAATATTTTTAATCTTTTAAAAAAAATTGACCTGTATGTTCTTTAACGGAATGATATGAATCTGTTTCAGTTAAGAATTTAAAATTCTCGTTTTTCATTATTTCCGCTAATCTATATCACTTTTTCCATTCACACTTTTCATCCAAAAAATTGCATTCATACTGCAAACGACATTAATTGCAGAATAATTAATTTTGTATTCGCGACAAATAATTCAATTTGCATACGTAATGGTAGAAAAGACATACTATGAATACTATGGAGGTAGAATTTTATTTGAAGTACTTCATACAAAAATGATATAATTTTTACACAAGCAAATCTAATTTAAAACACTGTTACAATATTTCGTCTGTAAATACATTCATTTAAAAGAAACAACGCATGGGGGATCAATTAAACTCCTCGAAAGTCACATTCCTCTTCATCAGTAAACCAACAGAGGCTCGTAACAAAGATTTCTGGCCCAATTTAATAAACATCAATGTTTTTTTTCTTTCATTCTTTATTTCAATGTATTACTACTATGCACAATGAATATTTCGCGGCTATAAATATTTTACTTTAAAAAAAAAGTGCTCCTTCAGCGAACATAAAACATTCTTTACGCTCTCATAAATTAATTAAATTACAAAATAATTTAATTAATGTAATATTTAACGTAAATATGCATTTCTAGCGTACAAGTAAATATTTTTCGTCCTCCTAAATGAATTAAATGGTATCGTAAACAGTAACAAAAATACGACGAAATGTTAATCCTTTGCGGTTGTAAGGCGAATCATGCTCGACAGAACACTTTCACTGTTCTGGACGCATAAAATGGAAATAACTAGAATGTAAAATTATAAATTGCAAATAAAAATGAAAGACTTAAAATATTTATTCTGAAAACAATTTATATAAAATAAAGATTTATTATTGTATTAAATTTGTCTAAAATTTAAAAATCAATCATAATTTTTATTTGCACATGAAATGAATAGAACCGCAAAGAGTGTTAATTAGAAAACGTGTTTCCGAAATTCGATATTAGAAATACATAGATAAAAATCATTCTTCCGGATCGTGATTTACGCGGCCGACAGGCAGGGCTCCTCCACTTCCTCCTTCTCCAAGACGATTCTACCCGGATTGCTTTTCCCTAGTCCAAGTATTTTCTTCGACTACCGGTCTCTGATATTTCAAGCGCCCCGTCGACGGAAACGTAAGAAGTGATATCTTTACGGGAGTGGTTTTTTTTTCGACGTTTTCCGACAAACTCCTCCTCGTGTTTTTCTTCGGGCTCTGCCTGCCTGCATAGCGGTCGTACAGCGACCGACAACCCCACCGGGGATCGAAACGGGGGTAGGAAGTGACTCACTTTCGAGACATTCTCTGCAGACGGGAACACTTGCATGGAACGAGCGATCATTGCTTTCTCTCCGCCCCTGTAAGATTTTGATGAATCTGAAATGCCATACCATACTTTCCTTAACCCTTTAAGCATTTGATTTATTTTTAGAAGTGCGCACCTATGCGCTTAATTATTTTTTAACGATGACGAGTGTAATCGATAAATACTGACTGAGTGCGCTTGTTGAAAAAATTGAAATTAATTGTAATAAAACAATAAACTTCTCTGTTGAGTTGGTAAGAAAATTTATATTTTTGTCGTTTAAAGATTTATTAATATTATTTATAGAACTTAAAACGTGATTAATTCATAACATTGAACAAACATATGATCAATATTAATTAATATCAAACAGTATGTAATCAAATATCTGGAGAAACTAATTTAACAATTAAACATTTAATTTGTTTTCATAGAACAGAATGAGACACTAATTGGTGGCAATTATCGATAGGAATATTTCAATGTGTCATTCGTTTTATTTAATTTGATTAATGTATTATTATTTCAGAATATGTTATACAATTAGGTTTATCTTCTCTGTTTCATCTAAAGTTTTCGTTTTTGTGTTTGATACAGATTGTAATAAATAATTCATGTCTAAATGCTAATAGAAAAGATCTCATATTTGAGACTTATTATGCTCGTAATTTCCATAGGGTAATATATATATATATATAAAAAACACTTAATCAATATTCCGCAATCAATGCTAGCAAAATGATAGTAAAAAAAGTAGTAATCAATAGTTGTAACAAAATCTAGACAATACTTACAATAATATTCTACATAAGCTCGTATGTAATTTAAATAGAAATTTCTAGCGCTATAATATTCTAAGTTGAAAAAAGAATCGGTATAGATAGTATACCAGACTATATTATCCTCTATCATTCTTTTAACTATACGATACATGACAATACTAAAACTACCAAGTATTGACTTTCTAAAATTCCTGTGTAGAAACTTCAAGATTGCATCTATTGAGATTTAAATTGATTTGCAATTTAGTGTACGTATTACAAAATCAATTTCTCTAGTAATTGCTCAGAGGACTAGTTGTTATCTTTTTAATAATTATAAAACCAGGAAATTAAGAATGGGTCATTTTGACTTATCTAGTTGTTTTAGTGTCGACAAATACTGTTGTATTTTCGATTAAAATATGTATGTTTATAATATGCTGCCTTTGAGGATAAACATTTCTTTCACTGTCTTTAAAGCAGGGTTATCGGACTTGGTATTTCGTCAGGAAGAACAATCTTTGGAACTCGCGAACCAACGCGGGAGGGAAACTGCAAGCCAAAGTCGTAAAAGTGAGTGGGGATAAGGACACAGCGTCCCTATATTCACAAATTCCCCCCTCAGGAGTCTCCTGGTCTTTGATGCGTCATTGCGTGTTGACGTTCCCTCTTTGCTCTTTGCTCGTTGTACGGCATCAGGCGACGCAACGGAGCGACACGTTACATGTAGCTACTTGAAGTTTTTCATTTAAAGCATCAACACTTTCATCCTTTAGGGTACGAGAAAGATTTACACCAGTAGGAGGTAACTGTCGTTGCCAGTAACACTAGAATAACCGAAGGTTTTACATAATTAACATCTAATCCTTATAAAACTGTAACAATAGATCTTCTTTCGGTTTCTTCATGTACTGATTATGGTATTGAAGTGAAACAATTTGTTTCTAAAACATTTGGGATATTTAACACTTTTAAAATATCAATAATTGCGAAATAAGAAAACTGAAACACGCCATTTTGTATGGTTTTTAGTACCAAGCGTCTCATTTTCGTACTAGAAATTAACACATTACTGATGAATTAACTACTCAAAAACTACAAATTTCTCAGTAATACGTATTTTGGATATACATATAATTTGTAATGTCTGTTGAAGTTCAGTATTTAATATGACAATGATTCTTCACTTTAGATAAGTTATAACTTACGTATATTTCACTCTTATATTTTCAGCAATTAAATGTAACACTTATACTTTCATTAGTGTATTTCATTTTGTAATTTAATTATATGTATGAGAGAGTGAGAGAGTGAGAAGGGGGCGAGGGAGCGAGACGGTGAGAGGGCGAGAGGGAGAGAGGAAGGGAGAGTGAGAGAGAGAAAGGGAGATTTGATTAAAATTATATCTGGTAATATTCAGATTATTTGGCCTCCAAACAAGCATAACTTGTATATTTCTTTAATGTTTTCAATGTTATGTTATTTACAGAGAAATAAATTACCAAATCAATTAATTTATACAACAGGACTTAGATACATTTTCAAAATTCAATTACGTTTTACGTATTATAGGCGCCTGATAATAGAATTCAGTAAACACTGCAACTTGCCCGTTAACAATTTTTCATATTTTCTCTCGCGAGTGTGAAGTCCAATGCCATTTATACGATCATACTAATATTTTCTCATCTGGTAGTCCTCCGCCTTTAATGGAAACGCAATGTTTTAGTTATGGAATTTCCTACGAAATCAAACTTTACGAGACCAGTTTCAGAGACATTCTGCTCTTTTGATACCTGAAGAATTTTCTGGACCAATTATATTAAATTCTGTTTGTCCCGTAAATATTAAAGAAAAATTTCATTTCGCTTTGTCGCAATTACGGGACACAATGCGCGAGAAAAAAAAGATGTTATGCGCCGGAAAGGTCCCTTGGAGTACGAGGAACAAGGGTGACTAACTGACAGTCAGAAACATAAAGAAATTAAATTCTTTTTGAATAGATTACAATCTGAAATGAACTTGTGTAGCTATACTCACGCAGTGTCCTTTCATTTTTCTTTAGTCGGGACTTTTCTTTTTGGATTTCCCGCAAACAGTCCGTCTCGCATTTGCATTTTGCGGTGGTAATTGTAATTTCCTGAATGAATGTTATCTTTGTGAAGCCGAGAGTTTTTATTAAATGGAACATCCCGCGGCTTTTCCAGCTTTATGAAGGAAACATTCGTATTTCCTGAAAGGAAGGGAAGTTACTACGTCGTGTCGCTTTAGTAACAGAGCGGTATATTAATATATGACCAGGAAGTGCGAATAAAATTTAAAGTACAATTATTCAACCTTGTTCTTTATGTTTATCGTGTTACTGTATTTTTATTCCACGTTGTACGTTCCCTACTGCAACGCAGTTTCGAGAAGAATTGAAGCTTCTCACTGATTGAATTTTATTTTCAGTGTTTACCAATATCAATACTATCATTTTGCATTTATTCCTCATTTCGTTTTAGCGTGCGCGCGCGCGCGCGCGTGTGTGTGTGTGTGTGTTTGTGTGTATCCTTTCAGTATTTCTTTTCGTTCGTAAAAAATGGAAAATTATTAAATACGTTTATAACTTTATGAACAGAGAAGTGAATTTTATTTATATTTCGGGGTTTGTTTAACTCCATTTTTATACATTTTTTATTTGAAGTTTGAAGATCAATAGTCATGCAGAAGTAAACAAATGTCAAATGAATGTTCTCTTCTGTCTTCAATTTGACCAGAGATATTTAAGTGTTTCCATTTTCATAATTGACTATGTAATTTCCATTTTATCTTTATTTTTTAGAGACTTTTGACAAAACCAGTTTTGCTTTCGTCTAGAAACAGAAGTAAACATTATAATGTTCGCTAATTTTCTATATTTTCTTTGATTCTTTCATTCGCGGAACTATTTCCATACATGATTATGACGATTCACGTTTCCGACTGACCGAGTAATTTTCAGGTCCATTTCATCGGTATCTGGCCCGACCATTATGATCTGGTTTAGTAAAAGCGTATATATTCCCTGCATACGGGGAATATTTCGCCTCTGCGCGACAACCAAATCTTTCTGACAATTATACGAATGTCGTAGTAACGTGGTAACGTGTTTCATTCATCTTGGAAACAAAGCGTTATTATGCGACTTTTCTGACTCTACTATTAATGTATTTACAAGCCAATCTACTAATAACCAATTTAGTATATAAGATAAAAGCAGATGGAGAAAAGCATTAAAATGTGTTTGTGTAAATTTTTGCTAATTAGAAGTACAGCTATTAAGATTACTTCTTGGACAATTTAATTTTTTCAAACTTATATACCTTACCAATATATTTTTTGCAGAATAATTATACTAATATTATACATAATTTATTATTATTACTATTTGATTATTATTATTTAAACTTGTATATAATATGACTATAAAAATAATATTATATTTCTTTTAGTACATTTCTTTACAGTAATTATACTTAGACTTGAATGAGTAATTTAGAAGCCAGTGATAAAATGTTATAATGACTGTCAAAGATAATGAAAGATTGAAATCAAATTTAATTCCAAAAATCACGATCAGTTTAATTGAAGTAATAAGCTTTATAAAGTTTGTTTAACAATTTTCGAAACAGAATTAAAAGACTACTCAACTCAAATGTATTTTTTTAAAAACTTACTTTCTATGATTTGATTAAAATCCGTTCGTCTCATTTTGGTATTAAAATTTTATGAACATTACCTTTGGATTAAATAATATGTACATAATAACATTAATGCAAAAATATATATAATTCCATCTATATCGTACACTGCGCTTAATATTCATATATTATGCAGAGTGAAAATAGAAATGTACAGAGATATTTACAGTGATAAATCAATAAATGTGCTCCTGTTATTACTAATGTAAAAGGATTTGTAATTCCAATTGCCACATACATCTATTTTAATAACGTGATTTGGCGTGAATATGTATAGGTACACAGTTCTCATTAAAATGACATCAATTTATGTAAGACAATAATGTTGTTAATTAACAATATTCCATGTAATGTGTAATGATGTTAATAATCACGTAAACTAAAACTGTATTATAATTGCAACAAAGCAATCAAAGAGAAAATTGATTATTTCGAATATTCAATATATGCAGTAAATGTTTGAAAAATTCTATGAGTTATTTAAAGTGAATTGTAGAATTAATGAAATTCATTAGTAATTAGTTTCAATTGTATATTATTTTACAAATCGCCGTACTATCTTTATAAGAAAATTATTCGAATTATATCTATTCTATTACAAATTATTTTGATTATTAATAACATAACTGAAATTATCTTAAACGAAAACGACGTATAAATCATAATTATAGGAGAATGAAGGAATATTGAACATTGCTTGATTTCTGACAATACATCAAAATTATGATTAACTTTTATGATGGACTCTTATTCTCAAATTAATTAAGTAGAAACATAATTAACCAAAATACCATCAATTATTTTTAAATTATAATTGTACATTCCAAACAATATATTGCCCATATCACTCTCCAAAAGAAAATCTGAATAACCATGCAGAATTACTGGATACACAGCAACAATACTGATTTCAATTCAACCTGAATTAATGTACAATACTTAATCAAATATTCATAGAATTCCCTACGTATAATAACTGCGGGGAAGGATTTTTTCTTTCCTCACGACTTCTTTTCCACTTCAAATTCTTTAGAACGTACAAGTTATCACAGTTGCATGGATATATACACCTTGCATAAAACATATTTGTCGCATGAAATGGTATGAAATTGAAACTGCAAATACTGAAATTCAAATGAAAAAATGCGGCTTCGACAAAATTGTCGTAGACATTAATTTGACATTCACGATTTTCAGGAGAATAAGGTTCCCATTCAGAGCAATTCCCTTCTTTGAAAGCACACTGCGACTGCGATCACCGCATTGATGATGGATTCTTTGCGAGATTTCCACTTTTACAAAGACTTGCTCCTGTACTTATTCCTCTCCGCAAAGGAAAGGCTGATATCGTACACAAGCTGTATCGCGGGGGCTAGGGTAAATGCAAGAGCGGAAGGAACACATACGACGGCAAGAACAATATTATTGTTGGAAGGAAATGATACCACCTGGCTGCATACGTTACTGTATTCGCCTACGAGTGTCCTTCTCACTCGAGACACCGATCTACTTCTTGCGGATCTACTAGAACAATATTCTCTGAACGGACGTGAGAATCCTTTAAGAGAAAAGCAAGCGAACCGTGAACAGATGTAAGGACATTCAAAGGAAATACGATCGCTTTGCTGCTGATCTTGCTGGTGGAATTAGTTTTAACACGTTTGCTGTTCGAGTTTGAAAATGTGGATTCAACAAAGAAAGAACGGTCAATCTATCGACTGTTCATATGTTTTAAATTTGCTTTTGAATTACTTTTTTTATCCATACGTGTACGCGATAATTTGTGAAAATAGAAATTGATATTTTGAATTAATCATTTCTTCTTCTGTCGAGCGTAGTTGATAATAGTTGAATTGTGAATTCTTAGGTAAATTAAAAATTTTAAGAATATAATCGAAGAAACAGAGCTGTTATAGAAAATGGTCTTTTTTCTAGTAAACATTATGGAACCATATTTTCCATAAATGTATAAAAATCTGTAATTCGATAATGATAGTGCGAGTAGAATAGAATAGAAGTACCACTACGGACATAGAAATACAGGGTCAGCTGATGTGATTTAGATACGGTATTGATCACTATTTGAGAGGGAAGGGTCACCAACGTTGACGCCTGAATGTTAAACTTGTATTAATATCAAAATTAATGGTGCATTCAATTTGTTGGATTGAAAATATTCATTTCTTTTACACTTTATTTCTTACTTGTTTTACTTTTTTCTAGAGAATATTTTTCATTAATTTTTATTGAGACAGTGCAGTCATGCGACATCATCGTGCAAAATCTTTATATATCGTGTTAATGATAATATTCCATTAATTCTTAAAACAACTACATTAAAATGATTCTATACAGGATATTCCGTGTCAAATGTTAATGAACTATATAATTATACGCATGTGATTACAATATTATTTTATAAGGTACTCTCGATACCTGCAGGTGACCGATGGACTTGGAGGCGGTCAACTTTTCGGTGATTGTCACCAATCAGGAAAAGCGGCCTCCTCCCTATCCAAAACTTATAACTTTAGGAGACAACCAATCCGCGTGTCTCCCCTGACACTACCCTTACAGCTAACTATTTAAGGGTAGACCTTAGCACAAAACGGAATTTCTCATCAAGAGTTCCACAACAACACATATAGACGGAATCTCTAACCAGGAGTTCCATCAACAACACGTATCAACGGAACATCTACCGAAGAGTTCCACAAACAACACGAATCAACGGAATCTCTAACGAAGAATTCCACAGCTCAATGTATCAATATCGATCCACTTACAACTCATCGAAAATCTCATTATTTCATTCATGCTCAGCAACACTAATCTGAAACTGAGCCAGAGCATCGCCATAACTAACTGCGACGCTCAACAAGAACTATGAAACTAGTTACAGTTATGTGATCCATTCTGCGCAAGAGATAATATCTTCATGTGAAAAAATAATATCCTTTTCAAAAAAGTCCCGTTTATGTACAGTATAGAAAATCTTCGTTCTACATGAAGTGACATTTGTAAAAACAATTTTCATCGATTTTTCTAATAATTAATATCAAATCGAATTATTATGTAATTATTAATCATTAACCCCTTGCCTTATGATTTCTTTCTCAATTGTGACCAGTACAGCTACTTTGCCATTAATAATTTATGGAAAAAGAGAAGAGTTCTCGGCATATTCTACTTATTCGTTTGGTCTAAAGTATAATTATTGATAACCGAAGAATAATGTTTAATTTGCATTCAAAAGAATTGAGTAATATTTATGCTTGTTAAATTGTCTGACGCGTTGTTATATGTCAAATATTGGGTTAATATTGAAAATAAAAGATAATTCCTACTAACTTCATTCATAATTTGCATTCAAGAAAGAATAAAGAGCACTGAAAATAACGACAGACGGACGGTATACGAAGGCGTGCAGCAGCATAAATGTTTGCGTTGTGGTAAATCTTAAGTAGGGATGCGATAACATGTACACGTGTGCTTCTTAAATATTCAGAGGGGCAGATGAGATGTTGCTGGGGACATTTCACATAATCAGTTTAAAGTAAACGCTACTGAAGCAAAAACTCCGTACACTGCCATCTGGACAAACTATCTTTCTGTAACCAGCAATTTCGTTGCTGGTTTTTCTAAATATTTATAATAAGATGTAAGATAAAGTTTCTCAATCTGTCTCATACGCTTTTTAATTTTCGATGCATATCAGACATATTCTTTTTCGTTATGGGTAGTAGTTTTAAAATCATAGTCAGCACATGAGTCGCTCAGAAGCCAACGCGGTTACTTCCAGAAAACAAAAATTGAGAAAATTAATGTTTTTCCTTCTGAAATTATTATATAATATATTCAGAAGCTATAAAAAGAAGGGCTTTCTAACCTGGAAAAAAGCAAAGAAACGGGTACACCTTTTAAAGCTGAAAAGAATATTATTTATTCCACTAAAATTTACAAAAATCAGAAAATATAAAAAAATGGACTTTAACCGCATTTGGTTCTGAGCGACTCATGTGATGATTCTGCTGCATACATCCATTGGTTATATGTAAAGGGAATAAGAAGTGTTATTATTTGTTTTATAAACAATATTTCACAGCTGAATATCGATTTTTTAAAATAAATAAATGTACATTAGGTATATGTTTACGTATAAAAATTTAATTAATTCTTTAAATTTTATTTTTGTATGGTTATAATACAAATGTAAAAGTAAACATTTCTATCGCAGTTGCATAGTATATTTTGGTCTATACATAAATTCTAAAAATCAGAAACACCGCGACATATTTAGAATGATAATTCAATGAACATCTCCTGCTTGTTATACTATTATAGAGGGGTGTATTGTTTCAACTGATACATTTATTTGTCTTGATAAGGTAATTTAGCATGAGTACATACAGCTGCGCATACCTCATTAATTCAGCATCATACATTCGGGAATATGTAAAACAATAATATTGCTAATTTACAATATACCATGTAATGTATAATAATGGCAACGGCCATTTGATCTAAAAATGTCGTTTCATAATTGCCACGAAACAATAGCGAGGGAAACTGAATTAATTACTTGATATTTCAAACATTCCATGTATTTATTGTCAGTATAACTCAAAAAGTAATGAAATTTCGAAATAATTAATTTTAATTGTACATTATTTTGCAGATCGTTGCATTGTGTCTATACGAAAATTTGTATTATTCGATGCATTTCTATTCATTAGTCTGAATTACTTTTGATACGAATATTTTGATAGAATATGAATACAGAAAGATATATACATCTGATTTCTCTATGTTCTGCATTATGTTTTTCAGTATACAAACACATAATTATTTAATGTTGAAGTATTTATTTTTACAATATTTACACTGATACATTTAATATACAATATATTTACAATTATTGTCTGTTACTATTTATCATTTATAATGGACAAATGTTTTTGCAGCATTCTATTTTTCAGAATTATATATACGTATACTACGAATTTTACGGAATTAACTTCAGCAATATTCAATAATATTTTAGCATAATTCTAATTCATTTGAAACATTTAATAAGAATAAAGTACTTAATTTTTATTCGTTTCAATTTGTTAACACGACAATAATTTATATACAAATTTACAGTTCTAAGTAAAATAAAATTTGATATGTTACAAGTGCAACAATAATTCTTAAAACATTCCAAGTGACAATCCTACTACAAGAGTAAGAAAACGTGATACCAGCCGATGTTAGATACAAGTGAGCTTGATCTCTTCCAGGCTGAATTCTTTTTCAAATAGAAAAAGATGATTTTAGTTTCCGTTGTAACTGCAGTTTATTTTATTTAAATTTATACAATTTATACGATACAATGACAAACGAAGATAATTATGAAAAATATACGAAAATAAAGCTACTGTCCATTCGATGAACTTTAATTTTAAATTAAAATCACATATACACATAATGTGCGTAGTTAAAAAAGTAACGAGAACGGTGAGTGGCGTAAAATGGTAGAGAAAGAAACGTTTAACTATAAATAGTTACAAAAAACCGTTAATAAAACGAAAAGTATGAGATAGGAAAATGGTTGCGAAAAGTAAGGTTGGAAAAATGTAAGGAAATACGAAAAAACACGATAGCAGTTGAGAGTGACGAGAAGACTCGGGAGTAAAAATGCAGAGACCAGGAAAGGGAAAAAGGAGGACTATTTAACCCTCGCCGAATTGAAACTTTCGTTCGCTCTCGTGTAACGCAATAGACGTGACCAGCCGAGCGTTTATTTGCAGACGAGAAAAATGGAATGACAATAAAGTGAGATGGAGTTCTAACGATTCCGGCTGGCTTTGCTTATGCTCGATCATGGTGTAGCGAGGCATACCTCCTTCGTTGTTTCTGTAACTTTAAAGTGCTTACGTCGAGTTCCTTCGGTTTTATTGTTTCCTTGGCATCGAAACTTGTTTGCATGTACAAAGCTGAAATTCCAATATCCCTGTGATAACCATTGATATTTCCAGCGAACGAAGTCGGGAAGTACTTGTTATCAATCAATAGCTTCAAGTTTATTATATAATTTATTATATGTATATTTATAACTGCTATTGAGACATTGGAATCTTTTACTTATCAATTTTTATATTACTTATTATGAAATTTCCTAAAAATTTCGTAACAAGTGTTAAGTGTTATTTGAAAAAACGTTAAGAAAATGTAGTGATAATGGAAATACAAATGATATGTATAATAATGTTATAATAATTAATTGGCTTGTGAATAAGTTATCGTTATAAATTTAGTTATGGAACATTTTGATTATTAACATGGAAAGTAGAAATACTCACTTATGGAAGCAGCGTAGGTAACAATAACTTGTAAATATAGGGAAACACGTAATAAAGTGAAACTTGATATCGCAAGTAATAATTATTTGTATTGTGTTTTGTATCTACATACTGTTACAAGAGGAACTCAATGTTTTTTAAGAGAGATATAATTGTCATTAACATAGTCATTATCATTGGAAAGTTTAATATAAAATTTTCAGACGAGTAAATTCTAAATTATTTTTAATGTGTAGAAAATACCGAGATATATTCCTACTTACATATTTGACTATACTCGCAATGTATGTACAAATGGCAATACTATCGATATTTCTACTGATTATAGACGAAAATTTATTATAGAACACGTGTCATTGACTTGTTGGAAGATTATGACAGAAGAAGTCGTATAAGTGACGCAACGTGTGTCGTAATGTACATCGAACTTTAGTTGCATGAATGAAGCATCAAAATGCAACGCGTGACACGCGAAATATGACAAATGTTTATTAATCTGGTTCATCTGTTAAACAAGTCAATTCACAAAAATAAGAACCGAGGAAAAATGCAGTTCTATCACAAATTAATATATAATTCATACATATTAACTTATTATTTTATAGTATCAAATTAAACTCGTGACGAAAAGTTTAAAGTGAATTTTAAACAATCGAAAATAAATTTCAGTTTGCGGTTATAAATATTTAAATTCTACTGTCAATGGATGTTTACTTTGTACAAACTTTGAATTTATATACGTAGAGATACATTTTTTATTTGGAGCTCCATTTTCGGAAAAATCAAGTTCGAACATATCGTGTCGGCTGTTGAATAAATGCATGATTGGTCGAGAAAATGTAAAAATGGATTTTCTCGAAGATAAAGTTTTAAAATAAACATAAAAATGATCTTGTGGGCACTGGATTGAGTGAAGGTTTTGTATTCAAGGTAGTAGATAAATTGTAGTTGATTAAATGGAATCAAAAAGATTTGTACGCGCTAGATATCTAATATTTTAGAAATTAATATCTACGAGAAAGCTAGATAAAATGAATCTCTACAAAATTGAATAATCCAAATTGAATACGATGTACCTGATTGGTCACGTACGCTGAAAATATAACGGTTGCTATTTTCTTTCTTTCTATAATAGGTAGACGAAGAACGGTGAACGAAAAACTTTAATTTGGCTAAAATTCGCTAGCAGTTTTGCTCCCTTATGAACTTCCTCTCCTTGCACGTGTAACAATAAAATGAACTCGTATTTTTATAATGAAAATGAACATTTATATAAATATATATATATAAATTTTAAAAATAAAATAAATATATAATAATATTTTGAACATTAAAAAAGATGCTTGCATTCTTTTATACAAAATTTCATTTCATTTTCATAATTTCAATATTTTACCTTAAATCAGTTCGAATGATTTAACTTATATGCGTCTTATAATATATATAAATTATATATAGTCATAAATATAATATAGTGGAAATAATTTGACTAAATATAAGCAGTTAATAAATTTGTAGAACAGTAACTAATTGTATATGTAAGAATACCATGATGATACTGTACTTGATTCCAAAGATTTAAAAGGAAGATTTACTTGCAAGTCAAATCTGGCAGCAACGAGGTTCCCCGACAGAAGATAACGAGCTGATAAAGAAGGATAGAAGGTGTTAGCCTGTAATGCTCATGGCGTTGCCGTTAGGGTAACTCCAATCATTAAACTTCCCCTCTTGCAGTATTTTCCGCTCTCTTTCACAATTGGCCATTTGCTTTAAACACCGTTGATCGTTAGTTATTCCTGAGTTTATCCATCTTAATGGGGACACTCGGAATCAAAGGAAAAATCTAAATGATCTTCGATCTTCTCCTGTAAATTCCTTTTTAGTCTTTAAAGTCTAGCCCTTCTTAACGCTTGCTTTACAGTTTCTAATAAAATTTACGATGAAGATTAAATTTAGTAAACTAAATGTAGCCGAAACTGTAGAGTGAACATAATTTTTTTAATAACAGATTATTCACAGAGATGTTACTTCTGTACATAACTCTGGGTGTTAGTAAAGTTTTGTATTCCGTTCTATTGACTTTTTTATTATACTAATATTGTTTCTCTATTTGTTAATCTAAATAAAAGACGCATATAAGTAATTAATTTATTGTGATTTTTATTCTATTGAGTAAAGCGTTTACATATATTTGCACGCTTATATACCTCTGTTTATTGTAAAGGTTTCAATAAATGTTTTCATTCTGAATTGGGACCATTCAAACCAAAAATGAAGAATTAATTTTTTTTAATGCTAGATTTACGGAACGCGTCAATTTAACGGATACTGAGTTTTTGAAACATTATTTAGTAACGGTTTTCATTGTATTTCATTTTCATTGCAAATACGTATTGCAATACTCTAGTTTTGAAGCTTCAATTTTCGCAATTTATATAGACGAACACGTAGTTTTCTAGGAACAATAGAATAAAGTGTAGAACAAACGTCCGTAAATCTAGAGATAATTACCACAATATAAACTTGTAACCAATGAAAATATTTAGAGGTTCCAATTTGAAGCTGTTCTTAGTGTACGTAATGATTCTTAATATAGTCAGTTGTTATAATTCAATACAGTAACATGATATAAACACTAATATATTCAAGAAATGCAGAAGTCTATTTTTCCAACAAAGCATTCCTACAATTCACATAATTTAGACATTACGAATTCCACTTAATCAATCTCCATTGTTTAGATATCTTTCTTTAAATTGTGTTTCCCACAGTTTAATAGAGGTCTTAACGATTCATTGTAAACATAACAACATCCTGATATTTATGAGATGCAAGAAACATCTGTAATAAAATCTTCGACAAGCTCTTTCATTTATATGTCAAGAGATCAACCGAATCGAACGAGTTGTAAACTATAATACAACTCGTAAAAAAATTACCGTAACTCCAGTTTACGATTTCAGTGATTTAAAAACCTCGTTGGAAACATGAGATTGAACAAAATAAGAATGTTCTTAAGTATCGACGGCGCAATCAAGGAAGTGTGTTTACTTTCTGTAGAATTGATTGGGTAATTCGTTTTCTTGTTGTTCAAGATTTTATTGCCCGCCGCGCTTTATGAACACTTTGTTCCTATTTTATTACAAAGAAGGCACGTAAAATTAAGAAATCTCTACTTTGTGCCTTAGCTTCGCAGACATGGACAATTTTTTATTGTTCGTCTATTATATATCCAAGTTATTCGATATAAAAGAAATATCATTAAAAATACGAAGAAAATTCTGTAAAATATAATTCAAGTATAATATAAATTTCCGATATAAAATAATAAATCAAGTAATATTGATTTTTATAACGATATTATTAAATTATCAGTGTAATACACAATTTTACATAAAAACTCACAAATATTAATCATTTTTATAAATACTATTGAAGTTAACCATGATATTTATTAATTATCATACTTCAATGACTTATATTGTCCAAAATATAAATCTAACAATAACAAGAATCGGTTACTTTAAATAAAACGAAATAAAATGACACAATTGATAGAATTACATAGTGTAATATGAATTATTTAATAAACAGTTCTTCAAATATATAAATCAAATTGACAGATTATTCAACGATGTATCAAAAAATACAAAAACACACGCAAATCATGCACACGCTAAATTTGCTCGCAATATTATATATCGATCGTATCATCATTCGTGCAACAACAATCAAATAGATATCAAGATGTAAAAACTTTGAATTGAGAACATCACAACACCTCGTACCATTAATTGCACTGGAATACATCTATACAACAGTTAAAGCACACCTAAATCATAGAAAGAGTGATTTCATAATTTCGAATGAGAAATGGGTCCTTTTATATTTTTCTGGTAAAATTACCTCTCCACCAATATCCGAGTTTTCCGGCCGATTTGTTATAAGAATTGGTAACCAAGGAAAGATTCCTTGAATTATTATACAAAGTAGCAATTAAACTTTCTATCCAGTATCAAGACCTTTATATAAGATATCGCCGATGAATATTTAAATATAATGCAAGACGCTTGGCCCCCGGAAACGAGGAATACGATTGGACGTCATTGCTTCGGAAATGAGGCAAAGTTCTGCCATCCCCTTTTTCTTTAGTCATACAGAAATGGGGATTCCTGTTCCGTGCTGCTAGCGTCAAAAGACCGCCTCTGCTGCGAATACGTGTGCCTGAATATCTTAAAATTTCAATAAAAGTTTCCGTGAAAGTATTTCTTATTTAAAAGAAAAAATACGAGAGAAAGCTTCCCCATTTTATTATATCACGGGGTCTTTCGACGTAAATGAAGTGTGAAGGAAATTATAGATGGGCCTTATTGAAACCGACCAAGAATGTAAAGAAACTTACAGAGTTTCTTTTATTTTTCTCCATTAAATATTCAATATAGTGTTAAGTGTTTATACGCAAATTAATAAAAAATTTCTTATTAATTTCACAAAATTAATGTTACGAATAATAATTTATACATTACAACGGTCACTGTCTATATGTAAGAGAAAGGTTTATCTCTTGTTTCAATTTATAAGTGTAATATTTTTTAATAGTATTATATTATTCTTTACTTTTATTTATTATTATACACAATGAAAATAGGACAAAGATGTTAAGACATCTAGTATTAACTGAACACTAAAATTAACTTAATAACGTCGTTATTTATTTACCAGTTAAAGAAAGTAATTTTCATTCCTATTAGTCCCTTAGACCAAATATTTGTTTCTTCAAACATTTTCCTGCGTCATTAAAGGCAACGAGGACGTTCCAGGATATAGTCTGAGATGATTCAGCTTATACCGAGTGTCTCACATTTTTAGTGCCAAACATGGTCAATACATTCTATAGTAAAAATAAGAATAAAATGTTACATAAACATAGAATGTTTAATGCTTAACAAAAACTTATAAACAAAAATACAATATTCGAAGGGAACGTTTAAGTGATATACATATAGCTTCACACCAACTCTGTCTATTGTTTGTAGTTAATAAATTAATACCAATTTCTTTATTCTATCTCAAAATAGCCATTTTCACCAATAATACAACATTGACAGTGATCCAAAATGAAATATATTACCCTGAGAATCTCACTTTTATTTTGTTTCATCCGAATGAATGACTCATTAATTTGTTGTATTATTTCATTACCCATATTTATCCTTATTTTACAAATCTTTTATATTTTTTATTTCTTAAAATCACATTACTCTAGCGCAATAACTGTATATGTTACTGTTCCCTTCAATTCTCTTTGAAACACACATGAGTTGCTTAGAAGACAACGTGGCTACGCCCAAAAAACAAAAATTGAAAAAATTATATTAAAAATTATATTAGGTTTCCTGGCCTAGAGAAAAAACAAAGAAACGAGTAAATTTTTTAATAACAAAAATGAATATTATTTATTCCATTAAAATTTAGAAAAATCAGAAAATATTAAAAAATGAACTTAACCGCATTGGCTTCTGAGTTACTCATATAACATTAACAACGTTTCAATACAGAACATTGTTCAATCTAGAAACAGATAGTATTTACAATACTAACAAAGTTTTGTATTAAATGTGACACACCCTATACACATAAAACAGTCGACAAATGTCTAATGTCCGTCGCGTCTTGTCAAAAGTTGCGCAGGGTGAAGCGTCGCGCGGTGAAACGGTCCGTCCCGGTTTAAAGCGGGCATATAAAGTGGACATCAAATAAATTTCCACCGGAAGCAAGTCCGACTGTTTAACGTCAACTCAGTGTAAATATCCTGGGCAGACGGGCCGTGGCGTGGCCGTAATTAGTTGCGTGTATCGTTGATGAGAACAAACATTCTAGCCCGTGGATGCTTAGGTGTACGCGCGCCGCGGTGGCATTGGTTTAGATTTAGATGTGGACAAGTCCTGTCCTCATCGGGCGTACTCGCGCCGCGGGCTGCTGTGACGCGCTTGCAAATTCGAATGACGCACCGAGAACAAGGCTCGATGTGCCGTGACGGTGATTGTCGAGTCACAGTGCAATCGCGCATTATGTCACGCGCATAATGACGAGCCTCGCATGAATGCAATAGCATTTTCAGTACGTTCACGCCGAATCAGGTGACGACAAAGGCCGCTATTGGGCCGACCTCGTCAACTGCCCATCGCTATCTCTGCGTCCCTTTGAATTTGTTTCGATATTCCTCGCAATTCCCTCTATTTTTCATTTTTTAACGCTAGAATTACCGAGTGTTCAATATTATCAATAGGTAATTCTTATAAAAATTGTAACAATAGATTTGTTTCAGTTTCTTCGTATATTTGTTATAGTTTCAAGTGAAACTATTTATTTTTGAAATCATTCCGAATATTTTGCATTATTGAAGTGTCAATAATTGCGAAATGAGAAAAATGAAACCTTAACCGTTTGAGACCGTTTTTGCAAAAACCCGGTAGAAAAATGCCAAGCGGCGCGATCACGCTTCTTTCCTTTCGATTTAGAAACTGAATTACGCTTTTCTATCTTTACAAAAACAAATTTTAAATAGTGCGATCGTTACATTTTTCCAGGTTTAGGTGGGCAATAACAAAAATAAAAATGAATAATTAGAAAGAAAAGAAATAAATAAGCTTCATCTGATTCTACGAACCGATAGACTGGCACTTTTCAACAATCTAACAGAGAAGCGCCATCGCGCTGCTTGGGACTCATACGGTTAAACATGTTTGTAGCCAAATCGATACTCATGAAACTACTTTTACAATCAAAGTAATTTTTCTACTGAAATAGGAACTGAAGATTCAATTTGCTTGCTTAATTTTCTTTCATCTCATAGAGAACGATGAGTTCGAATTCCTGTCACTGCATAATTACGCAGTTGAAGGGGAAAGAAGACCGTTACCAAGTCAACAGTAGAAAATGATGTTCCTAGGAGGGCGAATTATTTCGTACGTGGTAAATTCGAATGTTTAATTCACAAACAGATATATTTACCGGTATCAGACGATATACTTGATTTAGGGAGGGTGGTAAAGGTAGGACGCGAACTCCATAATCCAATTAACGCGGTGAAAGGCAAGATTGACGGTGAAACGACGGAGTTTCGAGGGGTTCAGAATCGATTCGTATGGGTTCCTGGCAGATCGATCGTCAGGACGCAACCTGTCAAACCGTGCCCTTGGGACCGGGGTTGCATTACGTTCGATCTAACGGGCGGGCGTGCTCGTGCGATTAGCGCGCTGCGAGGCGTCTACTGGTGGTTGCTTGTCCGAGTCGAGATAAGTCGATTTGCGGCTGTTCGTGACGACATATTGTGTTGTTATGCATCTGTGATCGACGGTCAGATAAACAACCAGTGTATCTATGAAATCTGTTCTCGCACGTTACTACATTTCGCTTGTCCCGAATAATAAGATACTCACCTTTCGTGTCTAATGATTGATAATTATTAGATTGCTGATCTTTATGCAAGTTCAAATTCTTAAGGATGTGATTGGGAAAATAGAATTATTTACGACTGGAATTGTTTCTTTTAAGAATTATTATAAAAAGCAGTACACTTTGCATGATTTATGTACTGCTTCGTGTCGTGTTCTTTTTGTGGAAATTGGAACAGTTTTTCCATATGTACATAACAATCTGCACTCAATTAATTATGAAGTAATTATGAACACAAGGAATTGATTAGGAAAATTATCGAAGTAACATTTGTCAACTTTTATGAAATTATAGTGCAAAGTATGTGTAACAGTAATATTTGATATATATTCTTTCTATTAATTATTATTTATATTCAAAGAGTTGAAGTGGTACATAAAATTGGGGACAAGTAATAATTTTGATCGAACATCTTGCAAGTATAACAGTGAGAGATAATTCGAGGACCAAAAAAACTTATCTCTAAAAAAACACGAGAGGATACAATCACAGCCAGTTTTCATATGTGTATATTTTTCATTTGAGTACTCATTGTGTGTATATAAATGTACATGAAAATGTTGTTATTATTAATCTGTGACCACAAATGAAGTTTTCACCACAATGAATTATTGAAACAAATGAACTTTTCTAGAATCTGCTTACACTGGTCAATCTTTTATTAATATACACATGATTTCGTGCTTTGCATTATTTTCGAGTTTAAATATCTTAAAAATCACTGAAACTTTAATTGAACTTTATTAATACCATGAGATGGTTTTATATACCTAAAAACCACTGAGTCAAGAATGTTTTCCAAAATATGCCGATGTTGCGTTGAGTATAAAGCAATCTCATGTTATTAATAAAACCAACATTCTATTTAATAAATAAATTCAATTTGAGATCGCAGAATTTTTCTTTTTCTCGTGGATTTAACGCATACAGTTTGTAGCACTAAAACAAGTAAGTAGGTGTTTATAGCAATGTGTTTCTCTAATCAGTGACGAAAAGCAGGTTTAGCGGCTTGCGTCTTTAAGAATATCGTCTTACCGCTTGATCACATTATCTATTTAATAGGTTATCGACTTCAAGAACTTTGTGTATAAAAGTTCTCACCTTACTATCACTCTAAAAGTAGTGTTACTCAATTCCTTACAATAAAGAATATTTTATATACGTATAAAAAGTTATCTATTTAAATCGCAACGTGGTGGCGTCATATTCGTGTCAGAATAAACGTGAACGAGGAATTCGTAAAATTTCATGTGTTAACCAATCTTCCTGGAACACATATTTTATGCATATATTCACAGTAGAGCGGAAAGTAGTAAAAACAAATGTACAGGGAAGCATAATAAACATTTAAATTTCAGAATCATAATAAACGATTCACGATATTTTTATTATTTTTATATAATTAAAGGTTAATATTACAAAAATAATTTAAATACATCTGTTACCATTGCAAATTTATTCTGTCCTTTTTCTTTTGGTTTTTATACGTCTACTGAAACACATAAAATTATTCAATTAAATGTGTGGAAATTTATCATATGAAAAGATACTCGTTAGCAGTTATAAATTTGAAACTTTATTTACTGAATGTCTGTTAATCAGCTTCTCAAAAGCTACTATATCATAAATAACAATTTAAACACAATAGTTTATATTAACCGTTTTCTTTTACATAACATTCCCAAACAAATAGAAACTGTCACTTGTAACTGATATTTGCCATTAAACAATTAATTAAGAGAACCTCATCTTAATCATTGAATTCTAACAAATTGCTAAATAACTACCAATAGATAAAGTAAGATAAAGAACTATAATTCATATACAATTCACAATAATACTTTTTCATATTGCTCGACAAACGAGCATTTCAGTTCAACAATAAATTAATAAATATACCAAGTATAAATCAAGCAACAATTCAATAATCCTCAAACATCAAGAAATCTTTATAATCCATCCTATCTCAAGTTTATTTATTTAAAAAAAAACGTACTATCTCATAGTATATGAACTAACAAAACCTGAATTTCTGATAAAGCCTTCAAACACTGCTGCCTAGTCAGATGACAACTTTTACGCTGCGTAAACTGCACCCGCAGCTGCTGCAGGGTAGCGACATCTACGCGAAAGCGGGGAACATACACTTGCTCGAATCCACGTGGTCTCACCGTCACGAACCACATACACAGAACCAGTCACACGCGCGCACACACGCATACAAAGGTGCGCGAACGTATCGACGTGTCTCTTTATAACTGATTGCAACGGGTAGTGGGTGAAAGAGGTGGCAGAAGCTTTTTATTCGATCGCCTTCCTTCCTTCCTTCGCTCGCAGCTTTTCCTCCTTTGCAAGCATCAACACCCGACGATCCTCCTCCTTTACGCGATCGTCATTCTCAGCCTCCGTTTCTATCCTCTCGGTTTGCTCTCGCCCTCTTTCTCTTGATTTCCTGCCCCCGCCTCCTCGTTGCCCCTCCTCGCTCTTCTTACCGCGCGCCATCTCGACCAAAGGGAAGTCTATAAATTTGCCGAGAGAAATTGTCATGAGAAATATGGAATATTGAGTGGGCGAGAAGCTCTCTTTTCTCGTCGCTGCGTTGGCCCGTTGAAAAAGGATGAGAAGTTTGTCAGTCGGCAACGTCGGTCCGTGTGATTCTCTACCGGCTAAAAGGACCGAGGGTCGAGCCCCACGCCACTTTCTTGTTCGCTCTTCATTTTTATTCCGGGAAAACGAATCCCTGCAACATGTCCGCGAGACTTATTTGTCGTGATAACGACGCAACGCAACGCTAAGCTTCTTTATATGGCGCAAGTGTTTTTATGCACTCGAGTATTAAATATGTATCTGGATTTATAATGTACGATTTTTTTAGGATATCCCAGTTAAGATCAGTGTAAAAGGATTACTTGATTCGAAAAGCTTCCAGTTATCGATTATTGAAGATGTATATTGTAGGAACATTATTTGGAATGATTAATTTTATTGTAATTTATACTAGTAGCTTATGATGTTGATGCGTTTATAAGTTTAGAAGAAAGATGCACATCTAGAGTTCCTTGACAATAGTGATAATAACTAATAATTAATATTTCTATGTAGTATATATTATTTGTTGATAATTTATAATAATTTTAAACTAATGGATTTCATTTATTATATGTATTGTATATGCATTTATTCCGTCGAAATAGTAGCCTAACTACTTCAGAAAGTATATTATTTAATAACTGCGTTAAGATTATGAAATATTTTAGTAGTTTGACGAACTGCCAATCAGCTACGCTCGTGTCAAATCACATCTCGGTAGTTTTAGAGAATGAAGTGTATTTGTTACAGTTAATTATCAAATTAGTTAATTCGAGAATTCTTTATCAATATCTTGAGGATCAGAAGAGTTCGACATTTTTGTGGAAGGTAGAAATTGTTCAAAACCTTGATTTCTACAACATATTTCAAAATCATCGAATTCGATAAGAAAGTCTTGTTTCAGCAAGTTTATCCATTGAATATATATAAACAAAAATATTTTTGTCTGTATCTCAGAAACCAATACCAAGCGATAGTAACATGTATGCGTAGAAAAAAATGGTTCGTATCTGATAACTCTATGATGATTTGTTTATTCAACTCTGATGATTGTATAATGATAATTCGCACGATATATTTCCAGCTCATTTGGCTGCCTTATTCATTATACATTATTTATTTATACAGATCTGTAAATATTACTTTCAATTATTGCTTGAATAATGTATACACAATGAAAATACCTAGTCAGTAAAATTTAATTATATAACAATACAATTATCTTCATTAAACATCGTTAATAGTCATTTTTACTACCTGTCCAGTTACTTTTGTCCCCGACTGTATGTATAAAAGAGAATATAAAAATATAAGTTTACATTTATTATTGTGTAATTTAAATACGCAATCCTTTAAAGTTTTCAATCAAAATTCTTGGAGATACTTAATAGACTAGAAGGGGGACACTCGTAAAAATATATAAGGACCACGTAATAGAGCACAAGGCGACACGAAGTGGATGAGATAATTGTCGACCGTTGCCTTCTCAGCAGTCCATGCCGTAATTAGGCGCACATCGTTATCGGCAATTGAGATGACGCCGCTTGGACGTAACAAACACCGGCAGTAACGAGCGTTATGGAAAATTTGCAGGCGCTCTGAAGTGGTTAATAAAGAATTACTGCAACCAATGGAGTTTCATTTTTACTAATATGACTCAAAATAGCGAATATTGTACATGCGCATGGTTTCTATGGTATTATAAAGGAATATTGATTTCCATGTAACGGATTTAATATTGCTTCAACATTCTACGTTATGACACAAGCGAATAGTTATATTGAAAACGTGGATTAAGTACTAATTGTATATTTAATAATTAAGAAAATACGGAGAAGAAAAACGTTACATAAATTTAAATTAATGTATAAATTGCGTGCGTTTGAAAATGTGATTGCAGTAAATTTATTACATAAAGCGTGAATATTTACGTATTTATGGAATATTATACGACACGCATGCCAACTTGTATAAATATCTACAGTTTTAATTATAATTAATTCGAATTAATTCAATTTAAATTTCATTAAAGTTCAAGTTGAAATATCAATTTCTTACAAAGTATATTAATACTAAGTATACTAATACTATAGTACTATAGTTGGTATCAGTTCACAAGAATAATTTTCCTCTAATAAGTAGACTGCAGCTTTTTATGCAAAATTAAAATTTTTTGAGGAAATAAATGGAAATTAACTTCCTCTCTTAAAAATACTAATAAGTTGATGAAGTAGCATTCTCAAATTCTTATAAAAATTTTTCCATTTTCTACGAACAAATATTCGTTATAAATATGTAATATAATGATAAGATACACGTTCGTACATTTAATACTTGGAAGGGGTAGGTTTCGCAGATTCCTTTAATCTATCTGAAATGCATCACGATTTTTTTCGTTAATTACTAAGCAGTTGAAAGATGTTTGCATACTTTCGTAAGTCAGTGTCTGTGCGCTAACGTCTGCGTATAAATTATTAGTCGATATTTCAGGCATGACGTCACTTCCGGCAATGTGCCGGCTGGTTTCCGCGGTATGATGGATGATCCACCCCTCCGTCTCGTCGGTCTGTGTCTCGCCAACCCCCGCATCGTCGAGCTCTTCCTCAAATCGTTGCACATACACGAATCTTCTGGTGAATACATTCTGGCGAATTTTCACGTAATACGTATATGACGGGTCAGACAACCAGTACACCCAAGTCGTTATTGTAATCTGCGTTGAAAAATCAGTTTCAGAAGTTTTTTGTTATTATAATAAATGGTTCCGAACTCCGTGTACTTCAATTTTCTGTTACTCTCAATTTGTTTACCGTTAAATCTTTTTCGGTATCGTTTACAGTCGGAAATCGAAATTAGCTGACGGCTAGTAGAAATTATTATCAATGATTAATTTAATCGAATTGATATTATTCTGGCGTGCTCTGATTTTATTTATTATGTTTTCATGGTGCATTCATTATTTAGTTTACGATTGAAATTAATGCTCATTGATATAGACAATTTGAAATGTGAACGAAAATAATGGTTCACTGTATATACAAGACGATCGTTGAATAGTCTGCGAATATGAATAGAGTTACGAATTAACATTAATATAATTGTTTGCTGATTTGTTATTTGACAAAATGTTTACCATTTCTATACATGACAATTTGATGGTAGTTAGAGCTGGTTGTTTTGTAAGTTTATGTTACAGTAATTTTAAAACTATAAGAGTATAGTATTATTTGTTCTACCAGTGCGTCTGTTCTCTCCCTTCCTATAACTTTCTATATAATTGGATCCATATATTCGAAGGTTTATTTGCTAGTCAACTTGCCACTGTTGCTACTATATGTTCACCACAGAATTAGACATCATTGTCGAAAAAGTCCATGTTATTTTAATATTTAAGAACTCGTATCAGTAGGTATAAAAATAGTTGTATCTTGAGGACTATTTAAAATACAATAAGAGAAAATGCTGAAAATAATGTTGCTTTTAACAATACTTAGAACGATATAAAGCATTAATAATATAGCTTCCGTCTATTAAACTTACTTAAAATTATTGAATTTATTTTTTAAGCATATGAAACATGCTTCACACATGTTAATAATATTACAAGGATTATAGAACATTACTTACAAAGACGGACTCATTATGTATTTAATATCATGTTCTAAAACAAGGTGATATTGTTACATTGTAAGATAGTCGGTCACATCTACAATGACCCTTAAGTCGACCAGTTTTCCCCTTCCAAAGGGTGAAGAAACCGGAGTGGTTATGCCACAGAAACTCTCCAGTTAGCTCGGTCCATTGCTGTAGAAATTTCAGTTGGTCGATAAATAAGGCGCCAAGGGTTATTAGATATCGCGGGCGCGGATCACATTCCAATTTCACCATCGAAGAGCAAAGAACTTCTTCACCTTCGCAACCAAACTCGAAGAAGTTAAATCTGTATCTGTTTGGACCACAGGGATCTTAGCCAATGTCTTACATATCAATGTAGCGAGGTTAAAAATAATGATCTACATTTTAACTTGCATTTTTTCAGTTTTTGTATTTTTAAAATTTCGTATAATAATGTGATATTTGTTGACTTTCTAGGGAAGCATAAATATTCAAATTAATTTACTTACTTTATAATTATTTTTCTTATTATCTAATGCTATATAATTTACAATTAGATTCCGTGTACATATACTTTATTGTTGGTAGAGATAATAAATTTCAAATATTTTTCAAATAATTCCTGTAATTCAATTTTTCAGCTTGAGGAATTAGAAAATGATTTCCAGTAAAAAAGAATAAAATTTTCCTGGGTTCTTTAAACGTATAAAATCATAACAATTATTATCTACTGTAATATCAACATATATTATGAAATAATAGTGAAGCCATACAAAGCTCAATAGTACAATCAGTTAATATAAATAACTGGAGCACTTACGTCGTGCGTACGTAAAAATCGTTTTACGACACAAGATTTGCTTCATTTCATAGCTGAATCAACCGCGTATACGTATAATACACAAGCAATTCACCTTGATTCATGCGTTTGTACTGTAGTTATTCGCTTCAGGATTTACAGAGCCTTTGTGCGAAATCTCCAAATGTAGGATCAAAGGGAAAGAGGCAACTCTTTGAACGAAAATGGAGTGAATCGCGGCTTTCAAAATCACCATGATAAATGACACACTTTTGCGTTTGCTTCGTGAAATGCAGGTCAATTTTTGCGATTTACTCGATACGAGACTTCATTCGTAACCACGGCTTTGATGATTAATATTTATTTAATCGGAGTCGATACTGTGAAAATTGAAAATATTCAGCATTGAATTTAAATGAATAACAAAAATAAATGTTAATTCTGTACTGTTTTATCGAAAAGATTTTATATGCGTATTAATATTTATGATATGACATTTATATAAGATTATAAAAATAAAATAAGATTAAAAGAAGCCGCTATAGATTTTCCAGTACGAACGAATACATGATATGTTACGTTGTAACAACATATTTGAATGAATAGAGTATAAACTATAGAAGTATAGAAGATAAACTATATTCAGAAACATCATTGTTCGAAGAGACCGTTAGATACAAATTATACTTTCCGAAGTGAAGACGTTTACCACTTTGCCAATTTCGGAGGTTTCCATATTTTTGTGCCTTCGACCTGGCCTTGTTTAACCGAAAACTTCAGGTAAGTCGCGGGATTTCAGGCCATCCCTTATTACTGTTTACTTTTAGCCGATACCTGAGATAGAATATTCAATATTTGCAAAATATTTTGGAAATTCAACATATCCTATTACCTTACATAAAATATTTTAACATGATAACACCAGTATGTTTCGAAGGTAATTTAAAGTACCATTTTCATGATAATATAGACGTAAATTAAATATGCTCAAACTTATTTCTTAGTTGAAGTTGTTTTTAACATAAAAAGTTGTTTTTATACGTATTGATGTATTTATAATAATAAAAAGTACTTATATATCTAGCATATACAATTTTAATTTATATTTACATTAAAACTGACAGTAAAAATATTTCTTATTTAGTACATTAAAATTACATAGTAATATAAATAAAGCAGAATATATTTAACACTTTTTTGTGTTATTAGTTCCATATCGCAGTGAAATGGCAATGTTGAATTTCAGTAATCCATAATCAAATTATCAAAATTGGAATATGTTCAGACTTGCAGAAGAATTTATTTACCAAGTAATTTCGATATTCCGCACGGCTACGTATATTTAGATGGAGACTACAGGTCGTCCGTGAAAAATGAATTGCCTCTGCGTCATTAGAACGCGAACGTACGATCGTAATCACGAGTGATGAATTTCGTATACATCCGTGATTCGTTACATCGCGTCGTATCGAACACATAGTTCGGTCCCAGACCTAACAGCAACACGCGAGACCTTTAAAGCTGCGTACTCTCGCGTAAATCGTTTCCGAAACTGGCTGTCGAAACAGTTACACGATCTTCCACGGCGAAATCGTTTCTACGTGCGCAATTCGCGCAATATGCAGGAGTTCGAACAGAAAGGAGAGTGGGGATTGTGGTGAGCCGTGCGCAGTGGATCTCACTACGAAGTGTTGGTTGTTAATTTAAACTTTCCACGCTGAAAACACAGCAATTCTGTTGTCGAGGAGTTTCGGCCGAACCACTGCTTGCTCGTGACTTTCGTGTCTCTTTTCATCTTCTCCTCCTACACCACTATACCCGAATTGGTATTACGTTCTTGTTAATTTTGCACAAGAACCACGAATTAGCCACTTTACAAGATTTTCTGACGGAATTAATGATGCCGTTATATTCAAATTTGTTACAGTTATACAATTAAAACTGATATTAATGCATAGCACGGAAAGTGCAGACTGTAGAGTTATTTTTGATTTAAATGTATTGTTATCATGTAGTATGCAATTCCTTTTTTTGTAAGATGTAATAAAAGCAATACATTTCTGAGAGAATAATTTTTGTTTGTACAAGTCTATATTATTAAATATAACGATCTTGAGTATTGAGAATGTTGCAAATATATAGTTGCAGTTTGAGTACAAACTGTAATTCCAGTGAAAATTCACTTTATTATATAAACTATTTAGCGTCAGACACCACTTTAACATCTTATACCGAAAATTATCAAAATAATAGAGGCAAAATAATATTTTCAAATTTTGCCAATACTAATCATATATATTGACTTCACAAACTTCTATGAAACATAAGAAAGCTTTGAACAAAATGTTACTAACTAACCATCCCCCACGCCATTCCCATCCCTTAACTCCTACACACAAACACGCTCGAATATCTTCAAACCACCATTCAAAAATCTGCCTCTCAACAGTACCACCGAATTCTCAGAAACCGTCCAATTTCGATCCCCCCGATTACCTGATCACAACAGCGTTCTCCAGAAAATGTGCTTCACGCGTTGCTTCGTTTCGCATTAATTTATCAGGTGGCGGGCGCGTGACGCCAGAACGCCGGAAAACGAACCGCGCAGTCAGTCGATTCGAAACAAAAGCGGGGAAAAATGATTTCAAGCGTTGTCGGGGGCCAAATGCGCCGCTATTGATGTCTATCAGGAACAACACGCGTTTTAATGATGCATAGACCGATGATACAGGTTGATTCAGGCCGCTAGCGAGCGAGTCCGATCACCGTGAGCGCTTCGTTACCTCAGCGTTTGCGTTTCCTGTCGAAGCCAAAAACCACCGTCCAATGGCCGCCCCCCTCCACCCTGCCACCCCTGCCGCTCAACCTCACCGTGGTCCAACTGCCACCCCCGCAGCGCGTTCCAGTTTCAATGGCAGATAAAATAGCGCGGTGTCCACCCTCCGCCAACAGCGCCCACGCTAGCATTGCCACCCCTCCGGCCCCCTCGCCAGCCGGTCAATAGCGGACGACGTGTACACCACCAACGTGCCACTGGCATTTTTAACGGTTATATACCGTCCACCCTCCTTTCTCCTCTGTTTTGCTACCTTGACTCTCGCTACCTTCCCGTCCATCCCCTGATTCGTGCGGCCGCGCGCTCGTTCTTGACACGGTCGTTTCGCTTTCTCGCTCCCACTCTAATCCCCCCGCCCCGTGGTGAGTTCCTGTCATTCTTTCCTCTCACTTCCAGCATTCGCATTCACTTTCACCATTGTTCTTTTCGCGATCTCCGTGTTCGTTCCGTAAGGTTTTTTTCTGTGACTGTTGTGCGTGGACCGCTCTTATAGGCTGTCACGGTCCACTTTAATTCTCACTGCTCGTATAGCGTCTAACGCCGCGCTGTGTTATTTCATTGTCTCCTCGTGGCGTTTGTTGTCTCCCCTCTATTGTTGGACTTTTTGGATATTTTAATTTCGCCGCCGGTATCAGTGATTTAATTAATTTTCATGAGAGCTCGGTTGCTCGGTCGCTTCGATGGCGCATTGAGTGCGCCGGATAAAAGGTCTCTGCGTTTTCGTTTCATTTTGTGGGATTAGGGGCCTCCACCGCCCTCAAGATGCGTCGGGAAAGTAGAAAAGCTCGGAGGGCAGCGCGGTTGGGATGGTTAAGACGCGGATGACCGGTCTGAGAATCTCGGGGTATAAGTTCTGCTGGCTCGCTCGGGTCCCTCTGTTTTTCTCATTTTCTTGGGACGATACTATTTCATTGCGGATGATGCTGGAATTTGTATTGTATGATATTATTCGTTACTTGTATATACTGTAAGCCGATTAAGATTTCGTTTACGTGAAATTTCGGGTGCGAATTATAGCAACTTTTATTTTGACCTTAATTTTGATTAGCTAGACTATCAGGCTTTTCTTTGTACTTCTAAACTATAACTAAATGAATGCTTCACGTTTATGATATAAAAACTGTTCTTGACTTGAAAAATTAATATAATGTATTCTATTGTCTGTAAAAAGAGTCGAAATATTTTTTTTTTACATTTTCTTATAATCAAAAAATCACAAAATCGAAGTACGTGCTTATCTCAATCAATTGAATTCCAAAAATCTTCACATTTGCATAATTTATTCCTCGTTTTTCATGTGCGTTGTTTCCTTATTTGTTAAAAAGTGTTACTATTTTTTAATTGCATTTGAATGCGCCCCCGTAGCAATCATTACATAATTATAATTTCATTACTCCTTATGAAAATAAAATAGAACAGCTTCACGCATTCGCATAATCACAATTTATAATTTTATTTGAAACAAACAGATGCCCGATAAATCACTCACAGAATAAATATCAACTTCACCCAACGCAACTCGACTCAGTTCAATTGTTAAAACCTAATTTCTCCCAGAAAGTGTCCTACATCAATCTAAAAAAGCTTGACATTTTACGCACTCGAAATGCTGTTCATTTTCATCAGTCTCGTTAGCGTTTTCAAGTTTCCTTGCTCCCCCAGTGCGTTTTTTTTCGGCCACGCGAAACAAAAAATGCGCGGAGCCATTTACTATTTTCCAGCGTATCTGAAGTGAAAGGGCTGCACCGGAGGGTGTTCCGGAGCCGCAAGATAGGGGAGGACTACCCAAGCCATGCGTCGAAGTGAATGTGGCCGAGGGAAAAAATCGTCCGCGAAAAATCGAAATGCAGTTTCCAATCTGCAACGCAAACTCACGGTTTCGCGGCGGTTATATATCCGATTTCTGTGAACGGGGGAAACGTCGGAGAAAAGGATATAGGTACAGGGTCGCGCCGAGTGGGGGATGGTTTTCGTTTCGTTTCCGTAAATTTGCGAACGCCCCGTAAAACACCGAACTTCGCGATGTTAATTAAATTCGTGTGTTTCATTTCGGTTACTCTATGTCTGGGTAATTTAATTTTCCGTTCTTCTCCTGGCTGCCGAACAACTGCTCCAAGCGGCACATTAACAGCGTTCTATGCTCTCGTGTTGTTTTATGAGAGGCCCTTGGCTTTTCTGCATTTATAGTACGCGTAATTGTCTCGAAAGCATCGTATTTGAAATCTGCGCATTGGAAAAGTACGTCATTTTGGCTCACAGTGAGAATTAGTTACGAAAGTATCAGTTTGCACGGAGATTGTGTTCAGCGTGCGCTGAAAACGTATAGGTGGCAGGCAATACGTTAAAAAAAGGAAACTGTCCGTTGGATTTCGATTCCCAAACGCAAAATACCACAGACCGAAATTCAATACGTGGGATTGCCATTTAATAAAGCCACTGGCATTATTTCACACCTTCGTCATTCTATACCTCGTTAAGTATTAGCTGTCTGTAATTCAGATTGTATACCACATTTTCCAGTATTTTAAGTTGCATCATTCTGATAGTGCTCTATAATTGACAGTAATTACTAACGTTTTGTGTATGAGAACATAA
Organism: Nomia melanderi; assembly: GCF_051020985.1. Lineage (NCBI taxonomy): Eukaryota > Metazoa > Arthropoda > Insecta > Hymenoptera > Halictidae > Nomia > Nomia melanderi. The sequence goes on along the minus strand of NC_135006.1, from coordinate 8,345,731 downwards.
TTGTTGAGGCATGCTTCGCCTTTTGAACATTGTTTCGTCATTCGATAATTGGTACTTATTGTGGTAGTACAATGTATCAAAACAGGATTTAAATTTAAATTTAAAGGAACGTTTTAAATAATATGGGCAAAGTGAAATGATTAGGATCTCATAACACATGGTATTTAAATGAACCGATGGAAATCTGGAAAAATATTACTTTTTTTTAGATAAAACATCTAATAGAGGAAATTTTCTAATGCATGCATTGATGTCCCCTGAAACTGCAATGTTTAAAAACCCCGATTTATAGAAGTTCTTCTGTATTAATTTTTTAAAAAGAGAAACGTACTTGTTAATTTCTTTCGATTAATTTCTAAAAATATCAACTTGAATTCGTGAGGCGTGAAAACATACATGTATTAGATTTCAATAAGTGAATACAATATGAAAATGTCTTATGTACCAAACATGCCCAAAAATTATTTTATTTAATATAATTAAAATTAAAGTTTTATTGTAACGTCACATTCACTCTAGACTACACTTAGAATATTTCCACGTTAAGTAATGATTGAATTGCAAATACAGTAGTTTTTTCGTAAAATGTGATCGCATCGCTGCGATTGGGATGTTGCTTGCGTACAGAGCCGAGTATATTCCACTGGGGAAGATATAATGGACGTACACTGCAACATTAAACGGTGCGAATGTATATAATTTATGAGCGGACGTTGCATAATGAAGCGTTTAAATTTAGTATAGAAGGAAAATTAAATGTGAAATATCCATAGAGTCATATGTCAATGCAATTACGGTTAATCTGGTTTATGGAAAACGGATTCCAAAACTGAATTATTATTATTATTATTATCTTGATGAATGATGTATGAATTCAGTGAAACAAGCGATTTAGAAATCGTTACTTTCATTTCAGAAGTGTACGTTTTAAAAAGATAATTTTGTTTAGTAACTGGTTAATTCCATGTAAACACAAAATCTTGGACATATCAGTTAAACAATATATAAATAATATCCACAACCTTTTCATAATGAACGGTAATTTAGATAATAAGGGTTGAAAAATATTTAAATGCATAAAGAAATTAAAAAGGAATAGCCATTTCCTTTGAAAGAAGTGATGAACCTTTTAATCCTTTAATAAAACTGAAATTTGATTTATTGGTTACTGATTACAAGATTAATTTGTTATACCAGCGAAACGTGGCAGGTTCATAATGACAAAGCTCTAAGAGCCATTGCATATAATTGTTTCTCTTTTGTGTCACGAAAGGTAATTAAAATATGGTAATTCAAATCAGAAAAATATACACATTTATAAATACATGTACCTCACATTTATAAACATAATATACCATCAGAAAAGTTATATCATATTCTTGATACCAGTCTTGATTAAATTTACATGAGAGATGGTTATTTAAAAAAATATGTAACATCTTTTTATTAATACTTACACGTGTACAAAACTTCAAAATAGTCCTAAAAAATAAGAGTTGAAAATATATATCCTGGGAAGAATAAACTCGCGTTTCAACCTTTCTTCATTTTCATCGCTTACAAGATTATAATAGTCGCATTAGTAATTGCTTTCTAGATATATTTACAACCAATACTAATAATCCATATACAATATATGTATGATGACTTGATGCAATACGTTTTTGTTACATTGTCGAATTTGGTAGAATGAAAAATCATTAGTTATTTCACAAAACCTTTTCCTTCTCGACAACTCATAAACTGCAAATAATATCAAATACTAATATCACAAGATTCTTCGTGATATTAATTATTACTAATGATTAATACTAGGAACTGTAATATTAACATACAATTAATCCAACAACACTTCATTAAATCTTTTCTTTCTCAAGAACTCAGAAATAGTAGTTACATCACAATTATTCTAAGCCACTCATTTCTGATCCTTGATTGAGAAATGAAAATCTCAACGAAACCCGAGAAATACCATGCAACAAAATATCGACGATGATCCGATCGCAGCTTCTGCTTCCTACTTCGCGCGGTTAGTCAGGCCAACCTTAGGCGTCACGTGACGCATGGTAGTTACGCCAGGCTTAATTTTCCTATGTAGTTTCCTAGATTCGTCGTCTGCAACCCTTGTCCTAGCTCACCGTACCCGCCAATTCCGATTTGATCACCGATTCTCGTGTCTGAGTGCATCCATATAACACAGGTCGCATCATGTACAGGCATGGACTGTAACGACAGCGCGAGTCATGTAAGTCACGAGCATCACGCCCGCGATTATAGCAAGCCTATGCTCGCACGGGCATTAGATCGTGGGTGACTTATTCCAGTCAATGCGTGCGTTTAACTCACGCGGTTGACCGCTTGTTAAACCTGTTCATCGACACTACCACAATCATTAGTTACGCTTCTGTGACATAAGAATCAATATCCTTCATTCGTGGTCGAAATATTTGCGATAGGTCAATCGTTTTTTGTTTCCTCTTGGATACATTCATTTAACCAGGTCACTGTGGAATTTAGTTTGAAAAATCTCTCGGTTTGTGCGCGATGAAATAAAAAAATGAAGTGTGTACTTGTCAAACGCAGGACGAATGCACCTAGAGTGTATTTTAACGAAAAACCAAAGCAAAACAAAAAAGAATTACATGTTTATAGCAAAAAATAAAGAATAAATTGTTGAAAGAATTATATTTCAAGCTTTAAAATGACGTGTATACTCGTCGAACGCAGTCAACTGGTTAACTGTTAAAATTTTTCATTTTTGGGTGACTAGGTGACTCACACTAGGCATTTTATTTAAAGAAATCAATTATCAATAAAATGACTACATCACTGTATATGCCTTTAGAAAGTAAAGGCAAGTTTCCTTTGAAACATCATTTCTTACGGGGAATAATTTACATTTATAAAATTTCTTGCATTTAATTTATATAACTTCTCCCTTACTTTCTTCTGTTTTGGGTGGGGAAACCTTTACAACTCGAAATACAAGAACTCTATAACTTGAATTATTTGCCTCGCGTTTAATATGCATTTTACCACTGCAAATCAAATTCAGAAGAAGGTTAACCTCTATAAGTTGGTTTTCGCATTTAAATATAGGTCATATGACATTTAGTACATTTTTATAAATCGAATTTTCGTTTGTCAAACTATTTTTACCCAAAAGGTCGATCAGGTGGAGCATCTATAATTCGAAGACCTTTTCTATTTTGCGTTTGACCTGTACTTAAAATAAACAGTCTGTCTCGTGATCTGACGATCAGAAATAACTTGTAAATTATTTTTCACTGTAAAACTATCACTACAAATTATTATTCATTATTAAAAGAAGGTTCTAAACAACAGGTGCTTGGTGCATAAGGACACATATAGTGCTGCAGTTGCTTTGTCGGCAGTTTGTTTTTTTATTGGGATATGAGAGTGACCTTCAAATTTTTAAATGGAATGTCTAATATAAGTCACCTGGTCACTCAAAAAAGGCAAAATTATAATAATTGAAGAATATATTCAAGAGGACCAAAACGATCGATATATCGTAAATTCCTCGTGCATTCAACAGTTACCTGTACTTGAACTCACTAAGTGCTTCTGTCTACAGAAGTAGACAGAATCCATGTACAGTTTCAAGTGGTCAATCGACGCTGCCAACTTCAGTATACAAGTAGCCTAAGTTTTGGGAACCAGAAGATACACTAGAACAACTCTAGGTGGAACATCTGTTCGAACAGAATCTTCAAGTAGAATTCCAACGTCAACATTTGTTTTTCGCATTGCAACATGCATTCATAATCAAATTCATCCCTTTATTAAGGAACAAGTAAACAAGAAATAGGTAAAAACAAAATACTTCGTGCAAGACTTTGCCAAATCACTGAATTAATTTCGAGCGCAAGAGGTTAATTATTAAACTGTTTTACCTTCTGTTTTTAATCGTAGTTTATAACTTATTGTTAGTATTCATTTTTGCCATCAATCTTCTTATAATTCCGTGTTGTATGTATTTCCTATTAAGAAATTTACGAACGGTATAACAACATTTTGCGGTCCATTGCAGGTTACACAAGTCGCAACGAGCCTTTGTTTCTCACAGGCTATACAAAAGGCGCAAGTAGTCATGAACTAGAATACACGAATGACTGCATATCGCACATAAATAAATTTCTTATTTATTATTAACCCATCCGTTGCCAACTACGAGATATTTCGTAGTAAATAGAATAAAATAAATGGTATCTAAATAGTTAAAATAAATGTTTGACACCCAGGACAAGATGTTCTTAATTTCTGTGGTAACGAATGGGTTAAACAATCGATATTCCAAAATCCTAATAAGTACATATAAGCTTTCAAGGAAATTCTATAATTATATTTTTCATACAATCGGTTGACTCACACTAAACAATATTCTCCATGAACATTATTTTTAATCAGTCTTATCTGGACTAGTAAGTCAGCTTGTAACATATTAGTACACATTGTAAAGATCAACTGACAATAATACTCCTTAACGATACTTTAACTAGTTGCTAACATATACGTGTCCATGTTACTTACATAATTAACACGTTAAATCCAGTGTCAGTTACCGAAGATTGACGCTTCTAAATTCCTTCAAAAAAGTAACAATATGTAAGATGACTGCCATCGACTAAAAATAACTAATAACATAAATAAGTTAACAATAGTGTAATGTAAGAATTCTAATGCCACATAATTAATAATTGTTTCTATTTACCTACGCTACGAAGGAACAAATCATATATAAAAAATTCAAGATTCTTGTGTCTTTTAACGTGTTAATTAATTTACATTTACTCAAACATTTATCCAAACAATCGAGTTTCCATCGTACTACTGTTGCGAGCTCTATTGTCATCCCTCCTAGAAGGCACGCAGTGTTTCAAAGGTGTCTCCAATCCACTTTGCACACAATGCTATACAAAAAAACTCACTAAATTTCCTGAATCCCGGAATCTTCGATACTTACTAACATTACTGTCACGTGCACTTCCTATCACCACAGGAACGTTTATTGTGTATGCGAGTCAGATATATTTATATGCAGCAGGTTGTACTGAATAGGGATTCATTATCCTTTCCTTCTTTCCTTGCAAGCCGGCGATGGGTAAATTTCGCAGGCCGGCATAGGAACGGAACGTAAAAAGGGTAGGAGGACGAGTGACGGAAAGAACCGAAGGGGTGAGATAACGGCGTAGAACGAAGAACAAAAGGTAAAACGTGTCTCCATACGAGGACGGAAAGGAACCGATTTAAAATGCCGTCCACGACGGGTCATACCCCATTGTCTCGATGTTTGCAACGAATTTGCCTACGTGCTCGAATGCGGCTACAGTCGTTTTGTACGGTATTTTGCTTGCTACGCCGCAGTTTATAAACGCGGCAGGAATAAATGTCTTTTACTCTGTTTCCACTGTTGCAAAAATTCCGGTACGGTGTGTCCGGCAACCTTCATCGTGATGATGCTTGCTAACCTGAGCGAATGATCTTTTCCTAGAAAAATTTCGAATGTTGTCAGCGGCGGTAAGACGTAGCTGTTTAAGGTGAAAATAACATTTATTGTTCAAGCTGGTCGTTAACTCTTCTAACATAAGATTTGTGAAACAGTACACTTGTGTTTTGCGAATAGGAAAATATTATTTTAGTATTGTTTTAGTGTTATTTTAATATTATTTTCGTACCATTTTAGTATTATTTTATTATTATTTCTTCTTCTTGTTATTAATATTTTATTAATGTTTTAGTACTGTAAATTGCTTTTTACGAAAACTTGGTAGATATCGACTTCATTTTCCTTTTAGTTAAATAATCCGCAATGCGAGCTGATCATTAGGGGTACAATAGCTTTTTTAGGGGATTTATAAAAGATATGTATGAATTATTTTATTAATCCATTCTCCAATGATTTACGTATTGAAATAAATAGTATATGTAAAATAAAATATAAGACAACGTTTCGGTCCGACATTGTCCATTTAATTATTTTATTTGACTAGCTGAAAGTATTGGAAAATTATAGTTATTACAATTAAGCTAAAGAACATTTATTAGAATTATCACTACTTAACTACAACTTTGCATTTGTCAACCTATTTTCTAGTTTAACTAACTATAAGTGCATGTAAATTAACTTACATACAGCTTTTACGTTTCGTTGTTTGTTGATACTAAGAGTAAAGGAGAATGCTAGTACAAATGTCATCCAGAATGTAAAGCAACACTTTGCATATCACGTTTTACTTTTAAATAGTAAATTACCTTGATCTGCACCTGTACTTTCACGAAACGGAAATGAGGAACGATATTACTTCCGACGCATCGTTTCACACTTCATCAGAGTGCAGTGATATTAGAAGTTGAGAATTGCGGAACTGTAATACTTCACAAAACGATAGAAAACAATGATCGATCGCGGTGTCCGCCTCATTCGACTCTGACAGTTTAACTTTGAAATATCGCAAGCTTTCGTCCGTTTTGTCTTGTTCAGGTGAAGGGTCGTAGAAAATTACCTGCAAATTTCGTGGAAAACGAATTGCCATTGAAACGAGTTATCATCAACTAGAATTAATAATAAAAATACGTTACTTTGTCTAATATTATGTTTTCTAAAGAAAAATATACTATACTAGTATAATAGAATAAAATATAAATAACAACAGATAGCAATAGAATAAATAGTAATATATTTCTAAAGACAAATATACTAGTAACCAGTTTTACAACTATCATATTGTTTTCTTAGTAACACAAATTTTATTATACACACAAAATTATGGAAACTCTACACACGATATGTTTTCATCATTTCATCTTAAATGAATTTTAGATTACATTTGAAATTCTGGAATACTAATTAATATTACATTTCCAAGTATACCTTTGAAACTGCTATTAACGAAGACAGGATTGCAATATTAGCATCGTAAACTGTGTTTCATTGAACTTCGTTAACCCTTGTAGTGCAATGCCATATAGTTAATTAAATGATTGCTAATAAAGGTAGACAGAACTCTAATAAATCTGTGCACTTTACTGGTGTGTTTAATGAAATATGGCTTAAGTAGACGCCAAAAAGACTCAGAAGTAACGCATGCAGCCAGTTTGCAGTCTCGATAGCCGTACGTATAAGCCACTATCGAGAAGCATGATTTACGAGTGGACAGTATGAATCCGCGGCACGATGCAGGGACCAAGAGAAACGGCACAGGGAGCACTGACCGGGATTAAATAATTATTCGCAATCACATACAGCTGGTGCATTACATATAGGGTGCCGTCAGTGTTGTTTAAAGGGTTGTTCGCACGTTCACCGCGTTCAATTTTATTACGTTACAGCCATCGTAACTAGTAATATATTCCGAAACGGTTACCACGTCTTAACGACATTTCAATGTTTTATCTTTTTCTTGGTTATTAACGCAATGAATTTGTGTAGTTGTCCTTCCGAAAATTTACAAATTACACGTGAAAGGAAATACTATTTATTCAGATTGTATTTATATTTAAATTACGGATATTATCTATTCATAAATCTATAACAATTAGAAAGTATAAACTAGAATTTCATTTAATGACATTTTATCTTTTTTTTCTTAATGTTATGAATTATCCGTTTCGTAAATGTTTTAATAAAATCTTTGAGAGATTTTTCTGTATAGTACATTAGGGGAAATATATTTTTGAAGGATCAATTTCTTTAACCTGCCTAGGTGTACCTAACCATTTTCAATATTGAAATGTGAATAGAAGATGCTTATGAATTGAAGTTAATTATTTTTTAATAGTAATTCGATTTCATTGTGACTGAGAGTTCAGTACAATTATAAGGGAATAAAGAATAAACTGGAAGAACGAGGGAGAGAATATAAAATCGCTAGCATCGGTACACTTGCGGCTCGTTAACTGTGCGAATTCACGATTTTCTGCTCGTTAAATAAACGCGAGGATTCGACCAGTCAGTCGAACCTAGTATTACCTTAGAGGAACGCGCGGATTGCATGGAAACACGCATTGAGGTGAATGCACATAGTGATAACAAACCGGCCGCGTTGTAATTATCTGTTTGACCAATTAATATCATCCGAACCTTTTACAATTCTAGCTAGTGGCATTCAAATCTTCCTCCTACTAATACGAGTCACCTTATATTTATCATCGAACTGTACAACGCGTTACAGAATGCATGGAAAGAGGTAAAAGGTAACTAACTAAAT